>NC_133462.1:7278947-8478947 GCF_048565385.1 Saimiri boliviensis | reverse complement strand
AGAATTGTCTGCCCCCCATTTCTGTGCTCCCTGAAGCTGGCTACTAAAGGAGTTCCCTCCCTTAAGACCGCAGCTTGATGCGGGGCGCGGTAGCTCACGCCTGTAATCCCAGCACTTTGGGAGGCCGAGGCAGGTGGATCACAAACTCAGGAGTTCAAGACCAGTCTGGCCAACATAGTGACTAAAAATACAAAACAGTTAGCCGGGTGTAATGGTATGTGCCTGTAATCCCAGCTACTTGGGAGGCTGAGGCGAGAGAATTGCATGAATCCGGGAGGCAGAGGTTGCAGTGAGCTGAGATCATGCCATTGCACTCCAGCCCAAGTGATAGTGTGAGACTTTGTCTCAAAAAAAAAAAAAAAAAAAAAAAAGACCCGAGTTTGTCTGAGGAGCCCCCCACGTCTTATTATTATTTTATTTTATTTTTATTTTTATTTTATTTTATTTTTTTTTTTGAGAAGGAGTTTCGCTCTTGTTACCCAGGCTGGAGTGCAATGGTGCGATCTCGGCTCACCGCAACCTCCGCCTCCTGGGTTCAGGCAATTCTCCTGCCTCAGCCTCCTGAGTAGCTGGGATTACAGGCACGCGCCACCATGCCCAGCTAATTTTTGTATTTTTAGTAGACACGGGGTTTCACCATGTTGACCAGGATGGTCTTGATCTCTTGACCTCGTGATCCACCTGCCTCGGCCTCCCAAAGTGCTGGGATTACAGGCTTGAGCCACCGCGCCCGGCCCTATTATTTTATTTTTAATTATTTTTGAGATAATAATTAAAGTCACCCAGTTAAAATAATTGAAGCACCCAGTCGCCCAGGCGGGGTGCAATCTTGGCTGAGTGCAACCTTAACTTCCCAGGCCCAAGCGATCCTCCCACCTCAGTCTCTAGTTTAACTGGGATTCCAGGCACACACCACAATGGTAATTTTGGTAATTTTTGTAGAGACGGGGTCTGTGTTGCCCAGGCTGGTCTTGAATGCCTGGTCTCAAGCAGTCCTCCTGCTTCAGCCTCCCAAAGTGCTGGGATGACAGGTGCCAGGCCCCACCATATCTTATTGGATGCAGGTCCCGTGTCCCTAGGAAGGGAAAAGTGTTAGTGGAGGGAAAGGATAGAGCTATGTGGTCTGTCAGGCCTTCCGGCTCAAAGTGGGCAGCCCCACCCGGGTCCAGAGTAAGTGGAAAGACCAGCCCCTCGGGCGGTTTGGTTGCTGGGGACACTGCCCTCCAGCAACAGGACCAAGGGACGAAGCCTGCCCGTCCTCACCTGCCCATTTTGCCCCCCACAACCCCTCCTCTGAGTTCCGAGGTCCTATCTTGTTGGCAGCCTTGTTGCTAAGGGGGGCTGCTCCTTAGCAACGGGGCCTGGCCAGGCCAGACCAGACGAAGAAGCCTGAAGCTGTACCTGGCTGCTTTCCCCTCCCCCACAGCCCCATCCCAGCAGCTGCCTGGTTGCTAAGGAGGCCTTCTCCCTAGCAACCTACACCTAGCCAGGCTCCAGGACCCAAGGCCTTCTGCCCACTGGAGGACCACCCTCTGGGCCCCCGATGCCCCACCCCCTTGTGGCCCAGTTGCTAGGGGTAGATGCACCTTAGCAACAGGCCCTAGGTCTGGACTGGCGCCTCACATTGGAGCCTGGTTGCTAGGGGAGGTAACTCCTTCCCGACAGGCCTCGCGAGGCCTGGGGGCTCCCTGAATCCACCTGAAGGTAGCCGAATCAGGAGAACCTGCCTTCTGAAGCCTTCCTTGTGCTTTTTTCTAAAGGGGCTCAAAAGTTTCAGGTTTACTGCGGCCGGATGCGGCGGCTCATGCCTGTAATCCCAGCACTTTGGGAGGCCGAGGCAAGTGGATCACCTGAGATCAGGGGTTCGAGATCAGCCTGGCCAATGTAGCGAAACCCCATCTCTACTCAAAATACAAAAATTAGCTGGGCGTGGTGATGTGCGCTGTAATCTCAGCTACTCGAGAGGCTGAGGCGGGAGAATTGCTGGAACCCGGGAGGTGGAGGTTGCAATGAGCTAAGATTGCATCACTGCACTCCAGCCTGGGGGACAGAGCAAGACTCCATCTCAAAAACAAAAAAAAGTCTGGGCTTTCCTTTTGGAGGAAAGCCCACCTACCTAGTGCCCATAGAAATTTCCCCAGGAGCAAGCAGCAGCAAGGCTTCCCCAAGCCCAGCGGCTCACTCTACCCCCTTGTCCTGAGACTGGAGGCCTCGGGTTGCAAACAGGCCTGCACCTTAGTGACAGGTCAAACAGGAGTTCTAGATTCTCAGTTCTATTTTTAGGGGTCACCGAATTCCTCATTTGTTTTTTGTTGTTTTTGAAATGAGGTCTTGCTCTATTGCCCAGGCTGGAGTGCAGTGGCACAATCATGGCTCACTGCAGCTATGGCATAACGACGGCTCACTGCAGCATAAGTGATCCTTCCAACTAAGCCTCCTGAATAGCTGGGATTACAGGAACGCACCACCACGCCCAGATAGTGAAAACAAATTGTTTTTGTAGAGATGGGGTCTCACTGTGTTGTCCAGGCTGCTCTCGAACGCCTGAGCTCAAGTGATCCTCCTGCCTTGGCCTCCAAAGTGCTGGAATTACAGTCATGAACCACTATGCCTTACCAATTCTTCCATTGGTAAGTGAATTTTTTCCAGCTTTCTGGTAAACTCAGAAATGTTCCTGTCGATTCTGTTTTTCCTTCAGAGTTCAGGCCTTGCCAATCCATGGCCTGGTTGGTAAAAAGGAACAGCATTCCGGCCGGGCGCGGTGGCTCAAGCCTGTAATCCCAGCACTTTGGGAGGCCGAGGCGGGTGGATCACGAGGTCGAGAGTTCGAGACCATCCCGGTCGACATGGTGAAACCCTGTCTCTACTAAAAATACAAAAAATTAGCTGGGCATGGTGGCTCGTGCCTGTAATCCCAGCTACTCAGGAGGCTGAGGCAGGAGAATTGCCTGAACCCAGGAGGCGGAGGTTGCGGTGAGCCAAGATCACGCCATTGCGCTCCAGCCTGGGTAACAAGCGAAACTCCGTCTCAAAAAAAAAAAAAAAAAAAAAAAGGAACAGCATTCCAGAGGGGACAGTTACCAGAGAAAACACTGGAACCTCCCCCTTCTGTCCCCCCACCAGTTAAATCTGCAATTTTTTTTTTTTTTGCATTTTATTTTTTGTATTTGTTTTTTATTTTCCCTTTTCTTTTTTAAAATGGAGTTTTGCTCTGTCACCCAGGCTGGAGTGCAGTGGCACAATCCTAGCTCACTGCAGCCTCTAACTCCTGGGCTCAGGTACGTGTTACCAGGCCCCACTAAACCTTTTTTTTGAGACAGAGTCTCGCTGTGTTGCTCAGGCTGGGGTGCAGTTGTGTACTCCCAGCTCACTACAGCCTCCACCTCCTAGGTTCAAGTGATTCTCGTGCCTCAACCTCCTGAGTAGCTGGAATTACAGGTATGCGCCACCACACCTGGCTAATTTTCTATTTTTAGTAGAGATGGGTTTTCACCATGTTGGCCAGGCTGGTCTTAAACTCCTGGCCTCAGGGAGTCCACGTGCCTTGGCCTCTCAAAATGCTGAGATTACAGGTGTGAGCCACTGGCCTCAGCCAGGCCCAGTTAATTTTTTGATTCCTTTTTTTTTCTTTTGAGATGGAGTCTCGCTCTGTTGCCCAGGCTGGAGTGCAGTGGCACGATCTCGGCTCACTGCAACCTCTACCTCCCGGTTCAAGTGATTTTCTGCTTGAGCCTCACAAGTGGCTGGGATTACAGGCGACCGCCACCACGCCCAGCTAACTTTTTGTATTTTTAGTAGAGATGGGGTTTCACCATCTTGGCCAGGCTGGTCTTGAACTCTTGACCTCGTGATCCACCCACATCGGCCTCCCAAAGTGCTGGGATTTCAGGCATGAGCCACTGTCCTGACCTTTCTTTTTTTTGAGACAGAGTCTTTCTCTGTTTCACAGGCTAGAGGGCAGTGTCAAGGTCTCAGCTCAATGAAACCTCCACCTTCCGGGTGCAAGTAATTCTCCTGCCTCAGCTTCCTGAGTAGTTGGGATTACAGGCACATGAACACTCGCCTGCACACCCAGCTAATTTTTTGTATTTTTAATAGAGACAGGGTTTCACCATGTTGTCCAGGCTGGTCTTGAGCTCCTGACCTCAGGAGATCCACCTGCTTCGGCCTCCCAAGTGCTGGGATTACAAGCATGAGCCACTGCATCTGGCCTGATCTCATTAAGTTTTCACAGTGGGGTAGGGGTTATGGATCCCATTTTTTTTTTTTTTTTTTTTTTTTTTTTTTTTTTTTTAGAGACAGGGTTTCACTATGTTGGTCAGGCTGATCTTGAACTCTTAACCTTGTGATCAGCCCGCCTCAGCCTCCCAAACAGCTGAGATTACAGGCGTGAGCCACTGCACCCAGCTTTATGGTTCCCATTTTACAGAACTGGCAGTGGAGCCTCAAAGAAAGGAATGAGGTAAATTGCCTGAGGTCACAGGGCTAGGAAGGGACCCCAGCTCTGCCTGCTTCATGGTCTGTTCTGTTCCCTCAGTGGGAAGGAATTTTGATGTTGGGGTGGGTGACAGTTCCCGAGACAGTGGCTCCCCTTCCCTGCTTCCCTGCAGGGCGTGGACGAGTCGATGTGGCAGGCCTGGCTGTGGGGCTGACATGTGGCATCCTGGTCATTGTCCTTGCCGGCCTGGGAGCCTTTTGGTATCTGCATTGGCGACGGCGCCGAAGCCACCAGCCCTGTCCCCAAGAGTAAGGGGGCTTCAGTGAGGAGGGGGTGTCGGTGGAGAGTAGGGGAGGGAGGAAGGGTCGACCCAAAGAGATGTGTTAAGGATTGGGGTCAGGTGGGCACTGAGGAATGACTGAGGACACAGTCATTTGGCGAGTGAGTCTGTGAGCTGGTTTGTGTCTGGTTTTGGTGCCTGTCTGTCGCTCTGTCTGTCTAGACGGCAGTAGGATCTCTATCCGCTTTTGCTGCCGGCCTGTCTTTGTGGTACTGGGATTACCAGTATCCGTGGGATTACCACTCTGGATGTTGTATCTGGTGGGCTGTGACCATGCAGCCTGTGGTCTCTGGGCGTCTGTGGAATGTCAGCTTCAGTGGTGACAAGTGCAGCACCTGAGTGGGGGTGGGAAATTGATGAGGAGTGCATCTGTGTTGTGTTCCTGTCTATATGGATGGGCTGAGTTCTGTCTGTTACTGTGTGTGTTGACCTGCCTCTCTGAAGGGGCTTTTTTTTGAGATGGAGTTTCATTCTTGTGGCCCTGGCTGGAATATAATGGCATGATCTCTGCTCACTGCAAACTTTGCCTCCCAGATTCAAGTGATTCTCCTGCCTCAGCCTCCGGAGTAGCTGGGATTACAGGCGTGTGCCACCACACCCGGCTAATTTTATATTTTTAGTAGAGATGGAGTTTCTCTGTGTTGGTCAGGCTGGTCTCTAACTCCTGGCCTCGGGTAATCTCGGCCTCCCGAAGTGCTGGGATTACAGATGTGAGACACTACGCCTGTTTTTTTTTTTTTTTTTGAGGTGGAGTTTCACTCTTGTTAACCCAGGCTGGAGTGCAATGGCGCGATCTCGGCTCACCGCAACCTCCGCCTCCTGGGTTCAGGCAATTCTCCTGCCTCAGCCTCCTGAGTAGCTGGGATTACAGGCACACGCCACCATGCCCAGCTAATTTTTTGTATTTTTAGTAGAGACGGGGTTTCACCATGTTGACCAGGATGGTCTCGATCTCTCGACCTCGTGATCCACCTGCCTCGGCCTCCCAAAGTGCTGGGATTACAGGCTTGAGCCACCGCGCCCGGCCTTGTTTTTTTTTTTAAGAGACAAGGTCTCACTCTGTTGCCCAGGCTGGAGTGCAGTGGCCCATTCACAGCTCACTGCAGCCTCAATTTCCTGGGCTCAATAAATCCTCCCACCTCAGCCTCCTGAGGACCTAGAGCTACAGGTGTGCGCCATGCACTCGGCAGGGCTTTTTCTCCATTGCTCTGCCTGTATCTGGTGCACATGAGTGTGTCTAAATAAGAGTGTGTCTCTTTGGTTGCTGATTTCTGTGTCTGCCTGTGTTCAGCTGCCTGTCATTTGAGGCGCTTTTCTGTGTGTAGGG
Source organism: Saimiri boliviensis (assembly GCF_048565385.1). NCBI lineage: Eukaryota > Metazoa > Chordata > Mammalia > Primates > Cebidae > Saimiri > Saimiri boliviensis. Next base: position 8,472,842 of record NC_133462.1, on the reverse strand, counting down.
CTAGGCTGAAGGTGACCCTCCTTTTCTCAGGTCCACCTCCCTTCCAGCTCTGTCCCAACGTCAGCCTCAGAGACTCTGTCTTCTAGATCTCCTCTTTTTCTCCCAAGTCTAGGTATCTTGTAAGTTGCCTCTGCTAACGGCACTTTTGCTGTCCCCAGGTCCGGGGTCATCAGCCCTCTGAGTCCTTTGAGCCCTCTGGGCCCACCGACGCCCCTGCCTCCACCCCCACCCCCAGGCCTCCCCACCTATGAGCAGGCGCTGGCAGCCTCTGGGGTACACGACGCACCTCCACCCCCCTACAGCAGGTATGGGGCGTGGCTTCTGCCCGGGGGCGGGGCGCAGAGGGTTGGGCACTGCTGGAGGTGGAACCTGGGCTCATGGGCGGGACTTGAAATTTGGGCCTTATTATCTAGGGCGGGGCTTGGGGCTTGGGGCGGAGCCCCATGCAATAGTCTAGGGGCGTGGCCCAGCGTTGTATGTGTGGAGCAGTATAGGAGGGTGGGGCCTGTGCCCAGAGGGTCCGGGATTGGCTGAGACGCCAAGGGCGGTCGGAGTGGTCCGGGTTGAGGGGGAGAAAAAAACAGCCGGATCTTTGACTCCCTAGTGTGTCTCTCCTCTTGCAGCCTCAGGAGGCCTCACTGAAGAGCTGCTTTCAGACCGGCTCTCCGAACCGCGACCCTGATTCACACCGGATTCCGGAAGCCCCTAGGCCTCGTAGACGCCGAAGCTGGACTTGGAGGGGGGAATAGTGAGAATAGGGGTCGTCCGGCCCGAGGCCTGCCCTGGCACACGCGTTTCCGCCGCGTATGGATATACATATGTTTTCGGCAACATATTCCTGTGTCCTGGTCCCTCACGGGCCCCCACACTCTCCTGACGGTGAGGGCACCGGTCACATCCCGCCCCCGTGGTAGGCAGACGCACGGGGAAACTCGTACCCAGGAGCGAAGTCCCGGCTGTGCCGTCTTAGGTGTGAGCAGACGACCTGTCCATCCCCTCCAGTGCCACACGGTACGCACAGGCACAGCCCTGCCTGTGCACACGCGTGTCTTCGTGCACTCCCCGTGTGGTACAGGGGCGCTTCCTAACCCAGGGAAAGAGTGGGGGGCACATTCGCAAGTGTGCTCGGTGCGGGCAGGCTTGCACTACACCCAAGGAGCTGGAGTTGAGCTGTTCCCCTAAATAAAAACCCTTCGGAAAGGAGACCAAATAAAGCAGAAACGATGCAAAAAAAAAAAAAAAAAATCTAATGACATGAATCGCGATCTCGGGCGCATTAGAACTGGTTTTCTGTGCAAACGCGCCCTACACCCGCAGGCCCCGCTCACTCTCTCTCTCTCTCTTTTTTTTTTTTTTTTTTTGCATTTGCACGGGATTGTGGGAGGAAGCGGAGCGCAGCCAGACACCCCGCCGCCCGCCCCCCCTTCCCCTCCCCCCTCCCCCAGCCGCCTTGTGCAAAGATGGCTGCACCGTGAGCGCAGAGGAGGAGGAGGCGGCGGCGGCGGCGGCGAGAGAGCGAGCACCCATCGCCGGCACCCACCCCGGGGCCGCCCGGGACGCCCCCTCCCAAGCGCGCGCCCCCCCTTTTCTCTCGCAAGCGCCGGGGCAAAGGCGGAGACAGCGGGGTCCCTCCTCCCCCCTTCCCTCCTCTAGGGGGAACCCCCCCTTCCCCCTTCCTTGGCTCAGCGACTGCACCCCCTCCCTTGCCCGCCCCTCCGCCCCTGCCCCCTCCCTCCCCCGCCCGGGGCCTTCCCGGGCCTTCCGCGGCTGCAAAGAAAAAAAGAGAGAGAGAAAAGGGGGGAAAAAAAAGCAGCAGCGGAGGGAGCGGCGGCGGAGGAGAGCGCGCGCGCGCCCCCTCCCTCCCCCCTCCCCCTCCCCCCAATTTCCACCGCGGCCAATTCATGGACAGGAACTACCCCAGCGCCGGCTTCGGGGACCCGCTCGGCGCCGGGGCGGGATGGAGTTACGAGAGGTCAGCGAAAGCTAGGTAAGGAGCTGAGGGTGGCCTGGAGAAAGGGGCCAAGGGGTGGGAGCCCAGCCGGGCCGGGCCGGGCCCGCCCGGCGACGCGTGCATCGCAAACTCCCCTCCGGCTTGCAAGGGAGCGGCCTTCCTTGGTTTGTAACAACGCCGCCGCCCCAGTTTGCAAATTGCAAACTCCGCCGAAGCCAGCTCCGGCATGCAAAGGGAGAATTGCAGCGGGAAAATGGGGGTGCAAAACAATTTCGGACGGGAAGGCCTTGGGAAGGTGGGAGGGACTGGCGAAGCAAGGCCTGGACTTCCCCCCATCCTTGGATTCCCGGCTTGGTGACCCCTCCCCCCCGCGCCTCAGGCACTGCTCTTGCAAAGGTGGGAAGCAGAGAAGAATTAGAACGCAGATCTGGGGGGCGCGAACCCCCTCTCAGGTCCTATTGTTCCGGGACTGTGCGAGGCCGCGCCGATAGGCGCCCCCCCAAGAAATTCCGCGCGCAGAGTGGGCACGGGGCCCCGCCCCCTTCCTAAGCTGGGGTTGTGTGTGTAAGGGGGGGTCCGGCATCTGGGACACGCCCCCTTCAATGCCCCCACCCCCAAAGGCAGAGAATCCTAGTTGATGGCAAGGAGTGGAAGGTTTGCCCTCTTGAGTCCGGCCACGGATTGGGGCCGTTGCATGGGAAGAGTCGCATGTTTCCCGGGTGTTTGTGTGTATGAGCGTGGGCCCTGTGCGTGCGGGGCAGGCAGCCTGTTCACCTGTGAATCTGCCCCTTTCCTCCTGCTTCTTGGTGTGGCGCCCTCACAATTCACACTTCACCTGACTCTGAGCACCTCTCCCCAACACACCTGGGTTTCCCATCAAGGCATAACCCCAAGTGTGTCAGGATTTTCCGTGTGGGACTCCTTCGTCTATATTTTTTCTTCCCCACGGGTGAGTTGGATACCCGTTTGCACACATACCTGGCATTGCTCGGGCCCAGGCATTTGAACCTCAACCCCCGGGGATGGACGATGTTCTTGTTCACACTTGTACCTGGTACTTTCCCCGGGTCTTATTCCCTCTTCTCTCCACCCCGCCACCGCTGCTGCTTGGGGACCGATCTGCCTTCTGCTCCCAACTTGTTTTGCACCACCCCACGAAGTTCAAGGCCTGTGTTCCCATGTGTCTTCGGGACAGGGGGTGTCCATCTGCACCTCTGGGGTTGGCCCTACGGCCTGTGTCGCCGGCACGGGGGCTGGGGTTGGGTGGTCGGTGGGGTCGATGGGGGAGGGCTCACATTTGCAGCTCAAGACACTTCCTCTGCCTCGGACCCTCTTCTGCGTGTTATAGTGTCTTCTCTAAGCATGCCTGTTTGTAAACGTGACTATTCGAGGTCTGGAGTGGGGGCCATTTCTGTGGCTCTTTAGTTGGGCACCCCGATTCTCCCCTTCAAGGCTTAAGGTTCCTTAGCTTAACACCCCCCACCCCAGTAAGCTGGAAATGTCCCCCCAACTCCCCGGGGGCTTTCCTGAGCTCCCTTCTGAGAAGGCAGCTCGGGAGAACCCCCCTGACGTCTACCGTTTCCCCGCAGCTTGGTCTATGGCAGCTCCAGGACCTCGCACCCCGAGACGGACATCTTACACCGCCAGGCCTACGCGGCCCCCCACCCACTGCAAAGCTATGCCACCAACCACCACCCGGCAGGTACGGCCCCCATCCCGCCCCTTTTGGGCTCACCCTCCTCCCGAGGCAGCTGATTGGCTGTTGAAAGTTCCGCCCCTCCTAATTGGACGTGGCCCTTGCCGTGGCCCGCCCCTTGCTGTGTGTCCTCTGATTGGTTGTCTTTGAGGCTGCTGGTCCCTGCTTCGTTTCTCGCCGGATTCGTCCGCCTCTGCCTCGTCCCGCCCCTTTCGCTCCAATTGGCCCCGTCCCATCAGCCCCCAAATCCCACCTTCTCTTCCAGGCTTTTCCGCCTCTCTCCAGCCCACCCCAATTCCTTCCCTCTGGGTTTGCTCTATTCTTTTGGCTCCTTGCAACTCTGAATTCTTTCTTCCTGATTCCCTTTCTTTCTGATTGGCTCCAATTATCTGGCCCGCCCTCTTTTTTTTTTTTTTTTTTAAATTTTGCCCCATTGCCTTATTTTACCCCCTCGTCTTTGCCTCCAAGGTTTCTGATTGGTTCCCGCTTCCTCGGGGTACCGGCAATGACGCGATGCTGTCCAGTTTGACCCTCGACCCTCCTGATTGGCTCCTTCCCTTTTTGTCTTCCCATCTTTTTCTCTGAATCTTCCCACGTGGTGCAGTCCCTTTTGATTCGTTCTCTGGTCTTTCTGGGACTCCAGTCTTACCGTCCTTTGCTCTAACTGTCTGAAAATACACACATTTGGTCTCCCTCCTGTCCTTACTGAGGACTCCGCTCTTTTGCCCCTGGCTCTTTAACTTCTAGATTTTTTTACGCTTTTGTCTACCATTTCCTAGCTGGGCCCCCTGCCCTTACGACTGATTGCCTGCTGTCCTGCTTTGCTGTCTCACCTTTCCCCCTTCCCTCCGCTCATTCCTGTCTCGTTAGCTTGGTTCTGTCCATTTTCTCCTCTTCGAATTTGCCCTTTTCACTTCCCTCCCCTCCTTTTCCTGATCCACCTCGCCTTTGGCCTCTTCCCTTTCTCTCTTGACCTTGCCCTACGCAGCCTCACCTGGCTGACTCTACCCCCTGTCCCCGGCCAGGCCTCTCTGGACTCTTCGACACTGGCCTCCACCACGCGGGCTCAGCAGGGCCCGACGCCTCCGTCATGAACCTCATCTCGGCCCTGGAATCCCGGGGCCCCCAGCCTGGCCCCTCCGCCTCCTCTCTCCTCTCCCAGTTCCGCAGTCCTTCCTGGCAAACAGGTAAGCCCAGCGCCGGCCCTGCAGGGCCAGGGTGGGGCTGGCTTGCTGTCCTCTCTCACCCTCCGTCTTCCTCATCTCCAGCCATGCACACGCCAGGCCCCACGGAGCTCTTCATCTCGGGCGCCCTGCCGGGTTCCAGCACCTTCCCGTCCTCCTCCGCCCTGTCGGCTTACCAACACCCGGCTTCCTTCGGCAGCCGCCCCTTCCCAGTGCCCTCGTCCCTCAGCCTCCAGGACCCCCCATTCAGCCCTCCAGCTAACGGGCTCCTGTCGCCCCATGACGTGCTGCACCTGAAGCCCTCGCAGGCACCCACGGTGCCTTCTTCGTTGGGCTTTGAGCGCCTGGCAGGGGGCGGTGTCTTGGGGCCAGCTGGTCTCGGTCCAGCCCAGACACCCCCTTACCGCCCTGGTCCCCCAGACCCGCCACCTCCTCGCCACCTCCCAACTCAGTTCAACCTGCTGGCTTCCTCTTCCGCTGCCGCGGCCGCAGAGCAGTCCTCCCCACAGCTCTACAACTTCTCGGGTGCTGCCCCAGGCCCCCCGCCGCCTGAGCGGGCCCTGCCCCGCCAGGACACGGTCATCAAGCACTACCAGCGGCCGGCCAGTGCCCAACCCCCACCGCCCCCGCCACCAGCCCATGCCCTCCAGCACTACCTGAGTTGTGGAGGCAGCTACCCCTCCATGGGCCACCGGGCCAACCTGGCCTGCAGCCCCCTGGGCGGTGGGGAGCCCTCTCCGGGTGCTGGGGAGCCTAGTAAGGCTGGTCCCAGCGGAGCCACGGCAGGGGCGTCAGGCCGGGCTACGGGCCCTGAGGCGGCAGGGGGCGCTGGGGCCGGGGGTGGTGGCGGAGGTTACCGCCCCATCATTCAGTCGCCTGGGTACAAGACGGGCAAAGGTGGTTACGGAGCAGCTGCCGGGGGTGGCACCAGGCCCCCCCCACCCCGTTCGACCGCCACCCCCAAATGCCAGAGCCTGGGTGGGCCGGCAGCCGCCTATGCCACTGGGAAGGCCTCTGGGGCTGGAGGGGCAGGGGGCCAGGCTTATTCCCCTGGTCAGCCCCAAGGGCTTCTGGGACCCCAGGCCTATGGTCAAGGGTTTGGAGGGGGGCAGGCACAGGACTTGAGCAAAGGCCCCAGCTACTCAGGGGGCCCCCCACAGCCCCCCAGTGGCCCCCCTCCTCCTGGCCTGGCCACATGTCAGAGCTACTCCCCGGACCAGCTGCAGGGGCAACTGTATGGGGTGCAGGGCGAGCCATACCCAGGGCCAGCTGCCCACTCCCAGGGGCTGCCCACAGCCAGCCCCTCCCTCAGCTACAGTACCGGCCATTCCCCCGCGCTCTCGGGCCATGGGGGTGGCTGGGGACCTAGTTCCCTGGGAGGCGGCGGCGAGGCCAGCCCATCTCACATCATTCGTCCACTCCAGTCACCGCCTGCCACCGGTCGCCCGCCTGGTGTCGGCTCTCCAGGGGCCCCTGGCAAATACCTGAGCTCAGTCTTGGCCTCAGCCCCTTTCCTGGCACCTCCGGGAGCTGGCAGTTACGCAGCTGGAGCAGGTGGCTACAAGGGCAAGGCGGATGGCACAGAGCTGCTGGCCGGCCCAGGTGGGCCTCCCGCAGAGCGCACAGAGGATGAGGAGTTCCTCATCCAGCACCTCTTGCAGGCGCCCAGCCCTCCTCGGACCTCAGGGGCGGACGGCTTGGTGGGCGAGGACGGGGCAGCGGATGCCTCTAAGGGACTTGGGGGAAGTGGCGGGGCCGGGGGACCGCCGGGTACACCCTACGAGTTGGCCAAGGAAGACCCCCAGAGGTACCACCTGCAGAGCGTTATCCGTACCAGTGCCAGCCTGGATGAGGGTGCCACTGCAGCACTAGAGCTGGGCCTGGGGAGGCTGAAGGAGAAGAAAAAAGGGCCAGAGCGGGGCGGCGAGACCCCCGAGGGGCTGGCCACCTCTGTTGTCCACTACGGGGCAGGTGCCAAGGAGCTGGGCGCCTTCTTGCAGAAGAGCCCTCCACCCCCACCTCCCACGGCCCAGTCCACCCAGCCCACTCCCCATGGCCTCCTCCTGGAGGCCGGGGGCCCTGACCTCCCACTGGTGCTGCCTCCGCCTCCCCCCCAGCTGCTCCCCTCAGTTCTCAGCCACGCCCCCAGCCCCTCTCCCAGCGCCTCCAAAGTCGGCGTCCACCTCCTTGAGCCAGCCACCCGCGACGGGGCACCCCAGCCGCCTCCACCGCCACCCCCGCCTCCGCCACCTATGCCCCTGCAGCTTGAGGCCCACCTCCGGAGCCACGGCCTGGAGCCCGCAGCCCCCAGCCCCCGCCTGCGACCCGACGAGAGCCTGGAACCGCCAGGCGCCATGCAGGAATTGCTCGGGGCTTTGGAGCCGCTGCCCCCGGCGCCTGGTGACACCGGCGTGGGCCCGCCTAACTCGGAGGGCAAGGATCCCGCAGGCGCCTACCGCAGCCCCAGCCCGCAAGGCACCAAGGCGCCCCGCTTCGTGCCGCTCACCTCCATCTGCTTCCCAGACTCTTTGCTCCAAGACGAGGAACGCAGCTTCTTCCCCACCATGGAGGAGATGTTCGGTGGAGGGGCCGCGGATGACTACGGCAAGGCCGGGCCACCGGAGGACGAGGGAGACCCCAAGGCGGGCGCAGGGCCCCCCACGGGCCCCCCTGCCTATGATCCCTATGGGTCCTACTGTCCTGGCCGGGCGTCCGGAGCTGGGCCCGAGACGCCGGGCCTGGGCCTGGACCCCAACAAGCCCCCCGAGCTGCCCTCCACAGTCAACGCCGAGCCGCTGGGCCTGATCCAGAGCGGCCCCCACCAGGCGGCGCCCCCGCCCCCGCCCCCGCCGCCCCCGCCTCCGCCGCCGGCCTCCGAGCCCAAGGGCGGCCTCACCTCGCCCATCTTCTGCTCTACCAAGCCAAAGAAGCTGCTCAAGACGTCCTCCTTCCACCTGCTGCGGCGCCGCGACCCGCCCTTCCAGACCCCCAAGAAGCTGTACGCCCAGGAGTACGAGTTCGAGGCCGACGAGGACAAGGCCGACGTGCCCGCCGACATCCGCCTCAACCCCCGGCGCCTGCCCGACCTGGTCTCCAGCTGCCGTTCCCGCCCGGCCCTCTCCCCGCTGGGGGACATCGACTTCTGCCCACCCAACCCGGGACCCGATGGCCCCCGGCGCCGTGGCCGCAAGCCCACCAAGGCAAAGCGCGATGGGCCGCCCCGGCCCCGCGGGAGGCCCCGGATCCGCCCGCTGGAGGTCCCCACCACTGCGGGGCCCGCCTCGGCCTCCACACCCGCCGATGGCGCCAAGAAACCCCGCGGACGGGGCCGAGGCCGGGGTCGGAAGGCTGAGGAGGCGGGGGGCACCCGGTTGGAGCCCCTGAAGCCGCTCAAGGTGAGGGGGATGGGGTCTTGCAGGGGATAAGGGAGGAGGGGCTGGGCCAGGTGTTTGAATCTTAAAAGAAAGGGATTGGGACCGCCGCACCTTGGCATTTTGGGGACAGGGGGGGATAAAGTTTATATTGCTATAATCTGTGAGGAAGTGAGTCTGAGGAATTTCTGGGTCCCTCTGACAGGTCTAAGAATTGAAACTCTGGGTCTAAGCTGGCCACTGGTTCATGCCTGTAATCCCAGCACTTTGGGAGGTTGAGGCAGGAGAATCACTTGAACCCAGAAGGCAGAGGTTGCAGTGAGCTGAGATCACACCACCACACTTCAGCCTGGGCAACAAGAGCGAAACTCTGTCCCCCCCCAAAAAAAAACAAAAATAGAAGGCCGGGCGCGGTGGCTCAAGCCTGTAATCCCAGCACTTTGGAAGGCCGAGGCGGGTGGATCACGAGGTCAAGAGATCGAGACCATCCTGGTCAACATGGTGAAACCCCGTCTCTACTTAAAATACAAAAAATTAGCTGGGCACGGTGGCGCGTGCCTGTAATCCCAGCTACTCAGGAGGCTGAGGCAGGAGAATTGCCTGAGCCCAGGAGGCGGAGGTTGCAGTGAGCTGAGATCGTGCCATTACACTCCAGCCTGGGTAACAAGAGCGAAACTCCGTCTCAAAAAAAAAAAAAAATAGAAAGAAAGGACATTCTGGGTTTAGAATGAGGCAGAAGGTTGGGACTTACGCTTTTACCTGCTTTTTTTTTTTTTTTTTTTTTTTTTTTTTTGAGGCAGTGTTTCTGTTCCCCAGGCTGGAATGCAGTGACATGATCTTGGCTTACTGCAACCTCTGCCTCCTGGGTTCAAGAGATTCTCCTGCCGCCACCTCCTAAGTAGCTGGGATTACAGGTGCCCGCCACCACGCTCGGCTAATTTTTTTTTTTTTTTTTTTTGTATTTTTAGCAGAGATGGGGTTTTACTACATTGATCAGGCTGGTCTCAAACTCCTGACCTCAAGTGATCTACCCTCCTTGGCCTCCCAGAATACTGGGATTATGGGTACACGCTACCTCACCTAGGCTGCCTGCTTTTCACTTCCACATCTCATAGGTTGAGGATTTAGGGATTCTACATTCCTGGGTCTCGAACTGGGTTGCAAATGAAGAGCTCAGTAAGTCTAAGTTCCTGGTCTTTTGAGGGAGGAACTCCAGTCTTGTCCTTCTAGTATGTAAGACAAGGACTCTGCAGATTTGAATTCTAGAAATTTACAGGCTGGGCTGGACGCAGTGGCTCATGCCTGTAATCTCAGAACTTTGGGAGGTTGAGGCGGGTGGATCATCTGAGATCAGGAGTTCAAGACCAGCCTGGTCAACATGGTGAAACCCTGTCTCTACTAAAAATACAAACATTATTCAGGCATGGTGGTGCACGCCTAGAATCCCAACTACTTGGGAGTCTAAGGCAGGAGAATCTCTTGAACTCAGATGCAGAGGTTGCAGTGAGCTGAGATTGTGACATTGCACTCCAGCCTGGGTGACAGAGCAAGACTCTGTCTCAAAAAAAGTAGATAAATAAATTCACAGGCTGAGCACCTGTAAATTTGGACTTTTGGGGCTGAGGGAGGATGGGACTGGGGGCGCAGACTCCTGGGCCCTCACGGCCCGCCACTCCCATGTCTAGATCAAGCTGTCTGTGCCCAAGGCTGGCGAGGGTCTGGGAGCCTCATCGGGTGATGCCATATCAGGCACTGACCACAACAGCCTGGACTCCAGCCTGACTCGGGAGAAGATCGAGGCCAAGATCAAGGAGGTGGAGGAGAAGCAGCCGGAGATGAAGTCGGGTTTCATGGCCTCCTTCTTGGACTTCCTCAAGTCAGGCAAGCGCCACCCACCACTCTACCAGGCAGGCCTGACGCCTCCGCTCAGCCCTCCCAAGAGTGTGCCACCCTCTGTGCCAGCCCGAGGCCTGCAGCCCCAGCCCCCTGCCACCCCCGCTGTGCCACACCCCCCACCTTCAGGAGCCTTTGGGCTTGGGGGCGCCCTGGAGGCTGCGGAGAGTGAGGGGCTTGGGCTGGGCTGCCCTTCGCCCTGCAAGCGGCTGGATGAGGAGCTGAAGCGGAACCTTGAGACACTGCCTTCCTTCTCCTCGGACGAGGAAGACTCTGTGGCCAAGAACCGAGACCTGCAGGAGAGCATCTCCTCGGCCATCTCTGCCCTGGATGACCCCCCGCTTGCTGGGCCAAAGGACACCTCCACCCCAGAGGGGCCGCCCTTGGCCACTGCAGCTGCAGTTCCAGCGCCACCCCCTCTTCCGGGCCTCCCCAGTGCCAATAGCAATGGCACTCCCGGTGAGTGCTGGGATAGTGGTCTGGGAGTGGGGTGGAGCTTCAGGGTTGTTAGGATCACTGGATACAGATATGCGGGTTATACACTGTTTAAGAGACACCATTTCTTGATCTATCTATAATTGAGGCTCGGTCGTAAAAAAAAAAAAAAAAGACTCGGCACAGTGGCTCATGCCTGTAATTCAAGCACTTTGGAGGCCAAGGCAGGCGGATCACCTGAGGTAGGGAGTTCAAGACCAGCCTGACCAACATGGTGAAACCCCGTCTTTAAAAAAAAAAAAAGGGGCCGGGCGCGGTGGCTCAAGCCTGTAATCCCAGCACTTTGGGAGGCCGAGGCGGGTGGATCACAAGGTCGAGAGATCGAGACCATCCTGGTCAACATGGTGAAACCCCGTCTCTACTAAAAATACAAAAAAAAAATTAGCTGGGCATGGTGGCACGTGCCTGTAATCCCAGCTACTCAGGAGGCTGAGGCAGGAGAATTGCTTGAACCCGGGAGGCGGAGGTTGCGGTGAGCCAAGGTCGTGCCATTGCACTCCAGCCTGGGTAACAAAGGCGAAACTCCATCTCAAAAAAAAAAAAAAAAAAGGTCCGGGCGCGGTGGCTCAAGCCTGTAATCCCAGCACTTTGGGAGGCCGAGGCGGGTGGATCACGAGGTCGAGAGATCGAGACCATCCTGGTCAACATGGTGAAACCCCGTCTCTACTAAAAATACAAAAAATTAGCTGGGCGTGGTGGCGCGTGCCTGTCATCCCAGCTACTCAGGAGGCTGAGGCAGGAGAATTGCTTGAACCCAGGAGGCGGAGGTTGCGGTGAGCCGAGATCGCGCCATTGCACTCCAGCCTGGGTAACAAGAGCGAAACTCTGTCTCAAAAAAAAAAAAGAGAGAGACACCATTGATGTAGATGGACTAAACTTGCCTGTTTGTGAAGGGACTTTCCTGATTGGGGGTACACAAGTGTTTTGAGGAAGGTGCATCTTTTTCTGGTTTCTTAGAGGTGCTAAGTGGAGTACGAGGGGCCTCGAGGCAGACCCTGGAGAGTACAGGGAGACAGAGCAGGTGACAAATCACAGGGAAGGAGAGGGCTACTCAGGTTCTAAAATGGTGGGCTGTGGGAACTAAGGAGGGCTCGGAGTCAGCCGTGTGTGCAGGGACAGAAAAGTGTCCGGGGGCAGAGAAAGACTTGGGGAGGGCGTTGGGTCCTGGGGGTGCGGGTGAAAGGGGAGGCTGGGGGCACAGGGTTTGGGTTACGCTCTGCCTTTGGACACAAGGGACATTGGAAACAGAGCCATTGGGAGTTGAGAGGTGGGGCTTACAGGAGGGCAGAGAGGGGTCTTGGGGAATGAAGAGGGCTTTTGAGGGGTGTAGAAAGGTAGGGAATGGGCCGGAGACGGTGGCTGACGCCTGTGATCCCAGCATTTTGTGAGGCTGAGCTGGGTGGATCACCTGAGGTTGGGAGTTCCAGACCAGCCTGGCCAACATGGTGAAACCCCTTCTCCACTAAAAATATAAAAATTAGCCAGATGTGGTGGTGGGTGCCTGTAATCCCGGTTACTCCAGAGGCTGAGGCAGGAGAATCGCTTGAACCCGGGAGGTGGAGGTTGCGGTGAGCCATGGCACTCCTGCCTGGGCAGCAAGAGCAAAACTGCATCTCAAAAACAAAAACAAAAACAAAAAGAAAGGTGGGGAATGGGGAGTGGAGAGGTGAGATGGGTGAGGCCGAAGCTGCCAGGGTCATTGCAGGACAGAACAGCCAGGCTGAGAGAGTCTTTGGAGGGCTGGGAGGGGCCGTGGCTAAGGAAAGGGATGGAGAGGCAGCAGTTTCATGGGTCAGGAGAGATCTCAGGGAGTTAGAGGGGAGCGTTCAAAAACAAGAAAAAAAAACCATGACAAGCTGAGCACAGCGGGTCACACCTGTAATCCCAGCATTTTGGGAGGCTGAGACAGGAGGATCACTTGAGCCCAGGAGGTTGAGGCTGCAGTGAGCCATGGTCAAGCCACGGTACTCCAGCCTGGGCGAGGGATCAAGATCCTTTCTCAAACAAAAAAAAGAAACAAAACAAAAAGACCCTATGGGGTTCTTTTTATTTTTAGTCAGAGTCTCGCTCTGTTGCCCAGGCTGGAATGCAGTGGTGCAATCTTGGCTCGTCGAAACCTCTGCCTCTCAGGTTCAAGCAATTCTCCTGCCTCAGCCGACAGGCGTTGCTACCATGCCTGGCTAACTTTTATATTTTTAGTACAGATGGGGTTTCATTATGTTGGCCAGGCTGGTCTCAAACTCCTGCTCTCGTAATCCGCCTGTCTCCGCCTCCCAAAGTGTTGGGATTACAGGTGTGAGCCACCACGCCAGAACTTTTTTTTTTTTTTAAAGACAGAGTCTCAGTCTGTCGCCCAGGCTAGATTACAGTGGCACCGTCTTGGCTCACTGCAACCTCTTCCTTCTGGGTTCAAACTATTCTCCTGCCTTAGCCTCCCAAGTAGCCGGGATTGCAGGCACGTGCTACAACACTTGGCTAGTTTTTAAAAATATTTTTGGGAGAGATGGAGTTTTACCGTGTTGGCCAGGCTGGTCTCAAACTCCTGACCTCAAGTGATCCACCCCCCTTGGCTTCCCAAAGTGCTGGGATTACAGGCGTGAGCCACTGTGCCTGACCCCTATGAGGTTCTTAAAAGGCCTAAAGAAGGGAGCTGGCGGACAGGGGAGGGGTTAGCAGTCTGCACACTGGTAAGCTGGCCAAGGAAAGGGCAAAGATGGGCTTGGAGGGATGAGGCCTTGGAGGAAGAGGAGGTGAGAAAGTAGAGGTAGGGAGGTGATGATTTACGAGTTGGGAGGGGCATTCAGGAAGAGAAGTTAAGAGCTAGACAAGGTTGGCCGGGCATCGTGACTCACACCTATAATCCTAGTACTTTGGGAGGCTGAGACAAGTGGATTGCCTGAGGTCGGGAGTTCGAGACCAGGCTGGCAAGCATGGTGAAACCATGTATCTACTTAAAAAAAAAAAAAAAAAAAAAAATTGCCGAGTGTGGTGTTAAGTCCCTGTAATCCCAGCTACTTTGGAAGCTGAGGCAGGAAAATGGCTTTAACCCTGGAGGCTGAGGTTGCGGTGAGCTGAGATAGCACCACTGCACTCCAGCCTGAGCCACAGACTCCATCTCAAAAAAAAAAAAAAAAAAAAGCCAGACAAGGGATTTGAGAACACAAAGACATTTCAGGACTGAGAAGAGCATAAGGGATGGGAGGCAGGTCTCCTTCATAGCCACCGGAGGCAGAGTGGGTCTCTGGAGAGACTCTGGTAGGGTAGAAGGACCACTGGGGAGAGCTCAGTGGCAGATACGGACAGAGGGGCTCTTGGTACAGAAAGCGGTGTTTAAGGCACAAGAGGAAAGGTGCCAGGAATGATGAATAACGTCCAGGCCTGATACCCCTGTCTCCCCCAGAGCCCCCGCTGCTGGAGGAGAAACCCCCACCCACTCCACCTCCTGCCCCAACTCCTCAGCCTCAGCCTCAGCCTCCGCCACCGCCTCCGCCGCCACAGCCGGCCCTGCCCTCGCCACCCCCACTGGTGGCCCCCACGCCCAGCTCACCACCGCCGCTGCCACCACCACCACCACCACCACCACCACCTCCACCAGCCGTGCCCTCGCCTCCACCGCCACCCCCGCCAGCCGTGGCCCCACCGGCTGCCCCTCCCGAGGAGCCAGCCGCCGCTCCGTCCCCCGAAGACCCTGAGCTGCCGGACACCCGGCCCCTGCACCTGGCCAAGAAGCAGGAGACGGCGGCGGTGTGTGGGGAGACCGATGAGGAGGCCGGCGAGAGTGGGGGAGAAGGCATCTTCCGGGAGCGGGACGAGTTTGTCATCCGCGCCGAGGACATCCCTTCCCTCAAGGTGAGTCCCAGCCTTCTCCAGAAACCGGGCCTGATGGTCTGGGTCTTTTGAGTGTTTGTTGAGCGCCTGCTGAATGGCAGGCTTGTGTTGGGACCTGCAGATCTAGACATGGCTGAGGCAGAATGGCTGGGCGCCCTTGGAATTCACAGTGTGACGGGGCCGTAGAGATGGCGAGGACCTGCCGGCCTCAGAGATGTTGTTTGCATACGTGTCTGTACATGTGTTACCCGTGTATAAGGTAAAGCGATCGTTAATGTTTCTGCAGATACCCTGCTGTGGGTGGTATCTGCATAAAAGACCAGTAATGTACAAGCAGACGGGCTTCTGACCTTAGGGAGCTTCTAGTCTAATGGACAAGCCAAGAGAGGCGGGCTGCTTTGCCATTTATGGCACGGTGATGGAAATGTGAGTCATGACCTAGACTACCCGCAGATACACACGCACGTAACCCGTAAGTGTAATAGTGAAGTGGGCCAGACGCGGCGGCTTATACCTGTAATCTCAGCACTTTGGGAGTTTGAGACCAGCCTAGGCAACATAGCAAAACCTTGTCTCAAACAAACAAGAAAAGTGAATCATTTGGGAATGCTTACTGTGTATCAAGCTATATCTTTTTTTTTTTTGTCTGAGATGGAGTCTTGCTCTTGTCACTCAGGCTGGAGTGCAGTGGCTCAGTCCTTGGCTCACTACAAACTCCACCTCCCGGGTTCAAGCGATTCTCTTGCGTCAGCTTCCTGAGTAGCTGGGATTACAGGCGCGTACCACCATGCCCAGCTGATTTTTGTATTTTCAGTAGAAACGGGTTTTCACCGTGTTGGCCAGGCTGGTCTCGAACTCCTGACCTCAGGTGATCTGCCTGCCTCAGCCTCCCAAAGTGCAGGGATTACAGGAGTCAGCCACTGTGCCTGGCTGGCTGTATTTTAGGTAATTATCTTAAATCGTTAAATACGTAAATGCAGACCAACAACAGCCTGTTCACTGCTTCCAGTTATTCTACTGCAGGGGTTGGAAAACTAGGGCCCCTAGGCCAAATCCAGCCCACTGCTTGTTTTTGCAAATAAAGTTTTATTGGCACACAACCATGCCCATTCATTTACATGTGTATGGCTGATTTTCCCATATGGCAGAGAGCTGGGTAGTTAGCTGGCCCTCAGTGGCAAAAAATAGCTCTGGCGCATCATGAATAAGGTTTGCTGGTCTCTGCTGTCACGGGACAGATAGAGTTGGATCAGAGGATTAATGTGCAAGGCGCTCGATGGGGTAGGTGTCATCAGCTGCCCGTGGAGTGCTCTGCGCAGGCGTGCGGCAGGGCAGGTGCCCAGGGGGTCAGCCCATTCTCACCCTGATGGTGGGACGGAAGCCAGTCACTGTCATTGATTCTACTGATGATGAGACAAGATGATGATTTGTACATGAGTACAGTGTGACAGGTACTGTAATCTTGGCCAGGCGCGGTGGCTCACACCTGTCATCCTAGCACTTTGGGAGGCTGAGGTGGGCAGATCATCTCAGGTTAGGAGTTCGAGACCAGCCTGGCCAACATGGCGAAACCCTGTCTCTACCAAAAATAAAAAAAATTAGCCGGGTGTGGTGGTGTGCCCCTGTATTCCCAGCTACTTGGGAGGCTGAGGCAGGAGAATTGCTTGAATCTGGGAGGCAGAGGCTGCACCGAGCTGAGATTGCGCCACTGTACTTCAGCCTGGGTGACAGAACGAGACTTCATCTCAAAAAAAAAAAAAAAAAAAAAAAATAGAGCCATGTACCCATTACTCAGATTCCAACATCATCACATTTCCCTTAGTATTTTCTGTCCCGCGCTGTACCCTGCCAATCCCAGATACCATGTCTTCTCTTTTTGTACCTTACTATCTTTGTAATGCCTACAAAAGAACATTTCTTCCTTCTTTCCTTCCTTCCTTCCTGCCTGCCTGCCTCCCTCCCTCCCTCCCTCCTTCCTTCCCTCCCTCCCTCCCTCCTTTCCTCCTTCCTTCCTTCCTTCCTTCCCTTTCTTGACAAGGCCTCACTGTTTTGGGCCAGGCTCATCTTGAACTCCTGAGGTCAGGTGATCCTCCTGCCTTGGCTTCCCAAAGAGCTGGGATTGCAGGCATGCACCACCATACCTGGCCAAAAGAACTCTTTCCTTTTCTTTCTTTTTCTTTTTCTTTTCTTCACCCAGTCTCGCTGTGTCGCCAAGCTGGAGTGTAGTGGCGCAGTCTCGGCTTGCTGTAACTTCCGCCTCCCAGGTTCAAGCAATTCTGCTTCAGCCTCCCGAGTAGCTGGGACTACAGGTGTGCACCACCACGCCACGCTAGTTTTTTGTCTTTAAGTAGAGACTGGGCTTCACCATGTTGGCCAGGCTGGTCTCATGCCCGGCCAAAAGAACATTTCTAAGAGATTTTGTAAGTTACGTAGGGAAATGCTAGAATGAGCACCCATGACCCAGCCCGGCATTCCGAGCGCCTGCAGTCTTGAGTGTCCTTCCCTCGCTGGTCCTCCTGCATCCCATGGCCGTCCTGGTCCCCTTGATGCCCTGTGTGTATTATTTCAGCTTATGTGCACGATTTCTTTAAATCACGGAAATTAATTTAGCCGTCAGCCTGGGATAGGTGAGGAATGGGGTGAGTGAACAGCAGTGATAGGAGTGTTGGCTGGGTTTGGTGGCTCTCACCTGGAATCCCAGAACATGGAGAGGCCGAGGTGGGAGGATCGCTTGAGGCCAGGAGTTGGAGACCAGCTGTGCAAATAGCAAGACCCCTCACATTGACCAAAAACAATAAATAAGTTAGCCAGGCATGGTCTCAGCTACTTGGGAGGCTAAGGTGACTGGATCACTTGAGCCCGGGAGTTTGAGGCTCCAGTGAGCTGTGACCGCATCGCAGCACAAGCAGCTCAGTGACAGAGTGAGACCCTGTCTAGTACCTCCTGAGGAACAGGATTTTGGGCACGTCGCACTCAGGATTTCATTTTATTTTAACCATTTTTTTATTTTTATTTTATTTTATTTTATTTTATTTTATTGGTTTTTTTTGAGACGGACTTTCGCTCTTGTTACCCAGGCTGGAGTGCAATGGCTCGATCTCGGCTCACCGCAACCTCCGCCTCCTGGGTTCAGGCAATTCTCCTGCCTCAGCCTCCTGAGTAGCTGGGATTACAGGCACACGCCACCATGCCCAGCTAATTTTTTGTATTTTTAGTAGAGATGGGGTTTCACCATGTTGACCAGGATGGTCTCGATCTCTCGACCTCGTGATCCACCCACCTCGGCCTCCCAAAGTGCTGGGATTACAGGCTTGAGCCACCGCGCCCGGCCACACCATTTTTTTTATTTTTTGAGACGGAGTTTCGCTCTTGTTTCCCAGGCCGGAGTGCAATGGGGAGATCTTGGCTCACCGCAACCTCTACCTCACGGGATTCAAGAGATTCTTCTGCCTCAGCCTCCCAAGTAGCTGAGATTATAGTCATGTGCCACCACACCTGGCTACTTTTGTGTTTATTTATTTATTTGGAGATGGGAGTTTTGCTCTTATTGCCCAGGCTGCAGTGTAATGTCAAGATCTTGGCTTACTGCAACCTCTGCCTCCCAGGTTCAAGCGATTCTCCTGACTCAGCCTCCTGAGTAGCTGGGATTACAGGCATGTGCCACCACACCTGGCCAATATTTTTTTGTGTTTTTAGTAGAGACAGGGTTTCTCCATGTTGGTCAGGCTGGTCTCAAACTCCTGACCTCAAGTGATCTGCCCGCCTCGGCCTCCCAGAGTGGTGGAATTATAGGTTTGAGCCACCGCGCCCAGCTACTTTTGTATTTTCAGTAGAGACGGGGGTTTTTCTATGTTGGTCAGGTTGGTCCCGAACTCCCGTCCTCAGGTGATCTGCCTGCCTTGGCCTCCCAAAGTACTGGGATTACAGGCATGAGCCACTGCACCCAGCCCATTTTAACCAGTTTTAAGTGTACAGTTCAGTGGCATTAAGGATGTTAACATCGTATGCCAGGCGAAGTGACTCAGGCCAGTAATTGCAGCACTTTGGGAGGCCAAGGCTAGCAGATAGCCTGAGGTCAGGAGTTCGAGACCAGCCTGGCCAACATGGTGAAATCCCATCTGTACTAAAAATACAAAAATGAGCTGGGCATGGTGGTACATGCTTGTAATCCTAGCTACTCAGGAGGCTGAGGCAGGAGAATTGCATGAACCTGGGAGGTAGAGGTTGCAATGAGCTGAGATCGTGCCACTGTACTCCAGCCTCGGCTGGGCTACAAGAGTGAAACTCTGTTTGAAAAAAAAAAAAAAAAGAATATTGACATTGTTGAACCACCATCACCACAATCCATCTCCAAGTTTTATATTTTTATTTTTATATAAAAAGATAAAAGCCGGGCGCGGTGGCTCTAGCCTGTAATCCCAGCACTTTGGGAGGCTGAGGCGGGTGGATCACGAGGTCAAGAGATCGAGACCATCCTGGTCAGCATGGTGAAACCCCGTCTCTACTAAAAATACAAAAAATTAGCTGGGCATGGTGGCGCGTGCCTGTAATCCCAGCTACTCAGGAGGCTGAGGCAGCAGAATTGCCTGAACCCAGGAGGCGGAGGTTGCGGTGAGCCGAGATCGCGCCATTGCACTCCAGCCTGGGTAAACAAGAGCGAAACCCTGTCTCAAAAAAAAAAAAAAAAAAAAAAAAAAAAAAGATAAACTTGGCTGGGCATGGTGGCAGGTGCCTGTAATCCCAGCACTTTGGAAGGTGGAGGCAGGTGGATCACCTGAGGTCAGGAGTTTGAGACCAGGCTGGCCAACAGGGTGAAATCCCATATCTACTAAAAATACAAAAATTAGCTGGGTGTGGTGGCTGGCGCCTGTAATCGCAGCTACTCAGGAGGCTGAGGTGAGAGAATCGCTTGAGCACAGGAGGCAGAGATTGTAGTGAGGTGAGATTGCACCACTGCATTCCAGCTTGGGCAGCAAGAGCAAAACTCTGTCTGATCAAAAAAAAGAAGATCATTATAGAGACTACTACTAGTAACGTTTTACAGGGATGGAAACTGAGGCTCACACAGGTAAAACATCCTCCTGACTGGGTTAGGTCTCCCTCTGTTGCCCAGGCTGGAGTGTAGCGGCGTGATTTCAGCTCAGTGCAACTTCCACCTCTGTGGTTCAAGAGATTCCTGTGCCTCAGCCTCCCAAGTAGCTGGGATTACAGAGGAGCCCACCAACGCTCGACTAATTTTTATATTTTTAGTGGAGACGGGGTTTCACCATTGTGGCCAGGCTGATCTCAAACTCCTGGCCTCAGGTGACCTGCCCGCCTCAGCTTCCCAAAGTGCTGGGGTTACAGGAGTGAGCCCCTGTGCCCGGCCTATTATCCTCATTTTATAGGGAAGGAAACCAAGGCACAGAGAGGTAAAGGAGCCTTCCCAGAATCCTGCAGCTCGGAATCCACACCCAGCTCTGCTGGCACTAAGAACATATTGTTTTTTTTTTTTTTTGAGACAGAGTCTTGCTCTGTCACCTGCTGTGATCTCAGCTCACTGCAACCTCCGCCTCCCTGGTTCTAACAATTCTGCTGCCTCAGCCTCCCGAGTAGCTGGGACTACAGGTGTGTGCCACCACACCAGGCTAATTGTTTGTATTTTTAGTAGAGATAGGGTTTCACCATGTTAGCTAGGATGGTCTTGATCTCCTGACATGATCCGCCGGCCTCAGCCTCCCAAAGTACTGGGGTTACAGGCGTGAGCCACCGTACCCAGCCTGGGAACCCATATTCTTATCCCGACTCAGCCGTGCACCATGTACGTTCTAGTCTAACGCAGCTGACCCGCCACTGGGTCACATGAACAGGGCCCTGGGGCAGGGTGCTTGACCATCCCCATTTTACAGATGGAGAAGTTCACGTTCAGAGAAAGGGAGTCTGTCGGCTGGCCGGTACCAACCTGGGATTGGAGCCAGGGCCATCTGACACCACCTCCCAGCTGGCTCGGGGCAGGGGAAGGGGCCAGGCGAGGACTCAGATGCTTAAAATACAACTTGCATGTGCATTATAATGAGAGACAAAGCCCCACGCCTGAGTCACACACACAGACCTTGGGCACTCATTTCTGGGCCTGGAGACAGGGCAGGCTGCTGGTGTAGTTAAGAGCTCAGCTTTTGTTTAACCTAACTCAAATCTCTGCCATTTATTCTTATTTTTTGTTGTTGTTGTTGTGTTTTTGAGATAGAGTCTCTGTCACCCAGGCTGGAGAGCAGTGGCGTGATCATAGCTCACTGCACCCTCAAACTCCTGGGCTCAAGCAATCCTTCCTCCTCAGCATCCCAAGTAACTAGGACTATAAGCATATAACATCATGCTGGCAAGTTTTTTATTTATTTATTTATTTTTTTTTTTGAGACGGAGTTTCGCTCTTGTTACCCAGGCTGGAGTGCAATGGTGTGATCTCAGCTCACCGCAACCTCCGCTTCCTGGGTTCAGGCAATTCTCCTGCCTCAGCCTCCTGAGTAGCTGGGATGACAGGCACGCGCCACCACGCCCAGCTAATTTTTTTGTATTTTTAGTAGAGATGGGGTTTCACCATGTTGACCAGGATGGTCTCGATCTCTTGACCTCGTGATCCACCCGCCTTGGCCTCCCAGAGTGCTGGGATTACAGGCGTGAGCCACTGCACCTGGCCAAGGTTTTTTATTTCTTCAATAGAGACTGGGGTCTCACTATGTTGCCCAGGCTGGTCTTGAAGTCTTGGACTCAAGCAGTCCTCCCATCTCAGCCTCCCAAAGTGCTGAGACTGCCGCTGTGAGCCACTCTGTCTGGACATTTTTTTCTCTTATACCATCCCTTCTTTTTTTTTTAGACTTAGTCTCGCTCTGTCTCCCAGGCTGAAGTGCAGTGCTGCGATCTTGGCTCACTGAAACTTCCACCTCCTGGGTTAAAGTGATTCTACTGCCCCAGTTTCCTGAGCAGCTGGGACTACAGGCATGTGCCACCACACCCAGCTAATTTTTGTATTTTTAGTAGACACGAGGTTTTACCACATTGGACAGGCTGGTCACAAACTCCTGACCTCGTGATCTACCTGCCCCGGCCTCCCAATGTGCTGGGATTACAGGTGTGAGCCACCAAACCCGGCCCAATCCTGTGGATACTTTATATTCATCGAACACATCCATTGGATCAGCCCCATTTCAAGTGCTCAAGTCTGCCATCCCGGGCACGGTGGCTCAATCCTGCAATCCCAGCACTTTGGGAGGTTGCGGCGGGCAGACCACTTGAGCCCAAGAGTTTGACATCAGCCTGGGCAACATAGTGAGACCCGGTCTCTATACAAAATTCAGAAAAACTTAACGAGACGTGGTGGTGCTCGCCTGTGGTCCCAGCTACTGGAGAGGCTGATGTGGGAGGATCCCCTGAGCCCAGGAAGTTGAGGTTGTAGTGATCCATGATTACGCCACTGCACTCCAGCCTGGGTGACAAAGAATGTGATCCTGTCTCAAAAAAAAAAAAAAAATCAATCTCAAAAGCTCAAGAACCACTTGTGGGGATGAGCTGCCACATTGATAGGGCCAGGCTAGCCCATTCTCCTTCCCCGTCTGTAAACTGGGACTGTTGCTGGGGTTGTTGTAAGGGTTGGGCAGCCTGTATACTCCAAGCATGGAAAAGGGGTGGAGGCCGGGCGCAGTGTGGCTCCTGCCTGGAATCCCAGCACTTTGGGAGGCCGAGGTCGGTGGATTGCTTGTGCTCAGGAGTTTCGACACCAGCCTGGTCAACGTGGCAAACCCCATCTCTACTAAAAATACAAAAAAAGTAGCCAGATATGGTGGCACATGCCTGCATTCCCAGCTACTCAGGAGGCTGAGGTAGGAGGATCACCCGAGATTGCTCCATTGCACTCCCACCTGGGTAACTGGAGTGAAACCCTGTCTCAAAAAAAAAAAGTTGGCTGGGCATGGTGGCTCACATCTATAATCCCAGCACTTTGGGAGGTCAGGGTGGGTGGATCACTTGAGGTCAGGAGTTCAAGACCAGCCTGGCCAACATGGTGCAATCTCGTCTCAACTAAAAATACAAAGATTAGCTGGGTGTGGTGGCAGGCCCCTGTAATCCCAGCTACTTAGGAGGCTGAGGCAGGAGAATGGCTTAAATTCAGGAGGCGGAGTTTGCAGTGAGCCAAGATTGCGCCACTGCGCTCCAGTCTGGGTGACAGAGTGAGACTGTGTCTCAAAAAAAAAAAAAGTGCTGCTGAGCACAGTGGCTCACACCTGTAATCCCAGCACTTTGGGAGGCCGAGGCAGGCCAATCACAGGTCAGGAGTTCGAGCCCAGCCTGACCAACATGGTGAAACCCTGTCTCTACCAAAAATAGAAAAATTAGCTGGGTGTGGTGACGGGTGCCCATAATCCCAGCTACCTGGGAGACTGAGGCAGGAGAATCGCTTGAACCCGGGAGGCAGAATATGCAGTGAGCAGAGATCACGCCATTGCACTCCAACCTGGGTGACAGAGCAAGACTCCGTCTCAAAAAAAAAAAAAAAAAAAAAAAGTTCACTGGGTAGAGAAGAGTATGGTGTTGGGGCTGTCCAAGCAGAGGAAACAGCTGTACAAAGATCCTGTGGTGAGGGAAGGCATGCTGTATTTGAGATGTGCAGGAACATCAGGCGTTGAGTGGCTGGACAGAGCGCTGGGGCTGGGCTGGGCTGGGCAGGTGGGCATGGCCCAGCCATGTTGGACTTGGATGCAGGGGTGAGTTCCATGGGTGCTGCTGGAAGACTTTAGGCTCTGTGCCGTTTTGAGCCCCTGGCCAGCAGGGAGGTGACTGGGGAATTGTTCCAGGCCTGGACGGTACTCTGTCCACAGCCTCTCTCCTGGGACTGACTCCCTGTTAATGGGACCCTGCAGCTTTCTCATTAATACTGAGTCTCAGTATCTCTAGCTCAGTGGCTTAACACCCCCACTGCTTGCGCCACACTTCTTAGCTTGTCACAGTGCAGATTCTCAGGAGAAAATCTGATTGGTTCTGCTCAGCCTATAGGGCCAAGATGAGGTCACTGGCTGGGTGTGGTGGCCCACGCCTGTAATCCCAACACTTTGGGGCCTGAGATAGGAAGATTGCTTGAACCTTGGAATTTGGCCTGCCATGGTAAACCCTGTTTCTTTTTTTTCTTTTTGAGAGGGAGTCTTGCTCTGTTGCCCAGGCTAGAGTGCTGTGGTGTGATCGCGGCACACTACAACCTCCGCTTCCCACGTTCAAGCGATTCTCCTTCCTCAGTCTCCTGAGTAGCTGGGATTATAGACGAAAGCCATCATGCCCGGCTAACTTTTTTTTTTTTTTTATTGAGATGGCGCTTGCTCTGTTACCCATGCTGGAGTGCACTGGTGGGATCTTGGCTCACTAAAACCTCCACCTCCTGGGTTCAAGCAATTCTCCTGCCTCAGCCTCCCGGGTAACTGGGACAACAGGTGTGCACCACCACGCCAGGCTAATTTTTAAATTTTTTTTTTTTTTTTTTTTTTTTTGAGACGGAGTTTCGCTCTTGTTACCCAGGCTGGAGTGCAATGGTGCGATCTCGGCTCACCGCAACCTCTGCCTCCTGGGTTCAAGCAATTCTCCTGCCTCAGCCTCCTGAGTGGCTGGGATGACAGGCACGTGCCACCATGCCCAGCTAATTTTTTGAATCTTTAGTAGAGACGGGGTTTCACCATGTTGACCAGGATGGTCTCGATCTCTCAACCTTGTGATCCACCCGCCTCGGCCTCCCAAAGTGCTGGGATTACAGGCTTGAGCCACCGTGCCCGGCGTTAATTTTTAAATTTTTAATAGAGATGGGGTTTCACCATGTTGGCCAGACTGGTCTTGAGCTGCTGAACTCGTGATCCGTCCGCTTCGGCCTCCCAAAGTGCTGAGATTACAGGCGTGAGCCGCCGAGTCTGGCCCCCACCTTTTTTTTTTTAAAAGACTCAGTCTCTTTCTTGTCCTCCAGGCTGGAGTGTGATGGTGCGATCTTGGCTCACTGCAGCCTCTGCTTCCTGGGTTCAAGTGGTCCATCCTCCTGCCTCAGCCTTCTGAGTAGCTGGGATTACAGGTGCCTGCCACTGCACCCTGCTAATTTTTGTATTTTTAGTAGAGATGGTGTTTCACCATGTTGGTCAGGCTTGTCCCAAACTCCTGACCTCAGGTGATCCACCCACCTCAGCCTCCCAAAATGCTGGGATTATAGGCATGAGCCACCTCGCCTGGCTGTGAAACCCCATTTCTACAAAAAATACAAAAATTATCCAGGAGCGGTGGCGTGTACCTGTAGTCCCAGCTACTTGGTGGTTAGGGGGCTGAGGCAGGAGGATCACGTGAGCCTGGGAAGTTGAGACTGCAGGGAGCTATGGTCACGATTGTGCCACTGCACTCCAGCCTGGGTGACAGAGTTGATATCCTGTCTCAAAAGAATTTAAAAAAAAAAAAAAAAAAAAAAAAAGGCCAGGCTTATGCCTGTAAATCCAACACTTTGGGAGGCCGAGTCAGGTGGATCACCTGAGGTCAGCAGTTTGAGACTAGCCATGCCACCATGGTGAAACCCTGTCTCTACTAAAAATACAAAAAATTAGTTGGGAGTAGTGGCAAATCCCTGTAATCCTAGCTACTTGGGAGGCTGAGGCAGGAGAATTGCTTGAACCCGGGAGGCGGAGGTTTCAGTGAGCTGAGATTGCATCCCTGCACTCCGGCCTGGGCGACAAGAGTGAAACTCCATCCAAAAAAAAAAGAAAGAGGGAGAGGGAGGTCAGTGATTTGCCTGCTGGTTAGCTCCCCAGGTCAAATCTCCAATCAACTGTGGGTTCCACTGAGTAGGAGACTGTGGCCTAGGCCACTTTTCTAGTAATCTGCAGTGGGCGTGGTCAGTGATGTGAGTGACATGGAGAGAGGCAGGATGGGTGGGGCTTGGGGATTGGCCCTTTTTGGGGAACAGGCAAGGGTGAACCAGGGTCAGGCCTGATGACTGGGTGTGGGTGGGAATGCTGGGAGGAAAAGTGGTTTGAGGGGCCGGGCGCAGTGGCTCACGCTTGTAATCCTAGCACTTTGGGAAGCTGGGGCGGGTGGATTATCTGAGATGGGGAGTTTGAGACCGGCCTGACCAACGTGGAGAAACCCCATTTCTGCTAAAAAATACAAAAAACAGCCGGGTATGGTGGCGCATGCCTGTAGTCCCAGCTAATTGGGAGGCTGAGGCAGAATTGCTTGAACCTGGGAGGCGGAGGTTGCTGTGAGCTGAGATCGTGCTGTTGCACTCCAGCCTGGGCAACAAGAGCAAAACTCTTATCTCAAAAAAAAAAAAAAAAAAGTGGGCCGGGCGCGGTGGCTCAAGCCTGTAATCCCAGCACTTTGGGAGGCCGAGGCGGGTGGATCACGAGGTCGAGAGATCGAGACCATCCTGGTCAACATGGTGAAACCCCGTCTCTACTAAAAATACAAAAAATTAGCTGGGCATGGTGGCGTGTGCCTGTAATCCCAGCTACTCAGGAGGCTGAGGCAGGAGAATTGCCTGAACCCGGGAGGCGGAGGTTGCGGCGAGCCGAGATCGTGCCATTGCACTCCAGCCTGGGTAACAAGAGCGAAACTCCGTCTCAAAAAAAAAAAAAAAAAAAAAAAAAAAAAGTGATTACCCGGGAGGAGGAGGTTGTTGCAGTGAGCTGAGATCGCGCCACTCCAGCCTGGTGCCTGGTGACAGCTTGAGACTGTCTCAAAAAAAAAAAAAAAAAAAAGCCGGGCGCGGTGGCTCAAGCCTGTAATCCCAGCACTTTGGGAGGCCGAGGCGGGCGGATCACAAGGTCAAGAGATCTAGACCATCCTGGTCAACATGGTGAAACCCCGCCTCTACTAAAAATACAAAAAATTAGCTGGGCATGGTGGCGCGTGCCTGTAATCCCAGCTACTCAGGAGGCTGAGGCAGGAGAATTGCCTGAACCCAGGGGGTGGAGGTTGCGGTGAGCCGAGATCGTGCCACTGCACTCCAGCCTGGGTAACAAGAGCGAAACTCCGTCTCACCAAAAAAAAAAAAAAAAAAAAGCGATTTGAGGGAAGGTACCAAGCCCAGTGAGGATGTGCTGAACCAGAGGGCCTGACCCCAGCTACGGTGTCAGCAAGTTCCTCAGAGGAAGCCGACACAGGGAGTGCAAGAGGGGAGAGGGAGGGGCTGTCTCCCCGTGCTGCCAAGATGTTCTGATGGCTTCCTCAACCTCCTACTTTTTATTTTTTATTTACCTGTATATTTTTTTGAGATGGAGTCTTGCTCCGTCGCCAGGCTAGAGTGCAGTGGTGAGATCTCGTGGTGCGATCTCAGCTCACCACAACCTCCACCTCCCAGGTTCAAATGATTCCCCAGCCTCAGCCTCCCGAGTAGCTGGGACTACAGGCATGCACCACCAGGCCCGGCTAATTTTTTGTGTTTTAGTAGAGATGGGTTTTCACCATGTTGGGTACGATGGTCTGGGTCTCCTGACCCCATGATCCGCCCACCTGGGCCTCCCAAAGTGCTGGGATTACAGGCATGAGCCACTGAGCATGGCCTGCTAATTTTTTTTTTTTTTTTTTTTTTTGAGACAGGGTCTTGCTGTATTGCCCGGGCTG
This sequence comes from Saimiri boliviensis, assembly GCF_048565385.1. NCBI lineage: Eukaryota > Metazoa > Chordata > Mammalia > Primates > Cebidae > Saimiri > Saimiri boliviensis. The sequence goes on along the minus strand of NC_133462.1, from coordinate 8,445,812 downwards.
GAGTGCAGTGGTGTGATCTCAGCTCACTGCAACCTCCACCTTCCAGGTTCAAGCGATTCAGAAGCTGGGATTACAGGCATGCATGACTGCCCAGCCAATTTTTGTATTTTTGTGGAGGTGGGGTTTCACCATGTTGGCGGGGCTGGTCTCAAACATCTGACGTCAAGTGATCCGCCCACCTTGGCCTCCCAAAGTGTTGGGATTATAGTCATGAGCTATGCTGCTCAGCCTGGTGCCCCTTTTGAAGACATGTACCTTCCAGGGACTCTTTGGCATCTGTCACCTATTCCGGGAAGCATTCTTGGATTCAGTTTAAATTCAAGGCCGAGCACAATGGCTCATGCCTGTAATCCCAGCACTTTGCGGGGCTGAGGTGCGAAGATCACCTGAGGTCAGGAGTTCAAGACCAGCCCAGCCAACATGGCGAAACCCTGTCTCTACTAAAAATAAAAAAATTAGCTGGGTTTGGTGGCGGGCACCTGTAACCCCAGGCTAATAGGGAGACTGAGGCAGGAGAATTGCTTGAACCCAGGAGGCAGAGGGTGCGGTGAGCAGAGATCATACTGCTGTACTCCAGACTCCAGCCTGGGAAAGAGAATGAGACTCCATCTCAAAAAAAAAAAAGCCCCTCCTCCAGGCTTCTCAAGTATCCAGGGAATTGGCATTAGGACTTTTATGACTTGTACTGTTGTTTCTTGGGTCTGTATCAGCGCCCAGCCAGGGCACACACAGACCGCAGGGTAGTGATGGTCAGTGCGCAGGTGTTTGTTGGTCGGGGGAGCAGAGATAGGGAGCCTTCCTGTCACTGTGTCTTCCCTGCTGTGGACATGCTGATGAAATGGTCTCAGGTTACCTCACCTGCCTGTATTGGCACAGGCCACAAACTCTGTTTTGTTTGCTTGTCTGTCTCATTAACCTCTTTTGCTAACCTCTGTGAGAAGGCTTTTTCGGTGTCTTAGACCCTTCAGGCTGCTATGTCGGAATACCATAGACTGGGTAGCTTATAAGCAACAGAGATATGGCAGGCTTGGTGGCTCACGCCTGTAATCCCAGTACTTTGGTAGCCCGAGATGGGTGGATCACCTGAGGTCTGCAGTTCGAGACCAGACTGACCAATACGGTGAAGCCACGTCTCTACTAAAATACAAAAATTAGCTGGACATGGTGGCAGGTGCCTATAGTCTCAGCTACTCAGGAGGCTGAAACAGGAGAGTTGCTTGAACCCGGGAGGCAGAGGGTGCGGTATAGCTGGTTGCCGAGTAGCTGGGATCACAGGCCCACGCCACCATACCTGGCTAATTTTTTGTATTTTAGTAGAGACAGGGTTTCCCCATGTTGTCCAGGCTGGACTGAAACTCCTGAGTTTGGGCAACCCGCCTGCCTTAGCCTCCCAAAGCGCTGGGATTACAGGCTTGCGCCACTGCGTCCGGCCTCTAGCTCATTTTCATACTTCCAGTAGAACCAGTGTTTCACCACGTCGGCCAGGCTGGTCTCCAACTGCCCTCCTCAAGTGATCCGCCCACCTCGGCCTCCCGAAGTATAGGGATTACAGGCATGAGCCACACCACCTTCCCCGGACTGGAGACCGTTTTATAAGGGCATTAACTTATTTGTTTATTTATTTTCTCTTCTTTTCTTTCTTTCTTTTTGAGATGGAGTCTCACTCTGTCACCCAAGCTGGAGTGCAGTGAGTGGTGTGATCTCAGCTCACTGCAACGTCCACCTACTGGGTTCAAGTGATTCTCCTGCCTCAGCTTCCCGAGTAGCTGGGACTACAGGAGTGTGCCACCACGCCCGGCTAATTCTTTTTTTTTTTTTTTTTTTTTTTTTTGAAACGGAGTTTCGCTTTTGTTACCCAGGCTGGAGTGCAATGGCGTGATCTCGGCTCACCGCAACCTCCGCCTCCTGGGTTCAGGCAATTCTCCTGCCTCAGCCTCCTGAGTAGCTGGGATTACAGGCACGTGCCACCATGCCCAGCTAATTTTTTTGTATTTTTAGTAGAGATGGGGTTTCACCATGTTGACCAGGATGGTCTCGATCTCTTGACCTCGTGATCCACCCGCCTCGGCCTCCCAAAGTGCTGGGATTACAGGCTTGAGCTACCGCGCCCGGCCAATTCTTTGTATTTTTAATAGAGACGGGGTTTCCCCGTGTTAGCCAGGATGGCCTGGATCTCCTGACCTCGTGATCCGCCCACCTCGACCTCCCAAAGTGCTGGGATTGCAGGCGTGAGCCACCGTGCCCAGACTGGAGACAGTTTTCTAAGGATATTAATTTCATTCATGAGGTTCTGTCCTTATGACCTAATCACCTCTGAAAGGTCCCCAGCTTCTAATACCATCATTTTGGGGATTAGGTTTCACGATAAGAATTTGGTGTGGCAACCAGGCACTATGGCTCATAGTAATCCCAGCCCTTTGGGAGGCTGAAGCAGGAGCAATCACTTGAGCCCCGGAGTTCAATACCACGCTGGTCACCATGACGAAATCCCGTCTCTACAAAAAACATTTAGCCAGGTGTGGAGGTGCACACCTGTGGTCCCAGCTACTTGGGAGGCTGAGGCAGGAGGATCACTTGAGCCCAGAGGTTGGAGGCTGCCACGAAAGTGAACCATGATTGAGCCATTGCACCCCAGCCTGGGCAACAGAGTGAGACTCGTGTTTCAGAAAAGAAAAAAAGAGAATTACAGGGGGACACAATCAGACCCCCACAGGGCATGTGGCTCACAGCTGTAACCTCTTGTCCCGCATGGTACATGGTGGCCGGTGCTCAGAGATTGTCATTATTCTGAGTCGCATGGGAAGCTTTAGGCTTTTATACTGTAATTCAATAGTGACTCCAACTCTACAGCCTAAGAACAAGCAGCCTTATCCATGATACTGGGTGGGCAGGAGGGGACAGGGCCAAGTTCAAGCTGCACACAGAGCTGAACACATCCCGGGGCTAGAAGGTTTTTGTTGGTGGCCGAGCACAGTGGCTCACGCCTGTAATCTCAGCATTTTAGGAGGTCGAGGCAGGTGGATCCAAGGTCAGGAGTTCAAGACCAGCCTGGCCAAGATGGTGAAACCTCATCTCTACTAAAGATTCAAAAATTAGCCAGGTGTGGTGGCACATGCCTGTCATCCCAGCTACTCAGGAGGTTGAGGCAGAGAACTGCTTGAACCCGGGAGGTGGAGGTTGCAGTGAGCCAAGATCGCGCCACTGCACTCCAGCCTGGGTGAAAGAGTGTCTCTGCCTCTTTTCTTTTTTTCTTTTTTTTTTTGAGATGGAATCTCGCTCTGTCGCCAGACTGGAGTGCAGTGGTGCAATCTTGGCTCGCTGCAACCTCCGCCTCCCGGGTTCAAGCGATCCTCCTGCCTCACCCTCCCGAGTAGCTGAAATTACAGGCACAGGCCACACACCCGGCTAATTTTTGTATCTTTAGCAGAGATGGGGTTTCACCATGTTGGCCAGGATGGTCTCGATCTCCTGACCTCATGATCCACCCGTCTCTGCCTCCCAAAGTGCTGGAATTACAGGCGTGAGCCACCATGCCTGGCCTGTCTCTGCCTTCTCTCAAAGGGGATGTTGAGGGAGGCCAATGGGCTGGGGAGTAGGGGCAAGAGTTACAGGAATGAGGGCTGACCCTGCCGGCCTCACCACACCCCTCCTCCTCAGCTGGCGTTGCAGACGGGGCGTGAACCCCCACCCATCTGGCGAGTCCAGAAGGCCCTTCTGCAGAAATTCACTCCGGAGATCAAGGACGGCCAGAGGCAGTTTTGTGCCACTAGTAATGTAAGCCGGCAAAGGGGACCGAGGATTTGGGGGGCCCGGGGCGGGCTATCTAGAGCTGGGGTTTCCCTTAGCGTGGCTGTGACTTGCTCTGTGGTGTCTCTGGAAGGGGGCCCCCTGCTGCGGGCAGGCTCCGGGCGGCTGCCCAGGTAGCCCAGGGCGCGGGAGTGTCGGCCATCCAGCTGGGCAGTGTCAAGAACTTCCTCATGTGCCTCTTTCTCCCCGTAGTATTTGGGGTATTTTGGGGACGCAAAAAATCGGTACCAGCGCCTCTATGTAAAGTTCCTGGAAAATGTCAATAAGAAGGACTACGTGAGGGTCTGTGCTCGGAAACCCTGGCATCGACCCCCAGTGCCCGTCAGGTACCAACCATGGGGGACACAGGGGCAGGCAGCACGCAACACCAAAGGGTATGGGGATGGAGCATGCAAGAGAGGGGGCTGGGGGGTGGGGACAGAGAGAGGGGACAGGGACCGCAGAGGGGAGGACAGACACCCAGAGAGAGAGGGGGACAGAGACCCAGAGAGAGGGGGACAGAGACCCAGAGAGAGAGGGACAGAGACCCAGAGAGAGAGGGACAGAGACCCAGAGAGAGAGGGACAGAGACCCAGAGAGAGAGGGACAGAGACCCAGAGAGAGAGGGACAGAGACCCAGAGAGAGGGGGACAGAGACCCAGAGAGAGGGGGACAGAGACCCAGAGAGAGAGGGACAGAGACCCAGAGAGAGAGGGACAGAGACCCAGAGAGAGGGGGACAGAGACCCAGAGAGAGGGGGACAGAGACCCAGAGAGAGGGGGACAGAGACCCAGAGAGAGAGGGGGACAGAGACCCAGAGAGAGGGGGACAGAGACCCAGAGAGAGGGGGACAGAGACCCAGAGAAAGAGGGACAGAGACCCAGAGAGAGAGGGACAGAGACCCAGAGAGAGGGGGACAGAGACCCAGAGAGAGGGGGACAGAGACCCAGAGAGAGAGGGTGACAGAGACCCAGAGAGAGAGGGTGACAGAGACCCAGAGAGAGAGGGGGACAGAGACCCAGAGAGAGAGGGGGACAGACCCAGAGAGAGGAGGCAGACAGATCCAGAGAGAAAGGACAGAGACCCAGAGTCAGGGGACAGAGACTCAGAAACAAGAGGACAGAGACCCACAGACAAGGGTTCAGAGACGTGGGAGTCGGAGACTCAGAAGGAGAGAGTCCCAGAGAAAAAGAGGGACAGAGACAAGGAGGACAGAGACCCAGAGACGGGAGGGGGCAGAGACTCAGAGGAGGATACAGGGACCCAGAGACCTAGAGAGAGAGGGGGACAGTATGAGGGAAGCTGTTCCCATGCTTAGGGCACTGAGCACGGGTCCTAAGGAGAAGAATCCGGGTTCTTGGGGGGCTCCTGACTGTAGTCCCTTCTCTGTTCCCTTCTAGACGCTCCGGGCAGGCCAAGAACCCCACATCTGCTGGGGGTAGCTCCGCACCTCCCCCTAAGGCCCCAGCACCACCTCCCAAGCCCGAGACCCCTGAAAAGACGACATCTGAGAAGCCCCCAGAGCAGACGCCCGAGCCGCCCGTGCCCGAGCCCTCTGCCCCCGAGAAGCCGTCCCTCCTGCGGCCTGTGGAGAAGGAGAAGGAGAAGGAGAAGGTGACGGTGACGCGTGGGGAGCGGCCGCTGCGGGGCGAGCGGGCCACCAGCGGACGGCAGACGCGGCCGGAGCGGGGTCTCGCCACGGGACAGCCTGCCACCTCCCGGCTGCCTAAGGCCCGGCCCGCCAAGGTGAAGGCTGAGCCGCCCCCTAAGAAGAGGAAGAAATGGCTGAAGGAGGCGGGGGGTAACGCAGCGGCAGGCGGGGCCCCACCAGGCAGCTCCTCAGACTCGGAGTCCTCCCCCGGAGCCCCCAGCGAGGACGGTGAGGCTCCAGGCAGACAGGGCTGCAGGGTGGGTGGCTGGGCAGGGGACACAGGGGGGAGGGCTGTCCAGAGACCGCCAGGTAGCCTCAGCAGGACAGGAACAACCAGTATGTTACAGATAATGGCCATAGCTGACAGTCACCGGGCATCTAACTACACAACAGGCTGCCTCCCGAGAACCTGGTGAGGGCCGGGCGCGGTGGCTCACGCCTGTCATCCCAGCACTTTGGGAGGCCGAGGCGGGTGGACCACGAGGTCAGGAGATCGAGACCATCCCGGCCATGGTGAAACCCCGTCTCTACTAAAAATACAAAAAATTAGCCAGGCGTGGTGGTGTGCGCCTGGAGTCCCAGCTACTCAGGAGGCTGAGGCAGGGGAATCTCTTGAACATGGGAGACAGAGGTTGCGGTCAGCCGAGATGGCACCGCTGCACTCCAGCCTAGGCAACAGAGCTAGACTCTGTCTCAAAAAAAAAAAAAAAAAAAAAGAACCTAATGGATGTTAATTTGTGTGATTTTCATCCATCCTAGGAGGTGGATACTATTATCCTCATCTACAGATGAGAGGGCAGCACAGTCTGTATTGGGTGCCCACCAGGTGGCAGTTGAGCCCAAGGTGCCTTGGACTCTGTTCTTCAGTGCTATGTTCTGCCTCCTAAAAGGCAGGATTTGGGGGCTGAGGAAGATGTGGGACTAGGTGTCTTTCTTGGAGGCTCTGTGATGGTGGGGTTTCCTATGAGGCCCTGGGTGACCCTGAGAAAGAGGCATAACCTCTCGTGCCTTAGTGACCTCACCTGTAAAATGGGTTCATAAGAGATGAAGCTCATAGGACAGTGCTGGTCTCTAGTAAACACTGCTGTGTACTCCACGGCTGCCCAGCACACTGCCACACCCCCAGCACTTACAATGGTGTCTGGAGAGGCCGGGTGCGGTGGCTTATGCCTGTAATCCCAGCACTTTGGGAGGCTGAGGAGGGTGGATCACCTGAGGTCAGGAGTTCGCGACCAGCCTGGCCAACATAGTGAAACCCCATCTCTACTAAAAAATACAAAAATTAGCTGGACGTGGTGGTGGGCACCTGTAATTCTAGCTACTTGGGAGGTTGAGGCAGGACAATCGCTTGAACCCGGGAGGCGGAGGTTGTGGTGAGCTGAGATGGTGCCATTGCACTTCAGCCTGGGCAACAGAGCAAGACTCTGTCTGAAAAAAAAAAAATCCCTAATGTAGCAGGGAGATATATGGAAAATAAAAGGCTCCTAGGGATTGGACCTTTGGCTACCAGGCTTCCTGGGGGATCCTCATCTTTTTTCCTTGTCTTTGGGGTTTTTTTTTTTGAGATGGAGTCTTACTGTGTCCCCCAGGCTGGAGTGCAGTGGCACAATCTAGACTCACTGCAGCCTCTGCCTCCTGGGTTCCAGCGGTTCTCCTGCCTCAGCCTCCCGAGTAGCTGGGACTACAGGCGTGTACCACCACAGTCAGCTAATTTTTGTATTTTTAGTAAAGATGGGGTTTCACCATATTGGCTAGGCTGGTCTCAAACTCCCGACGTTGTGATCTACCCACCTCAGCCTCCCAAAATGCTGGGATTACAGGTGTGAGCCACTGCACCTGGTCCTGTGAGTTTCTCTTTTTGTTTTTTCAGACGCGTTTCACTTTGTCACCCAGGATGTGCAATGGCGCGATCTTGGCTCACTGCAACCTCCGCCTCCCGGGTTCAAATGATCCTCCTGCCTAAGCCTCCCAAGTAGCTGGGATTACAGGCGTGCGCTACCACGCCCGGCTAATTTTTGTAATTTTATTAGAGACAGGGTTTCACCACATTGGCCAGGCTGGTCTCGATCTCCTGACCTCAGGTGATCTGCCTTGGCCTCCGAAAGTGCTAGGATTACACGCGTGGGCCACCAAGCCCACCTTACCTAAGCTTCTTGCAGTGCCTGTGATTCTGCCACGAGAGCACATGGTACTGGTGCTTCTTGCCTGTCAGTTTTCCCAGCGCACTTGGACCTCCCTAAAGCAGGGATTTCTCTCCTGGTCTCCAGTGTTGAGAACAGCATCCGCCACACAGGAGGTCTCAGGGGAAGTTGGGATAATGAGCCTGCGTCCTGTCTTTCCCGCAGAACGGGCAGTGCCTGGGCGTCTGCTGAAAACCCGGGCGATGCGGGAGATGTACCGGAGCTACGTGGAGATGTTGGTGAGCACAGCACTTGACCCCGACATGATCCAGGCCCTGGAGGACACGCATGGTGAGCCGGGGCCGGGGAGGATGGGTGGGGCTGACTCGCTGGTCTGAGGGAGGAGGAGCTGAGGCCTGGACCTGGTCTGAGAGAGAGGAGGGGCTGGGCGGTGGAGTCCTGGGTCTGATTGAGGAGGTCCCTGGGTCCGAGGGAGAAAGGGCTGGGGGCCTGGACCCCATGTCTGAGGAAGGAGGGGCTGGGGGCCTGGACCCCGTGTCTGAGGGAGGAGGGGCTGGGGGCCTGGACCCTGTGTCTGAGGGAGGAGGGGCTGGGGGCCTGGACTCCTGGGTTTGGGGGAGGAGGGGCTGGGGCCTGGACTCCAGGGTCTGAGGGAGGAGAGGCTGGGGTCTGGAGTCCTGGGTCTGAGGGAGGAGGACGCTGGGGGCCTGGACTCCTGGGTCTGAGGGAGGAGGGGCTGGGGCCCGGACTCCTGGGTTTGGGGGAGGAGGGGCTGGGGCCTGGACTCCAGGGTCTGAGGGAGGAGGGGCTGGGGTCTGGAGTCCTGGGTATGAGGGATGAGGAGGCTGGGGGCCTGGACTCCTGGGTCTGAGGGAGGAGGGGCTGGGGTCTGGACTCCTGGGTCTGAGGGAGGAGGGGGCTTGGGCCTGTACTTTTGTCTCTGAGTGGGAAAGGATTTGGGGACCCAGACTCTGTGATCCCACCTTGGCCCCGTGCCTTGTGGGGCTATGGCCTTCCTGACACGCTGTCCTCGTCCATCAGACGAGCTGTACCTGCCCCCCATGCGGAAGATAGATGGCCTGCTGAATGAGCACAAGAAGAAGGTCCTGAAGCGGCTGTCGCTAAGCCCGGCCCTGCAGGTGCCTGGGGGTCGGGGCAGGGGGCGTCCAGGGCCCAGGGTCCAATGGAAAAGACACATACATGTCGGCCTCTGTGGGGGAGGGGCGATCCTTGGAAGATCGTCCTCCTGGGCTCCGGTGGGAGAACAGTTGAGGACAAGACTGTCAGGAGATCCCTGGGTTCTCAACAGCCGTGATGCCCATATGAGGAGGAGCTGTGAGCCTTGGGGTGGTGGAGGGGTGGTTCTGAAGGGCTGGACTGTTAGTGTGAAGTACAAGTTTGAAGCCAAACACAGACTAGGCCTGGCTGGGCGTGGTGGCTCACGCCTGTAATCCCAGCACATTAGGAGGCCAAGGCAGGCAGATCAGCTGAGGTCAGGAGTTCGAGACCATCCTGTCCAACATGGAGAAACCGTGTCTCTACTAAAAAATAGAAAAATTAGTTGAGCATGGTGGCAGGCACCTGTAATCCCAGCTACTCAGGAAGCTGAGGCAGGAGAATCACTTGAATCCAGGAGGTGGAGGTTTCCATGAGCTGAGATCACACCACTGCATTGCAGCCTGCAAGACAGAACAAGACTGTCTCAAAAAAAAAAAGACTAGGCCATCACCGAAGGCTGCCGATGGACCGACGGCCTCTTCATGGGTCCAGTGGAGGCTGTTGGGATCCCAGGCTTCAGTGCTGAACATCAGTATGATTCCCCTTCTTGGATATTCTGGGATGGCGTATCAGGGCTCTGAAATCCAATGTTAAACTGGCCCTGAGGATTCTGGTTGGGATGTCAGTGTGGCACTGAGAATTTCAGGATAGACTGTTGGGGAACTGAGACTTCTGAGATAAATGTTAGTCTGGTTTTTGACATTCTGGGAGACTTGCAGTGAGTCTGAGAATTCTGGGATGGATTCTAGGCAAGCACTGAGAATTCTGGGATAGGCTGTTAGGCTGACGCTGAGATGGCTGGTGGGAAGTTAGTCGTAGAAAATAAGCAATTCGGCCGGGCGCGGTGGCTCACGCCTGTAATCCCAGCACTTTGGGAGGCTGAGGCCGGTGGATCACTTAAGGTCAGGAGTTTGAAATCAGCCTGTCCAACATGGCGAAACCCCGTCGCTACTTAAAATGCAAAATTAGCTGGGCATGGCGGTGCATGCCTGTAATCCCAGCTACTCGGAGGCTAAGAATCGCTTGAACCTGGGAGGCGAAAGTTGTAGTGAGCCAAGATCGTGCCACTGCACTGCAGCCTGGGCAACAAGAGCAAAACTCCATCTCAAAAAAAAGAAAATAAGCAATTAGGCCAGGTGCAGTGGCTCATGCCTGTGATCCCAGCACTTTGAGAGGCCGAGGCAGGCAGACCACAAGGTCAGGAGATTGAGACCATCCTGGCTAACGCAGTGAAACCCCATCTCTACTAAAAATACAAAAAATTAGCCAGACATGGTGGCACGAGCCTATAATCCCAGATACTTGGGAGGCTGAGGCAGGGGAATCACTTGAAGCAGGAGGCAGAGGTTGCAGTGAGCCACAATTGTGCCGCTACACTCCAGCCTTGGTGACAGAGCGAACACACACACACAAAACAGAAAATATGCAGGGAGGCTGGGCACAGTGGCTCATGCCTGTGATCCCAGTACTTCGGGAAGCCAAGGTGGGTGGATCACCTGAGGTCAAGAGTTTGAGACCACCCTGGCCAACATGGTGAAACCCCGTCTCTACTAAAAATAAAAAACTAGCTGGCTGGGTATGGTGGCTCATGCCTGTAATCCCGGCACTTTGGGACGCCGAGACGGGCGTGAGGTCAAGAGATTGAGACCATCCTGGCCAACATGGTGAAACCCTGTCTCTACTAAAAAATACAAAAATTAGCTGGGCCTGGTGGCATGTGCCTGTAGTCCCAGCTACTCAGGAGGCTGAGGCAGGAGAATTGCTTGAACCTGGGAGTGGAGGTTGCAGTGAGCCAAGATCTCGCCACTGCACTCCAGCCTGGGTGACAGAGTGAGGCTGTCTCAAAAAAAAAAAAAAAAAAAAAAGAACAGAAAATGTGCCAGGAAATATTAGTCTGGCTCTGAGAACTGTGACTGAGATAGTTTTGCTGAGAATGGTGGGTGGGACATTAGGGTGACTGAAAATTCTGAAAGGGATTCTTAGGCTGGTGTTGAGAAGTCTTAGCTGGAATGTTTTGCTGGCTTTGAACATTTGCAGGTAGAGTGATGGGTGGTTTGGAAAATTCTGGGTAGCATTAGGTTATAAAAACTCAGGAGGGGCCAGGCGCAGTGACTCACACCTGTAATCCCAGCATTTTGGGAGGCTGAGGCAGGTGGATCACAAGGTCAGGAGTTCAAGACAATCCTGGTGGAGATGGTGAAACCCTGTCTCTACTCCAAATACAAAAAATTAGCCAAGCATGGTGGCAGGCGCCTGTAATCCAAGCTACTTGGGAGGCTGAGGCAGAGAATTGCTTGAACCCGGGAGGCAGAGCTTGCAGTGAGCTGAAATCGTGCCACTGCACTCCAGCCTGGGCAACAGGGCAAGACTGTCTCAAAAAAGAAAAACAACTCTGGAAGAAATGAGTCTAGTCTACAAATTCTGGGATGTATTGTGACTGGCACTGAGGATTGTGGGTGAGATGGAGACATTGCACTCCATTACAGTAGAGTGAATAATACCAGTGTAGGGTTTTAGGAGAGGTTTGAGAAGTATGTGTTGTTAGTCGGGAATTAGAATTCTGAGGTAGATAGTTAGGATAAGGCTGAGAATTCTGGGGTATAAGGTTCGGATGGGGTGAGAATTCTGGGGTAGGTGGTTAGGATGGGGTGAGAATTCTGGGGTAGGTGGTTAGGATGGGGTGAGAATTCTGGGGTAAGTGGTTAGGATGGGGTGAGAATTCTGGGGTAAGTGGTTAGGATGGGGTGAGAATTCTGGGGTAGGTCGTTGGGATGGGGATGGGGTGAGAATTCTGGGGTAGGTCGTTGGGATGGGGATGGGGTGAGAATTCTGGGGTAGGTTGTTGGGATAGGGTGAGAATTCTGGGGTAGGTGGTTGGGATAGGGTGAGAATTCTGGGGTCGATGGTTGGGATGGGGTGAGAATTCTGGGGTAGGTGGTTGGGATGGGGTGAGAATTCTGGGGTATAAGGTTAGGATAAGGCCAAGGATTCTGGGATGGGTGGTTAGGATGGGGTGAGAATTCTGGGGTAGGTGGTTGGGATAGGGTGAGAATTCTGGGGTATAAGGTTAGGATAAGGCCAAGGATTCTGGGATGGGTGGTTAGGATGGGGTGAGAATTCTGGGGTAGATGGTTGGGATGGGGTGAGAATTCCTGGGTAGATGGTTAGGATGGGGCTCAGAATTCTTGGGTAGAATTTTGGGTGGCACTGAGAATCTGAGGCAGCCCAGAAAACACAGTGTAAGCATCACTGGTGAGGCCCAACCTCCTCTATCCTTCGAGGAGATGAAGACTCAAATTGTGTCTCCTGATCTGCAGCCTGGGGAAAACTGAGTCACAGATCTGGGACCTGGCTGTTGGGTTTGGGGTGTGTGGGTTCAGGGCAATGTCCAGCTGACCCATCGGCTTCCTGCAGGATGCGCTGCACACGTTCCCACAGCTGCAAGTGGAGCAGAGTGGGGAGGGCTCCCCGGAGGAGGGTGCTGTGCGACTGCGGCCAGCGGGAGAACCCTACAACCGCAAGACGCTCAGCAAGCTCAAGAGGAGTGTGGTCAGAGCCCAGGTGGGGGCCGGGGCCAGGGCTGGGACTGGGGAGTGCTTGCGGTGTGTGGGGCGGGAGGAGAGAGGCTGCCTAGCGCCAGGCCAGAGGGGCTGAGGCATCTCCACCCCTGCCCAGGAGTTCAAGGTTGAGCTGGAAAAGTCGGGATACTACACACTATACCATTCGCTCCACCACTATAAATACCACACCTTCCTGCGCTGCCGGGACCAGGTGAGCCCCACCCGCTGCCCCCATCATCCTGGGATTCCAACCTTCATGACCTCCTGCTGGGATCCGGGGGTCCAAGCCCAGCCCCTCCTGCCCCAGGCCCATGAGTCCAGGCTCCCAAGTCCTTCCATCCTGGACTTCAGAAGGCAGCCCCAGCCCTCGCTTCCCTGGGACACTGATATCCGACACCCCGGGCCCCAGCCCCTTCCTTCCCCAGAGGCCACTGTGCCATTCCCCAGCGCCATGTTTGACCCCTGCAGACCCTGGCCATCGAGGGCGGCGCCGAGGATCTGGGTCAGGAGGAGGTGGTCCAGCAGTGCATGCGGAACCAGCCGTGGCTGGAGCAGCTCTTTGACTCCTTCAGCGACCTGCTGGCCCAAGCACAGGCCCACAGCCGCTGCGGGTGACCCCAACCCAGCCCGTCGGGGGGGCGCCTCCTCCGCGAACCGGGAATTGGGACAGACCCGTGTCCTCAGGAGCTAACCCCTGGGCTCCATCGCCGGGGAAAGGGGGTGATGGGTCAGGATGTGTCTGTGCTGCCCCCCCGAAGGGCAGGGTTCAAAGTCCAACTCCCCCCTTCTCCCAAGCCCCCTCCACTCCCTCCCCATTCCTCCCACTGTTCGGTGTACAGAGAAATTATTTATATATATGTATAAATGTCTATTTAGTAACGGTTTCCCTCTCCCCTTGCCCCGACCCCCCCTCCACAGCCACAGCCCCGCCCTCTCCACCTTGTACATAATGTATAGGAAAAGTCTATGTATGGTTGGGGGGGTGGGGTGGCTTCAGAGAGCTGGGGGACCCCTTCCCCCCAAGTCCCCCCTGCAGGCCAAGATCTTTGCTAAAGGCCATTCCCTCCCCAAGGCGTTTGGCGTCAGGTGGGAGGGGACACGCATCTTGTTAATTATTTTTAATCTTATTTATTGTACATACCGGGGGCAGGGGGCTGGGGAGGTGGAGCGGGGAGAAGGGTCCCCTCTCTCTGCCCCTCCCACTCCTTTTCTACGGCGATTTGTCTGTGTCTGGCCCTCACCCGCTGCGCCCCCATTGTCGTCTGGATGTGGTTCTATTTTTTATCAGTCTCCTTTCCCGCCTCCTCCCCTTTCTCGCCTCCCCCCGCCCCCCGTTTTCCACCACCCTTTGTCTCTTGCTCTTTCTTGGGCTTCTGTACAACTCAACTTGTATACACTGTGTACACACAGCCAGCCAAACGAAACCCAACGGCAAACACTTTACCGGCAGGCTGGAGTGCCTCTGTCCTGCGGCGCTGGGGTGGGTGACGGTGGTGACGGGGCAGAGGGTCTGGAACGGGACTTTCCTAGAGCCCCGGGCAGTGGGGGGCCTGAGGCTGGTGTATGTTGTGTCCCCACACAGCAAAGTATCCCATCCCGAAATTTAATGACTTCAGACAACAAACATTTATCATTGGGGGGTTTCTTTTTGTTTTTGAGATGGAGTCTTGCTCTGTCGCCCAGGATGAAATGCAGTGTTGAGGTATCGGCCCACTGAAACTTCTGCCTCCCGGGTTCAAGCGATGCTCCTGCCTCAGTCTCACAAGTAACTGGGATTACAGGCGCCCACTACCATGCCTGGCGAATTTTTGTATTTTTTTTTTTAATTCTCCCCCCACCCCCCAATTTTTGTATTTTTAGTAGAGACGGGGTTTCATCATGTTGGCCAGGATGGTCTCAATCTCTTGACCTAATGATCCACCCGCCCTGACCTCCCAAAGTGCTGGGATTACAGGCATGAGCCACCTTGACCGGCCCATTGTGGGGTGTTCTTTTGTTTTTTAGCTAAAGACAGGTTCTTGCTCTGTCACCTAGGCTGGAGTGCAGTGGCATGAGCTCATTGCAGCCTCCAAGTCTCTGCCTCAAGCGATTCTCCTGCCTTAGCCTCCCAAAGTGATGGATTACAGACAAGAGCAACCATGCATGGCCCTGTGTTCCTTGTGTTGCTCAGGCTGCCCTTAGCTTACAGGATCCTCCTGCCACAGGCTCAGGTCGCAGGCCACCACACCCGGCTCAAATCCTGTAGTTTTTTTTTTTTTTTTTTTTTTGAGATGGAGTTTCGCTCTTGTTACCCAGGCTGGAGTGCAATGGCGCGATCTCGGCTCACCGCAACCTCCGCCTCCTGGGTTCAAGCAATTCTGCCTCAGCCTCCTGAGTAGCTGGGATTACAGGCACGTGCCACCATGCCCAGCTAATTTTTTGTATCTTTAGTAGAGACAGGGTTTCACCATGTTGACCAGGATGATCTTGATCTCTCGACCTTGTGATCCACCCGCCTCGGTCTCCCAAAGTGCTGGGATTACAGGCTTGAGCCACCGTGCCTGGCTTTTTTTTTTTTTTTTTTTTGAGACGGAGTTTCGCTCTTGTTACCCAGGCTGGAGTGCAATGGCGTGATCTTGGCTCACCGCAACCTCCGCCTCCTGGGTTCAGGCAATTCTCCTGCCTCAGCCTCCTGAGTAGCTGGGATTACAGGCACGTGCCACTATGCCCAGCTAATTTTTTTTTTGTATTTTTAGTAGAGATGGGGTTTCACCATGTTGACCAGGATGGTCTCGATCTCTTGACCTCGTGAGCCACCCGCCTCGGCCTCCCAAAGTGCTGGGATTACAGGCTTGAGCCACTGTGCCCAGCTGTTTTTTTTTTTTTCTTTTGAGACGGAGTCTCGCTTTGTTGCCCAGGATAGAGTGCAATGGTTTGATCTTGGCTTACTGCAACCTCTGCTTCCCAGGTTAAAGTGATTCTCCTGCCTCAGCCTCCTGAGTAGTTGGGATTACAGGGGCCCACCACCACACCTGGCGAATTTTTGTATTTTTAGTAGAGACAGGGATTTCACCATGTTGGCCAGGCTGGCCTCAAACTCCTGACCTCATGATCTGCCAACCTCAGCCTCTGAAAGGGATTACGCTGCAGTTGGCCTGAAGTCCTGTATTTTTGTGTCCAAGTGAGTGGTCCATGGTACAGCACTCTTGGAGTTCCCCAAGAGCTTGTAGAAATGTAGAATCAGCACAGGCAGCAGAGGAGGAGAGGGCGGGTTGAATGGGGGCTGTTTCCCCTCCCACCCTTAAAGGAAAAGGTGTAGACTGTCAGGCTGTTGCTCAGATATACTTGATCAGAACCCACTTTTTGGTAAAATCTCTAGAGGATTCTCAAGCACATTCAAGTTTGAAGAACAGTGTTCTAGAACAAGAACGTCAAAAATGTGCAAGTTGAAAGGGAGGCAGGGAGAGAGCAAAAAAAAAAAAAAAAAAAAAAACTTCAAATTGGCTGGGTGTGGTGGCTCACACCTGTAATCCCACCATTGTGGGAGGCCAAGGCGGGTGGATCACTTAAGGTGAGGAGTTCGATACCAGCCTGGCAAACCCTATTTCTCTCTTTTTTTTTTTTTTTTTGCGACGGAGTTTCACTCTTGTTACCCAGGCTGGAGTGCAATGGCGCGATCTTGGCTCACCACAACCTCCGCCTCCTGGGTTCAAGCAATTCTCCTGCCTCAGCCTCCTGAGTAGCTGGGATTACAGGCATGCGCAACCATGCCCAGCTAATTTTTTGTATTTATAGTAGAGACGGGGTTTCACCATGTTGACCAGATGGTCTCGATCTCTTGACCTCGTGATCCACCCGCCTCGGCCTCCCAAAGTGCTGGGATTACAGGCTTGAGCCACCACGCCCGGCTATTTCTCTTTTTTTGGAAGGTGGACTCTGTTGCCCAGGCTGGAATTTTTTGTTTTGTTTTGTTTTTTTGAGACAGACTTGCTCTGTTGCCCAGGCTAGATGGCGGTGGTATGATGTTGGCTCACTGCAATCTCTGCCTCCTGGGTTCAAGGGATTCTCCTGCCTCAGCCGCCTGAGTAGCTGGGATTACAGATGTGCACCACCATGCCCGGCTAATTTTTGTGTTTTTAGTAGAGACAAAGTTTGACTATGTTGGTCAGGCTGGTCTCAAACTCCTGACCTTGTGATTTGCCTGCCTCAGCCTCCCAGAATCCTGGGATTACAGGTGTGGTGGCTTGTGCCTGTAATCCTAGCTACTTGGGAGGCTGAGGCAGGAGATTCGCTTGAACCCAGGAAGCGGAGGTTGCAGTGAGCCAAGTCACTCCAGTCTGGGTGACAGAGCGAGACTCTGTCTCAAAAATAAATAGGCTGGGTACTGTGGCTCTTACCTGTAGTCAGGAGTTCGAAACTATCCTGGCCAACATGGAGAAAAACCCCCTTCTACTAAAAATACAAAAAAAATAGCAAGGCATGATGGCGAGTGCCTGTAATCCCAGCTGCTGGGGAGGCTGAGGCAGGAGAATCGCTTGAACTCAGTAGGCAAAGTTTGCAGTGAGCCGAGGTCGTGCCACTGGACTCCAACCTAGGTGACAGAGCAGGATTCCATCTCGAAAAAAAAGAACCCATGAACTTTGTACAGTTATTAAGTTAAGCCAACTGAGTATGGACCATTATTGTCCTCAAAACTGTGGCCTGTAGCACGTGGGATGCAGCCTTTGATGGGGAGCCACACACTCAAGGTCCTGGATTAGGCTGTCAATTTGAGGCCAAATGCCAGGTCCAGTGGCTCATGCCTGTAATCCCAGTACTCTGGGAGTTCAAGGCAGGAGGATTTCTTGAGTCCAGCCTGAGTAACATGGCGAGACCCTCGTGTCTACGAAAAACGTAAAAATGGAGGCTAAAGGATTGGCGTTGTATCAGGTCAGAGTTCCAGGATGGAAAATGGGTAGTGTTCTTTCTTTTTTTTTTTTTAAGATACAGTCTCAGTTTGTCACCAGGCGTCAGGCTGGAGTGCAGTGGCACAATCTCACCTCACTGCAACCTCCGCCTCCCAGGTTCAAGCTATTCTGCCTCAGCCTCCTGAGTAGCTGGGATTACAGGGGTGCCCCACCATGCCCAGCTAATTTTTGTGTTTTTAGTAGAGACGGGGTTTCACCATGTTGGTCAGGATGGTCTCGATCTCTTGACCTCATGATCCACCCACATCAGCCTCCCAAAGTGCTGGGATTACAGGTGTGAGCCACTGCACCTGGCTGTTCTTTTTGTTTTTTGTTTTTTTTTTGAGACCGAGTCTCACTTTGTTACCCAAGCTTGAGTGCAGTGGCTACTTGGGAGGCTGAGGCAGGAGAATCGCTTGAACCCAGGAGGCAGAGGTTGCAGTGAGCAGAGATCGCGCCATTGCACTTCAGCCTGGGTGACAGAGCAAGACTCTGTCTCAAAAAAAAAAGGAAAGATGGGGACATCAAAACCTGGAGAGCTTTAGGATTGTTAGGGCCTGTCGAGCTCAGGGGAGAGGAGGAACCGAATATGTAATTTCTGGCATGAACACGTGCCTAGGGAGATGCCAGCCTTTTCGCCATTGTCTTGATCTCTGGGACGCTGGTGGCTGTGGACCTTCCAAAAATGGTCTACCAGTTGTCCTGAGTGTTGGGGGCACGAGGTAACTATTGACACCTTCTCAAAATGCATCTTGGTCCTACAAGAAGCAGGGTACCCTGACCAAGAAGTTGGCCCCAATGGGCAGTACAGACAAGACTCTGGCAGGGGGCATGTGGATGGTGAGATCTGGGAAGAGATGTTGGCACAGGAATCTTTTCTGTTGAGGGCTGAGTACCCACAGCTGGGACTTAGGTGGAAGTGTCAGAGCTTGTTTGGAAACTGATGGAAATGTTGCTGACCGTCTTGCCCCATCGCTCCCCATCAAGCGGGGCTGCACCTCCGGTGTGCAGAGGTTCTTAGGGAGGAGAGAGCCAAGATGTGACACAGTATATCCAAGCCCTTGTTTTTCCCACGGCGGGTTGAGAACAGGCCAAAGATTCTGTGATAATAGAACCCGGAAAGGGATATTTAGCTGATCAGTGGAGTTTTTGTTTGTTTGTTTGTTTGTTTTTGAGACAGAGTTTTGCTCTTTTGCCCAGGCTGAAGTGCAATGGCTCGATCTCGGCTGACTGCAACCTCCACCTCCCTGGTTCAAGTGATTCTCCTGCCTCAGCCTCCTGAGTAGCTGGGATTACAGGCACGCACCACTCTACACCCAGCTAATTTTTGCATTTTCAGTAGAGTCAGGGTTTCGCCACGTCGGCCAGGCTGTTGTGGAACTCCCGACCTCAAGTGATCTGCCTGCCTTGGCCTCCCAAAGTGCTGCGATTACAGGGGTGGGCCACCACGCCCAGCCCACTAATCAGTGTTCTCATCTAGGATACAGAGGGACATTCGTGGTTCTGAGGCAGAATGGAGAACCGTGGGCCACAGTCCTTGAGGGCGAGCACTTAGTATGTGCCGGGATCCTTCCTCTGCGATCGGCTCCTTTCGCCTCACGCCCACCCTGTGAAGTACCTTTGTGTTTGCCCCCATTTTACAGATGAGACTGAGGTGGCAGAGTTGGATTTGAATCCAGGCAGCCTGGCACCAGGAGCCTCGAAAAGGCCATGCTCCACCCAAGGACCGGGAAGCAGGTTCTGAGATGGGTGCAGGTAGAGCATTCAGGAATCGGGTCCAGGGTCAGGAAGCAGATGGTTGAAGGCTGACAGGTGACGGGTGGAGCTGACGGTCAGGGCATGAGGACATCTCGGTTGAGGTTTTTAGGCTGGTGTGTTGGGTAGGTTTGGGTCTTTAAAGATGGCCAGTCTGTAATCCCAGCACTTTGGGAGGCCAAGGCGGGTGGATCACGAGGTCAAGAGATCGAGACCATCCTGGTCAACATGGTGAAACCCCGTCTCTACTAAAAATACAAAAAAAAAAGTACCTGGGCATGGTGGCACATGCCTGTAATCCCAGCTACTCAGGAGGCTGAGGCAGGAGAATTGCCTGAACCCAGGAGGCGGAGGTTGCGGTGAGCCGAGATCGCGCCATTGCACTCCAGCCTGGGTAACAAGAGCGAAACTCTGTCTCAAAAAAAAAAAAAAAAAAAAAAAGATGGCCAGTCATGGCTGGGTGCAGTGGCTCACACCTGTAATCCCAGCACTTTGGGAGACCAAGGCGGGTGGATCATCTGAGGTCAGGAGTTTGAGACCAGCCTGGCTAACATGATGAAACCCCGTTTCTACTAAAAATAAAAAGCCTGGTGTGGTGGCAGGCACCTGTAATCCCAGCTACTCGAGAGGATGAGAGGCAGGAGAATCGCTTAAACTCAGGAGGTGGAGGTAGCAGTGAGCTGAGATCTTGCCATTGCACTCCGGCTTGGGCAACAAGGGTGAAACTACATCTTAGGAAAAAGAAAAGAGATGGCCAGTCACACAGGCTTTCAGGGTGGGTGGATGGTGGTCTCCACTTGGCTCCAGCCTTCCAGAGTAGCAAATAGTGGGCAGGATGCCCCTCACTCCCACCAGAGCTTAGGTTGGATGTGGGAGAGTTTAAGTGTTCCCAGGCTAGGTGTGGCGGCTCACATCTGTAATCCCAGAGCTTTGGGAGGCTGAGGCAGGAGGGTTGCTTAAAGGTAGACCAGCTGGGGCAACATAGCGATACCCCATCTCTACAGCAAACTGAAAAATTAGTCAGGGTGGTGGCTTGTGTCTGTAATCCCAACACTTTGGGAGGCTGAGGTGGGCAGATCACAACATCAGGAGTTTAAGACCAGGCTGGACAATATGTATTCTACTTAAAATACAAAAACTTAGCTGGGTGTGGTAGCACGCGTCTCTAGTCCCAGCTACTCGAGAAGATGGGGCAGGAGAATTGGGCCGGGCATGGCGGCTCACGCCTGTAATCCCAGCACTTTGAAAGGCCAAGGCAGGTGGATACTGAGGTTAGCAGTTCAAGACCAGCCTGGCCAAGATGATTAAACCCCATCTTTACTAAAAATACAAAAAATTAGCTGGGCATGATGGCACACACTTGTAATCCCCGCTGCTCGGAAGGCTGAGGCAGAGAGAATTACTTAAACCCAGGAAATGGAGATAGCAGTGAGCCAGGATCACAGCCATTGTACTCCAGGCTGGGCAATAGAGTGAGACTCCATCTCAAAAAAAAAAAAAAAAAAAAAAAAAGAAAAGAAAAATTAGCCAGGTGTGGTGGTGTGTGCTCATAGTCCCAGCTACTTGACAGGCTGAGGCAGGAGGATTTATTGAGCCCAGGAGGTTGAGGCCACAGTGAGTTTTGATCATGCTACTGCACTCCAGCCTGGGCAATAGAGCAAAAACCCTGTCTCAAATAAAATGGGCCGGGCTGAGCTCAGTGGCTTATGCCTGTGATGCCAGCCTTTTGGGATGCTGATGCAGGCACATCACCTGAGGTCAGGAGTTCAAGACCAGCCCGACCAATGTGATGAAACCCTGTCTCTACTAAAAATACAAAACTTAGCCAGGTGTGGTGGCAGATGCCTGTAATCCCAGCTACTTGGGAGGCTGAGACAGGAGAACCGCTTGAACCCGGGAGGTGGACGTTGCAGTGAGCTGAGATCTCGCCCTTGCACTCCAGCCTGGGCAACGGAGCAAGACTCCATCTCTAAATAAATAAATAAATAAATAAATGAAATGTAAAAAAACGAAGTGTTCCCAGGACAGAGATGGGCTTTGGGCTTCCAGACTGAAGTGTGTCATCCGCTTTCCCATTGTGGCCTTAAGACACCCAACTATTCTGCTCCTCCCAGGACAGAATAGGGAGGTTGGATGGGAGATGTCTACACTGGCCCCAAGTTGCATTCAGCGTTTAGATTCAGATGTCAGTGCCACTGAGGAACTCTCTGGAACTGAGGACTTGCCACATGGCTGCTTAGACACCATTCCACCCATGTGTCCCTTCTCCCTCCTGCAGCCAAAGCCCCTTCTCAATATACATTGGAGGTGGGAGCGGGCCAAGCAGGGTTTGTAACAGTGGCTGCCTGTCTATTTGTGTAGACAGGGTCTATCTCTTGCCCAGGCTGGTCTCAGACTCCTGGCCTCTAGTGATCCACCCACCTCGGTCTCCCAAAGTACTGGGCCTACATGCATCAGCCACCACGCCCAGCTGAGTTGTTTCCTATCTCCAGTGTCCTGGAACACTCTAGAAAGCACCATCCGGCCGGGCATGGTGGCTTACGCCTGTAATCCAAGCACTTTGGAGGCCAAGGTGGGCAAATCACCTAAGGTTGGGAGTTAAAGACCAGCCTGACCAACATGGTGAAACCCCGTCTTATAAAAAAGTAAAAAAAAAAAAAGCAAGCACTATCCAATAGACCACTCAGCAAAGACAGGAGTGTTGTCTGTTTGCCCTATCTATTAAGATGGCCACTAGAGGCCGGGCGCGGTGGCTCACACCTGTAATCTCAGCACTTTGGGAGGCCGAGGCGGGCAGATCACTTTAGCCCAGGAGTTAGAGACCAGCCTGACCAACATGGTGAAACCCCGTCTCTACCAAAAATAAAAAAATTAGCCAGACATGGTGGCGGGCGCCTGTAGTCCCAGCTACTTGGGAGGCTGAGGCACAAGAATTGCTTGTGCCCAGGAAACAGAGGTTGCAGTGAGTAGAGATCCTGCCACTGTACTTCCAGCCTGGACGACAGAGCAAAACTCTGTCCACCACCCCTCCCAAAAAAAAAAAAAAAAGATAGTAGCCACATGTGACAACTGAGCTCTTGAAATGATGTGACTGAGGAACCGAGTTTTAAGTTTATTTATTTATTTTAAGATGAGGTTTCACTATGTTGGTCAAGCTGGTCTTGAACTCCCAGCCTCAGGTGATCCACCTGCCTTGGCCTCCAAAGTGCTTGGATTGCAGGCGTGAGCCACCGCACCCGGCTGATTTATTTTTTTAAGACAGTCTTGCCGTCACCCAGGCTGGAGTGCAGCGGCATGATCTTGGCTTACTGCAGTTTCTAGCTCCCAGACTCAAGTGATCCTCCTACCTCAGCCTCCCGAGTAGCTGGAACTATAGGCACGTGCCACCACACCCAGCTCATTTTTGTATTTTTAGTAGAGATGGGATCTCACTTTGTTGCCCTGGCTGGTCTTGAACTCCTGAGCTCAAGCGATCCGCCCACCTGGGCCTCCCAAAATGCTGGGATTACAGGCATAAGCCACTGCACCCAGCCAAATTTTATTTAATTTTAATTTTAATAGCCATATGTAGATTCTGCCTACTATGTTAAAGAGCACATGATTATTTTTTTCTTGAAGTCTTGCTCTGTTGCCCAGGCTGGAGTGCAGTGTCCAGATCTTGGCTCCTGCCTCAGCCTTTTGAGTAGTTGGGACTACAGGCATGCACCACCATGCCCAGTTAACTTTTGTGTTTGTAGTAGAGACAAGGTTTCATCATGTTAGTGAAGCTGGTCTCAAACTCCTGATCTCTTGATCTGCCCACCTCGGCCTCCCAAAGTGCTGGGATTACAGGAGTGAGCCACCATGCCTGGCTGAAGAGCACATTCTATAACTACAGGAAAAAAAAAAATTCCTTTACCAGACATTCAAAGTTTATCCTAAGAAAATACCCTCAAAAACAGAAAAGGGTGGACTCGCCCTGTTGAAAGGGAAGTAGGGGTTCAAGCACTTGGTTCTGCTTTTAAAATTCTCCGTGTCGTGGGCCGGGCGCGGTGGCTCAAGCCTGTAATCCCAGCACTTTGGGAGGCCGAGGCGGGTGGATCACAAGGTCGAGAGATCGAGACCATCCTGGTCAACATGGTGAAACCCCGTCTCTACTAAAAATACAAAAAATTAGCTGGGCGTGGTGGCGTGTGCCTGTAATCCCAGCTACTCGGGAGGCTGAGGCAGGAGAATTGCCTGAACCCAGGAGGCGGAGGTTGCGGTGAGCCGAGATCGCGCCATTGCACTCCAGCCTGGGTAACAAGAGCGAATCTCCGTCTCAAAAAAAAAAAAAAAAAAAAAAAAAAAAAAATTCTCCGTGTCCCTCCCAAGCGATGGGTTCTAGATCCGAGGGTTGTAGGTGGAGGGAGGCTTTATAACAGGTGTGCCCCGAATTCACTCACCTCCCCAGAGCTCATTCCCCCACCCTTTTTAAAAAAAAGAGTTTGGGTTGTCACTATGCTGCCCAGGCTGGTCTGAAACTCCTAGACGCAAGCAGTCCTCCCATTTCCGCCTCCCAAAGTTCTGGGACTACAGGAGTGAGCCACAGTGCCCGACCCTCATTACCTTTTTAGAAAGCAACTCCTGACTTTGGCAGTGACGTTTATTTTTCTGTGGGAGGGGAGTTATATACAGCAGTGACCAGGAGCCCCTCACCCCCACCAGGTTTAGGTGGGGACAGGCAGCATTGGCAGAAGGCACACAGTGGCAGTAGCCCAGAAGAGGCCAGGAGAAGTAAGGGTGGGGCGCGTGATGTGTCCTGGGAGACCCAGATGAGGAAACAGGCTCAGTGAGGGCCTCGGGCCACACAGCAAGGTGCGAAGGCAGCTGGTCCCAAGAGCTTGTGCCTGTTGCTTCTCTCTTGCCTGGGCTACAGGAGGACGCAGGGGCAGCCACCGCCCTTCTTCCTGGGGGCACTGGGAGGGGTGGGTGGGAGCTCTTGTTCCTGGTATTTCCTGTGGGAAAAGGCCAGTGAGTTTGGAGTGGAAGGGCGGGGGACAAGGACGACGGGAAGGGGACGAGGCTCACCGGACGGCCCGCACCAGCTGCTCAAAAGCCTCGTCCACGTTGAGACGCAGCTTGGCCGAGGCCTCAAAGTAGGGCACGTGGTGGGAAGCGCCAAAGGTCGATGCTTCCGATCGGGGCACCTGGGGGTGCGGGGGAGGGACACGGGGTCAGGTCCCTGCACTCAGGGTGACTGCAGCTGGAGAGACAGACAGGCAGGCTGGATCCTCTAGGGGAGGTGAACCACTGTGAGAACTCAAAGAGGAAGAGAGCCTGGAGGGAGATGCCGCAGGGGCTTGGTGTCCTCTAAGTGACGGATGGGGGCGGGCTTCGTGGCTTGCCCTTTGTGCCTTAGATAACCAGGAGTGGCAGAGAAGTCAGGGTGTTACCGGCAGAGGCCAGTGGAGACCCAAAGGCTGGAAATCCCCAAAGCCTGTGCCAAATGGATGAGTTCTGTGTGGAAATCACTGTCGGAGCGCGGGGAGGTGGTGGGAGCAGGGACCGGGGTTCAACTGTGCGGGGCATCTGGCACCCAGGGAGGAACTGGGGAGCCATGGAGGGGGCCGGCCATGGGCAGGGCGGGTACTGGGGCTGGTGGGAGGTTGGCTGGGAGGAGCTCGAGGGTGGAGGATGAGGCAAAGTGGGCTGGCAGGTGCGGGGCTGAACGGCCTTTGTTCCATCCAGCAGCCTCTCCTGAGGATACTGGTGTGCTAGGCTCTCTGCTCGGTGATGCTAGGGACCCCGAAGGTCAGGTTTGGGGGTAACCCATCTAAGTGAGCCCTGTGACAGTGGCAGTCAAAGGACTGCAGGAACAGAGGAGGATACTGATGGACAGGTGCAGTGGAAGGAGGCTCCCAGGCTAAGATGAGGTCCCAACAAAGAGCGGTGTCCCGAACCTGGCGCTGTGCCTCCAGATCTGCCTTGTTCCCGACCAGCACGATGGGGAAGTCGTCGCGGTCCTTGACCCGGAGAATTTGTGTGAAGAGCTTGCCCACCTCGTTGAAACTGCAAGTGAAGCCGGAGGCAAGAGGTCCAGCCAGCTTCGGAGCCCGGTTCCTCCCCCGACCCCCCCCCCCGATGCTCCGCCTCCAGCCACCCCTGTCACCTCTGCCGGTCGTTGATGGCGAACACCAGCAGGAAGCCGTGGCCGGCACGCATGTACTGCTCTCTCATGGCCCCAAACTCCTCCTGGCCCGCGGTGTCCAGGACTGCAGAGACAGGGAGGGGGCCATCATGGGGACCGGGCTCCCCCCAGTCGCCCCCAAGAGCCCTCAGCCCCCGCTGGCACCACCCCCATCCATCATCCATCCCCTGCCGCCTCACTGTCCAGCCGGGCCGGGACGCCATCCACAGTGCAGATCTTCGTGTAGGAGTCCTCGATAGTGGGGTCGTAGTCAGACACGAAGTAGGACTGGCGGGGTAGGGAGAGGAAAGTTAGTACAGGGCCCCGGCAGGCAGGACAGACAGGACGGAGCCCTGCCCCTGGCTGCCTCTCTAAGTCTCTGTCCCTCTCTCCCTCTAAGTGTCTTTCCCCATTGCTGGGTCTCTGCCCTCTTTTCTCTGGGTCTCTGAACCCTCTGTCTCTTTATTTCCCTCTTTCTGGGTCTCTGTCCCCTTCTCTTTGCGTATCTGCTCCCCTGCCCCACTCTCCCCACTGCCCCGCTCCTCACACTAGTCTTCTCTCTCAGTCACTCCTGGTTCTCTTTCCAGTATAAGGTACATGTCCCACATCCTGATTACATGCTAGCTGTGTGACATTGAACAAATCATTTCCCCTCTCTGAGCCTCAGTTTCCTCATTTGAAAAAGGAGGCTAACGGCCAGGCGTGGTGGCTCACACCTGTAATCCCAGCACTTTGGGAGGCCGAGGTGGGTGGCTCATGAGGTCAGGAGTTCAAGACCAGCCTGGCCAAAATGGTGAAACACCATCTCTACTAAAAAATAGAAAAATTGGCCGGGCATGGTGGCTCACGCCTGAAATCCAAGCACTTTGGAGGCCAAGGTGGGCGGATCATCCACCTGAAGTCGGGAGTTCAAGACCAGCCTGACCAACATGGTGAAACCCCGTCTTAAAAATATATATACACAGCCGGGCGCGGTGGCTCAAGCCTGTAATCCCAGCACTTTGGGAGGCCGAGGCGGGTGGATCACAAGGTCAAGAGATCGAGACCATCCTGGTCAACATGATGAAACCCCATCTCTACTAAAAATACAAAACATTAGCTGGACATGGTGGCGCGTGCCTGTAATCCCAGCTACTCAGGAGGCTGAGGCAGGAGAATTGCCTGAACCCAGGAGGCGGAGGTTGCAGTGAGCCGAGATCGCGCCATTGCACTCCAGCCTGGGTAACAAGAGTGAAACTCCGTCTCAAAAAAAAAAAAAATACATATATATATATATATATATATATATATATGCACACACACACACACACACAAAAATAAGCCAAGTGCAGTGGCAGGAACCTGTAATCCCAGCTACTCGGGAAGCTGAGGCAGGAGAATCGCCTGAACCTGGGCGGCAGACATTGCAGTGAGCCGAGATCACACCACTACACTCCAGCCTGGGCAGCCTGGGTGACAAAGTGAGACTCCATCTCAAAAAGAAGAAAAAAGGAAAAGGAGGCTAAGAACAGTACCACCTCTCATCCAGCATCGGGGAGGTTTGGAGCAAGTCCGGTTAAACACCGAACATGTCAGTTATGAGAGCTGCAGACTGCCTCTCTATGTCCCTCCCTCCTCTGCCTCCTCCCCGTCCTCTTCCTCCTCCCCTGCCCCTCCTCCTCCTCAGGCGGCCTCCAGTGTCTCCTCCCAGGGGAAGGTCCCGGTTCCAATCCGGCTGCGGAGAGGCTGCCCCACCCTCGGGCCCGGGCCCCTCCCTTCCTGCCTGGGTCCTTCCCGCCTCCAGCCAGGCCTTTGGCCAGCTCTGGGACTGCCTCTGGGTGCAAGGGGCCCGGGGCAGGGGCCTTTCTCTACACAAGCAGGGCTCCCTCCCAGGCCCTTGCTGGGGTCTCTTGGGTCAGGATGGGGGCGGGTCCTGGGTTCCCGGGGCCTCTGCAGTAGCATCTCAGGTGCAGACAGTTTTTTTAGGATTTCTTTGAAGTGGGGAAGACCTCCCTTGGGAATGGGGAGGAGGTTTCCTGGGCAGGGGTGGAATTTCAGGAAAGGGGGTGATTTGGTGGCTAGGGGTCTGAAGGCTGCATCTGTCAGTTATAAGGGTGCTTGTTCAGGGCTTGTCCTGGAGGGACGCAGTAAGGACTAGGCCCTGGGAGGGATTGTGGCTCTGCGGGTAGTTAGGGGCCTGACTTCAGAACACTGCCGGAGCAGCTCAGGGCTGAGAACTGGGGGTCAGCCTGGAGGTGGCTCAGGGGCGTTTGGGAGGTTATAGTAGATACAGTCTTAGAGACATTGAGATGTATTTTTGGGGCCAGAGAAACTTCCAAAGAGTAGGTCTTTCTGGGGGTGTCAAGAATCTGGGGGCTTTGGCCAGGCACAGTGGCTCACACCTGTAATCTCAGCACTTTGGGAGGCTGAGGCGGGTGGATCACCTGAGGTCAGGAGTTCGAGACCAGCCTGGGCAACATGGTGACACCCCATCTCTACTAAAAATACAAAATTAGCCGGACGTGGTGGCACATGCCTGTAATCCTAGCTACTCCGGAGGCTGAGGCAGGAGAATCACTTGAACACAGGAGGCAGAGGTTGCTGTGAGCCGAGATCACACCATTGCACTTCAGACTGGGCAACAAGAGCAAAACTCCGTCTCAAAAAAAAAAAAAAAAAAAAGAATCTGGGGGCTTCTTCCATGGAGATGACTTGAGAGTTATCCAGGGTTTCTGAGAGAGGCTTAGGGAGTTGCAGTGGAGGAAAAACACAAGATAGATGAGGGGCTGGCTGGGAGAGTGGAGGTTTGGGTCTTGTGGAATGGTGGATTGTCAGGACTTGGGGATCTTGAAGATTTCTGGAATGGCCAAGGGGCAGGATGTCTTTTTAAATCTTGGGTCGGAGAGCAGGACTCTCAGGACTGGGTAGTCCCAGAAGAGTCTCAGAGCCAGGGTCTGGGTAGACTTTCTAGATTCTGGGGGAGGTCATGGAAGGTGCTAAGAATCGAATGTAGGGCCAGTCGTGGTAGCTCACTCCTGTAATCCCAGCACTTTGGGAGGCTGAGGCGGGCGGATCACGAGGTCAGGAGTTTGAGAACAGCCTGGCCAATATGGTGAAAGCCCATCTCTACTAAAAAATACAAAAATTAGCCGGGTGTGGTGGCATGCGCTGTAGTCCCAGCTACTCGAGAGGCTGAGTCAGGAGAATCGCTTGAACCTGGGAGGCGGAGGTTGCAGTGAGCCGAGATCATACCACTGCACTCCAGCCTGGGTGACAGAGTGAGACTCTGTCTCAAAAAAAAAAAAAAAAAAAAAAAAATCGAGCGTGGGGGAATCTGAAAGATGCTGGGCACTGGCGTTCTGGGATTTGGAGGAGATAGGGCTAAGGGTGGTTGAAGGTGGCACCGAGGGGTGTGTGTGGGAGGGCCTGGGACTGCTTCGGGTCTGAATGGGGTGAGCGTTCTATATTTAGCATGCTCCCAGGACGTGTCAGACCTCCCAAAGCCAGGTCAGCAGGTAAGCAGGGTCTAGGCACTGGGGGAGGGAATGGGGGGGCATCTCAGGATTCGAGTGCAGAAGGAAGGTCCCCCATGGAGGGGGTGGAGGCTCTCCAAGAGTTTAGGTTACAATCTGTGGGGATCTTTTAAGATTAGAGGGCCTTATAGGAGGGTCTCAGGGGTCTCAGGGATTCCCCCCAAGGGCTCAGTTGTGGGTCCCGGGGGCACCCTCCCGGGTGAGGGCCCACTACCTGGATGAACTGGATGGTCAGCGCGCTCTTGCCCACGCCGCCGCCGCCCACGACCACCAGCTTGTGTGTCTCGCTGGGCGGGGGGTCCCCGGGCCCAGGCCCCCCGCCCCGGGGCCGCCCCCGCCCTGTCCCGGACGCCGCCCCGCTGCTCATGTCGCCACCGCTGCTGCTGCCTTCGCTACCGCCTGCGGGGGAGCCGGGCGGGACCCGGCGGGGCGGGCTACGCTAATTAGGCTACTGCATAATCATGAACTCTGGCTAGGAGGGTTCGCGTCTCCGGACACTTAAAAGAGGGGGACGGGCCAAGGGGAGGGAGGAGCTATGTTAATACGTGAAAGGGAACGGGGTTCGCTGCGAAGGGGAATTCCGAATGGGGCGGGCATATGCTAATAAGAGACCCGTGCTCGCCCCGAGAGCCGCCACGCGCTCTCAGCGGGAGGGCGGTCTGTGGGCGTGGCCATGCAAATAACATTCTTTGAGCAGTCAGGGCGGGAAGCTCGTCAAGGGGAGGGGCTATGCAAATAAGGACCCCTGTGACAGTGGCTCTTGGGGCACCATCTCCGAGGCCTTAGTCTGGTAGGCGGGGCTCGTAGATTCGCGCGCACGGCCGTATATAGGGCGCTCCGAGGCAGCAGCAGGTTTTCAGGAGAAGCTCCACCTCCCTCCTGGGATCCTAGCCAAGCTTTCGACCCGGGCGTCTGGGTTAGAAGCTGGAGTCTCCGCCTGCTAAGGGACCCAGGCTTCCGGTTCCCGCTGTCCCAGCCAAGCGGAAGACAGACTGGGAGGGGAGTGGGGCCCTAGAGGGGGACAGCGGGGTAACGGGGCAGGGAGGGGCCGTGAGATCACTGCATTCCTAATCCATGAGCCAGCTCGCCCAAGTCGTGATGCTCGGGTCATGAAGGGCCTGGAGCCAGGATTTCCGGGTCTTGGAGAAGGAAGGCGAGGGCCCAGACTCCTGGGTCCCTAGGAGAAAATGGGGCTGGAAATGTGGACTCCTGGGCCCTGGGGAGGAGAGTGTCAGGGAGGAAGGTGTCTGAGTCCTTATTACTAAGTTCGGTAAAGGAGGGAGCCGGGGACCAGGACTCTTGGGTCCAAGGGTTGGAGAGGCTGGAGACCCGGGATAATGGGTCCGAGCGAGAGCACTGCATTGGTGGTACCCGAATTCGTATGTGAGAGCTTGAGACCAGGACTAGTCTGGGAGACCGACTCGTGGGTCAGGAAGGAAAAATGAGACTCCTGAGTTCGAGGGAGGAGGGAAATAAGAGTCTTCTGCTCTGAGTGAGAGGATTCCGAATTCAGACTTCTCTGTACAGAATGAGGAGGCTGTGCGGTCGGGCTCCTGGATTCTAAGTTTATTTTTATTTATTTATTTTTTGAGACGGAGTTTAGTTCTTGTCGCCCAGGCTGGAGTGCCATGACGCGATCTCGGCTCACTGCAACCTCCGCCTGCCGGGTTCAAGCGAATCTCCTGCCCCAGCCTCCCAAGTAGCTAGGGATTATAGGCGTTAGCCACCACGTCCGGTTAATTTTTGTATTTTTAGTAGACACGAGGTTTTACCATGTTCGTCAGGCTGGTCTCGAACTCCTGACCTCAGGTGATCCACCCGCCTCGGCCTCCCAAAGTGCTGGGATTACAGGTGTGAACCACCGCGTTCGGCTTGTTTTTATTTTTTTACAGACGGGGTCTCCCTATGTTGGCCAGGCTGGCCTCCAACTTCTAGGCTGAAGCGATCCATCCGCCTCAGTCTCGCGAGTGGGATTACTGGTGTGCGCTGCTGCATCCCGTCTGGTTCTAAATTTAGGGGGGCCTAGAGGATCTGGATTCTGAGGCACAGAATGTGGGCAGGACAGCATCCAGCAAGTCGTGCTCACTCCGCAGAACTACAATTCCCTTGCATCTGTTCGGTCTAGCCCCTCTTACGTCACCTCCTGTTCCGCCACCCTTTCCGCGCGCGCGCAGGGCACTGTGGGGCGTCATCGCGGGCTTCCGCGGCCCCGCCCACTTCACCTCTCACCTCCTTGCTGTCCCCGCGCGACAGAGGCGGTGCAAGGACTACGTCTTCCGGCGTGCATCGCGCGTGCACCGCCCCATATATCCCTTTGACTTCTGGGAAACCGAGTCCCGTTGCCTTCCCACCAGCCTTCACGGCGCCGTGCTCGGTACTTGAAATCCCGGCAAGCTCGGCGGCGCTTTAGCTCCGCCTCTCTCCTCCTCTGCTCACGAGCCCCGCCCCAGCCCGCCCCGCCCCGCGCCGGGGCCGGAGCCGCAGCCCGAGCGGCGGGGTAAGATGGCGGCGGCGGTCCGGGCAGCGGGGCTCGGGCCTATTGGGGTGGGCGGGGCGGAGTCGGGTCGCTAGTTGTCCCGGGGTCCTCCCCACAAGCCACGGGGCTCGGAGGGCTTAACGGGGCGGTCTTGGGCCCGGCAGCTGCGGCGAAACCTGGCGCCGAGAGGGGGGCCTTCTCAGGGCCCCGGGACGTATCCGTGGGTTCCTGGAGGCGTCTATGGGGCATCTCCGAGAGGACTGGGGGCGTCCCTGGGCCTGGACCGAGCCTAACGCCTGCCCTCCATCAAATAGCTGGCCTGGATCGTGTTTGTAGACACTGTAGATCGTCTTTATGGGCTGACCGGAGTCTAGGGTCTGCTTAGAGGGTTCTGGGGCCATCTTGAGATTTTGAGATATGTCCCAGGGGTGAAGGAGGGTCTGCAAGACCTGAGGAGTATCTTCAGAACCATCTAGAGCGCCTGGGGTATGTTTGTTAGGGCTGGAAAGTGACTACATGGGCTGGCCTGAGGATGCAACTGGTCTGCATAGGTCTGGAGTCCTTTATCAGGCCTGGAAGAACTGTTCAAGGACTAGGAAATCTTATAGGGCCACCTAGGGGGTTGGGATATGCCCACCAGGGGTGGGAGCAAAATATTGAGATGTACCAAGGGTCTTGGATGGGTCTCCAAGGTCTGGGTAGTGTCTAAATGGGTGACAGGAGGCTGGGGGCAGATAGAAGGACCTGGAACCATCTAGATGGCTTTAATGTGACTGCAGGAATGCAGTTTTTGTGCCTGGAGCAAATTCGAATGTCTTTGGGGACAGGTAAACTTACGGTGGAAAATACAGGAAGAGAATGAGGAAATTTTGCCCGTCTTAGATGTACTTGCCCTTCAGAAAGTAATTCAAATGAAAAATGTTTTAAAATTCTGCATTACCCTAGGGTTATTGAGAGAGTTAAAATTAATCTTCATTAGTCTGGAAGAGTCTGTAGGGTCGTCTGGACTCACTATTACAGTATTTTTCAAGCTATTTTGATAGTGATTTGCTTTAAGATACATTTTTTTCAATGGACCTAGTACAGACCAACATAATATATTTAACATTATGTAACATAATGTGTTAACATTAACTCACCTTCCATGAATTGACATTCCCACTTACTACTTGTGATGTGCTGTGACGAACTGTTTTGTTCTATTTACTTTTTATAACAAGTTATTTGTGAAGCACTAGACTGCTATATGACCCTGTAGTTGGGGAAACCAGCGATCCAGACAGGACCTAGCAGTATCTGCAGAGCATTCTTCTATCCAAAAGATCTGAGTAGCTGAGGGTGTGTCTGCAAAGCCTGGTGCTGTGTAAATGAGCAAGCAAGTATCTTTATGTACTGCAGAGGGCTTGGGGATCCCTGAGTCTGTAGGCAGCTGATGTTGATTAAGCTTCTAATATGTGACAGTCACTGTTCTAGGTAGCCATGTGCTTCCCTGGGAGGTGCTGGAGAGCCGTCCCAGGGCCAGGAATGGTCCACAGGGCTGAGGGTATGGAGTATTGGTGAAAGAGGCTGGGATGTAATAGACTATCGGGGTTGGGTGTGTCGTAGGAGGTTAGGAACTAAGTGGAGCTGGGAGGCTGAATGTGGAAGCTCGGCGTGGCTTGAAAAATCTGTGGAGGGATGTAGAACAGGACCCAGGTCTTGTCAGCCGGCATGCTGTGGGGGAAGCTGGGAGACAGATGAAGGGGAAACGTGGGCCTTAAGGGCTAATAGCGTCGTTCCTGTTCATCTGGATTGAGCCCATAATGTGCTCTAAACGTGTGGCAGAAGTCAGGCTTTCAGTATTCACAGCCATTCTCTGAGATAGATACTCCCATCTTGTGCATTTACATTTAAGCCTACTGAGTTGTGGGTTAGGGATTTTGAAGCTTTCTAGGAATTTTGAGATTGGATATTGTTTTAGGAGTAGCAGATTTGACAGTCATGGGAGAGCTTACAGCTGAAATATTCATATTTTTCTGAAGCCCTAATCAAGACATCCACCTGTTTGATGGCTGATCTTTCAACCGCCTGACTGGGAAATTATGTCAAAGAATTTCCATGATATTGCAAAGGCTCTGGGAAGATGGCAGTAGGTAAATGCCGCCTAGGAAGTTTTTCTTCATCATGCCTTTCTGAAGTTTAGTGATTTCATTTTAAAAATGGCATACTGGGCCAGGTACGGTGGCTCCCGTCTGTAATCCCAGCACTTCGGGAGGCCGAGACAGGCAGATCGCAAGGTCAGGATATCGAGACCATCCCGGCCAACATGGTGAAACCCCTTGTCTACTAAAATACAAAAAATTAGCCAGGTGTGATAGCGTGCGCCTTTAGTCCCAGCTATTCGGGAGACTGAAGCGGGGAATCGCTTGAACCGGGAGGCGGAGATTGCAAGGAGATCGTGCCAGTGCACTCCAGCCTGATGACAGAGCAAGACTCTGTCTCAAAAAAAAAAAAAAATGCCTTACTGGTTTTGCAGATCACTCTATGAAGGTTGCAACTTAGGTACTCTATATAAATAAAATTTAGGGGTGGTCATCGAGGACAGCTGATGGCTCTGTGTGGCGTTGGAGGCGTGGCGTTGACTGGTGCCCAGCACACTGGCTTTGGGAAAGGTGGCTTTATGGGCCTGTTGTGGAATACACTCTTTGAAATCACAGTGCAGCACACACAAAAAATCTCAGTGTTGGCTTTGCATCTTCGGAGGCCAGGAAACGAGGTCTTGAAGTTTGGATGGGTTGTGAGGGAAGCTGTGGGAATTGAGGAATGAGATGGTAAAAGTGGAAGCCGGGGAGGTCTCCCTTTGACAGAAGAGGCACCTGAGATCCAGAGAAAAGGAAGAGAATGGCTCCTAGTCCCTGGGGTGTCTGTGTTGGGCCCAGCACTTGCCCAAGCACGGGGTAGAGTGGGATAAGGTGGAGGGGAGGAGGGTGCCAGAGAGGATGCTGAGAGAGGTGGCACGGGGCCCTTGAGGTCTTCGTGTCTACCCTCGGCTTCCGTCCTTTCTCCCGGGACCTCCACTCCAAACTCTCGCCCCCGGACCTCCAGGTGACCATGGAGGAAGAAGATGAGTCTCGAGGGAAGACGGAGGAGTCGGGCGAGGATCGGGGAGATGGGCCGCCAGACAGAGACCCCACGCTTTCTCCTTCTGCTTTTATCCTGGTGAGGCTGCTGGGCTCCTAGCGCTGGGGGATGGAGGAGCCGGGCCCCCACACTCCAGGAGCCTGAGGCAGGGGCCCTGGACTCTTGGCTCCCGTGAAGCTCCTGAGTCTGGTTGTCAGTGTTTGGGATGTCTGTCTCCCAAGGGGCAGAGGTCGCAAAGCATCTGCCTGGGTCCCCTGACTCTTGGTTCTTACCCCCTTCCGCAGCGAGCTATCCAGCAGGCCGTGGGAAGCTCCTTGCAGGGAGACCTGCCCAATGACAAAGGTATGGCGCCGGTTCCTTTTGGCCCCGTCCCCTCTCCATTCTTTATCCTGTCATTCTGGAAGCTTTTCTGAAGCCCCTGGGTGCTACCCGTGTGCTGACATGGGGAGCCAAAGATGAGGCAGACACCCTGCGGCCGCCTTGGAAGGGCCCGTCGTCCAGGGGAAGGGAGACAGGCACGTGCTGTGAGGGGAAGAAGGCCCACCTGAGCTAGCATGGTGGGGGACGGGTCAGGGCACCTTCCCGGAGTGGGGACAGGTGAACGGGGTCTCCGAGGACCTACTAGAGTTTTTGGATCAGAGGGAAGCCTGATCGGCCACAGTAGGCCCGTAGCACAAGGGCTCAGCGACGAGGTTCCTCGGGGCTGGCATGCAGGAGGGTGTGAGTGGGGTAGGGGGAGGCAGGAGAGGTCTGTGGGGACCAGACCCCAGCAAGGCCTGAATGCCAGGCTGAGGTGTCTGAGGGCAGACAGTAGGACAAATAGCTGAGAGCGTCGGCAACGCGGAACGGGTGCTGGGAATTCCCTTGGGAGGTGGTGCGTGGCGGCCGGGAGAGCAGGCGGGAGGCCGGTTCCGCTGTCAGGAACTAGATCAAGCTCCTCTTTCCTCTCGCCCCACAAGTCTCTGCGGTGAGTCCCCTGTGTCCAATCCCCCATGCAAATCTCTCTCCAGATGGCTCTCGGTGTCATGGCCTTCGATGGCGGCGCTGCCGGAGTCCACGGTCAGAGCCCCGTTCCCAGGAATCAGGGGGGACTGACACAGCTACTGTGAGTAAGAAGGAGGGGCCTGGGGGCCGGACTCAGGGTATCAGGGAGGAAGGGACGGGGCCCTGAGTCTGTGGGGGTGGGGTTTTGGGACCTGGACTCCTGGCTCTGCGATGCTGACCGGGGCAATGTGGGCGAGTCTGGGGGCCTGATCTGTGGGCCTAAGCTTTGAGTGCTGATGGCGGTCAGGCTACGGGAATTAGATCCTCAGTTTTCTTAGGGAATGGGGCAGTAGGATTTGTCAATCTTCATGTGAGCAGGGTTGGCATAGAGCCTCTCTGGCCTCTTCTAGGTGCTGGACATGGCTGCGGACAGCTTCCTTGCAGGGCTGGTGAGTGTCCTGGATCCCCCGGATACCTGGGTTCCCAGCCGCCTGGACCTGCGGCCTGGCGAGTGAGTAGTTTGGCAGCTGGAGTGGGAAAGGCCCTGGCGTGAATCCCAGAAGCACCCCTGGGGCTCAACCCCCTCTTCCACCTTGCAGAAGTGAGGACATGCTGGAGCTGGTGGCGGAGGTCCGCATCGGGGACAGAGATCCCATCCCTCTGCCTGTGCCCAGCCTGCTGCCCCGGCTCAGGGCCTGGAGGACAGGCAAAACGGGTATGTGGGGTCAGGGCGGAGCTGGGCAGGTGGCCTTGGAGTTGTGTGGGGATCAGCTGTCCGTGGTGATGGTGGTCATGTAGTGTTCCTCGTGTCATTTAGATAAAACCTTCCACTTTTTTCGTGTTAGATGTGATCGAGGCTGTAGGTGCAAACAGATGTATATAAAGTGAATACCGATGTGCTGGGGCCACGGGGGAGCAGTTAGCGTGTGTGAAACACTTGGTTTCGGCCCGCTCAGTATTAGTGTCACTGCACTAGGAATTCATCTCCCCAGGAGGGGGACTCTTTGAGTCTCTATCTTCCATAGGATCAGACAGTCTGAAAAAGGAGAGGTGCTTGCTCAGGGTGCACAGCCAGATGCTTCATGAGGGGCCTGGGCCTCAAGTCCTGGTGTGTCTGAGTCTGAAGCCCAAGGTTTTGACTTCTGAGATATGTGCTGCCCAAGGAGGAATCTGCTCCTCCAGCCCTACACACAGTGGGAACCCTGTGAGCAGTTTAGCCCAAGCTTGAGCGCACATCTGAATTGCCAGGAGGACTTCTTCACATGCAGATCGCTGGGTCCACTCCCAGGGGTTCTGATTCTGCAGGTCTGGGGTCTTTTGCATTTTAAAGAGTACATGCTGGCCGGGCGCGGTGGCTCACGCCTGTAATCCCAGCACTTTGGGAGGCCGAGGCGGGTGGATCACGAGGTCGAGAGATCGAGACCATCCTGGTCAACATAGTGAAACCCCGTCTCTACTAAAAATACAAAAAACTAGCTGGGCGTGGTGGCACGTGCCTGTAATCCCAGCTACTTAGGAGGCTGAGGCAGGAAATTGCCTGAGCCCAGGAGGCGGAGGTTGCGGTGAGCCGAGATCGCGCCATTGCACTCCAGCCTGGGTAACAAGAGCGAAACTCCGTCTCAAAAAAAAAAAAAAGAGTATATGCTGCTGAGCCCTGGACTCTGTTGAGAACCCTGGGCTTAGGCCTGCCTTCTGCATGAACATACGTATTTGGAGGAGGGGATGGAGGGAGAGGAGAGGAAGGTGCAGTCAGCTACAGGCACCAGCCTGAGCTCTGAGCACCGGTTCTGTGGTAGAGCAGGCAGCCTTCTGTGCCTGGTCACGTTTACCTTCTCTCTTTTGTGTGTGTGTGTGTTGACAGGGTCTCACTATGTCCCCCAGGCTGGAGTGCAGTGGCACAGTCATGGCTCTCTGCAGCCTCAAATTCCTGGCTCAAGCTATCCTGTTGTCTCAGCCTCTGGAGTAGCTGGGACTACAGGTGCATGTCACCATGCTTGGCTAGTTTTTTTTTTTTTTTTTTTTTTTTTTTGAGATGGAGTCTGTCACCCAGGCTGGAGTGCAGTGGCGTGATCTCAGCTCACTGCAACCTCTGCCTCCCGGGTTCAAGTGATTCTCCTGCCTCGACCTTCCAAGTAGCTGGGATTATAGATGCGTGCCACCACGTTCAGCTCATTTTTGTATTTTCAGTAGAGAGGGGGTTTCACTGTGTTGGCCATGCTGGTCTCAAACTTCTGACCTCAAGTCATCAGCCTGCCTCAACCTCCCAAAGTGCTGGGATTACAGTCTTGCTGTGTTGCCCAGGCTGGTCTTGAACTCCAGAGCTGAAGCAATCCTCTTGCCTTGGCCTCTCAAAGTGCTGGGATCACAGATGGAAGCCACCCTGCCCACCCACTGCTTTTTTTTTTGAGACCGAGTTTCGCTCTCGTTACCCAGGCTGGAATGCGATGGTGCCGTCTCGGCTCACCGCAACCTCCGCGTCCTGGGTTCAGGCAATTCTCCTGCCTCAGCCTCCTGAGTAGCTGGGATTACAGGCACGTGCCACCATGCCCAGCTAATTTTTTTGTATTTTTAGTAGAGACGGGGTTTCACCATGTTGACCAGGATGGTTTCGGTCTCTTGACCTCGTGATCCACCCGCCTCGGCCTCCCAAAGTGCTGGGATTACAGGGTTGAGCCACCGCGCCCGGCCTTGCTTTTTTTTTTTTTTTTTTTTAACAGCTGGAATCTATTTATCCATTAAGTACAGAGACACGGTCCTAGGACCCATGACATTCTTAGGGGCCCACAAAAGTGTTTCAGTTTCTTTAAAATTAGAAGCTGTAGAGGATAAGTAAACGAATGGGCAGGGCAGTGTTCCTATAAAACTTGATGTAGGAAAACAGGTGGTATGCTGGATTTGTCTTTGGGCCTTAAGAGTGACATAGGTGTATCCAGAAGCTAATACTAGTTGTTCTCAGGGGGACTCTGAGGTTATGTTTTTTCTTATTCCAGGTGGTTTTTTTGTCTTTTTCCTCCAGAAAATATTAAAATTTAGGAACAAGGAAACTCACCCATAATCCTATCCCATACAGAAATGTACATGAAGCCATGGATCTCGCATGTTTGCTGACCACTCTGGTCTGTGGAGTGTTTTATGTCTAAGGTGCTGGGAATAGCGATGAGACTAGGAGGAGCTGACACTCAGCCATCCTTACTCGGCGGCAGGTGCAGCCTGGCTCTCTCTGCTCACTCATCTATTCCAGCGCTTGTCCTGGGAAGTCAGTGCCGTCATCGTCACCCCTGCGTCATCTTCCCCTAAGCCCTCAGCAGCCGAGGGACTGGCCATGCCGTTCATCGGTATCTTTTTTTCTGAGACAGAGTTTTGCTCTTGTTGCCCAGGCTGGAGTGCAATGGCGAGATCTCGGCTCACCATGACCCGTACCTCTCAGGTTCAAGTGATTCTCCTGCCTCAGCCTCCTGAGGAGCTGGGATTACAGTCATGCGCTACCATGCCCGACTAATTTTGTATTTTTAGTAGAGACAGGTTTTTTCCATGTTGGTCAGGCTAGTCTGAAACCCTCGACCTCAGGTGATCCTCCCGCACTGGCCTCCCAAAGTCCTGGGATTACAGGTATGAACTACCACGCCCAGCTTTGTTCACTGTTTTCTTTTCCTTTTTTTTTTTTTTAAAGAAGGAGTTTCACTCTTGTTGCCCAGGCTGGAATGCAGTAGCGGGGTCTCAGCTCACTGCAACCTCTGCCTCCTGGGCTCAAGTAATTCTCCTGCCTCAGCCTCCCGAGTAGCTGGGATTACAGGTGCATGCCACCATTCCCGGCTAATTTTTGTATTTTTTTAGTAGAGATAGGTTTTACTATGTTGGTCAGGTTGGTCTCGAACTCCTGACCTCTACTGATCCGCCCACCTTGGCCTCCGAAAGTACTGGGATTACAGGCATGAGCCACCCCGCCCTCCCATAAATGGTGTTGAATGAATGAAGAAACCCTTATTTTATAGATGAGGAAACTGAGGCAGATGCATTGATCCACTTGCCTGTGGTCATGTGTCTGGTGAGTGCGGTCACGTGTCTTGATCCAGGGCCTGTGGATCAAGGGGTCGCTCCGGTGCTGCCCTCTAGACCCCTTTGCTTCCCTCGTGCTGTCCTCACACCACTGTGCTGCCTGCCATCCTTGCCTGTGGTGTGGCCTCTGTCTCCATCGTGTGACTGTGGCATTTTGACTGTAGTAGTTAGCACACGTAGTGGGCTCTTGAAGGGTGAACGAGGTAACATAGGATCCCCATGCCACAAAGGTAGCAAACCTTTGTCATCGCCACCGTCACTGGTCAGTGGTGTCTCTGAGTCCTGAGCAGATGTAATCCCTTGGGTGGGGACTCAGCACAGAGTGAAGAGCTTGGGGTGAGGACCAGGCTTCCTGGGCTCCCCAGCTCTTCCACTTCCTGGCTCTACACCGGAATCTCACCCTGTAAGCCTCTCATTCTTCCCTCTACCACGTGGGAGAAACTCCCACGAGAGGCAGCGGGTGCTGCAGGCTGGGGCTTGTTTCTGTCTCGGAGCGGGGCTTAGGTTTGAACCCCAGCTCTACTGTCCTGGCCTGTTTCCTGTTTCTTCTTGGCCCAGGCTGGAATGCAGTGTTGCGGTCATAGTTCACTGCAGCCTCCACCTCCTGGGATCGCTCGCCAGCACTGGTCAAGGTAGTTCCTAGTTTCATGGCCAGGGTACATTGCCCAGGGGCAGGCCAGTACTGTGTCTCAGGATATGGGAGTGCAGGTTCTGGGCCACATTGAGTTTATACCTTGACTGCTGCCTCCTCTCTTTGTGCCCTTGGGGAGGATACTGCAGCCGTCTGCCTCAGTTTCCTCCAGTGACCCTCAGGTTAAGAATCGTGGTATGCAGTTGTCCGGAGCATTCTACAGCTGGCCCCTGGGAAGAACTTGGGGCTTCCTGGGCAGAAGTGTCCATGGCCGGGCCAGGGAGTGGGCACCAGGAAGGAGGCTCAGGCCCTGACCGCCTCTCTCTTACTGATCTTTTGCAGTTTCTCCACAGTCGAACTCTTCTCGGCCCACCTGTGCACGTCATCTCACCTTGGGCACAGGAGACGGGGGCCCGGCCCCACCTCCTGCCCCCTCCTCTGCGTCCTCCTCCCCTTCCCCTTCTCCCTCATCTTCCTCCCCTTCCCCTCCCCCACCCCCACCGCCCCCTGCACCCCCAGCCCCACCTGCCCCCCGATTCGACATCTATGACCCCTTCCACCCCACCGACGAGGCCTACTCTCCACCGCCTGCTCCGGAGCAAAAGTACGACCCCTTCGAACCCACTGGCTCCAACCCCAGCTCATCAGCCGGGACCCCCTCACCCGAGGAGGAAGAAGAGGAGGAGGAAGAGGAAGAGGAAGAGGAGGAGGAGGAGGAGGAGGAGGAGGAGGGCCTGTCCCAAAGCATCAGCCGCATCTCGGAGACCCTGGCGGGCATCTACGATGACAACAGCCTGAGCCAGGACTTCCCAGGTGACGAAAGCCCCCGCCCAGACCCACAGCCCGCACAGCCGACTCCGGCCCCTGGAACGCCGCCCCAGGCGGACTCCACCCGGGCTGATGGAGCCACGCGCCGGCGGGTCTTCGTCGTGGGGACCGAGGCGGAGGCCTGTCGGGAAGGCAAGGTCTCTGTGGAGGTGGTGACCGCTGGTGGAGCCGCCCTCCCGCCGCCCCTGCTGCCACCCGGCGACTCGGAGATTGAGGAGGGCGAGATTGTCCAGCCAGAGGAGGAGCCCAGGGTGGCACTGTCCCTTTTCCGCCCCAGCGGCCGGGCCACCCGGCCTCCGCCCGCCGCCTCGGCCACACCTGCGGCCCAGCCCCTACCGCAGCCTCCTGCTCCCCGGGCCCCCGAGGGGGATGACTTCTTGTCCCTGCACGCGGAGTCGGATGGCGAGGGCGCCCTGCAGGTGGACCTGGGGGAGCCGGCCCCCGCGCCGCCTGCGGCTGACTCGCGCTGGGGCGGCCTGGACCTGCGCCGCAAGATCCTGACCCAGCGGCGGGAGCGCTACCGCCAGCGCTCGCCCTCCCCGGCACCCGCGCCGGCCCCGGCAGCCACCGTGGGGCCCCCCACACGCAAGAAGTCCCGGCGGGAGCGCAAGCGCAGCGGTGAGGCCAAGGAGGCGGCTTCGTCCTCCTCGGGCACCCAGCCTGCGCCGCCCGCCCCAGCCTCGCCCTGGGACTCCAAGAAGCACCGCTCGCGGGACCGCAAGCCCGGCTCCCACACCTCGTCGTCTGCCCGCCGCCGCTCCCGCTCCCGCTCCCGCTCCGCCCGCCGCCGCTCGCGCAGCACCGACCGCCGCCGCGGAGGCAGCCGCAGGTCGCGGTCCCGGGAAAAGCGGCGGCGGCGGAGGCGCTCGGCTTCCCCACCCCCAGCCACGTCCTCGTCGTCATCCTCGCGGCGCGAGCGGCACCGCGGGAAGCACCGGGACGGTGGCGGCAGCAAGAAGAAGAAGAAGCGGTCGCGGTCCCGGGGCGAAAAGCGGTCTGGGGATGGCAGTGAGAAGGCCCCGGCACCGGCTCCGCCACCCTCCGGCTCCACCTCTGGCGGTGACCGCGACAGCCGCCGCCGAGGGGCCGTGCCGCCCTCCATCCAGGACCTCACGGACCACGACCTCTTCGCCATCAAGCGGACCATCACGGTGGGCCGGCTTGACAAGTCCGACCCCCGAGGACCCTCTCCCGCCCCGGCCTCGTCCCCTAAGCGGGAGGTCCTGTACGACTCGGAGGGACTGAGCGGCGAGGAGCGGGGCGGCAAGAGCAGCCAGAAGGACCGGCGCCGCTCGGGGGCCGCTTCCTCCTCCTCCTCCTCCCGGGAGAAGGGGTCTCGTCGGAAGGCTCTGGACGGGGGGGACCGGGATCGGGACAGGGACAGAGAGAGGGACAGGGACAGGTCATCCAAGAAGGCCCGGCCCCCCAAGGAGTCGGCGCCTTCCTCAGGGCCCCCGCCAAAGCCACCGGTCAGCAGCGGCTCCGGCTCTTCATCCTCGTCCTCCTCCTGTTCCTCCCGGAAGGTGAAGTTGCAGTCCAAGGTGGCGGTGCTGATCCGCGAGGGTGTCAGCAGCACCACCCCGGCCAAGGACGCCGCGTCGGCCGGCCTGGGCTCCATCGGCGTCAAATTCAGCCGCGACCGGGAGAGTCGCTCCCCTTTCCTAAAGCCCGACGAGCGGGCCCCGACTGAGGTGGCCAAAGCAGCTCCGGGCAGCACCAAGCCCAAAAAGACCAAGGTCAAGGCCAAGGCTGGGGCCAAGAAAGCCAAGGGGACCAAGGGAAAGACCAAGCCATCCAAGACCAGGAAAAAGGTCCGCAGCGGAGGCGGCAGCGCGGGCAGTGGTGGCCCGGTGTCGCTGAAGAAGTCGAAAGCGGATAGCTGCAGCCAGGCGGCGGGCACCAAGGGGGCAGAGGAGACTTCGTGGTCCGGAGAGGAACGGGCAGCCAAGGTCCCTAGCACCCCACCACCCAAGGTAGCCCCACCGCCCCCTGCCCTCACTCCGGACTCACAGACCGTGGACAGCAGCTGCAAGACACCCGAGGTCTCCTTCCTGCCTGAGGAGGCCACCGAGGAGGCTGGAGTCCGAGGTGGGGCAGAGGAGGAGGAGGAAGAGGAAGAAGAGGAGGAGGAAGAAGAGGAGGAGGAGGAACAGCAGCCTGCCACCACCACGGCCACCAGCACTGCTGCGGCCGCCCCAAGCACTGCCCCCAGCGCGGGGTCCACAGCCGGTGACTCGGGGGCGGAGGACGGGCCGGCTTCCCGTGTCTCCCAGCTGCCCACGCTGCCCCCGCCCATGCCCTGGAACCTGCCAGCTGGTGTGGACTGCACCACCAGCGGCGTCCTGGCCTGTGAGTGTCCCCTGGGGAGGAGGGTGCTGGGGCGAGCAAGGCAGGATGGGGACTGGAGGGTACAGACTTGGAGCCGGTGGGGTGCTCTGGAAGCGGGAGGTTTGTGGGGACATGGACTGGGCGGGCAGGGGTGGGTGAGGCCGGCTGGGGTCTGTCCAGAGGCTCTAGGTGCCTTGGTGTGCTGGGGGAGAGGGGCTGACCAGAGCAGGGGGCAGCCAGCCCAGAATGGAGTGCTGGGCTAGGTTCAGGGGTGTCCCTAGAGGGTAACTAGGTTAGAGGGACGAGAAAGAATGGCTCGTGCAGGGCACTGTGTTCCTTGCGGATGGCAGTGGCCTCTACCAGACTGCAGAGGTGGGGAGAGAGGCTGGGACTGGCTTCCAGGGGGTCAGGAGACAGAATCTGACTCCTGCAGCCGTCTCTCCACCGCATGACCCTGGCTAGCCCCCCGCCCACACACCTGGAGTCCCAAGAACATTCGGGGTGGGGGTCGTTCTCTCATGGACTGAGGCCCCCTTTTTCCCTGTTTTTTTTTTTTTTTGAGACAGAGTCTCACTCTGTTGCCCAGGCTGGAGTGTAATGGCGCAATCTCAGCTCATTGCAACTTCCGCCCCCCAGGTTTAAGCTGTTCTCCTGCCTCAGCCTCCCAAGTAGCTGGGACTACAGGCATGCACTACCACACCGGGCTGATTTTTTATTTTTCGTAGAGATGAGATTTCACCATGTTGGCCAGGCTGGTCTCAAACTCCCAACCTCTGGTGATCTGTCTGTCTCAGCCTCCAAAAGTGCAGGGATTACATGCGTGAGCCACCTCACCCGGTCCCCTTTTCCCAATTCTGAGTGTGGGGCCTTGTGGCTGTCCTGGGACCCAGGACAGGAGATGGCAGCAAGTGTCCAGGTGAGGTTCACCAGCTCCTGTCCTGTCACCTCCCCCCATCTCCGTGTTGTCACCTCTCCGTCTCCTGCAGTGACTGCACTTCTCTTCAAGATGGAAGAAGCCAACCTGGCGAGCCGAGCGAAGGCCCAGGAGCTGATCCAGGCCACCAACCAGGTGGGCTCCCCTGGGGGAGAGTCCCTGCCGCCCCTTCTTTTGTGCATTGCCTCGGGTTAGGAGAGGAACCGCAGGCCCGGCAGCTCTGGGGCAAGGTATCGGCCTGAAGAGGAGCCTGTTGCCTCGGCTGTGGGGAAGTCAGCGTGGGAACAGCGGGGTGCACGTCCCCTCTTCCCTGTCCCCTCCCTTTACTCACCACCCCTCCATCCTCTTCCCACAGATCCTCAGCCACAGAAAGCCACCCTCAAGTCTGGGGGTGACCCCAGCTCCTGTGCCCACCTCTCTGGGTCTGCCCCCTGGCCCCTCCAGCTACCTGCTTCCTGGCAGCCTCCCCCTGGGGGGCTGTGGCTCGACCCCTCCCACCCCCACCGGGCTGGCTGCCACTTCTGACAAGAGAGAGGGCAGCAGCAGCTCCGAGGGACGTGGAGACACAGATAAGGTGAGCTGGCCTAGGGAGAAGTGCGTGGGTGGTGACCGTTCTGTAGAAAATACAGACAGGAACGGAGATTTGGGGGCTCAAGGAGAAAGGGAGACTGAGGCAGGCAGACAGGGCCTTAGAGGCCAAAATCATGAA
The DNA here is from genome assembly GCF_048565385.1 of Saimiri boliviensis. NCBI lineage: Eukaryota > Metazoa > Chordata > Mammalia > Primates > Cebidae > Saimiri > Saimiri boliviensis. The sequence continues at coordinate 8,400,990 of NC_133462.1, read as the reverse complement.
ACTGTAAGGAACTGAACTTCCGCTGGAATGGAGGAGCAGGAAACGCATTGGGTGGGGCCGAAGGAAAATTGTGTCTGTGTGTGTGGTGGGGGTGTGCGCTTATACCCCACATAGACACACACTGCACTGCAGTCCACCCCTTGATTACCTGTTGCTCACACTCTCTTCCTCTGTGTCAGTGGGGAGGGTGGTTTTTGAATGAAAAGTCAAGACCCCTGTTTCTAGATGAAGAGAGGGAGAGTGGATGCCAGGCAGACAGTAATGCGGATTCTTTTTCAGCGGCTCTGGCTGGCTCCTGTCCTGGGCTCTGGGCCTGTTTCTCTCTCGATCAGGTCTGGATAAGGGTTTTTGTGTGTGGTTTGCTTTTTTTTTCTTTTGGTTGGTTTTTTTTTTTTTTTTTTGAGACGGAGTTTCGCTCTTGTTACCCAGGCTGGAGTGCAATGGCGCGATCTCGGCTCACCGCAACCTCCGCCTCCTGGGCTCAGGCAATTCTCCTGTCTCGGCCTCCTGAGTAGCTGGGATTACAGGCACACGCCACCATGCCCAGCTAATTTTTTGTATTTTTAGTAGAGACGGGGTTTCACTATGTTGACCAGGATGGTCTCGATCTCTTGACCTCGTGATCCACCCGCCTCGGCCTCCCAAAGTGCTGGGATTACAGGCTTGAGCCAGGTTGGTTGGTTTTTGAGACAGGGTCTCCCTCTGTCACCCAGGCTGGCGTGCAGTGGCACAATCACAGCTCACTGTAGCCTCAACCTTGATCTCTTGGGCTCAAGGGATCCTCCTTCCTCACCCTCCTGTGTAGCTAGACAGACACGCGCCACCGTGCCTAGCTAATTTCTTTTTTTTTTTTTCTTTTTTACTTTTTATACCACTTCGATTTGATGGTGGAGCTAATTTCTTAATTATTTGTAGAGTCGGGGTCTCACTATGTTGCCCAAGCTGGTCTGAAACTCCTGGGCTCAAGTAATTTTCCCACCTCAGCCTTCCAAAGTGCTGGGATTCCAGATGTGAGCCACTGTGCCCAGCCTGGATGTTTTTTCTCACAGTCCAGCAGCCCGTAGCCAGACGGTGGTGTGGCCCACCTTCACGCAGTTGTTCACGGTGCCAGATAAAGCTGGATAAACCCCATGAAACATCCCTGTGTGAGCCGCAGAGGCGGGGCCGCAGCTTAGCCCGTCACTTGTCCGTGTCTCATGCCCTGTGCTGCAGGCCTGAGACGGTGAGGACCTTCTCGTCTGCACTGGCCCTTGCTCTTCCCTGGTCTGTGCTCTGCCCTTTGCCCCTTTTTGCCACATCTGAGATGGGTGCTGGGGAGCAGCGTCTCTCTAGAGACCCTCGTCCTGTGGCAGCAGGCAAGCCTGAGGAGTCCCTCCAGGTGGCCTGCGTCTCTCCTGGCCACAGAGTTGCCCTCACAGTTCAGCTTGTCAGACAGCGTCCCTGGACTCTGTTAGCCATTGTGCCCTGCCCTTCCCAGGACTCAGCTTATTTGCCCCCACCTGGCTTGGCCCTGGGTTATGGGGATTAGTCACCTGGCTTGGGAGGGCAGCCTCCCCTGTGCCAAGGGATGGTCCCTTGTGCCTGCAGAGGGCTTGTTCTTCTCTGGTCCCACGTGGCTCTCTGGCTAGAGGTTTCCTGTCTGCTTTGACAAAGATTCTGCCTGAGGCCAGGGATGCAGCTGCTACCCGAGCTGTGGCTGCTGGATCTCCTAGCTCGCTGGCCACAGGCGGGAAGAGCCTTGCCTCGGAGGCTGTCTGCCCTGCCCCCTATCCTGTCCTCCTTTTTTTTAAAAAATTATTTATTTATTTTTTTTGAGACAGAGTCTCACTCTGTCACCCAGGCTGGAGTGCAATGGCACGATCTCGGCTCACCGCAACCTCCACCTCCCAGGTTCAAGCGATTCTCCTGCCTCAGCCTCCTCAGTAGCTGGGATTACAGGCGTGTACCACCGTGCCCAGCTGATTTTTGTATGTTTAGTAGAGATGGGGTTTCGACATTTTGGCCAGGCTGGTCTCGAACTCCTGACCTTGTGATCCACCCGCCTCGGCCTCCCAAAGTGCTGGGATTACAGTGTCCTCTCCTTTTCATCCGCGCGGCCATTCCTCTGGGAAGAGGCACAGCTCCCCTGGATTGAGTCCTTGATCTGTGCCTGGCCTGTGCCATGTCCTCCATGTGTGTCATTATAGTCCTTCTCATAGGTGCTGTCCCTGTTTTACAAATGAGCCACAAAGGTGGCCAGGTGCAGTGGCTAATGCCTGTAATTCCAACACTTTGCAAGGCCGAGGCGGGTGGATCGCTTGAGCCCAGAAGTTCAAGATCAGCTTGGGCAACATAGTGAGGCCCAGTCGCCACAAAAGTCCAAGAATTAGCCGCGTGTGGTGGTGGTACCTCTAGTCCCAGCTACTCAGGAGGCTGAGGTGGTACCTCTAGTCCCAGCTACTCAGGAGGCTGAGCTACTCAGGAGGCTGAGGCTGAGGTGGGAGGATCACTTCAGCCCAGGAGTGCAGGGCTGCAGTGAGCAGTGATTGTGCCACTGCACCCCAGCCTGTGTGACAAGGAAAGACCCTGTCTCAAAAACAAAGAAACAAAAATGAGCCACAAAAAGGAGATTTGGCTGATCATCCCAGGGCTTAGAGCCGGAGAGCGGCAGACCAGGCTTCCAATGCAAGTGGGTCCGAGGACAGTCCTCACCCCCACTCCCCAGTGCCCCTCAGTCCTAGCCATTCCCTCCATCGCCTTGGTGACCAGAGCAGTATTATAAAAATGTAAACTGGGGCCGGGCGCGGTGGCTCACGCCTGTAATCCCAGCTCTCTGGGAGGCTGAGGTGGGTGGATCATGAGGTCAGGAGTTCGAGACCTGCCTGACCAACATGGTGAAACCCTGTCTCTACTAAAGATACAAAAATTAGCTGGATGTGATGGTGTGCGTCTATAATCCCAGCTACTCAGGAGGCTAAGGCAGAAGAATCACTTGAACCCGGGAGGCGGAGGTTGCAGTGAGCCAAGATTGCACCATCCCATTGCAGCCTGGGCAATGGAGCAAGACTCCATCTCAAAAAACAAAAAACAAAACCTGAACTGCGTCCTCCCGTCCTGCGGTGAAAATCCCTGTGTAGTTTTCCTGCCGTCCTCAGAAGCAGCCCTGCCTGTAGTCTGATTCAAAACCGGCTGTAATTGCTTGGCCAGCGCCTGCCATGTCAGACCGAACTTTGTGAGGGCAGGTGACACATGTCATGGCCAGGCCTCGGGCAGGCATGGTTCGGCCTAGAGGAGATGTCCAGTGACATTCAGCGGCCCAGGGCTGGCCTTTGGTCCCAGGTCCCTGCAGCAGAGGGCGCATGGGACAGACCCTCAGCAGGACTTCTAGCTCAAGCACAGCAGGACAGCCAGAGGGCCAAGCTGGCTGCAGAGGCCAGTGGAGACGGAGGTTCCGGTACCCGGTACTCACTGGCCCTTGCTGTCTCTTCCTCCCTGCTGTCGCCACCCCCCCCCCCCCCCCCCAGTATCTGAAGAAGCTGCACACGCAGGAGCGGGCAGTGGAGGAGGTAAAGCTGGCCATCAAGCCGTACTACCAGAAGAAGGACATCACCAAGGAGGAGTACAAGGACATCCTGAGGAAGGCCGTCCACAAGGTGGGCACCTGGAGAGAGGGGCAGACACAGGACAGAGGGAGGACGAGCTGGAGGGACAGATGGGTGCGGATGGGAGGTGGGGAGGAGGTCAGTCTGGGAGGTGAGGGGGTGACGAGATTTTCTCAAGGCCACCTGGGCCTGTTCCGCTGGCCCTGGGGGACCCACTGTCAACGGCGACAGAGGGACCTTGGCCTGTAATTGGGAAGTGCTCCTGTCCCATGCTGAGCCCAGCAGCCCTGGTGGGTGGGGCCCCAGGAGCCTGGTGGTGACTCCGGCTGTCCCTGGTCCCCCAGATCTGCCACAGCAAAAGCGGGGAGATCAACCCGGTGAAGGTGAGCAACCTGGTGCGGGCCTACGTCCAGCGCTACCGCTACTTCCGCAAGCACGGTCGCAAGCCAGGGGACCCCCCAGGGCCCCCACGGCCGCCCAAGGAGCCAGGGCCCCCGGACAAGGGTGGCCCGGGCCTGCCCCTGCCCCCTCTCTGAGAGCCCTGGCCAGCTCTTCGCCCCTCGTCTCTTTGAAATTCTGGACATATTTATGGCTCCACCTCCCCACTTCCCTCCCCATCAGTGGGATGATTGGGGGAGGGTTGCTGCAGGGAAGAGGAGAGCCCCCTGCCCTGCCCTGCCCCATGCCCACATCCCTTGCCCCAAAGCCTGTCCCCAGTGCCCCTCCCTTCTGTTCGTGCCCCTCTCCCCAATTTCATTAAAGATTTCATGAAACATGGCCCCCGAGCACCATGGTTCTAATCCTTAGTTTTCAGGGACAAATTTGCCAGAGGGTTGGGGCAGGACCCCCAGGAGGCTAAGGGTGACCAGACTAACTTGGGGCAGCTGCCTCCCCTGGGCCTCAATTTCTGTACAGTGGGTGTTGTAAGGATTGAACAAGACACAGGCAGAGCACTTAGCAGAGTCTCCGGCAGGGAGCCAGTGGCTCACAGTAGCAGGGGTGGGGTCACACCTGACCAGCATCCTCCCAGCTCAGGGCCCCTGGGTACCATGTGCCTGCCTTGGAATTGCTCCCAGAAACAGGATCTGTGTTCCCCATCGAGTGGGCTTCTCTTTTCAGCAGCCCTGTGAAGCTGGAGTGATCCTCAGCCACTCTCTTGAGAGGGAAACTGAGACACAGAACAGGATGGCTGCACTGGCTTCTGCCACTTTCATCACCCAGAACTGAGGCCCGGCCAGGAGAGACGACAGTGCCCAGGGTCAGAGGGCAGGCAGGCTTTGCACAAGGCCCCAGGGTGGCAGCAGAGCCTCTCTACCACTGCTCCCTCCAGCCCCACACAGACGGGGCGTGAGGCCTGGAAGGAGAAGGGCTGTTTGCCCAAACTCTTCATAGGCAGGGCAGGGGCCTCGGTTCTGGCCGGTCTTTGTGTTTCCTCACCTTTGTGCCTCTCGAAGCCTATGTCTTGGTCTACAGAGTGGGGGCAGCCATCACCCAGCAGGTCCCCTGGGAAGAGGTGAGGAGGGTCGGCTGCCCCCTGCAGTGCTTGGTCCTCATGCATTGAGCACCTGAGTTGTGCACAGCTGCACAGATGGGTAAACTGAGACCCTGACCAGGAATAACAAGCAGCTTGGGTCAGAGGGCACCCAACACCAGACGCACAAGTGGTAACTACAGCAGGAACCAGTTTATTGATCGAGGTGGTGGGTGGGGTAGGGGAGCTAGAGGCCACACTATTCGGAGTGAGGGCTCAGGCCTCCCCAGGGCTCTGGAAATCCATGTCCTCCACCAAGTCCTTCAGGTAGGCTTTGTACTGGTCGGAGGTGAGGGAGAGTGGGTGGCTGTTGGAAATGTGCAGTTCCACCGTGTTCTCCAGGGAGGAGGCACCCCCTGCCCGGGCCAGCTCTACCAAGGCCCTGAGGCATGTGGGCACAACCTGCAGAGGAAGTGGAGACAGGAGTCAGGGAAAACAGCCAGTATCCACCAAGGTAGGAGTCAGGGCTAGGAGAACTACAACTCCCTGCAGCCCCCGCTGTAAGCCAGGATGAACCACAGGCCCAGGGCTGCTGGGAGTTGTAGTTTCCCCTCTTTACACACACACAGACACACACACATGCGTGTACAAGGCCAGAGTGCTCCTAGGAGTCAGGGCTGAGCAGTCTATGATCTTGACTCCTGGGAGCCACAGCCATGGCCTCACAATGGCAGCTAGGACTTGGTGTCCACCAGCTTCTACATGGTTTAGAGCAGGGGTCCCCAACCCCACCGCCTGCTAGGAACCAGGTCACAGCAGGGCATGAGCAGCAGGTGAGGGAACATTACTGCCTGAGCTCAGTGTTCTGTCAGATGGGTGGCATTAGATTCTCACAGGAGCATGAGCTCTATTGTGAACTGTGCTCGGGAGGAGCTAGGTTGCTCCTTATGAGAATCTAATGCCTGATGATCTGCAGTTGGGCAGTTTCTTTCCGAAACCACCCCCTCCCTTTCTGTGGAAAAATTATCTTCCATGAGACTGGTCCCTGGTGCCAAAATGCTTGGGGACTGCTGGTTTAGAAAGTTCAAAACAGGCTCTGCTGCTGGGGCCATGGGAAGGAGCTCTTGCGGATGAAAAGCTGGTTATTGCAGAGATCTTGGAAGCTGCAGCTTTTCGGAGGGCCTTCTGGGAGCTGCAGTTCCTGAGAGCAAACTCTTCCCTCTGTAAGGCCACCCCTCTCAGCCCCAGGGACTCGGGGCTGCAGGCACCTTGACCATCACGAGCCTCTTGGTCCACGGCTGGTCCTGGGGCCATGGCTCCCCGACACAGAACCAAAGGGTATAGCGTGGTGAGCGTCCACTTCCTTCCGTGAAGGTAATCAGATCTGGGGGCCCAAAAGCCTAGTCAGGGATGAGAAGAGGACCCTCTCCCCCCGCTTCCCCAGAAACTTGGAAAATAGCCCCCCACTCATCTCCCCTGACCTGAGGCCCTCTGCCACCTCCACCAGGGAATGCTTGTTTGGGGAAAGTCCCCATGATTCTGTTTCTGTACTTCTTACCTCCCTCCCGTCAGGGTGAACCCCCCAGCCCCCAAGCCTCAGCATTCATGACAGGCCCAGAGTAGGGGTCCATTCCCCCAAGGATGCTCAGTGAATCTGGAGAAGCTGGTTGGCATTCAGTCTCCTCTAAGGGTGCACTAATTGCAGCCATCAGCCACGTGAGGTTACTTAAGTTTAAACTGTAATTTTTTTTTTTTTTTTTGAGACGGAGTTTCGCTCTTGTTACCCAGGCTGGAGTGCAATGGCGCGATCTCCGCTCACCGCAACCTCCGCCTCCCGGGTTCACGCAATTCTCCTGCCTCAGCCTCCTGAGTAGCGGGGATTACAGGCACGCGCCACCATGCCCAGCTAATTTTTTTGTATTTTTAGTAGAGACGGGGTTTCACCATGTTGACCAGGATGGTCTCGATCTCTCGACCTCGTGATCCACCCGCCTCGGCCTCCCAAAGTGCTGGGATTACAGGCTTGAGCCACCGCGCCCGGCTAAACTGTAATTAAAGCGAACCACGTCCTGGCTGCACTGGCCTCACCTGAGTGCTCGGGCCCTGTGGCTAGCGGCTGCTGCACCAGGCAGTGTAGGTGGCCGTTCCCATCATCGCGGACAGCTCCGCCGCAGAGCGACTCCCTAAGGCACGCAGCTTTCCTGCTATTTGCTCTATCCACCATCATTAGTTACGATGATGGTGACAGTGGTAGCTAATTCCTGAGCGTGCTCTACGTACTGGATCTGTGTCTCACCGCAGCGCGGGCAGGCAAGTAGAGAGGAGGCCGTCCTCGGATTCCACGGGCTCAGGGCAAAGTCCTTTGTCTCAGGTTATACAGCCAGCGGAGCACAGCCAGGATCTGAATTCAGTCCTAATCCCGAGATCCTAACCGCTATGTGGGCTGCTTCCTCCTGGGCAGGGCGAAGCTCCTGTCTCACTTACCTACAATGAAGGGTCCCAGGTCGAGCACGCTTCCTTCCTTGTCCTTGGGGACCTCGCCATCAGGCCCATTCCCACTGTTGGGGAGCAACTCCTCGCTCACTGCCCAGTATGTGTGGCACTGCCCCAGCCGCTGGGCCCAGAGCTGCTGTCCGGCCCGCCACAGAGCCAGTCCTCCGCCCAGGCGGCTCAGCACATGCCTCACGTAGCTCATCACTCCCTTGTCTGTCAGGGACACGCCAGGGTCTGGCAGTGTGATGGGCCATCCAGGCAGCATCCTGTCTGCCACTTCAGACCCCACCAGCCGCAGGCCTCCTGGGCAAGAGATGGTCTGCTGGAAGACTTGGCGGCCCCGGTAGAAGGCTGTCACCTCGAACTCCCACTCTGAGCAGCGGCAGCAGCAGCGTGAAGGGGAGAAGGATTGAGAGAGAGTCAGGGACTGCTACCCAGACCTCAGCCCCTCCCAGCCGGCAGCTGACACTCACCTTCCCCCGGCACCAGCAGCCGCCTCAGTGGGTTCTCAGAGGGCTCTGGGTTTGGGAAGGACGTGGGATTGTCCAAGCTGGGGCTCAGCAGGGACTGAGGGTAGGGCTCAGGGGCTACAGCCAGGCCTGCTGGTCCCGAATCTGGGAGTGGGGCCAAGACCATGTTACCCAGTAACTCATCCAGAATGTCTTCCTGGAGGGAAACAAAAAGAGAATCGGGCATTTCAACAGTCTTTTCTGGAGACTTTATGTGGACCAAGTCTGTTCTCAGCAGTGCAGGGAGGTCAGGCTTGAACTCTGCCTTCAAAGGGCTTCCAGTCTGGGGATAGAGGCAGCCACGGGCATCAATAGCCAAACAGACACTCTAATGAACGCCACATGCTACCATTCCAGCCCCAGGATCTGGCTCTGCAGGCAAGACCTGGGCAGAATTTCAGAGGGGATGCTCCCCTGGCTCTGACAGCAGAAGGATCAAGGGGAGGAAGGTTTTCAGTTCCCAAGTGGCTGACAGACAGCCCCTGCCAATCAAGGATATATATGAAATACCGGGAAGGCGTGTCAAATGCAAATCGAGCACCTTCAATGCCAAGTGAAGACTGAATTTTCTCCTAAGGAGACTGGAGCATGGGACAGATGGGGCCAGCACTGGCTCAGGTAAGGGGCAGACTGGAGGCTAGGGAGGGGCGCTGGTCCAGAGGGAGAGGATGAGCCCATGGGAACAGGACAGACACTGAGGGGCTTGAAGGTTGGGCACATTTTTACCTGGGTATCAGAAGTACTGCCTCCGCCATTGGTGTCTGGAGAGGTGTCTGGCTGGGAAAAGTCCCCAACTCCTGTTGAGAAAGTTGGTGAGGCGGCCAGGGGTGCCAGGAACCCTTGGGACCCCAGCCTCCCACACGAACCCCTGGCGGACCTGAGTTCACAAACTCGTAGATCTTATGTGGGTCGTGAGGGTCCTTGCTCCGGTCATCTGCTAAACGTAATCCATCTTTGCGGTTGAGGGCAGAACGGAAATTCCTCTTCCAGGTTGGCGGGTCTGGCCTATCCCTCCCGGGAACGTAAGCACCAGTGGCCTCGGCCCAGGCCTGGGGCAACAGTGGTGTCAGGATAGTGAGAGAGGACGACCTAGATCCTGTCCCGGAGCCCCACCCCTGTCTCCCGCATCCTACCACCACCCTCTTTCCCGGGCAAGTTCTAACTCTGCAAGGTCCATCCCCAAATCCCCCCATCCCACCTAACTCCATCTTGCACCTCTAGTTTTCAAAATGGAGCTTTGAAACTTTTTTTCGAGATGGAGTTTCAACTCTTGTCACCCAGGCTGGAATGCAATGGCGCAATCTTGGCTCACTGCAACTTCCACCTCCCAGGTTCAAGCGATTCTCCTGTCTCAGCCTCCAGAGTAGCCAGGATTACAGGCAGGTACCACGCCTGGCTAATGTTTGTATTTTTAGTAGGGACGGGGTTTCACCACGTTGGCCAGGCTGGTCTCAAACTCCTGGCCGCAGGTGATCTGCCCGCCTCAGCCTCCCAAAGTGCTGGGATTACAGGCACGAGCTACCGCACCCAGCCTCTTCAAAAGCCTTTGAAACCTCTTTTGTTTTTGTTTTTAAAGAGACGGGGCCTGTGTTGCCCAGGCTGGTCTCAAACTCCGGGGCTCAAGCGATCCTCTAGCCTCGGCCTTGGCAAAGTGCTGGGATTCTACGTGTGAACCACCGCGCCCCCTAAAAACCTTTTCTTTCTAAGCCAGGCTTTCAAGTCCTACTAACCCCGTGCACTACCTGCCCCGGGACACCCTCCGTGATAACCTCGTCCCTCACACTGTTTACCACCTCTGGCTTATCCTAATCCGGTGGTTAGGAACCCCAGATTTGGGGCTCCAAGTCTCACCTCTGATGTTTCAAGAACAATCCCCCAGGATCCCACAACTAGGAACCCCGTCCACTAGAGAGCCCCAAATCCACAGGATGCATTTCCATTGGATACTAACCCGGCTTTCCCGGTTCTAGTTCTATTCCCGGAACCGGCAGCTCCAACCCTGCCGGCGCCCCACCATCAGTCAGCTGATCCGGCTAGCCCCGCCCCTCCCGTTCTGGCCCCACCCACCAGCGGTGACACGAGCCCGCCCCTCGCGCGCTACCTCCGCCTTCTCAGCCCTGCCCCTCGGAGTCCTTCCCGCCCCGCGCGCAGCTCCCGGTTTCCAGCGTCCCTGGTCTCAAGACGCACCTGGAAGATTCCGAAATCCTCCTGCTGTGCATCATGCCGTAGGCCGTGTTTCCAAGGGATGCGGAAGCGCGTGCGGCTCTCGTTCACCCAGGCCACACCCTCCAGCTGCCCCAGATTCAGCTGCAACTCCAGCCAGGGCAGGATCCGTGGCTTTGGGGTTCCCATGGTCCGGCCTGCGCGTACAGGGCGTTTCCTGGGCGCGGCCGGCCTCTCCCGGACCCACCTGGCCTGGAGTTTCCGCACCCAGACCTCCCTGTCACGGGCTACGGCACAGGTCCGTCACCCATATTTTCGGGGGTACGAACAGGAAACCTTCTCTTCCCATCCTCCCAACCGCCAGAGAGGCTCCCTAATCAGCTAGAGTTCCTTCCCCTATCCATGGCACACCCCTTCCCCAGCGACTTCAGTGCAGACCCTCCACTCCCTCAATTCTGCCAGTGTAGACCCCTCTCTCCCCCACATCGAAAGCAAGTAGCCCCACTTTCAGGGTAGCATCTCTTTCCCTAGCTATGTCAGTGCAGAATCGATTCATTTGTAAGCCTCTACCGCCTGCACTTACCCTAGTGTAGACTCCCTTCCACAGTCCCCCTACAGAAGATCCCCTACCTACTTCCAACGCAGAACCTCCATCCACAATTCCCCCTCGACTGCCAGCCTTCCTCCTCCAGAGCACGCCGCAGCTTTCGAGAGCGAACTGCCCGCATCTGCGGAGTCCACCCCTCCCTCTCTAGATCCCCCCCAGTAGACGCCTCCTCTCTTTCTCTTCCCTCCCTACTTTTTCTAGCTTTTCTGCAACCGACCTCCAGCGCCGGCCACTGTAGCTCCCTCCTTTCTCCACTTTCCCCAGATTATACAGCCTGCCTTTCACTCTCTGTGCAGACCCATCATCTTTCCCGCTCCTCGTTCTCGGACGCCACCAACGCTCTCCCGGGCTCTTCCGCGTTACCTACGATGGAAGGTCGGGGCGTGCGGGGAGCTGGAGCCCACCCCTGTCTTGGGGCTCCGGGTGGCTCTCAGACTCGGGGCTGAACACCCCCTTTCCCGTCAGCTGAGCTCTAGAGCGCTGGGGCTTTCTTTTCCAACGACTTCTTGAAATAAAAACAACTTTATCATTCTTTGAGTGACAGAACCCAGAGCCGAAGGGACAGGCCGTAGGGCCCGGGCTGTCCCCGCCCCCATGCCCTTTTTCGGCTTTCCGGCCAGAGGCATGCTGGGAGCGTCAAATGCAAATTGAGCGTGCAGCCAGCGTTCCGCCCCGTCTACGTTGGGCCGGTTACCCACCCGGCCCAGTGCGCAGGCGCGGGAAAGTTGAACTAAGAAAGTTGGTACGAGTTGAGTGAAGAAGGCGGCAAGTTGAGTGGACGTGGCGGCGGTGGGGCCCCGAACCAGGTCAGCGGAGTGTTGCCGAGGGTCAGGGTGTGGAGGGAAGAGGAGGCGGCCGGGATCCATGAGTGAGGACCCAGTCCCGCTTCTCCGACATCCAAGTCTAGATTCCAAGAGTCGGAGATTTGGAAATACACCTCCCAGCAGGCTGCGCGGCGAAGAAGCGCGGACCGAGGAGAAAATTTGCCCTAAAGCCTGCTGGGATTGGTAGTTCCCGATGCTTTAAGGGTTTCAGTAATTCGGCATATACCTCTTTCAGAATCCAGGAGTTGGGGCGCTAAGCCCCTTCTCCCTGGGAGACATAAGGGTCTGGGTCTCCAGTTCCTTTCTCTCTAAGACTCAGGAATCTAGGACCCTAGCTCCCTCCTCCTTTAGACCCATGAATCTGGGCACCCACCCCCCCATCTTTCCTTGGATTAGAGTCTGTCCTGTTCCTCTTCTGTCTGAGGACTCAAGAGTCTAAGCCCCCAGACCCACACTTTCCAAAGGACCCAGGAGTCCAGGCCCTCAGCACCTTCCTTGGGACTCACAAGTCCTGGTCCCCAAGCCTCCACTTCTCGATAAATGCTTGGAGTCCAGTCCCTAGCCCCCTCTCTCATAGGTGCCTCCATGGCAGGCTCAGAAGAGCTGGGTCTCCGGGAAGACACGCTGAGGGTCCTAGCTGCCTTCCTTAGGCGTGGTGAGACAGCCGGGTCTCCTGTTGCAACTCCACCCAGGTAACAGGAGTTGCGCTTCTCCCCCAGGGGCCAGGATTTGAGGCCCCTTCCTAACTCTTGCTCCTGGTCTCAGTCTGTCTCCTCTCTTTATATCTGACTCTATTCTCTGTCTTTGGGGTTTTGGAGAGAGGTCCTCGGTAGGGGAGGGAGGTAGTTGAAAGTGACTTACACAGGATCTCTGGTGGGGTCACTCTCTGAAGTCCTCCTCCCCAGAAGCCCTGCCCCAGAAGAGCCAACAGACTTCCTGAGCCGCCTTCGAAGATGTCTTCCCTGCTCCCTGGGGCGAGGAGCAGCCCCCACTCAGTCCCCTCGGCCTTGCTCTCTGCCCATCCGCCCCTGCTATGGTTCAGAGCCTGGTAAGAGATTTCCATGATCATCTGTGAAACTGGCAGAATATGGGATAAGGTGCTAGTTTAAGATCACTTAACTATGGCCAGGAGCGGTGGCTCACGCCTGTAATCCCAGCACTTTGGGAGGCTAAGGTGGACAGATCACCTGCAATCAGGAGTTCAAGACCAGCCTGGCCAACATGATGAAACCCCGTCTCTACTAAAAGTACAAAAATTAACCCCGGCGGTGGTGGCAGGTGCCTGTAATCCCAGCTACTCAGGAGTCTGAGGCAGGAGAATCCCTTGAACCCAGGAGACGGAGGTTACAGTGAGCCAAGATCGCGCCACTGCACTCCAGCCTGGGCAACAAGAGCAAGACTCTGTCTCAAAAAAAAAAAAAAAGCCGGACGCGGTGGCTCACGCCTGTAATCCCAGCACTTTGGGAGGCCGAGGAGGGTAGATCACGAGGTCAAGAGATCGAGACCATCTTGGCCAACATGGTGAAACCCCGTCTCTACTAAAAATGCAAAAAATTAGCCGGACGTGGTGGCACATGCCTGTAATCCCAGCTACTCAGGAGGCTGAGACAGGAGAATTGCTTGAACCCAGGAGGCAGAGGTTGCGGTGAGCCGAGAATGTGCTATTGCACTCCAGCCTGGGCAACAAGAGCGAAACTCCGTTTAAAAAAAAAAAAAAATAGAAGATCACTCAGCAAGTGGGTGGCCTTGTGGAGTCTCTGACACCAACTTTTAGGACAGAACCTGTCCTCTCCCCTCCCCAGTCAGATTTCTATCTGTCAGTTCTGTGGGTTGGTTTTCAGAGAGCATTTGGTCGCTCTGGTTGTTGTCTCTTTACTTCTATAACTACTTCCCTGCCCCTGGGACTTTTGTAGCCAGGAATACCCCTGATAGAGAGGCAGGAGACCTGGTTTTCCATCACGTCGCCCTGGCTGTTTTAGTTGCGTGACTCTGGGGAAAATGCTTTCTGCCCCGCTCCCCTGTTTTTCCAGTAACAGTGTAGGAATTGGGGAGGAGATCATTGGACTTGATCAAGAGTGACTGACAAGCTTCCTCGTAGGTGTGAACCTGGATGGACGAGTAATGGCTGCTGGGAGTGCTAGCTTGAAAAGGGGTTCACGGCTAAGGAGAGGAAGTGCTCTGATCAATTGGTGATGTCTGAAGTGGGTGAGGGAAGGGGATACTAACAGTAGTGTCTTGTGTTTGCCTCCCTTGGATGAGATCATCTTCGAGGTCTAGTTCAGCTCTGAACGTCTTTTGGAGACAGAAATCTTGCTCTGTCACCCAGGCTGGAGAGCAGTGGTACAATCTTGACTCACTGCAACCCCCACCTCCTGGGTTCCAGCGATTCTTGTGTCTCAGCTTCCCGAGTGCCTGGGATTACAGGTGCGCGCCAGCATACCGGCTGATTTTTGCATTTTTAGTAGACACGGGGTTTCGCATGTTGGCCAGGCTGGCCTCAAACTCCTGGTCTTAAGTGACCCTCCCCTGTTGGCCTCCCAAAGTGCTGGGATTGCAGGCATGAGCCACTGCACCCGGCCAACTCTGGCATTCTAAGTCCAGTCTGAGGATATAATAAAGTGAAAAGTTTAAGGGTTTTGACATTTTTTACCAAGTTTTCTCACCGGGCCTCAGTTTACCCCATTATAAAATGAGAATCATTGCCACCTGCCATAGTAGTTGCGGGAAGGAGGGAATCCCTAAGTTTCCAATGTCCTGGAATCCTGTCATGAACTCTCTTTACTCAGGCCCAGCTACTCCAGACTTTTATGCCTTGGTGGCCCAGCGGCTAGAACAGCTGGTTGAAGAGCAACTGAAATCTCCATCTAGCCCAGGTGAGGCGCAGAGGGGCCCTGGAGAAGGATGGGGGTAGCAGGATAGTCAGGGTTTGGCCCCCAGCCAAATTCTGTTCTGCCTACAGAATTACAGGGTCCCCCGCTCACAGAGAAGGAAGCTCTACTGCGGAGGCTGGTAGTCCTGCTGGAGGAGGAGGCAGAAGTCATTAACCAAAAGGTGATGGGCGTCTGTCCCACCCCTTGGCAAGGACAGGAGTTGCGGAATGGTGGAGCACTGGGATCAGAAGCCGGATCTATATTTTCTTTGGACGGTCAAGTGGAGAGAGGGTAGGACAAGGTTTAAGAAGGATTGAGGCCAGGAGAGGTAGCTCACGCCTGTAATCCCAGCACTTCGGGAGTTCAGGATGGGCGGAACACCTGAGGTTAGGAGTGTGAGACCAGCCTGAACCCCCGTCTCTTCTAAAAATACAAAAATTAGCTGGGTGCAGTGGCTCATACCTGTAATCCCAGCTGGCTGAGGCGGGAGAGTCACTTGAGCCCAGGAGGCAGTGGTTGCAATGAGCCAAGATAGTGCCACTGCACTCCAGCCTGGACAACAGAGCGAGATTCTGTCTCAAAAAAAAGAAAAAAGGAAAAAAAAAAAAAAAGAATGGTTGAATAACAGGAGTATGGTTAGGATAGTGCTGTACTGTAAATTAGCGGTTTTGATTGTTAGAGGGGCGTGGCCTAAATGCAGAGGGTGTGGCCATCAAAAACATGGTCTGGAAGAGATTTGCCAAGTTGGGAAAGACAGACAATGAATGTGGGAATTGGGGGAGTGTCTAAAATCTTTTTTTTTTTTTTTTTTTTTTTTTTTGGAGACTGAGTTTCTCTCTCGTTACCCAGGCTGGAGTGCAATGGCGCGATCTCGGCTCACCGCAACCTCCGCCTCCTGGGTTCAGGCAATTCTCCTGCCTCAGCCTCCCGAGTAGCTGGGATTACAGGCACGCGCCACCATGCCCAGCTAATTTTTTGTATTTTTGGTAGAGACGGGGTTTCACCATGTTGACCAGGATGGTCTCAATCTCTCGACCTTGTGATCCACCCGTCTCGGCCTCCCAAAGTGCTGGGATTACAGGCTTGAGCCACCGCGCCCGGCCTCTAAAATCTTATTGAGGATAGGATGTGGCCTGGCTTAGGAGGCGTGGCTTGTGGCTGTGTCTTGAAATCTATTGGCTCCGGAGCTTGGGCAGAGTACATGAACCTCTTATATTAATTGGATGGTAGAGGGCAAGGTTGTCATAGACACTAGGTTGGCCCCTGGGAAAGGGTACTGGGGGCGTGACTAGATTAACTCAGTTACAGCAGAGATTGGCTGTGATTGGCTGTGGCGGCAGGGGAAGGGGCGTGGCTTAGCGACTCAGGTTCTCCGCCAGTATCCTGGGGGTAGTTTGGCCGAGACCCTAGAGTCTGACTTGATTGGCTAATATGGACGAGGGATGGCCTAGAGTTTTAGCATCTAGAAGTATCCTGAACCGGGGAGCCACGCCTCCCAGCCCCCTGTTAGCTGGTCTCTGGGGTGCAGCTGACTCTGACCCTGCCTCTTCCACGCCACAGCTGGCCTCGGACCCCGCCCTGCGCAGCAAGCTGGTCCGCCTGTCCGCCGGCTCTTTCACTCGCCTGGTGGAGCTGTTCTGCAGCCGGGAGGACAGATCTCGCCCAAGCCCAGCATGTCCTGGGCCCCCGCCTCCTTCTCCGGAGCCCCTGGCCCGCCTGGCCCTGGCCATGGAGCTGAGCCGGCGCGTGGCCGGGCTGGGGGGCACCCTGGCCGGACTCAGCGTGGAGCACGTGCACAGCTTCGCGCCCTGGATCCAGGCCCAGGGGGGCTGGGTGAGCCACTGAAGCCTCTCTCCGGGCCTCGCTTTACCCAACTGTCATGAGATAGAGGAGGGGTGGGGGCTTCTTAGGTTTCCTCTCAGAGCTCAGGTATTCGCCCAGCTCCACTGTGTTGGTTCTGTGTTGAGCTCTTGCTGTATGCCAGGACTGCAGTGATGAGTGCGGATGCTATGCCTGGCGTCAGCCACTGGGTATGCTAACGCTGTGAATGTGAAACCTCTCCTCAGAGAGAGGCTGGGTTAGGTGGCTCGCGCCTGTAATCCTGACACTTTCAGAGGCCGAGGCAGGAGAATCATTTGAGGCCAGGTGTTCAAGACCATTTTGTAAGACCCCATCTCTACAAAAATTGAAAATAATTAGCCTCGGCCACAGCACTTTCGGAGGCCGAGGCAGGTGGATAACCTGAGGTCAGGAGTTTCAGACCAGCCTGGCCAACATGGTGAAACCCAGTCTCTCCTAAAATAGTACATAAATTAGCCGGGCTTGGTGGTGGTTGCCTGTAATCCCAGCTACTTGGGAGGCTGAGGCAGGAGAATCACTTGAACCTGGGAGGCAGAGGTTGCAGTGAGCTGAGATTGTACCACTGCACTCCAGTGTGGGCAACAGAGCAAGACTCTGTCTCAAAAAAATAATATAATAGGCCGGGCGCGGTGGCTCATGCGTGTAATCCCAGCACTTTGGGAGGCAGAGGCAGGCATATCACGAGGTCAGGAGTTCAAGCCCAGACTGGCCAACATAGTGAAATGTCTCTACTAAAACCCATCTCTACTAAACAAAACAAACAAACAAAAATTAGCTGGATGCAGTGGTGGGCCCCTGTAATCCCAGTTACTCGGGAGGCAGAGGTTGGGGTGAGCTGAGACTGCGCCACTGCACTCCAGCCCTGGCGACAGTGTGAAACTCTGTCTGAAAACAAACAAACAAAAAACGATATAATAATAAAAGCTGAGTGCAGTGGTTCATGCCTGTAATCCCAGCACTTTGGGAGGCTGAGGCAGATGGATCACTTGAGGTCAGGAGTTTGAGACCAGCCTGACCATGGTGAAACCCCGTCTCTACTAAAAATACAAAATTAGCCGGGCTTGGTGGCGGGTGCCTGTAATCCCAGCTACTTGGGAGGCTGAGGCAGGAGAACTGCTTGAACCTGGGTGGCGGAGGTTGCTGTGAGCCAAGATCGAGCCAGTGCCCTCCAGCCTGGAGACAGAGCAAGACTCAGTCTCAAAAAAAAAAAAAAAAAACTAAATAATGTAGGGAGAATAGTAGTGCTGCCTCACAGGGTTGCTCTGAGGGTTAAAATGGGGTCATCCTGGTAAGTGCTCTGTGCACTGGCTGGCGTGCTGCAGGCATTTTGTTGGTGTGATCACATGGCTAGCCACTGCCTTTTCTTTTTTTTTTTTTTGTTTTTTGAGACGGAGTTTCGCTCTTGTTACCCAGGCTGGAGTGCAATGGCGCGATCTCGGCTTACCGCAACCTCCGCCTCCTGGGTTCAGGCAATTCTCCTGCCTCAGCCTCCTGAGTAGCTGGGATTACGGGCACGCACCACCATGCCCAGCTAATTTTTTTGTATTTTTAGTAGAGACGGGGTTTCACCATGTTGACCAGGCTGGCCTCAAACTCCTGACCTCAGGCGATCTAACTGCCTTGGCCTCCCAAAGAGCTGGGATTACAGCTGGCAGAATATTCCCTTTTTTTTTTTTTTTTTTTTTTTTTTTTTTAAGATGAAGTCTCACTGTGTTTCCTAGGCTGGAGCGCATTGGCACAATCTCAGCTCACTGCAACCTTCCCATCCTGGGTTCAAGCAAGTCTCCTGCCTCAGCCTTCTGAGTAGCAGGGATTTACAGACACCAGCCACCACGTCTGGCTATTTTTTTTTTTTTTTTTTTTTTGTATTTTTAGTAGAGATTGGGTTTCACCATGTTGGTCAGGCTGGTCTCGAACTCCTGACCTCGTGATCCACCTGCCTCAGCCTCCCAAAGTTCTGGGATTACAGGCTTGAGCCACCGCGCCCGGCTAATTTTTAGTATTTTTAGTAGAGGCGGGGTTTCACCATGTTGACCAGGATGGTCTCGATCTCTTGACCTCGTGATCCACCCGCCTCGGCCTCCCAAAGTGCTGGGATTACAGGCTTGAGCCACCGCGCCCGGCCCCCACTGCCTTTTCTAACAGTGCCTGCCAGGATGCCCCCCCTGCCCTGGATGCCCCACCTCCTCCCTCTGCTCCTTCTGGTGGGTTCTGGTTTCACTCCCAGCGAGGCCTTCCCAGGTCCCCACTGCCAATCACAGCCACCTCCACACCCTCCACTGCCCTTCTTCCCCCTTCCTGCTTTTTTTCCTTCCATAGCACTCTGTGCCTTCTAACAGATGGTGGAGTTGACTTGTTTTACTTATCTTCTTGTTCATTTTTATTTATTTATTAATTTTTTCGAGACAGAGTCTCACTCTGTTGCCTAGGCTAGAGTGCAGTGGTGTGGCCTTGGCTTACTGCAACCTCTACCTCCCGGGTTCAAGCAATTCTCTGCCTCAGCCTCCCAAGTAGCTGGGATCACAGGTGCCCACCACCACGCCCGGCTAATTTTTTTTTTTTTTTTTTTTTTTTTTTAAGATGGGGTTTGACCATGAGGCCAGGCTGGTCTTGAACTCCTGACCTCAGGCGATCCACCCACCTCAGCCTCCCAAAGTGCTAGGATTACAGGCGTGAGCCACTGCGCCCGGGTAATTTTTATATTTTTAGTAGAGACGGGTTTTCACCATCTTGGCCAGGCTAGTCTTGAACTCCTGACCTTGTGATTCACCCACCTCAGCCTCCCAACGTGCCGGGATTACAGGTGTGAGTCACTGCGCCGGGCCGTTCATTTTTCTTTGTTGGAGCGTCTCCCACCTGTAACACAAAAGCTTCAGAAGACCCAGAGGTCTTACTTCCCTCCTTTTTTTCACTCGACTTGATCTCCACTGCTTCTTTCAGAGATGGGCTGGGCTCCAGTATGCAGGCCCTGTGGCTTGGTGACTGTCGAAATCTCCCTGAGTTTGACACTCTCCCGGCTGGTCCAGTGGGCACCGTCTCATTTACCTGCCTGGGGGTCGCTGTGGGTATTCACGGAGAGAGGGACACAGGCCAGGCTCTCCATGGAACCGGTTTCCCTGGCAGGAGCTGGCCAAGTGTGTTTGAGGAACAGGAAGGAAGAGGCCAGTAGGGCTGGAGCAGGGTGAGCAGGCGAGAGGTGACAGCAGGAGAGACACCAGGCCAGCCAGGACCCTGTGGTCATGTTGAAAACTTGGACTTTGACTGGGTAAGCCAAGGACTCCGAGCAGCAGAGGGACAGACGCTGATTTAGGTGCTAACGGGCGCCCTCTTGCGGCCGCTTGGGGACAGACTGTGGGCGGGGGAGCGGGGGAGTAGGGGCGCAGGGAGGACGGGAGTGGATGAGACCCAAGTTTGGGGCAGTGTAGAATGCTGGGTTTAATTTAGCGGTGGTGCTGACAGATTTGGCTAATGGGCCAGATGTGGGGACAGACTAAAAGATGATGACCCGAATAGCTGCAAAGCGACATCTGAGTTCCCTGAGATGGGGAAGGCGTGGGATGGAGGCGGTGGGGGTGAGGAGCAGGACTGGACGTGGTCCAGTCCACAGTGAGATCAGAATTCAGAGTACATGTTTCGGGGACTGGATATAAGTGTTGGGCTCAGCAAAGAAGCTCGTTTATTTTACAGTATTTTTGAGACAGAGTCTTACTCTGTTGCCCTGGCTGGAGTGTAGTGGCGTGATCTCAGCTCACTGCAACCTCCGCCTCCCAGGTTCAAGCGATTCTCCTGCCTCAGTCTCCCAAGTAGCTGGGATTACAGGCGCATACTACCATGTCTGGCTGATTTTGTGATTTTAGCAGAGATGGGGTTTTGCCATGTTGGCCAGGCTAGTCTAGAACTCTTGGCCTCAAGTGATCCACCCACCTCAGCCTCCCAAAGTGCTGGGATTAGAGGCGTGAGCCACCGCACCCAGCTAATTCCTAAAAAAAAAAAAAAAAAAAAAAAAAAAAAAATTAATAGGCTTGATAACAGGTGAGCTTTCTGGGTGGGTCAGGTTCTCTGCCAGGGATTTCAGTAGAATGATCCCATTTAAACCCACTACAACCTCCTGGGGCTCTTATTATCCTCTTGTGGGGGCACAGAAGGAAAGTCCCTATCGTGCAGAGTGTTGGAATCCGGAAATTTATTTTATTTTATTATTTTTTTTTTTGAGACAGAGTCTTGATCTGTCACCCAGGCATGCGATCTTGGCTCAAAGCAACCTCTGCCTCCCACGTTCCAGCGATTCTCCTGCCTCAGCCTCCCGAATAGCCTGTAACGCTGGCATTACGGGCACGCACCACCATGCCAGCTAATTTTTGTATTTTTAGCAGAGACCGAGTTTCACCATGTTGGCCAGGCTGGTCTCGAACTCCTAACCTCATGAGCCACCTGCCTTGGCCTCCCAAAGTGCTGGGGTTACAAGTGTGAGCCACCGCACCCGGCCCGGAATCTGGATTTATACACGAAGCTCTGAATTGTTCAAATCCCAGGACTCTCTTCCCCTTTTCTGATGCTGTCCCCCGACTCTTCTCTCTCTCTTGGTCTCTGTCTAACCCCACTCCCGTGCCCTGACCCTCCTTGTGCTCAGCCTTTCCTCCTCTCACTAGGACTCTGTCCCCCTTATTTCTGTGCCTTTCTGTCTGGGTCTCTGTCCCCTTCTCTGGGTGTCTGTTGCTCTCCGCTCTCTGGTTCCTTGCCTTCCCGACTCTAATCTCACTGGGCTGATGCGGACACTGCAGTGCGGCGGGGGACGCCTGCCCTGCTCACCTGCTCACAGGGCTCTGCCACTTTTCCCTTCCAGGAGGGCATCCTGGCCGTTTCACCTGTGGACTTGAACTTGCCATTGGACTGAGCTCTTCCTCAGAAGCTGCTACAAGATTACACCTCATGTCCCTTCCCTCTGCCTGCGCTTTTCCAAGCCTTCCTGTTCCACTCAGGACTGTGGAGTGGTGGTTGCCGTACCTGTTTTTGCCAAAAATAAACTGTTTAAAACTTTTCGTATTGAAAGCTTTACAAAGTATCCAATTGTCTGTTCTTTCACTTGAGAACGGAAGTTCTAAGTAGAGGAAATTTGGTTCAGAGATTTCTGTGGCTTACACAAATAGAAGAAGGAACCAGTTCATTCATAGTAGAAATATTTATTTGGGGCACCTACAAGAGTCTGTCTCGTGGACATGTCATGTACTTGAGAGAATATCTGTAAATATTCCAGCAATTTAGATTTTTTCTCCTATTTCACGATCCGGTTGCTAATGCTGTATGATGGTCATGGAGTCTTTCCAGTGATTTCCACAGGAAGGTATGGTCTAATTTCACCTATGTCTAGGACACCACCCTCTTGTTCTTTTTCTCCTCCCATTTCTCCTTTTGAGTCTTTTCTGCTGGTTTCTCATCTACCTACAGACCAGTGGTTTGTCACACGCACTCCCCTCCCCCTCTTTTTTTTTTGAGGTAGAGTCTTGCTCTGTTTCTTAGACTGGAATACGGTAGCACTATCATGGCTTACTGCAGCCTCAACTTCCTGGGCTCAAGTGATCCTCCCACTTCAGCCTTTCTAGTAGCTAGTATAAAGGCATGTGACACCATACTAATTTTTAAAAAAGAATTTTTGAGGCCGGGCGCGGTGGCTCAAGCCTGTAATCCCAGCACTTTGGGAGGCCGAGGCGGGTGGATCACGAGGTCGAGAGATCGAGACCAACCATGGTCAACATGGTGAAACCCCGTCTCTACTAAAAATACAAAAAATTAGCTGGGCATGGTGGTGCGTGCCTATAATCCCAGCTACTCAGGAGGCTGAGGCAGGAGAATTGCCTGAACCCAGGAGGCGGAGGTTGCGGTGAGCCGAGATCGCGCCATTGCACTCCAGCCTGGGTAACAAGAGCGAAACTCCGTCTCAAAAAAAAAAAAAAAAAAAAGAATTTTTGGCCGGGCGCGGTGGCTCAAGCCTGTAATCCCAGCACTTTGGGAGGCCGAGGCTGGTGGATCACGAGGTCAAGAGATCGAGACCATCCTGGTCAACATGGTGAAACCCCGTCTCTACTAAAAATACTAAAAATTAGCTGGGCATGGTGGCGTGTGCCTGTAATCCCAGCTACTCAGGAGGCTGAGGCAGGAGAATTGCCTGAACCCAGGAGGCGGAGGTTGCGGTGAGCCGAGATCGCGCCATTGCACTCCACCCTGGATAACAAGAGCGAAACTCCGTCTCAAAAAAAAAAAAAAAAAAGAATTTTTGTGGGAGGCCAATGCGGGTGGATCACTTGAGGTCAGGAGTTTTAGACCAGTTTGGTCAACGTAGCAAAACCCTGTCTCTACTAAAAATACAAAAATTAGCTGGGCATGGTGGTGAGTGCCCGTAATCCCAGCTACTGGGGAGGCTGAGGCACCAGACTCACTTGAACCCAAGAGGTAGAGATTGCAGTTAGCCGAGATCATGCCACTGCACTCCAGCATGGGCAATAGAGCAAGACTCCATTTCAAAAACAAAATTGTAGAAATGGGGTCTCACTATGTTGCCCAGGCTGGTCTACCCCTCCTGGGCTCAAGTGATCCTCCCATGTTGGCCTCCCGAAGTGCTGGGATCACAGACATGAGTCACTGTGCCTGGCCGTGACTCATTTTTAAAAAAATTATTATAAAAAATAATTTAAAAAAAGACAGAGTCACTTTGTCTCTCTTTTTTTAATTATTATTATTTATTTTATTTTATTTTATTTTGAGACGGAGTTTCGCTCTTTTTACCCAGGCTGGAGTGCAATGGCCCAATCTCGGCTCACGGCAACCTCCGCTTCTTGGGTTCAGGCAATTCTCCTGCCTCAGCCTCCTGAGTAGCTGGGATTACAGGCACGCACCACCATGCCCAGCTAATTTTTTTTTTTTTTTTTGTATTTTTAGTAGAGACGGGGTTTCACCATGTTGACCAGGACGGTCTCGATCTCTTGACCTCATGATCCGCCCGCCTCGGCCTCCCAAAGTGCTGGGATTACAGGCTTGAGCCACCGCGCCCGGCCTATTTTATTTTATTTTATTTTTGAGACGGAGTTTCACTCTTGTTACCCAGGCAGGAGTGCAATGGCGCGATCTCGGCTCACCGCAACCTCCGCCTCCTGGGTTCAGGCAATTCTCCTGCCTCAGCCTCCTGAGTAGCTGGGATTACAGGCATGTGCCACCATGCCCAGCTAATTTTTTGTATTTTTAGTAGAGACGGGGTTTCACCATGTTGACCAGGATGGTCTCGATCTCTCAACCTCGTGATCTACCCGCCTCAGCCTCCCAAAGTGCTGGGATTACAGGCTTGAGCCACCGTGCCCGGCCTATTTTATTTTTTTGAGACGGAGTTTCACTCTTGTTACCCAGGCTGGAGTGTTATGGCGCGATCTCGGCTCACCGCAACTTCTGCCTCCTGGGTTCAAGCAATTTTCCTGCCTCAGCCTCCTGAATAGCTGGGATTACAGGCACGCGCCACCATGCCCAGCTAATGTTTTGTATTTTTAGTAGAGACGGGGTTTCACCATGTTGACCAGGATGGTCTCGATCTCTCGACCTCGTGATCCACCCGCCTCGGCCTCCCAAAGTGCTGGGATTACAGGCGTGAGCCACCGCACCCGGCCGGTGCCACGTTTTTCAATTTTTAAAAATAATTATTTTATGAGACAGAATATTACTCTGTTGCCCAGGCTGGAGCGCAATGGCATGATCTCGGCTCACTGCAACCTCTGCCTCCTGGATTCAAGCGATTCTCCTGCCTCAGCCTCCTCAATAGATGGGATTAGAGGCGTGCGCCACCACTCTTTGCTAATTTTTGTGTTTTTAATAGAGACGGAGTTTCACTATGTTGCCCAGGTTGGTCTTGAACACCTTCTCTCAAGTCATCCTCTCGCCTGGGCCTTCCAAAGTGCCAGGATTACAGGCGAGAGCCACCGCGTCCGAAACCTATTGAAAATTTTGAAGTCTCAGGCGTTTGCCAGCGGCACATCAGGGAGTACAGCCTGCGCCGAGACCCAGAGATCAAAGAGCAAGTTCATTTCGGGGTTGGAGAAAGGTGTGCT
Organism: Saimiri boliviensis; assembly: GCF_048565385.1. NCBI lineage: Eukaryota > Metazoa > Chordata > Mammalia > Primates > Cebidae > Saimiri > Saimiri boliviensis. The sequence continues at coordinate 8,376,525 of NC_133462.1, read as the reverse complement.
CGGAGGGAAGTAGAGGGATTGCAGAGAGCAGTGGCAGGATCCACGCTTTCGGCCCTTTGCATTCAGCTTCATTCAGCTAGGAACCTTTTCTGCAGATCAAGGAAAGCTTCCCGGAGGAGGTGATGTCTAAACTGCGCCCTAATTGACGTTGAGAACCTGGCCAAAGAGAGGTGGGAGTTCCTGGCAGCGGTAGGGACTTGGCAACAACCAAGTGTCTCGAGCGGGGTCAATGAGCTTTAAAAACTGGGAATGGGCCTGGTGTGGTGGCTCACGCCTCTAATCCCAGCATTTTGGGAGGCCGAGGCGGGTGGATCACGAGGTCAGTTCAAGACAAGCCTGGCCAAGACAGTGAAAGCCCGTCTCTACTGAAAATACAAAAATTAGCCGGGCGTGGTGGCACGCGCCTGTAGTCCCAGCTGCTCGGGAGGCTCAGGCAGGAGAATCGCTTGAACCTGGGAGGCGGAAACAGCAGTGAGCCGAGATCGCGCCACTGCACCCCAGCCTGAGCGACAGAGCAAGAGTCCATCTCAAAAAAAAAAAACGAAAAACAAAAACCAAACTTGGAATGATTATGACAAGGGCTAGGATTTAAGGATTTAATGTGTTGAGGCGGACACCTATTCCTCACTTGCTTAGGGACCCCAGACAGGCCCTTCCTCTCTCTGGGCCTCTCAGTGATTCAGTTTTTTCTCCCCAGGTAATGGGCACAAGCCACCTTTTTCCTCCAGACTCTCCCAGGCCTGGGAAAATCCACCTAGTGGACCAGGAGTGAGAGTTCCTTTGAGCCAATCGCCGGTGCCTGAAACCCCGCCTCCTTCCCTACCCGTGAGCCAATCGTCGTGTTCTCCTTGAGGCCGGCCGCTTGGCGAGGGTAGGCCAAAGGCCGCATGACGTCGCGTCACGATAAACCAATGGGAGCGATGAGGAGGCGGGTTGTTCTCGTGATTGACAGGCATTTCGAGACGCCCCTTTAGCGCGGGGCTCGCCGGGAAGCTTTGAGGCGGTGCTAGGGGTAAAGGGATGGGCATTGATGTAGACTTTGCCCAATCACCAGTCGCGCTTTTTGCAATAGACGGGCAGTTTTCCCCATCCCAGGTCGACTTGAGGGGGCGGGACTCTGGGCGCCAGAGTTGGCAAACCCCTGACCTATGATGGACGTCTTCTCTAGCCAATTGCTAGACGGTATTTTCAGACGGGCTGCTTCCTTTACCAATGAAATCTTCCGACGGGGTCGCGGTAGGCGGGCCCTAGACCTTCTGGTATAAGGCGGTCCCGGGGGAGTGAGGAGAAAGGGGGGGTCTTGGCGGCCGGAGGAGGAGTAGGTGCGGGTGAAGATGGCGGCAGCCGAGGCCGCGAACTGCATCATGGAGGTGAGCGCTTGGAGCGCCGCCTTGGGCTAGGGGCGGCTTTGGGTCGGTGTTTCACAGCTCTGTGGTGGGGAAAGGGCTCTAAGTCGGCGACAGGAGGTTAGAGGTCGCCCGCCGCACACGGGGTCACCCCATGCTCCGCATCCGGGGATATCGTTTTAAGTGGCGGTTTCCTAGTTTTCAAGGGCCTTTGGCATCCGACCTAGCGGAGGGTCTCATCCCCCCTCCCACGTGGAGGAGGGCTGGGGGCGCTTCCGGCCAGGCCCCCACGTGGCCGCGGCGCGGTGGGTGGGGAGGGGGTGTGCCGAGTCCGGTGGCCGGGCGGGCTCCACGTGCGGGACAAAGGCCCCGCCCCCGGCCGGGGAGGGGCGCCCGGGGGGGCGGGGAGGGGGTCCGACCCTCCCTCTGAGGCCACCAACTCTCCTCCCCGGGGACGCGGGCACATGCCTTGGGGTGGGATCGATCTGGGGCCCTCCACGATTTAGGGAGTCTCTGGGGAGGGCCAGTGTTTCTCAGCCCTTTACAACCTCCTTCCGAGCTCCGGGGACATCTGTTGGGACAGGGGCCCCGGTTTTGTGCGTTTTGGGTTAGGGACTGGAGGAAGACGAAGAATGGGGTCCCCCCGACCCCGTTTCCTGTCTCAGAATTATTACCCTAGCCCAGGGCTTTAGGAGTTGGGGGATGGGGCATGCCCCTGTGACCTCCCTCTGGGTGGTGGTGGGGCATCTAGGTGGAGATTTTCCCATTAATAGGCGCCGTGCACCCCCTTGTGGCCATTTCTGGGTGTGTGGGAGGGACATCTTTTTCATGGGGCGTGTCCCGAAGCCCACCTACCGTCAAATTTCTTCCGGGCGGGGGAGGGAGGAGGGTATGTCTGCTGGGAATGAGTTGTGGTGGGAAATACGTAGGCTGAGAGCTTTATCCTCTCCTGGAGCCCTTTATCTCCCCTGGGCCTTTGTGAGGGCGGGAGAGGACCCCCCATGGGGTCCTGAACCCCGGGATCCTGAGGCTGGGTGCCTGAAAAGGTTTCTAGTGAGGTTTGGTTCTCTTGCAGCCATGTGGGGGAGGTTTCCGTCTTTCGTTTCAAGCCCTCTTGGGCTAGGATTGTCTGGCGGTAGTTTTCAGCGTTATTGAGAAATAGGCCCCCGCGGGAAAACCCCCCAGTGCCTTTCTTCTTATAGGCATCCCTGCTGGCTTGGGAGAGCTGGGGGGAGGGTGCTTGCAGCCTAGTAGGTCATGGTCTGTGATGTGGCCCTTCTTGGAGACTTGGAAAGTGGTCACATCTGGAAGAGATGTAATCTGATGGGCCTCTGTCCTTCGACCCCTTACCTATGGCACTGACTGGAGGGGCAGGTCAGCTCTCAGCTGTCAGGATGCAGCTCCCAGGGGTCACTGCTATGACTCCCCACCCCCTTGGCGGTCTCCGGCACCAGGGCTCTAAGGGTGGAGGAATTACCTTCCCCTGGGGTGGCCTCAGGCTTGGCCGCACCTGGGGGTCTTCAGGGCCTGGGATAGGTGTCTGAATGGAGGCGACGGGCTGACTCCCCAAGCCACTTTCTGGAGTCCTGTCGTTCTTAGAGGGTCCAGGAGCTGCCCATCATCCCTGGGACTCCACCTTCCAGGGCAGAGGGTTATAAGGGAGGGGATTGGTTCTCGCTAGTTTTGTTTGGAGGCTCCTGAGCCCAAGGCAGGAGCTGGGGACTGGGGTACTAGCTCTGGGGGAGTGGCTGTGGGTCACACCTCTTTTCTGGAATCCTCTCAGACAAGAGACTGGTTTACAGAGGTGGCAGATGCCCTGTGGGCATAGCCTGCCAGCCCCCCTCCCTCCTGCTATTCATGGCACCCTAGGATAGGGGTGTGTGTGTCAGGAAGTGTCACCTAATCTGGGGGAGATTATGTGATGAGGGGGAGCGACAGCTGGTGGTGGCCGGTGCCAATTTCCCTGGCCTGGATGGGGGAGGTGTGTGGTCAGCTGCCTGGCCAGAGAGGAGCAACGTTGGGGCGGGCCACCATCTCTCCAGCCACAGCTGGGGTCGGAGACCCTCTTTCTTCCCTCTCCCCTCACTTTTCCTACCCCTTCTTAAACACCCCACCTCATTAGTTGCCCCCTTTGCCACCACTCCCCACAAAGGAGAATTGCTGGAAACCCACCCACCCTACCTCCCGCCAGAGCCCAGGTCTCGCCGCCCAGCCCCCTGCAGCCACTCCTGGTAGCTAATCCTTTCTCCCTGTTACTCTCTCCTAGAATTTTGTAGCCACCTTGGCTAATGGGATGAGCCTCCAGCCGCCTCTTGAAGAAGTAAATATCCTTTTGTGAGACCCCTCCCCACCCCGACCTCCACATCAGTATATTTTGCCACACACTGGCCCTTTCTCGAGGTCTAATCATACCCGTCTTGCTTCAAACCAGTTGACCCCAGGCCCCCAGACACTTAGTAGCAACCCCTCCAGGTTCCCGGCCCTGCTGGCCTCCCCCGGTATCATGGCTACTTCCTTAACTCCACCTCCAGCCCCCCTTTGCCCTTCCCTGTGTCTGCCCCCGTTTTCCTTCCCCTCCCCTCCCCAGCTGTGGGCTGAGCTAGAGACGGGGGCAGAGAGACTGGAGATATGGTAGGCGTGGCTGAGGTATTGGGGTGCTCCCCTGGATGGTGCTCTGGGGGGGGGTCGTGGAAGTGGAAAATGGGGCTGTTAGGTTTTGGAGTTCCTGGGGGGGCTGTAGGGTTGTCATGGTATGATTTTGGGGGGTTCTATACTATTCTTCAGGGAAAAATAGGGACCTGGAGGTTTAAGAGGCCGTGGGGAGCCCCCAGATCTGACCCACGCTCCCATCGGCCCCCTCCCAGGTGTCCTGTGGCCAGCCGGAAAGCAGCGAGAAGCCCAATGCCGAGGACATGACGTCCAAAGATTACTACTTTGATTCCTATGCCCACTTCGGCATCCACGAGGTGAGTGGCTTCAGTCCCCGACGCCCCAGTCTCAAGGGGGTTAAATGGTGGGGCAGGGGGTTGGGGGGTGGGCATGGATCCTGTTTCCCTAGGCATGCGCTCTGCTTCCCTGGCAGCAGGCCACCCCTCTGCCCCTCTGCTGCGCACCCCCCAGGGTCGCCTCTCCAAGCCGTTGCCTTGGAGACCGAGGTGAGCCTGAAGCTCTGCAGGGGCCCCGCGCTGAAGGCTGGGGTGGGAACGCGCATGCCTGCCTGGGGCCTTAGCCAGAGGTCAGGCAGGGCCCGCTGGTCTCTGCCGCCCTCTAGTGACCGGCGGTAGGACTGCGCCCCAGCTGCTCCCCGCCTGACAGCTTCTGCACCCTTGAGATCTGACTGAAGACACGGAGACCCCAGAACGCAGCTGGGGTGGCATTCTAAGGAATTTTCTTTTCTCCCGAGGCCTTCTTCATAAAATTGTGGCAAAATATGCATAAAATTGCCATTTTAATTTTTTTTTTTTTTTTAAGGCGGGGTTTCACCATGTTGGTCAGGCTGTTCTTGAACTCCCAAACTCAGGTGATCCGCCCGCCTTGGCCTCCAAAGTGTTTGGATTACAGGCGTGAGCCACCACACCCGGCCACCATTTTTTAATTTTTAGAGACAGAGTCTCGCTCTGTCACCCACGGTCGAGTGCACATTACTGCAATCACAGCACGCTGCAGCCTTGACGTCCCACCTAAGGTGATGCCCCCACCTCAGCCTCCGGAGTAGCTGTGACCACAGTGGTGTGCCACCACGCCCAGCTGATTTTCTTATTTTTCTGTAGAGATACTCTTTCCTTGTTGCCCAGGCTGGTCTGAAACTCTTGGGGTCACGTGATCCTCCTGCTTTGGCCTCCTGAAGTGCTGGGGTTACAGGTGTGAGCCGCCGCCCCCGGCCTGAAGACTTTTAAATCCAGCGTTCACTGGTTCTTAGGTAGCAGTGGTCAAGTCTGGCTAAGATGGGAGTTTAGTCCATCTAATCTGATTTCTATTTATTTATTTATGGGTTTTTTTTTTTGTTGTTGTTGTTTTGAGATGGAGTCTCACTGTGTCACCCACATTGGAGTCCAGTGACTTGACCTTGGCTCACTGCAAACTTGACCTACTGAGTTGAAGCGATTCTCCTGCCTCAGCCTCCCCAGTAGCTGGGATTACAGGCACCCGCCATCATGCCGAGCTAATTTTGTATTTTTAGTAGAGGAGGGGTTTCTCCATGTTGGCCAGACTGGTCTCGAACTCCTGACTACAGGCGAGAGCCACTGCGCCCTGCCTATTTATTTTTGAGACGGAGTCTCGCTCTGTCACCCAGACTGGAATGCAGTGGCCAATCTGCCTCCTGGGTTGAAGTGATTTTCCTGCCTCAGCCTCCCGAGTACCTGGGACTACAGGCGCCTACCGCCATGCCTGGCTAATATTTATATTTTTAGTAGAGACCAGGTTTCACCATATTGGCCAGGATGGTCTTGAACTCCTGACCATGTGATCCGCCCGCCTTGGCCTCCCGAAGTGCTGGGATTACAGGCACCAAGTCCTGAGCCACCATGTCCGGCCCTAATCGAATTAGAGGAAACCAGCTGGGCACAGTGGCCCATGCCTGTTATCTCAGAACTTTGGAAGGCCCAGGCGGGTGGATCACCTGAGGTCAGGAGTTCGAGACCAGCCGGGTCAGCATGTTGAAACCCGTCTCTACTAAAAACACAAAAATTAGCTGGGCATGGTGGCACATGCCTATAATCCCAGCTACCCAGGAGGCTGAGGCAGAAGGATTGGTTGAACCCAGGAGGCGGGGGTTGCGGTGAGCCGAGATCGCAGCATTGCACTCCAGCCTGGGCAATGGAGCGAGACTTCGTCTCAAAGTATAAATAAATAAAAATAAATACATGATTAAGTAAAAAAGGGAAACTGAGGTGCATGGCAGGAAGCGAGAGGGCCAAGCTCTGGCCCTCCGAGCTGTGAGGACACCGTGTCCTCCAGCTGGGGACTCAGGGCCCTCACGGCGTCTCTGTGCCGTTCTTCTCCAGGAGATGCTGAAGGATGAGGTGCGCACCCTCACCTATCGCAACTCCATGTTTCACAATCGGCACCTCTTCAAGGACAAAGTGGTGCTGGACGTGGGTTCGGGCACGGGTATCCTCTGCATGTTCGCCGCCAAGGCTGGGGCCCGCAAGGTCATCGGGGTGAGTCTCCAGGGCGTCCAGAGGGGGCCGGGCCTGGGGAAGGGAAGGGGGCGCATTGGGGATGAGGGATTGGATGGAGGGGGTGGGGGTGGGGGCTGGGCAATGGGACTGAGAGGGTCTCACCTGCCCTTCTTCCTGGGCCCTCAGATCGAGTGTTCCAGTATCTCTGATTATGCCGTGAAGATCGTCAAAGCCAACAAGTTAGACCACGGTGAGCCCAGAAAGAGGATGGGTTTTCGGGAGTGGAGGAGGGTGATGCCCGCTTCCCCAGGGCTCTACGAGGAGCACTGGGGTCTATGGATGGCCACAGATTCAGTGGCTCCTCTCCCATGGGCTTCTGGGCTGCCGGCAGCCTGAGGATCAGAGTGTCAAAGTCGCAAGCTTAGCGCCTCAGTCGTAAAATTAGGGCAAGAAGCGCTCTCTAGTTTCTCGAATGAGTCATAGAGTCACGTGGTTGGTTGCTCAGGGCCCACAGTGAGAAGCAGCCCCTGTTTCCCAGCCGCCCTCCTCTGAGTTTAACCAACACTAACTTCAGAGAAGTCTGGACCTACAAGCACATACTTAAGTAAATACGTTTACATTTACGTGCATAATTTTCACGCCTGTAGCGTTTCCTACCAGGTTCGTGCCCTTGGCTTCTTTCACCTGCTTTCCAGGATGTTGAGACATCCACTCTTCCACGACCACCATCATAGGTATAGCCTCAGCCTTTTTTTTTTTTTTTTCTGAGACAGAGTTTTACTCTTGTTGTCTGTTTTTTTGTTTTTGTTTTTGTTTTTTTTTGAGACGGAATTTCGCTCTTGTTACCCAGGCTGGAGTGCAATGGCGCGATCTCGGCTCACCGCAACCTCTGCCTCCTGGGCTCAGGCAATTCTCCTGCCTCAGCCTCCTGAGTAGCTGGGATTATAGGCACGCACCACCATGCCCAGCTAATTTTTTGTATTTTTAGTAGAGACGGGGTTTCACCATGTTGACCAGGTTGGTCTCGATCTCTCGACCTTGTGATCCACCCGCCTCGGCCTCCCAAAGTGCTGGGATTACAGGCTTGAGCCACCGCGCCCGGCCTACTCTTGTTGTCTAGGCTGGAGTGCAATGGCGCGATCTCGGCTCACTGCAACCTCCACCTCCCGGGTTCAAGTGATTCCCCTCCCAAGTAGCTGGGATTATAGGCACGCACCACCACACCTGGCTAATTTTGCATTTTTAATAGAGACCGGGTTTCTCCATGTTGGCCAGGCTAGTCCTGATCTCCTGACCTCAAGTGATTCACCTGCCTCTGCCTCCCACAGTGCTGGGATTATAGGCATGAGCCCCCGCAGCAGCCCATCTCCCAGCCTTTTAAACCAGTTGTCTGTTGATGGGTGTTTAAGCTGCTCTGAGATTTTCTTTTCCTTTTCTGGGGGGAGGGGCCGAGGCTGGAATATGGTGGTGCAGTCACTGCTCACTGCAACCTCCCTGTCCTGAACTCGGGTCATCCTCCCGCCTCAGCCTTCTGAGTTACTGGGACTACAGGCACACGCCACCACACCCGGCTAACTTTTTTTTTTAAAATAGAGGTGGAGTTTCACCATGTCGCCCAGGTGAACCTCTGGGCTCAAGCGATCCTCACACCTTGGCCTTCTAAAGTGTTGGGCGTGAGCCGCTGTGCCCAGCCTGCTCTGAGACTTTCATCCCCTGCACATCATGTCATTTCATACACAAACTAGTATATTTGTGAGGTCAGTTTATAAAAGGTGACTGCTTGGGTCAAAAGGTTACTTAGTGGCCGAGCATGGTGGCTCATGCCTCTCACCCCTGCACTTCGGGAGGTTGAGGCTGGAGGACCCGCAGAGCCCAGGAGTTTGAGACCAGTCTTGAGTGAAATATGAGTTAGTAAGTTTGGTAGGTCTTGTCAAATTGCCTTTAAGTCCCCGCAGCTAGGTTGGTGGGGGTCAGGGAACTCGGGAATGTGGTAGATTTCCCTTTAGGAACTGAAGTGATGTTTTTTTTGAAATGGAGTTTCTGCTTTTTCATTCATGTATTAGCGTGTATCAGTACTTCATTCCTTTTTCTCTTAATTTCTTTATTTCCTGCTCTGCCTTTTCTTTCCTTTTTTGTTTGTTTGTTTTGTTTTGTTTGTTTTGTTTTGTTTTAGATGGAATTTCATTCTTATTGCCCAGGCTAGAGTTCAGTGGTGTGATTTCAGCTCACTGCAACCTCTGCCTCTCCGGTTCGGGTGATTATCCTGCCTCAGTCCTGGAGCAGCTGGGATTACAGGCACCTGCCACCACACCTGGTTAAATTTTTGTGTGTTTTTTTCGTAGAGAGAGGGCTTCACCATTTTGGCCAGGCTGGTCTTGAACTCCAACCTCAGGTGATCCATCCACCTTGGCCTTCCAAAGTGCTGGGATTGTAGGCGAGAGCCACCGGCATCATCCTTAAGTGACTTTTAAAAAGAGATTCTCATAATGGTCGCACAAATCCATTTGAAACCAGTTCCCTCTGTGATGTCATTTTCCTGGTAAATGCGTCTGCGAGCATCTCACCTAATAGATGATGGTGTTTTGAGAACATAACCACGCTGTTACTTATTATCTCAAGACCACCCAGTTGAATACAAAATTGTAACATTGCCTGATACCCAGCTCACATAAAATTTCTGCTCCTGCCTCAAAAATGTCCAGAGCGAGGTGTGAATTTTAAAACAGAGTTAGGCTAGGTGTGGTGGCTCAAGCCTGTAATCCCAGCACTTTGGGAGGCTGAGGTGGGCAGATCACAAGGTCAGGAGTTCGAGGCCATCCTGGCCAACATGGTAAAATCCCGTCTCTACAGAAAAATACAAAAAAAATTAGCCGGGTGTGGTGGCGCATGCCTGTAGTACCAGCTACTCAGGAGGCTGAGGCAGGGGAGTCTCTTGAACCCGGGCAGTGAAGGATGCCGTGAACCGAGATGGTGCCACTGCACTACAGCCTGGGCGACAGAAAGACTTTTTTTTTTTTTTTTTAAAAGATAAAAGATGGTTTGTGGTTTCCGCTCACTAAGTTCTCTGAACCCAGCGGGGTACCCAGGCTCAACCCCCCGGGGATGTGTAAGGGGCAGGCCTCCTGGGGACTGACGTGGCCACCCTTGTCCGCCTGCAGTGGTGACCATCATCAAGGGGAAGGTGGAGGAGGTGGAGCTCCCGGTGGAGAAGGTGGACATCATCATCAGCGAGTGGATGGGCTACTGCCTCTTCTATGAGTCCATGCTCAACACCGTGCTCTACGCACGAGACAAGTGGCTGGTGAGGCCCGCGGCGGGACGGGCGCAGCTCGCGTGGGCTGGGGTCCAGGCAGAAGACGAAAACCATGCTCGATTTTTCCCACAGTCGGGACTGTTGTGGGGGCTGGCTGCCAGGTGTTGGAGGCCACGGCCGGAGCCAGGTGTGACAGGCCCTGGATCTAGACGGTGGCAGGGAGATGGTGTGACCTTGCCTTTCCTCTCAGAGCAGCCAGGGAGGGGCTGAGGGTCCCCAGAGCCTCCGAGGGACAGGAGCTGCCTGAGATGTGCCTGAGAGTCGTCTGGCGGCTGGCCGTGTGGGAAATAGACCAGGGGGTGTGGGGGTGAGTGCAGCTGCATCACGAAGGTGGCTGAGACCAGGGCAGGAGGCCATGTCTCAAGGCAAAACTAGGGGCAGTGTTGCCAGGCCCCACCCTCACCCTGCCCCTCTACAGGCGCCCGACGGCCTCATCTTCCCAGACCGAGCTACGCTGTATGTGACGGCCATCGAGGACCGGCAATACAAAGACTACAAGATCCACTGTGAGTGCGCGCCCGGGAGCTGGCGGGTGGGGCCGCGGGTGGGCTGCTGCGGGCTCACCCCACTCCCTGCCTGCCTCCCCAGGGTGGGAGAATGTATATGGCTTCGACATGTCTTGCATCAAAGATGTGGCCATCAAGGAGCCCCTAGTGGACGTGGTGGACCCAAAACAGCTGGTCACCAACGCCTGCCTCATAAAGGTGAGGGGGTGGGCATGCCAGGTGCCGCCTACATTGAAACCAAAGAGAGGCCATCACCTGGCCCTGGCGCAGGGCTTTGGGGCCCAGAGTGTCGGCCTGAGGTCTCAGAGCCTGACCTGCCAGCCAGAGGGGTGCTAGAGGCCTGGAAAAGCCACTTTGTCCTTTAAATATCTTGGTGAGCGCTCCTGTGGGAGAGCCAGGCTTGGCACTTGGCATCCAGCGGCGAGGCAGGCTGGCCCTGCCTTCTCCGAAGCCGGCAGCTATAGCCCGATGAGACCTGTGCACGGGAGACCTGTGCACGGGAAGGCAGGACGCCAGGGCGGTGAGCAAGTGAACACGCACACGGGCCACTGCAGAGGAGCCGGTGGGGGGTGCGGGCAGGCTCTGAGATGCGCCTGTGGTCTCAGCTGCTCGGGAGGCTGGGCGGGAGGATCGCTTGGGCCTCAGTGAGCTGTGATCGCGTCACCACTCCAGCCTGGGCCACAGGGTTTTCTTCTTTACTTTTTTTACTTCTGAGACCTGGCGACAGCGAGTATTTGTCGAGCTGGGTGAAGCTGGGTGGCTGGCTGGGGGTTCCTGTCGGGGAGGAGGGAGCTGTTAAGCGGGGAAGGAGAGGCGACCGGAGGGGCAGGGACCCCACTGGGGCCACCCTCCGAGAGCCAGGGAGCTGGCGGCGCAGGGTTTGAGGTCGGCGTTTGGGCTGCCATTTGAAGTCACCACCTTGGTGGACTTGTCAAGGGGTTGGGGAGAGGGCAGAGTTGGGGACCTGCATTCCAGGAGGTCTGGCGGTGGGGTCAGGGCTGAGGGGGCTCTGGACAGAGGTAGGGTAGAGTACCAGGCTTGGGTGTGGGAGAGAAGGGAGCAAGGAATCCAGGCTTGAACCCAGCGGTTTGTTGGGAGCCAGACAGGCAGGAGGAGGAATGAATGAGGAGCCAAGGCTGGGCGCCTGTGCGGGAGGGCCAGCAGGAAGGGGACAGCGGGGTGACAGTCCCTCGGGGAGCCGAGGGAGGGAGGAGGGCGTGACGCGGGCTGGGGACACATCCCAGAGCTGGCTGCCTGCTGTCCTGCAGGAGGTGGACATCTACACTGTCAAGGTGGAAGACCTGACCTTCACTTCCCCGTTCTGCCTGCAAGTGAAGCGGAATGACTACGTGCACGCCCTGGTGGCCTACTTCAACATCGAGTTCACGCGCTGCCACAAGAGGACCGGCTTCTCCACCAGTGAGGCGGGGCGGGCAGGGCCGGGGCCGTCCCCGAGCCAGGGGCACCCACGTAGGGGAGCGGGGGACAGAAACGGGCAGAGCGCCATGCGGACACGCGTGTTCCAGCACAAACTCTGCCATGTAGCTGTCACGTGGCCTTGGGCCTCAGTTTCCCCGTCCACAGAAGGCTGACACAGTCCCCGTCTCCAAACCTCAGTGACGGGAAGTGACTCACGAACAGCACTCCCGTCAGCTGTCATGGGGGTGGGCGTTCCAGCAGAGGGAACGGGAGGCCAAGGCTGGGGTGGGGCCCGCAGGCTGAGGCTGGCTGACCTGGCGGCGCCCGCAGGCCCGGAGTCCCCGTACACGCACTGGAAACAGACGGTGTTCTACATGGAGGATTACCTGACCGTGAAGACGGGTGAGGAGATCTTCGGCACCATCGGCATGCGGCCCAACGCCAAGAACAACGTGAGGCTCCCGGGCGGGGATGGGGGCAGCGGGGGGCAGATGGGGGTGGGGGAGCGGGTGCCTCTGCCTGTTCCCAGGTCCCTGAGCCCCTCAGCCCAATGCCTGTCTACACAGCAGGATTTCTTGATCATTTCCTGGAAGCTGGGCCTGGGGACCCAGGCCAAACCCTTGCCCTCCTGGTGCTTCCACTCTAGACAAGGGGATCAGTGATAACGGAGCCGCCAGTTGAGGTGGCCTCTCAGGCTGGGAGCAGGGCAGACAGGTGTTGGCCTGGGTGGGCTTCAGGGCAAGAGGCAGACCCCAGCAGAGTGCACGGGGTTTCCTCGCCCAGCGTGAGGCCCGAGGAAGAAGGCAGCTTCTTGGTTTGTTTTCTGATCCCCTTTCTTTTCCCTCTTGAGCACCTGGCAGGAGCTGCCATCACCTAAGACCAGGGGGCTTTGTGGGGGAGCTGCGGGGGCTTCCAGGAGAGTGGGTCTAGGCAGAGGTCCAGTGTGGCATGTCTGAGCAGGCCGGAGGACGGAAGGCCTGGAACCTGGAGTCTCGGGGAGCGGTCTGGGCTAGAAGTGTGGGTCCCGGCCCCTGGGTGCGAGGCCAGGTGGCACTCAGGGCAGTCACAGAGTGTGGACCCCAGGACGCTCCTGAGCCCGTGACAGCAGCAATTCTCAACTGAGTGGGTTCACTGCCCCCACAGAGAACGTTTGTCACCATCTGTAGACACTTGTGGTTGTCACTTGGGAGAAGGGGTGCTCCTGGCATCTGGTGGGTAGGGACGGAGGGGGAGGTAAACCTCCTACATCCACACGACTGCCCCCTACAAAGACTCATGCGGCCCCCAAGGGACCGTGGTGCTAGCTGGGAAAGACACCGGAGAGGGAGGAGGCGGCCTCCGGACCGTCGGCAACAAGTCGTCTTCACGTGCTGGAGGGCGTGGGGGGTCTCCAGGAAGGCTGGGAGTAGAGTGGAGACAGCAGGCTGGACCATTTTGTTTCACCATAGCGTTTGCCTGAGGAGGAAGTGGGCTCGGGAAAGGTTTTCTTTTTTGTGAAAGAAGGAATCAGTCCATTGCTGATGGGAATCGTCTTGATGGGGAAACCCAAAGGCAAGGGACAGCAGCCGGGCTCTGTGTCGAGTGAGCCTGGTGGGCTTGAGGGTGTCCGTGTGGAGCTGTCGCTTGTCAGGGTCAGGTCAGCTGCTCGGGCGGGACCAGCAGTTGGGGTCTGCAGCATGGAGATGGGCAGGAAGCCGGAGTCCAGCTGGGTCTCGGGGAGGGCGCGTCGTCACGGGTCCCGTCTGCAGCCCCTGCCGCCACCTCCTGACGGGGTTCCGCCTTCACGCCCCCTCTCCCACAGCGGGACCTGGACTTCACCATCGACTTGGACTTCAAGGGCCAGCTGTGCGAGCTGTCCTGCTCCACCGACTACCGGATGCGCTGAGGCCTGGCTCTCCCCGCCCTGCACGGGCCCAGGGGCTGAGCGTTCCTAGGCGGTTTGGGGGCTCCCCTTTCCTCTCCCGAAGAAGAGGGTTTTAGGGGCCTGGGCCGGGGGGATGGGGAGGGTACATTGTGACTGTGTTTTTCATAACTTATGTTTTTATATGGTTGCATTTACTCCAATAAATCCTCAGCTGGGGTCTGGCTCTGCTTCCTGGGGGCAAAGTGGGTTGGGGTTCCGTTTGCAGGTGCTGAGGTGCCAGCCTGAGCAGTGGGGGACCGGCCTTGGCGCCTGCCGCTGGCTGCTGTTCTGTGGATCTGCGTTTTCCCCTCCCCCATATCTAGGCCTCTTGCTCCCCTTCCTTGGTCCCCTCTTGGGGTCCCTGCCCTCCACAGCTCTCTCTCAGGGTCTTCATCCAACTCTTTCATCCTCCTCCTGGGGCTGCACCCCCGCCCCCTGCGGAGTCCCGGAGCCTCCTGCCTGGCAGGGAATGGGGGTGGCTTTCCAGCACAGCTGCCCCTCAAGCTTCCCAGAACAGCCTGCCCACCTCCCCGCAGCGTTCACATTGTTCCTGTTCGGGACCCTCCGAAGCCAGCTAGGGCTGACTGTGCTCTGCCCTCAGCAGCCAGGGACACTTCGTGGGTTGGAGGTGTCTGCTGGGGAGGACAATTCTTCCGAGCTGTGTGGCCCTGCTTCCTGCCCTAGAATGGCTTGGGGCTTAGGATGGGGGAGTTGGGAGTGGCAGCTGTAAGGTGGGCGGGCCTGCCCATCCTCCAGAGGCGAAGACAAGGCCTCTCTGCGGCAGCCATGGTGTCTGTGCCCACCCTTCACTCTTGGGGGCTGGCCACGGGGTCCTGGGTCCCCCACGACACTGCACACGACCTGGTTGACCCAGGACCCCCTCCACGTTGACAGCCCTGGCTACACCTGCTTCAGTGCAACTGCAGCCCTCGGCCTTGCCTCTCCAGAGGGCACTGGGGGTCTCCCCTGCTCCACACCATCCGGGGGCGGCATCTGCGCTTGCCCTGCATTGCCTGCCCCCTGAGGTTCCAGGGTCTACTGTCTACTAAACGGCTTCCCGATGGGGTGAGAGTGAGGTTGCATCTACACGTGGAGCTAGCGATTCGCCGCCCTCACCCATTTTCGTGGAAGCCAGCTGCTTAGCTACCTGCGGGTGTCATCGGCCCCACCCTATTTCCCAGGCTTTAAAGGCAGCAAGTCTCCACAGGCCTCCCGGGGCATAGACAGCTCTGGTATGACCGGCACACCCCGTGAGGGCCCCGGAGCTACAGTGTGGGAGGCAGGGACCTGGGTTCAAATCCTGCCCCTCTGGCGTGGGACTGTCTCTTCTCAGATTTTTGGCCTCTATTCCCCGCCTGAGAAGTGGGGACCAGCCCAGTTTCCTTGCTCTAGAGCTGCACAGACGATCAGCCGGCACGGGAGCGGGGTGGGGTGGCTGCAACTCCAGAGTACAGATCCTGACCCGCCTTGCCCACGATGACTGCCCACATCCTCCTCCTGCTGTTGCTCCTCGCCTTCTTTGCCCAAGGGGACCCGGATTCTGCGGCCAGGTGAGAAAGGCCGGTGGCAGTCGGACAGGGCAGGAGGGAGACGGTAAAGGGCTCGCACACCCTCCCGGCCATGGTTTTCCTCCTCTGTGGAATGGGCAGGTGATCTGTAAGCGTGCCCCGCTGGTCTCGGAGTGCTAGGTGCCCACCTCCACCACGCCCCATCTCTCGATTCGGTTTGAACCCCGTTTTTTCCCACACTCCCTCTCCAGGCGGGGCCAGCACCAGGACGCCCTCCAGCACCGTGAGCATGTCTGGTCCCTGGGTGTACGCCGGACTCACCGCCTGCTGGAGATCATACACTGGATTCACTCTGCCTCTGCCAAGGAGCCCTCAGGGAAGTCCAGCCGCGAGCCCCAGGACCCCTACAGCTATGGGCGCCGGCGGCGGTGACGCAAGGCAGAAGCCTGGCCCAGGTCCCAGGACACCGGCCTACAGCCAGGGGGCCAGCAGAGTGCCCAGTTCGTTGGGTGACCTCAGGCACTGCTGGTCACCTCCCCGGCTTCGGTTTGCCTGTCTGTACATTGGCACTTCTACCCCACGTTTCTTCTCCCCTAACTCCAGCCCCTGAGATCGTCTTCCCCAGCCCCTCCCCAGGCTGTGACTGGGTTGGACCCAGGAGCACAAGGACCAGGCTGGACCAAGAACACTGTCGACCAGAGCTGAACAAACAAGCGTTCTGCGTTTCAGTCTCTGCTCCTCTGTACCTATTTCGTCCGCTCAGTCGGGGCTGGGTCTCTAATACACCCTTCTCTATTGTCTATGCTGCTTCTCCCTCACGGAAGTCCCACTGACTGTCTAACTTGAATCCAATCCGCTGTAGTGCCTCCTTTTTTTATTTTTCCTTTTTTTGAGGTGAAGTCTCTCTGTTGCCCAGGCTGGAGTGCAGTGGGAGGATCTTGGCTCACCACAACCTCCGCCTCCCCGGTTCCAGCGATTCTCCTGCCTCAGCCTCCTGAGTAGCTGGGACTACAGCTGCGTGCCACTGTGCCGGGCTAATTCTTGTGTTTTTAGTAGAGACGGGGTTTCACTATGTTGGCCAGGCTGGTCTTGAACTCCTGACCTCGTGATCCACCTGCCTCGGCCTCCCAAAGAGATGGGATTACAGGCGTGAGTTGCTGCGCCCGGGAGTGCCTCCTTCTTGCCAACTCAATCCATGCACTTTCTGTGGGCGGTTTTGGGGGGCCGTCCCGACCTCCAAACATCCCTCCTCCCTCCCTGGCGTGAAAGAGCTGAGATTTGCTCTGGCACCCTACGCGCTAGACATTAAGGATGCTCCCGGGGTGGGCTGCGACCTCCCAGCTGAGCCTTGTTCCCCCAAGAGACAGGAGAATAAGAGACAATGCGCTGAGTGGGGAGCCCAGGAACCCGGTTTCCGAACAAGCTGCACAGAATGCGAGCCGCCAAATGGTGGAGAATCTGGCCGGGTAAAAGGAGACGGAGGGCTGGGGATCGAACGGACAGAGGGGATTGGACGCCGTGATCGAAGGGGGCGGGGATAGAACGCGGGGATTGGAAGGAGGCGGGGATAAAACCCGGGACCCGAATACCCGGCTAGGGACACGCGAGACAGGAATCGGGGTTTCTGGGTGACGATGATCTAGGGGTGTGCAGGAATCCAAAGGCCTCTCGACCCGGACTCCTTACACCGTGATTGGACACATGCAAGCGGGAGATTTGGGGCCGGCACTCAAAATCGGGGGGCGGGGGTGGACTCTGGTTTGGTCCCCAGGATCCGACCGGCGGACTCCTGATTCAACGTGGTAAGTGCTGGACCCCAGGGGCCCGGGCTCCTGCCGCGGTTGGAGGCCTGCGTCTAGGGTTGCGCGTGCAAGCCTCTCCATCACCTGTCCTCGACGCTCGCCTCCGCTCACCGCCTCAGCATCCCAGGCTGCGAGGCATGCGCAGTGGGTGCTTCCTTCCCCAGCCCCTCCAGCCCGGGCGGGGGAGGGGACGCTGGGCCACCCCAGAGCGGATGGATTTATAGTCACCACCCCCCTCGCCTTGGCGTGACAAGCGGAAATGGGGTGGACACCGTCAATGTCTAACAGGAGTTTGTTTCTTATGGGTCTAAAACTAATGTTTTTTTTAAGACCCTGCACGGGTTTCCCTCCTCCAACCCCGCCCTCCGAATCTCGAGAGTCCTGTACGGGGAGGGGGAGGGCAATGCCCCCGCACCACGTTCCTGGCAGAGCAGGTAAAGGAGGAGTTAACGCGAGCTGTCCCTCTAGCCTCTCCACGCGTTCACAGAGGTCCCCAATTGACGTCCTTCCCGCAAAGCCTCTGGGTCTACAAACCAGAACCCTCAAAACCCCTCAGGTGCTTAGAGAAGGATGAGCTAGGTTACGTAGTCCTGGGTCGGCGCGCCAGGAGGCGGCTGGAGGCGAGGGATCCCGGGTCTGAGGGAGGAGGGGCTGGGGTCTGGACTCCCGGGTCTGAGGGAGGAGGGGCTGGGGCTTGGACTCCCGGGTCTCAGGGAGGAGGGGCTGGGGGCCTGAAGAATGGCTCTGCCGGACTCCCAGGGCTCCAGCGTAAAATGGCAGAAGCGCACCAGGCCGTGGGTTTCCGACCCTCGCTGACCTCGGATGGGGCCGAAGTGGAACTCAGTGCCCCTGTGCTGCAGGAGATATACCTCTCTGGCCTGCGCTCCTGGAAAAGGCATCTGTCACGTTTCTGGGTGAGGAATGCTGCTGGTTGGTTTCCTTCCGGGGATCCAGGTTTCTGCTTCCGGGATGTCTGAGGCTCACTTCCGGCATTTCAGTTGGTCTATTTCTGGGAGCCTATCACACCTTTAGCGGAATTTTTATGTCTGATCCCAGAACCCCTTTAGCTGTTTCTCCGTGGTTCACTTCCGGGCTCCACACCGACTGAGAACCTCTTCACTTTTTGCAGTCGGCTCACTGATGCCTCCTCCTCCAGGTTCAAACGATTCTCCTGCCTCAGCCTCCGAGTAGCAGCTGGGACTACCCACCATCATGCCCGGCTAATTTTTGTATTTTTGTAGAGACAGTGTTTCAGCCTGTTGGCCAGGCTGGTCTTGAACTCCTAACCTCAAGTGATCCGCTTGTCTCGGCCTCCCAAAGTGCTGGAATTACAGGCCACCGTGCCCAGCTTCTTTTTGTTTTTATTTATTTCTTTTTGTTTGTTTGTTTGTTTGTTTTTGAGACGGAGTTTCGCTCTTGTTACCCAGGCTGGAGTGCAATGGCGCGATCTCGGCTCACCGCAACCTCCACCTCCTGGGTTCAGGCAATTCTCCTGCCTCAGCCTCCTGAGTAGCTGGGATTACAGGCACACGCCACCATGCCCAGCTAATTTTTTGTATTTTTAGTAGAGACGGGGTTTCACCATGTTGACCAGGATGGTCTCGGTCTCTTGACCTCATGATCCACCCGCCTCGGCCTCCCAAAGTGCTGCGATTACAGGCTTGAGCCACCGCGCCCGGCCCTATTTATTTCTTTATTTGAGACAGGGTGTTGCTCTGTCTCCCAGGCCGCAGTGCTGTGGGGCAATCATGGTTCACTGCAGCCTTGGCCTCATGGGCTTAAGCAATCCATCCATCTTGGCTTCCCAAATAGCTGGGACTACAATCACGCACCGATATACCCAGCTAATTTTTTTTTGAAATGGGGGTCTCGATTTGTTGCCAGGCTGGAGTACAGTGGTGCAATCTCGGCTCACTGCAACTTCTGCCTCCCAGGTTCAAACAATTCTCCTGCCTCAGCCTCCCGAGTAGCTGTGACTATAGACGTGCTCCACCATGCCCAGCTAATTTTTTTGTATATTTTAGTAGAGACGGGGTTTCACCATGCAAGCCAGGATGGTCTGGATCTCCTGAACTCGTGATTCACCCACCTTGACCTTCCAAAGTGCTGGGATTACAGGCGTGAGCAACCGTGCCCGGCCAATTTTTTTTTTTTTTTTTTTTTTTTTTTTGAGACGGAGTTTCACTCTTGTTACCCAGGCTGGAGTGCAATGGCGTGATCTCGGCTCACTGCAACCTCCGCCTTCTGGATTCAGGCAATTCTCCTGCCTCAGCCTCTTGAGTAGCTGGGATTACAGGCACATGCCACCATGCCCAGCTAATTTTTTTGTATTTTTAGTAGAGACGGGGTTTCATCATGTTGACCAGGATGGTCTCGATCTCTTGACCTCGTGATCCACCCGCCTCGGCCTCCCAAAGTGCTGGGATTACAGGCGTGAGCCACCGCGCCCGGCTTTTTTTTTTTTTTTGAGACGGAGTTTCGCTCTTGTTACCCAGGCTGGAGTGCAATGGCGCGATCTCGGCTCACCGCAACCTCCGCCTCCTGGGTTCAAGCAATTCTCCTGCCTCAGCCTCCTGAGTAGCTGGGACTACAGGCACGTGCCACCATGCCCAGCTAACTTTTTGTATTTTTAGTAGAGACGGGGTTTCACCATGTTGACCAGGATGGTCTCGATCTCTCGACCTCGTGATCCACCCGCCTCGGCCTCCCAAAGTGCTGGTCTGGAACCTATGGGCTCAAGTAATCCTCCTGCCTTAGCCTCCTGATTTGGTGGGATTATAGGCATTAGCCACCATGCTTGGCTTTACCCCGTCTTAAACATGTTCTCTGTGTGCCTTGAACCCCAGCGGTTTTTTTTTTTTTTGTTTGTTTGTTTTTTTGAGACAGAGTCTCACTCTGTCACCCAGGCTGAAGTGCAGTGGTGCAATCTCAGCTCACTGCAACCTCCACCTCCCGTTTCAAGCGATTCTTCTGCCTCAGCCTCCTGAGTAGCTGGGATTATAGGTGCTCACCACCATGTCTGGCTAATTTTTGTATTTTTAATAGAAATAGGGTTTGAGCATGTTGGCCAGGCTGGTCTTGAACTCCTGACATTAGGTGATCTGCCGCCTCAGCCTCCTGAAGTGCTGGGATTACAGGCATGGGCTACCGTACCTGGCTGAACCAAAGTGTTTTCATCTTAGTACTTACTTCACATGGTTTGGGGAAGATTTAAAGAGTTAATCCTTGTAAATGGCACCTGGAACATAGTAAGTGCTCATTAAATGTTGGTCATCTCTCTCTCTCAGGCTTCCAAAGGAGTGTAGTTAGTAACCCTGTGCTCTTGTTCATTCCTCATTCATTCCACGACCTGGTACTTCTAGAAGCCCTTACTTAGCTCCAGCCCCTACTCTGAACAGAGGTCATTTTTTTTTTTTTTTTTTTTTTTCAGTTGAGACAGGATCTTACTTTGTTACCCAGGCTGGAGTGTAGTGTCGCCATTGCAGCTCACTTTATCCTTTAACTCCTGGGCTGAAGCGATCCTCCTGCTTCAGCCTTCTGAGTAGCCGGGACTACAGGTGTGTGCCACTGCTCCTGGCTAATTTTTTTTTTTTTTTTTTTTTTTGAGACGGAGTTTCGCTCTTGTTACCCAGGGTGGAGTGCAATGGCGCGATCTTGGCTCACCGCAACGTCCGCCCCTTGGGTTCAGGCAATTCTCCTGCCTCAGCCTCCTGAGTAGCTGGGATTACAGGCACGCACCACCATGCCCAGACAATTTTTTGTATTTTTTAGTAGAGACAGGGTTTCACCATGTTGACCAGGATGGTCTCGATCTCTTGACCTCGTGATCCACCCGCCTCGGCCTCCCAAAGTGCTGGGATTACAGGCTTGAGCCACCACGCCCGGCCTAATTTTTTTTTTTTTTTTTTTTTTTTAAGACAGAGTCTTGGTCTGTCACCCAGGCTGGAGAGCAGTAGCATGATCTCGAATCACTGCAACCTCTGCCTCCCAGGCTCAAGTCATTCTTGTGCCTCAGCCTCCTGAGTAGCTGGGATTACAGGTGCCCGCCACCATGCCCAGCTAATTTTTTTTTTTTTTTTTTTTTTTTTGAGACGGAGTCTCACTCTGTCACCAAGCTGGAGTGCAGTGGCATGATCTTGGCTCACTGCAACCTCCACCTCCTGCATTCAAGTGATGCTCCTGCCTCAGCCTCCTGAGTAGCTCAAACTACATGGTGGATGTCACCATGCCCAGCTAAATTTTGTATTTTTAGTAGAGACAGAGGCCAGGATGGTCTCGTTCTCTTGACCTCATGATCCGCCTGCCTCAGCCTCCCAAAGTGCTGAGATTACAGGTGTGAGCCAGTGTGCCCTGCCAAATTTTTGTATTTTTAGTAGATATGGATTTCACCATATTGATCAGGCTGGTCTTAACTCTTGGCCTCAGTGATCTGCCCCCTTGGCCTCCCAAAGTGCTGGGATTACAGGTGTCAGCCCACACTGCTCTTGAACTGCTGCGCTCAAGCGTCCTCCTCCTTGACCTCCCAAAGTTCTGAGTTTACAGGAGTGAGCCACCAGGCCCGGCCTGTTCTGCCTTTGACAATCTCCCCTTCGAGGTCCTGCCTGAGAATATCCTTCTCCAGGGAGCCCTCCCTGATGCCTTTGAACTGTAACTTGCCAGCTCACAGCTCCCCCTACAGCAATTAATACTTACTGGCCAGGTGCAGGGGCTCATGCCTGTAATCCCAGCACTTTGGGAGGCCGAGGCATGCAGATCACCTGAGGTCAGGATTTCGAGACCAGCCTGACCAACATGCAGAAACCCCGTCTCTATTACAGATACAAAATTAGCTGGGTCAGGTGGTGCGTGCCTGTAATCCCAGCTCCTCGGGAGGCTGAGGCAGGAGAATCGCTTGAACCCGGGAGGTGGAGGTTGCAGTGAGCCGAGATCATGCCACTGCACTCCAGCCTGGGCGACACGAACAAAACTCCACCTCAAAATAAGTAAATAAATAAATAACCTTACTTCATTCCAGACTGACCTCCCTGAGGGCAGGGCCTGGGTCTCCCTGTTCCCCACTGGATCTTGAGCCTCCAGCTCAGGGCTCAGCGCACACTGGGTGCTCAACGGTGTCTGAGGATGGCACAGAACAGGTGCTCAGAGGAGAGGGCAGGTGATTGAATGGATGCCCTTTCCTCCCACAGAATGACTTTCTCACCGGTGTGTTCCCTGCCAGCCCCCTCAGCTGGCTTTTCCTCTTCAGTGCTATCCAGCTTGCCTGGTTCCTCCAGCTGGATCCTTCCTTGGGACTGATGGAGAAGATCAAAGAGTTGCTGCCGGACTGGTAAGGTTCCCCTAACTTCAGCCCAGTAGCCCCTAATCATTCTCCCTCCCCCCAATAAGTTTCTCTGTCATTGGGTACCTGCTAATGAAAAATAACCTCTGAGACTTATTTTGGGTCAGATTAATAAAGGTATAGCATGAAGAAAAAGGAGGTGAGGCCAGGTGCAGTGGCTCACGCCTGTAATCCCAGCACTTTGTGGGGCCAAGGTGGGCGGATCACTTGAAGTCAGGAGTTTGAGACCAGCCTGGCCAACATGGTGGAAACTTGACTCTACTAAAAATACAAAAATTAGCTGGGCATGATGGTGCATGCCTGTAATCCCAGCTACTCAGCGATGAGGCAGGAGAATCGCTTGAACCCAGGAGGCAGAGGTTGCAGGGAGCCCAGATGGCACCCCTACACTTCAGCTTGGGAGACAGAGCACAACACTGTCTCAAAAAAAAAAAAAAAAAAAAATTGTGAGCTTTGCTGGGTGCAGTGGCTCAAGCCCATAATTCCAGCACTTTGGGAGGCCAAGTTGGGAGGATCTCTTGAGCCCAGGAGTTTGAGACCAACCTGAGCAATGTGGTGAAATCTCATCTCTACTAAAGATACAAAAAGTTAGCTGGGTGTGGTCGCTCTCTCACCTGTGGTCCCAGCTACCCAGGAGGCTGAGGTGGGAGAATCACCTGAGCCCGGGAGGTCAAGGCTGCAGTGAGCTGAGATTGAGCCACTGCACTCCAGCCTGGGCAACCTCTGTGTCAAGAAAAAAGTAAAAAGGCTGGGGGCGGTGGCTCACCCCTGTAATCCCAGCACTTTGGGAGGCCAGGGCGGGTGGATCACCTGAGGTCAGGAGTTTGAGACCAACCTGGACAACATGGTGAAACCCCGTCTCTACTAAAAATGCAAAAATTAGCGGGACTGTGGTGGTACGCCCCTGCAGTCCGAGCTACTTGGGAGGCTGAGGCAGGAGAATCACTTGAATCCAGGAGGCAGAGGTTGCAGTGAGATGAGATCTCGCCACTGCAGTGCAGCCTGGGTGACAGAGGAAGACTCTGTCTCAAAAAAAAAAAAAAAAAAAAAGTTGGCCGGGCGCGGTGGCTCATGCCTGTAATCCCAGCACTTTGGGAGGCTGAGGCGGGTGGATCACGAGGTCAAGAGATCGAGACCATCTTGGTCAACAAGGTGAAACCCCGCCTCTACTAAAAATACAAAAATTAGCCGGGCGTGGTGGTGCATGCCTGTAGTCCCAGCTACTCGGGAGGCTGAGGCAGGAGAATTGCTTGAACCCAGGAGGCGGAGGTTGCGGTGAGCCAAGATCGCGCCATTGCACTCCAGCCTGGGTAACAACAGCGAAACTCTGTCTCAAAAAAAAAAAAAAAAAAAAAAAGTATGAGCTTTGCCCATCTCTAGTTATGTAGTCTTAAGCAGGAGACCTCACCATTCTTGATTGTCATGGCCTTCATCTGTAAGTGGGAGTATGAATAATTGCTTCTTAGAGTGCTGGAAGAATTCATCAAAATCATGCCTGAGAGAGTCAGTGGAGTGCAGGAGTTACCCATGGGAGTGGCTGCATTATTTGTATTGTGTTACTTTTTTTTTTTTTTCTTTTTTTTTTTTCTTTTTTTTTTTTGAGACGGAGTTTCGCTCTTGTTACCCAGGCTGAAGTGCAATGGCGCGATCTCGGCTCACCGCAACCTCTGCCTCCTGGGTTCAGGCAATTCTCCTGCCTCAGCCTCCTGAGTAGCTGGGATTACAGGCACGCACCACCATGCCCAGCTAATTTTTTGTATTTTTAGTAGAGACGGGGTTTCACCAAGTTGACCAGGATGGTCTCGATCTCTTGACCTCGTGATCCACCCGCCTCGGCCTCCCAAAGTGCTGGGATTACAGGCTTGAGCCACCGCGCCCGGCCTTGTATTGTGTTACTTTTATCTTCAGGAAGGATTTGAAAACCAGGTGCTGGCGTGTGCCTGTAATCCCAGCTACTCAGGAGGCTGAGGCAGGAGAATTGCCTGAACCCAGGAGGCGGAGGTTGCGGTGAGCCGAGATCGCGCCATTGCACCCCAGCCTGGGTAACAAGAGCGAAACTCCGTCTCAAAAAAAATAAAAATAAAAATAAATAAATAAATACTTAAAATTAATCTTAAAAAAAAAAAAAAAGAAAACCAGGTGCTGGTGAAATGTCAGATCTAGTTTTTGGATGGGTCCTCCTATGGAGGAAGAGCCAGATTTTGTGCAGATGTCCCCATAGAACAGGCCCAGGATCAGATGTAGACATTTCCAAGAGGGAGGCCGGGCATCGTGGCTCACACTTGTAATCCCAGCACTTCGGAAGACTGAGGCAGGAGGCTTGAGCTCAAAAGTTCGAGACCAGCCTGGGCAACATAGTGAAACGCCATCTCTCCAAAAAAAAAAAAAAAAAAAAAAGCCTGGGCACAGTGGCTCATGCCTGTAATCCCAGCACTTTGGGAGGCCTAGGCAGGCGGATCACAACGTCAGGAGTTTGAGACCAGCCCGGCCAAGATGATGAAACCCCGTCTCTACTAAAAATACAAAAATTAGCTGGGCGTGGTGGCCGGCACCTGTACTCCTAGCTATTTGGGAGGCTTAAGCAGGAGAATCGCTTGAACCCGGGAGACGGAGGTTGCAGTGAGCTGAGATCAAGCCATTGCACTCCAGCCTCCATGGAAAGTGACTTTGGAAGCTTGGTGCTGCCACAATGGGAGGGGCCTGGAGGGGGTGATAGAACTCCTACTTTACAGATGACAAAAATGGGCTTCTCCATCTGACAGCCAAAAGACCAGGGCAGGGGCTGGAGGGGGCTGGAACAGAGGGAGTTTCTGAGGCCAGGAGACCCAGGCCCAGCCTCTCTTTCTCTCCCCGCAGGGGTGGGCAGCACCACGGGCTCCGGGGGGTCCTGGCAGCCGCCCTGTTTGCCTCGTGTTTGTGGGGAGCCCTGATCTTCACGCTGCACGTGGCGCTGAGGCTGCTTCTGTCCTACCACGGCTGGCTTCTTGAGCCCCATGGAGCCATGTCCTCTCCCACCAAGACCTGGCTGGTATGGGAGGGGCACAGCCCTGCTCCGGCTCTCCTGGGACCCGCTTCTCTGCCCCCTCTCTCTGTGGGTATCTCTCCCCTTCTCTCTGGGTCTCTGTCCCCTGTTTCTGGGTCTCTGTCCCCTTTTCTATCGGGGTCGCTGATGCTCCGTCTCAGTCTCTGTGTCCTTCTGTTTGGGTTTCTGTCCCACTGTCGACCCCGCCCCCCTCAACTCCCTGGCCCCCGGTGAGGGGTTAATGACCCCGTGACTCCTCTTCCCCAGGCCCTGGTCCGCATCTTCTCCGGCCGCCACCCGATGCTCTTCAGTTACCAGCGCTCCCTGCCGCGCCAGCCAGTGCCCTCCGTGCAGGACACTGTGCGCAAGGTGGGCGGGGCGCGGTCTGCGCGTGTGTGGGCGTGGCCTGCGCGTGGGTGGGCGGGCCGCGGCCTGCGCGCGTGGGTGGGCGGGGCGTGACCTGCGCTCTTCTGCCCTCCAGTACCTGGAGTCGGTCCGGCCCGTCCTCTCCGACGAGGACTTCGACTGGACCGCGGTCCTGGCGCAGGAGTTCCTGAGGCTGCAGGCGTCGTTGCTGCAGTGGTACCTGCGGCTCAAGTCCTGGTGGGCGTCCAACTATGTGAGTCCCGCCACCGCCACCAAGGCCCCACCTGAAAGGCCAAGGGTGTGAGGTCGCCCTGCTGAACTTGCGAGGTCTGCGCCCCACAACGCGCCCGCAACCCACGCGCCCACTGCCGCAATTGGAGGATGGCCCCGGGTCCCCATCCTGGGCCTGGCCTGGGGCGAATACACCAAGCCCCCGCTCACATACATCTATACCTGAACCTCAACATTAAATATATATACGCTCATATATACATCTATTTATATATATTATATTTTATTAATAAATACATATGCTCATAATATATATTATATAAATTTACATTTATATATGTTTGTATATATATATTAATTTTTTTTTTTTTGGAGACAGAGTCTCCCTCTGTTGCCCAGGCTAGAGTGCAATGGCGCAATCTCGGCTCAATGCAGCCTTTGCCTCCCGGGTTCAAGCGATTCTCCTGCCTCAGCCTCCCAAACAGCTGGGACTACAGGCATGTGCCACCACACCTGGTTAATTTTTTGTATTTTTGGTAGAGATGGGGTTTCGCCATGTTGGCCAGGCTGGTCTCGAACTCCTGACGTCACATGATCTGCCTGCCTCAGCCTCCCAAAGTGCTAGGATTACAGGTGTGAGCCACCGCGCCTAGCCTATATGTATATATTTTTTTTTTTTTTTTTTTTTTTTTGAGACGGAGTTTCACTCTTGTTACCCAGGCTGGAGTGCAATGGCGCGATCTCGGCTCACTGCAACCTCCGCCTCCTGGGTTCAGGCAATTCTCCTGCCTCAGCCTCCTGAGTAGCTGGGATTATAGGCACGTGCCACCATGCCCAGCTAATTTTTTGTATTTTTAGTAGAGACAGGGTTTCACCATGTTGACCAGGTTGGTCTCGATCTCTCGACCTTGTGATCCACCCGCCTCGGCCTCCCAAAGTGCTGGGATTACAGGCTTGAGCCACCGCGCCCGGCTTATATGTATATTTTTTGAGACACAGTCTTACTCTGTCACCCAGGCTTGAGTGCAGTGGTTCGATCTTGGCTCACTGCAGCCTTTGCCTCCCCAGTTCAAGCGATTCTCCTGCCTCAGCCTCCAGAGCAGCTGGGACTATAAGCACGCACCACCACAGCCGGTTAATTTTTTTGTATTTTTGGTAGAGACAGGGTTTCACCATGTTGGCCAGGCTGGTCTCAAACTCCTGACCTCGTGATTCGCCTGTCTCAGCCTCCCAAAGTGGTGAGATTACAGGCGTGAGCCACCACACCCAGCCATATATATTTGACATTGAGGTTTAGGGTAAAGATGCTCCAATTTTCTGAGCTCCACCCCAGATCTTCCAAAGTTTGAACCAGAATTCAGGAGCTAGGCCTGGCGAGGTGGCTCATGCCTGTAATCCCAGCATTTTGGGAGGCCGAGGCGGGCAGATCACATGAGGTCGGGAGTTCGAGACCAGCCTGGGCAACATGGTGAAACCCCCTCTCTACCAAAAATATAAAAATTAGCCGGGTGTGCTGACATGCGGCTGTAATCCTATCTACTTAAGAGGTAGAGAATCGCTTAAACCTGGGAGGTGGAGGTTGCAGTGAGCCAAGATCATGCCACTACAGCCTGGACGACAGAGTGAGACTCAAAACAAAGAAAAAAAGAACAAAGTAGTTGAAGAGTGAAAAGTGGTGGGAGAGGCCTGAACTCCAGACTGAGGATCCTGGACTCTATCCTGGGCGTACTAGGGAGGCATGGGCGGGTTTGGAGCTGGCAAGGGGCAGGGTCAGCTCTGGTGTCAGGGAAAGAGGGTGGAAGGCTGGAGAGGAAGCTACCGTGAGACCTACCATTGTAGGTGTGAGACCCTGGGCTTGGATGAGAAAACCTGTGTTGAGAATGAGAAGGGCAGGGAAGAGGGTGTGCAGTAGAGCCCCAGCGGGCAACAACATGGCAAGGTCAGGGGGTCAAACCTGAGGAAGGGGACGAAATGTCTGGAGAATAGAAAGGAATGTGGGCTTTGCTTTTCTAGTTAAATTTTTTTTTTTCTGCACACTTTTGGACAAGATTCTGTTTACACACACACACACACACACACACACACACACAAACGTTTCTTCCCTTCTTTCCCTCCCTCCCTCTCCCTCCCTTCCTTCCTTTCTCCCTCATTCCTTCCATGCCTCCTTCCCTTTCTTCCTTTCTTTTGCTTCCTTCTGGCCGGGCGCGGTGGCTCAAGCCTGTAATCCCAGCACTTTGGGAGGCCGAGGCGGGTGGATCACGAGGTCGAGAGATCGAGACCAACCATGGTCAACAAGGTGAAACCCCGTCTCTACTAAAAATACAAAAAATTAGCTGGGCGTGGTGGCGCGTGCCTGTAATCCCAGCTACTCAGGAGGCTGAGGCAGGAGAATTGCCTGAACCCAGGAGGCGGAGGTTGCGGTGAGCCGAGATCGCGCCATTGCACTCCAGCCTGGGTAACAAGAGCGAAACTCCGTCTCAAAAAAAAAAAAAGAATTGTTTCTCAAAAAAAAAAAAAAAAAAAAAAAAAAGAATTGTTTCTTTTGCTTCCTTCTTTCCTTTCTTCCATTTCCTTTCTTTTTCTTTCTTTCCCTCTCTCCCTTCCTCCCCTCCCTCCCTCCCTCCCTCTCTCTCTTTTCTCCCTCTCTCTTTCTCTCTGTTTCTTTCTTGCCTTCTTCCTTCTTGGAAGGGGTCTCACTCTGTCACCCAGGCTAGAGGGCAGTGGCGTGATCATGGCTCACTGCAACCTTGACCTCCCAGGCTGAAGCTGTCCTCCCACCTCGGCCTCCCGAGTAGCTGGGACTATAGGCATGTGCCACCAAGCCCAGCTAATCTTTAAGCTTTTTTGTAGAGATGGGTTCTTACTATGTTGCCCAGGCTGGTCTCAAACTCCTGGGTTCAAGCTATCCTCCCACCTCAGCCTCCCAAAATGCTGGGGTAACAAGCATGAGCCACTGCGCCTGGCCTGTATATTTTATTGTACCTCCAGGCCAACTGCCAGTAATAACACACATCATTATTTTATGTACAAGAAAAAACAACCCTACAAGGCCAGCTAAAGTCTTATCACAGTGCTTTCAGTTGTTTTTTTCATTGTTTGAATGTTACTATGATATTGGCAAGGTAAGAAATTTCATGTATATATACATATATATTATTTCACATATTTATTGTTTTGTAAATTTTGCATTTATGTTCTGTTTATTTTTCTTTCTTTCTTGTTTTTTTGTTTTTTTTGAGACAGAGTTTCGCTCTTGTTACCCAGGCTGGAGTGCAATGGCGCGATCTCGGCTCACCGCAACCTCCGCCTCCTGGGTTCAGGCAATTCTCCTGCCTCAGCCTCCTGAGCGGCTGGGATTACAGGCATGTGCCACCATGCCCAGCTAATTTTTTGTATTTTTAGTAGAGACAGGGTTTCACCACGTTGGCCAGGATGGTCTCGATCTCTTGACCTCGTGATCCACCTGCCTCGGCCTCCCAAAGTGCTGGGATTACAGGCGTGAGCCACCGCACCCGGCCTATTTTTCTTTCTTTCTTTCTTTCTTTCTCTCTTTCTCTCTTTCTCTCTCTCTCTCTTTTTTTTCTTTCTTTCTTTCTTTCTTTTTTTTTTTTTTTTTTGAGACAGAGTTTCGCTCTTGTTACCCAGGCTGGAGTGCAATGGCACAATCTCGGCTCACCGCAACCTCCGCCTCCTGGGTTCAAGCAATTCTCTTGCCTCAGCCTCCTGAGTAGCTGGGACTACACGCATGCACCACCATGCCCGGCTAATTTTTATATTTTTAGTAGAGACGGGGTTTCACCTTGCTGACCAAGATGGTCTCGATCTCTTGACCTCGTGATCCACCCGCCTCGGCCTCCCAAAGTGCTGGGATTATAGGTGTGAGCCACCGCGCCCGGCCCCACTTTCTTTCTTTCTTTCCTTTCTTTTTCTTTTTTTTTTTTTGAGACGGAGTTTCGCTCTTGTTACCCAGGCTGGAGTGCAATGGCGCGATCTCGGCTCACCACAACCTCTGCCTCCTGGGTTCAGGCAATTCTCCTGCCTCAGCCTCCGGAGTAGGTGGGATTACAGGCACGTGCCACCATGCCCAGCTAATTTTTTGCATCTTTAGTAGAGACGGGGTTTCACCATGTTGACCAGGATGGTCTCGATCTCTTGAGCTCGTGATCCACCCGCCTCGGCCTCCCAAAGTGCTGGGATTACAGGCTTGAGCCACCGCGCCCAGCCTTCTTTCTTTCTTTCTTTCTTTTCTTTCTTTCTTTCTTTTTCTTTCTTTCTTTCTTTCTGGCAGAGTTTCACTCTTGTTGCCCAGGTGGGAGTGCAGTGGTGCGATCTCAGCTCACTGCACCCTCCACTTCCCAGGTTCAAGCGATTCTCCTGCCTCAGCCTCCTAAGTAGCTGGAATTACAGGTGCCCACCACCACACCCAGCTAATTTTTGTACTTTTAGTAATAACGGGGTTTTACCATGTTGGCCAGGCTGGTCTCCAACTCCTGACCTCAGGTGATCTGCCTGCCTCAGCCTCCCAAAGTGCTGGGATTACAGGTGTGAGCCACTCTTGTCGCCCAGGCTGGAATGCAATGATGCAATCTCAGGTCACTGCAACCTCCACCTCCCAGGTTCAAGTGATTCTCCTGCCTCGGCCTCCCAAGTAGCTGGGATTACAGGCACACACCACCACACCTGGCTAATTATTATATTTTTAGTAGAGACACGGTTTCATCATGTTGGTCAGGCTGGTCTTGAACTCCTAACTTCAGGTGTTCAGCCCATCTCAGCCTCCCAAAGTGCTGGGATTACAGGCGTGAGCCACCACGCCTGGTTGTACCTTGTTCTCTCCAACAGCTGTGTGATATTCCACTGCCGGAGTGTAGCAGGGTTTAGCTAACTGAACCCCCAGGGCGGGATTTCTAGGTGATTGCTAGTTACTGACTATGATATGGCTGGCTTCTTTGGCTCTATCCTCCCTGCCTGACACAGGACCATCTGGGGGCTTCCCTGTCCTGTTGTCCCTCCCCCAGCAAGGCCCCAGTCCCCTCACTGTGTCTCTCTACCCTGCTCCCAGGTCAGTGACTGGTGGGAGGAATTTGTGTACCTGCGTTCCCGAAATCCGCTGATGGTGAACAGCAACTATTACATGATGGTGAGAAGGGGAGGGGTTCTGGAGCAAGCTGAGGTTCCTAGGCCCCGGGTCTGGGGTTGGGGTACCTGGGTGGAATGCAACGTTCATGCTCAGTGACCTGGATCTGCACGCACAGGCTGGGATTCATCATTCCGCCCTGTTTTGGGGTCAGGACCTGTGTGTGGGTCAGTGGCCCCATTGGGGCAAACCTGACCACGGGCGTTTTGCCGTCCCCTCTGCTGGTCCCTAGGACTTCCTGTATGTCACGCCCACGCCTCTGCAGGCAGCTCGCGCTGGAAACGCCATCCATGCCCTCCTCCTGTACCGCCACCGCCTGAACCGCCAGGAGATCCCCCCGGTAAGAGGGGCCCAGTGGGCTGGGGTGGAGCTGTGGTCCTGTGGCCTTGGGGCCACGTGGGTCCTGGAAGGCAGCTCACAGCCCACGGTTTCCTGCAGACTTTGCTGATGGGAATGCGTCCCTTATGCTCTGCCCAGTATGAGAAGATCTTCAACACCACGCGGATTCCAGGGGTCCAAAAAGGTGAGACTCTTCCCATCCCCACTAATGGATGGAGAACAATATCGTGGCTAAGAGCATGCTTTCTGGAGTCCACCTGCCTGAGTTAGGGTCCATTACTTCTTCCTATGTGACCTTCTGCGTGTTATTACCCTCTCTGAGCCTCAGCTTTCACTAAAGCAGGATAATAATGGTACCTAGGAGTGGGCACAGTGACTCACACCTATAATCCCAGCACTTTGGTCGGGGGGCAAAGAGGAGGATTGTTGAGGGCAGGAGTTCAAGACCAGCCGAGGGCAATGTAATGAGATCCAGTCTATAATAAAATTTAAGAGTTAGTCAGGCATGGTGGTATGTACCTGACGGTCCAGCTACTCAGGATCCTGAAGTGGAAGGGTCACCTGAGCCCGGGAGGGTGCGGCTGCAGTGAGCCGAGACCATGCCACTGCACTCCAGCCTGGATGCAGAGTGAGACTCTGTCTCCAAAAAATAAGTAAATAAACGTCCCAGGGTGCTGATGATTACTAGCGTGCTTTGAACAGTCGACAGCACCTAAGAAGTATGTAATAAATGATTGTTATTTGGTGGCTCAAATAACCTGTAATCCCAGCACTTTGGGAGGCTGAGGCAGGCCATCATGAGGTTAGGAGTTTGCGACCAGCTTGGCCAACATGCTGAAACCCCATCTCTACTAAAAATACAAAAAGTAGACAGATGTGGTGGTGGCGCGTGCCTGTAATCCCAGCTACTCATGAGGCTGAGAAAGGAGAATCGCTTGAACCTGGGAGGCGGAGGCTGCAGTGAGCCGAGATTGCGCCACTGCACTCCAGCCTGGGCAACAGAGCGAGACCCTGTCTCAAAAAAAAAAAAAAAGTCATTATACTTCTGTGGCTGGCCTTCCTGCCCCTACGCTTCTGCCAACACCACCCCTAGACTACATCCGCCACCTCCACGACAGCCAACACGTGGCTGTCTTCCACCGAGGCCGATTCTTCCGTGTGGGGACCCACTCCCGAAACAGCCTGCTTTCCCCGAGGGCCCTGGAGCAGCAGTTTCAGCGAATCCTGGATGATCCGTCACCAGCCTGCCCCCACGAGGAACATCTGGCCTCTCTGACTGCTGCTCCCAGGTAGGGGTCAGGGGTCAGGGGTCAGGGGCTCTCAGAGGTCACCAGTGTCCTGCGGCTGTGGAAGGGCAGGGGTGGGGCCGGGTGGCTGCTGGATAGGGTGGACTCAGGCACATTTCGGGCCCTCCAGAGACACGTGGGCCCAGGTGCGGACGTCCCTGAAGACCCAGGCAGCCGAGGCCCTGGAGGTGGTGGAAGGGGCCGCTTTCTTTGTGTCGCTGGACGCTGAGCCCGCGGGGCTCACCAGGGAGGACCCGGCGGCGTCGTTGGATGCCTATGCCCATGCCCTGCTGGCTGGCCGGGGCCATGACCGGTAAGTCAGTCGTGGGATGGGGCCCCCCAGATGTGGCACCCCAGAATCCAGTATGAGACCTAGGACCCCTGATGCAGCCTGACCTGGGAACCCACACCTGCAGAGAGCTGAGGACCCCAGACCCAATGCTTTGGAACCTGGAGACCTCTGACTTGGGGAACCGCTGGATCTGGGATGCACAACCTGTAACCCAGACACAGTGACCCCCAAATCTGAGACTGCCAAAACCCTGAGCTGGACCCTCAGACCCAGAGAACTCCTCAATCTGGGACCCCAGGTTCAGAACCCACACTTAGCATCTCAGACCCAGGGACCCCAGAGCTGAGGACCACCAAACCCAGGACTCCTAGGCCCTGGGACCCCAGACTTGGCGACCTCAGCCTCAGAACTTGAACCATTCCATCCTCAGGCCTTAATGCAGGTACCCCAACCCATGGCCCTAGACCCTGACTTCCAGACCTAGAGATTCTCAGGCCTGGCAGGCACTGAATTCCTAGGCCCAGGGGAGACCCATTGACTTCCCAACACCCCCAAAAGCCTTGAAACTTCCTCAGCAAGTTCCCTAAAAATCTCCAAACTCTAGACTGGGTGTGGTGGCTCACGCCTGTAATCCCAACACATTGGGAGGCTGAGGGGGCAGATCACCTGAGGTAAGCAGTTCAAGACCGACCTGACCAATATGGTGAAACCTTGTCTCTACTAAAAATACCAAAATTAGGCTGGGCAAGGTGGCTCATGCCTATAATCCTTGAGAGGCCAAGGTGGGAAGATCACAAGGTCTGGAGTTCAAGACCAGCCTGGCCAGTATGGTGAAACCTGGTCTCTACTAAAAATATAACTAGCCAGGTGTGGCGGTGGGTGCCTGTAGTTCCAGCTATTCAGGAGGGTGAGGCAGGAGAGTCGCTTGAACCCAGGAGGTAGAGGTTGCAGTGAGCCGAGATCATGCCATTGCACTCCAGCCTGGACAACAGAGCAAGACTCCACCTCAAAAAAGCAAAAATTAGCTGGGCATGGTGGTGTGTGCCTGTGATCCCAGCTACTTGGGAGACTGAGGCAGGAGAATCACTTGAACCCTCAGCTACTCGGGAGGCAGAGGTTACAGTAAGCAGAGATGTCGCCACTGCACTCCAGCCTGGGCGACAAGAGTGAAACTCCATCTCAAAAAAAAAAAAAAAAAAAAAATCTCCAAACTCTAAATCCCAGACATGTCTTGGAGACCTCTAGAGCCACTGCTGGGGACCCCCAATAGAGACCCCCAGTGGTGTGGAGATCCCCACACCAGCACCCGATGTCTCCCCACATCTCCCCACCTAGAAAACCCCCTCAAGTCCCTCAGAAAGCACCCCAAGTTCCCCCTGCCCTGCTCTCTCCGTGACCCCTCTGAACTCTCCCCGACAGCTGGTTTGACAAATCCTTCACCCTAATCGTCTTCTCCAATGGGAAGCTGGGGCTCAGCGTGGAGCACTCCTGGGCCGACTGCCCCATCTCAGGACACATGTGGGAGGTAGGACAGCCAGCACTCCCTGGTTCTGGGGACCCCTTCCCTGTCTCTGAAGACTGCCCTCTGCAGGGCCTTAGGGTCAAAAACAAAAACAAAAACAAAAACTGAGGTTCAGGGAGAGGCAGAGGCTGGCCCAGGGTCACCAGCAAAGAACAGGGTCTAGGATGAGGATTTCCCTTTGATGAGCTGGTAAATGGAGCTCAGAGAAAGGAAGTGATTTTCCCAGAGTCACACAGCGAGGAGTTACAGAGCAGGAAGATGACTCCAGGCTGGGCACAGGGGCTCATGCCTGTAATCCCAACACTTTGGGAGGCCAGGGTGGGCAGATCGCAAGGTCAGGAGTTCAAGACCAGCCTGGCCGACATGGTGAAACCCCGTCTCCACTAAAAATACAAAAAAAAAAAAAAAAATTAGCTAGGCGTGGTAGCAGGCGCCTGTAATCCCAACTACTCCGGAAGCTGAGTCAGGAGAGTCACTTGAACCTGGGAAGCAGAGGTTGCAGTGAGCCGAGACCACACCATTGCACTCCAGCCAAGAAGGCTCTGTTTCTTTTTGTTATTATTATTATTAATTTTTTTTCTGAGACAGTCACACTCTTGCCCAGGCTGCAGTGCGATGGCTTGATCTCAGCTCACTGCAATCTCCGCCTTTGGGTTCAAGCAATTCTCCTGCCTCAGCCTCCCGAGTAGCTGGGACTACAGGCATGCGCCACCACACCCAGCTGAATTTTTTTTTTTTTAATTTTATTTTTGAGAGACAGGGTTTCACCATGTTGGCCAGGCTGGTTTTGAACTCCTGACCTCAAGTGATCCTCCCACCTTGGCCTCCCAAAGTGCTAGGATTACATGCGTGAACCACCAGCCCAGCCTGAGACGCTGTTTCAAAAAAAAAAAGCAAAACTAGCCAGGCATGGTGGTGCATGCCTGTGGTCCCAGCTACTCAGAGGCTGAGGGAGGAGGATGGCTTGAACCCAGGAGTTTGAGGCTGCAGTGAGTTATAATTTCACCACTGCACACCAGCCTGGATGACAGAGCAAGATCCTGTCAAAAAAAGAAGTACAGGGACAGTAGACACCAGTTGAGTATTGGTGACAATCCTGTTCTTGATGAACATGAACCTCACTGAGGCCCCATCTGTGAACATCAGAGGTTTCTGTTTCTCAGCGACTGCCCCCTATCCACAAAAGGGACATATGACAAGAGGTCCTGGGTTAGATGGCCTCAGTCCCCAGGGCGGAAGGGACTCTGACGGCCTCTGTTTGCCCACAGTTCACTCTGGCTACAGAATGCTTTCAGCTGGGCTACTCAGCAGACGGCCACTGCAAGGGACACCCGGACCCTACACTACCCCAGCCCCAGCGGCTGCAATGGGACCTTCCAGACCAGGTGAGGCTGGGTTTCTGGCCTTTCCTCCAAGTCCCAAGATTCCTAGTGTTGACTCCAAACGCATCCCCACCCCCAACCTGAAAATCAAACCCATTCCTACCCACAACCTGAAACCCACACTTCCCCCACCGTCCACATCAGGCCAGATGCATCCACAACCTCTAACCCCAACCCTAACCTCATCCGCAGCCCAAACTCCAACCCTCCTCCCACTACCAATCCCATCCTCAGCTCCAGCCCCATCTCTACCCTCTTCAGACTCAAAACCACCACTGTCCAACCCCAGCACCAACCCCCTCCACTTTCCTTCTAAATTCATCTCCATGGCCAATCCCATCCCAACACCACCACCACACCTCAACTGAATCCCACATTCATCCTAACTCCATCCCATACCCAACCCCAACCCCAACCCCGTACCCAACCCCAACCCCAAACCCAACCCCGTACCCAACCCCAACCCCATACCCAACCCCGTACCCAACCCCAACCCCATACCCAACCCCAACCCCAACCCCAACCCCATACCCAACCCCAACCCCAACCCTAACCCCATACCCAACCCTAGCCCCATACCCAACCCCAACCCTAACCCCATACCCAACCCCGTACCCAACCCCAACCCTAACCCCATACCCAACCCCATGTCCAACCCCAACCCTAACCCCATACCCAACCCCAACCCTAACCCCATACCCATCTCCAACTCCATACCCAACCACAACCCCAACCATAACCCCATACCCAACTCCAACCCTGTACCCAACCATAACCCTGTACCGAACCCCATACCCAACCCTAACCCCATACCCAACCCTAACCCCATACCCAACCCCAACCCTAACCCCATACCCAACCTCGTACCCAACCCCAACCCTAACCCTAACCCCATACCCAACCCCATGTCCAACCCCAACCCTAACCCCATACCCAACCCCAACCCTAACCCCATACCCATCTCCAACTCCGTACCCAACCACAACCCCAACCATAACCCCATACCCAACTCCAACCCTGTACCCAACCACAACCCTGTACCGAACCCCATACCCAACCCTAACCGCATACCCAACTCTAACCCCGTCCTGTACTCAATCCACCTCCAACCACAACCCATGCCCAACTTCCATACCCAACCCCCTTCCCTGTTCCATTCCCAAACACTCACTCCCACCTCCATCCTCATCCCCAACCCCAGCTTCAACGGTGGCCCAACCGTATTCTTGTAATCCTGTTCCAGTCTGCACTGCCATTCCTAGCCCCATCTTTTTTTTTTTTTTTTTGAGATGGAGTCCTACTCTGTTGCCCAGGCTGATGTGCAATGGTACCATCTTGGCTCACTGCAACCTCCCACTCCTGGGTTCAAGCGATTCTCTTGCCTCAGCCTTCCAAGGAGCTGGAATTACACGTGCCCACCAGCACATCTGGCTAAATTTTTGTATTTTTAGGAGAGATGGGCTTTCACCATGTTGTCTAGGCTGATCTCAAACGCCTGACCTCAGATGATCCGCCCACCTTAGCCTCCCAAAGGGTTGAGATTACAGGCGTGAGCCACATACCCGGCCTTTTTTTTCCTTTTTTCTTTTTGAGGTAGAGTTTTGCTCTTGTCACCCAGGCTGGAATACAATGGCATGATCTCCACTCACTGCAACCTCTGCCTCCTGGCTTCAAGCAATTCTCCTGCTTCAGCCCCCCGAGTAGCCAGGATTACAGTCGTCCATCACCATACCTGGTTGATTTTTTGTATTTTTAGGAGAGATGGGGTTTCACAATGTTGGTCAGGCTGGTCTCGAACTCCTGACCTCAGGTGATCCACCCGCCTCGGCTTCCCAAAGTGCTGGGATTACAGGCGTGAGCCGCGGCGCCCGGCCCCATCCCCATCTTTAATCTCATTCTTCCGTTCTCTTCTCTTCTTTGTCCCCATTTCCATATTCTGCCCCAACCCTAACTCCACGTCCACCTTCGCTTCCAGCCTCATTCCTGGCTTTCACGCTACCCCCATCTGTAACCCCAGCCACCCCTCTTCCCTCCTGCCCCGGCAGATCCACTCCTCCATCTCTGTAGCCCTGCGGGGAGCCAAGATCTTGTCTGAAAATGTCGACTGCCACGTCTTTCCATTCTCCCTGTTCGGCAAGAGCTTCATCAGACGCTGCCACCTCTCTTCAGACAGCTTCATCCAGATCGCCTTGCAGCTGGCCCACTTCCGGGTCAGTTGGGTTCCCCAAGCACAGCCCCCTCAGGATCTCGGTCCACTGGAGCCCCGCAACCTGCCCCTCCACAGTTCCTTGTGGTCATTGCCATTGTGGGTCTACCATCTTGAATTCTCTCTCCCAGCCATTCTTGGGCTGGTTGGAGGAGGCTGGAGGTCTGGACAGAGATGGGTCAAGTCTACGTGACTTCCTGAGCCCAGCTGACGGCCTCCTCTCCTCCTTGTCCCCCAGGACAGGGGTCAATTCTGCCTGACTTATGAGTCGGCCATGACGCGCTTATTCCTGGAAGGCCGGACGGAGACGGTGCGGTCTTGCACGAGGGAGGCCTGCAGCTTTGTGAGAGCCATGGAGGATAAAGAGAAGACAGTGGGTGTAGGCCTCACTGGAGGCTTCAGTCATTTCCGTGTTCTCACTCGTCCACTTGCAAACATTGATGGGAACTACGGAAGCCAGGCTCCGTCATGGGCATGAGGGAAAGGGATGAATCAGAACTGGCCTCTGACTTCAAAGAGCTCACTGACGGGGGGAGACAGCCAGCTTAGTGTGATAACTGCTTTCATGGTGATCTCACAGGGCACTGGGAGAGCCCCCAAGAAGGAACCCCATTTCTTTTCTTTTCTTTCTTTTTTTTTTTTTTTTTTTTTTGAGACAAAGTGTCTCTCTGTTGCCTAGGCTGGAGTGCAGTGGCGTGATCTCGGCTCACTGCAACCCCTCTGCCTCCTGGGTTCAAGAAATTCTGTTGCCTCAGCCTCCTGAGTAGCCGGGACTATGGGCATGTGCCACCATGCCTGGCTAATTTTTTGTATTTTTAGTAGAGATGGAGTTTCACCATGTTGGCCAGGATGGTCTCGATCTCCTGACTTATGATCCACCCACCTCGGCCTCCCAAAGTGTTGGGATTACAGGCATGAGCCACTGAGCCTGGCCTACCATTTCTTTTTCTTTTTTTCTTTTTTTTTGACACAGAATCTTGCTCTGTCACCCAGGCTGGAGTGCAGTGGCGTGATCTCAGCTTACTGCAAACTCCACCTCTCAGGTTCAAGCAGTTCTCCTGCCTCAGCCTCCCGAGTAGCTACGATTACAGGCACATGCCACCATGCGCAGCTAGTTTTTTCATAGAGATGGGATTTCACCATTTTGGCCAGGCTAGTCTTGAACTTCTGACCTCAGGTGATTCCCAGCCCTCACCCACCAACCCCACCTCAGCCTCCCAAAGTGCTGGGATTACAGGTGTGAGCCACAGTGCCTGGCCAGGACTACATTTCTGCAATGTAACTCTGCCCATTTAACCTCTATGTGACCTTGTGACCTTCCTTTGTGACATTTGCCATACCCTCTCTGCCCGGATCCCACCTGCCCTGCACCTCTACGCCCTCACCCCACACCTACAAGGTACTGTGGTTCTGTGGAAGGAGTTTGGGCTCTGGGGTCAGACACACCTAGGAACCCTCCTGGCTCCCCTGGCTGTGTGAACCTGGACACATGATTTCCCCTCTCTAAGCCTCAGTTCCCCATCTGTAAAATGGGGTTGATATTTCCACCTTGCAGGGATGTGGCAAGCTGGGTTGAGGCCAGGTGTGCTGCGGGCCCAGCACTAAGTCGACTTCCTGTCTTTCCATGACCTGTGACCATGACCTGGGGACCCCAGGACCCACAGTGCCTCGCCCTGTTCCGCGTGGCAGTAGACAAGCACCAGGCTCTGCTGAAGGCAGCCATGAGCGGGCAGGGAGTGGACCGTCACCTCTTCGCGCTCTACATCGTGTCCCGATTCCTCCACCTGCAGTCACCCTTCCTGACCCAGGTTGGGGCACAGGGAAAGGGTCAGAGAGGGAGTTGGGAGACCGTGGAAGAAGGGAGAGGCTTCAGGAAAGGAGGGTGATGGTGGAAAAGGACGCATCAAGGCCGGGCGCGGTGGCTCACGCCTGTAATCCCAGCACTTTGGGAGGCCGAGGTGGGTGGATCACTGGAGGTCAGGAGTTGGAGACCAGCCTGGCCAACAGGGTGAAACCCCTTGTCTACTAAACGTTCAAAACTTAGCGTGGTCACCACATTAGGTAGTGGGCGCCTGTAATCCCAGCAACTTGGGAGGCTGAAGCAGGAGAATCTCTTGAACCCAAGAGGTGGAGATTGCAGAGAGCCCAGATCACACCACAGCACTCCAGCCTGGACAGGGCAAGACTCTGTCTCCAAAAAAAAAAAAAAAAAAAGGAAGGTGATTTGAGAACGGATGCATCAGCAGAGAAGCCAGAGAGAGCTGGGCCAAGAAAGGCGGAAGGCAGAGGCAAAGGGCAGAGCGAAGGGGAGAGGGTCAGAGCAGGGGCTAGGCAGAGGGGCGTGGTCAGAGGAGGGGCGTGTCCGTGAGGAGAAGGGGAGGGACGGTTGGTGAGAATAGGGTGGGGCGGGGCCAGAGGGGCGGGGCCAGGAGGAGGGCGTGGCCGGGGAGAAGGATGCACGGATTTAGGGGTGAGAAAGGCCCGGGGAAGTGGAGCCAAGGACCAGACCTGCAGATTTCTGTCCTGTACATGTGATGGTCTCATGTCCTCAGGTCCATTCGGAGCAGTGGCAGCTGTCCACCAGCCAGATCCCTGTTCAGCAAATGCACCTGTTTGACGTCCACAACTACCCGGACTATGTTTCCTCGGGCGGTGGATTCGGGCCTGTGAGTGGAGCTGGGGGCGCGGCCCCTAGACCCTAAGGAGAGAGGGGGCTGGGGGCCGGCACACCTGCCTAGTGGGGGAGGAGGGGAGCGGAGCTGTTTTCTTCCCTCCACCCTCTCCGACTCCAGGCTGATGAGCATGGTTACGGTGTTTCTTATATCTTCATGGGGGATGACATGATAACCTTCCACATCTCCAGCAAAAAGTCAAGCACAAAAACGGTGAGACAAACGTGTGTACCCATCAACTCCCTCTTTCCTCGGGAACCCGGAGTCCAGGCCCCCAGCCTCTCCTCCCTCAGACCCAGGAGTCCAAATGCCTAGTACCTTCTCCCTCAGACCCAGAAGTCCGGGCTCCAGCTCCCCCCTCTCTCAGACCCAGGAGTCCAGGCCCCAGCTCCCTCCTCCCTCAGACCCAGGAGTCCAGGCCCCAGCCCCTCCTCCCTCAGACCCAGGAGTCCAGGCCCCAGCTCCCTCCTCCCTCAAACCCAGGAGTCCAGGCTCCAGCTCCCTCCTCCGTCAGACTCAAGAGTCCAGGCCCCAGCTCCCTCCTCCCTCAGACCCGGGAGTCCAGGCCCCCAGCCCTCTTATTTCTCAGCCTCCAGGATCCTGTGTCCCAGCTCCCCCTGGCTCTGACACCGTTCTTCTTCTAGGACTCCCACAGGCTGGGGCAGCACATTGAGGATGCCCTGTTGGATGTGGCCTCCCTGTTCCAGGCGGGGCAGCATTTTAAGCGCCGGTTCAGAGGTTCAAGGGAGGAGGACTCGAGGCGCAGGTGTGGATTTCTTTCCCGCCAGACTGGGGCCTCCAAGACATCTATGACATCCCCGGCACTCTGACTCCTTCCAGCAGGCAGCGGGCCTCCCCTCGGGAATGAGGGTGACGATGGCCACCGCTGGAATGGCACAGGACAGGGTAGCCTGTTTGGCAACCCCACATCCAGGCCAATAAAGATGTGTGAGCTGGGTGTGTGGTGTCTGCTGTGCTCGTGGGCAGGGCAGGGGTGGAAGAGGTGAGGACCAGAGTGGGGGAAGACAGATGCTCCCATCCATTCCCAGGCCCAGCCACGGATTCCCAGTGGCAGTCACAGCTGCAACCACAGCTCGCAACACCTGCTTAGTGTCCTCCATGTCTATCTTCGTTCTTACCAAACACAACCTCACAATTTCTCCTGAGCCGAATTCCTGCTGCCCCAATGCTACCATCTGCCTCAAATCCATCTCCAAACCTAAAGATCCAGCCACCTCAATTGACAATCCCCAAACAAGCCAGGCGGGGTGGCTCACACATGTAATTCCAGCACTTTGGGAGGCTGAGGTGGTCAGACCACAAGGTCAGGAGATCGAGACCATCCTGGCCAAAATGGTGAAACCCTGTCTCAACTAAAAATAGAAAAGTTAACTGGACATGGAGGCATATGCCTGTAATTCCAGCTAGTCAGGAGGCTGAGGCAGGAGAATCACTTTAACTAGGGAGTCAGAGATTACAGTGAGCCAAGATCATGCCACTGCATTCCAGCCTGGGTGACAGAGACTGCATCTCAAAAAAAAAAAAAAAAAAAAAAAAAAAAATCCCCAAACAAACCCACTGAAATTTTTGTTACCCAACTCCAGCCTTTTCTTTCTTCTTTTCTTTTTGAGACAGAGTCACTCTGTCACCCAGGCTGGAGTGCAGTGGCTTAATCTTGGCTCACTGCAATCTCTGCCTCCTGGGTTCAAGAGATTCCCCTGCCTCAGCCTCTGGAGTAGCTGGGACTACAGGCATGCGCCACCATACGCAGCTAATTTTTTTTTTTCTATTTTTTTAGTGGAGATGGGGTTTGGGGGTTTTACCATGTGGGTCAGGCTGGTCTGGAACTCCTGACCTCAAATGATTCGCCCACCTTGGCCTCCCAAAGTGCTGGGATTACGGGCATGAGCCACTGCACCTGGCCTACTCCAGCCAATTTTTTTTTTTTTTTTAAGATGGAATCTTGCACTGTTGCCCAGGCTGGAGTACAATGGCATGATCTCGGCTCACTGCAACCTCTGCCTTCTGGGTTCATGCGATTATCCTGTCTCAGCCTCCTGAGTAGCTGGGATTACAAGCACACACTGCCACACCTAATTTTTTATATTTTTAGTAGAGACAGGGTTTCACTATGTTGGCCAGACTAGTCTCGAACTCCTGACCTCCTGATCCGCCCACCTTGGCCTCCCAAAGTGCTGGGATTACAGGCGTGAGTCACTATGCCCGGGCTACCCCAGCCATTTCAACCTCTTCCTCAGTGGATTCAGCTCCCATAACTAGGAAATACACTGGCCAATGCCCACCATCCTAACTGCCACCATAATTCCAGCAATCAACAACTCCATGATGCCACACCTCACTCTATCCAACGACTCAACTACAATTAGAACCACACAATCACTGGGCGCGGTGGCTCAAGCCTGTAATCCCAGCACTTTGGGAGGCCGAGGCGGGTGGATCACGAGGTCAAGAGATCGAGACCATCCTGGTCAACATGGTGAAACCCCGTCTCTACTAAAAATACAAAAAATTAGCTGGGCATGGTGGTGCGTGCCTGTAATTCCAGCTACTCAGGAGGCTGAGGCAAGAGAATTGCCTGAACCCAGGAGGCGGAGGTTGCGGTGAGCCGAGATCGTGCCATTGCACTCCAGCCTGGGTAACAAGAGCAAAACTCTGTCTCAAAAAAAAAAAAAAAAAACAGAACCACACAACCAACATAATGTCCAACTCCAAGCTCCACCATCCCCAGCAGATAGCCCTTCTTATTTCCACCATCACCAAGCTTCCACTGGACCCATAGTGATGACTTTAAACACCGTAATCCCTGAGCACACCTTCACTCTACTTCCACCACCTCTGACGTTACAATCTCCACCAGCCCAGCTACCGTCATGTCAACACCAAACCCCAGCCATCCAACCCAGCACTACTGTGTTCCAATACTCCGTGACTGTAACCCTCACTGAGTCAAACATAATAATATCAACCCAGCAACAAAATCAAAATTCTACATGGCTCAGCCTCTGTCAGCTCAACCTCCACAGCCAGACCTCCCACTCCGTGGTGGTTTAGAAAATGTCCACAGGCCGAGCTTAGTGACTCACGCCTGTAATCCTAGCACTTTGGGAGGCCAAGGCAGGCGGATAAACTGAGGTCAGGAGTTTGAGACCAGCCTGACCGATACGATGAAACCCCGTCTCTACTAAAAATACAAAAATTAGCCAGGCGTGGTGACATGTGACTGTAATCCCAGCTACTCGGGAGGCTGAGACAGGAGAATCGCTTGAACCTGGGAGGCAAAGGTTGTAGTGAGCTGAGATCATATCATTGCACTCCAGCCTGTGCAACAAGAGTGAAACTCCATCTCAAAAAAAAAAAAAAAATCCACAAGCACTTTCATACTCTTTCCTCCAAAAGATAGAGATTAATTCCCCTCCCCTTGAGTGTGGGCTGCATTCATGACTCTTTATTTATTATTATTATTATTTTTGAGACAGAATCTTGCTCTGTCACCCAGGCTGGAGTGCAATGGTGTGATCTCAGCTCACTCCAACCTCCGCATCCCGGGTTCAAGCAATTCTCCTGCCTCAGCCTCCCAAGTAGCTGGGATTACAGGCATCCACCACCACACCCAGCTAATTTTTGTATTTTTAGCAGAGACAAGGTTTCACTGTGTTGGCCAGCGTAGTCTTGAACTCCTGACCTCG
Source organism: Saimiri boliviensis (assembly GCF_048565385.1). NCBI lineage: Eukaryota > Metazoa > Chordata > Mammalia > Primates > Cebidae > Saimiri > Saimiri boliviensis. The sequence continues at coordinate 8,332,108 of NC_133462.1, read as the reverse complement.
TGATCCACCTGCCTCAGCCTCCCAAAGAGCTGGGATTACAGGCATGAGCCACTGCGTCCAGCCTTTTCTTTTTTTTTCTTTTTATAATAATGAAAATAATGTGGTAGAAGTGATGAGGTCACAAAAGACACTATGGCTTCCTTCCTGCTCTATTTCCTTTTTTTTCTTTTTTCTTCTTCTTTTTTTTTTTTTTTTTTTCTCTTTCCTGCTCTATTTCTCAATCACTTACTCTGCGGGATGCCAGCTGCCATGTCATGAGGACACCCAACCTACCTGCGGAGAGGCCCATGTGGTGAAGAGTTGAGACCTCCAGGCAGCAGCCAGTGAGGAACACACAAGTGCACCATCTTGGAAGCAGATACTCCAGTCCCAGTCAAGCCTTCAGATGACTGTCGCCTGGCTGACATCTTTTTTCTTTTTTCTTTTCTTTTTTTTTTTTTTGAGGTGGAGTTTCGCTCTTGTTACCCAGGCTGGAGTGCAATGGTGCCATCTCGGCTCACCGCAACCTCTGCCTCCTGGGTTCAGGCAATTCTCCTGCCTCAGCCTCCTGAGTAGCTGGGATTACAGGCACACACCACCATGCCCAGCTAATTTTTTGTATTTTTAGTAGAGACGGGGTTTCACCATGTTGACCAGGATGGTCTCAATCTCTTCACCTCGTGATCCACCCGCCTCGGCCTCCCAAAGTGCTGGGATTACAGGCTTGAGCCACCGCACCCGGCCTGGCTGACATCTTAACCACAACCTGATGAGCGACACTGAGCCGAGCCAGAACCACCTTAGCTAGGCCACTTTCGATTTCCTGACTTTTATCAACTATGTGAGAGAATAAATGTTTGTTAATTCAAGTTGCTATGCTTCGGGGTAACTTTTTTTTAAAACATAGTAATAAAGAATACGAACTGCAGGCATCTCAGCCTCAACCCTCTTATTCTTTTTTGAAATTTATTATTTTTAAAATTTTATTGCCGGGCACGGTGGCTCAAGCCTGTAATCCCAGCACTTTGGGAGGCCGAGGCGGGTGGATCACAAGGTCAAGAGACCGAGACCATCCTGGTCAACTTGGTGAAACCCCGTCTCTACTAAAAATTCAAGAAATTAGCTGGGCATGATTGCTCGTGCCTGTAATCCCAGCTACTCAGGAGGCTGAGGCAGGAGAATTGCCTGAACCCAGGAGGCAGAGGTTGCGGTGAGCCGAGATCGCGCCATTGCACTCCAGGCTGGGTAACAAGTGCGAAACTCCGTCTCAAAAAAAAAAAAAAGTTATTTATTTATGATGGAGTTTTACTCTTATTGCCCAGGCTGGAGTGCAGTGGCATGATCTCAGCCCACGGGAATCTCCGCCTCCTGGGCTCAAGCGATTCTCCTGCCTCAGCCTCCCCAGAAGCTGGGATCACAGGTGCCCACCACCATGCCTGGCTAATTTCAAAGCATCTTTCCGGGGAGCTGCACATCATCACAGAGCCATGGGGCTTTGTGCAGTCATGTTGGCAAGCAGAGGTGAGCAAACACGGCTTCTAACGTTTGCTTCTATGTCTCCCAACCCCAGTTTTGGCTTCCGTTTTCCAGGATGATCTCCTCGGTCTCAGATCCCTCTCTACCTTTGTCTTCCAAAGTCGCTTGTCCTTGGGTTGATGGCCCACACAGGTGAGGCGAGAGGATCTCGTCTCAAGTCTTTATCTGCATCTGCAGTGATTCTGCGATGGTTAATACTGAGTTGTCAGTCAACTTGATTGACGGATGTAGAGTATTGTTCCGGGGTGTGACTGTGAGGGTGTCGCCAAAGGAGATGAACATTTGAGTCAGTGGGCTGGGAAAGGCAGACCCACCCTTAATCTGGTAGGCACCATTTAGTCAGCTGCCAGCCTGGCTAGGATAGAAAGCAGGCAGAAAAATGTGAGCCTCCCAGCCTCCGTCTTTCTCCCGTGCTGGATGCATCCTGCCCTCGAACATCAGACTCCAGGTTCTTCAGTTTTGGGACGTGGGCTGACTCTCCTTGCTTCTCGGCTTGCAGATGTCCGATTGTGGGACCTCGTGATCGTGTGAGTTAATAGTTAATAAACTTGCCGGGCACGGTGGCCCAAGCCTGTAATCCCAGCACTTTGGGAGGCTGAGGCGGGTGGATCACGAGGTCAAGAGATCGAGACCATCCTGGTCAACATGGTGAAACCCCGTCTCTACTAAAAATACAAAAAATTAGCTGGGCATCGTGGCACGTGCCTGTAATCCCAGCTACTCAGGAGGCTGAGGCAGGAGAATTGCCTGAACCCAGGAGGTAGAGGTTGCGGTGAGCCAAGATCTCGCCATTGCACTCCAGCCTGGGTAACAAGAGCGAAACTCCGTCTCAAAAAAAAAAAAAAAAAAAAGTTAATAAACTCTCCTTTATAGCTGTATCTATCCTATTAGTTCTGTCCCTCTGGAGACCCCTGACTAATACAGTCTCTTTCCAAATAAAGTAATACTTACAGGTTCCAGGTATTTGGATGTCGCCCTATCTTTTGGGGTCCTAGGTCTGAGGGAGGAGGGGCTGGGGCCTGGATTATTGGATTCCCATTCAACCCCTGCTGTATTTGATGCCTGGTTAAAGCGGTATCTGTTGGGCTTTTTCACTGTAAATTTACCATTTTTCCCTTTGTAATTTTAAGTATCTTGGAGGCAATACCTTGAGATACTGCCCCATGCCTCTGAGGTGAGTAAGCCAACAGGTATGTGACAATGTGTGACCATACATTTGAGCTGCCTGCCTGGTTTCTGCCTCCAACCTCCCCACAGTGAAAACAACATGGGCTGGACCTGGTGGCTCACACCTGTGATTCCATCACTTTGGGAGGTTGTTGTGGGAGGATCACTTGAGGCCAGGAGTTTGAGACCAGCCTGGGCAATATAGTGGCTCCACAGTTGGCTAATTTCTTTCTTTCTTTTTTTTTTAGAGACAACTTCTTGCTATGTTGCCCAGGCTGGTCTTGATCTCCTGAACTCAAGCCATCCACCTGCCTTGGCCTCTCAAAGTGCAGGGATGACAGGTGTGAACCACCACACCTGGCCTTGTGTTAGTGAAGTGGCTACGTTATCTGGGGTATATACCCTGGGGTTTGTCGTCTTGGGCCAGGAAAATTTAGGACGCAGACACACACGAGGAATTTAGGAGCAGAGGTTTAATAGGCAGGAGGGAAAGAGAAACAGTTTTCTCTGTATGGAAACAGGGTCTCTGAGAGGAAAAGACCAGCCAGATTTTACTGTCAGGTTTGAGGAGGCGATGCCTGATTTACATATGGCTCACGGATTGGTTCAATCAGGTAGAACATTTACATATCACACAGGGGAGGCTGGGAGCACCACCTTAATCTTATTATGTAAATAAATGCTCCGATTGGCACGTGGCTGATCAAATGAAGAAGGGGCCGCCCTTTTGAACCTGATTGGCACACCTGCTGGCATCTGTGTCTGCAGCTCCACTTTGCAGGCTGCTCTTTGTTGGAAAGGAAAAGGATTTGGGGCTGCTTTTCGTTAAAAGGAAAACCTTACCGAGGACTCCTGTACCCTCACTATCTGCGTGAGTAATTTCTTCTTAACTCCTGTTATCATTCGTTTTTTATTGCTGCTGTGACAAATGGCCCCAAACTTAGAGGCTTAAATACATATTTATTATCTCACAATTGCTGGCCGGGATCAGTGGCTCATGCCTGTAATTCCAGCACTTTGAGAGGCTGAGGCAGTTGGATGGTTTGACCAAAGAGTTTGAGATTAACCTAGGCAACCTAGTGAGACTTTGTCTCTACAAAACATGTTTAAAACTTAGCCACGAGTGGTGGTGCCTGTCTAAAGTAGCAGCTACTTGGGAGGCTGAGGTGGAAGGACCACTTGAGCCTTGGGAGATTGAGGCTGCAGCGAACTAAAATGATAATCCAGAGCAAGCCTCAGTCTCTAGAATTAAAATAACAACAACAGGGCCGGGCGCGGTGGCTCACGCCTGTAATTCCACCAACACTTTGGGAGGCCAAGGCAGGCAGATCATGAGGTCAAGAGATGGAGACCATCCTGGCCAACATGGTGAAACCCCGTCTCTACTAAAAATACAAAAGTTAGCCAGGTGTTGTGGTGGGCACTTGTATTCTCAGTTCCTCAGGAGGCTCAGGCAGGGGAGTCGCTTGAACCTGGAAGGCAGAGGTTACAGTGAGACGAGATCGCACCATTGCACTCCAGCCTGGCGACAGAGCAAGACTCCGCTTGAAAAAACAAACAGAAAACCAACAACAAAACTGGAGGCTGAAAAGACATGATAACTAAATGCAAGACGGGATCCTAGATTGGGTTCTGAAATAGCAAAAAGACGGTTTGTTTTTTTTTTTGGTTTTTTTTTTTGAGACGGAGTTTCGCTCTTGTTACCCAGGCTGGAGTGCAATGGCGCGATCTCGGCTCACCGCAACCTCCGCCTCCTGGGTTCAGGCAATTCTCCTGCCTCAGCCTCCTGAGTAGCTGGAATTACAGGCACGCGCCACCATGTCCAGCTAATTTTTTGTATTTTTAGTAGAGACGGGGTTTCACCATGTTGAACAGGATGGTCTCGATCTCTTGACCGTGTGATCCACCCGCCTCGGCCTCCCAAAGTGCTGGGATTACAGGCTTGAGCCACCGCGCCCGCCCCAAAAAGACATTATTTAAGCGACGGCAGTGTAGCTCATGGCATCATACCAATGCTAATTTCTGTCTTTCTTTCTTTCTTTCTTTCTTCCTTTTTTCTTTCTTTAAGATGGAGTTAAAAGAACTGGTTGCCCAGGCTGGAGTGCAGTGGTGTGATCTCGGCTCACTAACCTCTGCCTCCTGGGTTCAAGCAATTCTCCTCTCTCAGCCTCCTGAGTAGCTGGGATTATAGATGCATGCCAATATGCCTGGCTAATTTTTGTATTTTTAGTAGAGACATGGTTTCATCATATTGGTCAGGCTGGTCTTGAACTCGTGACCTCAGGCGATCCGCCTGTCTCAGCCTCCTAAAGTGCTGGGATTATATGCATAAGCCACCGCACCTGGCCAAATTTTTCATCTCTTAAGTTCTGTGGGTCAGAAAGTCACGTCAACTGGGCTCACCTGGTTCCTCTGCTTAGCGCCTCAGGATGATATTGTTTCCAGTGGAGGGTGTTCAAGTTCTTGGCATTTTTTAACAGAGTTGGACGAAATGCACAAACAAAGCAAGGAAAGAATGAAACAACAAAACAGATTTATTGAGAACGAACGCGCACGCTACAGAGTGGGAGTGGGCCGAGCAGAGGGGCTCAAGAGCCCAGATACAGAATTTTCTGGGCTTTGAATACCCTCTAGAGGTTTCCCCTGGTTACTTAGTGTGTGTCCTGTGTAAAAAAAAGAGGCTACGGTGAAGTTATAAAGTTAGGTACTTGGTGTAGAGACTGTGTAGATAGAGGATAACTTTACTTTGTACTAAAGTTACAAAGTCAATGAAAAGGCTGTTTCCTGTCACAGCTGAAGCGTTTCCATTTCATTTAGTTCTAGGAGGTCCTTAGGTTTCCTGCCTTGAGGCCCTGTTCTCTTGCCTCAACATCACGGTGTGGGCAGGGCGCCCTCCGGATGCTCTGCAGATGAATCTGCTTCCACAAGTGTTCAGACTGTGAGCAGGAATCGGTTCTGCTGGCTGTCCTCTGCGGGACGTTCCCAGCCTCGGGGGCTGCCGGCATTCCCAGGCTGCGGGCCATCTTTGTCTTCGAAGTCAGCAATAGCAGGTCATGTCCTTGCCTTATCCCACATCTCCTGCCTTCTCTTGGCTCTTTCTCTCCATTCCCCAATTCTTTCTTTCTTGTTTTATTTTTTTTAGACAAAGTTTCGCTCTTGTTGCCTTGGCTGGAGTGCAATGGCACGATCTTGGCTCACTGCATCCTCTGCCTCCTGGGTTCAGTCTCCTGCCTCAACCTCTGGAGTAGCTGGGATTACAGGCATGCACCATCACACCCGGCTACTTTTGTATTTTTAGTAGAGTTGGGGGTTTCACCATGTTGGTCAGGCTGGTCTTGAACTCCCGACCTCAAGTGATCTGCCCGCCCTGGCCTCCTAAAATGCTGGAATTATAGGTCTGAGCCACCGTGTCTGGCTTCCATTCCCCAGTTCTAATGCTTCAGGAAATTGGACTGGGCACACTTGGCTAATCCAAGATAATTGCCTCATCGAAAGGCCTGCAACTTCAAACACATTGGCAGAGTCCTGCCCGGTAGCCTAAGACAGACAGAGGTTCCAGGGATTAGGGTGTAGACACCTTTGGGGGCTGTTATAGGCTGAACTGTGTTCCGCAAAGAGATATGTTGATGTCCTAATCCCACAGCACCTCTCAATATGACCTTATTTGGAAATAGGGTAATTGCCAGTGTGATTACAGTAGTTAGAATATGGTCAAACAGGTCAAACTTTGGGAGGCTGGGGAGGGTGGATCACCTGAGGTCGGGAGTTCGAGACCACCCTGACCAACATGGAGAAACCCTGTCTTTACTAAAAATACAAAACTAGCTGGTGTGGTCGCCCATGCCTGTAATCGTACCTACTTGGGAGGCTGAGACAGGAGAATTGCTTGAACCCAGGAGGGGGAGGTTAAGGTGAGCTTAGATTGTGCCATTGCACTCCAGCCTAGGAAACAAGAGTGAAACTCCATCTCAAAAAAAAAAAAAAAAAAAAGCCTGTGATCAGACAGAGGCCCTTAATCCAAGATGACTGATGTTTTTATAAGAAAAGGAGAGGACTGGGCATGGTGGTTTATGCCAGTAGTCCCAGGACTTTGGGAGGCCAAGGCGAAAGGATCCCTTGAGCTCAGGAGTTTGACCTCATCCTGGACAACATAGTGAGGCCCTGATTCTACTAAAATTAAAAAAAACATTGAGGCCAGGCGCAGGGGCTCATGCCTGTAATCTCAGTACTTTGAGAAGCCGATGAGGGCGGATCACCTGAGGTCCTGAGTTCTAGACCAACCTGGACAACATGGTGAAACCCTGTCTCTACTAAAAATACAAAAATTAGCCAGATGTGGTGGCGCACTTGTAAAATGAAAATAATAAAAATTTGCGCCAGGTGCGGTGGCTCAAGCCTGTAACCCCAGCACTTTGGGAGGCCGCGGCGGGTGGATCACGAGGTCAAGAGGTCGAGACCATCCTGGTCAACATGGTGAAACCCCGTCTCTACTAAAAATAGAAAAAATTGCCAGGCGCGATGGCTCAAGCCTGTAATCCCAGCAATTTGGGAGGCTGAGGGGGGTGGATCACGAGGTCAAGAGATCGAGACCATCCTGGTCAACATGATGAAACCCCGTCTCTACTAAAAATACAAAACATTAGCTGGGCATGGTGGCGCATGCCTGTAATTCCAGCTACTCAGGAGGCTGAGGCAGGAGAATTGCCTGAACCCAGGAGGCGGAGGTTGCCGTGAGCCGAGATCGCGCCATTGCACTCAAGCCTGGGTAGCAAGAGTGAAAACTCCGTTTCAAAAAAAAAAAAACTGTCTTTTTGCTGTTTCAGAACCCAATCTAGGATCCCGTCTTGCATTTAGTTATTATGTCTTTTCAGCCTTTTCAACAAGTTTTGTTGTTGGTTTTCTGTTTGTTTTTTCAGGCGGAGTCTTCCTCTGTCTTGGTTAGAGAACGCGCGATCTGTTAGTGCGTTCTGCTGTTAACTGAAAGGTTGGTGGTTTGAGCCCACCCAGGGACACCTCAAGTTGTGTGTTTTTTTTTTGTTTTTTTTGTTTTTTTTGTTTTGAGACAGAGTTTCGCTCTTGTTACCCAGGCTGGAGTGCAATGGCGCCATCTCGGCTCACCGCAACCTCCGCCTCCTGGGTTCAGGCAATTCTCCTGGCTCAGCCTCCTGAGTAGCTGGGATTACAGGCACCCGCCACCATGCCCAGCTACTTTTTTGTATTTTTAGTAGAGACGGGGTTTCACCATATTGACCAGGATGGTCTCGATCTCTTGACCTTGTGATCCACCCGCCTCGGCCTCCCAAAGTGCTGGGATTATAGGCTTGAGCCACCACGCCCGGCCTTTTTTTTTTTTTTTTGAGACGGAGTTTCGCTCTTGTTACCCAGGCTGGAGTGCAATGGCGCGATCTCGGCTCACCGCAACCTCCGCCTCCTGGGCTCAGGCAATTCTCCTGCCTCAGCCTCCTGAGTAGCTGGGATTACAGGCACGCGCCACCATGCCCAGCTAATGTTTTGTATTTTTAGTAGAGACGGGGTTTCACCATGTTGACCAGGATGGTCTCGATCTATTGACCTCGTGATCCACCCGCCTGGGCCTCCCAAAGTGATGGGATTACAGGCTTGAGCCACCACGCCCAGCTCAAGTTGTGTTTTAACCCATTTCAACTAACCAGGTTAACCCCTATCTGTTAATATACAATCAACCAGGTTAATTATGGGACATTAATCCTGAGACACACATGTCCTCTTCCCTACCTTCTTGTAGGCCGGGCGCAGTGGCTCACGCCTGTAATTCCAGCACTTTGGGAGGCCGAGGTGGGCGGACCACGAGGTCAGGAGTTCGAGACCAGCCTGACCAACATGGTGAAACCCCATCTCTACTAAAAATACAAAAATTAGCTAGGCGTGGTGGTATGAGCCTGTAATCCCAGCCATTTAGGAGGCCGAGGCAGGAGAATTGCTTGAACCCGGGAGATGGAGGTTGCAGTGAGCTGAGATCTCGCCATTGCACTCCAGCCTGGGCGACAGAGCAAGACTCCATCTCAAAAAAAAGGGGGGGGGGATGCTAAGACCATTCATAGGGGAAAGGACAGTCTTTTCAACAAATAGTGTTTAGAAAATTTGATATCTACAAATAAAAGAACAAAATTAGACCCCTACCTTATACTATATTTTAAAAATCAACTCAAAATGGCTCAAATGGCCAGGTGTGGTGGCTCATGGCTGTAATCTCAGCACTTTGGGAGGCTGAGATGGTCGGATCACTTGAGGTCAGGTTTTTGAGACCGGTCTGGCTAATATGGTGAAACCCTGTCTCTACTCGAAATACAAAAAGTAGCCAGGTGTGGTGCTGCACACCTATAGCCACAGCTACTTTGAGGCAGGAGAATCAGTTGAACCAAGAAGATGGAGGTTGCAGTGAGCCAAGATTGCACCAATTCCATCTCAAAAAAAAAAAAAAGAGAGATGTAACAATTTTCAGGGAAGGAGGTTGGTGAGTTCCAGATCTGGGCAAGCATCCTCTGTGACAACAAGGTTCATTTCTGTTTTCTTCTGTTTTTCCTGAAATTCATTTGGAATTTATTTCAGGGTATTATGTGACAGAAGTATTTAAATTTTATATATTTTGTTTGTTTGTTTGTTTTTTTTGAGACGGAGTTTCGCTCTTGTTACCCAGGCTGGAGTGCAATGGCGCGATCTCGGCTCACCGCAACCTCCGCCTCCTGGGTTCAGGCAATTCTCCTGCCTCAGCTTCCTAAGTAGCTGGGATTACAGGCACGCGCCACCACGCCCAGCTAGTTTTTTGTATTTTTAGTAGAGACGGGGTTTCACCATGTTGACCAGGATGGTCTCGATCTCTTGACCTTGTGATCCACCCGCCTCGGCCTCCCAAAGTGCTGGGATTACAGGCTTGAGCCACCGTGCCCGGCCAAATTTTATATATTTTAATCAATAACCTCAACATAATACTTTGAATAATTTTGCTACATGCATTCCTTATTACTTTTTGATGTCGTATTCATCAAATATCTTTATATTTATTATCTTTCTATTTTTCTTTCAGGATAACACTAACTAGTATTACATTATAATATATTTCATTTATCTATCTGTATCTATCTATTTTGAGATGGAGTCTCACTCTCTAGCCAGGCTGGGGTGCAGTGGTGCGATCTCAGCTCACTGCAACTTCCGCCTCCTGGGTCCTGGTTCCAGCAACTCTCCTGTCTCAGCCTCCCAAGTAGCTGGGATTACAGGCACGTGCCACCATCCCACCTAATTTTTGTATTTTTAGTAGAGATGGGGTTTCATCATATTGGCCAGGCTGATCTTGAAGTACCGACCTCATGATGGGATTATAGGTGTGAGCCATTGTGCCCGGCCAATATATTTTAATATCTTGGCTTTGGATATCTCTTTTTTTTTTTTTTTTTTTTTTTGAGATGGAGTTTCACTTTTGTTACCCAGGCTGGAGTGCAATGGCGTGATCTTGGCTCACCGCAACCTCCGCCTCCTGAGTTCAGGCAATTCTCCTGCCTCAGCCTCCTGAGTAGCTGGGATTACAGGCACGCACCACCATGCCCTGCTAATTTTTTGTATTTTTTGTAGAGACAGGGTTTCACCATATTGACCAGGGTGGTCTCGATCTCTTGACCTTGTGATCCACCCGCCTCGGCCTCCCAAAGTGCTGGGATTACAGGCTTGAGCCACTGCGCCCAGCCTGGCTCTGGATATCTCTTAATACTCTTCAGCAGGAAAACCAATCTTTGTTTTACTCATTTATTTATTTAGACAACCTTTACAATAATTGTGTCCAATGCATTGAAAAATAATCTCATTGGGATTTTGATAGAATCTGCTTTAAAACCACAGTGTAGTTGGGGGAGAATAAATATCAGCAGAGCCTGCATATTAGCTATCCAGAAAAATAATTAGTCTTTCAGTGTAGTTAAGAACTCTTTTTTTTTTTTTTTCAAGTTGTCTTTCAAAAATATATTTGGTCCTCAGGGGTACAGAATTGAATTAATCATAATTGCTTGGCACATACTATTATTATGTGTGCCAATTATTAAGTTATTATCTCTTGGCTTCAAATCTATTTCCCAGTACTAGGCTTTGTGTAATTGGGCTGGGACTCTGAAAACCCCACTTTGGTTTTGCCAAGTTGTGTGTTAACCTCTGCCAATAGGGGGCACCAGTGGGACTGTAATACCTGGAGGAGGAAACTTTTTTTTTTTTTTTTGAGACGGAGTTTCGCTCCTGTTGCCCAGGCTGGGGTGCAATGGTGGGATCTGGGCTCACCGTAACCTCCGCCTCCCGGGTTCAGGCAATGCTCCTGTCTTAGCCTCCCAAGCAGCTGGGATTACAGATATGCACCACCACGCCCAGCTAATTTCTTATATTTTTAGTAGAGATGGGGGTTTCTTCATGATGGTCAAGCTGGTCTTGAACTCCTGACCTGGGCAGCCCAAAGTGCCGGGATTACAGGCGTGAGCCACCTCATCCGGCCGGAAAATGGGGTCTTGCTCCTTCCTGTTCGCTTTCTGCTTATTTCCTGTTGGTTTCCTGTTTTCATCCATATCACCCAGCAAAGCTCCTTCACCATGTCCAGGACAGTTCTTTCCTGTAGCAGCCACTAAATCCAGTTTGCAGTTTTTTGAAACTTGTGCATCCTCAGAGGTGCAAGACTACTTGGGGATGCCAGACCAGCACCCCTTCCTGAGAAAATTCCGGTCTCTGGTGATCCGCCTCTGAGCTCGGCAACTCCAGCACCATCCTAGCAGTGCCCCCTCTTCAGAGGCTCAGTTTTATGTCCTCGGGCTCCTCATCCAAACGTTTAGTTTTTAATAACGCTAACCTTCGTCTTTGTTTTTCACACCCTAGTGAGATAGGAATTCCGCAGGACTGGTTTCCAAGACAACAAGACATAAGACCTCACTGATAAGAATGAAAACAGTAAAAGAAACTGGCTGCCTGTAATCCCAGCACTCTGGGAGGCTGAGGCGGGCAGATTTACGAGGTCAGGAGTTCGAGACCATCCTGGCCAATGTGGTGAAACCCCGTCTCTACTAAAAAATACAAAATATAGCTGGGCGTGGTGGTCAGTACCTGTAGTCTCAGCTACCTGGGAGGCTGAGGCAGGAGCATTGCTTGAACCCGGGAGGTGGAGGTTGCAATGAGCCAAGCTCGCGCCACTGCACTCCAGCCTGGTGCCTGGCGACAAAGCAAGACTCTGTCTCAAAAAAAGAAAGAAACTGGCCAAAATGAGCTAGAAGCAAGAGGGCAATGAAAGTGACCTCTGGTTACCTTCACTGCTCGTTATATGCTAATTGGAATGCATTAGCACGCTAAAAACACTCCCACCAGCACCTGACTTTACAAATACCAAGGCCTGGTGAAAATAACTGAAACAACTCATGCATAATTCACCCCTTACTTAGCATATAATCAAGAAATAACCATTAAAATAGCCAACCAACACTCCTCAGGGCTAGTCTGCCTATGAGGTGCCTACTCTTACTTTGCTCTCTTTCTTTCTTTTTTTTTTTGAGACTAAGTTCAGTAGTTTGAGACCAGCCTGGGCAACAAAGCAAGACTTTGTCTCTACCAAAAAAAAAAAAAAAAGCTAGGTGCAATTGCACACACCTGCAGTCCCAGCTACTCAGGAGGCTGAGGTGGAAGGATCACCTGGGCCTGGAGGGTCAAGGCTGCTGTGAGCTATGATTACACCACTGCACTCCAGCCTGGTCAACAGAGGGAGACCCTGTCGCCAAAAAAAAAAAAAAAAAAAATGCCGGGCGCGGTGGCTCAAGCCTGTAATCCCAGCACTTTGGGAGGCCGAGGCGGGTGGATCACGAGGTCGAGAGATCGAGACCATCCTGGTCAACATGGTGAAACCCCGTCTCTACTAAAAATACAAAAAACTAGCTGGGCATGGTGGCGCGTGCCTGTAATTCCAGCTACTTAGGAAGCTGAGGCAGGAGAATTGCCTGAGCCCAGGAGGCGGAGGTTGCGGTGAGCCGAGATCGCGCCATTGCACTCCAGCCTGGGTAACAAGAGCGAAACTCCGTCTCAAAAAAAAAAAAAAAAAAAAAAAAATTCGGCCGGGTGCGGTGGCTCATGCCTATTAATCCCAGCACTTGGGAGGCTGAGGCGGGTGGATCACGAGGTCAAGAGATGGAGACCATCCTGGTCAACATGGTGAAACCCTGTCTCTACTAAAAATACAAAAAGTTAGCTGGGCATGGTGGCGCGTGCCTGTAATCCCAGCTACTCAGGAGGCTGAGGCAGGAGAATTGCCTGAACCCAGGAGGCCGAGGTTACGGTGAGCCGAGATGGCGCCATTGCACTCCAGCCTGGGTAACAAGAGCGAAACTCCATCTCAAAAAAAAAAAAAATAGGCCGGGCGCGGTGGCTCAAGCCTGTAATCCCAGCACTTTGGGAGGCCGAGGCGGGTGGATCACGAGGTCAAGAGATCGAGACCATCCTGGTCAACATGGTGAAACCCTGTCTCTACTAAAAATACAAAAAGTTAGCTGGGCATGGTGGCGTGTGCCTGTAATCCCAGCTACTCAGGAGGCTGAGGCAGGAGAATTGCCTGAACCCAGGAGGCCGAGGTTACGGTGAGCCGAGATCGCGCCATTGCACTCCAGCCTGGGTAACAAGAGCGAAACTCCATCTCAAAAAAAAAAAAATAGGCCGGGCGCGGTGGCTCAAGCCTGTAATCCCAGCACTTTGGGAGGCCGAGGCGGGTGGATCACGAGGTCAAGAGATCGAGACCATCCTGGTCAACATGGTGAAACCCTGTCTCTACTAAAAATACAAAAAATTAGCTGGGCATGGCGGCGCGTGCCTGTAATCCCAGCTACTCAGGAGGCTGAGGCAGGAGAATTGCCTGAACCCAGGAGGTGGAGGTTGCGGTGAGCCGAGATCGTGCCATTGTACTCCAGCCTGGGTAACAAGAGCGAAACTCCGTCTCAAAAAAAAAAAAAAATATATATATATATATATATATATATATATATGTATATATGTATATATATATACGTATATATGTATATATATATATACGTATATAAATAAGCTGTATATATATACGTGTATATATATATAATACGTATATATATAAATACGTATATATATATATATATATATACGTATATAAAAAATTCGATGGCATGGTTGCACGCATCTGTAATCCCAGCTACTCCGGAGGCTTAGGCAGGGGAATTGCTTGAACCCAGGAGGTGGAGGTTACAGTGCGCTGAGATCACACCACTGCACTCCAGCCTGGGCAACAGAGTGAGACTCCATCTCAGAAATAATAATAAAACCATGCCCAGCTAATTTTTTGTGTTTTTAGTAGAGACGGGGTTTCACCATGTTGACCAGGATGGTCTCGATCTCTTGACCTCGTGATCCACCCGCCTCAGCCTCCCAAAGTGCTGGGATTACAGGCGTGAGCCACCGCGCACGACAAATATATATATTTTTTTATAGAGATGGGGTTTCACCATGTTGGTCAGGCTCGTCTCAAACTCCGCACCTAGTGATCCTCCTGCCTCTGCCACCCAAAGCAGAGGATTACAGGTGTGAGCCACCAAGCCGGGCCCCTAATCTTATTATGCAAATGAATTCTCCCCTTGGTCAGGGCCCTCTTGTCTGCTCCTCACTGTACCCGTGGCTGGCAGAGAAGGGAAGATGGAGCCACCATCTTGAACATCTCTAGTCCCCAGCTCCCACCAGGCTGGCATTCACCCATGCAAGCTCCCAGCTTGTGTGTCTATCTCTGCAGCTCAACTTTACAAACTCCTCTTTGTTAGAAAATGATTTGGGGCTGCCTTTCATTAAAAAGAAAAGCCTTGGCCGGGTGCAGTGGCTCACGCCTGTAATCCCAGCACTTTGGGAGGCCGAGGGGAGCCGATCACCAGGTCACGAGATTGAGACCATCCTGGCCAACATGGTGAAACCTTGTCTCTAGCAAAAATACAAAAATTAGCTGGGTGTGGTGGCGTGCACCTGTAGTCCCAGCTACTTGGGAGGCTGAGGCAGGAGAATCGCTTGAACCTGGGAGGTGGAGGTTGCTGTGAGCAGAGATCACGCCGTTGCACTCCAGCCTGGTGACAGAGCAAGACTCTGTCTAAATAAATAAATAAGCAAGCAAGCCAGGCATGTTGGGAGGTGCCTGTAGTCCCAGCTACTCAGAGGCTAGGCGGGAGAATTGCTTGAACCCAGGAGGCGCGGGTTGCAGATTGCACTACTGCGCTCCAGCCTGGGCGACGTGGTGAGACTCCATCTCAAAAAAACAACAAAAAAAGGCTTTACCAAAGACTCCTATACCCTATCTGCCTCAGTTATTTCTTAATAACTCCTGCATCACCTTGACCCCCTTCATGGGTGGGAACTGGAGTGGCTTTTTTCTGCCCAGCCTGCTGCTGGGGACTCCTCATGAGAGGGAGCGTGGGAGCAAACGCCAGAGCCGCCAGTCACCCCTCTCTGGTGGGAGCAGGCTCTGAGCAGGAGCGTCAGGCTCCTGCCCTCTCAGCACCCAGGTTCTTGTCTGGTGTCCAGGAAGAATTAGGTCACACGATTGAAGGATGGTGTATGGGGAGGATTTTATTGGGTGATGGAAGAAGTCGCTCTCAGCAGAATGGAGACAAGGGGATGGTGCGGGAAGAAGGCGATCTTTCCCTGAAGCTGCAGCATCCGAATTTAGCCGTGTCCGTCTGTGGGTCTCTGATGCTCAGCCCCTTGAACCCCCGCCATCAGCCACTTGTGTTGCTCTGCCAGCTGAAGTCCTTTTGTGAGCACAGGATAGGGGTGTGACAGGCCAAAAAGGCAACGTTTGGATGGAAAAATGGGGTCAGTAGCTTTCACTTAGGGCCAGGGTTCCAGGCTTGAAGGTCGGGTTTAGCCGGGAGCCCAGCTGCTCTGTATAGTCTGGGTATGATCAGTGCTATGCACCCAGGTAGTTGTTTGTATATCCTGTTGATATCTTTCTCTATTTGACCTGAGGTGTTTATATAGGTACAGCAGGTTTCATTAATTACAGTCGCTCCACTAGACCATACTAATTAATTTTTTTTTTTTTTTTTTTGAGTCAGTCTCACTCTGTCGCCCGGGCTGGAGTGCAGTGGCATGATCTTGGCTCATTGCAACCTCTGCCTCCTGGGTTCAAGCAATTCTCCTGCCTCTACCTCCCAAGTAGCTGGGATTATAGTAGTGCCCGCCACCATGCCTGGTTAATTTTTTTTTTCTTTTTTTTTAAAGACAGAGTCTTGCTCTGTTGTCAGGCACCAGGCTGGAGTGCAGTGGCGTGATCTCGGCTCACTGCAACCTCCACCTCCCGGGTTCAAGCAATTCTCCTGCCTTAGCCTCCCAAGTAGCTGGGACCTCAGGTGCATGCCACCACGCCCAACTAATTTTTGTGTTTTAGTAGAGACAGGGTTTCACTATGTTGGCCAGGATGGTCTCGATCTCTTGACCTTGTGATCCGCCTGCCTCAGCCTCCCAAAGTGCTGGGATTACAGGCATGAGCCACTGCGCCTGGCCAATTTTTGTATTTTTAGTAGAGATGAGCTTTCACTATCTTGACCAGGCTGGTCTTGAACTCCTAGCCTCGTAATCCACCCACCTCGGCCTCCCAAAGTGCTAGGATTCCAGGCATGAACCACTGCGCCGGGCCAACCATAGTAATTACTAATGTGTCATGAGACCATGGATAGACTAAGGCTAATCCGTTATCCATTACTATATCTGTTACGGAATTGAGGGACAGTCTCAATTTATCTAAACTGTCCCCCATTCTATGAGACAGCAGTGTGTAAAGAAGTGGCAGGCTTTTTAAGATGCTGTGATCCCTTTCTGCTGCCTTTAATGAAAATTCTCTCAGACATTGAAAAAAAAAAAATGCCAGGCGCGGTGGTTCAAGCCTGTAATCCCAGCACTTTGGGAGGCTGAGGCGGGTGGATCACGAGGTCAGGAGATCGAGACCATCCTGGTCAACATGGTGAAACCCCGTCTCTACTAAAAATACAAAAAATTAGCTGGGCATGGTGGCGCGTGCCTGTAGTCCCAGCTACTCAGGAGGCTGAGGCAGGAGAATTGCCTGAACCCAGGAGGCGGAGGTTGTGGTGAGCCGAGATCGCGCCATTGCACTCCAGCCTGGGTAACAAGAGCGAAACTCCATCTCAAAAGAAAAAAAAAAAGAAAAAAAAAAAAAAGTAAAGTGGATATTGTGGAAGAGGAATTGAAAAAAAAAAAAAGAAGTAGTAAAGAAGAGTTGCCTCATGATAAGCAAATCCTCCCCATGGGGCCAAGAAGTTGCTGGCAGCCCCAGCTCCAGCCAGTGTAAGGCCAATTGCCGACTTAGCTTTTGGGTAATGTCATAGAATTGTACAGTAGAGGGCTTTGCCTGGTCCTCTTATCCATTGACTTCCAAACCAAATGTCATCGATACTCTGGTAACCATGGGGTTTTATGATTTCTTTTTTTTTTTTTTCTTTTTTTTTTTTTTTGAGACGGAGTTTCGCTCTTGTTACCCAGGCTGGAGTGCAATGGCGCGATCGCGGCTCACCGCAACCTCCGCCTCCTGGGCTCAGGCAATTCTCCTGCCTCAGCCTCCTGAGTAGCTGGGATTACAGGCACGCGCCACCATGCCTAGCTCATTTTTTGTATTTTTAGTAGAGACGGGGTTTCACCATGTTGACCAGGATGGTCTCGATCTCTCGACCTCGTGATCCACCCGCCTCGGCCTCCCAAAGTGCTGGGATTACAGGCTTGAGCCACCGCGCCCGGCCGGGGTTTTATGATTTCAAATGAGAGAAAAGTTATTTGGAGGCTGAGTGAGTGGGAATCGGATATGGTTTGGGTTTTTGTCCCCATCGAAATCTCATCTCAAATTGTATTGCCCGTAATCCCCACATGCCGAGGGAGGATTCAGTTGGGAGGAGATCGGATCGTGGCGGTGCTTTCCTCCACGCTGTGCTCGTGGTAGTGAGTTCTCATGAGAGCTGATGGTTTTATAAAGCAGTTTTTCCTGTGCTTGCTCACTCCTCACTAGCCACCACGTAAGATGTGCCTGCTTCTTCGTCCTCCCGTGACTGTAAGTCTCCTGAAGCCTTCTCAGCCATGCAGAACTGTGAGTCAATTAAAACTCTTTTCTTTATGAATTACCCAGTCTTGGCTAAGTCATTATGGCTGTATGACAGTGAACTATTACAGTGCCCAAATGGCCAAAGGTATCCATTGGGGGTACAGACCTATATGGGGTGGGAGTTAAGAAGGTTGTCTATCCATGTTATCTGAGGGACACATTGGTTTAAGCATGAATGGGATGAGAATTTTGGGGGAGGCTGGGTTCGGTGGCTTACCCCTGTAATCCCAGCACTTTGGGAGGCTGAGGTTGGCAGATCACTAGAGGTCTGGAATTTGAGACCAGCCTGGCCAATGTGGTGAAATCTCATCTCTACTAAAAATTCAAAAGTTAGCCAGCATGATGGTGGGTGCCTATTAATCCCAGCTACTTGGGAGGCTGAGGCAGGAGAATTGTTTAAACCCGGGAGGTGGAGGTTGCAGTGAGCCAAGATCGTGCCACTGCACTCCAGCCTGGGTGGCAGAGTGAGACTGCATCTCAAAAAAAAAAAAAAAAAAAAAAAAAAGAGGGGCCAGGTGCGGTGGCTCAAGCCTGTAATCCCAGCACTTTGGGAGGCCGAGGCCGGTGGATCATGAGGTCAAGAGATCGAGACCATCCCGGTCAACCTGGTGAAACCCCGTCTCTACTAAAAATACAAAAAATTAGCTGGGCATGGTGGTGTGTGCCTGTAATCCCAGCTACTCAGGAGGCTGAGGCAGGAGAATTGCCTGAACCCAGGAGGCGGAGGTTGCGGTGAGCCGAGATCGCACCATTGCACTCCAGCCTGGGTAACAAGAGCGAAACTCCATCTCAAAAAAAAAAAAAAAAAAAAAAAAAGGCTGGGTGTGGTGGCTCACACCTGTAATCCGAGCACTTTGGAGGCCAAGGCGGGCGAATCACCTGAGGTCAGGAGTTCAAGACCAGCATGGCCATCACGGTGAAACCCTATCTTAAAAAAAAAAAAAAAAAAAAAAAAAAAATTTAAAAAAAATTAGCCGGGCAGGGTGGTGCGTGCTTGTAATCCCAGCTACTTGGGAAGCTGAGCCTAGATCATGCCACTGCACTCCAGCCTGGGTGACAGATAGACTCCTTCTCAAAAAAAAAAAAAAAAAAAAATCCTGCCGGCATCATGGTTACTCATGTATGATCATCAGTGTTGATTGCAGTGGGTTCCAGCTGAAGCGACTGCCTTCAGGGAATTCTGTGGCTGCTGCAGGGGACCACTGCTGCGCTTCGGATGTGTTTTGTTTGTCCCCACCCTTGTACGTGTTGAAGTTGATCCACAGTGTGCTGGCGTTGGGAAGTGGGACCCAGTGGGAGGCGTTTCGGCTGTAAGGGTGGATCACTCATGAACAGCTTGGTGCTATTCTCATCGTGGCGAGTGAGTTCTTGCTCTGGAGAGACTGGATTCGTTTTCATGGGAATGGAGTAGTTCCCGTGAGAGTAGGTTGTTCGAAAGCGAGGAAGCCCCTCAGGTTCCCACTCTTCACACGTGACTGCTTCCCCTTTGACCTTCTCCACCATGTGTGATGCAGCAGGAAAGTCCTAGCCATGGCCGGCCACGGTGGCTCACACGTGTAATCCCGGCACTTTGGGAGACCCAGGCAGGTGGATCACCTGAGGTCAGCAGTTCAAGACCAGCCTGGCCAACGTGGTGAACCCCATCTCTCTTTTTCTTTCTTTTTATTTTTTCATTTGTTTTTTGAACCCCCATCTCTACAAAAATACAAAAATTAGCCAGACATGATGGCAGGTGTTTGTAATCCCAGCTACTCGGGAGGCAGAGGTGGAGAGGTTGCAGTGAACTGAGACTGCACCATTGCATTCCAGCCTGGGGGACAGAGCGAGATTCCGTCTCTAAAAACAAAAACAAGCCGGGCGCGTTGGCTCAAGCCTGTAATCCCAGCACTCTGGGAGGCCGAGGCAGGTGGATCACAAGGTCAAGAGATCGAGACCATCTTGGTCAACATGGTGAAACCCCGTCTCTACTAAAAATACAAAACATTAGCTGGGCATGGTGGTACATTCCTGTAATCCCAGCTACTCAGGAGGCTGAGGCAGGAGAATTGCCTGAACCCAGGAGGTAGAGGTTGTGGTGAGCCGAGATCGCGCCATTGCCCTCCAGCCTGGGTAACAAGAGCAAAACTCCATCTCAAACAAAAACAAAAACAAAAACAAAAAACAAAACAAAAAAAAGTCCTAGCCAGAAACCAGGGCCATGCCCTTACACTTCTTAGTCTGCAGAAGCCCGAATGAAATTTGTTAAAAATGTCACTTCTTTATCAGTTACCCAGTCCCAGATATTCTTCCATTGCAATGCATAATGTTCTAAGGGCATCCACTATGATACTAACGATGGCCACAGGACAGTGGTATGTAGCAGTGTCTTCTGAGTACCCCAAGATGCCTACTGAAAGGACATTACAAGCTCAAGGTTTTTTTGTTTGTTTGTTTGTTTTTTGTTTTTTGTTTTTTTGAGATGGAGTTTTGCGCTGTCACCCAGGTTGGAGTGCAGTGGCATGATCTTGGCTCACTGAAAACTCTGCCTTCCGGGTTCAGCTGCTTCTCCTGCCGCAGTCTCCCAAGTAGCTGGGATTACAGGCATGCATCACCACACCCAGCTAATTTTTGTATTTTTAGTAGAGACGGGGTTTCACCACGTTGGTCAGGGTGGTCTTGAACTCCTGACCTCAAGTGATCCGCCCACCTCTGCCTCCCAAAGTGCTGGGATTAGAGACAGGAGCCACCGTGCCCAGCACAAGTTTCTAATATGAAGGTTTGGGCATCAGTTGAAAAGGAGTAGGTCTTTGAGACTTGAAACGTGGACATCTGGTTGAACACAGATAAATCTGTGAATTTTGAACTTTCCTTCCCACTTTTCCCACTGGCTACCAGCTCATTTCTGCACTCCACTTTGCTGCAGATCTTATCAAAATAGTGATCTACACCCACCATCTTGAAATCTTGGCAGCCGGGTGCAGTGGCTCATGTCAGTGATCCCAGCACTTTCTGAGGCTGAGTCAGGAGGATCACTTAGGTCCAAGAATTGAAGGGCAACCCAAGCAACATAGTGAGACTGCAGCACCACAAAAAAAAATAAACCAAATTAGCCAGGTGTGGTGGCACAAGCCTGCAGTGCCAGCTACTGGAGAGGCTGAACAGGGAGAATAGCTTGAGCCCAGGAGATGGAGGCCGCAGTGAGCTAAGATGGCACCACAGCACTCCAGCCTGAGCAACAGAGGAAGATCCAGTGTCAAAATAAATAAGTAGATAAATAAAATTATTTGCCTTCCATTCTATCTTAAATTGATTCACTGGGGCCAGATGTGATGGCTTATACCTCCCAACACTGTGGGAGGCTAAGGCAGGAGGATCATTTGAGGCCAGCACTGCAAGACCAGTTTGGGCGATATGGTGACACCCTATTTCTACAAAAAAAATTTTAAAAATCTGGCCAGGAACGGTGGCTGACGCCTGTAATCCCAGCACTTTGGGAGGCCGAGGCAGGTGGATCATCTGAGGTCAGGAGTTAGAGGCCAGCCTGGACAACATAGCAAAACCCCGTTTCTACTAAAAATACAAAACTAGCCTGTCGTCCCAGTGACTCGGGAGGCTGCAGTGGGAGGATTGCTTGAACCCAGGAGGTCGGGACTGTGATGAGCTATGTTCATGCCACTTCACTCCAGCCTGGTTGACAGAGCAAGACCCCATATCAAAAAAAAAAAAAAAAAAAAAAAAAAGTAAACAAAGTAATTCCTTGAGTCTCCTTCAACCACCACTCCAGTGAAAATACTTTCAC
This sequence comes from Saimiri boliviensis, assembly GCF_048565385.1. NCBI lineage: Eukaryota > Metazoa > Chordata > Mammalia > Primates > Cebidae > Saimiri > Saimiri boliviensis. The sequence continues at coordinate 8,310,494 of NC_133462.1, read as the reverse complement.
TTTCATTGTTCAGTGCAGGGATCAGTTTCCCGGTCCTCAGCACAGCTGACCCACAGAACCACGTGCAGTTGGTTGTTCCCTCCTCATTGGTACATTTTTTTTTCACTCCTTTCCAGGACATCCATGAGCTGAGATTGCACCACTGCACCCCTGCCTGTGCAACAGAGAAAAAAACTCTGTCTCTAAATAAATAAATAAATTGAACAGAGGCTGAAGATGGGATTCTGGGATCAGGTCATTCACCTGTTTGACGAGCTGGTTAATGATGAGATGATACCCTGGCAAGCGGAAAACGGGATGACAGTTATTCCATGTAGTGGCATCATTTATTATTTATTATCGTTGGTTGTTTTCTTTTTTTTTTTTAACTTTTTTTTTTTTTCTTTTTAAAATAAAGATGGGGTTTCACCATGTTGGTCAGGCTGGTCTTGAACTCCCGACCTCAGGTGATCCATCCGCCTTGGCCTCCAAAGTGCTTGGATTACAGGCGTGAGCCACCATGCCCGGCCTGTCATTGGTTGTTTTCAGTGAGATTTCAGTAATCAAATCAAAAGGCTTTAGCCAGGTATACTGGGTGCACCTGTAGTCCCAGTCACTTGGGAGGCTGAAGCTAGAGGATCACTTGAGCCCTGGTGTTCAAGGCTGCAGGGAGCTGTGATTGTGCCACTGTACTTCAGCCTGGGTGACAGAATGAAATTATCTCTTAAAAAAATCTTTTTTTTTTTTTTTTTTTGAGGCGGAGTTTCGCTCTTGTTACCCAGGCTGGAGTGCAATGGCGTGATCTCGGCTCACCGCAACCTCCGCCTCCTGGGTTCAGGCAATTCTCCTGTCTCAGCCTCCTGAGTAGCTGGGATTACAGGCACGCACCACCATGCCCAGCTAACTTTTTGTATTTTTAGTAGAGACGGGGTTTCACCTTGCTGACCAGGATGGTCTTGATCTCTTGACCTCGTGATCCACCCGCCTCGGCCTCCCAAAATGCTGGGATTACAGGCTTGAGCCACCGCGCCCGGCCTTTTTTTTTTTTTCCAAACAGATGGAGTCTTGCTCTGTTGCCAAGCTGGAGTGCAGTGGTACCATCTTGGCTCACTGCAACCTCCGCCTCCTGGGTTCAAGTGATTTTCCTGTCTCAGCCTCCCGAGTAGCTGGGACTATAGGTGTGCGCCCCCAAGCCCAGCTAATTTTTTGTATTTTGGTAGAGATGGGGTTTCACCATGTTGGCCAGGATGGTCTCGATCTCCTGATCCCATGATCCACCTGCCTCGGCCTCCCAAAGTGATGAGATTACAGGTGTGAACCATGGCACCTGGCCAAAAAAGAAGAGCCTGTTTTAAAAGAATTTAGAAAAGCAACTAACTGCTGCCCTTGACCAATATAGCAGGAATGATGAGGGTTGTGGAACAGAACAGTTATTTCTGTCACACTGGGAAGACGACATAAAGAAAATGATGAGCTCAGGCCTTCAAACTCTCAGCTCCGGAAGGAGATGAAGATGCTGTGTATTTCCAAAGACCTCGCAAACCTGGGTGTATGTGTAGGAATGGATTCTAAGGGTGTTGGACCTGGGAGAACAGAATGTAAAGTCTGATGGGAATGAATCAATTTATTGATTCTGAATTTAATATGCTAGCTTGAGCAGCTTCGAGTAGCTCTAGTAATAACTGACCCAAACTTGGGTTCAGTGGTGGTCTACACGTCACTAGGTTAACAACCCAGAACTTCCCAGGCAGAATGTCAAGAAAAGAAGTTAAAGTGGTGGGGCGCAGTGGCTCACGCCTGTAATCCCAGCACTTTGGGAGGCCGAGGCGGGTGGATCACCTGAGGTCGGGAGTTCGAGACCAGTCTGACCAACATGGAGAAACCCCATCTCTACTAAAAATACAAAATTAACCGAGTGTGGTGACACATGGCTGTACTCCCAGCTCCCCAGAAGGCTGAGGCAGAAGAATCACTTGAACCCTTGAACCCAGGAGGCAGAGGTTTTGGTGGGCAGAGATCATGTCCCATTGTACTCCAGCCTGGGCAACAAGAGTGAAACTCTGTTTATAAAAAAAAAAAAAATATATATATATATATATATATATATATATATATATACACACACTTGTTATGTACAATTAGATGTCTCTCCTCACGTATACATCCCCCAGTAGTACACAGGAACATTTTTTTTTTTTTTTTTTTTTTTTGAGGCGGAGTTTTTGCTCTTGTTACCCAGGCTGGAGTGCAATGGTGAGATCTCAGCTCACCACAACCTCCGCCTCCTGGGTTCAGGCAATTCTCCCGCCTCAGCCTCCTGAGTAGCTGGGATTACAGGCACGCGCCACCATGCCCAGCTAATGCTTTGTATTTTTAGTAGAGATGGGGTTTCACCATGTTGACCAGGATGGTCTCGATCTCTTGACCTCATGATCCACCCACCTCGGCCTCCCAAAGTACTGGGATTACAGGCTTGAGCCACCGCGCCCGGCCTCAGGAACATTCTTTTCACTGAGAAATGAACTCAGGAGGAGTATAAATAAATGGGTGGATAGATGGATGGATGGATGGATAGATCAATCAGTAGATAAGAGTGCTCTCCATTCAACAACTGAAGCACACACTTTTTTTTCTCAAGCACACTTGTAAAAATTGATCTATACTAAGCCAAAAGAAAGCCCCAATGAATTTCAATGAACAGGTATTATACAGATCAACGTTTCTGACCACTATGTAATTAAATCTCCAGTTAATGTCAAAAAGAGGAATTTAAAATCATCATACATCGGCTGGGTGCAGTGACTCACGCCTGTAATTCCAGTACTCTGGGAGGCCGAGGCAGGCAGATCATGCGGTCAGGAGTTTGAGACCAGTCTTGCCAAGATGGTGAAACCCCATTTTTACTAAGGATACAAAAAATTAGCCAGGTGTGGTGGCACGCGCCTGTAATCCAGCTACTCAGGAGGCTGAGGCAGGAGAATCACTTGAACCTTGGAGGTGGAGGTTGTAGTGAGCTGAGATTGTGCCACTGCACTTCCAGCCTGGTGACAGGGCAAGGCTCTGTCTCAAAAAAATAAGAATAAAAAAATTAAATCCTCATATATATGGAAATTTAAATTGTTTTATTTTTTTTATTTTTATTTTTTTTAAGACGGGGTTTCACCATGTTGGTCAGGCTGGTCTTGAACTCCTGACCTCAGGTGATCTGCCCGCCTTGGCTTCCAAATTATTGGATTACAGGTGTGAGCCACTATGCCTGGCCTGTTTTAATTTTTGCTCTTTAGACAGGGTCTCACTCTGTCACCCCCACTCTATAGAAGACCTTGCCTCTACATAAACTTCAAAAAATTAGCCAGGCATGGTGGCCCGCACCTGTATTCCTAGCTACTTGGCTGAGGCGTAAGGATCACTTGAGCCCAGAAGTTCAAGGCTGCAGTGAGCTATGGTTGCACCGTTGCGCTCCAGCCTGGGCAACAGACCGAGACTGTCTCTTTAAAAACAATGCTGGGCACGGTGGCGTATGCCTGTAGTCCCAGCTACTCGGGAGGCTGAGGCGGGAAGATTACCTAAGGTCAAGAGTTCGAGACTAGTCTGGCCAACATGGTGAAACCTTGTCTCTACTAAAAATGCAAAAATTTGTGGGTAACACCCGCCATGGGCACTGAGGAAGTAGAACTGTGCAGACCCCAGGCACGATTGATGCCTGAAGCATAACTAACTGCTTACTTCTATCTAGCTTATACATATAATCATACTTAGTCCCATATAATCTTTCTATATAATCATATAACTGCCGGGCGCGGTGGCTCACGCCTGTAATCCCAGCACTTTGGGAGGCCGAGGCGGGTGGATCACAAGGTCAAGAGATCGAGACCATCCTGGTCAACATGGTGAAACCCCGTCTCTATTAAAAATACAACAAATTAGCTGGGCATGGTGGCGCATGCCTGTAATCCCAGCTACTCAGGAGGCTGAGGCAGGAGAATTGCCTGAACCCAGGAGGCGGAGGTTGCGGTGAGCCGAGATCGTGCCATTGCACTCCAGCCTGGGTAACAAGAGCGAAACTCCATCTCAAAAAAAAAAAAAAAAAAAAATCATATAACTTACTGCTTCCTGTATCTAGCTTATATATATAAAATCATACTCCCATACATTCTTTCTATATAATCATATAACTTATTGCTTACTATATCTAGCTTATATATATAAAATCATACTCCCATATAATCTTTTTTTTTTTTTTTTTTTTTTTTTTTTTTTTTTTTGAGACGGAGTTTCGCTCTTGTTACCCAGGCTGGAGTGCAATGGCGTGATCTCGGCTCACTGCAACCTCCGCCTCCTGGGTTCAGGCAATTCTCCTGCCTCAGCCTCCTGAGTAGCTGGGATTACAGGCACGCGCCACCATGCCCAGCTCATTTTTTTTTTTGTATTTTTAGTAGAGACGAGGTTTCACCATGTTGACCAGGATGGTCTCGATCTCTTGACCTCGTGATCCACCCGCCTCAGCCTCCCAAAGTGCTGGGATTACAGGCTTGAGCCACCGCGCCCGGCTTGTTTTGTTTTGAGACATAGTCTGGTTGTCATCCAGGGTGGAGTGCAGTGGTGCCATCTTGGCTCGCTGCCAACCTCCACCTCCCAGGTTCAAGTGATTCTCCTGCCTCAGCCTCCCCAGGAGCTGGAATCACATGTACCTGTCACCACAACTGGCTAATTTTTTTTTTAATAGAGACGGGGTTTCAGCATGTTGGCCAGGCTCGTCTTAAACTCCTGACCTCAGGTGATCCACCCACCTCGGCCTCCGAAAGTGCTGGGATTACAGGCGTGAGCCACTGCACCAGGCCTAGAGTGGCTCATTTTTTATAGCTGGTGAACCTGCTCCGACACATCATTATCACCCAAAGTCCGTGGTTGACATAAGGGTTCACACTTGATGTGTCCGTGGGTTTGGACCCATGTATAATGACATGTCTCCACCACTGTAGTCTCATCCAGAGTCATTTCACGGCCCTAAAAATCCATTGTGCTCTACCTGTTCATCCCTCCCTCCCAATCTCTGGCAAACCCTGCCTTCTGGTTTGTTTGAGACGGTTTCACGCCGTCTTCCAGGCTGGCGTGCGGTGGTGCCATCTCTGCTCGCTGCCAACCTTCACCTCCCAATTCAAGCGATTCTCCTGCCTCAGCCTTCCAAGTACCTAGAATTACAGGTGCCCGCCACCACACCAAGCTAATTTTTGTGTTTTTAGTAGCGACAGGGTTTTGCCATGTTGGCCAGGCTGTTTTGAACTCCTGGCCTCAAGTTGTCCACTTACTTGGCCTCCTAAAGTGCTGGGATCACAGGCGTGAGCCACCACGCCTGGCCGCAAACATTCATCTTTATACCGTCTCCAGAGTTTTGCCTTTTCCACAGTGTCCTACAGCTGGAATCATACAGTATGGATGTGTGGTTATTATATATCATACATAGCTTTTTGTCCACGGTTCCTGGTTCATACCTCCCATATCCCTTATTACAGTCTTTTTTTTTCTTTTCTTTTTTTTTTTTTTTTTTTTGAGACAGAGTTTCGCTCTTGTTACCCAGGCTGGAGTGCAATGGCGCGATCTCGGCTCACCGCAGCCTCCGCCTCCTGGGTTCAGGCAATTCTCCTGCCTCAGCCTCCTGAGTAGCTGGGATTACAGGCACGCACCACCATGCCCAGCTAATTTTTTGTATTTTTAGTAGAGACGGGGTTTCACCATGTTGACCAGGATGGTCTCCATCTCTTGACCTCGTGATCCACCTGCCTCGGCCTCCCAAAGTGCTGGGATTACAGGCTTGAGCCACCGCGCCCGGCCCAGTCTTTTTTTTTCTTTTGAGATGGGAGTGTTGCTCTGTCACCCAGGCTAGAGTGTAGTGGTACAGTCTTGGCCCACTATAACCTCTGACTCCTGAGTTCAAGTGATTCTCCTGCCTCAGCCTCCCAAGTAGCTGGGATCACAGGCTAGTGCTACCACACTAATTTTTTTTTTTTTTTTTTTTTTTTTGAGACAGTCTCGCTCAGGTGCCAGGCTGGAGTGCAGTGGCTGGATCTCAGCTCATTGCAACCTCCGCCTCCCAGGTTCAAGCGATTCTCCTGCCTCACCTCCTGAGTAGCTGGGACTACAGGCACGTGCCACCATGCCCAGCTAATTTTTGTATTTTTTTTTAGTAGAGACTGGGTTTCACCATGTTGGCCAGGATGGTCTCAATCTATTGACATCGTGATCCGCCTGCCTCAACCTCCCAAAGTGCTGGGATTACAGGTGTGAGCCACTGAGACTGGCCACATTTTTTTTTTTTTTTTTTTTTTTTTAAGTACAGAAAGGGTTTCACCATGTTGGCCAGGTTATTTTCAAACTCCTGGTCTCAGGTGATCTGTTTGCCTTGGCCTCCCAAAATGCTGGGATTACAGGAGTGAGTCATTGTGCCTGGCCCTGGCTGACACCTTGACTCTAACTTCATGGTGGGTCTGCACCAGGACCAATCAGCTAACCACTCCTGGGGTTAGCTGATTGGTCAGAAGTATTTCTAACTTTCAGAAGTTTAGATATGTTTGTTACCTTAAGCAATTAACTTACAGGGTATTTTTAAACAACAATAGACAAAATATTGATTAAACAGACCCAAACTACACCACAGAACCTCGTGTTTGCTAAGAATTAAATCACAGTCACCCGGGTATGGTGGTTCACACCTTTAAACCCTGGCACTTTGGGAGGCAAGGTGGGCAGACTGCCTGCGCTCAGGACTTTTAGACCACCCTGGGCAACATGCCGAAATGCTGTTTCTACTGAAAATACAAAAAATTAGCTGGGCGTTTAAAAATCATGTGTTTGGGCCGGGCGCAGTGGCTCACACCTGTAATCCCAGCACTTTGGGAGGCCGAGGCGGGTGGATCACGAGGTCAAGAGATCGAGACCACCCTGGCCAACACAGTGAAACCCTGTGTCTACTAAAAATACAAAAAAAATAGCTGGGTGTCCTGGCACGTGCCTCTGGCCCCAGCTACTCGGGCAGCTATGGTGGAAGAATCGCTTGAACCCAGGAGGCGGAGGTTGCAGTGAGCTGAGATTGCGCCTCTGCACTCCAGCCTGATGACAGAGCAAGACTCCATCTCAAAAAAAAAAAAAAAAAAAAAAAAAGGCCGGGCGCGGTGGCTCAAGCCTGTAATCCCAGCACTTTGGGAGGCCGAGGCGGGTGGATCACGAGGTCAAGAGATTGAGACCGTCCTGGTCAATATGGTGAAACCCCGTCTCTACTAAAAATACAAAAAAAAGTAGCTGGGCATGGTGGCACATGCCTGTAATCCGAGCTACTCAGGAGGCTGAGGCAGGAGAATTGCCTGAGCCCAGGAGGCGGAGGTTGCGGTGAGCCGAGATCGCGCCATTGCACTCCAGCCTGGGTAACAAGAGCGAAACTCCGTCTCAAAAAAAAAAAAAAAAAAAAAAAAAAAATCGTGTGTTTGGAGAAATTAATTATTTTATTTTATTTTATTTATTTATTTTTTTTTTTGAGACGGAGCTTTTGCTCGTTACCCAGGCTGGAGTGCAATGGTGCAATCTCGGCTCACCACAATCTCCGCCTCCTGGGTTCAGGCAATTCTCCTGCTTCAGCCTCCTGAGTAGCTGGGATTACAGGCACGCGCCACCATGCCCAGCTAATTTTTTGTATTTTGAGTAGAGACGGGGTTTCACCATGTTGACCAGGATGGTCTCGATCTCTTGACCTCGTGATCCACCTGCCTCGGCCTCCCAAAGTGCTGGGATTACAGGCTTGAGCCACCGCGCCCGGCGAAATTAATTATTATTTTTTTTTATTATTTTTTTTTAGACGGAGTTTCGCTCTTGTTACCCAGCCTGGAGTGCAATGGCACGATCTCGGCTCACCGCAACCTCCGCCTCCTGGGTTCAGGCAATTCTCCTGCCTCAGCCTCCTGAGTAGCTGGGATTACAGGCATGCACCACCATGCCCAGCTAATTTTTTGTATTTTTAGTAGGGACGGGGTTTCACCTTGTTGACCAAGGTTGGTCTCGATCTCTTGACCTTGTGATCCACCCGCCTCGGCCTCCCAAAGTGCTGGGATTACAGGCTTGAGCCACCGCGCCCGGCCGAAATTAATTATTTTAAAAAATTTTTTTAAAAAAGAAAGAAAATTAGCCAGGTGTGGTGGTGCATGAATGTAGTCCCAGGTACTCAGGAGGCTGATGCAGGAGAATTCCTTGAACCCAGGATGCGGAGGTTGCAATGAGCTGAGATCATGCCACTGCACTCCAGCCTGGGCAACAGAATGAGAATCTGCTCCAAAAAGAATAATAAAATGTATTTATTTATTAAATCACAGCGGGCATAGAGGTAGTGCATGGTGTGTGGGCAATTCACTAGTCCTCTGGTGCCAAAAAGGAGATGGAATTCATGCCAGCATGAGGGATCATTTATTGTTCAGGGGCTGGGCCCCCATGTTTCGGGGGGGTTCCCGCACTGCTGCCTCCCCCCATGGTTCCCGTGGACCCCTCAAGTGGCAGGTTGCTGAGCTGATCATGGAGCGAGCACATCTTCAAGTGTAGATAGTCCAGAGTGGCCATCTTCTCCCTGTCATGACGGTCAGTGGGGAGGTGATGCTGGCATGGCTGGGTGCGGGGGTGTTGGAGCGGAAGCAGAGGTCAGGCCCTTGCCCGCAGCTCTCACCCTCCTCCCACGCCCTCAGCCTCCTTCCTCACTCCGGCTTCATCTTGTCTGTCAGCAGCAGGTTCTTGGCTCGCATGGCCTCGTCTTGGGCCAGCCGAAGGGTGGAGCTCAGGGCCTCCGCTCTGACGTGTTTGGCTAAGGCCTGGCGCTCCAGCTCCTGGGGAGAGGAGCGTAGGCGCAGCTGGGCTTGCTGGACTAGGCTAGGGGTGGAGGGGGAGCTGGATTGTGGAGGGCAAAGGGTTGGGTTCCCTGGGGACCACATTTCTCCCACAGAGTTTCCCATCATGCCTTGAGCTTGAGACCGACCCCAGCATCCCACAGTGTAGGTCTCCGGATTCTGTTGTGGACTAAGCCTGTGCCTGTCCTATTGTCTGTCCCTGACCTATGTCCCAGCAAGCACGAAATCAGTGTCTGTCATCTGTCTCCTAAGCTCATGAACTATCCTACATTTGATATGTGTATGTGCCCCAGTATCCTACCACATGGTGACCTTCTACATCCCATAATTTAGAAGAGCCCACATCTCCCTATTAGACCAGCACCTTTAACACACAAGTCCTGGCTGGGTGCGGTGGCTCACACCTGTAATCCCAGCACTTTGGGAGGCTGAGGCAGGTAGATCACTTAAGGTCAGGAGTTCAAGACCAGCCTGGCCAACAGGGTGAAACCCTGTCTCTACTAAAAGTACAAATATTAGCCGGGCGTGGTAGCGCGTGCCTGTAATCCCAGCTACTCAGGAGGCTGAGGCAGGAGAATCACTTGAACCTGGGAGGTGGAGGTTGCAGTGAGCCGAGATGGCACCAGTGCACTCCAGCCTGGGTGACAGAGTGAGACTCAAACCAGTTCTTAGTGTCCTGGTTCTCTGTGTCCCACCACACCAAGCCCCATGTCCTCAAGTATTAGTCCTATAGCTCCACCACATCAATGTCCCACGGTGCCTCACTTGTCCGTCTCACCCACACAACAGAATCCCACAGTACATTAGGTCGACATCCCATAATACAGTGCACTGGGGCTCAAGTTCCACCAACCACTGGGCCGAGTGTGTTGCGCAATGCCCATTTCCCGCAACGCATCAGCTAACGGGGACCTACAGTCACTGGGTTCTGGCTCCCCTCTATATATCTGACCCCAGTGATCTTGTACAAGGCACTATCGCTCTAAAAGCTTAGAGAAAATCAGACCTATGTTCCATGAAGCTTTAGACTGGTGCCTGTCTCGTGTCCCGCAATGCACTAGATCCGATGTCCCATCATGCTTTGGGCTCAAGTCCATCTTCCAGGGTTTCATGATTGGCCTGTGACTCACTCATCACCAAACTGCTTGCCTGTCCCCCCATGCATTAGGGCCAAGTCCTCCCTCCCCCAGTGCCTGCTGCTCCCAGCTCAGCCCTTCCCTTCCTGCCACACACCAGCAGTACCCTTGAGGCCAGGGCTCCCCTCCCCTTGCCCCGACAGAACAGTAAAATGGGACATGGTGGCCCATATTCCCTGGTACCAGAATCTTCTTGTGTAGCCTCTGACAGCTGGGACAGGCAGGAGCCAGGCCCCTCTGCTTCACCTCGTCCACTAACGGGGTCAACGCGCGGTCCAGCAGCTGCTGCAGGGACTCCGTGGACAACTGCGACCCCTGGCTGAGGGAGGGGTGGTCACCAGATAAAGAGGCCCAGCACCAACTTCGAATGCCCCAAGCTCACCTGTGCAGCCTCCACTTGGCCCCGTTTCCACTATGCACCCTATGCAACCTTCCTAGCATGCACTGGGAAGTTTGCATCGTAGGATGCTACACTGCACCAGCTGTCCCTTGGTTTTCACGGTGCTCTGGGGATCACTATTCCATTTTTTTTTTTTTTTTTTTTGATGGAGTCTTGCTCTGTCTCTAGGCTGGGGTGCAGTGGCACGATCTCCACTCACTGCAACCTCCACCTCCTGAGTTCAAGCGATTCTCGTGCCTCAGCTGCCCGAGTAGCTGGGATTACAGGCACATGCCGCCACACCCCAGCTAATTTTTGTATTTTTAGTAGAGATGGACTTTCACCATGTTGGCCAGGCTGATCTCCAACTTCTGATCCCAAGTGATCTGCCTGTCTTGGCCTCCCAAAGTGCTGGGATTACAGGCGTGAGCCAGTGCACTCTGTACCAAGTTTCTCTTGAGTTCCACAAGACACTGATTTTACCTCGCAGAGAGGGAAGAAATGAGGCTTCCATCGTGCAGCAGAACAGGCTGGTCCTACCATGCACTGGGATGCCTTGTCTCCCACAATGAACAACGCCCCCCACTTCACTAATGCCCCATCTCCTTCCATATCTCCTTTAATGTTCTATCCACATAAGGCTCCCAGAGGCAGGCCCAGCCCTGTTACCTGGCACAGCGAGCACAGTTGCCTTGGTGGGACCGATCCAGGTTCATGGAGAGGTCAGGCCCTCTTCGAGAGTTCTGAAATTGCCGCCCGAACTCCTCCAGAATGGGTTTCAGTGGGCCCAGCCCTTCCAGTTCGCTCCTCAGTGAAGCCACAGACACTGCTGACCGCTCCACCCTGGGGCATGAGTAACCAGTGTGGCCAGGTGGCCTCGAGTGGTATAGCCCCTGCAAGACTCCACCCATTGTTACCCGCCATTTGTGTCTATGGAGACTCTGGTCTGGAACCTTCCACCCTGCCCACCCCTGTTTGCTCTGACTGGTCTCATTTTTTTGTGTTTTATTTTATTTATTCACTATATTGAGACAGGGTCTCGCCCTGTTGCCCAAGCTGGAGTGCAGTGGCCTCATCATAGCTCTCTGAAGCCTTGAACTCCGGGGCTCAAGTGATCACTCCTGCCTCAGCCTCCTGAGTGGCTAGGACTACCAGGGTGCCACACCACACCATTCCCAGCTGATTTTTAAACTGTTTGTAGAGATGGGGGGTGGGCCGGTCTCTGCTATGTTTCCCAGGCTGGTCTTGAACTCCTAGCCTCAAGTTATCAGCTGCCTCACCTCGGCCTTCCAAAGTGCTGGGATTATAGGCATGAGCCACCACTGGGCCACCTTTAGTAGCTTACTGTTTGGAATGCCTCTCCCAGTTCTCTAATTGGCTTTCCCAGATCCCACGTGACCCCACCCTTTGCCCTTTTAAGGTGTAGCCCACACCCTTTTCAAATTGATTTCACCCGTCGGGCCTAATTAGGGCTGATGCGACCCTTCCTGCTCTCTAACTGGCGTTTCCCCATGTCGGTCTGTGTTCCGGAATGCCCCGCCATAGCTGATTGGCCTACCCCTTTCCCTCAAGGCCCCGCCCTCGGGTTGAGATCGCGCTGCCCTTTCGGTCTTCCTGGTCCTTACATCGTGCACAGCTCATCCGCCCGACCTCGCAGCTCCTGCAAGCCTCGCGCCGTCTGCGCCTGCTCGCGCTGTGCCCGTTCCCACTGGCCTAGGAAGCCGTCGACCCTGCCGCCGAGGCCCCCGAGCAGCCGCAGGGCCTCCTGCACCGCCCCTTCCTCCTGACGCCACCGGGCAGTCAGCGAGGACACCTCTCTCCTGGAGAGGCAGAGGGAGGGAATGGGTCGGAGCTAGGCTTGGACAGACCGCCACTTGCCCCCACGAGATAGATGGGACAGGACTCGCCTATCTCGCCCCACTGAGACCACGCGTGTGGCTGCAGACTCACCCAGGTCTCCAATTTTCTTGCAACCTCAGTTTGGTGAAATCTGGTCGTGTCCTCCAGTGCCCGGCCTTTATCCCCTTCCTTTATTGGCCATCCTAACCTTCCCTGGGCAGGTCCCTAGCCTCTACCTGGGCTCCTCCACACTGCTCCTGCAAGGCACTGCCCACCACACTCTGCCCCACTTGGTGCCTCCAGGACCACTCCGAAGCCCCGCCAACCAAAGTTTCACCAGGTCTAGACCTGCCTCCCAGCAGCCCAGAACTAAAAAATTCATTATTCCGACAGTCCCTTGCTCAGGTCATTGCCGTCGGGGCGCTCCCTCCTCTGCTGTTGGAGACCCCAGCCTTGTCGCCCACTCCCTAACATCTTTGAAGCTCCTCCCCTGTGTCCTCGCTGCCGCAGGTCCTGGAGACTCCGCCCATGTCCCCACCCACCTCAGCCAACCGAGGCTCCACCCATTCCGCGCCCACCGCATCTCCTGAGACTCCGCCCATGTCTCCACCCACCTGTTCCTAGAGGCTCCACCCATGTCCCCCACTCACTTCAGCTCCTTGAGGCTCCACCCATGTCTCCACCCACCTAACTTCCTCGAGGGTCCACCAATGTCCCCGCCCACCTCAGCTCCTTGAGGCTCCACCCATGTCCCCACCCACCTCAGCTCCTCGAGGGCCCACCAATGTCCCCGCCCATCTCGGCTCCTAGAGGCTCCACCCACGTCCCCGCCCACCTTAGCTCCTCGAGGCTCCACGCTTGTCCCCGCCCACCTCAGCTCCTCGAGGGCCCACCAATGTCCCCACCCATCTCAGCTCCTCGAGGCTCCATCCCTGAGTCCCCGCCACCTCGTTTTCGACGCTCCGCCCCTAGGTCCCGCCCACCTCAGCTCCTCGAGGCCGGTGAACACCTTCTGCAATTCCTGCTCGCTCACGTGGGGGCCCTCCCCTGCCCGAGGCCCCATACCCCAGGCTCCTGGGGCCAGGCTGCGTGGCCGCGAGGGTTCGTGGGGACTTCCTGGCGGGCCGGGGCAGCCCTGGGGCGTGGCGGCGGGGCCCAGGCAGTTCCTGGAGAGGCCAGCCTCCGGCTTCTGCTTCTGCTCCAGCTTCTGCTTCTGCTCCGGCTCCTGCAGCTCGGCCTCCTGCCGTCGCGGCGTCTCATCCTGCAGATGCTGCTGGAGGTAGCGCAGCTTTTCCTGGGCGGTAAGGGAGGACGGGGTCACAGTGTCCAGCCGCTTTCCTCCTGCAACCACCTCCACCCCCAAATCCACTCCAGTACTCCCCGAGATTGGAAGTAGACGCCTGTGGGGACAGGATGCTGGGAAGTCCTGCTTGCTGTCATTAGGGAGGGGAGGCACCATTTGAGGGCCAGCTGGACTCCAATTCCCAGTAACGTCCCACAGCCTGCCTCCAGGGGTCAAATACCAGTCCCAGCCACTTAGCAAGAACGACTGAAGCTTTCTCAGTATTTTGTTGGAAAATGAGTGGGAATGTGGACAGAACAGGCCTTCTCACTTGAAGTACAGCTCGAGTCTCTTTCTGGGACCTGAATGGGGCTGCAGGGTGTTGGAGTCCCCCGCACATCTGGGCGTTGGAGCCTCATTTGCATCCCTTTTATTAGTGGGTTCTAAAGATGACCATGTGCACAAAGGGGCAGTGTGGTGGTGGTGTCCGGGCAGAGTTCCACCTAAAAGTGTATCTCAAGTTTCTTGTGTGTCTGACCTTCTACCACAAATCCTGGGACCGCCCCCACCCAACCCCGCCCCAGCCCTTACCTCCAGCAGGGCAGAATTCTGCTTCAAGACGTTGGTTTTGATTTCAGCATCTTCCACAGACCGGGTCACCATCCAGCAGTTCTCCTGGGTCAGACACCAGGGCGAGGGCCCTGCCTTCCCATTTCAGTTCTGCCTCCCTTCCCTTAGCCTGCCTATTTCCATTCAGGCTCCAGGCCTCCCAGCCCCTCAATACACGACACATTCGCCCATTTCCTTGGCTAAAGGGATGGCTGCCTCCCACCTCTCATGGGTCCCATTGCTACCCTCTTCCCCTCCCCCCACTTTTTTTTTTTTTCTTGAGAGTGAGTCTCACTCTATGGCCCAGGCTGGAGTGCAATGGCGCAATCTCGGCTCACTGCAACCTCTGGCTCCCTGGTTTAAGTGATTCTCCTGCCTCAGCCTCCCGAGTAGCTGGGATCACAGGCGCCCACCACAACACCTGGCTAATTTTTGTATTTTCAGTAGAGATGGGGTTTTACCATGTTGGCCAGGCTAGTCTCAATCTCCTCACCTCAAGTGACCCACCCACCTCAGCCTCCCAAAGTGCCAGGATTGCAGGTGTGAGCCACTGAGCCCGCCCTCCTCCCTTCCTCCTCCCGCCCTCTTCTTACTCCCATTCCCCCCTCCCTACCCACTCCTGCGTCCCAGCGGCTCACCTTGAGTTGAATGCAGTACCCCTCCAACTCTTCTGCCTCTTGCCGCCTTCTCTCCAGATTCTCGCTCAGCACGGAACACTTACTCTGGCGCATGGAAGGAGGGGAGTTAGCCAAGGGCTCGAGGGGACAGCCCATGGGAAAGAAGATCTGGGCCTGGGAAGGTTCCTCTCCTTTCTGAGCCTCAAGCTCCCTAACTGAGATATGGGTGCTGGAGGCAGGTTCCAAGAAGGGACTTGGCCCTGGAGGAAGAGCCGGTGTTGGCCATGGGGGTCCTCACACCTGCAGGGTCTGCACATGCTGGTTAACCCGAGTGGTCTTTTCCTTCAAGCTGGTGATGGAGTCTTTGGCACGGACCAATCCACTGTTGACCCCACTCTGGGGAAAAATGGGAGACAAGTGAGTTAGTGGGTGTGTGGGGGCAAGCCCCAAGCCCAAGAAGAATTCCGGAACTGGGAAGCTGTGTTTACACCTTGATTTTGCCCTGGAATGGCTGTGTGACTTGGAGTCAAGAGCTGCACCTCTGATTCTTAGCATTCCTGTGCAGTGAACCCAGGGGGGTAAACTACCTTTCTTTATGGTGGCCTGGGAGAAAACTAAGCAGGATCCAGGAGAGAATGGGGGTTGGAAGTGGGCTGCTCCGACACGTGGGGGAAGAAGGATGGACTCAATCAAACACTGAGTTAAGTAACCTGGGGTGCTAGGCGCAGGGGCTCACTTTGGTAATCTCAGCACTTTGGAAGGCGGAGGTGGGTGGATCACTTGAGGTCAGGAGTTCAAGGCCAGCCTGGCCAACATGGTGAAACCCCATCTCTACTAAAAATACAAAAGTTACCTGAGCGTGGTGGTGCATGCCTTGAATTCCAGCTACTTGGGAGGCTGAGGCAGGAGAATTGCTTGAACCTGGGAGGCAGA
Organism: Saimiri boliviensis; assembly: GCF_048565385.1. Taxonomy (NCBI): domain Eukaryota; kingdom Metazoa; phylum Chordata; class Mammalia; order Primates; family Cebidae; genus Saimiri; species Saimiri boliviensis. Next base: position 8,294,841 of record NC_133462.1, on the reverse strand, counting down.
GGTTGCAGTGAGCTGATACTGCACCACTGCATTCCAACCTGGGCGACAGAGCAAGTCTCTATCTAAAAGAAAAAAAAAGTCCTTGGGTCCGCAGCATAAAGATAAACTGTGAAAACACATGCTCTACCTTTCTCTCCAGGACCTGGTTAATTACAAAGGAAGCCACCTTTCAGATATGAGCACTTGCTGTGTACTAGGCCAAGCACCTGTCGTCTCTTTTATTCTTCACAGCGACACTTCTTGAAGTTATTTGGCCCATTTTACAAGTGAGACACATGGGTCGCAGAAACGGGACGTCCCTTGTCTTCCCAGGTCCGTAGCACATTAGGTGACTTCATCAGAATTTAGATTCAGAACCCTTGTTTTAAACCACGACACCGTGTGGCCTCTGATCATCATGACTTTATATCACATCAAATGTTTTATGATTCCTGCCAATCTGTGGTTCACGAGGGGTGCATGTGGCAGGATCCATTCTCCCAGCTTGGCCAGATATAGAAGGCTTAGCCTGGCACATGGCTGCCCAAACAGAGAACTACATTTCCCAGGATCCCTTACAGCTAGGTGTGGCCATGTGACTAAGTTCCGGCCAATGGAATGTGAGTGGAAATAATGTTGCCAATTTATTTTGGTGGGCTGTGGGGGTGTCTCTCACTATTACCCTGGCTGGTGTGGCGTGGTGCTATCATTGCTCACCAACTCGGGCTCAGCCTCCTAAGTAGCTAGGACTATAGGTGCTTGCTACCAGGCATGGTAGCAAAATTTTAAAATTTTTGGTATAGATCGGGTTCCCTGTGTTACCCAAGCTGGCCTCAAACTCCTAGGCGCAAGTGATGTTTTTTTTTTTTGTTTTTTTTTTAAATAGAGACGGGGTTTCACCATGTTGGCCAGGCTGGTCTCAAACTCTTGACCTCAGGTGATCTGCCCCCTCAGCCTCCCAAAGTGCTGGGTTTGTAGGTGTGAGCCGCTGTGCCCAATCTCAAGGGATCCTGCTTTGTCTGCCTCCAAAAGTGTTGGTCTTACAGGCATGAGCCACTGCATCCAGCCTTTTTCTTTCTTTTTTTCCTTTTTTTTTTTTTTTTTTTACTTTAGCCTAGATCATTACTTGGATCATGCAGAATTATAGTCAATTTCTGAGTCATCCCTTAAAGGAAGGGTATGAGAACTTTCCGTTTTTCTCTCATTTCACTGGAGGGCACAATTCAGGGCTGCCTTGCACCAGCAGATAGAGGACACAAGGAAACAGAAGGAGCCTGAATCCTTCACACTGAAGCCACCATACTCCATTCCAACCACCTGTGAAGACTTTCAGGGTGAGACATTACATCTTCTGTGTTATTCAAGCTGTGTTATTTTGTGCCTTTTTGTTACAGTAGTCAAATGTATAACTTCAATAACATTGACTTTTTTTTTTTTTTTTTTTTTTTGAGACCGAGTCTCACTCTGTCGCCCAGGCTGGAGTGCAGCAGCGTGATCTTGGCTCACTACAACCTCTGCCTCCCGGGTTCAAGCAATTCTCCTGCCTGAGCCTCCAAAGTAGCTGGGACTACAGGCGTGTGCCACCACACCTGGCTAATGTTTTTAATATTTTTAGTAGACATGGGGTTTCACCATGTTGGTCAGGCTGGTCTCGAACTCCTGACCTCAGGTGATCCGCCCGCCTCAGCCTCCCAAAGTGATAGGATTACAGGTGTAAGCCACTGCACCCAGCCAACATTGTTATTTCACACTTGAAGGAAAAGAGACCCAGGGAGCCCTCTGGCAGCTCGTTATGACCAGTTCCAGCCAGTGGAAGGGAGGTGGGCAGTGGTCCATGTGTGGAAAAGCTAAGCATGGTCTTGTCCCCTGTTCCCTGTGCTTAATGGCTGGAAGGCAGGGATGAGAGCAACTGTGTAGAAACGGCGGAGCAGCCAGAACACAGAAGCCTGTACACTGCTGCATTTGAAGAGCAGAGCTCCTGTGATTATTGAGCCTTTTTATTTTTATGTTTTATTTTTATTTTTATTTTATTTATTTATTTTTTATTTTTATTTTTAGACAGAGTTTTGCTTTTGTTACCCAGGCTGGAGTGCAATGGCGCGATCTCGGCTCACCGCAACCTCCGCCTCCTGGGTTCAGGCAATTCTCCTGCCTCAGCCTCCTGAGCAGCTGGGATTACAGGCATGCACCACCATGCCCAGCTAATTTTTTGTATTTTTAGTAGAGACGGGGTTTCACCATGTTGATCAGGATGGTCTCGATCTCTCGACCTCGTGATCCACCCGCCTCGGCCTCCCAAAGTGCTGGGATTACAGGCTTGAGCCACCGCGCCCGGCCTTTTTTTTTTTTTTTTTTTTTTGAGACGGAGTTTCGCTCTTGTTACCCAGGCTGGAGTGCAATGGCGCGATCTCGGCTCACCGCAACCTCCGCCTCCTGGGTTCAGGCAATTCTCCTGCCTCAGCCTCCTGAGTAGCTGGGATTACAGGCACGCACCACCATGCCCAGTTAATTTTTTTTGTATTTTTAGTAGAGACGGGGTTTCACCATGTTGACCAGGATGGTCTCGATCTCTTGACCTCGTGATCCACCCGCCTCGGCCTCCCAAAGTGCTGGGATTACAGGCGTGAGCCACCGCGCCTGGCCCATGTTTTATTTTTTTAAGATGGGGTTTCACCATGTTGATCAGGCTGGTCTTGAACTCCCGACCTGAGGTGATCTGCCCGCCTTGGCCTCCAAAGTGCTTGGATTACAGGCTTGAGCCACCACGCCTGGCCTATTGAGCCTTTTATATGTAAAAAAATTAAAAAATGCCCAGTTCTCTTGGTTTCTCTAACGGTTGCTGAATACACAAAGAGAAAGAGAGAACAAGTTTCTTCCCTTGTAAGATGGGGCAGCAACGCATTTCTTACATGATTGCTCTGGGGAACAAGTATGATAAGAAATACTGTATCCATAATTGGAGCACTTTGGGAGGCCAAGGTGGGCAGATCACCTGAGGTCGGGAGTTTGACACCAGCCTGACCAAGATGGAGAAACCCTGTCTCTACTAAAAATCCAAAAAAAAAAAAAAAAAAAAAAAAAAATTAGCTTGGCGTAGTGGCACATACCTATAATCCCAGCTACTCGGGAGGCTGAGGCAGGAGAATCATTTGAACCGGAGAGGTGGAGGTTGCAGTGAGCCAAGAATGTGCCCTGTACTCCAGCCTGGGCGGCAAGAGTGAAACTCCGTCTCAAAAAAGAAAAAGAAAAATACTGTATTCAGTTGACATCAGCAAAATGGTGGATTAAGAAATTCAGGCTGGGAACGGTGGCTCACAAATGTAATCTCAGCACTTTCGGAGGCCAAGGCGGATGGATCATTTGAGGTCAGGAGTTCAAGACCAGCCTGGCCAACGTAGTGAACTGCCGTCTCTACTAAAAATACAAAAATTAGCTAGGTGTGGTCGTAGGCGCCTGTAATCCCAGTGACTTGGGAGGCTGGGGCAGGAGAATCGCTGGAACCCGGGAGGTGGAGGTTGCAGCGAGCCGAGAGGACTGCACTGCACTGCAGCCTCGGCGACAGAGTGAGACTCCATCTCAAAAGGCGGAAAAGAAAAGTAATTCCCGCGCCGGGCGCGGTGGCTCAAGCCTGTAATCCCAGCACTTTGGGAGGCCGAGGCGGGTGGATCACGAGGTCAAGAGATCGAGACCATCCCGGTCAACAAGGTGAAACCCCGTCTCTACTAAAAATACAAAAAACTAGCTGGGCATGGTGGCGCGTGCCTGTAATCCCAGCTACCCAGGAGGCTGAGGCAGGAGAATTGCCTGAACCCAGGAGGCGGAGGTTGCAGTGAGCCAAGATCGTGCCATTGGACTCCAGCCTGGGTAACAAGAGCGAAACTCCGTCTCAAAAAAAAAAAAGCAAAAATTAGCCAGGTACGGTGGTGCATGCCTGTAGTCCCAGCTACTCGGGAGGCTGAGGCAGAAGAATTGCTTGAACCTGGGAGGTGGAGGTTGCACTGAGCGAAGATTGTGCCACTGCACTCCAGCCTGGGTGACTGAGTGAAACTCTGTCTCAAAAACAAAAACAAAAAACTGCGTGGCACCTCCTTGCACCCACTCTTGCCAGGGGATAGGCTGGCTCCATCGCCTTCTGCTATGAGGCCCTCACCAGAAGCTGAGCAGATGTTGGCACTATGCTTATCAGACAGCCTGTAGAACCATAAGCCAATTAAGTCTCTTTTGTTTACACCCAGCCTCAGGAATACCCAGCCTTGAATATACCTTTGTAGCAATACAAGAATTGAGTAACACGGAGTGGGAGAGGGAATATTTGTTAAAAAAAAAAAAAAAAAAAAAATTACAGGCTGGGTGCAGTGGTTCATGCCTGTAATCTTAGCACTTTGGGAGGCTGAGGTGGGCGGATCACAAGGTCAAGAGATCAAGACCAGCCTGGCTAACGTGGTGAAATCCCGTGTCTACTAAAAATACAAAAATTAGCTGGGCGTGGTGGTGTGTGCCTCTAGTCCCAGCTACTTGGGAGGCTGAGGCAGGAGAATTGCTTGAACCTGGGGGGCGAAGGTTGCAGTAAGCCAAGATCATGCCCCCACACTCCAGCCTGACGCCTGGTGACAGAGTAAGACTCTGTCTCAAAAAAAAAAAAAAAAAATTACAGTTGATTTCAATGTTGCTATTGCCTGAAGCCATGGATAACAGTTGGGGGTAAACAGTGAGAAAGAAAAAGTCTTAAAAAAATAAAAAATAGGCTGGACGTGGTGGTTCAAGCCTGTAATCCCAGCACTTTGGGAGGCCGAGGCGGGTGGATCATGAGGTCAAGAGATCGAGACCATCCTGGTCAACATAGTGAAACCCCATCTCTACTAAAAATACAAAAAAAGGCCGGGCGCAGTGGCTCAAGCCTGTAATCCCAGCACTTTGGGAGGCCGAGGCGGGTGGATCACGAGGTCGAGAGATCGAGACCATCCTGGTCAACATGGTGAAACCCCGTCTCTACTAAAAATACAAAAAATTAGCTGGGCATGGTGGCGCGTGCCTGTAATCCCAGCTACTCGGGAGGCTGAGGCAGGAGAATTGCCTGAACCCAGGAGGCGGAGGTTGCGGTGAGCCGAGATTGCGCCATTGCACTCCAGCCTGGGTAACAAGAGCGAAACTCCGTCTCAAAAAAAATAAATAAACAAACATAAAAATAAAAAATAAAAAACGGAGAAAAAAAGAAAAAAAAAGAAAGAAAAAATCTTAAAAGGAAATCTGACAGAGACATCTGTAGCAGCTTTGGAATGGTCCAACAGATTCCCAGGAAGGTAGAAAGCCGTTGGCCTGTGTAGAGTTGTGCACATGCGTGGGAAAGTTCTGAGAAGGCCCCAGGCTTTTCTCCCCTGGCTGACCTTGAAACTCTGTGCAAGCTGCAGAGGCCGGAAGGGAAGGCTAAGGCAGAGTTGTGAACTGTCTGCGTGTTAAAGGTGTGCCTCATCAGGCACACTGAGCCGTCTGGCAAAGGCTAGAAGATTTTGTTGTTGTTCCGGTTTAAGGAAATCTCTCTCCAATCATTAGGTAACCACTAAAATCAGAGAACAGAGACCTCAGTGGCCAAACATGACAAAGAACACAGATATTACAGAAATAGTTCAGAAAAGTCTCTTTTTAAAAATGCAACTACAGGCCAGGTGCGGTAGCTCACGCCTGTAATCCCAGCACTTTGGGAGGCCAAGGTGGGCGAATCACCTGAAGTCAGGAGTTCAAGACCAGACTGGCCAACATGGTGAAACCCTGTCTCTACTAAAAATTATAAAAATTAGCTGGGCACAGTGGCTCATGCCTGTAATCCCAGCTGCTTGGGAGACTGAGGCAGGAGAATTGCTTGAACTGGGACCCTGGAGGCAGAGGTTGCAGTGAGCTGAGATCTCGCCACTGTACTTCAGCCTGGGCTACAGAGCGAGACTCCATCTCAAAAAAAAAATAATAATAATAATAATAGCTGGGGGCAGTGGCATGTGCCTATAGTCCCAGCTACTCTGGAGGCTGAGGCTGGAGGATCGCTTGAGCTCAGGAGTTCTGGGCTGTAGTGCGCTATGCTGATCAGGTGTCCACACTAAGTTCGGCATCAATATGATGACCTTCCGGGAGCGGGGGACCACCAGGCTGCCTAAGGAGGGGTGAACGGGCCCAGGTCAGAAATAGAACAGGTTAAAACTCCCATGCTGATCAGTAGTGGGATTGCACCAATGAATAGCCACTGCACTCCAGCCTGGGCAACATAGCAAGACCCCATCTCTAAAATAATAATAATAATAATAAAGGTAGGGCATAGTGGCTTGTGCCTGTAATCCCAGCACTTTGGGAGGGCAAAGCAGGTGGATCATGAGGTCAGGAGTTCAAGACCAGCCTGGCCAAGATGGTGAAACCCCATCTCTACTAAAAATACAAAAAATAGCTGGGCGTGGTGGCAGGTACCTATAATCCCAGCTACTCGGGAGACTGAGGCAGAGAATTGCTTGAGCCAAGATCATACCACTGCACTCTAGTCTGGGTGACAGAGCAAGACTCCGTCTCAAAATAAAAAAAATAATAATATTAAAATAAAATTAGCCAAGCTTGGTAGTATACACCTGTAGTCCCAGCTACTCAGAAGGCTGAGACAGGAGGAGCCCTTAAGCCTGGGAGTTAGAGGCTTTAGTGAACCACGATCATGCCACTGCACTGTGGCCTGGGCAACAGAGCAAGATCCTGTTTTAAATAATAACATAAACAAAAATAGGGAGGCTGAGGTGGGCGGATCACGAGGTCAAGAGATCAAGACCAGCAGGGCACGGTGGCTCACGCCTATAATCCCAGCACTTTGGGAGGCCAAGGTGAGTGGATCACTTGACATCAAGAGTTTGAGACTAGCTGGCTAACATGGTGAAACCCCATCTCTACTAAAAATCCAAAAATTAGCCAGGCATGGTGGTGCACGCCTGTAATCTCAGCTACTGGGGAGGCGGAGGCAGGAAAATTGGTTGTACTTGGGAGGCGGCAGTTTCAGTGAGCCAAGATCATGCCACTACACTGGAGCGTGGGTGACAGAATGAGACTCCATCTCAAAAGAAAGAAAAAGAAAGGAAGAAGGAAGGAAGGAAGGAAGGAAAGAAGGAGAGAGAGAGAGAAAGAAAAGAAAGGAAGAAAGGAAAGAAAGGCCTGTTTCCATCAAAATAGTTATAAGGTGTGCAAAGAAACAAAAACTATGGCCCATACAATTGAGGGCAAACAATCAATGAGGAATAACTATTCCAGAGTCGGGTGGCGGGGCAGATTTGCACTTACTCGGCAAAGACTTTAAAGCAGCTATTTTATTTTTATTTTTTATTTTTTTTGAGACGGAATTTCACTCGTTACCCAGGCTGGAGTGCAACGGCGCCTTCTTGGCTCACCGCAACCTCCGCCTCGTGGGTTCAAACAATTCTCCTGCCTCAGCCTCCCAAGTAGCTGGGATTACCGGCACATGCCGGCACACCCAGCTAATTTTTTGTATTTTTAGTAGAGACAGGGTTTTACCATGTTGACCAGGATGGTCTCGATCTCTTGACCTCGTGATCCACTTGCCTTGGCCTCCCAAAGTGCTGGGATTACAGGTGTGAGCCACCACGCCCTGCTAAAGCAGCTATTTTAAATATGTTCAAAGTGTTAAAGGAAACCATTCCTTTTTTTTTTTTTTTTGAGACGGAGTTTCGCTCTTGTTACCCAGGCTGGAGTGCAATGGCGCGATCTCGGCTCACCGCAACCTCCGCCTCCTGGGTTCAGGCAATTCTCCTGCCTCAGCCTCCTGAGTAGCTGGGATTACAGGCACGCACCACCATGCCCAGCTATTTTTTTTTGTATTTTTTTAGTAGAGACGGGGTTTCACCATGTTGACCAAGATGGTCTCGATCTCTTGACCTTGTGATCCACCCGCCTCGGCCTCCCAAAGTGCTGGGATTACAGGCTTGAGCCACCACGCCTGGCTAATCTTCCTATCTCTTAAAAAACAATAAGAAGGCTGGACCTGTGACTCACACTTGTATTCCCAGCACTTTGGGAAGTCAAGGTGGGAGGATCACTTGAGCCTAGGAGTTTGAGACCATCCTGGAAAACAAAGACCCCCATCTCTAAAAAGAAAAATGAAAATAAAAACATTTTAAAAATAGTCAATCCTATTAATCATTAAAAAAATAAAAAAGCCGGGAGCAGTGGCTCAAGCCTGTAATCCCAGCACTTTGGGAGGCCGAGGCGGGTGGATCACAAGGTCAAGAGATCGAGACCATCCTGGTCAACATGGTGAAACCCCGTCTCTACTAAAAAAATATACAAAAAATTAGCTGGGCATGGTGGCGCGTGCCTGTAATCCCAGCTACTCAGGAGGCTGAGGCAGGAGAATTGCCTGAACCCAGGAGGCGGAGGTTGTGGTGAGCCGAGATCGCGCCATTGCACTCCAGCCTGGGTAACAAGAGCGAAACTCCGTCTCAAAAAAAAAAAAAAAAAAAAAAAAAGGCCGGGCGCAGTGGCTCATGCCTGTAATCCCAGCACTTTCGGAGGCCAAGTTGGGCGGATCACAAGGTCAAGAGATCAAGACCATACTTGGGAGGCTGAGGCAGAAGAATCGCTTGAACCCAGGAGGCAAAGATTGCAGTGAGCCAAGATTGCACCACTGAACTCCAGCCTGGTGACAGAGCAAGACTCAGTCTCAAAATAATAATAATAATAATAATAATAATAATAAAAGAATTGGTCAGGTGATGTGGTTGACACCTATAATCCCAGCACTTTGGGAGGCTGAGGTGGGCAGATCACAAGATCAGGAATTTGAGACTAGCTTGGCCAATATGGTGAAACCCCATCTCTATCAAAAAAACAAAATTTAGGAGTGGTGGCACACACTTGTAGTCCCAGCTTCTTGGGAGGCTGAGACAGAAGAATTGCTCTAACTCCGGAGGTGGACGTTGCAGTGAGCTGAGATTGTGTATCACCACACTCCTGCCTGAGTGACAGAACAAGACTCCATCTCAAAAAAAAAAAAAAAAAAAAAAAAAAATTGACAATCCATTTCAAAGTGCTGAAAAATAGGAGTAGTTTCTAACTCAGGAAATATTTATTTGACAGTATTTCCCTGATACCAAACAAGACATCACAAGAAAAGAAAACTACAGACAAATATCCTTGATGCATATAGTCACAAAAGTCCTCAACAAAATACTAACAAACCAAATCCAGCAGCATGTAAAAAGGATTATACATCGTGACCAAGTGGGAACGATCCCAGGAATGCAAGATTGGTTCAGCATACTAAAATCGATCAGTGACTGGGTGTGGTAGCTCATGCCTGTATTCCCAACAATTTGAGAGTCTGAGACAGGAGGATCACTTTAGGCCAGGAATTCTAGACCAGCCAGGTCAACATAGTGAGACTTCATCTCTACAAAAAAATTGAAAAATTATCTGGGTGCGGTGGCATGTACTCGTGGTCTCAGCTCCTTGGGAGGTTGAGGCTGCAGTGAACTCTGATGGTACCACTGCACTCCAACCTGGGCAACAGAACAAGACTCTGTCTCTAAAAATAAACAAATGTTACCTATCATATTAATAGAATAAAAGGGAGCCGGGCGCGGTGGCTCAAGCCTGTAATCCCAGCACTTTGGGAGGCCGAGGCAGGTGGATCCCGAGGTCGAGAGATCGAGACCATCCTGGTCAACATGGTGAAACCCCGTCTCTACTAAAAGTGCAAAAAATTAGCTGGGCATGGTGGCACGTGCCTGTAATCCCAGCTACTCAGGAGGCTGAGGCAGGAGAATTGCCTGAGCCCAGGAAGCGGAGGTTGCGGTGAGCCGGGATCGCGCCATTGCACTCCAGCCTGGGTAACAAGAGCGAAACTCCGTCTCCAAAAAAAAAAAAAAAAAAAAAAAAAAAATAGAATAAAAGGGAAAACGACATGATCATGCCAGTAGATAAAAAGCTTTTGACAAGATAAAACACCTGCTCATGAAAAAAACCCTCAACAAACTAGAAAGGAAATTCCTCATCCCAATAAAGGGCAGCTACAAAAATCACACAAAATGTGATGATTTAAAATGTGTCCATAAATTCTTTGACATTCTTTTAAAATGTAGAGCCTTATTTGCCTCACTTGAGTATGAGCTGGACTTAGTGACTCACACCCAGAAAATAGAATAAGACAGGCCGGGCATGGCGGCTCATGCTTGTAATCCCAGCACTTTGGGAGGCCGAGGCGGGTGAATCATATGAGGTTACGAGTTCAAGACCAGCCTGGCCAACATGGAGAAACCCTGTCTCTACAAAAATTACCTGGGAATGGTGGTGCACGCCTGTCATGCCAGCTACCCAGGAGGCTGAGGTGGGACAATTTCTTGAACCCGGGAGGCAGAGGTTGCAGTGAGCCGAGATCACACCACTGCAGTCCAGCCTGGGTGACAAAGTGAGACTCTGTCTCAAAAATAAAAAATAAAAACAAAATAGAATAAAGTAGAATCCACGATATGTGAGGTAAGAGACTGCTTCGTGAGAGGAACGTTTCTTTTTTCTTTTTTCTTTTTTTTTTTTTTTTCAGACGGACTCTTTGCTCTCTTGCCCAGGCTGGAGTGCAATGGTGTGGTCTTGCCTCACTGCCCCATATAGCAAGGAACTGAGACCTCCAGGCAAGGGCACGTGGGTGCCCCATTTTGGTAGCACAACCTCCAGACCCAGTCCAACCTTCGGATGTCTGCAGCCCCAGCCAAAATCTTGAGTGAAATCTTGGGAGATACCCTGAGCCAGGACCACCCTGCCGAGCCCCTCTGGGTTTGTTGTTTGAAGTTTTGGCATAATTGGTTTCACGGTAATAGAAAGCATTTCACAAAGTGACAAAGTGTCTTTCTTTCTTTCTTTTTTTTTTTTTTTTTTGAGACGGAGTTTCGCTCTTGTTACCCAGGCTGGAGTGCAATGGCGCGATCTCGGCTCACCGCAACCTCCGCCTCCTGGGTTCAGGCAATTCTCCTGCCTCAGCCTCCTCAGGAGCTGGGATTACAGGCACGTGCCACCATGCCCAGCTAATTTTTTGTATTTTTAGTAGAGACGGGGTTTCACCATGTTGACCAGGATGGTCTCGATCTCTTGACCTCGTGATCCACCCGCCTCAGCCTCCCAAAGTGCTGGGATTACAGGCTTGAGCCACCACGCCCGGCCCCCAGCTAATTTTTTGTATTTTTAGTAGAGACGGGGTTTCACCATGTTGACCAGGATGGTCTCGATCTCTTGACCTCGTGATCCACCCGCCTCAGCTTCCCAAAGTGCTGGGATTACAGGCTTGAGCCACCGCGCCCAGCCACAAAGTGTCTTTCTAACCTGAAGACTCAGAACGTCTTGGGTTTCCTGTGAGTAATTGTTCTGAAAATCAAGGCAATAGGTCCTGGGTTCAGCTAATGTCTCCCAGCAGCTAGCTGTATGACCTCAAGGAGGGACTTCACCTCTCTGTGCCTCTGCTTCCCTACCTGTGAAATGGAGACATAACTAATAGCTACCTTCACAGGGTTCCCATTGGCCTTCCTCCTACCTGGAAACTGTCACTCTCTCAGCCAGGATCTCCGTCACCACCTGGGTCTCTGTCCCTGCCCAGCCCCTGTGTCTGTTCCTTCTCTCTCTGGGTCTCTGTCTCCCCCTGATTCGGCTCTGTCCCTTACCTCTCAGAGTCTCTGACTTTTTTTCACTTAGTCTGTGCCCTTCTACTCTTAAGTCTCTGTCTGCCTTTTTTTTTTTTTTTTTTTTTTTTCTGAGACAAAATCTTACTCTGTCTCCCAGGCTGGAGTGCAGTGGCGCCATCTCAGCTCACTGCAACCTCCATCTCCCAGGTTCAAGTGATTCTCCTGCCTCAGCCTCCCAAGTACCTGGGATTACAGGTGCCTGCCACCATACCTGCCTAATTTTTGTATTTTTAGTAGAGATGGGGTTTTACCATGTTAGCCACACTGGTCTTGAACTCCTGACCTTGTGATCTGCCCACCTTGGCATCCCAAAGTGCTGGGGTTACAGGCATGAGCGACTGTGCCCAGCTTTCTTTTTCTTCTTCTTCTTTTTTTTTTTTTGAGATGGAGTCTCCCTCTGTCACTCAGGCTGAAGTGCAGTAGCACGATCTCAGCTCACCTCCACCTCCACCTCCTGGATTCAGGGGATTCTCCTGCCTCAGCATCCTGAGTAGCTGGCATTATAGGCATGCACCACCACGCCTAGCTAATTTTTGTATTTTTAGTAGAGATGGGGTTTCACCATATTGGCCAGGCTGGTCTTGAACTCCTGGCCTCAAGTGATCCACCCACTTCAGCCTCCCAAAAGTACTGGGATGGCCAGGCTCGGTGGTTCACACCTGTACTCCCAGCACTTTGGGAGGCAGAGGCGGGCGGATCACCTGAGGTCAGGAATTCGAGACCAGTCTGACCAACATGGAGAAATCCTGTCTCTACTGGAAATAGAAAATTAGCCGGGTGTGGTGGGAAATGCCTGTAATCCCAGCTACTCGGAGGCAGAGGTTGCAGTGAGCCGAGATCGCGCCACTGCACTCCAGTGTGGGAACAAGAGCAAAACTCTGTCTCTCAAAAAAAAAAAAAAAAAAAAAAAAAAATGTGCTGGGACTACAGGCGTGAGCCACCTTTCCCAGCCTGGATCATCCCTTCTTCCATCTCTGAGTCTCCATCTCTCTCATACTGGACCAATCTCTTCCTCCCTCCAGAGCCTCTGTTCCTCAACCCTCTGAGTGTCTTTCCTTCTCTCTCTGGGTCTCTGTTCTCCTCTCTCTCAGTCTCTCTCCTAATCTCTCTGGGTCTGTGTCCCCCTCTTTCTGGGTCTCTGTCCTCCTCTCTTGATCTCTGTCCCACTTCGTCTCTGGGTCTCCATCCCCTCTCTCTTGGGTCTCTCCACCTGTCCCCGCCTTCTCTCTGGGTGCAGCTCAGGTACTGGGTGCTGGTTTCCGCTCCTGCAGCCGCCCTCGCCTCTCCAGCACGCATCCAAGGTCAGTCCTTTTTCCATTCCACAGAGAAGGAACTTGAAGCCCCTGAGAGGCTGGCAGTCCCCTGCAGCCCCACAGCGAGCTGGCGGCCGTGCCAGACCTCAATCCTCGCTGCCTGGGGCACTTTCTCTGGCTTCACGATCCACTGGGGGATGTGACTCAGAAATAGCTCTGGTGGGAGGCAGACGGCTGCAAGTGCTGCCCGAGAGACACTCCCTGCGATGGGGGGAGAGCTCTGCCGTCTGGGGGAGGAGGTGTCTCCCAGGCATCCTTCCCAGCCCCGACTCCGCCCTCTTCTCTTCCCTGCAGCAGCCCCTCCTTCCCTGGACCCTTGCCCAGCCTCCTCTCCTGACTCAGTGTCTCCCCTTCAGACATCCCCCGCTCAGCCTAGGGCAGTCCTGGGGAGAGAAAGGCTTTTGCATTAGTGACAAGAGCAGCACCCTTCTTATCCCGGTCCCGCTTCTTACGAGCTCTCCAACCTTGACCTTGTGGAGGTTACTACACTGCTGTCTACCTTAGTGGAGTATTTTTTTTTCTTCCTGAGATGGAGTTTCGTTCTTGTCTCCCAGGCTGAAGTGCAATGGCACTGTCTCGGCTCACTGCAACCTCCACCTCCTGGGTTCAAGCGATTCTCCTGCCTCAGCCTCCCGAGTAGCTGGGATTACAGGCACGCGCCACCACACCCGGCTAATTTTCTGTATTTTTAGTAGAGATGGGGTTTCACCATGTTGACCAGGCTGGTCTTAAACTCCTGACCTCAGGTGATCTGCCTGCCTTGACTTCCCAAAGTGCTGGGATTACAGCTGTGAGCCACCGCGCTGGGTCCTTAGTTGGTTTTTTTTAGAGGCAGGGACTCTAGGGTCTCCTTCTGTTGCCCAGGCTAGAGCACAGTGATGTAATCACAGCTCACTGCAGCCTTCAATACCTGGGGTCAAGCCATCCTTCTGCTTCAGCCTCCTGAGTCGCTGGGACTACAGGCCTGCACTGCTGGACCGCTTCAGTCCCTTTTCTCAGTTTCTTTTTTCTTTTTCTTTTTCTTTTTTTTTTTTTTTTTTGAGACGGAGTTTCGCTCTTGTTACCCAGGCTGTACTGCAATGGCGCGATCTCGGCTCACCGCAACCTCCGCCTCCTGGGTTCAGGCAATTCTCCTGCCTCAGCCTCCTGAGTAGCTGGGATTACAGGCACACGCCACCATGCCCAGCTAGTTTTTAGTATTTTTAGTAGAGACGGGGTTTCACCATGTTGACCAGGATGGTCTCGATCTCTCGACCTCGTGATCCACCCGCCTCGGCCTCCCAAAGTGCTGGGATTACAGGCGTGAGCCACTGCGCCCGGCCCCCTTTTCTCAGTTTCTAACTGCGTAATGATACCAGTTCCCTTAGAGAACTTTACAGAGACAAAAACAAATTTCCCACCGTAAGGGATGTGGCACAGCACTTGGCTGGAGCTCAGTAAATGGAACGGAGCCAAAAGCCCGAATTGTTGCTCTCTCCCTCCTGAACCCACGCTGGCTCCCCACTGCTGTCAGGAAAATGCCCATGTCACTCAGTTTATGTGGCCCGTGCCCTCCCCTTCCACCAGCCTCCTCTCTCTCACATACCACACACCAGCTGCAGGGACCACGTTGAAGCTACCTGTCCTATTCTGGGCTAGTTTCATTTCCTGTCCCTCTGCACATGCTGTCGTGCTGTTCCTGGGAGCTGGGACACCTTTCCCTGTCTTCTGTCTGGGGACTACTTTACTTATCTTCAAGATCCAGTTTGTGGCCAGGTATGGTGGCTCACACCTGTAATCCCAGCACTTTGGGAGGCCGAGGTGGGTGGACCACCTGGGTTCGGGAGTTCAAGACCAGCCTGACCAACATGGAGAAACCCCATCTCTCCTAAAAATACAAAATTAGCTGGGCATGGTGGCAGGTGCCTGTAGTTATAGCTGCTTGGGAGGCTGAGGTGGGAGGATCACTTGAGGCTGGGGAGGTCAAGGCTGCAGTGAGCCATGATTGTGCCTGGGCAGTCAGGCTGTCACTCCAGCCTGGGCAACAGAGCAAACCCAGTCTCAAAAAAATAAAAAAGAAAAAGAAATGTGTTTAGCTGGGGGATGGTGGTGTCCACCTATAGTCCCAGCTACTTGGGAGGTCAAAGCAGGAAGATCGCTTATGTCCAAGGGTTTGAGGTTGCAGTGAGCTATTATCATACCACTGCACTCCAGCCTGGCCATCAGAGTGAGACCCTGTCTCAAAAAAGAAAATGAAAAAAAATAAATAAATAAATAAAACAAAGAGAAAGAGAGGCCGGGTACAGTGGTTCACACCTGTAATCCCAGCACTTCGGGAGGCTGAGGCGGGTGGATCACCTGAGGTCAGGAATTCGAGACCAGCCAGGCCAACATGGCGAAACCCCATCTTTACTAAAATACAAAAATTAGCCAGCTGTGGTGGCATGCCTGTAATCCTAGCTACTTGGGAGGCTGAGGTGGGAGAATCACTTGAACCTGGGAGGCGGAGTTTGCACTGAGACAAGATCGCGCCACTGCAATCCAGATTGGTCACAGAGTGAGACTCCATCTCAAAAAAGAAAGAAATAAAAGGAGATATTTGTTAAAAAGAACAAATGTGGCTGGGCACAACGGCTCACACCTGTAATCCCAGCACTTTGGGAGGCTGAGGCCTGAGAATTGCTTGAATCCAGGAGTTCAAGACCAGACGGGCCAACATTGTGAGACCCTGTCTCTATAAAAACATTAAAAAAAAATTTGCCAGGTGTGTGCCTGTGGTCCCAGCTACTGAGGTCTGAGAGGGGAGGATCCTTTGAGCCCAGGAGCTGGAGGCTGCCAGACTGGGAACTCCCCAAGGGCAGGATTACTGCTGATTCCTGAGCCCAGCCTCATTGGGAACATCTGGGAGTGACTGTATGAACTAAAGACTGACACCCAGGCCAGGCGCGGTGGTTCATGCCTGTAATCCCAGGACTGTGGGAGGCCGAAGTGGGCAGATCCCTTGAGCTCAGGAGTTCGAGACCATCCTGGGCAACATGGTGAGACTGTCTCTGAAAAAAAAAACAAAAAACAAAAAAACCCACCAACTTCCAGATTCACTGCTGGCTGTCAGGAAAGGAGGAGGCAGATCCTTGTTAGTTCCTCTGGGTCTCAAAAAGTGACCAGAACGTTCATATTCCAAATCCCAAACACCTCACCCTGTCCTAAGTATTTGCTACCAGCACCTGGAGGGCCTCGGTGTTCCCCAGAGGGTGGTGTGGGGGCCCCTCACCAGGATTTCCGAGATGTCTGGGTCATCCGGAACCCAGGGCAGGTTGGGGGAGGCAGGGGGCCCAGCCAGCGCGAGTTGGCCGCTGAGGTCTTCCACTGTTGAGTCTGTCCCGGAGGAGTCGGTGGGCTCCATGGCGGCCAGGTTGAGCAGTGACACATTGGTGCAGGCTGACGACCGTTTGAGGTTCAGGCACCAGTGCATGGGCTGGTGGGCCATCGGGGGCTCCACCCTGCAGAGGAGAAACAGGCAGAAGGTCAAGACGCAGCCCCCGGTGGTCGGGCCCCTCCTGCCCTCCTTTCTGCATGGCTCATCCCCTGCGACTCCACCCTCACTGCTACCTGTTTCTCCCGTCTCTGTCTCTGCTGCCTACTTTCTTTCTTTCTTTTTTTTGAGATGCAGTCTCGATCTGTCGCCCAGGCTGGAGTGCAGTGGTGCACTCAGCTCCCTACAACCTCCGCCTCCCAGGTTCCAGCAATTCTCCTGCCTCAGCCTCCCAAGTAGCTGGGATTACAGGCCTGCACCACCACGCCCAGCTAATTTTCTATTTTTAGTAGAGACAGGGGTTTCTGCATGTTGGTCATGCTGGTCTTGAACTCCTGACCTCAGGTGATCTGCCCGTCTTGGCCTCCCAAAGTGCTGGGATTACAGTGTGAGCTGTCGCCCAGGCTGGAGTGCAGTGGTGCTGTCTTTGGCTCACTGAAACCTCCACCTCTTGGGTTCAAGTGATTCTCCTGCCTTAGCCTCCTGAGTAGCTGGGATTACAGGTGCACGCCACCACAGCCCACTAATTTTTGTATTTTTAGTAGAGAGGGTTTCACCATGTTGGCCAGGATGGTCTCTATCTCTTGACCTTGTGATCGGCCTGCCTCGGCCTCCCAAAGTGCTGGGATTACAGGCAAGAGCCACCGCGCCCGGCCCCACTGCCTACTTTCTTCTTCATTCACTAGCCTCCCTTCTTCCCTCCCCACTGGCTTTTTCTTCCCTCCATTCATCCCCACTACCTTCTTCTTCCTCTCTATCTCCCTGCTGCTTTTTGTCTCTTTTCACTGCTGTCCTCTTTCCTGCCCGCCACCCGCTGGCTTTTCCCCCTCCCCTTCCTCCAGCACCCACAGTGGGACTCCTGCTCTGTTGGAGGCAGTGCTGGGCGTTAGAACCATCCCCGGCAGGGTGCGACAAACCCACCCGTGGAACGACACGGCCTTCTTTTTCTTGGGGATCCCCTTGCCCGGGCTGGTAACCCCCCGGGGAGCCTCAGGGACTAGCTGGGAGCAGCTCTCAACCCCCGCGGGGGTGTCCCCAGCCTCATGGATCTCTTTGGACTGCCAGATCGTCTTCACCACCACGCTCGCCATGGCGTGGGGGTCTGGCTCCCAGGGGCTCCTTCCTCTGAGACTTCCCACCTATTCTAACCACAGACCCTCAGGGTTCACTGTCCTCTCAGCCTGTCTCACAAAGGACCCAACCACTGGGCCCCCATGAGTAGGGGTGCACGGGGTAGGGAGAGGTGCTGGCCCGGGTCATCCCCACAGTGTTCTCAGTGGACTCCTCCGGTTCAGGATTCCAGTTCTGTGCCCAGCGTGACACCCCCCACCACCAGCCTTCAGAGCGCCAGGCTCCAGTGAATGGACTCATGCTAGTTCGTAACTTGCAATGGGTTGGTCCACAGGTTCTTGGGAGAAGCCCAACTTCCCTCTTCCCTTAGACTAAGCCTGGGGTCGCCCAGCCCCCTGCACTTGGACTTGATTCTTCATGTAGCATCCTGGATTTGATGCTTGCCTGGGGTCTGGGAGGAGACTGTGGTGGAAGAAGACTGAGATCCAGACGCTGACCTGGAGACTCTCACATCCTATGGGGCATTGGGGTCGGGGAAAAGGCAATGTACAGGTAGCTTAACAAGAGACAGCTAGGGGCGGTGGGCCTAGGGCTTGGGGTGGAAGGTGCGGAGGAGAGGAAGGTGGAGTGTTGGGCAGGAGAGCGGGTGGCTCCACCCCTCCCCCATTTATTTATTGTTTTCTTTCTTTCTTTATTTTATTTTATTTATTTTTTTTTTTGAGACGGGAGTTTCGCTCTTGTTACCCAGGCTGGAGTGCAATGGCGCGATCTCGGCTCACCGCAACCTCCGCCTCCTGGGTTCAGGCAATTCTCCTGCCTCAGCCTCCTGAGTAGCTGGGATTACAGGCACGCGCCACCATGCCCAGCTAATTTTTTTGTATTTTTAGTAGAGACGGGGTTTCACCATGTTGACCAGGATGGTCTCGATCTCTTGACCTCGTGATCCACCCGCCTCGGCCTCCCAAAGTGCTGGGATTACAGGCTTGAGCCACCGCGCCCGGCCGTTTTCTTTAATTTTTTAAATTTTTTCTTATTTACTTTTTTTTTTTTTTTTTAAGACAGAGTCTTGCACTGTCGCTCAGGCTGGAGCGCAGTGGGTCCATCTCGGCTCACCGCAACCTCCACCTCCTGTTCTCCTGTTTCAGCCTCCCAAGTAATTGGGAGTGCAGATGCCCGCACCACGCCCGGCTAATGGCATTATCCCCGGGGAAAAATGTAGCTTCTTTCCTGTTCATGAATGGACTCCAGTCCTTGGAATGCTTAATGTCTTTCTATAAAAAAGAACTCCCCGGCCAGGCGCGGTGGCTCACGCCTGTAATCCCAGCACTTTGGGAGGCCGAGGTGGGGGGATCACGAGGTCAAGAGATCGAGACCATCTTGGTCAACATGGTGAAACCCCGTCTCTACTAAAAAATAAAAAAAATAAAAAATTAGCTGGGCATGGTGGCACGTGCCTGTAATCCCAGCTACTCAGGAGGCTGAGGCAGGAGAATTGCCTGAACCCAGGAGGCGGAGGTTGCGGTGAGCCGAGATCGCGCCATTGCACTCCAGCCTGGGTAACAAAAGCGAAACTCCGTCTCAAAAAAAAAAAAAAAAAAAAAAAAAAAACCTCCTCAGCCTGGCCAACATGGTGAAACCGCATCTCTACTAAAAATACACAAATTAGCTGGGTGTGGTGGTGCGCGCCTGTAATCCCAGCTACTTGGGAGGCTGAGGCAGGGGAATCATTTCAGCCCGGGAGGCGGAGTTTGCCGTGAGCTGAGATCGCACCACTGCCCTGCAGCCTGGTGACAGAGCGAGACCCCGTCTCAAAAAAACAAAACAAAACAAACAAACAAACAAAAAAACTCCTTCAGCCCGCCGTTGGCTCATGCCTGAAATCCCAACACTTTGGGAGGCTGAGGTGGGCAGATCACCTTAAGTCATGAGTTCAAGAACACCAACTTGGCCAATATGGTGAAACCTCGTTTCTACAAAAATACAAAATCTAGCTGGGCATGAGGACGGGTGCCTGTAATCCCAGCTGTACGGGAGGCTGAGGCAGGAGAATCGCTTGAACCCGAGAGGCGGAGGTTGCAGTGAGCCGAGATTGAGCCACTGAACTCATCGAAAGAGCTAGCGAGACAGTCTCAAAAAAAAAAAAAAAAGAAAGAACTTCGTGAAGTCCTGATATTTATAATTTTTCTTGTGTTTAATGGGAGAGCAAACAGCACCCCCACTCATATGACAAATGGACTCTCCCTGTTACTAAAACAGCTGAGCGGTATCTGTCCTCCTAAAATCCAAAATGGACTTTCCCAGGCCCCATTCCTGGAAACCCAAGTAGACGCATCCATTGAGCCTGGAAGGTGGGCTCTTCTTAACCTCCTTTCCATCTCCCAGGATTCACAGAGGCCATTCCAAAGATCCAGGACACACCCCCAAGACTCATTCCAGGAATGCTCGGCTTCTGAGATTAGAAAAGGCTGGTGGCAGGGGCGGGGGGTATGTTCTTTTCCCTAGAGGTGACAGAAATGGACTCTTCCAGTTCCCTTTGTCCCAAATTTCTCAATTGCCCGGGGCGTTGGGAGTTCTGGCCGTTTTGTCTTCCCCAAAGCCAGTTTACCAAAGACTCTCTGGGGAGCTGAGGGTTGGCGATGGAGGCTGGGGTTGGGCCAAAGCAGATTCACCCATTCCTTCCTCTAACAAATGTTGAAACTCTTCAAGACCAGGTCCCATTCTTGCCCAGAAGGAGTTCCTAGTCTGGAAGAGAGAATCAATTTTGGTTTGGTATCTGCTACAATGGAGGCTGCCCAAGAGACATCGTGGTTGGATAAAAAACAAAACAAAACAAAAAAAAAAAAGAGGGCAACATATGTTGAAAAATAGTTAGAAGCCAAGATATGGTTTACATTTATTTCTGTTCTTTCACTTCCAAGTTGTGTAGCCCTGGGCAAGTCATTCACCCTCTCGACCTATGGTTTAACCTCTGCTTAATGGGACTGGCCGTGAATTACTGTTTTTCCCTCTGAGATTCTAGGTCTCTTGACAAAACAAGTCCCGACACGTTGGCTGCAGAGAAGGGGGGAGGGGAGGAAGGCTTCCTGGAAGAAGATTTTAGCAGTCGGGGGTGACAGTGGAGGCAGAAAGGGAAGACGGAGACGCTTGCGCAGTAAACACCGAACGCTCTCTAGCCCCGCCCAACTCCTTCTCTGCAGCAGGGAATTGCAGGCGTCGCTCCACCTATCCCAGCCGAGCGGAGTGACACCCTCTCTTCTTTCCTTCTTCTAGGGCTCTTCGCCTTCCGCCCGCCCCCACGGCCGCCCAATAGAGGGTGGAAGTAGGACAGATCTCACCAATCCGTGACGCCTGCGGGGGAGCTTTACCCGCTCATTGGTCTTAGTCAACCTAAGTCCCGCCTCCTAGGGCCCTTGCCCCGCCTTCCGTCACGTCCCTCCCTCCTTGGAGACCCGCTAGATCCAATCAGTGTTTGACTTGGCCGCGCGGAGGGGGCGGGTCCATTATACGCAATCGAACCCCGCCCGTCTCTCGGGCAACGCCTCCTCCTCCCTCCCCGCTCCCGAACGGAAATAGCGGAGTACCGGGCCAATCGCAGCGTCGTGCCTTTGCTTAGCGGCCAATGAGAGAAAAAGTAGGGGACAAACCCCGCTTCTGAGCGGCAGGAGCCCATACCAATAGGCGGCTGAAAGCTCCGGAAGGCGGGCAGAGGGGAGGGGCTGGGGGGCGGTGCCACGGCCTGCCAGCCCGCCCGCCCGCCAGCCAGCCCTCCCCGCGGCCGGCTTGGCTCCTTGGCGCTGCCTGGGGTCCTTTCCGCCCGGTCCCCGCCTGCCAGCCCCCGCTGCGCTGTGCCCTGTCCGGCCAGGCCTGGAGCCGACACCACCGCCATCATGCCGGCCGTGTCCAAGGGCGATGGGATGCGGGGGCTTGCTGTGTTCATCTCCGACATCCGGAACTGTGAGCGCGCGGCCGGGGGACACTGGAGACGCGGGGGAGGGGGGAGCCTTAAATTGAGGGGTTTGGGGGTCACAGAGGGGCCTGGGGGATCAAAAGCCTTTGCGGCTGTAGAGGGCGAGCATAGATGGGCCCCGGGAGGAACTTTAGGGTGGGGGTCACGCAGGGGCTTGAGGTGTCATAGAGTGCCTCTTGAGGTGACGACACGGAGTAGCTAGAGGGGTCCGGGGGGGCTGGAAAGGGAAGGAGGCCAATGAGGTCTCGGGGATGGGAGCATAGATGTGTCCCTTGGGAAAGACTGAAAAGCTGGGGGATCGTACAAACGATAGGGTTAGAGGGATCCCTAACGTAGAGAGGAAGGGAAAAGAAGTGCATGTGGGGGGTACCCTGTGGAGCGATGGAATGGGAGGAAGCCAGAGGGGACCTGGAGGAAGTGGCACGCCGGAAGCCTAATTGGGCAGGGCTTGAGGGCCTGGGATAGGGAGTGTCATATAGGGGAAGGGGTTAGGTAGGTCACTGAGGCTCCTGGCCAGTGGTATAGAGGAGGCCTGAGAGTGGTTGAAAGTCCTCGGGTTTAGGGCAGGGAGATGATGGGAGGGCCAGACTGTAAGGACACCCTGGTGAGGGATAGAGGGGCTTCAGGATGGGAGATTGCTTAGACATGGAAGGCAGTGTGGAGGGGGCCAGAGGGCGAGCTGAGGGGGAAGGAGGGGCCCAAGGAGCACAGAGGAAAGGAGCTGCAGGTGTAAGGTCTTGGGAAAACCTGTGACAGGGAGCGCTGCCCTGGAAAGGAGAAGACATTAGAGAGTGAGGGGTTGGGGGAAGGGCAGAAGAGGGAGCGCCTAGACCTCCAGGACGGCATGGGGCCCTGAAGGACTTGAGGGCAGAGATCTGGAAAGCTGAGAATAGGGAAAGTCTAGTTCCGGAGAGAGGTCAGGGGTCAGGGAGCAGGACAGGCTGGGATCTGAGCCCTTTTCTATCTGACCACAGTAATGTGGGGACAGTGGTCCCTGCCAGGAAGAGTTGTCGTGATGATGGGAAGTCTGGTGACAAGTCAGCTCTCAACTCCTGGGAATGGCTGTTGGTGATTGGAGCTGCCAGGAGTATTCAGAGGCTGTGTCGGCATGGGCTCTGGGGTCAGCCAGAATTGGCTCTGCATGTGAGCACCACCAGTCCCTAGCCGTGTGACCTTGAGTGAGGGACTTCACCTCTCGATTTCCTCATCTGTCAAGAGAGGCTGCTGATCGTATCTTCCTGAGGGGCTTGTGGCAGTGCCTGTGAGTCAGGCCTTTCACACGTTCCAGGCCCCAGATGGAACTTGGCTGTTGCTGTTACTTCGTTTGCTCCCAACAGCAGCTCTGCCAAGTACCCAATGACTGCTGTTGTTGTTTTAGAATGTAACTGTTATGGAAAGATCTGGCATGTAGTAGGTGCTCAGTGAACAGGAGGGGGCGGACACGGTTGGGTATCAGTTGATGGAGAGATGGTGGGTTGTTACGACAAGGGGCGGAGTGATGGGGGTTGTGGAGTAGCTGGGGGCCCCTGTTAGGAGATGTGTGCTGCCTCTGTTACCCACCCGTGATGGGAGGTCATGTGACCCTCCATGCCTCGTTTAAGCTCTTTGAGGATGTTTTCTTGCCTGCAGGCTTCATTCATAAGAGCATCCTGCCTCTGAAGGCTCATTCCTTCATTCAGTCATTTGACAAATACTTTTTGATCACTCTAGTGTTCCAGGCCCCTGTTCTAGGCGCTTCAGTGACAATAGTGACCAGAAACTCCTGTTCTTGCCAGGCGTGGTGGCTCATGCCTGTAATCCCAGCAGTTTAGGAGGCCAACGCCGGCGGATCACCTGTGGTCAGGAGTTCCAGACCGGCCTGGCCAACATGGTGAAACTCCGTCTCTACTAAAAATACAAAAATTAGCCAAGTTTGGTGGCCAGCGCTTGTAATCCCAGCTATTCAGGAGGCTGAGGCAGGAGAATTGCTTGAACCTGGAAGGCGGAGATTGTAATGAGCTGAGATCGCGCCACTGCCCTCCAGGCTGAGCAACAAAAGCGAAACTCCATCTCAAACAAAACAAAACTCCCTTTTGGGAGCTCCCTTCCCTGAGGAAGATACAGCATAAGCACGGAGAACACTCTAAGATACAACCTGAGGCCCTGAGTGGTACTGTGAAGGAAAACAGGGAGGAAATGGGCAGGAGAGGACTGGGATTGGGAGGGTGCTCAGTAAGTCTCATGGAGCAAGCCCTGTGGATTTTGAAGGAAAGGGGTCCTAGCACAGGGGGGTGCATTCAAAGGTCCTGAGGTGGCGGCATGCTTAACGTGTTGGAGTGAGAGGGAGGTCAGTGTGGCTGGAGCTGGAGGAGTGAGGAGGGAGAGGGCGGGAGCAGAGGGGAGAGGGGACAGGATCGGGAAAGGCTTTCTGGGCCATGGTGAGCACTTTGGCCTTTGTCTGCCTGAGAACATTTTGAGCAGAGGAGGGACGTGACCGATTGATGTTTTAAAATAAGTCCTCTGGCTGCTGTGAGAACAGATTCTAGAGGTAGCGGTGGAAGCAGGGAACCAAATTAGGAGGGTGTTGCAGGCCCCTGGGTGAGAGAGAGTGCTGGCTTAATGGGATGAGAAGGGATTGGTGAGAAGTGGACTGGGGATACTTTTTTTTTTTCGAGACAGAGTCTTTCTCTGTCGTCCAGGCTGGAGTGCAGTGGCACGATCATAACTCACTGTAACTTCCACCTCCCAGGTTCAGGCAATTCCTCACCCTCCCTAGTAGCTGGGATTACAGGTGCCTGCCACCATGCCCAGTAGGCCTGGGGTTTCACCATGTTGGCCAGGCTGGTCGCGATCTCCTGACCTCAAGTGATCTGCCCACCTTGGCCTCCAAAAGTGCTGGGGGGACTATAGGTGTGAGCCACTGTGCCCAGCCTGGGATATAATTTAAAGGAAAAACTGTCAGGATTTGCAAAGGGATTTGATGATGGGGTTTGGGGAAGGCAAGGGATGGTTGCGTTACTGCAGGATCCCAGAGAGGAGCCAGAGGACAGAGGGGAGGCGAAGGCTTGGGGCACTGGAAGTAATTTTGCCACCAGGAATCAGGGCTGGAGACTCAGGGGCCTTTCCTTCGCAAGTGTGTGTTGAACGGCTGGTATGTCTCAAGAACTGTGTTGAATATGGGGGACGCTGGGGAATAAGACAGACTCGTCCGCCCCTCCCACTCCATGAAGCTCCCAGCCCCTCGGGGGAGAAGGCGCAACATACAAATTGCAGTTGTCCAAATACCAGACACGGATGTTCATGGCAGCGTTATTCCCGATGGCCGGAAAACGGAAATGGGCTAAGTGCCCACCAACTGAGAAATAAACAAAATGTGGTCTGTCTACGTAATGGACTATTACGGGGCCATCAAAAGGAATGACATCCTGCTGCATGCTGCCACAGGGGTGGACCTTGAAAACATGACTCCAAGTGAAAGAAACCAGTCACAGGAGGCCACGTGTGGTATGATTCCATGTGGATGGAATATCCTGAATAGGCCAATCCATGGAGACAGAAAGTAGATTAGTGGTTGCCTCGGTTCAGGGGCTGGCGGGATGGGGAGCGGCTGCTCACAAATGCAGAGCTTCTTTTGGGGGTCATGGAAAGCCCTACAGCCGGATGCAGTGGCACATGCTTGTAGTCTTAGCTACTTGGGAGCCTAAGGTAGGAGGATCATTCGAACCCAGGAGTTCGAATCCAGCCTAGGCCACATAGTAAAACCTCATGTCTGTTTTTTTCTTTTTTCTTTTTTTTTTTTTCAGAGGGAGTCTCACTCTGTCACCCAGGCTGGAGTGCAGTGGCACAATCTCGGCTCACTGCAACCTCTGCCTCCCGGGTTCAAGTGATTCTCCTGCCTCAGTCTCCGGAGTAGCTGGGACTATAGGCGTGTGCCACCACACCCAACTAATTTTTGTATTTTTTTGCTTTTTTTTTTATTTTTGAGATGGGATCTCACTCTGTTGCCCAGGCTGGAATGCAGTGGTGTGATCTTGGTTCACTACAACCTCCGTCCCCCGGGTTTAAGCAATTCTCCTGCCTCAGCCTCCAGAGTAGCTGGGATCACAGGTGCACACCAGCACGCCCTGCTGATTTTTGTATTTTTAGTAGAGACGTGGTTTTACCATGTTGGCTAAGATGTTCTCAGTCTCCTGACCTTGTGATCCACCCGCCTCAGACTCCCAAAGTGTTGGGATGGCAGGCGTGAGCCACTGCACCTGGCCCAATTTTTGTATTTTTTAGTGGAAACGGGATTTCACCATTTTGGACAAGCTGGTCTCAAACTCCTGACCTCGTGATCTGCCCACCTTGGCCTCCCAAAGTGCTGGGATTACAAGCATGAGCCATTGCGCCCAGCTGAAACCTCATCTCTTAAAAAAAAAAAAAGAGCCGGGCGCGGTGGCTCAAGCCTGTAATCCCAGCACTTTGGGAGGCTGAGGCAGGTGGATCACGAGGTCAAGAGATCGAGACCATCCTGGTCAACTTGGTGAAACCCCGTCTCTACTAAAAATACAAAAAATTAGCTGGGCATGGTGGTGCGTGCCTGTAATCCCAGCTACTCTGGAGGCTGAGGCAGGAGAATTGCCTGAACCCAGGAGGCAGAGGTTTCAGTGAGCCGAGATGGCGCCATTGCACTCCAGCCTGGGTAACAAGAGCAAAACTCCGTCTCAAAAATAAAAAAATAAAAAAAAAAAAAAGAAATGTTTTGGAATTAGATAGTAGTAGTGGATGCACAACATCACACATGTAGTAAGACCACTGAATTGTTCACTGTAAAAGGGTGAATTTTATGGTATGTTAATTGTATCTCAATTTTTCATTTACTATTGTTTTGAGACAGTTTCACTCTTATTGCCCAGGCTGGAGTGCAGCGACACTGTCGGCTCACTGCAGCCTCCTCCTCCTGGGTTCAAGTGATTCTCATGCCTCAGCCCCCTGAGTAGCTGGGATTACAGGCACCCGCCACTACGCTGGCTAATTTTTGTATTTTTAGTAGAGATGGGGTTTCACGGTGTTAGCTAGGCTGGTCTCGATCTCCTGACCTTAAGCAATATGCCTGCTTCAGCCTCCTAAAGTGCTGGGATTAAAGACCTGAGCCACCATGTCCAGCCAAATCTCAATTTTTTTTAAAGGAGAAAGAATTTGCAGCTGTCCTGAGCCCAGTGAGGAAGAGAATGGTGTCGAGGATGGGGGCTCTGTGTGGTCAGGGAGCTCCGGCCTGGCTTTGCTTCACAGAAGACCCTTGGAGCTGTTTGGGCAGGATGTGGGGGAGTTACTTAGGCTGAGGGCAGTGGAGAAGCGCTGTGAAGGTAGAGGCAGGGCAAGTGCAAAGGTCCTGTCTGTCTAGTCCCAGCTACTCAGGAGGTGGATGCCTGGAGGTGGGAGGATTTCTTGAGGTCAGGAGTTTGAGACCAGCCTCGGCAACAGAGCAAGAACACCTCGTCTCTCTCTCTCTCTTTTTTTTTTTTTTTTTTTGAGACAGAGCCTGGCTCTGTCATCCAGGCTGGAGTATAGTACTGAAATCTCAGCTCACTGCAACCTCCACCTCCTGGGTTCAAGCTATCCTCCCGCCTCAGCCTCCCAAGTAGCTGGGACTACAGGCCCACGCTATCTGGCCCAGCAAATTTTTTTTGTACTTTTTGTAGAGATGGGTTTTTAGTCTGTTGCCCAGGCTGGTCTCAAACTCCTGGGTTCAAGTGATCTGCTGACCTCAGCCCCCTGAAGTGCTGGGGTTACAGAAGCGAGCCACCACACCCGGCCCCCCTCTCTATTTTCAAGAATTCTTTCTGGAAACAGAAAAGGCCCTGACGCCCCAGTGAGACCCTGAGGAAAGGCCTGTGTGGCTGGCGCAGAGAGGGATGGGGCCTGACCCCGGGGAGTGCGCAGAGGCCAGGTCCACGTTTGTCCTGAGACCACTGGCGAAGGTTTCAAGCAGGAGCAAGGGAAGAGAAGAGCGGAGGGATGTGGAGGAGGAGGTGGGGAGAGGCAGGGCTCAGAGAGAAGCAGAGGGAAGCCTGTGGAGCCAGCCTGCCAGAGGATCTGGAGGGCACAGTGGGGCTGGGGGAAGGGTCTAGAAGGCGAAATGCAGGCTCTAAGGAGGGCAGGGAGGGCCAATTCTGCAGATAAGGAGGGGGAGAGGTTGAGGCTGGGCTCAGCCTGAGGGCATGTTCTATCTTCCTGCCTGCAGCAGGAATCCAGCAGAAGTCTTATCTGACCGGGAGCAAGGGCTGGGGCTGTCTCCTGTCAAGGCAGAGTCTGACTGGAGGAGGCTTAGTTGGCCGAATGAGCCAGTGGAAGCAGGGTGCTGGCCGTACACTGCCCTGAGCCCTTCCATCAGAGCACATCTGACTCCACATGGTGATCCATGTGGTGGTGACATCTGCCCCAGCCCCTGGAGCCCAGGCCCTGTGTCTGACCCCTCCCTGGGTCCCCAGCTTTGTTCTCTGCAGGTTCTAGCCCATGGGAGGCCTCAGGAGATGATTGCCAGTTGAATGAATGAATGAATGATGGAATCAGTCTTTCTTGAGTTCCAGCTGGGTGCCAGGCATTGTTTTTTTTTTGTTTTTTTTTTTTTTGAGACAGAGTTTCGCTCTCGTTACCCAGGCTGGAGTGCAATGGCGCGATCTCGGCACACAGCAACCTCCGCCTCCTGGGTTCAAGCAATTCTCCTGCCTCAGCCTCCTGAGTAGCTCGGATTACAGGCACGCGCCACCATGTCCAGCTAATTTTTTGCATTTTTAGTAGAGACGGGGTTTCACCATGTTGACCAGGATGGTCTTGATCTCTTGACCTCGTTATTCACCCGCCTTGGCCTCCCAAAGTGCTGGGATTACAGGCTTGAGCCACCGCGCCCGGCTGGTGCCAGGCATTGTTTTAGGTGATGGGGCTACAGCAGTGAGCAGAAGTCCTTGCCCGGGGATGCTCATGGCCTAGAGAGATGGGCCACAACACAGGTGAATATTTCGGGGGCCAGACTGGTGTTAGTAGGTCTTGGTGGAAAATGAAGCAAGGAAAGGGTGTGGGGATGGAGTTAAGGACAATGCGGTCACGTAGGCTGGTCAGAGTGTTGCTGAAAAGGTGGCATTGGAGCATAGAATCTAATGAAGTGGGTGGATTGTGCATGCAGGATTCTGGAGGAGGGAGTAGCCTGTGCAAAGGCCCTGAGGCAGGATTGTGCTTGGAATGGAGCAGAGACGGCGGCTCCTGCCTTGGAGAGAGAGAGGACAGGAGATCCCGCCAGAGAGAGAACAGGGCAGGTGGTGTGGGCCCTTGCAGGCTGCAGTGAGGACTTTACTTTTACTTCAAGCCTGCTGGGAGCCATGGAAGAGTTTGGAGCAGAAAAAGTGCTGGGGTCTGACTCAAGTTTTCACAGGATCCCCTGGCATCTGTGGAAAGCAAGGACGGTCAAAAAGATTTCACTTCAGTGGGTGTCTGACCTCAGGCCGGCACCGTAAGAACTGGACAGGTGCAACCGGGTGCGGTAGCTAAAGCCTGTAATCCCAGCACTTTGGGAGGCCGAGGCGGGTGGATCACGAGGTCGAGAGATCGAGACCATCCTGGTCAACATGGTGAAACCCCATCTCTACTAAAAATACAAAAAATTAGCTGGGCATGGTGGCACATGCCTGTAATCCCAGCTACTCGGGAGGCTGAGGCATGAGAATTGCCTGAACCCAGGAGGCGGAGGTTGTGGTGAGCCGAGATCGCGCCATTGCACTCCAGCCTGGGTAACAAGAGCGAAACTCCGTCTCAAAAAAAAAAAAATAGATAAATTTTCTTTCTTTCTTTTTTTTTTTTTGATGGAGTCTCACTCTGTCACCAGGCTGGAGTACAGTGGCGCAGTCTTGGCTCACTGCGACCTCTGCCTCCCGGGTTCAAGCGATCCTCCTACCTCAGCCTCCCTAGTAGCTGGGACTACAGGCGAGCACCACCATGCCTGGCTAATTTTCATATTTTTAGTAGATAATGGGGTTTCGCCATGTTGGCCAGGCTGATCTCAGATTCCTGATCTCAGGTGATCCACCTGCCTCAGCTTCCCAAAGTACTGGGATTACAGGCATGAGCCACCATGCCCGGCCGAGATGGGGTCTTGCTGTGCTGCCCAGTCTGGTCTCAAATTCCTGGCTCAAGCGATTTGCCTGCCTCAGCCTCCCAAAGTGCTGGGATTACAGACGGGAGCCACTGCACCCAGCCTCCAGAAGGGGTTCTGAGGATTCAGGGCTGTTGGGGCTTGTACAGGAAGCACATCAAGTCTCTGTCTCAGTAGAGGAAATGTCCTTGGTCCAGAAGGCTCTGAAGGGTTTCCCGGTGAGATGCTGGGTAATGCCTGTGTTACTATCATCAAAGTGCATTGGTCTCTCCAGGGCAGGGCTCAGCTTCTCTGGATGCCTCTGGTGTTAGTAACAGACCCACCCTGATCCGGGGCTTACATGTTTAGGGAAGGAGTTATCTCCCCTAACCAGAAGCTCCAAGGTGGGGCACCTCCCTGGTGCCCGCAGCACTTCCCTTGACTCTGCCCCACTCTGCCTGGAGCAAGCTGGTGGCTGCCTTTGCACCCCAACAACCCTCACAGCAATAGCCACTGGCTGGAGCATGGCCTCCTCCTCCCATGGCCCCCCAGCACCTCAGGAAACTCAGGAGAGGCTGTGTGGTCTAGCCCCACCTGCTGTGCTTCTCCATACCCCGCATTCCTCAGACTCTGTCCCTTTCATCATGGTGAGAACCTCGCGTTCCTCAGACTCTGTCCCTTTCATCACGGTGAGAACCCCGTGCTCCTCAGACTCTGTCCCTTTCAGCACTGTGATCTAGCAAAGCTTCCTGACCGCCTGCCTTGCCCATCCTCTCCTACCTCCAGGTCATTGGACCTGCTGGCTCTCCTGCCCAGAGCACGCCTTTCCTGGTTTCCGCCTGGTCCATCTCAGCCTCATCTTTTGATATTCAAATCCCAGCAGCTGTGTACAGAGAAGGCTTCCTCCTCTATTCTCATTCTAGCCTCTCAGCCTGGAAATATATGTGCTTCTTTTTTGTTTTTTTTTGAGATGGAGTCTTGCCCTGTTGCCAGGCTGGAGTGCAGTAGCGAGCTCTCAGCTCACTGCAACTTCCACCTCCCGGATTCAAGTGGTTCTCCTGCCTCAGCCTCCTGAGTAGCTGGGACTACAGACACCCACCACCACGCCCAGCTAATTTTTGTATTTTTAGTAGAGACAGGGTTTCATCATGTTGGCCAGGATGGTCTCGACCTCTTTTTTTTTTTTTTATGATGGGGTTTCACCATATTGATCAGGCTGGTCTCGAACTCCTGACCTCAGGTGATCCGCCCACCTCAGCCTCCCAAAGTGCTGGGATTACATGGTCTTGACCTCTTGATCTTGTGATCTGCCTGCCTCAGCCTCCCAAAGTGCTGGGATTACAGACGTGAACCACTGCTCTGGGCCTTATGTGTGCCTCTTTCAGGATCCTCGCCACCACCCCTGTCTGCCTCCACTCCAACCCAGTGATGCCTTGAGAGCAGGGCGGATGTGACTCATCCTTAAGCCTGGTCCCCGAAATCCCTCTGGGAATGAGAGAATCCCTTTAAAACTCCCTCACAGGCTTGCTTGCCTCCTGTGACAGTGAGCTCACTCCCCTTTACTAGCCAGTGTGCTGGATTGTCCTTTCCGTTATCCTGGCCTGTCACAGCTGCCTCAGCCCTTTCCCTAGGTGCCACCCCAGCAGCACCCGAAACTGTCCCTAGGCTCCCTGGGCATCACTGGCCTTTAGATCTTTGCAGAGCTACACCTCTGCCAGAGACCCTCCCTTCAGAGCCACAACTGCTTCTCTTTTGAAGACCTAGAGATTTTCTTTTCTCTCTGAATTCTTTTTTTATAGCAAATTATATCAGTTATGCAGAAGATAGCATCAAATAGATGTGGACGACTTAAAGCAGGCATCCCCAAACTACAGCCCACGGGCCACATGCGACCCCCTGAGGCCATTTATCCGGTCCCCCATCGCACTTCAGGAAGGGGCACCTCTTTCATTGGTGGTCAGTGAGAGGAGCACAGTATGTGGCGGCCCTCCAACAGTCTGAGGGACAGTGAACTGGCCCCCTGTATAAAAAGTCTGGGGACGCCTGACTTAAAGCCTATTTAAAGGCCAGGCATGGTGGCTCATACCTGTAATCCTAGCACTTTACTTTCGGAGGCTGAGGCAGGCAGATCACTTGAGGTCAGGAGTTTGCAGGAGTTTGAAACCAGCCTGGTCAACATGGTGAAACCCTGTCTCTACTAAAAATACAAAAATTAAACAAACAAAAAATTAGTTGAGTGTGGTGGTGGTGGGTACCAGTGATTCCAGCTACTCAGGAGGCTGAGGCAGGACAATCTCTTGAACCCGGGAGGCGGAGGTTGCAGTGAGCCGAGATGGTGCCATTGCACTTCCGCCTGGGCGACAGAGTGAGACTGTCTCAAAAAAACTAAAAATAAAGCTTATTTAAAGAAAAATATGGCTGGGTGCAGTGGCTCACGCCTGTAAACCCAGCACTTTGGGAGGCTGAGGCGGGTGGATCGCCTGAGGTCAGGAGTTCAAGACCAGCCTGGCCAACATGGTGAAACCCTGTCTCTACTAAAAATACAAAAAATTAGCTGGGCATGGTGGGATGCACTTGTAATCCTAGCTAATCGGGAGGCTGAGGCAGGAGAATCAGTGGAACCTGGGAGGCGGAGATTGCAGTAAGCCAAGATTGCACCATTGCACTCCAGCCTGGACAACAAGAGCAAAACTCTGTCTCAAAAGAAAAAAAAAGAAAAATAGACACATATATGCGTATTTGTGTGTGTGTGTGTGTGTGTGTGTGTGTGTGTGTGTGTGTAAGTACATTTTAAATACAATTTAAATAATACTTTCAAAATAATTTCCTGGCTGTGAGTGGTGGCCCATGCCTATAATCCCAGCACTTTGGGAGGCCAAGGTGGGTGGAGGAGTTGAGACCAGCCTGAGCAACCTGGCAAAACCCCATCTCTACAAAAAATAGAAAAAAAAATTAGCTGAGTGTGGTGGCACACTTCTGTTGTCTCAGCTACCTGGGAGGCTGAGATGGGAGGATCACCTGAGCCCGAGGGGCCGAGACTGCAGTAAGCTGAGATCACACCATTGCATTCCAACCTGAGTGAAAGAGTGAGACCCCATCTCAAAAACAAACAGAAATAGATATTTTATCCATATAATCATATGTATTTCTTTAAGTGAATGTTAGTTATGTAAAGAAATACATACATGTAAATATATAAGTATATGTAATATATCTTTTTTTTTTTTTTTTTGAGACGGAGTTTCGCTCTTGTTACCCAGGCTGGAGTGCAATGGCGCAATCTCGGCTCACCGCAACCTCCGCCTCCTGGGTTCAAGCAATTCTCATTTGCTGACTGCACACCTGAGCCTGCTGGGGACTACGTCCTGAGGGATATGGGTCAGAGCAGGTCTCTGGTCCTTAGATAACGGGACATTTAAAGGGCATTTGCTGTATGCAGGGCACTGTTCTAGGAGCTCCCTTCTTTTTTTTTTTTTTTTTGAGACGGAGTTTCGCTCTTGTTGCCCAGGCTGCAGTGCAATGGCGCGATCTCGGCTCACCGCAACCTCCGCCTCCCGGGCTCAGGCAATTCTCCTGCCTCAGCCTCCCGAGTAGCTGGGATTACAGGCACGCGCCACCACGCCCAGCTAGTTTTTTGTATTTTTAGTAGAGACGGGGTTTCACCATGTTGACCAGGATGGTCTCGATCTCTCGACCTCGTGATCCACCCTCCTCGGCCTCCCAAAGTGCTGGGATTACAGGCTTGAGCCACCGCGCCCGGCTTAGGAGCTCCCTTCTAATGCTTATAGTCCGAAGTGGGAGGAAGTTAGTGGAGAGAAGTAAAATTGTGGCATGGTAAAATGTACCAGAAAGGACTTTTTGAAAAAGAACTGTTTAAGCAGAATAATAAAGAATTGACTTTAAGGAAGTGAAAGGGAATGGCCTTTCGGAGGAGGTGGCAGGAGCCGAGACCCAAATGACGGGAAGGTGACTGGAGGGGTAGCCCCAGGAAGAGGGCATAGCTCGTGTGAAGGCCCTTGAGGCAAGAGGACGTACATGTTCCAGAACTGAGTGGAAGTCAAGGGGGGCCTGGATGGACAGCAGGGGCCTGAGGGGTGACACTGGCAGGATGGCTGTGATAGGGGCAGAGGGCTTGGTGGGCTGTGGGGTGGAGCATCCCTAGCTGGCATCACAGAGCCCAGGATATGGAAACACGAGGGAGGCTGCTTCACTCATCCGAGTGAAAGAGCATGGCGTCTGGATGAAATGGTCACTGTGGAGGTGCTCAGGACATGCTCTGAAGGTCAAATTAGGAGGAGGCAGCCAGGTGCAGTGGCTCACACCTGTACTCCCAGCACTTTGGGAAGCTCAGGTGGGAGGATCGCTGGAACCCAGGAGTTTGAGGTTGCAGTGAGCTGTGATTGCACCATTGCACTCTAGCCTGGGCGACAGACTAAGACCCTCTCTCAAAAATAAATAAATAGAAAGGATGAGGCAGTGGATTGGCTTGAGGATGTCCGGGTTCTGTTCAGAGGAGCGGAGTGAATGGTGGAAGCTGTCACGGGAGGAATGAAGTCTGGGGGGAGTGGAACAGGGATATGGGATGCAGAGAGGGTGGCTGAGAGCATCCAGTAAGATGGTGCTCTGAAAGGTACTGTAAGGCACTGGGGAACATGGAGGAAGCAGGGACCTGGCCTGTAGGATCAGGGGAGGCTTTCTGTGGTTATTCCACAAGCGGGTCCTGGCAGAGGTGTAGGAATGTCCCACACAAACTGGGGAGAGGTTGCTAGCCAGGAGACCAGAGGCGGTGGGGACAGGCCACGTGGGAGAGGACGAAGCCATGGCCATAGGGACGGGGGTGTGGGGGAGGCAAGGGTCTGACCTGGTGCCTGGGTGGACAGTGGGACCTTCATGGGATTGAGAACTGGGAGAGGAAGCAGTGAGCCCAGTGGGAGGGGTGAGCGCCCTAGGGATAGCTAAGCTCTTCATTCATTCATCCATTCATTCATTCATCACCTGTTCATTGTGTGTGGGGGCACGGACAGGAGCTCTCAGGGAGCGTGTCTGGGGCCTGAGGAGCCCCACAGATCAGGAGCCACAGTGGGAAGAGGAAGGAGAGGAAGTCAGGGGCAGCCCAAGGGTGTGTGCTGCGCTTCCCCTCTGTGCCGTGGGGCTCAGTGAGCGATGGTTCCTCCCTCTTTGAAGCTCCCAGTCAGAGAAGGGGTCCTGGCCTGTCCTAAGCCCCAGGGCCTGGGGGCTGAGAAGATCTGCTCTTCCTGCTGGGTGGGGCTGCACCTAGAAAAGGGAGAGCAGGTGGCTGACTCCCCAGAACCCTCCACCCACCTCCTCCTCTTCTCCCAGGTAAGAGCAAAGAGGCGGAGATTAAGAGGATCAACAAGGAACTGGCCAACATCCGCTCCAAGTTCAAAGGTAGGCCGGGGCCTCACTCCTGGCTCTGAGGGAGGAGGGGCCGGGGGTGGGGCTCCTGGGACCTATCCCGTGACCCTTCCTCATTTCTGGCTCCCCCCCTTCTCCTTCCTTTGCTCTAGGGGACAAAGCCTTGGATGGCTACAGTAAGAAAAAATATGTGTGTAAACTGCTTTTCATCTTCCTGCTTGGCCACGACATTGACTTTGGGCACATGGAGGCTGTGAACCTGCTGAGCTCCAATAAATACACAGAGAAGCAGATAGTGAGTCCGGAGAGGGGACGCCAGGGCCTGGACTCCTGGGTCTGAGGGAGGAGGGCTGGAAGTACAGCATCCTGGGTCTGAGGGTTGGATCTGGGGCCACTCATTGCAGGGCTCCTAGCCATCCACCACGTCCCTTTCCTCAGGGTTACCTGTTCATCTCTGTACTGGTGAACTCAAACTCGGAGCTGATCCGCCTCATCAACAACGCCATTAAGAATGACCTGGCCAGCCGCAACCCCACCTTCATGTGCCTGGCCCTGCACTGCATTGCCAACGTGGGCAGCCGGGAGATGGGCGAGGCCTTTGCCGCTGACATCCCCCGAATCCTGGTGGCCGGGTAAGGCACTGGGGATCCGTGGGCAGTCGGGGGGTGTGTGGGAGATGAGGCCCAGCCAAGTGTGAGGCTCAGAGACCTGCCTGAGGTTTCCCAGCCGGGATGTAGGTTGACGCTGCGCTGGGGACCTCAGTGGTTCTGAGGCAGCCCTGGACTTGTCTCTTCTCATGATAGCAAGCTGACTTGATGGTGGGAGCCCGCTGCCCCACAAAGCCAGCGGCCGGGGAATCTCTGACCTGCGGGACTGTAGCACTTAGGATAAGAGGGATAACTAAGCTGCGTGGGTGACGGCCCTCCAGAACTTCTTCATCTGCTCCAGTCATTCACCAAACATTTACTGAGCACCTACTATGTGCCGGGCACTGTGCGGATTGCTGGGGATGTTGTCCTGACCAGAGATGGACACGGTCATTGCCCACCCGTGTTTGTGGTCTGGAGCAGGAGCTAAAGGGTGATGGAAGAATTGCAGGATGCAGTGGAGAATTTGCCAGGCGTGGTGACTCATGTAATCCCTGTATTTTGGGAGGCCAAGGGAGGTGGATTGCTTGAGTCTAGGAGTTTGAGACCTGACTGAGCAACATGGGAAAACCCCATCTCTACTAAACATATAAAAAACGAGTTGTGTTCATGCCACTGTACTCCAGCTTGGGAGACAGAGAAAGACCCTGTCTCAAAAAAAGAAATGTAGAATTCCTCCCTCAGAACTACACTCTGCGGCACAGGGGCCTATAAGGGTGTTTAATAGGAATGCCTGACCCAGCTGGGGAATCAGGGAGGGCTTCCCAGAGGAAGCGGCAGGAGGCTGAGACCTGGGTGAGGAACAGTATTTTGCAATTGGAAAGAGGCTGAGGTCAGCTGTGTGATTCTCCTGAGGCAAGAAGTAGTTGAGCAGATCTTTCTGGAGCATCTACGATGTGCCGGGCGCTGTTCTGGGCATGGGAGGCAGCAGTGAACAGCAGAGACCCTGTTGTACCCACTGTCTTTTTTCATTTTGCTTGAGTACTAATTACCTTCTCAGCCATGCCCACCCTCCAGGAGCTTACTTCTAAGGGGGCACAGGCAGCAAATGCGTAAGTAAAGAAATAAGAAGGGGCCGGTGCAATGACTCACACCTGGAATCCCAGCACTTTGGGAGGCTGACTGAGGCAGGAGGATCGATTGAGCCCAGGAGTTTGAGACCAGCCTGGGCAACATGGTGAGACCCTGTCTCTCTCTCGGTCTCTCTTTTTTTTTTTTTTTAGCCTGAAGATTGGGTTCTATTGGAGTGACCCTGTCTCTTAAAATTAAAAAAAAAAAAAAGAAAGAAAAAAATTAGCTGGGCCTGGTGGTTCACACCTGCTACTCAGGAGGCTGAGGCAGGAGGATCACTTGTGGCCCCCCCAAAAAGAAGTAAGATGATCTTAGGTAGTGACAAATGCTCAAAGAAAATACAACAGGGTTGTGAGGGGCAGCAGGGGTCAAGCGAAGGCTGGGTTTTTGTTTTTTTCTTTTTATTTTTTTGAGACAGGGTCTCACTCTGTCATCCAGGCTGGAGTGCAGTGGCATGATCTCAGCTCACTGCAACCTCTGCCTCCTGGGTTCAAGCAGTTCTCATGCCTCAGTCTCCTGAGTAGCTGGGATCATAGGCACATACCACCACACCCGGCTAACATTTATATATATATATATATATTTTTTTTTTTTTTTTTTTTTTGAGACGGAGTTTCGCTCTTGTTACCCAGGCTGGAGTGCAATGGCACGATCTCGGCTCACCGCAACCTCCGCCACCTGGGTTCAGGCAATTCTCCTGCCTCAGCCTCCTGAGTAGCTGGGATTACAGGCACGCACCACCATGCCCAGCTAATTTTTTGTATTTTTAGTAGAGACGGGGTTTCACCATGTTGACCAGGATGGTCTCGATCTCTTGACCTCGTGATCCACCTGCCTCGGCCTCCCAAAGTGCTGGGATTACAGGCTTGAGCCACCGCGCCCGGCCATTTATATTTTTAGTAGAGATGAGGTTTCACCATGTTGGCCAGGCCGGTCTTGAACTCCTGACCTCAATTGATCTGCCCGCCTCAGCCTCCCAAAGTGCTGGGATTACAGGTGTGAGTCACTGCATCCGGCTGGAGGCTGTTTAAATTAGACTAGTGAGGGAGGGTCTCTCCACAGAGGTGGTGTGTAATTTGAGACTGACATGATAAGCAGATCATCATTTGAAGATGTTGGAGAAAGAGCGTCCTGAGCAAAAGGACCAGCAAGCACAAAGGCCCTGGGGCAGGTGTGAGCTGTCTACATCCATTTCTCTGCAGCTGGAGTACGATGAACATAGAACAGAGTTGGGGAAGTTTGGATTTTATTATAATTGAAATGGGAGGTGACTGTGTTTAAAGCAGGTGATTGACATGACTGGCCTTTGTATTTTAAAAAGATCACCTCCCAAAGTGGTGGCTCACACATATAACCCCAGCACTTTGGGAGGCCGAGACAGGTGGATCACCTGAGGTCAGGAGTTCAAGACCAGCCTGGCCAACATGGTGAAACCCCGTCTCTACTAAAAATACAAAAATTACCCAGGTGAAGTGGTATGTGTATGTAATCCCAGGTACTCAGGAGACTCGCTTGAACCTGGGAGGCAGAGGTTTCCGTGAGCCAAGATCGTGCCAGTGCACTCCAGCCTGGGCAATACAGTGAGACTCCATCTCACACACACACAAAAAATCACTCTGGTCGGTTGCACTGGCTCATGCCTGTAATCCTAGCACTTTGGGAGGCTCAGATGGGAGGCCAGGAGT
Organism: Saimiri boliviensis; assembly: GCF_048565385.1. Classification (NCBI taxonomy): domain Eukaryota; kingdom Metazoa; phylum Chordata; class Mammalia; order Primates; family Cebidae; genus Saimiri; species Saimiri boliviensis. The sequence goes on along the minus strand of NC_133462.1, from coordinate 8,256,433 downwards.
TTAAGACCAGCCTGATCAACACAAGCAGACCCTGTCTCTACCAAAAATTTAAAAAAATAGCCAGGCATTGTGAGTCAGTAGTCCCAGCTACTTGGGAGGCTGAGGCAGGGGGGGTCACTTGAGCCCAGGACTTTGGGTTACAATGAGCTATGATCTGGCTGCTGTACTCTGGCTTGGGTGACAGCAACACCCTGCCTAAAATAAATAAATAGATAAGGAGGTGGGTAGGTAGATAAGCAAACACACACACACACACACACACACACACACACTGTCTGGTGTGCACACAGCTGGGACTTTTAGTTCTGGCAGTGTGGTCAACTAGGTACCCAACTCATGGTCTTCCTGAAACCTGTCAATATTGGATAAAAGAGGAAAGACAATATTATGTAATGGATTTATGACATAGCCAGAAAACGAGGAGCACACAGGCCGCAGGCTAAGAGAAGCCAAGCAGACGAGCCACGTTCCGGAGCCGGCATTTGCTTAGAAGGCATTTGCTGAACTGGGTGAACCTGAGTATCGGTTTTGGGGCCCTGCAGCCTCTGGAAACAGAAGACAAAGCTTGTTCAAGGAAAACTTCTTGAAGGCCATACTTCAAAGTGAGAGTGACCTAGAAATAAACCCCCTTGGGGACTGTAGGGAGAATTGCCTTTCTGAAACGTTGGCACAGAGCAGCCCTCAGACTGGTTTTCAGCCTGACTTTACCCTGTCTGGGTAGTCCAGAAACTCCTAAGTCAACCTTTAGTTTAAAGTGACGCAAACTGGTGGTGTCCTAGTGCTTCACGGAAGCAAACATGAGTCTTTTCTGGAGAAACCCATTTTCACTACAAGTCTCAGTGATATCCACAGATAAAGCTCCAAGTGGCATGAGTAGCTCACAACCATGTCTCTAGACACAAGACACCATGAGGGAGAACCAGCAGAAAGAAAACAGAAGGCCAGGCGTGCTGGCTCATGCCTGTAATCCCAGCACTTTGGGAGGCTGAGGTGGGTGGATCACCTGAGATCAGGAGTTCGAGACCAGTCTCGCCAACACAGCGAAACCCGATCTCTACTAAAAATACAAAAATTAGCCAGGCGTGATGGCAAGCACCTGTAATCCCAGCTACTTGGGAGGCTGAGGCAGGAGAATTGCTTGAACCCGGGAGGTGGAGGTTGCAGTGAGTGGAGATTATGCCACTGCACTCTAGCCTGAGTGACAGAGCAAGACTCCATCTCAAAAAAAAAAAAAAATTAGCGGGGTGCAGTGGTGCACGCCTGTAGTCCCAGCCAGTCAGGAGGCTAAGGCAAGAGAATCACTGGGTTTCGCCAAGATGATGAAACCCCATCTCTACTGAAAATAAAAATTAGCTGGGCGCGGTGGTGGGCACCTGTAATCCCAGGTACTCGGGAGGCTGAGATGGGAAAATCGCTTTAACCCAGGAGGTGGAGATTGCAGTGAACCGAGATCGCACCACTGCACTCCAGCCTGGGTGACAGAGCAAGACTATCTCAAAAACAGCAACAACAAGAAAATGTATGCCTGTAATCCCAGGCACTCGGGTGGCTGAGATGGGAGGAGTGCTGTGATCATGCCACTGCATTCCAACCTCGGTGAGAGTGAGACCCTGCCTAAAACACATACATACATGTAAAACTTGTATTATCTATGTTATACATATGTATGACATATACACACATGTATAACATACATATGCGTATTTTATATATGTAAAATACATGTTTATATAAAAATATATGACATATAATTTTTAATATGTAAATTACATATATATTTTTATATATATATAAAATGCAAGGTGTTTTTCTTTTTTCTAGTATTTAATATTTTAGTTTAGGCCAGGTGCAGTGGCTCACGCCTGTAATCCCAGTACTTTGGGAGGCCAAGGTGGGCAGATCACAAGATCAGGAGTTCAAGACCAGCCTGGCCAACACAGTGAAACCTCATCTCTACTAAAAATACAAAAAAAAAAAAAAAAAAAATAGCCAGGCATGGTGGCGCACGCCCGTAGTCCTAGCTACTTGGGAGGCTGAGGTAGAAGAATCACCTGAACCCAGGAGGCGGAGGTTGCAGTGAGCCAAGATCACGCCACTGCACTCCAGCCTGGGCGACAGAGGTGGAGACTCTGCCTCAAAAACAAAACAAAACAACAATTTTTAGTTTGACTTGATCTACCCAAAATATTATCACTTTACACTGAATCAGCAGTGTTATTCACGAGCCATTTCATTTGACATCTGTTTTTGGTGCTAAGTCTTTGGAATGTGGCATCTCTCAGTTTGGACTCGCTCTAGTTCAGGTAGCCACACGTGGCTGGGGTCTGTTGTATCCGAAAGCATGGGGATTGATGGCAGTTGAGCTCCGGCTGGGTGAAGCCCCTGAGGGCAGATGTTAACGGAGAATCCCCAAAAGCTGGCCTCCGTGCAACCGAGTGTGTTATGCTCTGCCAAGGGGGATGGGAGGCGTCATCAGGGGTGTGGGAGGAAAATGAGGATCAGGCCATGACTCAGAACGCTGAGAACTTTGATGGAGGAAGGAGGGGCCAGTCTCGAATGCTGCCAGCAGTTTCTTTAGGACAAGGACAGGCAGTCAGCATCAGCTTGGGAGAGACGGAAGTCACAAGCCACCCTGAAGAGGGAAGCACCGGGCACTTTGAGGACCAAGAGGGAGGCCAGGGTGGCCACCACATATGGGTGAAGGTGGCATTGTCCCTGGAGTGGATGCTGAGGGCGTAGTGCCCTGTCAGGGTCATGGGGCCAGGGTGGGGCTGTCTGATTCTAGGCTGCCCTCTCCACATGGGAAAATTGGTCTTGACAGTGACTCGGGCATGGAGGAACTTTATTTTGTCAGTAGGCTTTTCATTTATTTATTTATTTATTTTTATTTATTTATTTATTTATTTATTTATTTTTTGAGACGGAGTTTCGCTCTTGTTGCCCAGGCTGGAGTGCAATGGCGCGATCTCGGCTCACCGCAACCTCCGCCTCCTGGGTTCAGGCAATTCTCCTGCCTCAGCCTCCTGAGTAGCTGGGATTACAGGCACACGCCACCATGCCCAGCTAATTTTTAGTATTTTTAGTAGAGACGGGGTTTCACCATGTTGACCAGGATGGTCTCGATCTCTTGACCTCGTGATCCACCCGCCTCGGCCTCCCAAAGTGCTGGGATTACAGGCTTGAGCCACCGCGCCCGGCCTATTTATTTATTTTTTAAGATGGGATTTCACTATGTTGGTCAGGCTGGTCTTGAACTCCCGACCTCAGGCGATCCGCCTGCCTTGGCCTCCAAAGTGCTTGGATTACAGGCATGAGCCACCACGCCCGGCCTTTTTTTTTTACTTTTTATTTTTTGGGGACAGGGTCTTGTCCTGTTGCCCAGACTGGAGTGCAGTGGCACAATCTTGGCTCAGTGTAGCCTCTGACTCTTGGGCTCAAGCAGTCCTCCCACCTCAGAGCCCCGAGTAGCTGTGACTATACCTGTGCACTACCATGCCGGGCTAATTTTTGTATTTTTTTTTTTTTTTTTGTAGAGACAGGTTTTGCTATGTTGCTCAGTCTGGTCTCGAACTTCCAAGCTTGTGCAGTCCTCCTGCCTCAGCCTCCCAAAGTCTTGGGGTGATAGGTGTGAGCCACTACACCCAGGTAGACTTTTTTCCTTTTTTCGAGACAAATTCTCCCTCTTTTGCCCAGGCTACAGTGTAGTGGCACGATCTTGGCTCACTGCAGCCTTCGCCTCCCAAGTTCAAGCAATTCTCCTGTCTCAGTCTCCTCAGTAGCTGGGGTTACAGGTGTGCGCCACCACATCCGGCTAATGTTTGTATTTTTTGTTTTAGTAGAGATGGGTTTTCACCATGTTGGCCAGGATGGTCTTGATCTCTTGACCTCATGATCTGCCCACTTCAGCACCCCAAAGTGCTGGGATTACAGGCATTACAGGCATGAGCCACCACGCCTGGCCTGTATTTTTTTTTTTTTTTTTTTTTTTTTTAAGTATAGACAGGGTTTTACCATGTTGGCCAGGCTGGTCTCAAACTCCTGACCTCTAGTGATCCGCCTGCCTCAGCCTCCCAAAGCGCTGTGATTACAGGCGTGAGCCACCGCGGCCAGCCATTTTAACCATTTTAAGGTGTTCAGTTCAGTGGTTTCTAATATATTCATGATGTTGTGCAACCACCACTACCACCTAATTGCAGAACATTCATCACTCCAAAAAACCCTGTACATATCAGCAGTCCCTCCGCACTCCCTCTTCGCCCCAGCGCCTGGCTGCCACCAATCTGTTTTCTGTCATGGATTTGCCTCATGTGGACATTTCGTAGAAATGGAACTGCACAGTAGGTGGCCTTCTGTGTCTGGCTTCTTCCGCTCAGCTTGATGTTTCTCAGGTTCATCCACACTGTCGTGCATAGCAGTGATTTTATGGAGTCTCACTCTGCTGCCCAGCCTGGAGTGCAGTGGCGTGATCATGGCTCACTACAGCTCTGGCATCCCAGGCTCAGGTGATCCTCCCATCTCAGCCACTCCAGTAGCTGGGATTGCAGGTGCAAGCAACCATGCCTGGCTGATTTTTGAATTTTTCATAGAGAAAAGGTCTCACTATGTTACGCAGGCTGGTCTTGAATTCCTGAGCTCAAGTGGCCCCCTGTGGCTTCGGCTTCTGAAAGTGCTGGGATTACAAGTGTGAGTCCCCGAGGCTGACTTGGTGGTTTTATTTTCTAAGCCTGGGTATACAGCTTGATATCATGTAGTTTAACGTTTTCCTAAGTAGCACCACAGCCCTTATTCCACTTAACCAAGTTGATAAACAGCTCTTATTCCTTTGTGTGGTCTCCTTATCTGTAAATGGAGATGATACCCGCCACAGCCCTCTAGAGTCCTTAGAGGGCTGTGGTGAGGAGTGAGCAAGCTGGTTGGGAGCACTTAGAGCAGAGCTTGGCCTGGAGTTAGGGCTCAGGAGATGCGCTGTGATGGAGATGGGAAAGTGGCTGGAGTCAGGGCTCGGGAGGTGCGCTGTGATGGAGATGGGAAAGTGTCCGGAGTCAGTGCTCGGGAGATGCGCTGTGATGGTCATGGGAAAGTGTCCAGAGTCAGGGCTCGGGAGATGCGCTGTGATGAAGATGGGAAAGTGTCCGGAGTCAGGACTCAGGAGATGCGCTGTGATGGAGATGGGAAAGTGGCTGGGAGTCAGTGATTGGGAGATGCGCTGTGATGGAGATGGGAAAGTGTCTGGAGTCAGTGCTCAGGAGATGCGCTGTGGTGGAGATGGGAAAGTGTCCAGAGTCAGGGCTTGGGAGATGCCCTGTGATGGTCATGGGAAAGTGTCCGGACTCAGGGCTCGGGAGATGTGCTGTGATGGAGATGGGAAAGTGCCTGGAGTCAGTGCTCAGGAGATGCGCTGTGGTGGAGATGCGAAAGTGTCCGGGAGTCAGGGCTTGGGAGATGCATGCTGTGATGGTCATGGGAAAGTGTCCGGGAGTCAGGGCTCGGAGGATGCGCTGTGATGGAGATGGGAAAGTGTCCAGAGTCAGGGCTCGGGAGATGCATGCTGTGATGGAGATGGGAAAGTGTCCGGAGTCAGGACTCGGGAGATGCCCTGTGATGGAGATGGGAAAGTGTCCGGAGTCAGGGCTCGGGAGATGGGCTGTGATGGAGATGGGAAAGTGTCCGGAGTCAGGGCTTGGGAGATGCGCTGTGATGGTCATGGGAAAGTGTCCGGACTCAGGGCTTGGGAGATGTGCTGTGATGGAGATGGGAAAGTGTCTGGAGTCAGTGCTCAGGAGATGCACTGTGGTGGAGATGGGAAAGTGTCCAGAGTCAGGGCTTGGGAGATGCCCTGTGATGGTCATGGGAAAGTGTCCGGACTCAGGGTTCGGGAGATGTGCTGTGATGAAGATGGGAAAGTGTCTGGAGTCAGTGCTCAGGAGATGCGCTGTGGTGGAGATGGGAAAGTGTCCGGGAGTCAGGGCTTGGGAGGTGCATGCTGTGATGGTCATGGGAAAGTGTCCGGGAGTCAGGGCTCGGAGGATGCACTGTGATGGAGATGGGAAAGTGTCCGGAGTCAGGGCTCGGGAGATGCATGCTGTGATGGAGATGGGAAAGTGTCCGGCGTCAGTGCTCAGGAGATGCGCTGTGATGGAGATGGGAAAGTGTCCAGAGTCAGGGCTCAGGAGATGCACTGTGATTGTCATGGGAAAGCGTCCGGAGTCAGTGCTCAGGAGATGCATGCTGTGATGGTCATGGGAAAGTATCCGGAGTCAGGGCTCGGGAGATGCGCTGTGATAGAGATGGGAAAGTGTCTGGATTCAGGGCTCGGGAGATGCATGCTGTGATGGTCATGGGAAAGTGTCCGGGAGTCAGGGCTTGGGAGATGCGCTCTGTGACGTTGGTGGGAAAGTGCCATCAGGAATGGAGCTTTGTGTGTGGACAGGCTTCTTGCTGGTTTCTGGTTCTAATTTGATGGCCACTGGGTAGTGAACGTTTCCCCACGGTGGGCATCTGGGCGCGCGCAGCATTGCTGGTCTTGGTCTCCTTCACACACAGCAGTGGCCTTTCTAGACAGAGGCAGCCTAGAGGCTCTCCAGAGGGCCTGCGTCTGTGTCCGTTGCCAGCTGCCGCACACGAGGTTCCCAGCACTTTGGGAGGCTGTAGCAGCAGGCGTCAGTCGAAGGTATCTGCCTGGCCGAAGGCAGGAGCAGCTGCTGGGTGGCTGCCCATCCAGTGAGACATGTCACAGGCCTTTGGCTCGTGCTGGTCTCCCCTCTGAGGACCTCTCCCCTGTGTCCTTGGCTGTCTGTTGGGTGCTTTCTGGGAAACGCTTTACTGAGAGGCCACAGCTGGGCCAGTCTTGACAGCTCCCAGCCCTTCCTCTTACTCAAGGCCATGGCCATGCCCCGCACAGTCTCTTATTTTTGTTTTGTTTTTTGTTTGTTTGTTTGTTTGTTTGAGACAGAGTCTTGTTCTGTTGCCCAGGCTGGAGTGCAGTGGCATGATCTCGGCTCACCGCAGCCTCCACTTCCTGGGTTCAAGTAATTCTCCTGCCTCAGCCTCCTGAGTAGCTGGGATTATAGGCACGTGCCACAACCACCCAGCTAGTTTTGTATTTTTAGTAGAGATGGGGTTTCACCATGTTGGTCAGGTTGGTCTTGAACCCCTGACCTCAGGTGAGCCATCCACCTAGGCCTCCCAAAGTGCCAGGATTACAGGCATGAGCCACTGTGCCCGGCCTTCTTCTTCTTTTTTTTTTTTTTTTTAGAGACAAGGTTTTGCCATGTTGGCCAGGCCAGTCTCGAATGCCTGGCCTCATGTGATCCCTCTGCCTCAGCCTCCCAAAGTGCTGTGATTACAGGCATAAGACACCATGCCTGGCCCACAGTCTTCTTTCTTTGTCTCCAACATCAACAAGGGTCCTCATTTTCCTGAAGGGGAAACAGCCCATCAGAGAGGGTCAGTAGCCTACCCTGAAATTGCACACCGCAGTGACAACTTGAAGCAGGCATGTCTGACCCTAGAAGGTTACCCCCCTGGGAACCTCTTCCAGAACAGCATCATGCTCCATGCTCTTCACTGTGCTAGGAGCTGGGTTATGGCTAGGGTCTGGAATCAGCCTCTGGGATGGGCTACCTGCTGACTGCCAGGTTCTGTGCCTGACAAGTGCCTATGCTGCTTCCCTGCGACTGCTGTGATGAATTACCACAAGCACAGTGGTGTCAAACACTGGTTCTGGACGTCGGAAGTCCAATATCAGTCTCCTGGGGCTAAAGTCAAGGCGTGGGCAGGGCTGTCCCTTCTGGGGGCCCCAGACAAGAGGCCACATCCTTACCTTCTCCAGCTCCTAGAGGCCACCTGCATTCCTTGGCTTGTGGCCCCTTCCTTCATCCCCAAAGCCAGTGGCGTGGCATCTTCTCTCCTGTCTGACCTCTGTTGCATCCTCACATGATCTCTCTCTGACTCTGAACCATATCTTTCCCTCATCAGGACCCTGTGATGACACTGGGTCCTCCTGAATAACCCAGGATTCTCTCCCCATCTCACAATCCCTAACTTCATCATATCTGCAAAGTACCCCCACCTCTTTTTTTTTCGTTTGGAAACAGGGCCTTGCTCTGCCACCCAGGCTGTAGCCTTCGTCTCCCAGGCTCAGGCAATCCTCCCACCTCAGTCTGCAAGTAGCTGGGTCTATAGGCATGCGCCACCACTCTTGGCTAATTCCTGTATTTCTAGTAGAGATGGGGTCTCACTATGTTGCCCAGGCTGGTCTCGAACTCCTGAGCTCAAGTGATCCTCCCGCCTCAGCCTCCCAAAGTGCTAGGATTACAGGCGTGAGCCACCCTACTCCCCAGAGCCTGTGAATATGTTCCCTGGCACTCAAAAGGGCCTTGCAAAGTCTGTTCCCTCACAGCAGCCGGAGGGACCCTTCAAAAACCTAAGCCACATCAAAAATACATCCATTTCCTCAGTCTGTTGTGTAGAGAAGGTAAACGAGCAAATCCACCTGGGGGCTGGTGGGGGTGCTGGACAGGCCGAAGGGTCTGGGGGGTCACTAAATGTCATGCTGGTTCTCTGCTCACCACCCACAGTGGCTTCCACCTCTCAGTCGGTAAAAAGCCCAGTGCTCACTGCAGCGGACAAGGCCCTGCAGGGTCTGGCCTCTGTTCCTTCCCTGTCCTGTCCCTCTTGCCCCATGGCTCAGGCCGAAGCCCCCAGGCCTCCCTGCCGCCCCTCCTACGCACAGGACCCACCTTCCTGGCGGCCTTGGCATAGGCTGTTGGGACAATCTGTAGTAGAGGATTTTCAGTCTTTCCTCATTAAGTTACTCTGTTTTGTATTTTAATTTTTTAATTTATTTAGAGACAGATCTAACTCTGTTGCCCAAGCTAGAGGGAGTGCAGTGGTACAGTCGTGGCTCACTGCAGCTGCCTCGACCTCCCAGGCTCAAGCGATTCTCCCACCTTGGCCTCCCAAAGTGCTGGGATTAGAGGCATGAGCCACTGCGCCCGGCCCTGACAGTATTAGATGTATGTGTTTTCGTGGTCCTGTCTGAAATGTAAGCTCTGTGAGGACAGGCGTTTGGACCACTTTGTCCACCACTCTATCCATGGTGCCCACGGCAGTGCCTGGTACCCCATGTGCACCCAGTAGGTGCTTGGTGAATGAATGAAGGTGCAGAGCCAGGCTTGACAGGTTGCTGAGCCCTGCCGGGAATTCCATGAGGTTACCGAGACGCAATCATTTTGCAAATGAAGACACTTGAGTCCTGGTGGGCCATGAGGACAGCGCCAGATTGGATCCTGGGGCGCTTGACTCTCTGTACCCCTCACTAGCCACTCACACCCTTCCTGGGAGGAAGAGGAGAGGAGGGGAGGTGTGCAGGGCTGGGTCACTGACTCTGCTTCCCCTGCCCCGCATGACGTCCCCACAGAGACAGCATGGACAGCGTCAAGCAGAGCGCGGCCCTGTGCCTGCTGCGACTCTACAAGGCCTCGCCTGACCTCGTGCCCATGGGCGAGTGGACGGCACGCGTGGTACACCTGCTCAATGACCAGCACATGGTGAGCCCCTCTGTCCTCATGGCCCCTGGATGCCCGGGACTCCCCACCCAGCCTCGAGCCCACCTCTGCCCCGACCCCCAGGGATGCCTGGGGCTCCCACCTCTGCCCCAACCCCCCATGGGTGCCCAGGACTCCCCACCCAGCCTCGAGGCCACCTCTGTCCTGACCCCTATGGATGCCTGGGGCTCCGACCTCTGCCCCAACCCCCCCCGGATGCTTGGGGCTCCTTCGTCGGCCCTGACATTCACCAAGCACCAGAAACCGTGATCCAGTGTCCCTGGTACTCATTACCTGCCCAGGTGTCTAGGAACCCTTCCATCCCCATCTGTGACACCCACTTGGCTGCCCAGGGATCCTGTCCAGTGACCCCCACACCCCTCACCAACCCAGGCCCTTAGAAAATCCCACTCTGTGTTTCTGACACCTAGAGATTCCCCCAGCAGTGCCCGTCACCTGCCCACCAACAGAGAAACCCTGACCCCTGTCCCGCCCCTAATATGTCCAGCCCTCTAGAGTCCCACCCCTTCACTGCTCCTTACCCAGCTGCTGGGGTCCTTCCAGAGGCATCCCACACACCCAGGTCAATGCTGGCCATGGTGCCCGAGGCCCTGTGGCCTCCTCACCCCACCCCTAAAGCATACACAGTAACACACGGGCATACCCCTAAACCCCATCCTCCTGACGGCACACACATCCCGACCCTGCCAGGCTCCTGAGCCTCTGCGCTCTGTGCCCGCCTCCCCCAGGGGCCTGACCTGTCTTTCCTCTGCGCTTGCAGGGCGTGGTCACGGCCGCTGTCAGCCTCATCACCTGTCTCTGCAAGAAGAACCCAGACGACTTCAAGACGTGCATCTCCCTGGCTGTGTCACGCCTGAGCCGGGTGGGTTTGGCCTAGATGCTGGCAGAGGGAGGTAGCCCTGGTATCCCGGTGTCCTCTGACATCTGTTTGGCCCCCACTGTCCCTGAGAGGCAGCCCAGCCCAAGGGTTACAAACTCAACCTCTGAGCTGGATTCATGCCGGCTCGGCCACTTCCTGGCTGGCTGGCCGGCCCCGGGCAAGTGGCTTCACCTCGCTGGCCTCAGCTGCCCCCTGTGTTCAGTGGGGATGATACCATTGCCCGCCTCGAGGCACAGAGCGCTCTGGATGAAGTGCTCAGAACAGGGCCTGGGCAGGCGAGCACCCCAGAGCGAGAGCCGGCCTCCTGACCTCCTCCCTCTCTGGCTCCCGTCTCTGTCTCCGCCATCCCTCTTTCTGCTTTCCTGTGCAGCCTCTCACTCCTGCCCGGCGTCCCTCTCTCAGTTTTGCTCCTGTCCTGCCCAGGAACATCCCCTGAGGCCTCGCTCACGCCAGACTCCGTGTGGAGTGACACCAGGGACACAGATGAGTCAGACCCAAGCTCTGCACTTAAGGAGCTCCCTGTCCTGCTGGCAGGGAGGTGACTCAGTCACAGATTATCGGAAAAGGGGTGACTTATGCTATATGGAGGTAGGACAGGGCACCCATAAGAGGCACTTAACCCAGCCTGTGAGTCCATGAAGGCTTCCTGTGGGCGGCAGTCCTGAATTGAGACTTGGAGTACATACGTATGTCTCCTGGGCAAGTAGGAAGAGGAGGAAGCCTGGATTCTCAGGCAGAGAGAACAACACACCAGCTTGTGCATTCACTCATTCTTTCTTTCTCAGACGTTTAGGTATTTTGATTTTTTTTTTTGAGACGGAGTCTTGCTGTGTTACCCAGGCTAGAGGACAATGGTGCGATCTCACTCACAGCAACCTCCGCCTCCTGGGTTCAAGTGATTCTCCTGCCTCAGCCTCCCAAGTAGCTAGGATTATTTTTAGTAGAGATGGCATTCTCCGTGTTGGCTGGTCTTGAACTCCCGACCCTAGGTGAGCCGCCTCACTCAGCCTTTTTTTTTTTTTTTTTGAGACAGAGTCTTGCTCTGTCGCCCAGAGTACAATGGTGCTATCTCACCTCACTGCACCTCCGCCTCCTGGGTTCAAGTGATTCTCCCGCCTCAGCCTCCTGAGTAGCTGGGATTATAGGCATGCACCACCATGCCTGGCTAATTTTTGTATTTTTGGGAGAGATGGAACTTCACCGTGTTGGTCAGGCTGGTCTTGAACTCCTGACCTCATGATCCACCCGCTCAGCCTCCCAGAATGCTGCGATTACAGGTGTGGGCCACTGCTCCTGGCATTGTTTTTTTTTAAGAGACAGGGTCTTGCTGTCATTCAGACTGGAGTGCAGTAATGCGACCATGGTTCATTGCAGCCTCCAGCTCCTAGGCTCAAGCGATCCTCTCGCCTCAGCCTCCCAAGTAGCTGGGACTGCAGGTGCCTAGCGACTTTTTGCTTTTTTTCTAGAGATGGTCTTGCTTTGTTGACTGCACTGGTCTCAAACTCCTGGCTTCAAGTGATCCTCCCTCCTCAGCCTCCAAAAGTGCTGGGATTTCAGGCATGAGCCGCTTCACCCAGCCTCAGTCATCATTTCCTTCATTCATCACACATCTGAACACTCCCGTGTGCCAGGGTGACAGTAAGGCAGGAGCACAGACCAGCATGGAGGTGGCACAGAGCACCGTGAGACAGAGCTTCCTGGAGAAGGGCTTTTCAAGGTTGAATGGGAGTTTGCAATGAGGAAAAATAGTCACATGATCTTTTTTTTTTTTTTTTTTTTTTGAGACAGAGTTTTGCTCTTGTTGCCCAGGCTGAAGTGCAGTGGCATGATCTCGGCTCACTGCAACCTCTGCCTCCCAAATTCAAGAGATTCTCCTGCCTCAGACTCCCAAGTAGCTGGGATTACAGGCGTGCGCCACCACCCCTGGCTTATTTTGTCTTTTTCGTACAGACAGGGTTTTACCACGTTGGTCAGGCTGGTCTCAAACTCCTGACCTCAGGTGATCCACCTGCCTTGGCCTCCCAAAGTGCTGGGATTACAGGTGTGAGCCGCCGCACCCGGCCATGATCTTTCAGTCTCACTAATTTCACTAAATCCCATCCTCTTCTGCGAACCTCTTCCTATCTGACCTTGTATTAGGCCCAGGGACTCAGAAAAAGGTCAGACCCAATCCCTGCCCTTGAGTAGCTTTGAGCCTTGTTGGGGGACTACAGGAGACCACCTCCAGGAGCCGGCATGCTGTGTGCTCTGATGGAGGAAGCCTCGGGCATGGGAGGCTCAGCCGAGTGAGCAGTAGGCCCTAGGACTGTCACACAGAAGGGAACCTTTCCTGCCCACCGGCCAGCCAGCAGGACATGGAAAGCTCCGGCCCTGGGCTTCATCCTAGTTTTACCCTCCCATACTATGAACCTGACGCTTCTGTGCTCCCTTCCCGGAGCCTCAGGCTCCTGCTTCATGAAACCATGCTCTGCCGGGCATGGTGGCCCATACCCGTAACCCCAGGACATTGGGAGGCTGAGGTGGGAGGATTGCTTGAGGCCTTGAGTTCGAGACCAGCCTGGGAAACATAGTGAGACCTCGTCTCTACTAAAAATCCCACAAAGCAGACCGTGACGCTGACAGGACCGCTCTTGGAAGGCAGCATTTGCTCCACCCTGCCCTGTGGACCCATGTGCCCTCCTACCGCAGCCCCCAAACTGTTCCTTGCTCTCCCCGACCCAGATCGTCTCCTCGGCCTCCACCGACCTCCAGGACTACACCTACTACTTTGTCCCAGCGCCCTGGCTCTCGGTGAAGCTCCTGCGGCTGCTGCAGTGCTACCCGCCTCCAGGTAATCAACGCTGGGCGCTCTGCAACCCTGGGCTGCCGGCTGCTGGCATCTGGGGCCTGCAGTTCCACAGCGCACCGGGTGGGACTGGAGGGGCTGGGTCAGGATTTCTCTGCAGCTGGGGCGTTCCTCTGTCCACTGTTACGTGGCTGCAGTGGGGGAGGTAGGCGGGCAGCCCTAGGCCCAGCGGCCACCTGGTGCAGCACCTCGGATCAACCTCATAGCTGAGGTCCCTGCTACCCGGGCTCTCGCTCCAGCCCTGTTGCTAGGGCTGTTACTGTGCCTGTTTTGTAAATGAGGAACCTGAGGCTTGGAGAGGGAGCTCCTGGCCCAGGGTCGCCCACCAGTCAGTGGGAGATTCCAGGCCGTGCTGTCTGATTTAGCATGGCCCTGTTAGGGGTTTTCACATCTGCTGGGAACCTCCCCTCACTGCTCACGGTCACAATAGCCAATGTGTATGAAGCTTCTATAGTGAACCAGGCATTGTGCAGGGGGGCGCCTGCCCCCGCCAAACAACTGGCAAGGAGGAACAGCCAGTGTTCCTCAGGGAAACTGAAGCTTTGGAGGTGAGACATCACCCTTCTAGGCAGCGAGTGAGTGGCGGAGTCTGCCCTGAGACTCTGCTCCAAATCCCTCCCCCTGCCACTGAGCTCCCTTGGGCTTCTGTTGCCTTGGCTGACTGACCTCACGGAGCAGTTTCTGGGGACCCTGCGCAAAGGGGCTTGGCACACAGTAGACACTAATGTACCAGCTCCCTCTGTTCAGCCAGCGTGCCGAGCACCGGCCAGGGACCAGGGCTGATGTGCACCCCTGAATCTCTGGTGTGCGTGCCTGCATGTGTGTGTGTGTGTGTGCACGCGCATTCATGTCTGTGTGTATTGATACACATCCGTGTGCACGCGTGTCTGTGCATGTTGATGCATATCTGCGTGCATCCCCGTGTGTGTGGATGTGCCATTGTGTGTGCACCTGCGTGTGTGCCTGTTTGTGTGTCTGTATGTGGCAGTGTTCATGGTGTCTCTGTGTCCCTCTGTTTGTGTACATGTGTATGTGTCAGTGTGTACATCTACATGTGTATCTGTCTGTGCAGGCAAGTGGGTGTATACACGGGTGCAGAAAGCTCTGTGCATGCCTGTTTATGCATGTCTCAATGCTTGCCAGCATGCGTGTATATCCATGCATGTCCCTCTGCACGTGGCATGTGTGTGCACACTCCATGAGTGAGTGTATGATATGGAGGCGACCCTGGAGGCCCATCTCATGAAGCCAGTGATGAATTCTGTCATGTGGCCCTGGGATACGTCTTCCTTCTCTGGGCCTCTTTTCCATCCTGTCAGGAAGGGATTAGGTCATGCTCTAAGCCCATGTCCACCCCAGGAGGCCCAGCTGGTAATTCTGGGGTACACCCAGAGCAGGCATCTCACTCACTCCAACCATCTGTGGTGTAGGAAATGCAGATGCAGCCCTGCCCTGAGGCTGGACATGAAACACCAACCCCGTGTCATGCTTTTTTTCAGCAAATGCTGGTGGGCTACTGCCCATTTGTTTCCAAGTCATTTTATCCTCACATGCATTATGAAAAGTTTCTCAACATCCATAGAAGTAAAGAGATCTCATTACTTAGACTGCACGTTTTACCATGTGTGCATGTTCTCGTTTTTTTTCTTCTGAAATATTTAAAAGTAAATTATACACATCATGATGCTTTGCCTTTAATGTGCTGTTCTGGGCAGATCACTTGAGCTCAAGAGTTTGAGACTAATCTGGCCAACATGATGAAACCTCATCTCTACAAAAAATTAGCCAGGTGTGGTGGTACATGCCTGTAGTCCCAACTACTTAGGAGGCTGAGATGGGAGGACTGTTTGAACCTAGGAGGTGGAGGTTGCAGTGAGCCAAGATTGTGCCACTGAACTCAAGCTTGGGTGACAGAGTGAGACTCTGTCTCAAAAAAAAAAAAAAATCAATATATATCAGAGTCCAATCTAGGATCACATTTTCAGTTGAATTCTGCCAGGCTCAGTGGCTTACACTGTAGTCCCGGCACCTTGGGAGGCTGAGGCAGAAGGATCGATTGAGCCCAGGAGTTTGAGATCAGCCTGGGCAACAGTTGCCTTGGCTGTTGCTAAAAATCCGATCTAAATTGGATTCTGTCTTTAGAATTAGGGACTGCTATTTCTCGTAGTCTGGACTAGCCCCCACACCTGTTTCTGGAGAGGCCAGGAGATGCCATTGTCCTGGATCCCATGGCAGGGACTCAGCTCTTTGCTGCCTTATAGTGCCTTGTAGCTTGTTCCTCTCTCGGGTGAATTTTCCTGTAGATTTGTGGGCAGCATTTTTTGCTGGAACTCTTGTTTTTTTTCTGTTTTTGTTTTTGTTTTTGAGACGGAGTTTCGCTCTTGTTACCCAGGCTGGAGTGCAATGGCGCGATCTCGGCTCACCACAACCTCCGCCTCCTGGGTTCAGGCAATTCTCCTGCCTCAGCCTCCTGAGTAGCTGGGATTATAGGCACGCACCACCATGCCCAGCTAATTTTTTTTGTATTTTTTAGTAGAGACGGGGTTTCACCATGTTGACCAGGATGGTCTCGATCTCTTGACCTTGTGATCCACCCGCCTCGGCCTCCCAAAGGCTGGAACTCTTGACAGTTTTTCTGCACACTTGAAAACACGTCACAGTCTAGGAAATGTAGTGATTGATGCTCCTGTGAGCTTCCAGCTGGCATCTGCCCGACTGAGCCTTGTCACATTTGACCTCCCAGCCCCCAGGCCAGGAGGATGGCGCTGAGTGTGCCTGCAGTGGTCTCTTACTGAGCGGACACCTGGGGGGGTGGCTTGTGTCTTTCCATCAGGGGCTGCTGGGCATTCATACCGGTCCTTGGGAAGGCCTGGGTTTGGGGGCATCTCTGGGGAAGGTTCCTGGAGCTTCCTTTGCTCTGTGAGAAACCTAAGGAGCTGCAGAGCTGCAGATGGGGAAAGGGAGGCTCATAGGGGTGTCACCTCTTGCCCAAGGGGGTCAGTGCAGGATGAGAGCCCAGGTCTGGGGATAGATCCTGTGTCTCCAGAGGTACCTTGTCTTACCTCCTCTGCTGAGCTGGGAAGAGGCTGAAGGAGCAGAGACCCTGGCCCTGAGCTGCAGAATTACCAAGGGTCAGAGCCACCCTGAGCTCCTCCCTTGGAAGACTGGAGTTGGGGCATAGCTACCACCACCCAGCAGGTGTGCCAAGTGGGCAGGACACTCAGCCAGGGGCATGCCCTTCATTTCCTCAGAGGATGCGGCCGTGAAGGGGCGGCTGGTGGAATGTCTGGAGACTGTGCTCAACAAGGCCCAGGAGCCCCCCAAATCCAAGAAGGTGCAGCACTCCAATGCCAAGAACGCCATCCTCTTTGAGACCATCAGCCTCATCATCCACTATGACAGGTGCCCGCCAGGGCCTGACACCGGGGACCGGGAAGGAGGGGCATG
The DNA here is from genome assembly GCF_048565385.1 of Saimiri boliviensis. Classification (NCBI taxonomy): domain Eukaryota; kingdom Metazoa; phylum Chordata; class Mammalia; order Primates; family Cebidae; genus Saimiri; species Saimiri boliviensis. The sequence continues at coordinate 8,239,692 of NC_133462.1, read as the reverse complement.
GAGGCCCAGACTCCTGGGTCCTAGTCAGAGGGCAGGGAATCGACTTCTAGGTGGGAGGAGGATGGGACTGTGAAGTGTCATCTGTGAGGTTGGCGCTGGGGCCCTTCCTGGGGACAGAATTGCTGGGTATCTTTTTCTGGGCTCAAAGGCCCAGCTGTCTGGGTCACTGGAGGCGCAGGACTGGGATGTAGGACTGGCAAGGTTAAGGCCTGGATCTGGCGGGGTGTGGTGGCTCACGCCTGTAATCCCAGCACTTTGGGAGGCTGAGGCAGGTGGATCACAAGGTCAGGAGTTCAAGACCAGCCTGGCCAATATGGTGAAACCCTGTGTCTACTAAAAATACAAAAAAAAAAAATTAGCTAGGCATGGTGGCATGTGTGTGTAATCCCAGCTACTCGGGAGGCTTGAACCCGGGAGGCAGAGGTTGCAGTGAGCCAAGATTGTGCCACTGCACTCCAACCTGGGCAATAAAGCAAGACTCCATTTCGGAAAGAAAAAAAAGAAAAAAAAGACCTGGATCTTTGGGGGCTGCGAGATGGGTCAGCTGGGCCTGAGTCCTCCACCTCCTCCTATCAGTTTCCTGTCACTTTCTCTCACCATCCACCTTTCGCGGTTCCCACGGCAGTGAACCCAACCTACTGGTGCGGGCGTGCAACCAGCTGGGCCAGTTCCTGCAGCACCGGGAGACCAACCTGCGATACCTGGCCCTGGAGAGCATGTGCACGCTGGCCAGCTCTGAGTTCTCCCACGAAGCCGTTAAGACGCACATTGACACCGTCATCAATGCCCTCAAGGTGCGACCCCTCGGAGCCCGCTCCAGGCCTGCCACCCCCCTCAGAAAGGCCAGAGGCCCAGAGGCCCTTGGGTGGCTGACCCTGTGCCAACAGGGAGTCTAAAATGCGCCTGGGCCCTGCTTTCTGCCCTCAGACGGAGCGGGACGTTAGCGTGCGGCAGCGGGCGGCTGACCTCCTCTATGCCATGTGTGACCGGAGCAACGCCAAGCAGATCGTGTCAGAGATGCTGCGGTACCTGGAGACGGCAGACTACGCCATCCGGGAGGAGATCGTGAGTGCTTCCCAGTGCAGGCTGGACTCCTGGTCTGAGGGAGGAGGGACTGGAGTCTGGACGTCTGGGTCTGAGGGAGGAGGGACTGGAGTCTGGACGTCTGGGTCTGAGGGAGGAGGTAGCTGGGCGTCTGGACGCCTGGGTCTCCAGATGGGGGCAGTGGTGAGCCCAAGTCCAGGTGAGTGAAAGCCTGACTTGGCCTGCGGGCACTCTCTCACACACTCCCTGGTGGCAGGTCCTCAAGGTGGCCATCCTGGCCGAGAAGTATGCCGTGGACTACAGCTGGTACGTGGACACCATCCTCAACCTCATCCGCATCGCAGGCGACTATGTGAGTGAGGAGGTGTGGTACCGTGTGCTACAGATTGTCACCAACCGTGATGATGTCCAGGGCTACGCCGCCAAAACCGTCTTTGAGGTCAGCACCTCGACCCTGACCCCCCTGACCCCATGACAGGACCTAGAAGCAGAGCAAGGACAGCTGGGGCTGTAGGGCGTGGCAGTCCCTGGCCACCCTCCTTCCCCTGCACCGCTGTGACCTTAGAGCAAGGTCTCCATCTCTCTGGGCCAACCCAGGGACCCAGGGGCTGTGGCCTCATGGGCCTGATGTGACAAGTCCCCAGAGCATGGTCATGGGCACCCAGCATGCAGTCCTGACCCCCAGATCTTGCTAGTTTCCCTCTGCCCTAGGAAAGGGGCTCCGCACAGCCCCGTTTTACTACCTGTGTGAGCTCGGGCCGGTCGCTCAACCTTTCTGTGCCTCAGTTTCCCCACTGATAACCCTACACGCAGCAGAACTTTGAGGGTTCCACCAGTCAGTAGGTGGCAGTGCCCAGTGCTCCCCAAGAGGGCACTCACTGCTGTCCTCGTGACACCCCCCCTCTCCCCGCCAGGCGCTCCAGGCCCCCGCCTGTCATGAGAACATGGTGAAGGTCGGCGGCTACATCCTTGGGGAGTTTGGGAACCTGATTGCTGGGGACCCCCGCTCCAGGTGAGGGAGCCTGTGGGGGAACACATGCTTCTGAGGGGTCCAGGGTTTGGGGGACCCCCAGGAGTCTCAGAGCAGGCAGTGATGGGGCTCACATCCTGTTGGCCTCCACCCCAACCCACCTAGCAGGATAAGAGAAGACCTCAGTCCCAGGACCGTGGACAGAGTGTGATTGTAGCCCCTGCCAAGTGCCTGGGGAGGGCCACTCCCTTCCAGTGGCCTGGGGTCCTGGGACGGGTCCATCCGGGAAGGGGCGCCTCTCGAGGGGGCTTCTGGGAGAGGGTGGTGGAGCCCAGCCCTGCTGACGCCCGCCCCGCACACAGCCCCCCGGTGCAGTTCTCTCTGCTCCACTCCAAGTTCCACCTGTGCAGCGTGGCGACGCGGGCGCTGCTGCTGTCCACCTACATCAAGTTCATCAACCTCTTTCCCGAGACCAAGGCCACCATCCAGGGTGTGCTGCGGGCCGGCTCCCAGCTGCGCAATGCGGACGTGGAGCTGCAGCAGCGAGCCGTGGAGTACCTCACCCTCAGCTCGGTGGCCAGCACCGACGTCCTGGTCAGAGCCCTGTCCCCCAGCCCCGCTTCCCTCCCCTCGCCCGCCCTCCCTTCCTCCTGACCGGAACTGACCTTCCCCACCCCGACCACACCAGGCCACGGTGCTGGAGGAGATGCCGCCCTTCCCTGAGCGCGAGTCGTCCATCCTGGCCAAGCTGAAACGCAAGAAGGGGCCCGGGGCTGCCAGCGCCCTAGACGATGGCCGGAGAGACCCCAGCAGCAACGACATCAATGGGGGCGTAGAACCCACCCCCAGCACTGTGGTGAGTCCCCTGGGGTGGGCCTGCCAGGCTGCCTGGGGCTGGGTCTGGCCAGGGCGCCGCCTGTCCTCGCCGTGACACTTGTGCTCCCTGCAGTCGACGCCCTCGCCCTCCGCCGACCTCTTGGGGCTGCGGGCAGCCCCTCCCCCGGCAGCACCCCCTGCGTCTGCAGGTGCAGGGAACCTCCTGGTGGACGTCTTCGATGGCCCGGCCGCCCAGCCCAGCCTGGGGCCCACCCCCGAGGAGGCCTTCCTCAGGTAGCACCCCCTGGGCCTGGGCCCCTCCTCTCAGCCACTCCCAGGGCTGCCCCTTCTTGGCCGCTGCCCCCTTTTTTCCTGAGCCCCTCTCCAGCCCCCAGCTCGCTCCTCTCCATCCCGATGCCTTCGTCAGCCCTGGCTGCTGCCTCCCCTGCCCCAGCCTCCCTGCTCACGCCCTCCCTTTGCCACTCTGGACTCTGTCGTCCCTGGCCGCCCTTTGTTTTCTCCTTTCCTGTCACCGTTTCTCAGCCTGCTCTTCCTTCTCTCTTTCCCTTCTCTCTCTCTCTCTCTCTTTTCGGCCCTCTTGCTGCCTCTCTGGGATTGGCTGCCTGCCACACCTGTCTTGTCTGCTCTGGGATTGGATGGCCCAGCGAGCTGGAGCCGCCTGCCCCCGAGAGCCCCATGGCTTTGCTGGCTGACCCAGCTCCAGCTGCTGAGTAAGGGGTGGCCTGGGGTAGGGGGTGGGGGAGTAGACTCGGGTATCCCAGGGAGAGTTAGGGGACTGGGAGCTCTTGTCGAGGGGTTCCTGATGAGCAGCAGAGTCAGGGACTTGGAGGAAAAGGGAAACGTGGTGTCTCCTGGTGCGGGAGCATGGGCCAGGGTTCCACTCCTACTGTAGGCCACTGCTGGATGGGTTTGAGGTTTTGCGAGGGGTCTAGGTATGTGCTTCTGGGGTTCTGTCCTTTCAGGGCTTGTCTCGCACTCAGTTGCCCTGGGCCTTTGCCTCTCCCCACCAAGTCCCTTCCAATCTCACTCCGCTCCCTGCCTCCAGCCCAGGTCCCGAGGACATTGGCCCTCCCATTCCGGAAGCTGATGAATTGCTGAATAAGTGAGTCCTGGGAGAGGTCGGGGAGAGGAATGGGGACAGGTGCAGCGCCCAGGCCAGGTGCAGACTGGCACCCCGGTCATCCTGCCGCTTCCACCCAGGTTCGTGTGCAAGAACAACGGAGTCCTGTTCGAGAACCAGCTGCTGCAGATCGGAGTCAAGTCAGAGTTCCGGCAGAACCTGGGTACGTTCCGGGGCAGGGGATGGCTCGAAGGGAGACGGCGGTGTGGGTCGAGGCTGGGGAATGGTTAGAGGACTCATATGGAGCTCCGCCTCCCCCACCTACTGCAGGCCGCATGTATCTCTTCTACGGCAACAAGACCTCAGTGCAGTTCCAGAATTTCTCGCCCACTGTCGTCCACCCGGGAGACCTCCAGACTCATATCCTCTCAGGCCTGGGCCAGCCCCCTGCCTCCAGCCCTGCCCCACGTCAGCTTTCCTCACCAAGGGGAAGCCCACAGACCCAGGTCCACACTTGTCTTCAGCCCCTCTTGGGCACGTGGTTAGTTCTCTGAGATTCAGAGTCAGCATCTGTAAGATGGGGGTGGGATTCCTTCCTCCAGGACAGGAGATGACAAAGAAGTGGTGTGTGGGAGGCATGACTTCCAGAAGTCCACCTGCTCCAGGCTTCAGTCTGTCCCCGTCCGGCACCTTCCGTGTCCTGGCATCATCCTCCACTGGGCTCCCTGCGATGATGCCAGCACCTCCTGCACTCAGGAGCCAGGCCTGCGGGTCCAGACGCTGACCAGGGCCTCCTGTGCGACCTGGGCTGAGTCACTTTGCCTCTCTGGGCCCCTGTCCCCATAGTGAAGTGTATGTAGACCCTCCCCTTCCTCCTCATAGGGTTATTGTGATGATCACAGTGTCTGGAAAACCCTGGAAGGGTGGCTGGAGGTATCAGTTCCCCCGCCCCTTCTGTGGACCTTCATTTCCACATTCATGAAACTAGAGGTGCTTGACCCCAAAACTACTACTTCTGGCCAGGCAGTGGCTCACACCTATAATCCCAACACTTTGGGAGGCCAGTGGATCATTTGAGGTCAGGAGATCGAGACCAGCCTGGCCAACATGGTGAAACCCCATCTCCACTAAAAATACAAAAATTAGCTGAGTGGTAATGGCACACGGCTGTAATCCCAGCTACTCGGGAGGCTGAGACAGGAAAATTGCTTGAGCCTGGGAGGCGGAGGTTGTGGTGAGCCAGGATCACGCCACCGCACTCTAGTCTGGGTGACAGAGTGAGACTCTGTCTCAAAAACAGACAAACAAAAGCAAAACTCCTTCTTCCATAATTTCCAGAGGCTTCCAGCAAGCTGCTCCATGCCAGGCACGGGGTGGGGCAGCGGTGAGAGAAGTATGAGACTCGGGCCTTCCAGCGGGTTACTGACACTAATTGCTACCATCTTTGTGTACCTGCCATGTGCCATGCACACAGACAAGTACTTACAATGGATTCTTTTTTTTTTTCTTTCTATTTTTATAGAGATGGGGCCTCACTAAGTTGCCAATGCTGGTCTCAGACTCCTGGGCTCAGTGATCCTCCCCACCTTGGCCTCTCAAAGTGCTGGATTACCGGCATGAGCCACCACAACTGGCTGGATTATTTCATCAACTCCTGAGACCATTTTATTCTTTTTTTTTTTTTTCTTTATCTGGAAAGCTAAGCCTTCAAGCACCTGAGGACATTGTATATGTGTCCTTTTGTTGAGACAGGGCCTCACTCATCCAAGCTGGAGTGCAGTGGCATGAACACCGCTCACTTCAGCCTGGACCTCAGCTCAAGGCATCCTCCTGCCTCAGCCTCCCAAGTGGTTGGGATCACAGGTGCCCATCACCACGCCCGGCTAATTTTTTTTCTAGAGATGGGGTCTTGTCATGTTGCCCAGGCTTACACATGTCCAGAGGCTAAGAGAGGTTAAGTGCCTTGCCCACAGGCATTCAGGTGGTAAGAGCTGGTATTCAAACCCAAATCTGCCTCCAGAGCCACTATTCTTGTCTCATTGCGGTGGGACGTTATGGAGGCCAAAGGAGGCATCTAGGGGGTGCCTCAGAGGTTTCCACAGTATGCACTTTGTAACTGAACCTCGTAGGATTGTCCAGGATTGCACGGTAGGGTCCCTCAAAGGCCTGCAGGTGGGAGCTGCCGGGCGCTCTGGGGATCCTGACCCAGACCTCCCGGGGGCCCGCCGCCTCTGTCTGGCTTCCTTGACCCGTGGCGTGCACAGCTGGCTGTGCAGACCAAGCGCGTGGCGGCGCAGGTGGACGGCGGCGCGCAGGTGCAGCAGGTGCTCAACATCGAGTGTCTGCGGGACTTCCTGACGCCCCCGCTGCTGTCCGTGCGCTTCCGGTGAGTCAGGCGCGGCTCGGGCGGGGGGCGGGGGCTCGGGCGGGGGGCGGGGCCTGACGGAGCCTCCTCCCCACCCCACTAGGTACGGTGGCGCCCCCCAAGCCCTCACCCTGAAGCTCCCGGTGACCATCAACAAGTTCTTCCAGCCCACAGAGATGGCGGCGCAGGATTTCTTCCAGCGCTGGAAGCAGCTGAGCCTGTGAGGGGTGGGGAGGGGGCGGAGCCAAAGCCGCGCCTCCGGGTGGGCGGGCCCGGGCCGTCCAGGTCCCTGACTTGAGCCTTCCTGGTCTCCAGCCCTCAACAGGAGGCGCAGAAAATCTTCAAAGCCAACCACCCCATGGACGCAGAAGTTACTAAGGCCAAGGTGAGAGACCGCGGGCGTGTTCGCCGGCCCATGGCCGCATTGCTTCTCTGAGCCTCTGTTTTCCCATCTGTAAAGTGGGGCCAATTCCCATCCCCAAGGGTTTTCGGGATGGGATCTGGGATGTCACTGTGTGGTAGCTAACAGCTCTGGCCCTCCCTGACGGCGGCCCCCCTCCCTCCCAGCTTCTGGGGTTTGGCTCTGCTCTCCTGGACAATGTGGACCCCAACCCTGAGAACTTCGTGGGGGCGGGAATCATCCAGACTAAGGCCCTGCAGGTGGGCTGTCTGCTCCGGCTGGAGCCCAACGCCCAGGCCCAGGTGAGTGCTGCTGTGGGCGGCCTGAGGCCGGCAGGAAGGCCGCCTGCCCCCTCTGCGCCCCACCCCTCCTGCCTCACTGTTCTTTAACTCACGTTCCCCGCTTTGACCCTCCTTCTCGCGTCTCTCTGTCCACTTTTCCTCCTCTTTATCCATCAATCTTCTCTCCCGCCTCCATCCTCTGGTCTTCCTCTCCTCTTCTACCCCTTCCTTATTTCTACCTTTCCATATCCTTTCCACCTTTCTCTCTCCCTCATCTTTTATAATTTCCCTCCTCTCTGGCTTCTCTGTTGATTTCATTCTGACTTTCTTCTCTCCTGTGTCTTATATCGGCTTTCTGCCCCCCTTATCCTTCTTTCTTCTATCTCCCTTGTGTCCCCACTTCCCTGGGCTCCCCATCCCCTCTGAGTTCTGCCCCCAATGCCCCAACCCAGATGTACCGGCTGACCCTGCGCACCAGCAAGGAGCCTGTCTCCCGTCACCTGTGTGAGCTGCTAGCGCAGCAGTTCTGAGCCCTGGACTCTGCCCCCGGGGATGTGGCCGGCACCGGGCAGCCCCTTGGACTGAGGCAACTTTGGTGGATGAGGTGGATGGGGGACCTCCACTGGTGACAGAGAAGACCCCAGGGGTTGGGGGATGCCTGGGACCTTCCTCCAGCCTTTTGTATTTTTATTTTTGTTCATCTGCTGCTGTTTACATTCTGGGGGATCAGGGGGAGCTCCCTCCCTCCCTTCCCCCCCCAAGCACAGAGGGGAGAGGGGCCAGGGAAGTGGATGCCTCCTCCCCTCCCACCCCACCCTGTCATAGCCCCTCCTACCCCCTTCCCATCCAGGGGCTGTGTATTATGTGAGCGAATAAAAACAGAGAGACGCTAACGGCCCCGTGTCTGTGTCCGTCACTCACTGCTAGGTAGTCAAAGAAGTGGGGTGAGGGCATGCAGAGTGTGGGTGGCCAAACTTCGTAGCCCATGGGTGGGACTCTGGGGAGACAGCAGCAGCAGCAGCCGCCGAAGCCCCAGCTGCAGGGCCACCAGACGCACTCCTGAGCCTGGTTCCTCAGTCCCTAACACCAGGTAGCAGGCTCTGGGCAGCTGGGCCTGGTGGAACACATCTTCCGTCTTCTCTAGTGACCCTGGCTCTGGAGAAAGGACAGGAGGCACTGAGGTGACAAGTAGCATGCTAACCTTCGGAAGCCAGACCCCATCCTGGGTCCAAGTTCTGAACATGCGGGGTCTCCGAGCACAGGCTTTGGGAGCCTCCTGCCAGGGAAGGGCTTCAGGGCTCCAGCTGGCCATCAGCAACCTGAAGACCATGACTCTCTTGCTCAGCTCACCCTCTTCCTCTTTCTCCGCCTTGGCCCTCATTTTCCTGGGGAAGCTGTGCAGCCGTGGACGATCCTCTTAGCAATACACATGGCAAACACAGCAGCAACACAAGAGCTCCAGGGGCAGGGAGAGGTGGAGTCACACAGCTAGGAAGGGGTGCAGCATCCTGAGATGGAGCTCTTGACCACTGTGCTGCATTAATCGGGTCTCGCTGGGGTCGTGGTGCCATCCCAGGTCCCTTCATTTTTCTCTCTGGGGCCTTAATGGGTTCTCTGACAATTTTTCCTTTCTAACCTTAACCGGGAATCTGTGAAATCCTCCCCCATCCCTCCCAGCCTATCAGCAAAGCCTGTGCTTTCAGCAGTAGTGCAGAGTACTGGACTGTGGCTATGGGTTAGGGAGCCAGATCCCTTGTGTTCAAATATGGCTCTACCACTTATGAGCTGGGCCTCAGTTTCCTCATCTGTAAAATGGGAAAGCTGAGGTAACAGGATAGTCCTCACCTGTGAGGATGAAGTGATTTCATTCTTTTATTACCTATAAAGGCACTGGCCAGAGGTGAGATCTCAGTGCTAATTATTGTTAACTATGACCCAGGAGGTTCTGAAGCCAGGCAGGAACTTCCCTTTCCCTCCTTTCTCTGGGTCAATGCTCAGATCTCAAGGAAAACCTCTGCCCCATGGCCCAGGCATGCTGGGTTCCTCCGGTTCCTCCAACCCCCCCCCACTCTCACTTTGTGCCACCTGGGACTCGGTGTCCCGCCTGTGCAGTGGGAGGACAGTGCCTGCCGCTCACCTGGTGGGAAGTGCGTGGAGGTGACCAGGGTGTAGAAGTTTCGGAGGAGGCGCCTGCGCTGTTCTGGGGAAGGCTCTGCGGGGAGGAAAAGGCGGTGACGCAGAGCCCCTCCTCGGCCCGCGCCCCTCCTGACCCTGTCCCTGCCCTCAGTCACCTTTATCACCCAAGGGCTCCACAGTGAAGAGGCAGCGTTTCAGTTCCAGGTGGAGGAGCAGCAGCCTGTGGGAAGGGGAAGGAATGTCATGGCTAGGGAAGAAGACATCATCCCCAACACACTCCCTCCATCCGAGCCCTACCCGAGGATGTCTGCGTGCAGCGGGAAGCCACTGGGCAGCGCTCGGGGTCCCAGCGGCAGGCAGGCCCGCAGCGGGTCCAGCAGCGGCTGCCACCAGCGCTCCAGAAGCTGCGGGGGGCGTGGTCACGGGAAGGCGGAGCCGGGGAAGAGGGGGAAGGCACGAAGGGGCGCGGTCAATCGGGAGGGGCGGGGCCTACACGATGAGAGGCGGGCGGAGGGCGGAAGGGACTAGGGAAGGGGCGAGGCTTGCAGGCACAGAGGCCACGTGTGATTGGTCGGTCTTGGGGGATTGATTGGCGCGCAGTCCAGGAGGGGTCCGGGAAAGAAGCCGCTGGCAGGGCAGCGTGGTGAGTTAAGGGCCTTGCGGGTAGAGAGTGTCCTAAGGGGGAAAGCGGGACGTGGAGCGGGTTCACCTGTGGATACAGCTGGCTGAGGGGTGGGCTCGGTCCGCAGAGCAGACACAGCTCCAGGCTTGGCAGCAGCGTCAGCGTCAGGAGCCGGTGTGGGATCTGAAGCAGGGCACAGGCTGGGACGGACCGCGGCCACGCCGCTTCCCACCGCAGATCCCGCCTCCTCGCGAGTTGGTCCGCAGGTCCCATCCCTCCGCCCCGGTCGCAGGGCTCACCTCCCCCTGCCCACCGCACCCACTCACCGTGGGGCTCCCGTGCGGCAGGTACACCGGGTAGTCGCGAGCGGTCTGCGGCGGCAGAGACCCCACCAGCCAGGGGAGCAGCACGGCCTCGGGGGCCCCCAGCCGCCACCAACCCTCTGTTGCCGCCACCACCCGGCCGGACACCACCAGACTGACGAAGGCCGTGCCCGCGGCCTCAGCGAACCCGGAGAGGGCTTCCTGGGTAAGGGAGGCAGGGGGACCGGGAGTCAGCAGACAGGCGCAGGGGGCGGCAGCGACTTCCCAGGTGGGCAGGGGATGGACAGAGACCCACGGCCAGCCCCGAGCTCGCGGAGTGGCCATGCTCCTGCACCTCACTCTCTCTGAGCCTGAGTTCATTCACCTACACACAAAGTCACATACATCCCCAACTCACACTGTGAAGTCTGATTAAACACCTAGCCTGGGCCGGACCGCGGTGGCTCACACGTGTAATCCCAGCACTTTGGAAGGCCAAGGCGGATGGATCACGAGGTCAAGAGATCAAGACCATCCTGGCCAACATGGTGAAATCCAGTCTCTACTAAAAAATTAGTTGGGCACGGTGGCACACGCCTGTAGTCCCAGCTACTTGGGAGGCTGAGGCAGGAGAATGGCCTGAACCCAGGAGGGAGAGACTGCAGTGAGCCAAGATCTCACCACTGCACTATTGCATGGGCGACAGGGAGAGACTCTGTCTCAAAAAAAAAAAAAAAAAAAAAAAAAAAAAGGAAAAGAAAGATTATTCTGGGACGATGTGGGGATAGGACTGGAAGCTGAGAGGATAGGAGAAGGTTGGGACAATGGTCCAGAAGAAAGAGGATGAGGACTCAGGCAGGGCCAGAGGAACAGGTTTAAGAGTTTCCATAGCATCCCCAGTACCTGCAAGAGGGTCCCCTCTGGTGGAATCACACAGTCTACACACTGGGTCAGGTCCCCGATGAGCTCTGAATCCCGTAGGAAGCTGTCGATCAGGTAGTAACTGGCCTAGCAGAGGAAGAAGGGACCAGCCTAGGATTCAGGTGGACCCAAGGCCAGGGTCGGACAACCAACTTGCCCCAAGAACCTGTGGGACCAGGCTGCCCCAGGGACTGCTGGGAACTGTAGTTTCCAAATGGCAGTGCTCAGGTATCCTAACTTCCCACCCTCATGTCCTGCAGCCTCACCCTCAAGTCCTTCTTCAGTCTCTCCACATTCCGGATATTGGTCAGTTCTTCAAGTCCCACAAGAAGGACCTAGAAGAACCAAATAGGAGAGGAAGGGCCCTGGGCAACTGGTTCGCAGAGAGGAGGGGCTTGGACTCAAACTCCTGGGTCTGAAGGAAGAGGGGGCTGGGACTCCCGCTCCTGGGTCTTGGGGGTCAAGATTCCTGGGTTCTGGCAGGGCGCGGTGGCACAGGCCTGTAATCGCAACACTTTGGGAGGCCGAGATGGACGGATCACTTGAGGTTGGGAATTTCAGATCAGTCTGGCCAACATGGTGAAACCTCATCTCCACAAAATATACAAAAAGGCCGGGCGTGGTGGCTCACGCCTGTAATCCAGGCACTTTGGAGGCCAAGGCAGGCAGATCACCTGAGGGCAGGAGTTCAAGACCAGCCTGACCAACATGGTGAAACCCCATCTTTAAAAAAAAAAAAAAAAAAAACTAGCTGGGCATGGTGGTATGTACCTGTAGTCCCAGCTACTTGAGAAGCTGAGGCATGAGAATCGCTTGAACCTGGGAGGCAGAGGTTGCAGTGAGCTAAGATCAGGCCACTGCACTCCAGCCTGGGCAACAGAGCAAGACTCCGTCTCCAAAAAAAAAAAAAAAAAAAAATTCATGGTTTGTTGAGGGAGGAAGTGGTCTTTGGTGGTCTGGACTCCTAGGTCTGAGGGAAAAGGATGCTGGATGCTGAGATCTCAGATTCCTGGTTTGGGGAGAAGAGGACTGGGGGTTCTCACCATGGATCCAAACACCATTTGGAGTAGTCTCTCCAGCCTCAGCTCAGAGATGCCCACCTCAGATGACAGAACAATGAGGGTGATGCTGGGGAGTGGAAGTGAGAAGGAAGAAAGTGTCAAAGTCTGGGGAACCAGGAAGGGGTATGTCGGAGTCTGCCCACTGATCCTAGAATGCCAGATACCTCCTCCCTCAGCCCAACCTGCCTTTCTTATAGAGAACAGCAGGGATCAAAGAGGGTAACTGGCTTGCTAAATTAACAGCTGGCTTTACAGAACCGAAAGGCCTCGGGGGTCATCTTCCACAGGGACTATAACCCAGGCCCTGTCCCTGTCCCACGTTCCCGCCTGGGGACCTGTCATGGAAGCTTTTCCACATCACGGTCATGTTCTCGGTCCTTGCAGAGCTCAGCTGCACCTCCAGATTCTGCCCGAACATGTGGACTCCATTGAGGGAGCCGATGACAGAGAACGGGAGCTAGGGAGGAGTTAGGGACATCAGACAGTAGCCTTCCCACCCCGCCCCCCGCCATCCCCTCCCTTTTTTGAAACCCAAGTGTGCCAGCTCCCAGCCCCATCCTCTTTCCATATGTCCTGGTAGTGTCTCTTTGAGGAACCAGGTTTACTGGTCCATTGCCTCCGCGGTCCTACAAACTCAACACTGAAACTCCTCCAGTCCCTACTGCCTTGAAGACCCAGAGTCAAAACACCGAACCCCCTTCGGTTTAGATACAGGCGTCCAAGGCCCCACCTGCTGACGGGCGGGGGCGCCGCCGCGGCTGCTCCTGCAGAACAGGGGGACCCCGCTGGAGGCCGCGAGGCACAGCAGATGCACGGTGCCGCCCGTCCCTTCCTCCCACATTTCGGACTCCCACCGCAGCCCCCCACGTGGGGACTGTCAGTGCCGGTCGTGGAGCATGCTGGCAATCACAGTAACTCCGCCTGCGGTCGGGAGCCGCCAGAGGGCGAGATGGGGAGCTAATTTGGAACAGGATGAACTTCCCGCCTTCTTCATCCAACTCAGACCCTCAAACCCTATTCAGGCACCTCCCCCAAACCCGTTAGGTTCTCTTCCGCCCCAACCGGAAGTCATAGTACCCCTAACAAAGATGGCGGCTAATTGAATTTGCAAAGCTTTTTCATTTCTCCGAGGTAAGGAGAACCAAGAGGCCGGGTTGAAGACGACGACTGCGCCAAGGCCTGCCTATACGCCATCCTGTAGGCTTTGATGATTTACATTCTAAACGGAAAAAAACAGTGTGCCGCGATCAAAGACTGCGACGATCCCAAGGCGTTGCCTAGCAACCACATTCCGTCTAGGTTTCCATTTTGTAGCAGTAAACAGTGTGCCCTACTCAAAGATGGCGGCACATCGAAGTCCGACCACCCTCCTTCGGGCGAAATCGAGAAAAACACCGTCTCCCCTCCCAACCTTCGAGGGTGGTTGAGTCCGGCGAGCGTTGCCTAGTAACCACCAAAATAGACGGTTGTTTTTGTTATTAGAAAAAAGAAAACAAGGAAATCCTTTATCTTCCAGAATAATAAAAATAACATTATTTGTGCAGTGAATTATGCATGGTAACATACCATATACAATGTGAAGATATCCCAGCCCCAATTTTTTCCCTAAAATACAGTTTAACGTAGAATATTGATGTTTTCACAAATAATTATTAGTATATTAACATTTCCATATTTTCTTTTTTCCCATAAAAAGCGTGTGTTTCATCTTAATAATGTACTTTTATAATCTATTTTATGGTTATAACAAATTGATTTGACCAATTCTGTACTGATGTACATTAGGTTGTTGAACGCCTCCAGACTAAGCAGCTAGTGCTGGCCAACTAGTGACTTTTTAAGATGCCCTTATAAATATTTTTCTTATGCTATACAGGTAGTGTTTACTTGCAATTATAAATGTGTTTATGATTCATTTTGCCCTTCTTCTTCCTTCTTGCAAATCAATCTATCTTTCTAGCATAATTTTTAATTTTCCTACTTCCTAAAGTACATTCTTTTCTTTCTTTTTTAGGGGAGTTCGGGGAAGGGACAGGGTCTCCCTTTGTCTCCCAGGCTGGAGTACAGTGGCGTGATCTCGGCTCACTGCAATCTCCGCCTCCCAGGTTCAAGCGATTCTCCTGCCTCAGCCTCCTGAGTAGCTGGGATTACAGGTGTGAACCACCATGTCCGACTAATTTTCGTATTTTTTGTAGAGATGGGGTGTCACCATGTTGCCCAGGCTGCTATCGAACTCCTGGGCTCAAGTCATCCGTCCACATTGGCCTCTCAAAGTGCGGGGACTACAGGCTGGAGCCATCACGCTTGGCCTAGGTACCATTTTAATCTTCCTTCATGCCTATTGACCTTTTTTTTTTTTTTTTTCCTTTCTCTGGGTTACTTTTCTTTATATCTTTATTAAAATTTTAGTTGCACAGGCATAAAAAAGGAGGGAGCTGTTCTAGATTAAAATAAACTTGAGACATAATGTCTATATACGTGTATGGTCTTTGGATACTGATACAAATAAAGCAATTGTAAAAACACATTTTGGGACAATTGGAACGCTTGATTACACACTTACTGTTAGATGATACTAAGAAGTTAATTTTGTTACAAGTGACAATGGCTTACTAGTTATGTAAAAATATTTTCATAAAATTGGAAAGATGCCTGCCAAGCACACAGGGGTAAAATGATATGATTGTACTGATTTGCTTTAAAAGGCTTCAGCAAGTAAGACTCTCTTTTTTTGACTTGAGACTCAAAAAAAAAAAAAAAAAAAAAAAGCTTCAGGAGGCCAGGTGCAGTGGCTCACGCCTGTTATTCTAGCACTCTAGGAGGCCAAAGCAGGTGCATCCCCTGAGGTCAGGAGTTCGAGACCAGCCTGGCCAAGAAGGTAAAACCTCGTCTCTACTAAAAATGCAAAATTTTGCTGGGTGTGGTGGCGCATACCTGTAGTCCCAGCTACTTAGGAGGTTGAGAGAGGAGAATCACTTGAACCCAGGAAGCAGAGGCTGCAGTGAGCCGAGACAGCACCACTGCACTCCAGCCTGGGTGGCAGAGGGAGATTTTTGTGGGAAAAAAAAATGTAATATGATAAAGATAAGGCCGGGCGTGGTGGCTCAAGCCTGTAATCCCAGCACTTTGGGAGGCCGAGGCGGGTGGATCACGAGGTCGAGAGATCGAGACCATCCTGGTCAATATGGTGAAACCCCGTCTCTACTAAAAATACAAAAAATTAGCGGGGCATGGTGGCGTGTGCCTGTAATCCCAGCTACTCAGGAGGCTGAGGCAGGAGAATTGCCTGAACCCAGGAGGCGGAGGTTGCGGTGAGCCGAGATCGTGCCACTGCACTCCAGCCTGGGTAACAAGAGCGAAACTCCGTCTCAAAAAAAAAAAAAAAAAAAAGATAAAATGCTATATCATTGGGCTTTCTGGAAGCACTTTTCAATTGGTGAAGATTATGGGTTTTTTTTTGTTGTTGAGACGGAATCTGGCTCTATCGCCAGGCTGGAGTGCAATGGTACGATGTCGCTCACTGCAACTTCCGCCTCCCAGGTTCAAGCGATTCCCCTGCCTGAGCCTCCCAAGTAGCTGGGATTACAGGCACCCACCACTATGCCGGCTAATTTTTGTATTTTTAGTAGAGACGGGATTTCACCATGTTGGCCAGCATGGTCTCGATTTCCTTGACCTCTTGATCTGCACCCGTCGGTTCCCAAAGTCGTGGGATTACAGGCGTGAGCCACGGTGGGCGGCCCTGGTCAGGTTCCTTTCTATTAAAAGAAATATAAAAAGCAGGACATGGTGGCTCACTCCTGTACAATCCCAGCCGTTTGGGAGGCCAAAGCAGGAGCATCGCTTCAACCCAGGAGTTTGAGACAGGCCAAGACAACATATCGAGATCCCAACTCTACAAAAAAAAATTAAAAATTAGTCGGAAGTGGTGGTACGTGGCTGTGGTCCTAGCTGCTGCAGAGGCAGGAGAGTGGCTTCAGCGCAAGAAGTAGAGGCTGCAGTGAGCCAAAATTGGGAGCCGGGCACGGTGGCTCAAGCCTGTAGTCCCAGCACTTTGGGAGGCCGAGGCGGGTGGATCACGAGGTCAAGAGATCGAGACCATCCTGGTCAACGTGGTGAAACCCTGTCTCTATAAAATACAAAAAATTAGCTGGGCGTGGTGGCACGTGCCTGTAATCCCAGCTACTCAGGAGGCTGAGGCAGGAGAATTGCCTGAAGCCAGGAGGCGGAAGTTGCGCTGAGCCGAGATCGCGCCACTGCACTCCAGCCTGGGTAACAAGAGCGAAACTCCGTCTCAAAAAAAAATAAAAAAATAAAATAAAAAAAGATTAGGCCACTGCACTCCAGCCTGCGCAACAGACAGAGACTCTGTCTGAAAAAATAAAACTTAAACTAAAAAGATGATAATAATGAAGTGTGTCTATTTTTCTATACTGTTATTCATCGGTAAGATTTATTTGTGTAGTACACTTCTGTCAACAAGCACGCTAGAAAGATTTTCCCAGTTCGTGGTATATGTCTCAACTTGGCTTTATGCAGTCTTTTGCGGACAAATTAATAGTTTACGTATTGTGACTTTGCTAAGAAACTCCATGGCAGTCATTAGGATTTTTTTTTCCTTCAGATAGTTTTCGTGTTTTATTTGTTGCACTTACATTGTTAATCCACCTGGAATGTATTTATGTTCTAGGCTAGTTTCTGGCTCCTCGCCCGGAAAACAACGCTCAGGTGTTGCTTAGCAACCCTTGCTTGCACTTGGGTTCGTGTTCAGCTGCTTTTCAGGGGGAAAACTACTGCCCTCCCTTCCAAGTTCAGGGCAACCTTAGAGCGTTGCCTAGTAACCTCGTTTCCGCCGATGCGATTGGACCCTTCTCGCGTCCCTCCCCCCAGCCCCCGCGCCCGAAAGAACAGAACCAGAAACTTAATCTCACGGTTAGGAAACAAGGGCAGCGGGCCGGGCGCAGTGGCTCACGCCTGTCATCCCAGCCCTTTAGGAAGCCAAGGCTGGCGAAATCACTTGAGGTCAGGAGTTCGAGACAGCCTGGTTAACATGGTGAAACCCCGTCTCTATTAAAAATACGAAAATTAGCGGGGCGTGGTGGCGGGCATCTGTAATCCCAGCTACTGGGGAGGCTGAGGCGGGAGGCTCGCTTGAACCCAGTAAGCCGAGATCGCGCCGTTCCCCTCCAGGGTGGGCGACAAAGTGAGGCTCCGTCTCGGAAAAAAAAAAAAAAAAAAAAAAAAAAAAAAGGATGGAAGAGAAAGAAGACAAGGGCAGCGTTCGCGTTGCATAGCAACCAGGTCTCCTGCCCCTCCCATTGAGATAAGAGGCGGGCCCAGACGCCCCGCTCAAAGATGGCGGCCGACTGAGCCGCCTTCAACTTATTTCGCTCTTGACAATCCTGACAATAATTCTGTCTAACCCATCAGGCCCCCCAAAAGGGCTAACTATGCCCTTACTGAGTCTTCCACGGGTTGGAGCAAAGGAGGATGGAGCCAGATCGAAGCCTCGGCGCGTGCCCCGCACAAACATGGCCGCCCGTGCGCTCCCAGCAGCCCTAAACCGCCCGGCGCGGCTGCGCGCGCAGCGCAGGCGCATTTCCGCTCACTCCGCGGTGTCGACTGCGGCGGCGGTGGCGGTGGCGGCTTCCGCGCGGGGTATGGTCCCCGGGTCCGAGGGCCCGGCCCGCGCCGGGGGCCTGGTGGCCGACGTGGTGTTTGTGATTGAGGGTACCGCCAACCTGGGACCGTACTTCGAAGGGCTCCGCAAGCACTACCTGCTCCCGGCCATCGAGTGAGTGCGGTTTCTGCGACTCTAACCCCGCCCTCCCACTTGAGTTTCCCACAGTTTCTGGTCTGACTCCGACCTTTCACCTCCGACCCTCACAGGTATTTTAATGGTGGTCCTCCTGCTGAGACGGACTTCGGGGGTGACGTGAGTCTTGGGACTCCTGGGTCTGAGGGAGGAGGGGCTGCGGCCTGGACTCATGGGACTGAGGGAGGAGGGGCTGCGGCCTGGACTCCTGGGTCCGAGGGAGGAGGGGCTGGGGGCCTGGACTCCTGAGTCTGAGGGAGGAGGGGCCTTGGGTATCCAGACTCTTGGTCTAAGGGATGAGGAGGTCGGGGTCTGGACTTTTGGCTTTGAGGGAGGAGATGGTAGGAGTCTGGACTTCTGGGTCAAAGGGACGAGGAGGTCGGGGTCTGGACTCCTGTATCTGAGGGAGGAGGGGCTGGGGGCCTGGACTACCGGGTCTGAGGAAGGAGGAATCTGAGGAGTTCCTGGTTCTGGAAGAATAGGAAGCTGGGAGCCCTGATTCCTTCTCTGAGGTAAAAGGGAATTGAGGTCCCAGATTAAAAGTTCCTCTGTCCCCCCCTCTCCCCCAGTATGGGGGGACCCAGTACAGCCTCGTGGTGTTCAACACGGTGGACTGCGCTCCTGAGTCCTACGTACAGTGTCACGCTCCCACCAGCAGCGCCTATGAGTTTGTCACCTGGCTGGATGGCATTAAGTGAGCTTTTTCCCCACTTGGGCTGGGTTGGGGGACCCTGTGAGGGACTGTGAATGAGAGGTGATTTGGGTTTAAGCTGCAAGAACCATCCCTTTCATTAGACGATTGGAAGGGCTGTGAGGGTGATGGTGTTTTTGTCAAAAGTCACTTCTGTGGTGGGTTCTGTATGCTCAGCAATACTGCCATCCGGTTTAGAAGCATGAAAAACTTCCCGTTCAGGGAGGCATGGCTGAGCTCCAGCAGCCACCTTGTACTGAATGTGTGATTGTCCCCTTTCTGTCTTCTCTTTTTCCATCTGTCCTTGTCCTCCTCTTCCAGATGGGTACATTGTAGCCTCGGTGCAGAGGGATGGGTCAGAGCCAGGATGCATCCCTCTGTGGCTTGGGTCGGATTTTTTTTTTTTTTTTTTTTTTTTTTTTTTGAGACAGAGTCTTGCTCTGTCGCCTAGGCTGGAGTTCGGTGGCCCAGTCTCAGCTCACTGCAACCTGTACCTCCCAGGTTAAAGAAATTCTCCTGCCTCCGCCTCCCAAATAGCTGGGATTATAGGCACGCACCAGTATACACACCTACTTTTTAAAATTTTATTTTTGGTAGAGACAGGGTTTCACCGTTGGCCAGGCTGGTCTGAAACTCCTGACCTCACGTGATCTGCCTGCCTCAGCCTCCCAAAGTGCTGGGATTACAGGGGTTAGCCACCACACCTGGCATTGGATCAGATTTTGATAGTTGATGTTGCAGACTCTGGAGTCAGGCAGGCTGGGGTCAAATCCTGGCTCTTCTAGCACAGAATGAACTCTCAGCCACAGGAGCCCCTGTCCCCACTGTGCCTAGCCTCTCGTCTCTGAAGTGGGATGTGGGTAGTGCTTGTGTGCTAGTATTTTGTCCTGTTACTTACTCTTAGCTGCATAACACATTACCATCAGACTTAACGGCTTCATACTGCAAACATTGATTATCTATAACACGGTTTCTGTGAGTCAGTGACACAAGAATGGCTTAGTGGAATGGCTTGGCTGAGGGTGTCACAAGGCACCTCGAGGGTGTCAAGAGGTCAGCAGGGTTGCAACTATTCAAGGGTTTGACTGGTGGTGGGAAGTCCCCTCCCAAGGTGTCTGACTCTGGCCGTTGGCCGCAAGACCTCTGCACAGAGCTCGACTGTTGTAACATGGCCACAGCCATTCCTCAGATTGAGTGAGCCAATAGAGAGCACAAAGAGGAAGCCCCCAGGCCTCGTTTGTTTTTGAGGAAGGGTCTCGCTCTGTCGCCCAGGCTGGAGTCCAGTGGCTCAGTCACAACCTGCTGCAGCTTCGACCTCCTGGGCTCAAGCTCAAGTGATATTCCCGCCTCAACTTCCTGAGTAGCTGGTGTAGCAGGGACTAGAGACACTTGCCAGCACACCTGGCTAATGTTTTTTTTTTTTTTTTTAAGATGGAGTCTTGCTCTGCCACCCAGGCTGGAGTGCAGTGGCAAAATCTTGGCTCACCACAACCTCTGCCTCCTGGGTTCAAGTGATTCTCCTGCCTCAGCCTCCCGAGTAGCTGGGATTACAGGCACCTGCCATCACGCCTGGCTAATTTTTTGTATTTTTTTTGAGACGGAGTTTCGCTCTTGTTACCCAGGCTGGAGTGCAATAGCGTGATCTTGGCTCACCGCAACCTCCACCTCCTGGGTTGAAACAATTCTCCTGCCTCAGCCTCCTCAGTAGCTGGAATTACAGGCACACGCCACCATGTCCAGCTAATTTTTTTTTTTTTTTTTTTTTGAGACGGAGTTTCGCTCTTGTTACCCAGGCTGGAGTGCAATGGTGATCTCGGCTCACCACAACCTCTGCCTCCTGGGCTCAGGCAATTCTCCTGCCTCAGCCTCCTGAGTAGCTGGGATTACAGGCACGCGCCACCACGCCCAGCTAGTTTTTTGTATTTTTAGTAGAAACGGGGTTTCACCATGTTGACCAGGATGGTCTCGATCTCTCGACCTCGTGATCCACCCGCCTCGGCCTCCCAAAGTGCTGGGATTACAGGCTTGAGCCACCGCGCCCGGCCAATTTTTTGTATTTTTAATAGAGATGGGTTTCACCATGTTGACCAGGATGGTCTCGATCTCTTGACCTCGGGATCCACCCGCCTTGGCCTCCCAAAGTGCTGGGATTACAGGCTTGTGGCACTGCGCCCGGCCTAATTTTTTGTATTTTTAGTAGAGACGGGGTTTTACCTTGTTGGCCAGGCTTGTCTTGAACTCGTGACCTTAGGTGGTCCACCTGCCTTGGCCTCTCAAAAGCACTGGGATTACAGGCATGAGCCATCATGCCTAGCCGTGTACCTGTCTAATTAAAAAAAATTTTTTTTTGTAGTGGCCAGGTGTGTTGGCTCACGCTGTAATCCCAGCTACTTGGGAAGCTGAGGCAGGAGAATCGCTTGAACCCGGGAGGCAGAGAGATCCTGCCACTGCCCCAGCTTGGGTGACTCAGCAAGACCATCTCAAAGCAAAATTTTTTTTGGTAAAGACCAGGTCCTGGCCGGGCACGGTGGCTCAAGCCTGTAATCCCAGCACTTTGGGAGGCTGAGGCGGGTGGATCACGAGGTCAGGAGATCGAGACCATCCTGGTCAACACAGTGAAACCCCGTCTCTACTAAAAATACAAAAAAAATTAGCTGGGCATCGTGGCGCGTGCCTGTAATCCCAGCTACTCAGGAGGCTGAGGCAGGAGAATTGCCTGAGCCCAGGAGGCGGAGGTTGCGGTAAGCCGAGATCGCGCCATTGCACTCCAGCCTGGGTAACAAGAGCGAAACTCCGTCTCAAAAAAAAAAACAAAAGAGAGACCAGGTCCTGCAATGTTGCCCAGGCTCGTTTTGAACTTCTGGGCTCAAGCGATCCTCTACTTCAGCATCCCTAAGTGCTGGGATTATAGACCTGAGCCACCTCTCCCAGAGGCCTCAGTAGGCTCTTTGTAATCAAGTCTTGGAAGTTACACACCATCATTTCCGCCACGTTCTTTTTTTTTTAACCTGAGACAGGGTCTTTCTCTGTTGCTCAAGCTGGAGAGCAGTGGTGGGATCATAGCTCGCTGCAGCCTTAACCCCTCAGGCTCAAGTGATTCTCCCACCTTAGCTTCTTGAGTAGCTGGGACTGCAGGTGGGCACCACCATGCTTGGCTAATTTCTTTTCATTTTTGTAGAGATGAGGTCTTACTTTGTTGCCCAAACTGGTCTTGAACTCCTGGCCTCAAGCAATCCCCCTGCCTTGACCTCCCTAAGTGCTGGAGTGCTGAGATTACAGGCATGAGCTGCCATTCCCAGCCCACTTCTGCCATGTTGCTTTTGGTGTGCAGCGTAAGTTTGTCCCGTTCAGTGTAGGAGGAGACTACACAGAGTGTGGAGAACAAGAGGTGCAGGTGCGATCACGGGTGCTGTCTTGGGGGCTGGGTGCCACAACCTTGTAGGGATGTTTGGAGAATTAATTGATCACTGTTACATACAGTGCCTGGTGGGTATTAAGTGCTATATGTTTGCTGGGATTTTGTGCCTCAGTTTCCTGGTTTGCAAATGGATAACAACGATAGTGTGCAGCTCCACATTGTTAGAAGGATCACAGAAGTCAACTTGCGTACTGTGTTTCGCTTAGGGCCTGGTCTGCAGTCAGGGTTCCGTAACCCCTGTGGGTGGCTGCTCTTACCTCTGTTCTGCCCTCCTGCAGGTATTTGTTGAGAATCTGCTTTGTTGCAGGATGTGTGTTTAAGCGCTGGGTGCAGGACTTAAAGGGAAAGGGGACACGGAAGCTTTCCCCTTTGTGGTAGCTGGAATTCGTAGCTAACACAGAGCAGGGCTTCTCATCCCTGGCCTTGGTGCCACTGGATGCAGTAATTCCTTGCAGTGGGGGCCGTCCTGGGTATTGTAGGATGTTTAGCAGCACCCCTGACCTCTACTCGCTAAATGCCGGCAGCCCCTCTCCTGAAGGTGTGGCAAGCAAAACTGTCTCCAGGCATTATAAAGTATCCTCTGGGAAGGTGGGGGCAAGGTGCACCCCAATGAAGAACCACTGGGAGAGACCGTGATGAGACGTGAGTGATGTTAAATGGAGATTCCTTGAGGCCCAGGTCCAAATCTGATGCTACTGAAGTCCCTGGCAGCCAGCACAGGGCCTGGCACATGGGAGGCCTAGGGTAAATTCTGTGGAATGAATGCCCAGACTCCACTTTATACTAACTACTCTGAAAGACCTCTGCAGAGCCTCCCAGACCCCAGCTCAGGTGTCTTACACACTGGGAAATCCTGAGTCTAGCAGCCAAGTGCTTCTTCCTCTGCCCTTGTGACTTGTCACAGCCTCATGCCTCTGAAAGCTGAATGTCCAGGAGACTGGCTGAATAAATGAATGAGTATATAATGCAAAAACTACAAGTAAGTACAAAAAATGAGCCAGGCATGGTGGTGCACACCTGTAGTCCCAGCTGCTCCGGAGGCTGAGGATCACCTGAGACTAGGAGGCGGAGGCTGCCGTGAGCCGAGATCGCACGACTGCACTCCTGCCTGGGTGAGAGAGCGAGACCCTGCCTCAAAAAAAAAAAAGAGGTAGAAGGAAAATGAACCCAGTGTCTTCCCTATAACGTTATGACAACTCATTTTTTTATTCATATGTTCACTCTTTAATTTAACAGACATTTGTGGAACAAACTGTCCTGGGCACCAAGGAGTGAGTGGGTGTGAGACGGGTGAGGTCCTGGCCCTCGTGGAGCTAATGTTTGCCTGGGTGACAGGCCACATGCAGGAAGCCCTCAGTCACGGCTGGATGCTGTTAACATTCATGCGTTTTGACCAGTATCTCCTGGGGCCTACAGGCATCTACTAGCCCATGAAAGTGGGCGACGAAGACCCCAGGGAAAGATACTGGGTAGAACAAATGCGAGTCAGTTAGAGGACTTAGGAGCACCAAGTCAGAGCCCACCCATCCCACATAGGGGGCTTTTATTTTTATTTTGTGTCTGCTATTTCAAGGGGTTTGTTTGGAGTTTATGTATATCATAAACTTGATGATGTTTTAGCCGTTATCTTGTAAGTAGCCATAGTGCTCCCTATTTTCAAGTTTTTCACATTTTTTTTTTCTTTTTCTGAGACGAAGTCTCACACTGTCGCCTGAGCTGGAGTGCAGTGGCACAGTCTCGGCACACTGCAACCTCCACCTCCTGGGTGCAAGCGATTCTTCTGCCTCAGCCTCCTAAGTATCTGGGATTGCAGGTGCCCCCACCAGCCTAGCTAATTTTTTGTATTTTTAGTAGAGAATGGGTTTCACTATGTTGGCCAGGCTGGTCTTGAACTCCTGACCTCGTGATGCGCCCGTCTCGGCCTCCCAAAGTGCTGGGATTTCAGGCGTAAGCCACCACATCTGGTCAGTTTTTCACATTTCTTTGTCAAAATATTTATTACTTGTCACTCTATGAGCTTATAGCTGATAATTTATGCTCAGTGTTCAATAAGAAAGAAGCAAATTTTAGGATCTCAAACTGGTTAATCAAACTTTTTCTCATAAGAGTTTTTTTTTATTTTGAGACAGAGTCTCTGTCTCCCAGGCTGGAGTGCAGTGGCATGATCTCTGCTCACTACAACCTCCACCCCTGAGGTTCAAGCAATTCTTCTGCCTCAATCTCCCAAGTAGCTGGGATTACAGGCCCCTGCCACCACAACTAGCTAATTTTTATATTTTTAGGCTGATCTCGAACTGCTGACCTCAAGTGATATGCCTGCCTCAGTCTACTAAAGTGCTGGGATTACAGGCACGAGCTATCGTGCCTGGCCACTTCCAAAATGTTTTTATCACCCCAAAGGGACACCCCATATGCATGAATCCTTTGCTCCCCATTCCCCCATCCCCAACCAGGGTGCTTTTGGTTCAAGTCGAAGATAGGCCTAGGAAAACATTGGCTTAATTTCACCTGTAGCAGAAAGGCTGGGTCCGGAGTTGGTTCATCCCAACTCTGCCCACAGTTGAAGCTGCTGTGTGCAAAGCTGTGTTGATGGCGAGGAAGAAGAGGGCTGGGAAGTGTGTGGTGGGTTGGGAGCAGCGGCTGAGTGCCCCGAGAGCGGGAAGAAGTCCCCGGGCTCTTTGTGTTCATTGGCCAGGCCAAGTGGGACTGGAAAGAAATCGGTGTGAGAACTCAGGCGGGAAGCAGAGAGCGCCACTGCGTGGGCCCTGCCAGGCCACTGGTGCCCGGAGCACTCAGCAGACCGTTCCTCAGCCTTGTGTGACCTGGGGCTTGGACGCCGTAGTGTGTCTCACGGAGGGCTGCACAGGGTGTGGAGAGAAGCTTAGCTGTGGTATCGGGTGATCTATGATGTGACCAAGGGCAGGCCCTGAAATCAGGTGGCACCTGGGGAAGGTTCCTAGAGAAGGGCACACCAGGGTGGGTGTCATAGCCTAGCTGGATTCCGTCCGGGCCGGTGTGGGTGTGCTCCAGCACATGCTGAGACCTGGATGCCTGGGCCTGGTCAGTGGAGAGGACCTGTAGGCCCGGGGTAGAGCAGGAGAGGTGGGTGGGGTGCGGGCCTCAGAGGCCTCAAGTGCCCGGTGAGGGCCTGGGTTTGTTCCAGCCTTTGTTCACTTAGCACACATTTCCTGAGGCCGCCCACGTGCCCACTGTGGTGCGCAAGCCTGGGGGTGAGAGAGGACTCAGACCCCATCCCGGCCTGAGTCGGGGTGGTGGGAGCAGAGACCACACTTCAGGGATACAGGGCCCTCCAGACCCCCAGGGGGGCGCTCAGTCTCCACACGTCCCCTGTAGCAAAGGTCAGCCTGCCGACCACATGGCCGGAAGACTGGTGGCAACCACAGCTGCCCTTAGGAGAGGACATCCCCGGGCTACACGCTGTGGGATGGACGCTGTGATGTGACTGCAGATCAGGCAGAGGAGAAACAAGAGTCTGTGTGTGTTAGTTTTCCAGGCTTCTGTAGTAAAGTTTGAGAAACTGGCCAGAAAAACAGAAATGGATGTTTCAGGGTTCTGGAGGCTGGAAGTCCAAAATCCAGGTGGTAGGACCAGGCTGTCTCTGAAGCCTATAGGGCAGGGCCCTTCTACCTCTCCTGGTGCCTGGTGGGCCCAGACGTTACTGACTGAGGCTGCATCACCCGTCCTCCCGTGGCCTCCCATGTGACTCTCTGTGTCCCTGTGTCTTGCTTCTGTGTGTGTGTCTGCATCCACATTTCTCCTTTTCACAGAGATACTAGTCATAATGGATTAGGGCCCCCAATTTAATGCAATTATCTGTGTAAAGATCTTTTTGTGAAAGATAAAAATATAAAAATTAAGGCCGGGCGCGGTGGCTCAAGCCTGTAATCCCAGCACTTTGGGAGGCCGAGGCGGGTGGATCACGAGGTCGAGAGATCGAGACCATCCTGGTCAACATGGTGAAACCCCATCTCTACTAAAAATACAAAAAATTAGCTGGGTATGGTGGTGCGTGCCTGTAATCTCAGCTACTCAGGAGGCTGAGGCAAGAGAATTGCCTGAACCCAGAAGGTGGAAGTTGCTGTGAGCTGAGATTGCGCCATTGCACTCCAGCCTGGGTAACAAGAGCGAAACTTCGTCTCAAAAAAAAAAAAAAATATGAAAATTAGCCAGGCATGGTTGTGCACACCTGTAGTCCCAGCTACCTGGGAGGCTGAGGCAGAAGAATTACTTGAACCCAGGAGGCAGAGGTTGTGGTGAGCCGAGATCGTACCATTGCACTCCAGCCTGTGCAACAGAGTGAGCCTCCATCTCAAAGAAAAAAAAAAAAAAAAAAAGATCTTTCCGAATCAGATCACCTTCTGAGGTGCTGGCTTAGGACCTCAACCTGTCTTTTTGGGAGGGAACACACTTCCACCCATAAGACTGGGAGGACAGAGGAGGCCCCTGTCTTTGGCCAGGAAGGTGAAGTGGGGCCAGGGCTGATTTGGAGCAGACAGTCCAGAGAGGAGGGGACAGTGGGAGGCTGGGCAGGGAATCATTCATCGCAGTGTTGGAGTCAGCACAGGATCCCAGACTTGTGCTCCCCAGCCCTTTCCCATCCCTCCCAGGCCTCATGATTAAGACAACAAATGTCCCCTCTTCTGTCTGGGACTGGAGCTGTGGTACCACCAGGGATTGGGTATGGAACTTAGCATTGTCCCTGTCATCTCAAGGTGTATAGCCCAGGATAGGATCAGGGACAGCATGGGAATAGGCTCTTCAAGCATGGCCGAGGGGTGGGGACGATGGCAACCCTCGGGGCTGACTGTTCTGCCCCTGCAGGTTCATGGGTGGGGGTGGCGAGAGCTGCAGCCTCATCGCGGAAGGACTCAGCACAGCCTTGCAGCTGTTCGATGACTTCAAGAAGATGCGCGAGCAGATGTGAGTGCCCTTCTGCCAGCCGGGTCAGTCTCTCTCTGCCTGGCTCGGAACCACTTTGCCTGTCAAGTGACTCCATCTCCAGGCCTCATCCTGTAGGTGTGGGCTCTGTGTCCCTGAGCATGCTCAGCCAGAAGGCTACAGGTGTGTCCTTGGGGGAGGCCTGGGCAGTGCCTGGCCTCAGCGTCCCCATCAGGAAGCAACTCTGGGTGTTGCTCCTGCCTGCCTTGCCTGCTGGGTGACATAGAGCACATCTCAACATCCCAGAAGCTCTCAGGGCCTCCGTGTTTTCATTTGTAAAGTAGGGGCATTGCTTCTGATTCCATGTGAGGCAGAATATGTGCACCTCCACTGGCACTGGGTCTGGGAACCTTCTCAGGGCCCCTGTCTCTGCCGCCTCCATGTCTTCTCTCATTCCTGGTAGTGGCCAGACGCACAGGGTCTGCCTCCTAATCTGCAACTCGCCCCCGTACCTGTTGCCTGCTGTCGAGAGCACCACATATTCTGGATGCACAACTGAGAATCTTGTGCAGCAGATTGGTGAGGTGAGGACTCTAGGGTCTGAGGGAGGAGGCACTGGGGGCTTGGACTCCTGGGTCTGAGGGAGGAGGCACTGAGGGCCTAGACTCCTGGGTCTGAGGGAGGAGGCACTGGGAGCCTGGACTCTTGGGTATGAGGGAGGAGACACTGAGGGCCTGGACTTGGTCACAGGGCAGTCACAGACTGGTGGCCAGCTTTGCTTACTCCTTTTTTTTGGTTGGTTTGAGTCGGAGTCTTGCTCTGTCACCAGTCTGCAGTGCAGTGGCGCAATCTTGGCTCACTGCAACTTCTGCCTCCTGGGTTCAAGCAATTCTTCTGCCTCAGCCTCCCGAGTACCTGGGACCACAGGCATGTGCCACCAGGTCTGGCTAATTTTCATATTTTTAGTAGAGATAGGGTTTCACCATGTTGGCCAGGTCTCGATCTCTTGACCTCGTGATCCGCCCACCTCGGCCTCCGAAAGTGCTGTGATTACAGGTGTGAGCCACCACGCCCAGCTCTTTTTTTTTTTTTTTTTGATACGGAGTCTGCCTCTGTTACCCAGGCTGGAGTGTCGTGGCGTGATCTTGGCTCACTTCAGCCTCTGTCTCCCTGGTTCAAGCAATGCTCATGTCTCAGCCTCCCGAGTAGCTGGGATTATAGACACCCGCCACCGTGCCCTGTTAATTTTTGTATTTTTAGCAGAGACAGGGTTTCACCATGTTGGCCAGGCTATTCTCAAACTCTTGGCTTCTCATGATCTGCCTGACTTGGTCTCACAAAGTCCTGGGATTACAGATGTGAGCCACCATGCCTGGCCCTCTTAATCTTATTGACAAAACCAGAACTAAGTCTCCTGGGGCAGGTGATACCTGGTTTCAGAGTCTCCTGCCTCAAAGCCCAGTGGGGATTGTGGTTGTAGGGCTGGTGCCGTCTAGCCACACCGCAGCTGTGGTAGCTTGGGGGCTGGCCGCGACACCCCTATGGAGGGAGCCCCCATCATGACTTCTGGGCCCCTCTCCTGCAGCGGGGGATCCACTTCTCCATCGTGTCTCCCCGGAAGTTGCCGGCCCTTCGGCTTCTGTTTGAGAAGGCAGCTCCCCCGGCCTTGCTGGAGCCGCTGCAGCCTCCGACAGATGTGAGCCAGGACCCAAGGCACATGGTGCTGGTTCGGGGCCTCGTGCTGCCTGGTGAGGCCTGGGCACTGTTGGGGATGGGGGATTCAGGTGTTTACCCAGCACCCTCTGACTTGGATTTTGGATTTCTCTCCTCTCTTTCCACCTTGAATCCCTTCTCTCCGGGGTTGGCCGTCCCTCCTGCTCTCAGTTGGGGGTGGTTCGGCCCCAGGCCCCCTCCAGCCAAAGCAGCCAGTCCCCCTGCCTCCCGCCGCACCCTCGGGTGCCACTCTCTCAGCAGCCCCCCAGCAGCCTCTTCCCCCTGTACCCCCGCAGTACCAGGTATGGATGTTTTCAGGAAGGGGTGTGCTTC
The DNA here is from genome assembly GCF_048565385.1 of Saimiri boliviensis. NCBI lineage: Eukaryota > Metazoa > Chordata > Mammalia > Primates > Cebidae > Saimiri > Saimiri boliviensis. The sequence continues at coordinate 8,210,824 of NC_133462.1, read as the reverse complement.
TGGGGACTTGGAGGAGCCATGGCCGCTGGGGAGAGATCTAGCTGGATGTTGGAGCTTGTGGGATGCTGGGAGTCCCTTGGGACCCTGGGAGGGTGGGAGTCCTGGGACCATGGAAGCTTGCCTGCAGGGTGGTGGGAGTCAGGAGCTACCCCAGTTGGGTGGCTGCGCCTTGTGGGGCTGTGGGTAGTGTGGCCTCGTGGGACACCAGGACTGGGGGGCCATGGTCCTCACCAGCCCCTTCCCTTCTACCCCCAGGTTCCTGGGAACCTGAGTGCAGCTCAGGTGGCCGCCCAGAATGCAGTGGAGGCTGCCAAGAATCAGAAGGCTGGGCTGGGCCCTCGCTGTGAGTCCGAGGGCAAGGACGCAGGGCGGGCAGGGGCCAGGCAGGCCTCTCTCCACACACCTGCTCCCCACTTCTTCCCTTGCTCTCTCTCACAGTCTCGCCCATCACCCCTCTCCAACAAGCGGCTCCCGGAGTGGGTCCCCCCTTCAGCCAGGCCCCAGCTCCCCCACTACCCCCAGGACCCCCTGGCGCCCCCAAGCCACCACCTGCTTCCCAGCCCAGCCTGGTCTCCACCGTGGCCCCTGGCTCGGGCCTGGCTCCCACAGCGCAACCCGGGGCACCATCCATGGTAGGTGCCTGCACACCTCCTGCCCTGGCTCCTTCCTCCTGCTGTCCACAGCTAGGACCGTTAGAGGTTGAGTCATTTGCCTTCCAAGGGGATGTGGGTCTGGTGGTCCTGGGGCCTTGGAGGCTCGTGGTGCGTGTGCTGCAGATCGCTGAGCTGAGTGGGTCTGGGGACAGAATGTGAGGCTCATGGCTCCAGGTGGGCCAGAACCGTTCTGAGAAACCCAAGGAATCCCTGGGTCTGGGAGTCCAGGGCATCATGGGGTTTACGACTCCTCGAATCCTGCAGCGTGCAGCCATTTGGGGTCGTTGGGCTGGCTAAGTGCTGTTCTGGGGATGCAGGTGCAGAAGAAGGGGCCTTTTTTTCTTCCTGGTTTGCCCTCACAGACGGCCCCCAGAGGCCCCCTCCTTCCCCATCCTCATGACCCTCCTTCCTCCCTTCTGGTAGGCAGGCACCGTGGCCCCAGGAGGGGTGAGCGGCCCTTCCCCAGCCCAGCTGGGAGCCCCAGCCCTCGGTGGGCAGCAGTCAGTCTCCAATAAGCTTCTGGCCTGGAGTGGGGTCCTCGAGTGGCAGGAGGTGAGGGGCCTAAGGGTCCACTGGGCACTTGGGACTCCTGGGGCTGTGGGGTGGAGCACGTAAGACACATGGGGCCAGATGCATGGGATTTGTCGTACTGAGTTTGGTGGCATTCATTGGGCTGGACTCGTGGGACTTGGGGCCAGGCCAGGAGCCCCATCGGGTGGTTGGACTTGTACAGAGGAGAGTCCCCGTGCAACGAACCCAGGAGAGCCTAGGATTTGGGGCCCTGAGAAGGCCCTGCGGGACTGGCATCTGGGGAGCAGTGCATTGTGGGATTTAGGGCTGGACGAGTAGCCCTAATATTTGAGGAATTGAAGGCTTGGTGATCTAGATGAGGGGCCCAGGGCTCTTGAGACTTCACCTGGGGAACATACTGAGTTTTGGGACTACCAGGGTAGGGCATGAGGGCTAAGGGGGACTGAGACTACCAGGGTAGGGCATGAGGGCTAAGGGGGACTGAGGCTCATGGCCCTTTTCACTGTGACATGCTCTTTCTCCCCCACAGAAACCCAAACCTGCCTCTGTGGATGCCAACACCAAGCTGACGCGGTCACTGCCCTGCCAGGTCTACGTGAATCATGGCGAGAACCTGTAGGTGACTGTCGGGTGGGGTGCGGTAGGGCTGGGGCTGGCCCCCTCCTCATACCTCTCCCGGCATCACCCCACAGGAAGACCGAGCAGTGGCCCCAGAAGCTGATCATGCAGCTCATCCCCCAGCAGCTGCTGGTGAGTGGGTGGAGGGCCAGCCCTGCTGTCCCTTCCCCAGTCCCTTCCCCACCCCACCTCGTGCCTCCTTCCTCACTTCCCCACACAAATGTGCCAGCCGACTTCTGTGTCTCCACAGACCACCCTGGGCCCTTTGTTCCGGAACTCAAGGATGGTCCAGTTCCATTTCACCAACAAGGACCTGGAGTCTCTCAAAGGCCTCTACCGCATCATGGGCAACGGCTTTGTGAGTCCAGGGCGTGGGGGGCCCAAGGGGTGTTGGCTCTTGTCCTACTTTCTGCTGACCTTTGACAGGAATCCCCAGGGTGCCTGGGCCCACTGAAGCGGTTTTTGATGGTTGGGTGGACTTCATGTGCTTAGGTGTCTTGTCTGTCTTTTAGAGCGTTAACTTTTATTACAATCATCATATGCATCAGATTGAGGGATATTGCACATTAAAAACGTCACCTGGGGCCAGGCCTGGTGGCTTATACCTGTAATCCCAGCACTTTGGGAGGCTGAGGCGGGTGGATCACGAGGTCAGGAGTTCGAGACCATTCTGGCCAACATGGTGAAACCCCATCTCTACTAAAAATACAAAAATTGGACAGGCATGGTGGCTCAAGCCTGTAATCCAGCACTTTGGGAGGCCGAGGCAGGTGGATCACGAGGTCAAGAGATCAAGACCGTCCTGGTCAACATGGTGAAACCCCGTCTCTACTAAAAATACAAAAAATTAGCTGGGCGTGGTGACGCGTGCCTGTAATCCCAGCTACTCAGGAGGCTGAGGCAGGAGAATTGCCTGAGCCCAGGAGGCGGAGGTTGCGGTGAGCCGAGATCGCGCCATTGCACTCCAGCCTGGGTAACAAGAGCGAAACTCCGTCTCAAAAAAAAAAAAAAAAAAAAAAATTATCTGGGCATGGTGGCATGTCCATGTAGTCGCAGCTACTCAAGAGGCTCAACCCGGGAGGCAGAGGTTTCAGTGAGCCAAGATCGCGCCACTATACTCCAGCCTGCTGACAGAGCAAAACTCTGTCTTAAAAAAAAAAAAAAAATACATCTGGGTGCGGTGGCTCACGCCTGTAATCCCAGCACTTTGGGAGGCTGAGGTGAGCAGGTCATGAGGTCACAGATAGGCAGTTTGAGACCAACCAGCCTGACCAAAATGTTGAAACCCCGTCTCTGCTAAAAATACAAAAATTAACCTGGCATGGTGGTGCGCCTGTAGTCCCAGCTACTCGGGAGGCTGAGGCAGGAGAATCACTTCACCCCAGGAGGCGGTGGTTGCAGTTTGCCGAGATCGTGCCACTGCACTCCAGCCTGGGCGACAGAGCGAGATTCTGTCTCAAAAAAAATAGAAAAGTGACCTGGATGTGACAGAACGAGTTAGGAGGAAGCTGTCAATTCTGGCCTGGGTTTACAGGGTGCGTTCGTTTCCTGTGGCTGTGGTAATACAATACCACAAGTGGAGGGGCTTCAAACAGCAGAAGTGTGTTTTATCCCAGTTCTGGAGGCCAGAAGCCCAAGGTCGGAGTGTCGGCAGGGCCGTGCTCTCTCTAGAGTCTCGAGGGGAGGTCTCTTAGTGCCTTTTCCGGCCAGTAACCCGGGGCTTCAGGCGCCACTGCTCCAGGGTCTTCCATACTGCCGCAGTCTTCCCTCTGTGTGTGTCTCCACGTGGAGTTCTCTCCATATCTCTCTGTCCCTTTGTTTATAAGGACATCAGTTATTTTGGATTAAGCCCCACCCTGATGACTTCATCTTACTACATCTGCAAAGATCCTCTTTCCAGATAAGGTCACCTTCACAGGTGCTGGGGATTGGAACCACAGCACAGCTTTTGGGGGTTGTTTTGAGATGGAGTTTCACTCTTGTTGCCCAGGCTGGAGTGTAGTTGTACAGTCTTGGCCCACTCCAACTTCTGTCTCCTGGGTTCAAGTGATTCTCTGCCTCAGCCTCCCGAGTAGCTGGGATTACAGGCTTGTGCCACTGTGCCTGGCTAATTTTTGTATTTTTGGTAGAGATGGGGTTTCCCCATGTTGGCCAGGCTGGTCTTGAACTTCTGACCTCAAGTGATACACCTGCCTCAGCCTCCCAAAGTGCTAGGATTACAGATGTGAGCCACTGTGCTTGGCCTTAGCGTAGCTTTCTGGGAGACATGATTCCGCTTGTACCAAGCAGATCAGTTACTTCAGTGCACCAGGCACTCCTGCAGGAAAGAGGACCTTAAGGGGATCACCTCACAGATCCTTGCAGAACCTTGTGAAGAAGGCATTCCTAAGAGTTAGGGGTGCTTTTGGCTGCAAGTAACACAGTTTTCCAAACATAGACAATTGGGGGCACTGAGGGTTTTTTTTTGATCCTGTGGGTTACCTGGGCTCCATGGGCCATCTCGCTTGGGGACTCCCGTGGGGCTGCCATCAGACGGCAACTGAGACTCTAGTCATCTGAAAGCTTGACTGGGCTTGATACTCAAACGGCTCCTTACACAGCACTGGCTGTCGGCTGGTGGTCAGCTGGGACCGGCCACCCCAGTGTCTGCACATGGCCTGACCACGTGGCCACACTGTGTAGCTGGGTTCTGAGAGCTTGGGCATTTATTTTTTTCACAGAATAGGACATCCAGCGGGGACCAGCTCTTTGGGTTGGTTTCATAGGTCTGTGACATCAGGGCCGGGGCGCTGTGGCTCTCTTGGTCTCTCCTTTATGGTCACAAGGTAGCTCCATGGCTCCTGGCATCCTGTATGCTTACATGAAGGAGGGAATGGGGCTGTGCATTTCCTTTTCTTCAGGACAGCAGAAAGGTTCTCAGATTCCCAAGAAGGCCGCCTTTCACCTCCTAGGCCAGACCTAGGCCTCTGGGCACCTCTGGTTGATGGGAGGCTGCTGGGAGCAGGTATCTATGGCTGTCTCGGGGCTGGGACATGTTGCAGCCCTGACAGCACTGGGAATGCAGGGAGGAGGACACGTGGATATGGATTAGGTAGGGTCTGTCTCAGGCAGGAAACTGAGGCTCAGAGAAGTGAACTCACTTGGTCAAGGTCAGCCCCTTCCCTTATGACCGGCTGCCCTGAATGCTCCCTGCCTGACGACCAGTGATGGTTCCTGGGTGCTTCCTGTGGGCTGAGCCTCGGGCAGGGCCTTTTATGTGTATCAGACATCCCAAAGTCACAGCGACCCTGTGATGGTGGAGCACTGCCCCTGGGGCACACCGGCCTATGCTGAGCTCCGGAGGAGCTCTTGGATACCCTGGGTCCGACACCACCGTTGATCACAGGCCTGTGGGTGCCACGCTTTGCGTCTAAGCCCCTCTCTCATGACTGTGACCCTCAGCGGCCCTTTGAGGAGACAACCTTGGCATTTTATGGCCAAGAAAAGTGAGCCCATGACGTGCAGGTGGTGGCTGAAGGTTGAAGAGCTGGGTTCCAGTGCTTTCTCTCCGCTCTCCCTCTCAGTGGGCAGCCGGAACCCCAGCTTGCCCTGAGCTCCTCAGTTTCTGTCTCCGGAGCAGCTGGAAGCACACCTGTTCTCCCCAACTTTCTACAGTAGAAACCTCACCTCCCCTTGCCTGTGTGGCCTCTAGAACCTTCTGGAATGGGGAGGGAGTGAGGACTGTCTCTCTGAGGGCACAGTGGTTCTGAAGAGCTTTTGTCCCCACAGGCGGGCTGTGTGCACTTCCCCCACACGGCGCCCTGTGAGGTGCGTGTGCTCATGCTCCTGTACTCATCCAAGAAGAAGATCTTCATGGGCCTCATCCCCTACGACCAGAGCGGCTTCGTCAATGGCATCCGGCAGGTCATCACCAACCACAAGCAGGTCCAGCAGCAGAAGCTGGAGCAGCAGCAGCGAGGAGTGAGTGGTCATAGTCCCCAAGCCAGTGCTCCGATCCCTCGTGCCCGGGCCCTGCAGCCCAGTTGGCCAAGCCTCACGCGCTCCCCCCAGGGTCTCCAGGGCCACAGATGCTCACCCTTCTCCCAAGACATGGCACCCCCCGCAAGCTAAGTTCCACTCAGGTTTTCTTGCAGTCTCTCTCCCTTGTCAGCATCCACATCAAAGCCCCAACAAAGAGCTTCCTTCTGGGGACCTGGGAGCATATGGCTTCCCTCCCAGACCACTGAACCCCAAAGAGAATGTCCCCATCTCCTTATGAGTTCCCCTCAGGGCACAGGTCTTCCCGCTTCAGATTCAGGATGCCACCACCCTCAGTTACTGACCTGCCCCTCTCTTCCCATGCAGATGGGGGGACAGCAGGCACCCCCTGGGCTGGGGCCCATTCTGGAGGACCAAGCAAGGCCCTCACAGAATCTGGTGAGGACAGGGCTGGTGGGTTCGGGGCTGGGTTGGGGAGGCCCCAGAGCCTGTGCACTGTGCCTGCAGGAGGGGTGTGAGGCCCTGCCCTTCTCCCTCACCCGTGTCTCTTCCCAGCAGCTCCAGCTCCGCCCACCGCAGCCCCAGCCTCAGGGTACCGTAGGGGCCTCTGGAGCCACAGGGCAGCCCCAGCCCCAGAATACTACCCAGCCCCCGCCAGGTGCCCCCCAAGGCCCTCCTGGAGCAGCTTCTGGCCCACCCCCTCCTGGACCCATCCTTCGGCCCCAGAACCCTGGGGCCAACCCCCAGCTGCGGAGCCTTCTCCTCAACCCACCACCGGTGAGATGTGGGGGTAGGGTGGGGAATTCCAGATCCTGGCCCTGGCAGTTCTGGTCCTATTTTCTGGGAGGAGGGTGGTTGACTGTGGTCAGTGGGTGTGAATGAAGACCTGCCTAGGGCTTTGGCCCAGGCAGAAGGCAGACGGCCTCCTCTCCATCCATCCCCTACCTTTGAAGAAAAACCTCCCCTCACCACTAGCTGATTTGTTCTTTGAGCAGTGTCTGTGTTGGGAGGTGGGGAGTCTCTACCAGGAGCCTCTGAGCCACTCTCTGTGTTCTCCCAGCCCCAGACTGGGGTGCCCCCACCCCAGGCCTCCCTCCACCACCTCCAGCCACCAGGGGCTCCTGCGTTGCTGCCCCCACCGCACCAGGGCCTGGGGCAGCCCCAGCTGGGGCCCCCACTCTTGCATCCACCACCTGCTCAGTCCTGGCCCGCACAGCTTCCCCCACGGGCTCCACTGCCAGGTAAGGGGACCCGGGGGAGGGCAGAGGTCTGGACTGAGTGTCCCAGCGGCCCCCGGGCTAGAGTGCCGAGACCGAGGGCTCCTGGGAAGACATAGGATCCAAGAACAAGGGATTCCCCCGTGTTGTTTTCGGGGCTCTGAGGGCTCCAGGAAGGTACAGCCCATGGGTCCAAGGACCTAGTGGGTTGAGAGCGTTTCCCATGATCTTCCTGCGTGTGCTCCTGGGACTGCTGGGAAATGTGTACTTAGGGCCAGAGAAGTCGTTTTGGAGAAGGGCTCCCAAAGGCTCATGGGAAACAGCACATTTCTAACTAGATGGGGTTAGAAGGTACCTCTGATGGGTCCCCCCAAGGGCTGCCTAGAAAACAGTGCCTCTGGGCCCTCCTGGGCCCAAGGGCCTACCGGAAGATGCAGTCCCTTCCCCACTGCCCCTCAGGTCAGATGCTGCTGAGTGGGGGTCCCCGGGGCCCGGTCCCCCAGCCGGGCCTGCAGCCCAGCGTCATGGAGGACGACATCCTCATGGATCTCATCTGAATCCCCAGCACCCAATAAAGTTCCTTTTCAACACACGCCCCGGCTCCCGTCACTGACATCCCCCAGGATCGGGCAGGAGGAAACCCCGGGAAGGCATCTCTGTCCTTGTTCTCACTTCAGCAGACATCCCTGGGGCCCTGGGTGGGTGATGCTGGGGCCTCGGTGGTGAGTCAGAGGCAGTCTGGTGCAGCCTGGTCTGGGGGAGAAGCAGGGGCAGGCAGGCAGGCAGGCAGTGCTTAGGACACAAGCGCTCGTGGAGGCAGCAGGGGCACCATGGGAGCCTGGAAGAGGCGTCTGACCCAGCCCCAGCTCCTCAGAGTCTTGAAAGAGAAGCAGCCGGGAGGGAAGGAGGTGAGGGGTGATCTGGGTGCAGAGAACAACAGAAACTTTGAATACTCAAAGGCAGGAGAAAGCCTGGGATGTTGAGAGGAGCAAGTTGATGGATGCTTCTGGAGCATGAGTGTGCAGGGAGGTAGAGAGATGGGCAGGTGTGGAGTTTGAGGAGCTCAGATTCCAAATTGAGCAGCCTGTGGTTTGTCTTGGGGACATAGGAGCACCAAGAGGCTTTGAGCAGTGGGGCGGGCCTGGCTGGCTCTGGGTGTCAGAAAGACCCCTCTCAGCTGTGGAGTGTGATGAGGCCAGAAGGAGGTCAGGAGGGGTGAGGCTGGGTGGTAGAGGTTGGCTCCCGGGGCCAGGCCTACGTGATGGTAGGTGGTCAGCCTCCTGGGAGAAGGAGCTGGTAGTGAGTGCAAGTGGTCCAAGGGATGTCCAGGTGGTAGGTGCCATGTTGGGAGCTCAGTACATGTCCTTTAGGGGACAGTGTATATTTGGCGGTTCAAGCCACGGAAGCAGACATCACACGTGGAGAGAGGGCAGTCCCTGGGTCCACGTCAGAGACTGACCTTTCAGGGCTGTGGACGGGAAGAATGGTGGGGCCATCTGCAGGATGGAATACCCAGCAGGGAACAGGTTTGGGACGTGGCAAGGTGAGGGACCTGAAGGATGTCCTCAGAGACGTCCTGAGGGCAGGGGGATCCAGACAAGCCTGGAGCGCAGGGCGGTCTCTCCTGAGGTGAGAGTGAGTTGTCTGTTGTCTGACTCTGGACCAGTGTTGCTGAGAGCGCGGTCCATGCGTGGACCACCAGCATCCACATCATTTTGGATGCTGGTTAACGTGCAGATTCACGGGCCCCACCCCAGGAGAGAGATTACAATCTGGTGGCCTCTGGGCCGTGGTGCAGATGAGTTTTGTTTGGCCTTCCCTGTGTTAGCGTATGTGGCATTTTTTTCTTACGAGTTAGTTTTAAAAATCAGGATAATTCACACACGCACACACACAAAATCTGCAGTCTTGGCTTCTTTTGACAAGTCAGAAGAATTGGCACCCCTGGGCCCGCCCTTCTGCCTGGCAACAACGGGCTGGAGCTGCCCCTCTCCATGGGGCGTGTGCTCTCCGGTTCGCCACAGTCCCCACCACTCCCTCTTGACTCCCCTGTGAGGCAGAGGGTCACTGCCTTTGTCATGGGGCTTGCACTGTGGTTGTTCTGTGGTAGCATTCAGAGGAAAGTGAAATCTTTCTTGTACCCATGTCTCTGTCACAAGCGGCAAAACGAAAGAGAGAAGGAGAGGGCCGCGTGTTCCGAGAAAAATGGGAGCGAGCCTATTTCTTTGTGGAAGTGAAGAGCATGCCTATGTGTTTAATATGCAAACAAAACGTGACTGTGTTGAAAGAATACAACCTGAAGCGCCACTATGAATCAAAGCATAGTAAGAGCTACGACCAGTACACAGAACAGACTCGGGACGCCATCCTCAACGAGCTGAAGAAGGGACTCAAGTGTCAGTAGGGTTCGTTTCGAAGAGCAGATCAACAGAAGTGGTGCGGCAGCGGTATGCCGTTCCGGAATCACGTGGCAAGAATGACCTGGGCATTGAGTGCTACAGCAGATGGTGAGTTTATAAAGGAGCAGAATGACGTGTCCGGCGCGGAAACACGTGACTGTTGAGACCATTATTTAAGTCTGATGGGCATTTGCGTTGCACAGTGAGTTGGAGGTGACTCGGGGGATGTGCAGGTCCAGTGGCTCGAAAGCGTCCAGTCGATTGTGGCCTTTTCTTTCGCTGCTCATAAACTATTACCACCCAGTTAGCTTTATTTATTTGTGGTGTTAAGGATCTTGATGTGACCGAAGAAGTCTGTGACATGGTGCCAAGGCAGGCCCAACACTGGGAAAGGACTAACGTGTTTCTTTGTATATTGAGAGAAACGAAAAGTTTAACAGAGACTGGCCAGAGTTCTTAAGCACAACTGCGGACAGCTGTCACGACAGGGGGACTTGGCAGGACAGCGCGACCCAAGGTGACAGCATTTGGCAAGGACGCGGAAGTCAGGTCGTCGAATCAGTCATCAGGGGCGGACTTGTTCTGAGAAACTGAACAGCACGCACCTTGATGCTCCCCACCCACACTCCTGCTCCTGGGCTCCAGTCCCTCATGAGAGAGTTGATGGTGACTTGACCTGAAAGGTGTCACAGAAGCTCTGTGACTGGCTGTAGAAGAAATCTGAACTGTTCAAGTTAATCAACTTGTTTCATTTGTAATCAGGCGAAAGCTACAGTTGGTTCCCCTGAGAAGGTTAGTCAGAGACTTCTGGTCAAGGTGATGACCCTTCTGAACACTGAATATGTTCTCCGCAAGGAAACATCCACAAACAGCTACTTGAATGTATGATGTATATGCTCAGTCCTGGCAAAGACGGGGAATCCACCGGCAAGGAAAAAACCCCTTACTCTTTCCTGTGCTGCAGTTGGCTTCCAGAAAGGAAGGAGGCGGCACGGACTGTGTTGACCTAGATCCTGTGGTTAAAGACCAAATTTCCCCAGAGGCTCTCGGGATCCAGACTCATGAAAAGAAACTGACACTGTCCAGTTTGCCTTTGTTGGTAAACGTCTCTTGTGTGAATGCAGACCATAAATAGTAGTCACTGAACTACAGTGCAATACGGCGCTGGTTCCTAAGTACAAATCTGTGAAGATGGCGAGACTCGCCGCTATCTCCGGTAGTTGTCCTGAGTATCCAGTGTTGGGGAGAGCCCATGCTGGTGAGCCGCTGTTTTCCGTTACGAACCTGAATCAAATCAAATGTCATTCCCAGTTAAAGGATTCAAGCCCGAATTCTAAACTGCCCGTCCCCACCATGCCCCCCAAGGCCTGGCACATCTTGGTGCGGAAGGGAAGACGCCAGCCTTTTGGCTTCAACTCAAAGGCGCAAAAAGAATTACGAAAGAGAAAATTTTAATAGTTAAATATTTCTATTTTTCAATTTGTATTTTTTCAATTTTGAATTTAAAAATATAAACTCCAATATCATCCATGTTTGTATTATGTTCCATGCATTCACCGTAGTTCAGTAAAGATCCGATTTGATGATATTTCTGGCCGTCGACTTTTCTTATACCTGGCTAGTTCACTCATTTATGTGACCCGCCTGGCCCCTGGAGGCATGTGAGTTTCCGGTCCCTGCCCTGGAACTGTTGGATCTAACACGGGGGGAGGGCGGGGGTCTGGGAGTCGTGTGAGCAAGCGCTCTAGGCGAACCTCAGGAGTGTGAGTGGTGGAGCAGGAGGCACTGATGACAGCGAAGACGTGACAGTGGGTCATCTCCCAGGCAGCCTGTGTAGCAGGGGTTTTTTGAAAACTCAGATGGCTTCAGGGACCAGGCAGGTGATGAAAATGTGTGAAGCGGACGGGTGTAAGACAACAGGGAATGATGGGGACTGTGGCGAACTTGGAGAGTGCTTGCCCCGCCTCATGGCATTCAAATTAAAAACAAAAACACTGTGAGGACCAAACAAAATCTGCCTGTGGGTCTCAGGAGGCCGCCGGGCCGCCATTTTGCGACCTCTGGAAGGAAGAAGGAGAAGACTCGAGAACAAGGACAGAACCCTGAGAAAGACCCACGTGTGAGGGTTGGGCAGGGAGCCAGAAGACAGGAGAACCAGGCAAGTGTGGCGTTCTGCAAGCTGAGAGTGTTTTTGAGGATGGAGTGATCGACTCTGTCAAAAGCCGCTGAGGAGCGGGGAGCAGCAGCCTCTCTGCTGTTTCCACCAGGGCGGTCATGTCCCCCGGCAAGGGAAACGCGGGTTTGGATCAGAAACAAATGGGTTCAAGGAAAGGTTTCCAGGCGTCAGCTTGGCGCTGTCATGCCAGTGGCCCCTTCTTGACCTTAACACTCTATAAGAGGAACCAGAGGGACTGTCGGGGGCTAATCACGCGTGCAGAAGCAAGCCCCGGGCACGGGAGTGCCCACGGAGCCAGGCCAGATCTAGACACATAGGACTCACCTCCCCGTTTTCACAGGCCCGGTGGCTGCAAGGCCTAAGAGCTTCCTGTGCCCATTAGCACCAGCCAACACCAACAGAGCAAACCTTTTGGGAAAGTTTTTCTCTGAGTGCGAGGTTCTCCTAAGGAAAGAAACGGTGAGAAGCCTAGAACAGCAGGGTTTCATCCCGCGATTCTGCACTGGTTAGCGCCATGGCCTCGGCCAGGTCTCTGCACGTCTCTGAGCCTCCCTTTCCTCATACGTCAAAGAGTGACTACTCCAGAGGGTTATCGTAAGGAATAACATGATTTAGTCAGCTCAGTCCTGGACACAGGAGAGCTGCTAGTAGCCCCTGTTGTCATGTGGCTGAAACGCACCCTGAAGGTAAAACGTGGGCAAACTGCCTCTAGAAATGGATGCCGAGCTGGGCCTCACACCTGTGATCCCAGCACTTTGGGAGGCTGAGGCGGGCAGATCGCTTGAGGCCACGAGTTTGAGATTAGCCTGGCCAACATGGTGGAAGCCCGTCTCTCCTAAAAATAGAAAAATCAGCCAGTCGTAGTTACGGACACCTGTAATCCCAGCTACTTGGGAGGCTGAGGCACAAGAATCGCTTGAGCCCCAGAGGTGGAATTTGCAGGGAGGCAAGATTGTGCCGTTGCACTGTGGCCTGGGTGACAGAGTAAGACTGTCTCAAGAAAAAAAAAGAAAAAGCCTCCCAACTTGTAGGAGTCACTGGTGTCCAGGAAGGTTATACTTGAGTGAGCGACTTGTTGGAAACATTTTCTTTTTAACCAATTTGCTTTTGAATCACTAATCTACAGCTGGAGGCAAGACTGGGGATTCACGAAAATTCTCACAAAGGAGCCGGTGGTAGGATGCAATTGGGAAAAGGTGATTGTTGAGGCAGAAATGCTAAAACACCAACATATTCATAGTTGCAGACCTGTTAGGGGTGAAAGAAAATACCCACCCACCACCTGCAAAGAAGAACTATGAGAAAAAACACCTTCTAAAATGTAAAATGGGGTGTGAAGAATGTATCTGTTTCAGGGTACACAAAACACGTTTTCCCACCATATTTTTTTTTTTTTTTTTTTTTTTTTTTTGAGACGGAGTTTAGCTCTTGTTACCCAGGCTGGAGTGCAATGGCGCGATCTCGGCTCACCGCAACCTCCGCCTCCTGGGTTCAGGCAATTCTCTTGCCTCGGCCTCCTGAGTAGCTGGGATTACAGGCACGCGCCACCATGCCCAGCTAGTTTTTTGTATTTTTAGTAGAGACGGGGTTTCACCATGTTGACCAGGATGGTCTCGATCTCTCGACCTCGTGATCCACCCGCCTTGGCCTCCCAAAGTGCTGGGATTACAGGCTTGAGCCACCGCGCCCCGCCCCATGTTTTTTTTTTTAATTAGCTTTTTTTTTTTTTTTTTCGAGACAAGAGTTTTGCTCTTGTTACCCAGGCTGGAGTGCAATGGCGCGATCTCGGCTCACCGCAACCTCTGCCTCCTGGGTTCAGGCAATTCTCCTGCCTCAGCCTCCTGAGTAGCTGCGATTACAGGCACGCGCCACCATGCCCAGCTAATTTTTTTTTTGTATTTTTAGTAGAGATGGGGTTTCACCATGTTGACCAGGATGGTCTCGATCTCCTGACCTCGTGATCCACCCGCCTCGGCCTCCCAAAGTGCTGGGATTACAGGCGTGAGCCACTGCGCCCGACCTAAAAATTAACTTTTAAGGTGTATTGAGTTAGACTCACTAGAACAGTTTCCTGAAATGGAAGGGCACTGAAATGTGTGGAATAGAGAGCGGAAGTAGGAAGTGCCCCCTCACACCTCACTCACCTCTCCCGCCCCAAACACACACCCTGAGCAAACCCCTTTCGTCCCAGAGGCTGATATACCAGTTCTTTTTTCAGATTTACATGCATGCGTATGGTTGTGGACACACTGATAGTTTTATTAATTTTTTTTTCCTGTATAGAAGTGAGTCAATTTCTTTGTTCTTTAGCTTGCCTTTTTTTTTTTTTTTTTTTTTTTTTGAGACAGAGTCTTGCTCTGTCGCCAGGCTGGAGTGCAGTGACACAGTCTCGGCTCACTGCAACCTCTGCCTCCTGGGTTCAAGCGATTCTTCTGCCTCAGCCTCCCAAGTAGCTGGGACCACAGGCGTGTGCCACCACGCCTGGCTAATTTTTGTATTTTTAGTAGAGATAGAGTTTCACCATGTTGGCCAGGATGGTCTTGATCTCTTGACCTCATGATCCGCCCACCTCGGTCTCCCAAAGTGCTAGGATTACAGGCATGAGCCACTGCGCCTGGCAGCTTTTTTTTTTTTTTTTTCCCCCACCAAAGTAATGGCCATCTGCCTGCACTGTTTTTTGTTTGTTTGTTTGTTTGTTTGCTTGTTTTTGTCTTTGTTTTGAAACAGAATCTCACTCTGTTGCCCAGGCTGGAGTGCAGTGGCATGATCTTGGCTCACTGCCACCTCCGCCTCCCAGGTTTAAGCGATTCTCCTGCCTCAACCTCCCAAGAAGCTGGGATTACAGGCACCCACAACCAGGCCTGGGTAATTTTTGTATTTTTGGTAGAGACGGGGTTTCACCGTGTTGGTCAGGCTGGTCTTGGAACTCCTGACCTCAGGTGATCTGCCCATCTCGGCATCCCGAAGTGCTGGGATTACAGGCGTGAGCCACCGTGCCTGGCCTGCCTGCACTGTTGATTGCCGGTGCCTCTGTGTCCCCATGTCTCATGGTGGCCTCAAGTAGTGTACTAAATGGATGCATTTCAGTTCCACAAGCCATCCACTATGTAAGTTATCTTTTGATGTATAACAAACCCCACCATTCAGTGACTTCAAACAAGAAGCCCTTATTGCCTCACAGTTGCTAGGGGTCAGGAATCCAGGCTTGGCTGAGCTGCTGGCTCCTGGGCGCTTGGGGCTTGCGGTCGAGCTTGTGGCTGGGGCTGTGCGGTCATTGGAAGGCTCCTTGAGGAGGGCTCACTTCAGCCCACTCAAATGCCTGATGGCAGGATTCAGCTCCTTACAGGTGATGGGGCTGAGAGCCTTAGTTCCTTGCTGTTGGCTGGAGGTCTCCCTCTGTTTCTCACCATGGCAGCCTCTTGACAGGGCACCTTGCAGTTGCGATGTGGCATCCAGCTTCTCTAGAAATCTGAGAGGGGCTGGGTGTGGTGACTCATGTCTGTAATTCTAACACTTTGGGAGGCTGAGGCGGGTGGATCACCTGAGGTCAGGAGTTCGAGACCAGCCTGGCCAACATGGTGAAACCCTGTCTTTACTAAAAATGCAAAATATTTAGTTGGGAGTGGTGGCAGGCACTTGTAATCCCGGCTGCTTGGGAGGCTGAGGCAGGAGAATTGCTTGAACCTGGGAGGCAGAGGTTGCAGTGAGTCGAGGTCATGGCATTGCACTCCAGTCTGGGCGACAAGAGTGAAACTCTGTCTCAAAAAAAAAAAAAAAAAAAAAAAAAATGGCGCTTAAGGTGGAAGCTGCATCGTCTTTTGTACCCCAGTCTTGGAAGTGATATCCTGTCACTCTGGCCATATTCTGTACATTACGAGTTGTGAGGTTCAGGCCACACTCAAGCTGAGAGAACAGTGAGTACAGAAGCCTGAGACCAGGAGTTGAGGGTCATGGGGGCTGTCTTTCCCGGTGCCTGCCACACCGCACTTTGCCAGCTGGGGGGTTGTCCAGTTTTTACTTTTTTTTTTTTTTCCTTCTTGAGATGCAGTCTGGCACCATCACCCAGGTTGGAGTACAGTGGTGCCATCTCAGCTCACTGCAACCTTCACCTCCTGGGTTCAAGCGATTCTCCTGTCTCAACCTCCTGAGTAGCTTGGATTACAGGCACATACCACCACGCCCAGCTAGTTTTCGTATTTTTACTAGAAATGGGATTTTGCCGTGTTTGCCAGGTTGGTCTTGAACTCCTAACCTCAAATGATCCACCTGCCTCAACCTCCTAAAGTGCTGGGATTACAGGTGTGAGCCACCGTGCCCAGCCAGTTTTTAACTGTTGTCACAGGTGGCCAGTTTTTCACTATTATTCATGCTGCAAAGGATGAATGTGTATTTTTTTTTTAAACCCACTTGTGCAGGCATTCTTGTGGGATGCATTCCTCCCAGTAGAATTTCAAAATCGAGTATGCCAGCTTTATTTATGTGACTTTAAAAATGTTGCATTCATTTTTCGCGTATACAAAACCTTATGGTTCACACTTGGAGAGGCTCCAGAAACCAACCAATGCACAGCCTCTCCCAGCTCCCTCTAGAGATCAATTACCAATTGCTTAAGTGCCTTTTCAGAGATAGGTACAAGCAGCTAGAACAAACAGAAACAGATTCATTTTCTGGCCTTTCTATCCAGTGGCAGCGTACTTTACTCTCTAGTTTTGTTTTGTTTTGTTTTGTTTTGTTTTTTTGAGACGGAGTTTCGCTCTTGTTACCCAGGCTGGAGTGCAATGGCGCGATCTCGGCTCACCGCAACCTCCGCCTCCTGGGCTCAGGCAATTCTCCTGCCTCAGCCTCCTAAATAGCTGGATTACAGGCACGCGCCACCACGCCCAGCTAGTTTTTGTATTTTTAGTAGAGACGGGGTTTCACCATGTTGACCAGGATGGTCTCGATCTCTCGACCTCGTGATCCACCCGCCTCGGCCTCCCAAAGTGCTGGGATTACAGGCTTGAGCCACCGCGCCCGGCTACTCTCTAGTTTTTATTTTTTTTTGTTTTTGTTTTTGTTTTTTAATATGACAACGTATACTGAAGTTTGTACCAGGATAAAAAGCCCTCCATTCATTTTATTTATCGTTTAAAATAGGCCACGGGGCTGGGCTCAGTGGCTCATGCCTGTATTTTCAACACTTTGGGAGGCCAAGGCAGGAATATCACTTGAGCCTAGGAGTTTGAGACCAGCCTGGGCAAGAGTGAGACCCTGTCTATATATATTATAAACAACAACATTAACAAACAGGCAGGTGCTGCTAAAGCTGCATTCATTTTAAAGGCTGCAGAGTAGTGTCTTGTGTGAACAGCTGCATATCTTAATCGGTACCCTATTCTTGGCCACTTAGGACATTTCCGATCTTTTGGGGTGCCAATTTTAAACTGTTAACAGAACTGCCAAATTGGCTGGGTGTGGTGGCTCATGCCTATAATCCCAGTACTTTGGGAGGCCGAGGTGGGCGGATCACTTGAGGTCAGGAGTTCGAGACCAGCCTGGCCAGTATGGTGAAACCCCATCTCTACTAAAAATGCAAAAATTAGCCAGGCGTCGTGGTGCACACCTGTAATTCCAGCCACTCAGGAGGCTGAGGCAGGAGAATTGCTTTAACCCAGGAGGCAGAGGTTGTAATGAGCCGAGATCGCGCCACTGCACTCCAGCCTGGGCAACAAAATGAGACTCCATAAAACAAAACCAAACCAAAAACTGTCAAATTGCCCACTCCAAAAAGCACGTCGCCTACCAATCGTACCTAATTTGTTTCTCACCAGTTCACCTGGTGTGGATCGGACGGGCAGGCAGAGGCTGGGTGGGACTGTGAGGCTGCCTCAGCCCTCTGCCTCTGAGGGAAGACAGGACCCTGGGTTTGGGGATAGGGAAGGTCTGTGTTTTTTTTTTTTTTTTTTAAACTCCGGATGTGACGTTTTTCAGTACAGTTTTTTTTTTTCCTCTCTCTCTCTCTCTCTTTTTTTTTGTTTTGGTCCGTGTCTTTTACAATCTGAGAATGCTCAGCATGGTCTGTGCTGGAGGGCAGATGGTGGCAGAGAGGTTGAGAAGCATGGCAGTGTGAGGGTAAGATGGGCCCAGCCCCAAGGGGCAGTGTCCCTTGTTTGTCCCACAAAGTGGAGGCCAGCACTTACTGAGATTAAGAACCTGGAACCCGGCCAGGCATGGTGGCTCCTGCCTGTAATCCCAGCACTTGGGGAGGCTGAAGGGGGGTGGATCATGACGTCAGGAGTTCAAGACCAGCCTGGATGGTGAAACCCCATCTCTACTAAAAAAAAAAAAAAAATTAGCTGAGCGTGGTGGCGGCCACCTGTAGTCCCAGCTACATGGGAGGTTGAGGCAGGAGGAATCACTTGAACCCAGGTGGCAGAGCACGCCACTGCACTCCAACCTCGGCGACAGAGTGAAGCTCTGTGTGTTTTTTTTTTTTTTTTTTTTTTTTTGAGATGGAGTTTCGCTCTCGTTACCCAGGCTGGAGTGCAATGGCTCGATCTCGGCTCACCGCAACCTCCGCCTCCTGGGTTCAGGCAATTCTCCTGCCTCAGCCTCCTGAGTAGCTGGGATTACAGGCACGTGCCACCATGCCCAGCTAGTTTTTTGTATTTTTAGTAGAGACGGGGTTTCACTATGTTGACCGGGATGGTCTCGATCTCTTGACCTCGTGATCCACCCGCCTCGGCCTGTTGTTGTTTTTTTAAGAGACAGGGTTTCACCATTTTGGCCAGGATGGTTTCAATCTCCTGACTTTGTGATCTCCCTGCCTCGGCCTCCCAAAGTGCTGGGATTAGAGGCGTGAGCCACCACGCCCGGCCCCTATGAAGCGCACTCTAAAAAAAACAAAAAACAAAAAAAAAAAAACTGGACCCTGTCCCTGTCCCTTGCTTCTTAGCATGTGACCTCAGGCTTTTGCTTCTGGATTCTGGTTTCCCCCATCTGTAGAGTGGGGATAAAAAGATTGTTGAACTCACAGGCTGCTATGTGAGAATCCAGTGAGTTCAGACATGACGTGCTTGAGAAATATTAACCACTATTATTGCCAGGGGCCTCACTCTGTCACCTCTGGAGTGTAGTGGCATGATCTCAGTTCACTGCAGCCTCTGCCTACAGGGGTCAAGCAATCTTCCCTCTTCAGCTGGTCAAGTAGCTGGTACTACAGACATGCACCACCAAGCCCAACTAATTTTTGTATTTTTTGTAGAGATAGAGTCTCGCTATGTTGCTCAGGCTGGTCTCGAACTCCTGGCCTCAAGTAGTTGTCCTGCCTCAGTCTCCAGAGTATATGGGACTACAAGCATGTGCCACCATGCCTGGCTAATTTATTTTTATTGTTGTAGAGAGAGGGTCTTGCCATGTTGCTCAGGCTGGTCTCAAACTCCTGGGCTCAAGCAATCTTCCCACCTCGGCCTCCCAAAATGTTGAGATTACAGGTGTGAGCCACTGCATCTGGACATAGATAATGATGAGAAAGTTGAAATAACTAGAGTTTGCAGAGCATGTGTCAGGCGGACCTTTTTAAAAAAACTTAGCCAGACATTACCTTGTCATTGCAAAGAAAGAAAAGAAAAATTCAAGCCAGAGATGACCTTACTCCCTTTTCTTCATATAAATATAAAACATTTTATTAGTAGTAGTATTTTTTGAGATGGAGTCTTGCTCTGTCGCCCAGGCTGTAGTGCAGTGGCGCGATCTCAGCTCACTGCAACCTCCACCTCCTGGATTCAAGTGATTCTCCTGCCTAAGCCTCCCAAGTAGCTAGGATTACAGGTGCGCACCACCACACCCAGCTAATTTTTTGTATTTTTAGCTGAGACGGAGTTTCACCGTGTTGGCCAGGCTGGTCTTGAACTCCTGCCCTTCTGATTTGCCCACCTCAGCCTCCCAAGGTGCTGTGATTACAGGTGTGAGCCATGGTGCCCAGCCTATTACTGTTTTTTGAGACAGACTCTCACTCTTTTGCCCCGACTGCAGTGCAGTGGTGTGATTTCAGCTCACTACAACGTCTGCCTCCTCCTGGGTTCAAGCAATTCTACTGCCTGAGCCTCCTGAATAGCTGGGGTTGCAGGTGCCTACTACCATGCTGGCTAATTTTTGCATTTTTAGTAGAGACAGGGTTTCTCCATTTTGGCCAGGATAGTCTCAAACTCCTGACCACAGGTGATCCACCTGCCTCAGTCACCCAAAGTGCTAAGATTACAGGCATGAGCCACCATGCCCAGCCAGTACAAAACATTTTATTTGTCCATGTTGTTATGTCTTTGCCTATGTCATCCAACCTATATGTACTGCCAGTATGTTCTAGGAAACTGAGACTGGTAGTTGATTGGTTTAAGAATTGTTGGTTGAGGGCCGGGTGCGGTGGCTCATGCCTGTAATCCCAGCACTTTGGGAGGCCAAGGGGGGCGGATCACTAGGGGTTTGGCGTTCGAGACCAGCCTGACCAATATGGTGAAACCGTATCTCTGTTATAAAAAAGAAAAAAGAAATGTTGGTTAAACTGGGATTATTTGGCGGGGGGGAGCGTATATCAGGAAAGGCTGGATTATGGTGTAGTAACAAACCCCAAAATTGCAGTGGCTTTAAACAGCAAAGGTGGGTTTTCTCACTCGTGCTGTATTGAGTGTCACCTTGAATTCTGTGCAGCAAGATCATGAAGGTTGTCAGTTGACGTAGTAAAGGCACAGAGAAGTCTGGTCTCTGACTAGCAATTAAGTGATCTAGCCTGAATGCACATGTGTCACTTCTGCTCCTGTCTCCTTGGCCAGAATTAATCACATGGCTTCACAACTTACTGGCCAAAATTAATCACGTGGCCCCACTCAGCCAAATGGGGTCAAAATGCTGGTCAAGTGGGGAGCTAGAAATACATGGCAAATAGCACTAATGACCACCTGAACACTTTAAACATCTTATTTTTAACCAAGAACATTTAAACAGACTTTTTTTTTTTTTTTTTTTTTTTTTTTTTGAGACGGAGTTTCGCTCTTGTTACCCAGGCTAGAGTGCAATGGCGTGATCTCGGCTCACCGCAACCTCCGCCTCCTGGGTTCAGGCAATTCTCCTGCCTCAGCCTCCTGAGTAGCTGGGATTACAGGCACGCGCCACCATGCTCAGCTAATTTTTTTGTATTTTTAGTAGAGAGGGGGTTTCACCATGTTGACCAGGATGAGACCTCGTGATCCGCCCGCCTCAGCCTCCCAAAGTGCTGGGATTACAGGCTTGAGCCACCGCGCCCGGCTTAAACAGACATTTCTTATACGTAGGACCAAGACCCTTTCAGTATTGGTCCACCAATTAACAACACACAACATCACTTTTTTTTTTTTTGAGACCGAGTCTTGCTCTGTCTCCCAGGCTGGAGTGCAGTGGAGCGATCTGGGCTCACTGCAACCTCCTCCTCCCGGGTTCAATCAATTCTCCTGCCTCAACCTCCTGAGTAGCTGGGATTACTGGCGTGCGCCACCACTCCCACCTAATGTTGTATTTTTAGTAGAGGCAAGGTTTCTCCATGTCGGTCAAGCTGGTCTTGAACTCCTGACCTCGTGATCCACCTTCCTTGGTCTCCCAAAGTGCTGGGATTACATACAGGTGTGAGCCACAGCGCCTGGCTTTTTTTTTTGACACAGGGTCTTGCTTTGTCACTTGGGCTGAAGTGCAGTGGTGTGAACACGGCTCACTGCAGCCTGAATCTCCTGGGCTCAAGATATCCTACCACCTCAGCCTCCTGAGTAGCTGGGACCAGAGGTGCATGCCGCCATGACTAGCCAATTAGTGTTATTTGTGTAGAGGTGGGAGTCTCGCTATGTTGCCCAGGCTGGTCTCAATTTCCCAGGCTCAAGCAATCCTCCCACCTTGGCCTTCCAATGTGTTGCGATTACAGGCATGAGCCACTGCACCCAGTAGAACATCACATTCTTGTATAAACTACATCCACAAGCCACAGTGAGTCATTTCTTTTTTTTTTTTTTGAGATGGAGTTTCGCTCTTGTTACCCAGGCTGGAGTGCAATGGCACGATCTTGGCTCACCGCAACCTCCGCCTCCTGGGTTCAGGCAATTCTCCTGCCTCAGCCTCCCGAGTAGCTGGGATTACAGGCACGTGCCACCATGCCCAGCTAATTTTTTGTATTTTTAGTAGAGACGGGGTTTCACCATGTTGACCAGGATGGTCTCGGACTCTTGACCTCGTGATCCACCTGCCTCGGCCTCCCAAAGTGCTGGGATTACAGGCTTGAGCCACCGTGCCCGGCCTGTTTTTTGTTTTTTAAGTGGCTAGAGAACCTAAAGACATTTATGAAACACTGAGGGCTAAGTCTTCCTAGGTTCTTATGAGCATTTTTATTAAATAATTTACAGTTGCTTTCCATGTACCTAACTTGGCAGCATTTTTTTTTTTTTTTTTTTTTTTTAAAGAGATGGAGTCAACTTGCTCTCTTGCCCAGGCTGGAGTGCAGTGGCAAGATGTCAGCTCACTGTAACTCTGTGTCCTCCCCACCCCGCCCGGGTTCACGTGATTCTCCTGCCTCAGCCTCCCAAGTAGCTGGAACTACAGGCATATGCCACCATGCCCGCTAATTTTCGTGTTTGAGATGGTGTTTCTCCATATTGGCCAGACTGGTCTTGAACTGCTGACCTCAAGTGATCTGTCCTCCTTGGCTTCCCAAAGTGGGGGATTTACAGGTGTGAGCCACTACACCCAGCATGTTTTGCTTTTAACAACCAACTCACTTTTAATCTTTCTAATGCAAGCCACCTGGTTTGTATATAAACAACTGTCTTGCATTAATTTCATTAGTTTGATAATAAACTATTAAGAACTTCTGGCGTACACAAGTTAGGATCAAACAGCCTCCTTTCAGGAAGCAAGCAGCTTGAGAGACGGAAGTGGAATTGCTTAGTCATAATAGCTTGCTAGCCCCAGCAGCGGGTTTCACAGATGAAAAGGAAAGTGTCTTTCAAGTTGGTCGACTGGGTAAGTGAGATGGTTTCGGAGAGTTTTGTTGCAGTATTACTGATAGGATTTCAGCGAATTTCAGCCTACATTTTTCTTTATTTATTTTTTTTTTTTTTTGAATACGGAGTTTCGCTCTTGTTACCGAGGCTGGAGTGCAATGAAGCAATCTCGGCTCACTGCAACCTCCGCCTCCTGGGTTCAGGCAATTCTCCTGCCTCAGCCTCCTGAGTAGCTGGGACTACAGGCACGCACCACCATGCCCAGCTAATTTTTTTTTGTATTTTTAGTAGAGATGGGGTTTCACCATGTTGACCAGGATGGTCTCGATCTCTTGACCTTGTGATCCACCCGCCTCGACCTCCCAAAGTGCTGGGATTACAGGCGTTAGCCACCGCGCCCGGCCTTCAGCCTACATTTTTATTTCACTTTCTGACATGGGTTCCCATTTTGCTCACTCTGGAGTACACCCTGGTATACTTCCATGCTTATGCAATCCAGGGCATTCAAACTCGCGTGTGTCCTGATGGGTTTTGAGGGATGGGAAGGCATTAACTAGGTAGAGAACAGGAAGGATGGGAAAGAGCTTTTTTTGCGGGGTAGCAGCAGGGGCCACCAAGTTTGGATTTAATGCTAAGGGTACTGGGAAGCCAATGGATGGTTTTGATTAGTGGGAGAAGACAGCAAGAATTAGATGGTGTCACCCAGGCCACAGATTTTTTTTTTTTGAGACGGAGTTTCGCTCTTGTTACCCAGGCTGGAGTGCAATGGCCCGATCTCGGCTCACCGCAACCTCCGCCTCCCGGGTTCAAGCAATTCTCCTGCCTCAGCCTCCTGAGTAGCTGGGATTACAGGCACGCGCCACCATGCCCAGCTAATTTTTTTGTATTTTTAGTAGAGACGGGGTTTCACCATGTTGACCAGGATGGTCTCGATCTCTCGACCTCGTGATCCACCCGCCTCGGCCTCCCAAAGTGCTGGGATTACAGGCTTGAGCCACCGCGCCCGGCCACACAGATCTTGATCTGGACCAACAAGAAGGGAAGAAACGAGGATTCCAGGAGATTAAGGAAGCTCTTTGTTTTTTCTCCGTCCTGCTTCCAGGTTGTCCTCACATGGGTGATTGACAGGGCACTAGAGGTACTTGTTGATAGCTAACTTGCAGTTTGTGTCCAGGATCTCCGACTGTGTTCGCCCACAATCCAGGTTGGCTTTGGGGCTGGGCTCCAGTCAGCCCTGGGAAGCCCCTGGGCAGGGGGCTTTGTGGGGCAGGGAGACAGCGACGGGCAAAAGGGATCTTCTGCCGTTTCCCTGGCCACTCCTGTCTCCTTTGCTCATTACTTCTCATGTCGTGAAGGGACGTGTCTCAGTCTCTTTGTGATCTCATCAAACACTGATGACTCCCAAATTTGTCTCCAGGCTCCGGTATCGGTATCTACCTACATTGTTTGGTCAACATCCTAAACAGAAGTAGGCATTCCCCCCATAACCTTTTCATACAGCCTTGTCTATTTCTCCTCTACCTTCACTCGGTTCCAGCCACACTGGCTTCCTTTTATTCCTTCGACTTTCAGGATTTGTGTCTTTGCTGTTCCCTCCTCTTGGCACACTTTTCCGGTCATCTGGAGGGGCAGGCTGCTCACAGGTCGCTTTCTTGACTTCTCTTGCTAACTTTACCTCCCTGTGGGCACATCCCATCGCCCTGTGGATGTGTGCTTATGTCTCTCCCCAGTGGACCGTGGGCTCTGAGGAACCTGGTCTGATTGGGTCGTCGCCGTATATACTCATCGCCGAGCACAGAACCGGACACGGTACTTATAGCATGTTTTTTTTTTTTTTTTTTTTTAAGAAAAGCTATTATTTGAGTAGTGACTCCGCCAAGCATTTGATACCCATAGGCACCCTAGGGTTAGATATTAGCCACGTTTAAGAAACAGGACGTCGAGGGGCAAATCTTACACAACCACTAGTAAGCGGCTGCACGGTCATTTCATTTTAGCAGAGCGAATGAGCGAATCCACACAAGGCCGGGGAGCGACGTGCGTGGCGAGAAGCTCGGAGTCGCCGTCATGGGCGGCGGGCGGAGCCTGGGCGCGGGACTAATGGGTGGAGCCTCCCGGAACCGCTGGCCACGCCCAGGCCGCGCGGAGGCCGCTGGGAGTTGGAGTCCCCTGCCCACCTCGCCACGTCACCGCCTGCAAACCTTCAGCCCTCCCCTCGGGCACAAAACCTACCCACTAAGTAGGTTCCCTCTTAGTGGGTTCCCTTGTCCTCCCCTCTTCCCTGATGTTTTTTGGAGCGGTCTCCCGGCTCTACGGTCTCGTAGCTCCCGATAAGGTCTCCCGGCGTCCCGAGCCCCGGCACGGAGCCAGCATGGTGTCGCCTTCGTTCTCCTGCCCTCGCGTTTGGTAGGGGCTCCCGTTCCCGCCACGCCCCCTGAAGTTGCTCGCCCGTCCTCCCAGGCCCTCCCTCGCCCCGGAGCGGCCCAGAGGACCACCGAGCCCACACTCCGCTCCCGCCCGCGCCCCCCGCTCCCCCGCGCTGCCTTGGTACGCTCCGGCCACGCCCCCTCGGACGCGCTTGGTACGCGCCGGGCTCCCCCGCTCGCCGCAGTGGTTCGGCCGCGGCGACCCCTCTCCGGCGGCGCGTCCCCCGCGCTTGGTACGGCTCAGCCCGTCTGCCCCGAAGCCGCGCGCCCGCGCCCCTCAGTCGGTGGAGCCTGCAGACCCCCGTGTGGCCCGCGGCAGCTCCCCGCTCTCTCGGTCCGCGCCCGCCATGGTCCGTCCGCGCCGTGCCCCGTATCGCTCCGGCGCCGGGGGACCCCTCGGTGGTCGCGGCCGCCCTCCGCGGCCCCTGGTAGTGCGCGCCGTCCGCTCGCGCTCCTGGCCGGCCAGCCCCCGAGGCCCGCAGCCTCCGCGGATCCGGGCCCGCTCGGCCCCTCCCATGGTGAGCCCCCCGCCCTTTTTCCAGAGCCTTCCACGGCCCCGCCCCCCCCAGTCCCTACCCCGGGCTCACGCCTTTGTCCGCGGCCCCCTCCGCTCCGGGGTCTCCCCTGTGGCCCGAAGGGTGGTCCCGCCCGGGGCCAGGTTCCCCCGTGGAGCTCCCGGTGGTTCGCGCCGCGCTCTCCCCTTTGTTGCGCGTTCTGGCCGGGGTGAGGGGTAGGGGACGGGGACGGGGGCGGGGCGGCTCGAATTACTGCTGACTCCGTGGTCCGATTTGAACGCGGGTGGGGGGCGGCGGACCGGAGGCCGCCACGCGCGTTTGTTTTTCCCGTTGGAAAGTTGCTCGCTCTCCGGACAGGGAACGTGGAAATGGGGGCGGGGGTTGGGGACGGCGGCGAGGGAGGGGCCCGCGCTTTGTACCAGTGCGTCCAGATGTCGCACCCGTGGGCGTTCTCCCTGGGGCCCGCGCTGTGCCCGTGGAGTGCGCACCTAGAATGTGCGCCGGCGCCCAGATGTGGGGTGTCTTGATGGACTGCCGTGAGCCCAGACAGTAAACGTAAATATTCAGCTTTGCAGGTTCTTTGGGTTACATAGCCTTCCCCAGATCCAGAAGACGCACATGCTTTTCAGAAACCGTAAGGTTTACCCGGGGTGGTAAAACTGCACATCGCGACTTTGCAATGTGCACATGGTTGCACCGATGTGAGATTTCCCCAGGGCCCGCGCTCCTGCCCACTTCTTAAATAACACTGCCCCTGCGGTGTGGATGGCACAGCGCTGTGGCAGGCCTACTGAAGTCTTAAACAGGCTTCCCGGGTCTTAAACATGGATACCCAGACTCCGATTACCTCCCACAACTTAAACGTAGCCCTTCCCTTCCCTGCCTTGGCCCCTTCCTGCAGCATTCGCATCTAGTTCAGAAGTGTTTTCTGGGTGCTCAGACGTGCCCCTCAAGGCTTTAAAGCTCAGTGCAAGTATTAGATGGAGTTCCCTGTGCCAGTAGGGGTGTCAGGCCCGCGCAGTTCTGCACATGCTTCACGAGATGTGAGATTTCCTTTAGGTTGCACCTTAACCGTCGATTTTAAATGTGATCCTCCCATCTTAATGTGCTGCTCCTGCAGCAGAAGGTGTTCCTGGGTTTTAGGCAAGTATTTCTGCTCCTTACCAGGGCTTCAGATGCCAGCATCTTTGAAGTCCTGAGTCAACCCGCCCTCTTAGATAAGCAGACGTTTAGTATGTGGCTTGGACTCTTAAGTTCGGTCGCCTGATTTTTACCCAGCTTTGTGGCAGCAAACGCGTGTGTGCGGACTTGTGTGTGCCAGTCTAGATATCCCAGGTCCCAGCGCCATAAACAACTTTTATGTTGCAAGTATACCCTCATCTCTAAAGCCATCTCCAGCTGTGCGTTGTTTGTTTGTTTGAGATGGAGTCTGAAACCTTCACCGCCCGGTGTCAAGCGATTCTCCTGCCTCAGCCTCCGGAGTAGTTGGGATTACAGGCATGCGCCACCAGGCTCCGCTAATTTTTCTATTTTTAGTAGAGACTGGGTTCTGCCATGCTGGGCAGGCTGGTCTCAAACTCCCAACCTCAGGTGGTTCACCCACCTTGGCCTCCCAAAGTGCTAGGGTTACAGGTGTTAAGCCACCGTGCCCTGCCGGACTGTGCGTTTTAACTCATCTCAGATGCTGGATGTCCGGTGTGGTGCTTGAAGCCCCAGCAACAACTCATTGTGACGCCAAGACACTCAGGTTTTCTTCCTGATCTTTTGACGATTGCCCAAAAACCACAATCACCTGTGTGGGTGGAGATCAAGTTTGTTCAGGTTCATCTTTTTAAGCGTTCACAGACTAAAGTTTTTTCTGCTTGCTGGTATTCTGGAAGGAAAGGTCTCCTTGTACTTTATAGAAATTTGGAAAATACCCGTTTGTAGTAAGAAAAAAAGAAATCACTCTTCGAATTTTTTTTCCCCTGGCCGGAGGCGCCTACTACAGGGAGATCTCATGGGTTTCCTGCCACCAGGCTGTTTGCGAAGCTTTCCCTTGTTTGCTGTGAGATGTTTTTGGTTTTTAACGAAGATAAGCAAGGCCAGGCGCAGTGACCCACGCCTGTAATCCCAGCATTTTGGGAGGCCGAGGCAGGTGGATGACTTGTGGTCAGGTGTTCGAGACCAGCCTGGCCAACACGGTGAAACCCCATCTCTACTAAAAAAAAAGTTAGCCGGGTGTGGTCTCGAGCACCTGTCATCTCAGCTGCTTGGGATGCTGAAGCGGGAGAGTCGCTTGAACTCAGGAGGTGGAGGTTGCAGTGAGCAGAGGTCACTCCACTGCTCTCCAGCCTGGGCGATAGGAGCGACACTCCCACCTGAAAAAAAAATAACAAAAAATAAAAGCGTGGGAGCGTGCCCTGTGATTAGGGTTTGTGGCTATGCTTGGCTTTATTGCTAGACCCTTCCGGTGTTTGGCACGGTTTGGGTCTGTGGGACCCCCTCCAGGGGGTGGTGTCCCAGCTTTCTCCCAGTTGTTTCCTCCTTCTCAATTCTTTCTTCTGGATGGTTCGGTCTCCTTTGTGTTTCTTCACCACCTCCCTGCCTCCCTCGGTTCAGACTGTTAAGACCTGAGAGGTGGGCACTGGCCTGGGCCGGAGGGACGAGTCGGAACTTTGTGGGGACAGGAGTCTTAGGAGGGTTTCAGCCTGGCAAAGACAGGGCAAGCCCGTGTGCAGGACAGACAGCACAGGCCAGCTTGTGCTTCCCAGGATTGCAAGGACACCCTGGGCCCAGCATGGGGCACGGGAAAGTCCCCCCCCCCCCCAGCTGGCTTCTAACTTGGGTCTGGAGGAATGGATTAGGCACGCAGCTGGGGCAGAGGCTGGACGTGGGGCCTCAGGAATTTGCCCGGCCAGTGTCAAGGTGACAGCAGGCTCCGGGAAGGAAGGGTCCCGAGGGAGCAGTGGGAAGGGACTTGAGGACCACGGTGTTGGGGTACTGAGCACTGAGCGGAGGGTTTAGACATGGCCCTGTGGGTGTGCAGCAGGGGATGGGGGTCTGAATGTTGGGCTGGCCCCTCTGGGGTGTGTGGGGACTGCCTGTCCTTGCAGGCCCCTGCCTCAGTTTTCCCACCGACCCCGCAACTCCACTGCAGGAAGGTGCTCGGGTCTTCGGGGCGCTGGGTCCCATCAGTCCCTCCTCGCCTGGGCTCACCCTCGGGGGTCTGGCGGTGAGCGAGCACCGGCTCAGCAACAAGCTGCTGGCCTGGAGCGGCGTCCTGGAGTGGCAGGAGGTGAGTCCCTGTGGGCTGGGGCTGGTCTCCAGGGGCCTGTCTTGTCCCCGAGGGGAAGGTGGGGCATCTCGGCCGTGCATGCTGACGTCCCTCCTGCCCATGCAGAAGCGCAGACCCTACTCTGACTCCACCGCGAAGCTGAAGCGGACCCTGCCCTGTCAAGCCTATGTGAACCAAGGCGAGAACCTGTGAGTGCTGAGGCTGGGGCGGCCAGCGCGGTGGCCGGGGCCGGGGCCATGGGGATCAGGGCAGCCCTCTCTGACCCGCTGCTTCCCGCAGGGAGACCGACCAGTGGCCGCAGAAGCTGATCATGCAGTTGATCCCACAGCAGCTGCTGGTGAGACACGCCCTGCCCTGCCCCCACCACTTCAAGTACCCCCATGCCCAGCTGATCCAGCTCTGTCCCCTGTCACCCCCAGACCACGCTGGGCCCCCTGTTCCGCAACTCCCAGCTGGCACAGTTCCACTTCACCAACAGAGACTGTGACTCGCTCAAGGGGCTCTGCCGCATCATGGGCAACGGCTTTGTGAGTGGGGCAGGCTCGGGCGCGGGGGGTTCGGGGGTGGCCCCCTTGTACAAGTGCAGCTGGAGGCAGTGCTCTACCCACAGCCTGGGTGGGGGCTGGGGGGTCTCCCCTGGTGTCAAGGGTAGCCCTCGTGGCCTCTAGGACCCCAGGCATCCTCAGTAGAGCACCGGGTCAATGAAGTCAGCCTGGGAGACGTCCGGCTTCTGCATCTGTGCCCAGCTGAGGGTAGCCTTGCTGGGGCCCAGGAGCCTGTCGGGGACACACGGTGTGTGTCAGGGACCTCGTAAATGTGTGTGCTGGGCACAAGTGCCAGCCAGGAGAGAGGGGTGCTCTGGGGCTCAGCCTTCTCATCTGTAAAATGGGGCTAACAGGAGCTGTGCTTCCTGGGGCCACCTGGAGGATAGCTGGAAGAGGGGAGTTTGTATAAAGTGCCTGAAACCGTGGCTTTAGTACCTAGTGAGTGCTGGGCAAACCCAGCTGGTGAGGCTGTTTAGGTGACTGGGGTTCTGGTACTGCACAGGGTGGAAAGTGGGGGTGTCGGGCTGGGGAAAATTGCAGGTGCTGGGGAGGAGGCAGGGATGGGTTGGAACCAAGTTGTCTGCCCAGAGGACCTAGCTCTGGGGACTTCCCAGTCCCTGTTCTCCTTTGGGATATTCTGCCTCGACCCTGCCTCAGCTGCTGCTTGGAGGTGCTGTGGCTTCCACCGGGGCCTGCCTTCGCCCTCACAGCCTGGGCGGACCAGGGCTTGCGCCTGGCCTAGGGTCTCCAGCCTGTTGGGGACTGCACTTCAGGGGTAGGCTGGTGTGGGAAGGGGACGTGGGGTTCTGGGACGGGCACACCCCTTTACCTGGGCACCATGGTCAGGCACATCTGTCAGGCCGTTCTCCCACGTCCCATCCAAGAGGCACCAACACCTCATTTGTTGAGCCTTTATGTGGCACTGATTGTATGCACTATTATCCCATTTTACCAGTGAGGAAGCGGACTCCGAAAAGCAAGAGGTGGCTGGTGTTAGGTCACAGAGCTAGGAGGCTGTGGTGGGGGGAGGGGGGCACCGCCTGCACAGGGGGTGGGAGGTGGTGCTTTCTGGGTGTTCTCACCACAGCCTGGGTGCCCGGCGGCAGGGTGGGGGAAGACGCTGACGGGCACTGCACAGGCTCTCAGGGGTCCCACACTGGTGGCCGAGGCCTTGACTGTGGGGGCCTCTGCCTGCTCATGAGCTCCCTTTGCTCCCTCCAGGTGGGGCAGTCTTGGGGTGGTGGCGGCATGGTGGCACCGGGCCGTGCCCTCAGGTCCTGCCCCTTGGCCCCCACAGGCAGGCTGCATGCTGTTCCCTCACATCTCCCCCTGTGAGGTGCGTGTGCTCATGCTCCTGTACTCGTCCAAGAAGAAAATCTTCATGGGCCTCATCCCCTACGACCAGAGTGGCTTTGTCAGCGCCATCCGGCAGGTCATCACCACCCGCAAGCAGGTATGCCAACCCAGCACGGCACCTGTGGGGACAGCACGGAGTTAGGTCGGGCCACCCAGGTTGTGCAGCCAGACTTGCTGCGGGTGGAGTGTGATGCGATGGCTGGAGCAAGGAGCTGCAGGGGAGCCCAGAGGAGGGGGCGGGTTCCCACCAGGGCTCCGCAGAAAAGTGACCACTGGTGGGGGGCTCTGAAGGGCCGGAGAGTGGGTCTTGGCGGCACGGGTTGGGTTATCATGAGGCTGGAAGGCCCTGGCCTGTGACGTTGTGTCCTGGTTGCGTCTTGCCCGTTGAGGCAGATGCTGCGGGCATCCAGCTGAGGGCCAGGACCTATCTCAGTGCATTGGGAGCCTTGCGGGGCTGTGTGCGGGGGAGGGGCAGGGCCTGTTCCTGGGAGCTTGCTGGGGCTGGCTTGGAGGGCGGGCGGGTCCCAGGACAGGCAGGTTTCCTGGGAGCCTGTGTCCCTCTTGCCAACCCCTTCCATTCCCGCAGGCAGTGGGACCTGGTGGCGTCAACGCAGGCCCAGTGCAGATCGTCAACAATAAGTTCCTGGCGTGGAGTGGCGTCATGGAGTGGCAGGAGGTGAGCCCTCAGCAGCCTGGGGGCCTGGGACCCCAAGATCTCGTGGCCTGTGGCTGGGAGGGGACATAGGCATTGGGCGCCCAGCCCTGAGGGCCTCCTCTTTGCCTCTCCCCCAAAAGCCCAGGCCTGAGCCCAACAGCCGGTCCAAGAGGTGGCTGCCGTCCCATGTCTACGTGAACCAGGGAGAGATCCTGTGAGTGCCGGGCTGGGGGCGGAGGCGGCGTCCAGGGAAGCCGGGGCCTCCTGACCCTCGTCCCCTCACGTCCTGCAGGAGGACTGAGCAGTGGCCGAGAAAGCTGTGCATGCAGCTCATCCCGCAGCAGCTGCTGGTGAGGGCCTTCCCCAGGGCGGGGCGGGGGGAGGCCCGGGCTGGCTGAGTGGGGGCAGAGCTGCAGCAGGCCCGGCTCTGAGGGTCGCAGGTACTGAGCAGGGCCACGGCGGCCATAACCTGGAGGGCTGCCAAGAGATCTGAGAGCAGCTTCCCCAGGATTCCAGGGTCGGGCTAGTTGAGGAGCGGGAGTGAGGGGCAGAGATGACATTTCCTGAGCTAGGGGCAGACATGGGAGCCTCAGTTTGGTCCCGAGCCCGGGGGACCCAGCAAGCTTCGAGGGGGAGGCCACGGTGGCAGAAGCTAGAGCCGGGGTCCCCTCGCTTCTTCGCAGACCACACTGGTGCCACTATTCCGGAACTCGCGTCTGGTGCAGTTCCACTTCACCAAGGACATGGAGACGCTCAAGAGTCTGTGTCGGATCATGGACAATGGCTTCGTGAGTGGCACCAGCCGAGGCTGGCAGGGCCCGGCCCGGGCAGAGGGAGGCAGGACCGCTCATGGGCGTGGACGTGGGAGCTGAACGCCATGTCCAGGAAGGCTGGGGAGAGGGTGGGTGGCTCAGGGGGGCTCTGCGTTGTCCCCACCCCGCTGGACAGAGGGGCGCTGATCCCAGTTGTATGGGGCTGCCCCTCCTCTGCCCTGTCAGGGTTGCTCCCACTCCCCAGGGGCAGGCGCTCGTCGCTCCAGGTTTCCTGACGGAAAAACAGGCCCTGTCAGCTTGTGCCACATCCCAAAGGCCCCTTGCCAGGTGGTGAGGGCTGTCTGTCCCCCGCAAGGCCCCACAGGGTCTGGTGGTCATCATAGCAGAGTCTGCTTCTCTCTTGGACTCAGTTTCTCCCATCTATGAGGTGGGAGGGTTGGAGTTTACCTGCTAACGTCCACCTTCTGTTTGGGCCATACCTGGTAACATCTGTCCGGAAACTACCTTACAATTACCTTCGGCTCAGTCGGACGGTCACAAAGCCATTTGTGCATTGGGGGGGTCTGGGTGTAGATGCTTTTATAGTAAAGAACTTTCAAGACTCCCCTCGGGCCGGGCACGGTAGCTCACGCTTATAATCCCAGCACTTTGGGAGGCAGAGGTGAGTGGATCACTTGAGGTCAGGAGTTTGAGACCAGCCTGATCACCATGGCAAAACCCCATCTCTGCTAAAAGTAAAAAAATTAGCTGGGCAGGGTGACAGGCACCTGTAATCCCAGCTACTCGGGAGGCTGAGGCAGGAGAATCACTTGAACCTGGCGGCAGAGGTTGCAGTGAGCCGAGATCCTGCCACACACTCCAGCCTGGGTGACAGAGTGAGACTCCACATATCCCAGCCCTTACCTGTGTTAGGCTGGCTGCCGCAAGTCCCTGGGGCTCCCGAGTTGGAGTCATGGCTGGTGGTTCAGGTGGTGTGGCTTGGGTGAGGTGGCCCCAGACAGCCTGGCCTGCCCAGGAGCTCTGAAATGCAGGTTCCCGGGCCTCTCCCTCTAGAGCCTCTTGGCCATGCTGTCCTCATAACGGGGCCCACCTCTGGGGTGAGGGGAGTGAGAGGACAGCAGTTAGCCAGCACCTGGCCAATGGAGCCCACGGCATGGTGCCCACCTGGTGACGCCTGCCATGTGCCTGCCAGGCTGGCTGCGTGCACTTTTCCTACAAAGCGTCGTGTGAGATCCGCGTGCTCATGCTTCTGTACTCCTCGGAGAAGAAAATCTTCATCGGCCTCATCCCCCACGACCAGGGCAACTTCGTCAATGGCATCCGGCGTGTCATTGCCAACCAGCAGCAGGTCCTACAGCGGAACCTGGAGCAGGAGCAGCAGCAGCGAGGGGTGAGGCAGCGGCCCCTGGCCGGCGCGGCTCCTCCCCCTCTTCCCACGTGCTCACCCCCGTCTCATTCCTCCCCACAGATGGGGGGGTAGCGGCTACCCCGGGCTGGGCCCCTCCAGGAGTCACAGACGAGGCCCCTGCAGAGACTGGTGAGTGGTGACCCTGTCCACGAGGGACCCTTGGGCCTGTGGGGTGGCGGTGGGGAAGCAGCAGGGCAGGCAGAGGGGGAGGCGCAGTGTCCAGGCCCAGGCGGGGCCTCTGCCCACAGGGAGGTGGGGTCAGTGCTTGGGCGCCTGTGGCCAGCAGCCCCCACTGTACCCCTGCCACTAGGTGACACGCTTCTGAGCAGGGGCCCCTGGGGACTTCAGCTGCCCAGCACCATGGAGGATGGCGTCCTGAGGGCTCAAGGACGGTCCCCACTCCTGTATGTTTCCCCAATAAAGCCTTTTAAAAACCTGCCTGCCCTCTGCCTGATGCCTGGCAGCCCAGGTGCTCACAGGGCAGGTGCCAGGCCCTGGGTTCAAGTCCAGTGCCACAGAACCTGAGGCCGGGGTTTTGTCCTTGGGGGTCATGCCAGGTTTTGAACTTAGTCCTGGGTTGGGCCCTATGGCTTTACCACCTGTGTCTGGCGGGCCACACAGCCCCCTGCCCTGGCATGTGCACATCCCGGTCTGTAACGTACCCGTGCTGGGAATCTGTTCTGTGGGGCCCCAACTGTTGTTACCTGAAAATGTCCCGAGAGCCTCCATCCACGTGACAAACTGCCAGGCCTGGGTCCCTCCCCTATGCGACCACCCTCCTCCCAGCAACAGGCCGGCCAAGTTCAAAGAGAAACAGCATTTATTATGGAGGGGAGCTGGGGGGTCAGCCCTCGGAGAACTGGCAATACAGCCGCTCCAGCCTCGGCTCCAGGCTCAGGCGGAATGGGATCTCCAGGATGGCCGCGAAGCCTTCCGCCAGCGTCGGGGCCTCGAACTGCTTCCTGGCAGTGGTGAGGACAGTGAGGGACAGCCCAGCTTATGGGGCCAGCTGACACCCTGCACCCTGCGGGCCCCAACCCTACCTGTAGCCGTACATGACCACGTCTGACACAGGGGCGTGGGAGGAGTCTGTCATCTCGCGGAACTGGGGGGACAAAGGGGACAGCAGGCCCAGGGGTCATGGGAGGGGGGGGTGGGGGTGCAGGCTGGGGTGTCTGGGCCAAGCGGGCTCACCCGGTTGTTGTGGCGCGCCTGCTCTAGAGTGGCAGTGAAGAGGAAGCAGCGGCAGGGGACGCCCGCAGCCCGGGCACACTGGACGTATCTGTGGGGGAGGAGCCAAATGTGCAGGCCCCCCACTCCAGGCCACCCCACATCCCGCCACAGCGCACCCCAGTTCCACTACCTGGCGCGGCTTGAGGCGTCCGGGTTTGTGTTGTCGATGGCAACCCGTTTCCCTTGCTTCAGGGCCATCTCACAGGCGGTCACACAGCGCTGCCAGGAACCCAGTGTGTCCTGGGGGCACGAGGGATCACAAACGGGGTTGAGGGGGGAGGCAATGCTGGAGGGAAGTGCCCCCAACAAGCTGAGAGGTGAAAGAACTGACATACCCTGTTCACGTGGACGTATCCGGCCGACACAAGGTGCTCCTTGAGGAAGGAGGACTTCCCGGCTGTGTGGGAAGCAGGGTTGGTGGGTGGCCTGGGACCCAGGCGGGGCTCAGCGCATCCCCAGGACGGGCCGGGCACTCACCCCCAGGGAATCCCACGGCGACAACCACCTCTGGGCTAGAGCTCAGGAGGGCCCTGGACTCCGGGAGGCACAGAGGCCCCGAGCGGGCAACAGTTCTCTGCGAGGGGTGGGACACGTGCGTGAGACCCCCTCCGTCCTGATCCCGGGAGCCCTCCCCCTCCCCCCCAGGGCCTCACCGGGTCAAAGGCGGGGAGCTCGAAGCCAGCCACTGGCCAGTTCAGGAAGAACTCCTCAGGCGTGGCGAAGGGCAGGCCGAGGTTGAGGGCAAACTGGGGGCGGGGACAGACGTCAGACACTGGCATCCAGGGTCGGGCTTGGGGCGGGGGCAAGGGGCCTCACCAGGCGGTCGGCGCAGGAGAAGTCTTTCTTCTTTCGTCCTGGGGCCCAATTAGCCGGGCGTCCGGCCGCGTCTGGAACACACAGGACACCCCGTCTCCACCAGGCAGCTCGGAGGGAGGGAGGGAGGGAGGGAGGGTCCCCGCCCGCCCTGAGCAGCCCCCAGGCCCTTACCTCCCACGAAGATGCTGTCGGCGATGGCGATGGGCGTGCCCTCGTTGGCCTACAGGAGACGGCAGTGAGGAGGCCCTGCCCACAGCTGTCCACCGCAGGACAGGGCTGCTCCGCCTGGTCCGTGCCCCGCATCAGGCCTCCTCTTCTGACCTTCCGTGTCCCCACCGTCCTACCACTTCCCACCCTGCTCCCGGCCCTCCTGGTCTCCACGAAGCCCCCTCCCTCCTGGCTTCCGTCCCCGCCCGTTCCCCACACGGCCGCCAGAGGGCGCCTGCCCAGCTTCAGATCCTGCCTCCCTCAGGGCAAAAGTAGTGCCCTCCCTGTGGCCCTGTCCTCTCCCGTCCCTTGCTCAGGGCCAGCTGCATGGGCCACTCTGTCCCTAACCAGCCCAGCCTAGGGGCTGCCTCAGGGCCTTTGCACTTGCTGTCACTCCCACAGGGACCACTTTCCCCAGGTGTCCATGTGGCTCCCTCCTTGCCCTGCCTTAAGCCTTTCCAAAGATGTCACCTCCTCAGAGGCCATCCCTGCCCATCAGGGCTGAAACGATGCCTGCTTTCTCCACCTCCTTCCCTCCCGCTGTTTCACACGCTAGTCTGCCCATCGGGTTCCCCTGGACGAGGCTGTCCTGGTCACTGGTATTTTCAGTTCTAGAATGTGCTAAACTTTACAACAAACGAAGAAAGATGAACAGCTTCTCTCTCCACTACTCTGATTTAGAACATTTAGGCGCACTGGCCTCAAACCAACACCTAGAATGTGACAGCAAAAAACAGAAGGCGGGACCGAGAGAGGACAGAAGGAGGGAGGAGGCTGGAACCAGAGACCTGGAAGTGAGGGGCTGGTGCGGGGGAGAGGAGGGAGGCTGGGCAGGCTGAGAGGCTCACCTGTTCCTGCAGATGGTCCCACATGCCCGTCACTGGCTTCCGGTACAAGCCTGTGTGCGTGGCCACCAGCACCTGTGGATGGGAGGGGCCCCCAGCCTCAGCTCCCACTCAGGCACCTACAGGATGCTAATGCAGCCCTCATCCACACAAGCAGAGCTAAAGCATTTGTAGTTGATGATGGGTTCCTATCAGCGTCACCCCTGAGGCCTCCACCCCACCCACTCCGGGGTCTGACACCCTCTCTCTGCATCTCTTGTCCTCCCACATCGCCCCTCAGTCTCCCTTCCAGCCATACCTGGAAAGGAACCCCCAGCTTCTCCACCACAGCCTCCACCTTGGCCTTGAACTCCTCGGCTGGCAGCTTCCGACGCCCGATGCTCATCTGGTTGGTGAAGATCACTAGCTGGGGAGCAGAGGGTCTCACCAGGTGCCCTGCTCACCAGGGCCCTGGGCGCGTGCCCATGGAGGCACCGCCTGCGTGTACCTTGTAGCCTTTAGCTTCCAGCTCCCGGAGCTTACGAGGAATCTCTGGGTACAAGATCCTAGGGCAGGTAGGAAGCGGTGGGGTTGACCCGGGGCCAGAGGTGGACTCCAGGCCTCACTCACTCCCTTCTTTTGCCTCTTATCACCTCCAGTCACTGGGGCCAGTGGGGAAGACCTTCCCAGAGCGTGTGGTGATCAGGGTCCCATCCAGATCAAAGCCAGCCACCTGGTGTCACCAAGGAAAGAGGAATAGCAGCACTGTGACACCTCTGACCCTCCCCACCCCACTCACAGGCTGACTCACACCAACCCTGCCAGGCAGGGTGTTACCACTGCCATCTCACAAATGGGGAAACTGAGTCACAGAGCACCTCCATGTCAGGTATCCATGATGCCGCGGAGTGCAGCCAGATATTGTAATCTCACTGTCTCCTGTTACTTCCTATGCCCCCGACCCCAGGATTGCAGTCTTTAAAATGTGGGTTGGCCAGGTGCGGTGGCTCAAGCCTGTAATCCCAGCACTTTGGGAGGCCGAGGCGGGTGGATCACGAGGTCAAGAGATCGAGACCACCCTGGTCAACATGGTGAAACCCCGTCTCTACTAAAAATACCAAAAAAAACTAGCTGGGCATGGTGGCGCGTGCCTGTAATCCCAGCTACTCAGGAGGCTGAGGCAGGAGAATTGCCTGAACCCAGGAGGCGGAGGTTGCGGTGAGCTGAGATCGTGCCATTGCACTCGAGTCTGGGTAACAAGAGTGAAACACCGTCTCAAAAAAAAAAAAAAAAAAAATGTGGGTTAAGGTCTTACCCAGCCGCCTCTTTCCCCTGGACGCCTCCACCCCGGAGGCCTAATAACAGTGAAAATAGGCTGAGTGCAGTGGCTCACGCCTGTAATCCCAGCACTTTGGGAGGCTGAGGCTGGTGGATCACGAGGTCAGGAGATCAGGACCATCCTGGCTAACACGGTGAAAACCTGTCTCTACTAAAAATATAAAAAAATTAGCCGGGCACGGTGGTGGCATGCCGCCTGTTCCACCTACCTAGGAGGCTCAGGCAGGAGAACTGCTTGAACCCCAGAGGCAAAGGCTGCAGTGTGCCCAGATGACATTACTGCACTCCAGCCTGGGCAACCAAGCAAGACTCCGTGTCAAAAAAAAAAAAAAAAAGGGGGGGATCCCCCCCAATCTTCTCCTCCTGTCCTCCAGCTCGCAGGGCCCCCCTCGCCTTCCAAAAAAAAAATTATAATAATGGAAATAAAAATAGGAGCAAAGCTTTGGGTGCTAACTGCCTGTCAAGGACGATGCCACGTGCTTTTTATCGAATCAGCATCACAGAGATGGGAGACATGGGACTCCGAATGTGGCAGTAACAGCATTTGACCTCAAGTCTCTCGACCTAAAAAATACTCATAATTGCTCCTATTCAGACGGTCATGGTCATTGCTGATTCCTGGGTGGTCACCGTGGGTCATGCAGGAGCTGACATACATTCTTTTCCCCACTGCTTCCAATGACCCCGGTGTTTGTCATTAGGCCCATTTCTGAGAAGAGTAAGTAAAGGCTAAAAGGAAGTTGAGATACAGCACACAACCAACCTAGGACTGAATCCCAGTCTGTGGCAGCTCCCTCAGGCCCCGGCGTGCCCCTCACCTTGCTCTGGGGTTTCACCCCCACTGCGGTGAACACTAGCAACTTCTCCAAGTTCTCCCAGCCGGGGGATGACTTCCGAATCCGCTTCTTCAGTGGCTCAGGATCCCTCTTTTCCTCTTGGGACACCGGAGGGGTGCCAGGTGGAGTATCTGGCCGGGCTTCTGGTGTGCGGGTCTCTTCCCAGCGCAGGGTCAGTGGGTGGAGGCCATTGACCAAATACAGTGTGTCCCCCACCCCCAGAGAGCCCTCCAACCCCGGCTTCAACTCCTGGGTCCCGGCAGTTGAGGGGTTAACACCCAGCTGCAGAGGGAGAGGGAGGAGCTGAGACTGGCTCCCCCCACCGGGAGCCTCCTCCAATCAAATACCCAGCAGAAAGACCTGCCTTTCCCCACCACTAATGAGACCCTTAAGCCCCACCTCTTCCCGCCGTAGCACCAATCAGGGCTTTGGAAAGGTTACAGGTTTCCAGCCCGGCCCAATTTCTTTTTTTCTTTTTTCTTTTTCTTTTTTTTTTTGGGAGACAAGTGTCTTGTTTTGTCGCCCAGGTTGGAGTGCAGTGGTGCAATCTCGGCTCACTGCAACCTCTGCCTCCCAGTTTGAAAAGATTCACCTGCGTCAGCCACCCGAGTAGCTGGGATTACAGGCACCTGCCACCACGCCCGGCTAATTTTTGTATTTTTAGTAGAGACACGGGGTTTCGCCATGTTGGCCAGGCTGGTCACGAACTCCTGAGCTCAGGTGATCGCGCCCGCCTGAGCCTCCCCAAGTGCTGGGATTACAGGCGTGAGTTAACGCGCCTGGCCGCCTTGTCCAATTTCGAACGGATTTGACGGGTATCCACCCCGTTAAAACGAGCAACACTTCTTTCTTTACTGGACACGCCCCCTTCTCTCCGAGCCGTTTTTCTTTTCCTTTTTGAGACAGGTTCTCGCTCTGTCACCTAGGCTGGAGTACAGCGTGGTGATCACCGCTGACTGCAGCCTTGACCTACTGGGCTCAAAGGATCCTACCGCGTCAGCCACCCGATTAGCCGAGACAAGGACGCGCCATCATCCCTGGCTAATTTATTTATTTATTTATTTATTTTTTTTTAGACGGAGTTTCGCTCTTGTTACCCAGGCTGGAGTGCAATGGCGCGATCTCGGCTCACCGCAACCTCCGCCTCCTGAGTTCAGGCAATTCTCCTGCCTCAGCCTCCTGAGTAGCTGGGATTACAGGCACACGCCACCCATGCCCAGCTAATTTTTTGTATTTTTAGTAGAGACGGGGTTTCACCATGTTGACCAAGGATGGTCTCGTTCTCTTGACCTCGTGATCCACCCGCCTCAGCCTCCCAAAGTGCTGGGATTACAGGCTTGAGCCACCGCGCCCGGCTCCCTGGCTAATTTTTTTTAGAGAGCGGTTTCACCCGGGTTCAAGCGATCCGCCCACCTGGGCCTCCCAAACTGCTGAAATTACAGGCGTGAGCCAACACACCAGGTCCCAATCAAGATTTTCCTAATGTAACCTTTCACTGATGGCTTGCAATTCCTCCCCAAATCCCATCCCCAAGCGTTACTGCCCCTTGCAGAGGCACTGATACCTGTTTCACTGCCACTGTCCGGGTCTCAGGATCTGCGACCAGCTCCACTGAGGATTGAAGGGGTGAAGTCAGGATTTGTATCCTTGTATGATTGGTTCCCTCATTTCTAGGGAGTGCGGCATGCCTCAGGCTACAGCGTCCGTCCATTCGGGAGGGAGTAGGAGGCAGTTTATTTCTACCTGGGACTGGCTGCTTGACATGCCGTAGCCAGACAGTGGCACTGGGATTGCCTGACACTGGTCCTTGCAAAGGACAGAGAGGTACTTTTCTCTGTACAACTGGTTTCCTCCTTGACAAAAAATGTAGCTAGATGCAAGTCTGGGGCTTGGCCTGTTACCGTCCATCCCAACCTAGCGACATTTACTTTTCCCCACGGGACCATTTATCTATTTTGACAAGAGTCGTCGTCTGTTTCCAGATTTCCCTATGACCTGAGTATCATCCGCGCAGTAAACATCCTCCCGAAACTGGCTCCATCCCCTCTCCCCGCAAGGATCTCGCTAATTCTAAATCAAGCACAAACGTTCTCTTCCCGTACTCCCTAGAAGAGCGCCTTCCGACTTTGGGGCCGGCTGCACCACGCAATCCCGCGTAGCGGCCAAGCAAGTCCCTCTAAATTGTTCCCGCTTCTGCAGCAGGCCACACCCCCTCGTGCTCAGGCCCCGCTCACCTTGAGTTCTGGAGCACTTCCGGTCCGTGACCTGGGTCAGGGGTCCCCTGCCCAGGACCAGGGCTTGCCCGTCTGAGGGCAGGAAAATTGGAGGCGCTCCCCCTGGGGGGCTCTCGAGCCACAGACGGCCCGGGGCCTCCACCTCGCCCATCCTGGGCGCGGGCCCTAGGAAGCAGGTAAACCGGCCTGAGCGGCGCACTTCCCGAATTTGCTCCAGGAAGTCCCGCCTTCTCCCACCTCCGCTAACAACTTTCCACCGCGCTAACTGCTCCGGAAGTCCCGCCCCCTCGCCCGCCGCGGGTCGCGTCGTTTCCCAGGCGACGATGCGAGCTTCATCTCTCCGCGAGCTGGGATCCTCACTTCCCAGGATACAGGCCGAGAGCCTCGCATGTGCCTCCGTCCCTCCGCGCACTCACCCTGGCCAGCTGCTCGGGCTTACGGCCGCTTCTGACTAGGGAGGTCCTGCCCGAGGCGCCCCGCCTGCAACTCTGCCGGCGGCTCTCAGTTCCTCGGCGGAAAGAAGTGATTTCCCCGGAGGGGGCGGGGCCTGCGTTCCTCCCACAGTAGCCACGCCCCTTCCGTCGACCCTTGGCCCCGACGGTTCCTCGGCAGTGCTGACCTTCATCTCTCTTACTGCAACGCGAGGCTTAGGCCGGTAGCGGGGACTGGATCCTCCGTTCGCAGATTTGTCTCTTTCCACTTTGACTTCTTTTTTTTTTTTTTTTTTGCTTTTTCTTTTTGAGACAGAGTTTTCACCCTTGGTGCCCAGGCTGGAGTGCCAT
Source organism: Saimiri boliviensis (assembly GCF_048565385.1). Classification (NCBI taxonomy): domain Eukaryota; kingdom Metazoa; phylum Chordata; class Mammalia; order Primates; family Cebidae; genus Saimiri; species Saimiri boliviensis. The sequence continues at coordinate 8,169,033 of NC_133462.1, read as the reverse complement.
GGCGCTATCTCGGCTCACCGCAGCCTCCGCCTTCCGGGTTCAGGCGATTCTTCCCGCCTCGGCGTCCCAGATAGCTGGGATTACAGGCATGCGCCACCACGTCCGGCTAAGTTTCTATTTTAAGTGCAGACGCGGTTTCTCCATGTTGGTCAGGCTGTTCTCGAACTTCCAACCTCAGGTGATCCGCCCGCCTCAGCCACGCAAAGTTCTGGAATTGCAGGCGCGAGCCACCGCGCCCGGCCATAACTTCTCATTTCCATCTCCGTGGCTGGGGGTAGTTACCACGGGAGTGAGGTTTTTTCCCCACCTGATGGTCATGTCAGTCAAGGAAACCTCCTCCCTCGACAGCGTCCCTAAATCCTTCTTTGGCTTTACCTTGTGTTCTAGTTTCTTCATCTATAAAGGCGATCATCGTTTCCATTTCGTGGGATTACTGTGACGATTAAAGGAGTCAACATGACAAGCACTTTTTAAAATGTCTGGGTGGTATTAAGACCTGTTCCAGTCTTGCTTAGTGTTAGCATTCTTCCAGTGGTGGTCTGGTGGGAGATGACATTTACCTGTCCTGATTTCGGACGTGGTTCCACCTGTTCTGTAACCTCCAGCCATTTTTTCTTTGAGAAGGGGTCTCACTGTGTTGCCCATGCTGATCGCGGCGGCCTCCGAGCGTGGGCTTATAGGCGTGAGGCACCAAGCCCAGCTGCTCCAGTCTTCTTTTAACAAGACTGCCGGCTGGAGTTCCTGGCTTTACTAGTGAATATGTGGGCTCTCGCTCCAACACACCCTCTCAAGATGGGGGTTCCATGGTCACACAAGACTGGAATGGTCTCCATCCCCCTTTCGTATCTATAAATTGGGCACAGAGCCAGGTGCGGTGGGTCACATCTGTAATCCCAGCACTTTGGGAAGCAGACGGGGGGTGAGGGGTGGTGGTGGATCATTTGAGGTCAGTAGTTCGAGACCAGCCTGGCTGACATGGTGAAACCCTGTTTATACTAACAATGCAAAAATTAGCCGGGCGGTAGTGGCGCGCCCCTGCATTCCCAGCTACTGGGGAGGTTGAGGCAGGAGAATTGCTTGAACTTGAGCGACAGTGGGACCCTGTCTCAAAATTTAAAAATAAAATAGGCACAGCAGTTCCAGCCCCCAGCTGTTACACTGATAATCAGACGCCGTAATTCGGTTTTAGAAAATGTTCAATGCAAAACACATTTATCTGTCAGAGGTAAAACTCTTTAATCTCAGAGCGCCCTTCCCAACTGCCGGTCCCCCAACCCCTCACTCTCTCCCCAACACCAGGGCCGGAGAGTGAGGCCCCCTGCCCCCCGCCTTGGGTGGACGAGGGCCCTTTAAGGCACCTGTGGAGGTGGGGAGCGAGGGTCGGGAGCTGGTACCATCCTGGATGCAGGGACGGGCTTCGATTGGCAGGCTGTTGTGGCGATGGATGGAACCAATGAAAGGGGGTGTCAGACGCAGGGACAGTTTGGGGCCATCCCTGAGGGGGTCAGGGGACAAGCTGTCAGGACTTGGGCAAAAACCACCCTAGCCCCAGTAGTGTGAAGAACGTAAATCGAAGGCCCCAGGCCAATTTGGGGAACAGGAGGGCTTGGCCACGCCCCTAGGGAGCTGGAGCTAATCAGGAGGGAGAACTCAAGCCCTTTACAAGATCCGAGCCAACGAAAAAAAAAAAAGAGCTGCTCAGCGACTAGGGGATGGAGCCAATGCCGTGCGAGCAAAGGCCTTGTCGCTAGGCAGAAAACAACGGAGTTGACCCGTTTAGGGATTAGAACGGAGCGAGCCAATCCCTTAATAGAAGGAATCTGTCGCTGGGCAGAGAGAGGCGACAGATGCAATCGAGAAAAGGGACATATCCCGCTCCTCGGCGCTGGAAGTCGCAGGCCGGAAGGGCAGCGGGGATTGGCAGAGACGGGTCAATCCTGGGGGTGGGGGGGCTCCCAGATCGGCCTCGGCTTGGCGGGCCCCGGGCATGGGGCGGGGAAGTGTGGGGCGGGGCGGACGCGGCCCGGGACGTTCCTGCCCCGGGCCTCAGTATTTCCGCTTCAGCTTCTGAAAGTCGCTGGTGTTAAGCCGCGGCCGTGGCAGGTCCCCGAAGACCTGGGTGTCCTCGGCCTCCCGCAACACCAGCGCGCGCATGCTCGCCGCGATACGGTCCAGGTCGGGCGAGGAGGGCTGCGGGAACGGCAACGGGGCGAGGTCAGCGCCGGTATGGCCACCCCTGCACCCACACGCAGCCCGGGCGTGCGCCCTGGCCCCAAGCCCACTCCTTGCACGTCCCCACCCTGCCGCTTGTGCCTAGCGATGCCCACTGCCAGCAGTGCTCTTCCCCGTCTTGCTCCGCGTAGGAACACTTCTTACCTGGTTCAGACACCACCTCCACGAAGCCTTCCTGCCCCTCTCCCCCTCCCCTTCTTGGCCTGGGACATTGCCTCCTACACATTGGAAACGCTGTTGTCTGCTAGCCTTTAAGGTTGTGTGCACTGTCTCATGTCTGAGGATCTGGGCTGGGGTTTCAGTCATGTTCCAATCAGACCTCTGCCGCCAACTAGCTGTGAGCAAGAGGTTTTGCTTCCCTAGGCCTCAGTCTCCCCTTCTGAGAAATGGGGTGGGCAACAGGATCTCTCTGTGAGGGCCGAGATAATCAGCTGTTATTGCTGTATCATGTGGCCACTGCTGTGCAGAAAGGATCCCTCCCTGTGTCAGCCCCACCAAGGAGCGGTCCTGCCATTCTGCCTGCAGCTCCAGCACCTAGTCCTGCCTCCACTACAGCCCTGACACCCTGAGCTGGGCCTGTCCCCTTGCCAGATGGGACCCAGAGACCCAGATCAGGAGCTGGACCTGACCAGGGGGAGGCCAGAGCATTCAGTGAACTGTTGCCATGAGTCCCAAACACAGAGAGCAGCAGCAGGTAGACCCTGTCTGCACCGGGCCTGGTTCCTGGTCTTCAGCGCCCACTGCCTTGTGGAGGAAGGAGGGAGGGAGGACGTGACCACTGTGACTGCTGGTTTACACATGAGGACACTGAGTCTGAGAGCAGGGACTGTGGGACCCAGACCTCCTCCCTCAAAGCCCACAGCTTCTTCCTGAAAGGCAGCTGGATTCCAGTCCCAGCTCTGCCCCTCAGGGAAGTAAGTCACATGTCCTCTCACTGCCTCAGTGAGGGGTGAGGAGGACCCACCCCCGGCTAGCCCAGCCCAGGAGCTTCAAACAGGGATGAACGGGACCAGGGGGTGGGACAAATTCTGCAAAGGGCCAGGAATGTGCAGGGTAGGGATGGTAGGTGATCTGAACTCTCCAAGCCTCAGTTTCCCCATCTGGAGGGGATGCCAAAGTACCGGTGCCTTGCCCAGAGCAAGTGTGCTATAAATGGAGACGCTCCTGGAAAGGAGAGGGCTTCTCTGTAAGGCACTAGGACACACGGTAAGGCTGCAGTCGTTAAAACCGCAAGCCTTGGGCCCAAGAACTTGCTTCTTGAGTTTGAGGGGAGGATTCAGTGAGCTTATGGGTGGAAAGCAGCATCCATGCCAGAGGGCTTCCTGGAGGAAGCGGCTCAGGGCTCTTCCAGCTGCCCTCCCTACCTCCCGCCACCTGCCCCTCACCGGCCCATTCTCCTCGTCGGATGACCGTGCCTCTGTCGTCTTCTCCCTGAAGGCCCAGACGGGCACGGACACAGGCAGGGACTTGGCGTACTGCTGTGCGGGCAGGGCTGAGGCCGGGGGGACTGAGCAGGTGGGGGGGCCCGCGGGGGTCTCCTCGCTCAGGCTGCCATCTGAAAGCGAGGGGAAGTTTCAGCTTCTGTCCGTGTCTTTGTGCCAGCCGCCCACCTCCAGGTAGGGAGGGGACCAGCCTGGGACACTGACCGTCTGTGCTCTCGGGGTCCGACTCACAGAAGGGGGGAAGGTCCTGGAGGGTGGCGTCCTCATCCATCACGAAGAGCCCTGTGGATGGTGTGAGTGAGAGGCCCGGGCCAGTGGGCGCCTGGCCACGCTCCGCGTGCACTCCTCCCCAGCCACGGCCCCGGCCCCGGTCCCCGCCTCCCTGCTGAGACCCACTTCCTTCACCTCGAAAACCCTTCCCCTAGCCACCTGCCTGGTCATCGGCAGAAACACACCCTCTATGCATCTGTCACCTTCTCGGCTGCACACAAGGTAGCTAACAGGAAACCGCTACCATCTGTTCGGGACGATGGGACTGAAAATACAGCCTGAGAGAAATATGGGATGGCCGTGACCTCTGTTGACAAATGGAGACCTGGAGGCCCAGAGGGGTTAAGTCACTTGTCGGAGGTCCGATGGCCACTAAGGGACGCCACCAGGATTTGAACCCAGGATGCCTGCCCTCCCCCTCTGTGGATTTTCTCCCACAACAGGTAGGAGGCCGGCCATTAGTAATAACAAAAGCCAGGCGCTGTGGCTCATGCCTGTAATCCCAGCTCTTAAGGAGGCAGAGGCGGGAGGATAGCTTGAGCCCAGGAGTTCGAGACCTGCCTGGGCAATATAGCGAGACACTGTTCTCCACAAAAAGGAAAAAAACAAAAAGACCAAAAAAAAAAAAAAAAAAAAGTAGTAACAACAAACAAGGACCTCCTAGTTACTGCTCAAACTCCTACTCACTCCTCAAAGCCCTAGTGTTACAACCCAGCCTCTGGAAGGATTCAACCCCCAAATGCCCCCCACCAACAGCTGAATGGACCCTCCCCGCTTCCTCGGATGTCGGCCGCATCCCTGACAATTCTTTCACTCCTATCTTGCCTTCCAGTCACTGTGGAAATGACTCTGGTTCTACTCATGCCCTACTCCAGAGCCGCCAACCCTCATCGGGACTCCCAATTCCTTGGCTAGACCGGGAGCCCCTTGAGGAAAGGGCCCAAGTCTGCTCTGTGTCCCGGTGCCCACCACTCCCAACACAGGGCTGGCTCCAGGACCAGTAAGGCTCAGAGTGGGGAAGGGAGTGGCTTCAGATCACACAGCAAGTCCCAGGCAAGCCTGTCTGGCTGTGGGGTCCTGAGACCGCACTTCGACGGAAGTACTCGGCGCTAAGCAGGTCCCACCACCCTCGACCCCAGGAAAGCCTCCTGCGGGGACCTCGCCAAGCGCTGGGCCACACCCGCCCCCGCGCCCGCCGTCTCACCTCCGTTATCGCCGACGTCCAGCCGCTCCCCGGAGGTCTCTGTCTCTGTGGGCTCATCCTCATCCTCCTCGTTGTCCTCCCTGGCCAGGGCAGGCTGGGGCGGGCTGGGTGTGGGGTCGGGTGGCTGTGGTGCCGGTGGGGGTGCGGGAGGCCGGGCGGCGGCGGCAGCCCTGTGCGCCAGCGCGATGTCGTGGAGGCAGCGGCGCGCCGCCTCTGCCAGCGCTCCTCGGCCGTGGGCAGCATAGGCACAGGGACCCGGGCGGGGCGGTGGCGGCGGGGCCGCGGTCAGCAGCACCAGCTCCGTGCCAGTCCGGGCCCGGAAGCGTTCAGCGGCCCCCACCACGGCCTCCCACAGCTCCTCGGGACGCCCCGATGCCATCCGCGCCCTGCGGCCAGAGTAGGACAGAGCGGGCTGAGGCTTGGCTGCCTCCACCACCCACCCAGGGTGTCCGCCTGTTCCCCGGATGGCACTCACCCCTCCACCCACCTGGTCCCAGGGTTGCTGCGTGTCCTCCCCAAACCTGCTACTCCCCCGATTCTCACCATCCAGCCCTCGCAGGCCCAGACCCCGGCGAGCCCTCAGCCCCAGCCCCAGCCCATTCCTCCTGCCACCCTACTCCCTGCCCTGGCCTCTGTTGGAGCGCCAGCCACACGTGAGCAGGGAGTACTGGAAAGGTGGGGAGTTGCAGCAGAGAGGATGCTGAGAGGCAAACGCGCACCTGATTCTGAAGACTGAGAACAAAAAAGCAGAACAGACAGGCACGGTGGCTCACGCCTGCAATCTCAGCACCTTGGGAGGCCACGGCAGGCGGATCACTGAGCCCAGGAGTTCGAGATCAGCCTGGGCAACATGTTGAGATCCCGTCTCTATTTAAAAAAAAAAAAAAAAATTATCTGCTTTGACTCTTTTGTCATGGAGTCTAGAAAATCTGGAATTCCACATGGGGCTTGCACTGACTGACAGGCGATGCCACCCTGTTCCATTGCCCCGGCGTCCCATCCAGAGTGTGGTGCCCAAGTCCCGGGGTGGGGGGCGGTCCTTCTGAACCTGGAGTTCCTGCTACTCCTTGCCAGTCCTCAGGACAGGGTCCCAGGCCCTCAGCCTGGCCCTGGAGGCCCCATGTGTTCTGGCCATCCCTGGCTCCCGGGCCATCCTGCCTCCATGGCCTTCAGAGAACATGGACCCCCCCAACCTGGATCACTCGTGCTCTGTTCCCCACCAACCTTCACTCACCCTAGGGTGGAAGAAACTTTCCCTCACCCCTAGATCCAGCCAGTCCCCTCCTTGGGGGGGGTCCCACCATGTCTGAGTGGCCACCTCCCCAGGACACTTCCTTCCAGAGGGAACTGACTGGTTCCAGGACTGAAGCCTCAGAGTTGGGGCTGAACAAAGGCAAGAAATGGTGCTGGGATTGCTCTGTGCGGGGAAATCCACGTGGCTTTTCCTACAGCACTGCTGTGGCAGGTCCTCTGTCGTCCCTGATCGCCCAGGGTGCATCAGATGACTTCAGGAGCCCATCCAATGCCCTGGGCTTCCTCCATGAGCACTCATGTCACCTGAGCTCGTGACAGCTGTACCCCGCTGCCTCCTGCATCAGACTGTGAATTCCCCCGAAGTAAGGGATTTGTGTTCACAGGACAGGTCGGTCCCAAGCAGACAAGGCAGGGTGCATCTCCTTACCCGGTGAGAAGATGGAGGGCGGGGTGGCTGGGTCCTTGCTCTGACTCTGTGACAAACCTGCTGTGTGACCTTGGACTTCTCACTCACTAGCCCTCTCTGTGCCTCATCTTCTTCCCCTTTAACTCTGGTTAAAGGGGAAGCTGAGCCAGAGCTGTTGGGCTGCGGAAGAGGCTCCTTGGGGAGGCAGTGAGCATACCGTCACTGCAGGGATTCAGGCAGAGCGGTGGTCCAGCACGCCAGGGTGAAGGGAGCAGGGAGTCTGGGGTTGGAAGGAAATCTGCGGGCCCTTTATGACTCACGATCGTGTTTGCTGAGCACCTATTCAGTGCTGGGATTCCACATCTGGCATCTCACCTCCTATCTGACTCACTCAGGGAGTTCAAAGCCCTGAGGGAAGGAAGAGGTTCACCCAGCACTTCCCAGAAGCCATGCCAGGACCAAAGATGGGCTCGACCTTCTCATCCCACCCTATTACCTACGCTACGAGGCAGGAGCTTCAGCTACAGCTCACCCCACTTTGCAGTCACAAACTCAGGCCCAGGGACAGTCAGCACCTTGAAGGGCCCCACAACTGGAAGAGGGAGGGCTGGGACCGGGACTCCGATGACCTAATCCAGAGCCTCTTCTAAATCCTGATCGCCATCCTACCTGCCTTTAGGAGGACAGATGTTGGCCGGGCACCGTGGCTTATACCTGTAGTCCCAGCACTTTGAGAGACTGAGGCTGGTGGATCATGAGGTCAGGAGTTCAAGACCAGCCTGGCCAATATGGTGAAACCTGGTGTCTACTAAAAATACAAAAATTAGCTGGATGTGGTGGTGCACACCTGTAGTCCCAGCTACTTGGGAGGCTGTGGCAGAAGCATCGCTTGAACCTGGAGAAGGAGGTTGCAGTGAGCCAAGATGGCACCACTGCACTCCAAGCCTGGGCGACAGAGCAAGACTCTGTCTCAAAAAAACCAAAAAACAAAAACAGATCTCCTAATCTAGATGGCAAAGTGAGGCTCAGAACTTAGGACACTGGCCAGAAAGCACACAGCTACACAGGGCACGAGTGGAGCTGAAACTGCTGACTGCCCAGCCCCCAAACCCCACTGAACTGGGGTACCCAATGTCTCAAACACACCCCTCACATCCTTCCCACCTGATGAAGGAGGAAACTGAGGCTCAAAGCAAGGAAGTGGCTAGTCCAAAGTCAACTGCCTGCCCATACTAGGCCTGGGCTCTCACTTCCACGGGCCCCCAGCCCCTAATCACATGCGGAGAAGAGGGGGAGCGGGGGTCCCGGAAGAGAATGTCCCGATGAAACTCCCTCCCTGTACTCAATCTTGGAGTAGCCACGAGACTGAAAAGAGTGAAATGGGGTGAGGGGGTTGTGAGGGTTCCAACTCAGGAGACATGAGCAAAAAGGACAGGGCGATTTCCACAGGCCTTTCTGCCGAGGTCCGGGGACACCCTGCAGTCTGTTCCCCGGCAGGAGAGCAGCCAAGACCTGGGGGTCCCTCCTTACCCTTCAGCTTCTAGAGGAGGTCCTGGCTCCTCCAAGGAGCTGAGAGTTGGAGGAAGAACCCGCCCCGATGGACGAGTCTCGTTTAAGATCAGGGAGAGATGAGAGGAAGGTGGGACGTGTTACCCGCAAGAGGGAGGAGGCACGATGTGGCTCTCCTCCTTGGATTCGGGGAGAGAGGAGTGCTAAGGGGAGGGGTGGAACCACTCCCCCGCCGAAATTTTAGTGCCCTCACCCCAAAATATGAGGAACCCTAGCGTGCACGCGGTAGCCGTGGGTGGGGTGAGTGCCTGGGGCCAGGGTCGGCTGCCCAGGGACCGCCCAACCTCGCCCGGGGTCCAGGGAAGATCCACTGGCCGAGGAAAAAAAACAGGAAATCCCGCCCAGGCGGAGGCCAGGACCGGAAGTCCCGCCTTTGGACGGGTGAGGGGGCGCCCCGAGGCCCCCCGAGCCGTCCCCCGACCCCGTGGACCTGGTCCACGGCCCAAGTAGGGATCCCAGGGGTTCTGGACATCGCAAGGTGAGGCTGTCTAGGATTTGCCTCAGGTCAGACAGGATGATTCCCACGGGAGACCCCCTTCCAGCGTTCAGCAAAGGGTCGCTGGCCGACGTCTCCCCTCTGATCTATGCAGGCCATACCCCTCCCGTGAGTCGCTCGCCCTCCCAGCGCCCCACTGCCTCTGGACGGCCAAATCCTCCCCACACCGCGGTTCACAACGCCGCCTCCACTCACGTGCCCGTAGCCAGCATGGCCGGCCCGGCGCCGTCGCCGCCCTCAAAAGACATGGCGGCGCCTTGCGTCACGTCCGTGTAGTTACCCCGCCTCCTCTTCGCATACTCCGCCTCCCTTATCCGGGCCGCCCGAGATCAAGATGGCGGCCACAGGGGCTTCGTCGGAACTAGTGAGCAATCGCGACAGCAGCGTGCCCATAAGAAAAATGGCGAAAGGCAGGCTTTAGTTTTCGTGCCTAGGTATTTCCATTTGCCCCTAACAATAATGGCAGCCCTCAATGCTCATTAATGAATACGGTAAACTAAGGCAAGTGACCTGACGTCCCTCACCCACAATAAACGTCTTCGACAAAAATGGAGGAAATCGGTGCCTGTTAACAACATGGCAGACGACTGGGCTTAATTAGCCCATAGTGTATATGGATTCTCTCTCCCTCCAACCTGCTCCCACATTCAGCAACAACGCTGGCAAAGATCCAACACAACAGCATTTCTTGCTTAGATTTGCCAGGCTTCAAGATGGCGGCTCAGCCTGCTTTCTCGCGACGGTGACTCAGAAATTCGTCTGGGGCCGCTTCGTTTCCGGGGACACTGACGGCTTCATCTCGTCATCCCGAATCCCTCAGTGCCTCTTGCGGTGTACAACTACAGCTCCTCTCACCTCCTCTTCTCTTATCCGTTCTGCTCTTCCAGCACCTCGCTGTCACGCAGAGATGGGACTGCCCCGCATTAACATGGCCTCATCCGGCCTGCTTAGGCCGTGCCCTCGAGCAAAATGGCACCTCCTTGGCTTCGATTCCAGCATACAATATGGAGAAGGAAATCAGCGTTTGGAGGCGTGCTTGCCCCAGCTGGTGCAGCTCTCAGACCCTCCCACTTGTTTACTTCGTGGCGAGAGGGAGAACACTACGCCTGCGCACACTCCGCGGGCAGCTCCACCTCCGGCGTCTGCGCCACGTGACTCCGATACGCCCTTGAGGTTCTAGTGGAATAACCCCCTTCTGAAAGATGGTTTCGCCCACTCCGGCTCTAGAACAGGTCGGGGCGCTACCACTGTCCGGCCCGGAGGGGAACTGTTTTCTCCGGAAGTGACAACACGCTGACTCGGAAAAGGGGGAGGCGGGGCAGTGGGGCCTTCGGCGGCGGCTATGGAAGGAGCCGGCTACAGGGTAAGCACTGAGGGCGCTTTCCCTCGCTTCAGTCTATGCGAAACGCTCCGTCTAGTGGTCAGCTCCGCCCTCAGCCCTTGCGCGTGCTCCTGAGAGTCCGGCACGGCCTTGGCAAACACCGATCTCTCATAAACGCGCCGTCACCCTCCTGTCCACCACCCCGTGGGAGACCCTCTCATGGCCCCGCCCCCGGGTCAGGCGACTCCTTGGGCCCCGCCCCCTGCGGAACGCACGCCCGCCTCCGAACGCTGGCTGGACCGCTCTCCCCGCCCTGGTCCCGGGGCAATGGCTCTCCCGGCCCCGCCCCCTGAGGGTGGCTCCTCCCGGGGCCCGTCCCTATTGGCTCCCCTGGGCCGGTCCCCTCGCGTGTCGCCCTCGCTTGGGCCCCAAATCTCGCTGGTTCCCCCCAACCCAGGTGGTATTTGAGAAGGGCGGAGTGTACCTGCACACCAGCGCTAAGAAGTATCAGGATCGAGACTCCCTCATCGCTGGTGTCATCCGTGTCGTGGAAAAGGTGCGCTGGGAGGGAGCAGGGCTCGTGCCCGCTCCGAGAGGGATGCAGACGCTCTGGGATGCAGGCGGCAACTGGAGGAGTTTGATCTGGCGCTCAGCAGAGGGACCTGAAGAAGTCTGGGGGTGGGAACTGGAATGAGGGGCGGGGCTTTGAAAGGCAGAGGGTAGAAACCTGGAAAGTTTGGAAATTTGCAGCGGAAAGTTTTGGGAATGTGGTTTAGGGAACGCCTCTAACCGCTCCTCCCTCCTTCCCCTAGGACAATGACGTCCTCCTGCACTGGGCTCCTGTAGAGGAGGCTGGAGATTCTACTCAAATCCTCTTCTCCAAGAAGGTAGGTCTCTGCGGGTCGCACAGGCTCCACTCCCTTTGCCCTTCTCCACTCGCTTTTTTTTTTTTTTTAAGACGGGATTTCACCATGTTAGCCTAGTCTTGAACTCCTGACCTCAGGTGATCCGCCCGCCTCGACCTCCCAAAGTGCTGGGATTACAAGCGTGAGCCACGGCGCCCAGCCCGCTTTTTTCTTTTAAGAGACAGGGTGTCCTATGTTGCCCAGGCTGGAGTGCAGTGGCTATACACAGGCACGATTGCACTACTGATCAGCACTGGAGTTTTGACCTTCTCTGTTTGGGACCGGGGCTGATACACCCCTCCTTAGGGAACCTGGTGGTCCCCCGCTCCTGGGAGGTCACCATATTGATGCCAAACTTAGTGCGGACACTCGATCGGCATAGTGCACTACAGCCCAGAACTCCAGGGCTCAAGTGATCCTCCCGCCTCAGCCTTCCGAGTAGCTGGGACTCAGGCTCTCGCCACTGCGCTGGCTCCTCTCGCTTTTTTCTAGGTCTGTACTGTTGGAAGTCATTTTGGGGACCTGAGTACAATCCCAGACCTACTTGTGGGGCATGTGTGACCCTAGTGGGCTCGGGTACTCTTTGCTTCTCGGTTTCTTCCTTTCTGTGAAATGGGCAGAGGATGCCTGTTACAGGAAAAAGAGCAGGGACCTTGAGGTGCACGATGCTGGGGACACCTGACCCCTCTCTCCATTTGCTTCTTGGGAAATCCCTGCCAGGGTGCAAGATGACAGCTCAACCTGTGGATTCGAGTTGCTTGAAGGGGAGTGGCATTTCCTCTGGTGCCAGAGGACAGGGCCTGACAGCCTACTCACCCACTTCATCACTGCTCTCATCTTCCCCTTCTTTAATCTCTGGGCCCTGACCTGGGAAACTCTGGGATCCAGAGATGAGTCAGATCCAGACCGACCTAAGCCCTCACCCTTACTCACTCTTTGAGAAACTGGTAGATGAGGTCGAAAACCCAAGGAGGTGTTGGAACATGGGTTTGAATCCAGTCAGTCTGATTCCAGATCGCTTCCTGGAAGAGCAGATGTTTGAGCTGGGACTCTAAGGATGTAAAAAGACAAGACGGTATTTCAGGGACAGCAGAAGAGCCTTCAAGGCACACGGAGAAGTTGGATGCCTCTGGAGAGGGTTTTATTTTTGTTTGTTTTAAAAGAGATGGAGTCTCGCTCCGTTGCCAGGCTGGAGTGCAGTGGCGCAATCTTGGCTCACTGCAACCTCCGCCTCCAGGGTTCAAGCGATTCTCCTCCCTCAGCTTCCCAAGTAGCTGGGACTACAGGCGCCTGCCACCACACCCAGCTAATTTTTGTGTTTTTAGTAGAGACAGGGTTTCTCCATGTTGGCCAGGATGGTCTCGATCTCTTGACCTCGTGATCTGCCCACCTCGGCCCCCCACAGTGCTGGAATTACAGGCATGAGCCACCGCACCCAGCCTGTAGAGGGTTTTTTTTTGTGGGGAATGAGACCTCCATTGGAGCTGTTGAGTTCCATCTAGGGTCAGGAAGTCAGCACCACAGAGCTAGTGACCAGACACCAGAAAACTGAGCTGGACACCCATGCTGCCCCAGGGCAGGAGGATGAAGATGAAGATGAGTCTTTACCTCCTTGCTCCACAGCCAAACACGGCCAAGGCACCTGGAAATTGCCTTAAGTCATTTCTGCTTTTCAGGTGTGCCTGCCTGTGGTTGGTAGAATTTGTCTTGTGTTTCGGATTCTAGCTGCAAGGAAACCTGGGAAATGTAGTTTTTTTCACTATCTCAAAGGTGGAAAGTGGTATCTTACCGTGGTTTTGTTTTGTATTGTCCTAATGAGTACCAGCAGTGTACGTTCAGCACTCTACAGTCTGACTGCAGAGCCACCTGCCATGTCGCATGGACCTCCCCCACGCACCAGGAGATGTGGGGTCAAGTCCTGGCTCTCTCTGGCTGCATTGGGTGACCCTGAGCAAATGCTGTACCTTCTTCGTGCCTCAGTTTCCCTCTTTGGTCACTGGGTCTATCTTCCAGGGTAGCCTCACGGCTCAGAACTGGAAACTGAATCCACAGCCCCTTACTGTCTGCTCCTTTCTTCCCCAAAGGACTCCAGTGGGGGTGACTCCTGCACTTCTGAGGAGGAACCCACCTTTGATCCTGGCTATGAACCCGACTGGGCCGTCATCAGCACTGTGCGGCCACAGCCCCGACACTCAGAGCCCACGAGAGGTAGGCTGAGGAGGTGGCCCTTGGGAGGCGTGTGGGCCAGGTATGACATATCTTGCTCTCAGTGGTCATGGCCCCATGGGCTCTGCTGCCCACAGTCAAGAAGGCCACCAGTCGGCCGGGCGCGGTGGCTCACGCCTGTAATCCCAGCACTTTGGGAGGCCGAGGCTGGTGGATCACGAGGTCAACAGATCGAGACCAACCTGGTCAACATGGTGAAACCCCATCTCTACTAGAAATACAAAAAATTAGCTGGGCATGGTGGCACATGCCTGTAATCCCAGCTACTCAGGAGGCTGAGGCAGGAGAATTGCCCGAACCCAGGAGGCGGAGGTCGCGCCATTGCGCTCCAGCCTGGGTAACAAGAGCGAAACTCTGTCTCAAAAAAAAAAAAAAAAAGGCCACCAGTCACCACCTTCCAGTCCCAGGAGCATGGACGTCAATGGGGGTACAGGACCGTCCCAGCCCAGGGCAGCATGACCAGTGTCTCTGATGTTGCAACCCTGCTCATCCTATTGGGCTCCCGGGTTGGCTGTGGGTGCCCCCAGCGAAGCGTGCCTCTGAGGTTCGAGGCTGTGGGGGCAACAGACGTAGCCACTCAGGGTGATTTGCACCATCCTGGGGTGACACAGGGTTCAGGGGACATCTAGAGAAAGCACATGGCCCCTCTGGGGAATGGAGACCCCGTCCGGGAAGAGGTGATGCCAGAGCTTGGTGCTGAGGGGCACTTGAGAGTTTTCTCTTCTGGCAGAGAGAGTAGCCCGTGCATGTCAGAGGCAGGCGGCCCCGGTGTGTTTAGGGAGCCGCTGGACTTTGTTGTGGCTCAGGTGTGGGATTTGGAGTGAAGAAGGGTTGGAGGTAAGATAGGCGGGGAAAGGGGACCGACTTGAGGGGCCTCAAGTGCCAGGTTGAGGAATAGGTCCTTACCCTGCAGGTCAGGGGGTGCCTAGGAAGGTTCTGGAACAGGCATATGTCCACTGGGCTCTCTTCGCATCTGAACTCTTTTGTGCTTCCGAGGAATGTGAGGCCAGAGGCCAGGGGGTGGCTGGTGGCGGGGCCTTCAGGAGATACCTGTGCCGAAGGGACATCCTGGGGTGAGGTTGATAAGGCCGGCTCTGGCCTCCCACACCTCCCCCGGCATGGCGCTGTCTCCCTAGGTGCAGAGCCCAGCTCCCCCCAGGGCTCCTGGGCCTTCTCGGTGAGTCTGGGGGAGCTCAAGTCCATCCGCCGCTCCAAGCCGGGCCTCAGCTGGGCCTACCTAGTTCTGGTGACCCAGGCCGGAGGCTCCCTACCTGCTCTGCACTTCCACCGCGGGGGCACCCGTGCCCTGCTCCGTGTCCTCAGCCGCTACCTGCTGTTGGCCAGGTGAGCTCTTTCCCAGGGCTGAGCCTTTAACTGCGCCCAGCCCTTCCTGGCTGCTGCGTGATCCCTTGCAGCTGTGAAAGAAACACAACTCGCACTGATTTATTGGAAAGCAAAGAGAGTGGACACGTAACTGAGAAATCAAAGGGGAGTGTTGATTTCAGACAGGACCCAGGAAACAGTTACCCTTTTTCCCTCTGAGTTTGTCATTCTCTGGGACCCCAGCATCCCTGGACTAACAACCCCACCGGATAGAAAGCACCTCTTTCCCCACCTTCCAACAAGGTCCCAGAGCTGCCTCTCATTGGCTTGTCCCTGAGTCAGTCACCCTGATCCAGAAGGTGAAAGTCCCTCATCGACCAGGCCTGAGTCATGTGCCCACCTCGGATCCAGCTCTGGTCCCCCTGTAACAGCATCCCCAGAAATGAGGGATTCTCCAGGGGCAGTTGGGATGCTGTGGCTGGAAGGGATGTCGGGCGAGCACAGCCAGCCTGGGACACTGGACCCCTACCCGTGCGTCACCTGTGCGTCACCTCCCGCCTCCCAGCTCCCCGCAGGACTCCCGCCTCTACCTTGTCTTCCCCCACGACTCCTCTGCCCTGTCCACCTCCTTCCACCACCTGCAGCTCTTTGACCAGGACAGCTCCAATGTGGTGTCTGTGAGTGTCCCGGGCACCAGGCCTGGTGGGTGTGGGCAGGGAGGGACAAGAAGGGGTGGGCCGTGACCTCCCTTTGGCCTCGCCCCCAGCGCTTCCTCCAGGATCCCTACTCCACCACCTTTAGCAGCTTTTCCCGAGTGACCAACTTCTTCCGGGGTGCCCTGCAGCCGCAGCCCGAGGGAGCCTCCTCTGACCTTCCCCCGCCGCCGGACGATGAGCCTGAGCCTGGGTTCGAGGTCATTTCCTGTGTGAGTAGTGAGTGGACCCTCCCTGTCAGCTCCGGCTGTGTCTCCTGGACACATGCCTTCATTTCGCTGGGTCTCAGTTTCCTCCTTGGTAAACCGGGGATGGTAATGGGACCGCCTCCAGGTGCATAAGGACGGCTCTGCCATGCACAGTGGGCACCTGCTTGCTCTTATTATTGGGGCACCCCTCCTAACTGGGGGGTGACTTGGCTGCTCAGCCTAGGGCAAGGCTGCTGCCTGCCCCTGAACGTTAGTCATTCAAAAGCTAAGAAGTGCTCTGAGGCCGGGCGCGGCGGCTCACGCCTGTAATCTCAGCACTTTGGGAGCCTGAGGCAGGCGGATCATGAGGTCAGGAGATCAAGACCATCCTGGCCAACATGGTGAAACCCCGTCTCTACTAAAAATACAAAAATTAGCCAGGCGTGGTGGCGCGTGCCTGTAATCCCAGCAACTCCGGAGGCTGAGGCAAGAGAATGGCTTAAACCCAGGAGGCAGAGCCTGAAGCCAGCTGAGATTGTGCCACTGCACTCCAGCCTGGGCGACCAAGCCAGACTCCATCTCAAAAAAAGAAAAAAAAAAAAGAAGTGCTCTGTGCTGGTGGACTGAAGCTGCCCCACTGAGCCCCAGGCTCCTTTGCCCTCCACCCATAGGTGGAGCTGGGGCCTCGACCCACTGTGGAGCGGGGCCCTCCAGTCACAGAGGAGGAGTGGATGCGCCACATGAGCCCCGAGGGCCGCCTGCAGCAGGTCCCTGAGCTGAAGAACCGGATCTTCTCCGGGGTGAGTGCCAGGGCAGGTGGGAGGATGGGCCAGGGCCAGAACAAGGGCCCACTGAGCTGCCTGTCCCCTCACATCCCCAGGGTCTGAGCCCTGGCCTGCGGCGCGAGGCGTGGAAGTTTCTCCTGGGGTACCTCAGCTGGGAGGGCACAGCTGAGGAGCACAAGGCCCATGTACGCAAGAAAACGTGAGTCCTCAGGAGGCCCTGCCCTGCCAGGCACAACATCTGGCACCACCTAGGGCATCAGTGGGCAGGTTCTGTGGATGCTGGTTGTGAGCCCACTGTATCTGGGCACCACCCTGAGCCTGTGGAATATGGCGATGAACAAGCCAGACCCGTCCTCACCCCTGTATGGTCTGTCTTGTCTCCATTGCCGTTTTCATTCCTGTGCCATACGGTTTTAATGATCACAGTTTTGCAGCATGTTTTATAACCTAAGGAGGGCCTATCTTTCCTCATTCCTGGTGTAGGTAATGTACCTGCCGGGCTCCAAGGATGCAGCAGTGCTGGACAGTTCCCTGTCCCTGGTACCCTATCCAGCAGTGGGGAGGGGTGTGTGTGTGACAGATTGTCGCCAAAAGCCCACAAGGATTTCTATGTAGTGACAGGTGTAGTAGGAAGGTGAAGCATAAGGGATGGTGTCAAGAATGATGAGGTGACCTGCTTGGGTCTGTGTGGTCAGGGAGGGGCTCTGCAAGGCTGATCAGGGAGGTGGCGCCAGGCCGGGAGGTCTCCCAGTGCCGCAGAGAGTGGTGGTCTCACATCTCGCTTCCCTCCACCCCTCAGGGACGAGTATTTCCGAATGAAGCTGCAGTGGAAATCTGTGAGCCCCGAGCAGGAGCGGAGAAACTCACTCCTGCATGGATATCGCAGCCTCATCGGTCGGTGTCAGGGGTGGCGCTCGGGGTGGATGGGAGCAGGGAACAGCAGGAGGGCCTCGGGCACCGGTGCGAGGGGGAGATACAGGGAGCCCCCTGGCTCCCAAGACCAGGGAGCCGGCATCTGGGAGGGAAGCAGCGCAGACCGCGGGGGAGTGTCCCCAGCGAGCAAGGCTCGTGAAGGGCCGGGGAAGAGGAGCTGGCTGCCTTGGGCCCAGTCTCAGCTCTGTCAGTGATGCCTACTGATCTTGGCAAGTGACTTTGCCTCCCTGGGCAAAGTTTCCCCCACTGTGGGAGGATATAGCCAGCTGATGCGCAGGAGACCTGGCGCCTCGAAGCAGGAGCATCAGTGATGGTTTCTAGAACCAGCTCTGCTTCTCCTGGAGCGAGTGCTGCGCTGGGGGCTGCCGGCAGGAGGAGCGGTGGGGGCTGGCCCTTGTGGCCAGCAGGGACAGGCCCCTCTACTCTTCTCACCTCTGCACCCTGCGCCCGGTCCCTGCAGAGAGAGACGTGAGCCGCACTGACAGGAACAACAAGTTCTACGAGGGTCCGGAGAACCCAGGGCTGGGCCTGCTGAATGACATCCTCCTCACCTACTGCATGTACCACTTTGACCTCGGTGGGCGCCAGGCCAGAGGCGGGCGGGGCCGGGGGAGCCGGGGGAGCGCTGCAGGCCTGGCTGTAGCCTGACCCCTTGTCCCCCCAGGCTACGTCCAGGGCATGAGTGACCTGCTCTCCCCGATCCTCTACGTCATTCAGAACGAGGTGGATGCCTTCTGGTGTTTCTGCGGCTTCATGGAACTCGTGGTGAGGCTTGGGTCAGGGGTGGGACTCGGGCCCAGGGAGCAGTCAAGGGACCTGGCACCTCACGGAGCCTGCCCTCCTTCCCCTGCTTCCATCCCACAGCAGGGGAACTTTGAAGAGAGCCAGGAGACCATGAAGCGGCAGCTTGGGTGCCTGCTACTGCTCCTGAGGGTGCTGGACCCCCCGCTCTGTGACTTCCTGGGTATGTCTCTCGGGCGGGTGGGCAGGAGCCAGTGGGGCCACAGACCTGGATGAAGTCTCTGGTAGCAGCCACAGGTGGCGTTCTGGACATGGGGTCCTGATCCAAAAAAGAGAAACATCCCCACACAACCTAGAACGTAGAGGCAGAATTGCTGTTTGAAGCAAAACGTCACCAAATGCAGACACGCAGGCACGCTGGCTCATCCCGCCCTCGTGCTCACCTCCATCCTGTTTGGCCTTTACCTTTGGCTTAACCTGCTGGGTACTTTACAGAAATAAGGACGTTCCTGCCACTTCTTACCTCCACCTGACTGTGGCTCACCTTGAACCAGGAATCAGAACCTGGTTCTCTGGACCCTAAGGCTGCATCCTGGCTTTAGTGTTTTTTATTCTTCACCCGGGCACGGTGGCTGACTCCTGTAATCCCAGCACTTTGGGAGGCCGAGGCAGGCAGATCACCTGAGGTCGGGAGTTCAAGACCAGCCTGACCAACATGGAGAAACCCCGTCTCTACTAAAATTAGAAAATTGGCCGGGCGTGGTGGCGCATGCCTGTGATTCCCAGCTGTCTAGGAGGCTGAGGCGGGATAATCGCTTGAACCTGGGAGGCAGAGGTTGCTATGAGCCAAAATGGTGCCACTGCACTCCAGCCTGGGCAGCCAGAGCAAAACTCTGTCTCAAAAAAAGGAAAAAAAGCCGGGCGCGGTGGCTCAAGCCTGTAATCCCAGCACTTTGGGAGGCTGAGGCGGGTGGATCACGAGGTCAAGAGATCGAGACCATCCTGGTCAACATGGTGAAACCCCGTCTCTACTAAAGATACAAAAAAATTAGCTGGGCATGGTGGCACATGCCTGTAATCCCAGCAACTCAGGAGGCTGAGGCAGGAGAATTGCCTGAACCCAGGAGGCGGAGGTTGCGGTGAGCCGAGATTGCGCCATTGCACTCCAGCCCGGGTAACAAGAGCGAAACTCCGTCTCAAAAAAAAAAAAAAAAAAAAGGAAAAATAATTTTCATTCTTCATTACTTGGTCAGTGTAAAAACTGCAAGAAATGCCGGGTGCGGTGGCTCAAGCCTGTAATCCCAGCACTTTGGGAGGCCGAGGCGGGCAGATCAGAAGGTCAAGAGATCGAGACCATCCTGGTCAACATGGTGAAACCCCGTCTCTACTAAAAATACAAAACATTAGCTGGGCATGGTGGCGCGTGCCTGTAATCCCAGCTACTCGGGAGGCTGAGGCAGGAGAATTGCCTGAACCCAGGAGGCGGAGGAGGTTGCAGTGAGCCAAGGTCAAGCCATTGCACTCCAGCCTGGGTAACAAGAGCAAAACTCTGTCTCAAAAAAAAAAAAAAAAAAAAAAAAAGCAAGAAATTCGGATGAAGAAAAAAAAAGTAAGGCTGGGTGTGGTGGTTCACACTTGTAATCCCAGTGCTTTGGGAGACTGAGGCGGGAGGATCACTTGGCCAAGGAGTTTGAGACCAGCCTGGGCAACATTGGGAGAACAGAAAAAACTGAGAAACTACAAAAAAAAAAAAATTTAAAAGTTAGCCTGGGCACAATGTAATCCCAGCACCCGGGGAGGCCATTCAGGCGGATCACTTGCGACCAGGAGTTCCAGACCAGCCTGGGCAACATAGCAAAACTCTGTCTCTACTAAAAATACAAAAAAATTAGCCAGCTATGGTGGCACATGTCAGTAATCCCAGCTACTGGTGAGGCTGAGGCACAAGAATCAGAGGTGATGGTTAGCATTCAGCAGAGACTGCGCCACTGCACCCTAGCCTGGGAAACAGAGTAGGGGTGGGGGGAGGCCAGGTGTGGTAGCTCATACCTGTAATCCAGCACTTTGGGAGGCCACAGTGGGTGGATCAGGAACACCTGAAGTCAGGAGTTTGCGAGCAGCCTGGCCAACGTGGTGTGAAACCCCATCTCTACCAAAAATACAAAAATTAGCTGGGCTTGGCGCACGCCTGTAGTCCCAGCTACTCAGGAGGCTGAGGCAGGAGAATCCCTTGAGCTGAAGTACCACTGCACTTCAGCCTGGGCAACAGAGCGAGCCTCTGTCTCAAAAAAAAAAAAAAAGAAAAAAGCAAGTTCAAGTTGCTGTTGATAACATTATTCTTTTTGAGTGCAGATCGTGATGATAACAAGTCATGAAGAGCCTCACTCCCTGGAGCTCAAGGAGAGGCCACCTCTGTGTTATTCAGTCTTCTCAAACATCACTTTTCTTGACTGCCTGGTGTTCTGTCCACCTGCAAGATGTGGCAGAATTGATTTAACTTCACCTGCTGGAGTTTCGGGTCCTTTGCAGGGTTTTTTTTTTTTTTTTTGAGATGGAGTCTCGCTCCGTCACCCAGGCTGGAGTGCAATGGTTTGATCTTGGCCCACTGCAACCTCTGCCTCCCAGGTTCAAGCGATTCTCCTGCCTCAGCCTCCCAAGTAGCTGGGATTACAGGCAAGCGCCACGTGCCTGGCTAATTTTTGTATTTTCAGTAGAGATGGGGTTTCACACCATGTTGGCCAGGCCCATCTTGAACTCCTGACCTAGGTGATCCACCCACCTTGGCCTCCCAAAGTGCTGGGGTTACGGGCGTGAGCCACCCCAGCCAGCCCTCAGCTTAAATTCTTGCTAATAAAAATTTGTATCTAGGAGCGCCAGCTGTCTTAGTTCTCACTGGCAGCAGGCACTGAGGTCTGTTTTCTCCGGTGTGCTGGGCACCCTGCCTCCCTTCCATGTCCGTGGAAGATGAGGGAGTATAACACACTTCTTCTGGAAAGTGGGATGAAGGAGGGCAAGGTCCGGGTTCAGAGCTGCTCCTGCCTTACCTCCGAGGGTCCCAAGCCTGGCATAAGTCGCTTGCCTAGACTTGGGGAGGGTCCTCCAGCCAGGATGGCTTCTTAGACTCTCAGTCCCAGCGCTGGACAGCGCTGAGTGGGCTCCCTGTCCTCCTCAGATTCCCAGGACTCTGGTTCTCTCTGCTTCTGCTTCCGGTGGCTGCTCATCTGGTTCAAGAGGGAATTTCCCTTCCTGGATGTCCTTCGGCTGTGGGAGGTGGGCCAGCCAGTTGTGGGAGGGAGGCCTGAAGGGGTGGGCTCTGCCACCTATGGGAGAGGATGGGAGGTTGGGCGGAGAGGGGCAGACCCTGGTGGGACCTCAGGCCCAGGCTGGGCCATGACCCCTCCCTCCCTCTGTCCCGCACCCCCAGGTACTCTGGACAGGGCTCCCTGGCCCCAATCTGCACCTGCTGGTGGCCTGCGCCATCCTAGACATGGAGCGGGACACCCTCATGCTGTCCGGCTTCGGCTCCAATGAGATCCTGAAGGTGAGGCGCCGGCTCCCTCCCGCCCCCGCTCCCTCCACCCCTACCTCCGCCCCCCGCCCACCCGGAGCTGGGCGCGTCCAGGGCCGCAGTACCCGCGGGGAGCAGGTGCTCAGTGTGGGATTATTGAAAGCCTGGTTAGCTGAGAGCGCCGCCGGGGTGCGGCCGCCTGGGTTTCTCTCTCGCCCCATCCCTTGCCTGCTCCCAGCAAGGTCCTCACAGGGCAGGTGGGTGGGGACCTGCCTTCCCCCAGTACGTGCTCCGAATGCTCCCGGAGGCCTAAGAAGCATGACTCCCCCAGCCCCCAGCGCGCCTCCGAGCCCCCAGAGGGCCAGCCCGGTGTGTCTTCATTGTTCCCCAGCACGAGGCACAGAGTGGGCGCTCGGGCGGAGGTGGCTGAGTGCTGGCTGGCGCCTGACCCACCCCCTCCCGCAGCACATCAACGAGCTGACTATGAAGCTGAGCGTGGAGGACGTGCTGACGCGCGCCGAGGCCCTGCACCGCCAGCTGACCGCCTGCCCCGTGAGTGCCGGCCCGCCCCGCAGCGCCCCCTCCCGAACCCCGCCCCTATCTCACCGTCACCTTCTGCTTTTCGCCGCCCTCGCCCCGCGCCTCTAGGAGCTGCCCCACAACGTGCAGGAGATCCTGGGGCTGGCGCAGCCCGCAGAGCCCCACAGCCCCTCGCCCACCGTGTCTCCCCTGCCGCTGTCGCCCACCCGGGCTGTGCCCTCCCCGCCGCCCCCCGCGGACACAGCCCCGCAGCCCGACAGCAGCCTGGAGATCCTGCCGGAGGAGGAGGACGACGGCGCCGACTCCTAACCCCGCCAGGCAGCCTCGCTCTGCACAGGCACTTTAGCCCGCGCAGGAGGCCAGGGACACCTGCGAGGGGGCGGGTGCGTTCCGCCCCCGGCCGCCGCCGCCCTCCTGATAAGCTGGCTTCATT
Source organism: Saimiri boliviensis (assembly GCF_048565385.1). Taxonomy (NCBI): domain Eukaryota; kingdom Metazoa; phylum Chordata; class Mammalia; order Primates; family Cebidae; genus Saimiri; species Saimiri boliviensis. Next base: position 8,146,544 of record NC_133462.1, on the reverse strand, counting down.
AAACTGACACTTCTCTTGTGCAGTTGGCTTCATGTTAGTTGGGGGAAGCTGCCACGTGGGCTCCGACCTTGGTGGGGATTGTGGCTCAGCAGGGTCTAGGGTGAATGATTGGGGCTTGTGGAGGCAGGGCTCCCTGAGTTGCCTGATTTGATTTGTTTGTTTTATGAGATGGAGTCCTGCTCTTGTCACCCAGGCTGGAGTGCAGTGGCAGATCTTGGGTCACTGCAGCCTCTGCCTCCCGGGTTCAAGCAATTCTCCTGTCTCAGCCTCCCAAGTAGATGGGACTACAGGTGTGCGCCACCACACCCGGCGGATTTTTGTATTTTGGGTAGAGGCGGGGTGTCATGTTGACCAGGCTGGTCTCGAACTCCTGACCTCAGGTGATTTGCCTGCCTCGACCTCCCAAAGTGCTGGGATTACAAGCGTGGGCTACATCGCCCGGCCTGACTGGGGGTTTTGGAGGAGTGGAGTGAAGATGGGGTGCTCAGGGCTGTGGCTGCGACCTGGTAGCTGCGCGGGAACACTTCCCGGACATAACCAAGGTGGAAGGGACTGCAGAGCTGTGCGCTGAGTCTGCCCTTCCAGCTGCTGCTTATGAGAAAAGTCACCTGTTCAGCCACTGTCAACCGGGCTGTTACTAGCGTTAGGGCCCATCTGTGCTTCAGCTTCGTGACACTTGGAGATGGTCTCCATGACTGCCACTTCCCGGTGGTGCAGGGAGTCCGTCCTGTTCCCTCTGCGTGTCCCCCCTCCTGTGGAGCCCCAATGTCCGGGAAGAAGTGAGGGGCAGATTGTGGAAGGCTCCAGGATAGGCGTAGCGCCTGCTAACTGCAGGGCTAGGGGTTCCGATGCAGGCAAATTGGGGAAGGAACTGAGCCACGGGGGAGGCTGGACCACACGGCTTTTTCCGAAAATACTTTAATGCCAGGTCCTCGGGTAGGTAGTGTGCTGGAGAGGTACCTGGCCTTGGACTGGAGGGTGGCTGCCCTCTTCCTCTGCCCGGTCATACGAGGGGCTGCCCGCCACCCCATGCGCATACCCCTGCCTCTGCCTCTGCCCCTCTGGGCTGGCCGTCTCGAATGCAGGCTCCTCCCGGCTGTTGATTTTGATGGCGGCTCGCAGCGCCGACTTGACCGCCGTCTCCACCCAGCCGTGCGGGTAGGCGGTGTGCTCGCCGGCGAAGTAGACGCGGCCGTAAGGGACAGACCAGTCGTACGGCCCGTAATCCTTTTCGGTTTGCCAGAGCGCCGGCGGCTGCACCACGAAGCCACCCTGGCTGTGCGGGTCCTCGGCCCAGCGCTTGACGACGCCGGTGCCGTCCCAGAGCTGGCGCACGAACGGCCCGTGCAGCGCCGCCACGTCGTCCAGCGCCACGCGCAGCGCCTCTTCCTGGCTCAGGCCGGCGAACGCCGCGGCCGCGTCCGACCACGTGTACGAGGCCAGCAGCAGCGCGCCCTCGCGCGGCGGCGGGTAGAAAATCATGCGCGACGGGCGGTCGGTGTTCGAGTGGCCGCCCTCGATGTCCTCCTCGCGCCAGAAGGGCCTGCGGAAGCTCAAGAACACCTTGGTGGCCGGCACGTAGTGCAGTCCCCGCAGCGCCTCCTGCACGTGGCGGGGAAGCGGCGGCGAGAAGCTGATGCGCTGCACCGCCGGCCCGCTCGCGGTCAGCAGCACCACGTCGGCCTTCAGCGCCTTCAGATTCCGCGCCCGGGGAAAGGTCTTGATCTGCACGTGCACATGATGCGGCCCCTGGGTTATCGCCACGACGGGCGCGTTCAACAGCACAGGCTCCAACAGTGAGCTCAGCAACGCGCGTGGCAGCAGGTCCCAGCCACCCACGATGCGGCTGTACCTGCGGGCGGGGCAGGGGCGTGACCCCGGGTTCTGCGGCCCCACCCCTCCGTCTGGCCCCACCCACTTCGGCTGCTGGCCCCTATGGGCACCGACCCGCTCCCACCTCATCCACCTCTCCGGATCCCGCCCGTTCCTGACACCCCGGAGGCCCCAGTAGTGGATTGTGTGACCTGGAACCCCACCACTTCTCCTCCCCAGGCCGTTCCCTTTATCTGGGAACCCTTAACCCCGCCCCTGTCAATCAGGCCACGCCCTTCACAACGGCTCCGTCGCCAGGCCCCGAGACTCCGCCCACTCCCTGATTCCTTGCCCCGATTGGTCCCCGCCCGCCCCTCCCCGCCCGCCGGCCCCGCCCCTCACTGGAGCCTGTCGCTGAGGCAGCTGTGGGCCCGGAGGGCCTCGGCAAAGCTGAGATAGAAGAAGCCATCCTCGGACATCACGTCTCCCAGCAGCTGCACGGCCGGCCGGCTCAGGTTCCCCTCCCCGAGGAGGTATTCCTGCAGGGTGGGCGCGGGCCGAGGTCAGGGCCCAGGCGGGCGGCACGCCCGAAGAGGACCGTTCCCCAGCCAGGCCTCCTGATTCCATGACCCTAGAGATCCGGTCCCCGCTCTGTGACAGATGGGGGAAACTGAGGTCCAGAGAGAGGGCGTGTCCAGCCCCCGGGTCAGGCAGGAATTCAGTGGCAGGACTAGGGTCCCGGGTTCCTGCCTCCTGACTCTCCGGGGAAGGCCCACAGTCACTCTCTTTGCCTTGCGTCTCCGCAGAACCAAGGGCCCCACTCACCAAGAGCGTGTGCCTTTCAAACTTCTTCATTGCCTTTCTGCAGCCCAGCGCCTTCAGGTCTTTCAGGGCCTGTTGTGGGAGAGGCAGACATGGTGCTGAGGCGAGGTCTGGAGCCCACCCCTGGCTTCTCCTTGTGGTTCTGCCCCGGGCCAGCCCTTCACCACTCTCAAGCCTCTGGGCTTTTGTCCGCGCCATGCCCTCTGCCTTGCGCTCCACTGCAGCTCAGATGCCACCACTCCTCCCATCTTCCCAGACCGTTACCACCCCTGCGTTTGCCCGGCTGGTCACAGCTTGTCCCAGTTGGGTGTTATTTTGCCTGTTCCTGCGCCAGCCTGTGAGCTCCATGGAGGCAGGGGTGTGGGCAGCTGGAGAGGAGGCTGGGAGAGGGTCTCAGGCGTGCTGTGTCCTCCCGGGGCACAGTGATTACTGGTTGCTGGCCACAGGCTGAAGCTGGCCCCCTGTGCTACTGGTCAGGGCTGACAGGGCATGGCGGCTGAGAAGTTCACCTACCAGTTTGTCCCCTGCCCACAGCCTTCCTGTGGCTCCCCAGTGCCTAGAGCCACAGAGTTCTCACCCCTCAGCCTGGTGTTCGAGGCCCCTGCCAGCCCCTCAGTGTCTTTGTTTGTTTTTGAGAGGTAGTCTTGCTCTGTCGCCCAGGCTGGAGGGCAGCAGCACCATCTCAGCTCACTGCATCCCCCACTGCCCAGGTTCAAGCTATTCTCCTACGTCAGCCTCTCGAATATCTGGGATTACAGGCGCGCCACCACCATACCTGAGTGATTTTTCGTTTTTAGAAGAGATGGGGTTATGCCATGCCGGCCAGGCTGGTCTCAAACTCCTGACCTCAAGTGATCTGCCCTCCTTGGCCTCCCAAAGTGCTGAGGTTCCACCGTGCCTGGCCTCAATGTCTTTTTTTTTTTTTTTTTTTTTTTTTTGAGACGGAGTTTCACTCTTGTTACCCAGGCTGGAGTGCAATGGCGCAATCTCGGCTCACCGCAACCTCCGCCTCCTGGGTTCAGGCAATTCTCCTGCCTCAGCCTCCTGAGTAGCTGGGATTACAGGCACGCACCACCATGCCCAGCTAATTTTTTTGTATTTTTAGTAGAGACGGGGTTTCACCATGTTGACCAGGATGGTCTCGATCTCTTGACCTCGTGATCCACCCGCCTCGGCCTCCCAAAGTGCTGCGATTACAGGCTTGAGCCACCGCGCCGGGCCTCAATGTCTTTTTAATTTGTTTTTTTATTTTTATTAATTTATTTTTTAGTTTTTTTTTTTTTTTTTTTGAGACGGAGTTTCGCTCTTGTTACCCAGGCTGGAGTGCAATGGCACGATCTTGGCTCACCGTAACCTCGGCCTCCTGGGTTCAGGCAATTCTCCTGCCTCAGCCTCCTGAGTAGCTGGGATTACAGGCACGCGCCACCATGCCCAGCTTATTTTTTGTATTTTTAGTAGAGACGGGGTTTCACCATGTTGACCAGGATGGTCTCGATCTCCTGACCTCATGATCCACCTGCCTTGGCCTCCCAAAGTGCTGGGATTACAGGCTTGAGCCACCGCGCCCGGCCTTGTTTTTTATTTTTTGAGTTGGAGTCTCATTCTTTTTGCCCAGGCTGGAGTGCAGTGGCGCGATCTCAGCTCACTGCAACTTCCACCTCCAGGTTCAAGCAATTTTCCTACCTCAACCTCCGGAGTAGCTGGGATTACAAGCGAAGGCTACCATGCCCGGCTAATTGTATTTTTAGTAGAGACGAGGTTTCAACATGCTGGCCAGGCTGGTCTCAAACTCCTGACCTCGTGATCTGCCCGCTTCAGTCTCCCAGAGTGCTGGGATTACCACTTTGGAGTGAGCTCACTTAGGAGTGAGCTTCTGTGCCCGTCCGGTCAATGTCTTTTATGGCAGCTCTGGTTCTGTGAAGTATCCAGTGCCGAGACCACCCCCACCAGGGCTCTCCCCGCTGCACGTCTGGCACCTATTGTTCCCTTCCTGTCTTTTCGTGGCACATGTGTGCCCGTCCTTCAGCCCTTCGTTCAAGTCACAGCCCCTCCCAGAAGCCTTGCTGCTCCTGCCTAATTTCAGGCCTCTTCTTTTTTTTTTTTTTTTTTTTTTTTTTTTTTTTTTTTTTTTTGAGACGGAGTTTCGCTCTTGTTACCCAGGCTGGAGTGCAATGGCGCGATCTCGGCTCACCGCAACCTCCGCCTCCTGGGCTCAGGCAATTCTCCTGCCTCAGCCTCCTGAGTAGCTGGGATTACAGGCACGTGCCACCATGCCCAGCTAATTTTTTTGTATTTTTAGTAGAGACGGGGTTTCACCATGTTGACCAGGATGGTCTCGATCTCTTGACCTCGTGATCCACCCGCCTCGGCCTCCCAAAGTGCTGGGATTACAAGCTTGAGCCACCGCGCCCGGCCTCAGGCCTCTTCTTGGTCCACCTGTCTTCCCCCTCCTGGCCAGGGACCTCGGAGGGAAGGCGGTGCCCCTTTGCTCACTCAGGCATCTGGCATCTCCCAGGCTCCCAAACCGGTCAGTGTTAAGGCATAGAAATGACCTGGACATGGCCCCCACCCTGGTCCAGAAGGGGAGATGGACAAGTAAAGCGTTCTCACACTTGGGTGTGGCCAGCTCTCCCCTAAAGGCATCAGGGATGGTTGGCCGGGCACGGTGGCTCACGCCTGTAATCCCAGTACTTTGGGAGACTGAGGCGGGCAGATCACCTGAGGTCAGGAATTCAAGACTAGCCTGGCCAACATGGTGAAAGTCCGTCTCTACTAAAAATACAAAAATTAGCAGGGCTTGGTGGCGCACACTTGTAGTCTCAGCTACTCGGGAGGCTGAGGCAGGAGAATTGCTTGAACCTGGGAGGTGAAGGTTGCAGTGAGCCGAGATTGTGCCGCTGCACTCCAGCCTGGTGCCTGGTGACAGAATGAGACTCTGTCTCTAAATAAATAAATAAATAAATAAATAAGGTATTAGGGAAGGCTTCCTGGAGGAGGGGACATTAGAGCTGGTTCTTGAGGGTGGAGCAGGAGTCCCTGTGTGGGGAAGGGACAGGCATTCCAGGCGGGGTGGGGGGCGATGCACAGGTGTAGTGGGAGTGAGGAACACAGCGGGGGGCATGGGGACCACCATGAGGACAAAAGTTCCTTAGAGGAGAAAAGAACATGAGGCTGGAGGGGTGCAGGAGGGAAGGCCAGTCAGGGCTCAAAGCTGACCCTGAGGCAAGGGGGAGCCACCAGGGGCTGTGAGCAGTATCACTCTGGGTGTGGGAAGATGGAGCCTGGGCAGCTGGAGGGGAGACTGGTGGAGGGCCCAGGGCAGAGGAGGAGGCCTGAGCTGGGGTGGGCAGAGGGGAGCAGGGCATGAGAGTCCCGGGGCAGGGATGGGCACTGACTGTGGGGGAGGTGGGCGAGGAGGAGGTCGGGAGGAGGGTGGCTCCTGGGGGTCTGCCCGTGACTGCGGGATGGTGGGGCCATCGTGAGATGGGGGTAACGGGAGGAGGAACTGGTTTAGGGAAGGTGTTGAGCCCAGCGGTGCTAGAGGGCCTGGGGGAGGGACACAGGCCAAGGTCTTGGGAGACAGATTGAGCAGATGTCAGTTTCTGGATCCACGCTGGAGACCAGGAGGTTGTCCAGGACAGTGTGTGGGTGAAAGGGGAAGAGACCAAAAGCCGATGCAGCTTTGGGATTAGCAGTACTTATGGGGAAGCTAAAGAAGGGAGCCGGGCCGGGCGCGGTGGCTGCCGCCTGTAATCCCAGCACTTTGGGAGGTGGATCACCAGAGGTCGGGAATTCAAGACCAGCCTGACCGACATGGAGAAACCCCGTCTCTACTAAAAATACAAAATTAGCCAGGTATGGTGGTGCATGCCTGTATTCCAACTACTCGAGAAGCTGAGGCAGGAGAATCACTTGAACCCGGGAGGTGGAGGTTTCGGTGAGCCGAGATGGTGCCATTATACTCTAGCCTGAGCGACAGAGTGATACTCCATCTCAAAAAAAAAAAAAAAAAAAAAAAAAGGCCGGGTGCGGTGGCTCAAGCCTGTAATCCTAGCATTTTGGGAGGCCGAGGCGGGTGGATCACGAGGTCAAGAGATCGAGACCGTCCTGGTCATCATGGTGAAACCCCGTCTCTACTAAAAATACAAAAAAAAAATTAGCTGGGCATGGTAGCGCGTTCCTGTAATCCCAGCTACTCAGGAGGCTGAGGCAGGAGAATTGCCTGAACCCAGGAGGCGGAGGTTGCGGTGAGCCGAGATCACGCCATTGCACTCCAGCCTGGGTAACAAGAGCGAAACTCCGTCTCGAAAAAAAAAAAAAAGGGAGTTGGGAGATGACCCACAGGCGTAGAAGCCCGTGGAGCTGGCCACTCTCATTCTCCAATTTCAGTGGGTAGGTCAGTGGTTAGACCTCATGGCACACATGCCCTTGGTCGAATTTCCATCTCCATCAACAGGCACCCAACCCCATGGAGGGAACCCAAGGACCCAGGGAGCCAGCCAGGGCTGGCTGGGGAGGAGGACACAGAAGTCAGGGCGGGGAGGTGCGGGGCGCCTACCTGGTTGAGAGCCATCTGGTAGATGTCTTCGGGCGAGTGGCCCTTTTCCTGGGGCCGCAGGGCATAGCCCAGCTTCTCGGGCAGCTTCTCCACCATGTAGTTGCGCAGCTTCACCCCGTGCACCTCCGTCCACGTGTTCTCGTCATACTGGGTGAACTTGGTGAGGTTGAGCCCCAGGCCCTGGCAGAGCTTGTGGAGGATCCTGAGCGAGGGAGTGGGCGGGTGAGGGCTGGGCTCCTGCGGGGGTGGCCTGGTCCCTAGTGGGACTTGGGAGGTGGGAGGGGAGAATAGCTGGGGGCCAGCGAGAGGCTGGGGGTGGGGCTAGATTTGGGGTGATCAGTGCCAGGGGATGGGAATGAAATGGGGACAAGGTTGGAAGGCTTAGGGCAGCACCAGGATTAGGATTGGGTTAGGAGTGGGAATCGGGAAGGGGGACAGAGTTTGGGTTGGATGGGGGTTTGAGGTGGGGAGGAGCCTGGGGCTGGAGTGCCTGAGGATGTGGGGGTGGTGGAGCTGCAGGGCTGCAGGGGACCACAGAGGAGCTGGCATTTGGGACGGGCAGGGCTGGCTGGGGGGCTGGTGAGTGAGGGCCGGGCTCGGGTAGGGGTGGCCGGGTTCCTAGAGGGACTTGGGAGGCAGGAGGGGAGAGTAGCTGTGGTTCAGCTTGAGGCTAGGGACCAGGTGGCCTGAGTGTTGCCAGAGGCCGGGTGCTGGGGCTGAAGTGGGACTGTCATGGATCAGGTGAAGGATGGGGTCGCAGGCTGGGTTTGGGTTTGGGAGTCAGAGCTGGAGTTCGGGCCTGCTCTGGCATGGGCGTGGAGCTAGGGGGCTGGCTGACTCGAGGCACATGTGTGGGTGGGTTGCCAGGTCACCTGTGGGAGCTGGGCATGCGCATGGCTCCCAGCTCCCCAATCCAGCCCGTGTTCCGGTCCCGGTAGGTGAAGATTCGGCCCCCGATCCTGTTATCTGCCTCTAGGATGGTGACCTGAGGGAAACCATGCAGTGAGGGGGGCCCTGCGGTTCCACCCATGACCTTTCCCTGCTCCCCTGCCCCGTGCCAGCGTCCTGCCTTCTTCCATCCTCACGGTGGCACAGACCTAGACCCTAGACTAGGTGAGGGTCCCCTTCTGTATGGGAGGCGGGAGAACAGAACTGAGTGAGCAGTTCCAGAGTACAGCAGGAAGGCCGCCAGCTAGACTTCAGAGGGACTTCCCAGCTCAGGGAGCTGGGAGATAAACCCTATATGTAGAAGTCCCCGGGCTGGACTGTTCTCATTCTTGGATTTCAGTGAGTAGGTCAGTGGTTAGACCTCAGGGCACACATCCCCTTGGTAAAGTTTCCAGCTCCACAGACAGGCACCCCACCCCAGGACAGAGGGGCTTTCTGTGAGACTTCCCTCTGGGATGAGGAAAGTGGGATAGGAAAGTCTAGGGCCTCTCAATGATGACACGTGGCAGTAAGTGGTTTGGGCCTCACCCCTAGACCAGGGGGAAAGGTAGCCTCTCCCTCCCCTCCCCCCACACCCTACCCCACCCTCTCAAGCAGGAGCAGGGCCAGGTCCCTCTGCCCAGGGACCCCAGCCCACAGCAGGAGGGACTCCAGGTAGACTACAAGCAGCACTTCCCACCTTGTGTCCGGCATCACTGAGCACCTTGGCAGCCACCAGCCCAGCCACGCCAGCGCCAACCACAATCACCCTCTGGGGCTTGAGGGTCCGATCGAGGCCCAGGGTCACCACCTTGAGCAGCTGCTCGTAGTCAGGATCGCGCATGCATTTCTCGAAGGGGTCCTGGCCGTGTTCGGTCTTCCAGTCCTGGGAGGCTGCCAGGCTGAGGAGGATGGGGACGAGGACGAGGAGGCGCAGGACTGGGAAGGGGAGGACAGGGTCAGCGGATGCGCGGTGGGTGCGGGGAAAGGGGTTCTGCTCGCTTGTCCCAGAGCCCCTCCCCTGCTTACTCACCCAGCGGGGCCATGACTGTCGGTGGGAGATGGCGTCTGGGGTGGAGGAGAAGTGAGGGCCACTGTGACCGCCGCCTCGGTGCCCTGGAGCCCGCCTTTGTCTCCCACGGGCTGCCCAGCTGCTCCACCCAGCCCTCCCCCCATCACTGCCCTCCTCTCTGGACTCGTGTCACCAGACCCCATTCCTTCAGCGTCCCCTGGGCCGTCCCCACCTCCCTCCTCACCGTTCTCTCGGGCTCCTGTCTCTGTCCCTTCTTTTCTCTCTTTCTTTTCTTTTCTTTCTTTCTTTTTTTTAACAGTCTTGCTCTGTCACCCAGGCTGTAGTGCAGTGGTACAATCTTGGCTCACTGCAACCTCCACCTCCTGGATTCAAGCTATCCTCCCACCTCAGCCTCCCAAGTAGCTGGAGTTACAGGCACCCACAACCACCTCTGGCTAATCACCACATTGGCCAAGCTGGTCTCAAACTCCTGACCTCAGGTGATCCACCCGCCTCGGCCTCCCAAAGTCCTGGGATTCCAGGCGTGAGCTGCCGTGCGCGGCCTATTTTCCCTCTTCCTCACCTCCCCGCCTGACTGCTTCTCAGTCCCGATTTCTGTGGGTCCTCTCTCTCTGTGCCCCGACGGCTGGCCGTGTGGCCACCTCCAGCTCTTGGCGACAGCAGGACCGCGAGATCCTCTCCTCTGCCCTCCGCTGTCTCTGCTGTGGCCCTTTCTCTCCCCTTAAACTGGCAGAGCCCCGCCCGCCCCTCCTTTTGGGAAATTGGCCAAGGGAAATGAAACTGGTGTTCTGGAGTCGCAGGGTCAGATGCTGAGTCTAGCTGAGGTTGGAGAAAGGGGGTCGGAGGAAGTCGTTTAGTCTCTTTTCTTCCTTTTGCCCCAGATAGTTCTGGGGTGGTTTGGAGGCCAGAAATAGATGCTCAGGTAACCGTGTCGACAGCGGGGAATGCCCCGGGGCCTTTGTTTCTACCCTCCCCCATGCCGCCTTGATTCCTGAGGCCTGGGGACAGAGGAGCTACAGTCCCTGGGCCAGGCCAATTTTCCCCTCCAGGTCCCTCTCCATCAGGTGACGCCATGTCCTACCGGGCCTCCCATGGTTCCACTTCGCCCTCCACTTGCCACTCAGAGCCTCAGTCTCCCCCTCTGTCAAAAGGGTGTAGCAGTGGGGCTGACAGCCATGGCCCAGGGGTCAGGACCTGGGCTGTGAGCCTGCCCTCTCCTCTGTGGCTCCTGTCTGCAGCTGTCAAATGGGGATGTCATGGTGTTTTAGGACCCGGCAGTACTGGAAGCAGCTCCTTTGGAAATGCCAGCAGCTGTGGCTGCAGGGGCCCTGGGGGAAGGGTTCTGTGAGTGGCCACCTGGCAGGAGGAAGAGCTCAGGCGTCACCCATCCCTGCCTTGAGAACCACCTTGGTACTCAGGGCAGGGTGTGGGGCAGCACCTTGAAGTGGGTGGAGGTGGAGAGGAAATAGCGGGGACTTTCCGTGGGGTGGGGGTGAGGGAGCCGGGGCCTTGGTGAGGAGGAAAACCAGAGGGAGGCACATTCTCCTGATTAAGGGTTGTCAGGGGCATTACCAAGAAGATGGGAAACTCCTGCAGTAAATCAAAGAGGGATGTGGTTTATGGCCACGAAGGGCTGGGGGTGAACGTGAGTAAGAATTCTACGGAAAACCATCAGAGAGCTGGATGGGCCCCAGGCCGAAAGAGCTCGGGTCAGCAAAAACAGTGACAAGGGCCGGCGGTGGCTCACGCCTGTTATCCCATCGCTCTGGGAGGCTGAGGTTGGCGGACCAACTCCTGGTTATGTCAGGAGTTCAAGACCAGCCCGGCCATCTGGTCAGGTGAAATGGTGAAACCCTGTTCTACTAAAAATACAAAAATTAGCTAGGCGTGATGGCAGGTGCCTGTAATCCCAGCTACTCAGGAGGCTGAGGCAGGAGAATCGCTTGAACCCGGGAGGCGGAGGTTGCAGTGAGCTGAGATCGCGCCATTGCACTACAGCCTGGGTGACAGAGTGAGACTCCGTCTCAAAATAATAGTAATACTAAATAAAACAGTCACAAGGGCTGGGTGCAGTGGCTCACTCCTGTAATCCCAGCACTTTGGGAGAACGAGGTGGGAAGATTGCTTCAGCCCAGGTTTTTGAGACCAGCCTGGCCAAGGTGGTGAAACCCCGTCTCTACTAAAAATACAAAAAATTAGCCGGGCATGGTGGCAGGTGCCTACTTGGGAGGCTGAGGCACAGAATTGCTTGAACACAGGAGGCGGAGGTTGCAGTGAGCCGAGATCGTACCACTGCACTTCAGTCTGGGCGACAGAGCAAGACTCCTTCTCAAAAAAAAAAAGTAATGATGAAAATGTTCCCGTGGCGATCACCTGCTCGGAGGCTGCCCAGTGCTCAGGGCTTTGCACCCATCGTAACCCTCACAGTGCCTGCATTTCAGGCCGGGTATGGTGGCTCACACCTGTAATCCCAGCACTTTGGGAGGTTGAGGGGGGCGGAAATCACTTGAGGTCATGAGTTCGAGACCAGCCTGTCCAGCATGATGAAACCGCATCTCTATAAAAAAGAAAAAAGTCGCTGGGCGCAGTGGCTCAAGCCTGTAATCCCAGCACTTTGGGAGGCCGAGGCGGGTGGATCACGAGGTCGAGAGATTGAGACCATCCTGGTCAACATGGTGAAACCCCGTCTCTACTAAAAATACAAAAAATTAGCTGGGCATGGTGGCGTGTGCCTGTAATCCCAGCTACTCAGGAGGCTGAGGCAGGAGAATTGCCTGAACCCAGGAGGCGGAGGTTGCGGTGAGCCGAGATCGCGCCATTGCACTCCAGCCTGGGTAACAAGAGCGAAACTCCGTCTCAAAAAAAAAAAAAAAGAAAAAAGAAAAAATCCAGGCATGGTGTTGTACACCTGTAATCCCAGGTACTGGGAAGGTTAAGGCAGGAGACTCCCTTGCACATGGGAGGCGGCGGCTAGAGTGAGCCAAGATTTCGCCAATGCACTCCAGCCTGGGCGACTACATCTCAAAAAAACCCCAAAATCAAAAAGCAAACAAACAAACAAACAAACAAACAAACCCAACAACATGCCTGCATTTGATAGATGAGGAAACTGAGGCTTGGAGATGGCGAGAGGGTGGGGCAGAAGAGGACCCCGGGGCACAGAGAGGGGAAGGGGCTTGGCCCAGGTCTCAGCGCTCCATTCACAATGACGTGTCAAGTATGAACGGGGCAGGATTGGGGTCTTGTTCACCTGGGCCTTGGCCTGGGTCCCACAGCGGGGAATGGCCGTGCTGGCGGTTCCTTGGCAGGTCGGGCAGACCCCAGGTGCCCGGCCCCTGCCCAGCAGCTTGTTCAGCTCTGCAGCGTCATAGCAGCGCAAACGACCATGGAAAGGGGCGCAGCCCCAGAGCCACTGGCTCCCAGGGCATGTCCCAGGAGTTTTTGGGTCCCCAGAGTGGGTGGGGCCCCACAGTAATCCCCTGGTCCTTGATCACACAGGGTTGCCGCACAAAGCTCCTCTGGCTCTGGGCTCATGTGCGGCTCCCCTTGGTGCACTTCTGCCCTTTTTTTTTTTTTTGAGAGGGAGTCTTGCCCTGTCACCCAGGCTGGAGTGCAATGGCATGATCTTGGCTCACTGCAACCTCTGCCTCCCGGGTTCAAGTGATTCTCCTGCCTCAGCCCCCGGAGTAGCTGGGACTACAGGTGCGCACCACCACTCCTGGCTAATTTTTGTATCTTTAGTAGAGATGGGGTTTCACCATGTTGGCCAAGCTGGTCTTGAACTCCTGACCTTGTAATCTGCCTGCCTCAGTCAGCCTCCCAAAGTTCTGGGATTACAGGTGTGAGCCACCACACCTGGCGGCAATTTTTGTATTTTTAGTAGAGACGGGGTTTCACCATTTTGGACAGGCTGGTCTTGAACTCCTGACCTCAGGTTATCCACCCGCCTAGGCCTCCGAAAGTACTGGGAGCCACTGGGCCCAGCCTCCAGGATCATTTCTGATACTAAGGAGATTGGTGTTCAGGTTAAATTAGGTTTACGGATGAGGGTGGAATTCTGGAAAAGCGATTTGGATTAGGTGAGTCAGAGACAGGAAGGAGAGGATGGGGAGGAATGGCATGGTCAAGTATCTGTTGACTTCAATTGATTTAGGGATATGCTGGTTTTACGGTGGTTTCTAGAAAACAAAGTTAATTCTCCTAGATAATGGTCTTTGGTGGGGGCAAATCCTACCTTATTTGCTTGGCTTCTAGAACCACAATGACAGTTTCTTCTTTTTTTTTTTTTTTTTTTTTTTTTGAGACAGAGTCTCCATCTGTCGCCCAGTCTGGAGTGCAGTGGCATGATCTCGGCTCACTGCAACCTCCACCTCCCGGGTTCATGCAGTTCTCCTGCCTCAGCCTCCTGAGTAGCTGGGATTACAGGCATGCGCCACCATGCCCGGCTAAGTTTTGTATTTTTAGTGGAGATGGGGTTTCACCATGTTGGTCAGATTGGTCTCGAACTCCTGACCTCAAGTGATCCACCAGTCTTGGCCTCCTATAGTACTAGGATTACAGGTGTGAGCCACCACGCCCGGCCCATAATGACAGTTCCGATGGGGTTTAAGTTGTGTCTGCACAGCAGCCAGAGACCTGGCCCCAGCCCCACTGGGAGCATTGTGGCACATCAGGACAGCTGATGCTGATGGGGGCTGTACAGACTTGCTGGAGACAAGGCCCCTGCCTTATGTATATACGGATTCTCTTCTCTGAGTCTGTGAAAAGACCCTAAGTGGTCAGTATTAATACACACCAGCTGAGCACAGTGGCTCACGCCTGTAATCCCAGCACTTTGGGAGGCTGAGGTGGGTGGATCACAAGGTGAGGAGTTTGAGACCAGCCTGGCCAACATGGTGAAACCCCATCTCTACTAAAACACAAAAATTAGCTAGGCGTGGTGGCACATGCCTGTAATCCCAGCTATTCAGGAGGCTGAGGCAGGAGAATCGCTTGAATCTGGAAGGCGGAGGTTGCAGTGAGACGAGATCCCACCACTGCACTCCAGCTTGGGCGATAAAGTGAGACTCCATCTCAAAACAAAACAAACAAAACTTTCACCAAGGCTTGGGTGGGTGAGCAGGGCCTGCCTAGGGGGTGACCTGGGATCTGGGTGGGAGACAGGGGGTCCAGGCCCAGATGGCGAAAGGGACTCAGGGATCAGAGGACAGGACTACTGAGTGCCCTGATCTTTGGCCGGACCCCAGGGCAGGGGCCCCTTCCCATGGAACCCTCCTTCCCGTTTCCAGAACATCCCAGGGCCCCGGGCGGGGGGCACTCACTGCATGGCTGGCTCTGAGGGGCTGTCTCAGCACCCATGGCTTTTCTGGTTAGCCCAGGACAGAAGTCATCGTTGGGCGTGTGCGGAACCGAAGTGAATGATAGTGGCGATGTCCTGAGGCCCTTGTTAGATCACAGGTGCCAGGGTTCCTGTGCTGGGGTCAGAGCAGTTGGGAGGCTGTGAAAGGTAGGTCCCCCTTTCTCAGAAGAGTTTTATTATGGAAACTTTCAAACCTCTAAAACCAGAGTGGTCAGCGCGATGAACCCAGGGGTAGCGATGGCTTCGCACAGCCCGTGTTTCACTGACATCCTCTCCCTCCCCTCACTGGACTTATTTTAGAGCAAACCCAGACACCGTATTTTCTTTCTTTTTTATTTTTTGAGATGGAGTCTCCCTCTGTCAACTAGGCTGGAGTGCAATGGTATGATCTTGGCTCACTACAACCTCCGCCTCCCAGGTTCATGCGATTCTCCTGCCTCGGGCTCTGGAGTGGCAGGGATTACAGGCACATACCACCACACCTGGCTAATTTTTTATTTTTAGTAGAGACAGGGTTTCACCATGTTGGCCAGGCTAGTCTTGAACTCCTGACCTCAGGTGATCCACCCGCCTCTGCCTCCCAAAAATGCTGGGATTATATGTGTGAGACACGGAGCCTGATCTTTTTT
The DNA here is from genome assembly GCF_048565385.1 of Saimiri boliviensis. Classification (NCBI taxonomy): domain Eukaryota; kingdom Metazoa; phylum Chordata; class Mammalia; order Primates; family Cebidae; genus Saimiri; species Saimiri boliviensis. The sequence goes on along the minus strand of NC_133462.1, from coordinate 8,131,404 downwards.
TTTTTTTTTTTTTTTTTTTCCTGAGAGAGGGTCTCACTCCTTTGCCCAGGCTGGAGTGCAGTGGTGCGATCTCAACTCACTGCAACCTCCTCCTCCAGGGTTCAAGTGATTTTCCTGCCTCAGCCTCCTGAGGAGTTGGGATTACAGGCACGTACCACCATGCCTGGCTAATTTTTGTATTTTTAGTAGTCAGGGTTTCATCATGTTGGTTGGGCTGGTCTTGAACTCCTGACCTCAGATGATCCACCCACCTCAGCCTTCCAATGTGTCGGGATTACAGGTGTGAGCCACTGCACCCAGCCCATCATATTGTTTTGTAGTTAAATACATTAGAATGTTTCTCTAAAGCAGAAGCCAGCCAATGTTTTCTGTAAATATTTGAGGCTTTGCAGGCTAAAGGTTTCTCCCTGGCTGGGCGCAGTGGCTCAAGCCTGTAATCCCAGCACTTTGGGAGGCCGAGGCGGGCGGATCACGAGGTCAGGAGATCGAGACCATCCTGGTCAACATGGTGAAACACCGTCTCTACTACAAATACAAAAAATTAGCCGGGCATGGTGGCGCGTGCCTGTAATCCCAGCTACTCAGGAGGCTGAGGCAGGAGAATCGCCTGAACCCGGGAGGCGGAGGTTGCGGTGAGCCGAGATCGCGCCATTGCACTCCAGCCTGGGTAACAAGAGCAAAACTCCGTCTCAAAAAAAAAAGGTTTCTCTCTGAGTACTCCAGGCTGCCCTCCAAGCAGCTGACCAAAATGTATGCCCTACCTATATATGGATTCTCTTCTCTGAGTCTGTCCAAAGACCTTAAGTGGTCAGTATTAAAACTTTCACCAAGCCGGGCGCAGTGGCTCAAGCCTGTAATCCCAGCACTTTGGGAGGCCGAGGCGGGCGGATCACGAGGTCGAGAGATCGAGACCATCCTGGTCAACAAGGTGAAACCCCGTCTCTACTAAAAATACAAAACATTAGCTGGGCATGGTGGCGCGTGCCTGTAATCCCAGCTAGTCAGGAGGCTGAGGCAGGAGAATTGCCTGAACCCAGGAGGCGGAAGTTGCGGTGAGCCGAGATCGCGCCATTGCACTCCAGCCTGGGTAACAAGAGCGAAACTCTGTCTCAGGAAAAAAAAAAAAAAAAAAAGAAAAAAAAAAAACAAAAAACTTTCACCAAGGCTTGGGTGGGCAGGGCCTGCCCAGGGGATGACCTGGGACCTGGGTGGGAGTCAGGGGGTCCAGGCCCAGATAGAAGGGACTCAGGGACCAGAGTGGGTGTGACTATGTGCCAGTAAAACTTTATTTACAAAAACAGGAGGGAGGACTATAGTTTTCCTTTTTTTTCTTTCTTTTCTTTCTTTTTTTTGGAGACGGAGTTTCGCTCGTTACCCAGGCTGGAGTGCAATGGCGCGATCTCGGCTCACCGCAACCTCCGCCTCCTGGGTTCAGGCAATTCTCCTGCCTCAGCCTCCTGAGTAGCTGGGATTACAGGCACGTGCCACCATGCCCAGCTAATTTTTTGTATTTTTAGTAGAGACGGGGTTTCACTATGTTGACCAGGATGGTCTTGATCTCTCGACCTCGTGATCCACCTGCCTCGGCCTCCCAAAGTGCTGGGATTACAGGCTTGAGCCACCGCGCCCGGCTTCTTTTTTTTTTTTTTTTGAGGTGGAGCCTCAATCTGTTGCCCAGGCTGGAGTGCAGTGGCACAATCTCAGCTCTCACTGCTACCTGTCTCCCAGGTTCAAGCAATTCTTGTGCTTCAGCCTCCCAAGTAGCTGGGATTACAGGCACCCACCAACCACCACCCACTTTTTTCTTTCTTTCTTTCTTTTTTGAGACAGAGTCTTGCACTGTTGCCCAGGCTGGAGTGCAGTGGCACGATCTCGGCTCACTGCAACCTCCACCTCCCGGGTTCTAAGGATTCCCCTGCCTCAGCCTCCTGAGCAGCCGGGATTGCAGGCGTGCACCACCATGCCTGGCTGATCTTGTATTTTTAGTAGAGACAGGGTTTCACCATGTTGGCCAGGCTGGTCTTCAACTCCCAACCTCAAATGATCCACTTGGCTTGGCCTCCCAAAGTGCTGGGATTACAGGAGTGAGCCACCTCACCCGACCAATTTTTGTATTTTTAGAAGAGACCGTGTTTTACCATATTGGCCAGGCTGATCTCAAACTCCTGTTCTCAAGCCATCTGCCTGCCTTGGCCTCCCAAAGTGCTGGGATTACAGGCGTGAGCCACTGTGCCCCACTGCCTTTGGCTTTTTAAAAATCATAATACCATTGTCATATGTTAAGATGGCAGACATTTCTTATTATCATTAAATCAACGTTCATGTTTCCTGGAATATGTCATCATTTTTTTAAAAAAACAGTTGGTGTGGGCCGGGCGCTGTGGCTCAAGCCTGTAATCCCAGCACTTTGGGAGGCCCAGGAGGGCGGATCACCTGAGGTCAGGAGTTAGAGACCAGGCTGATCAACATGGTGAAACCCTGTCACTACTGAAAATACAAAAATTAGCCGGGCGTGGTGGCGGATGCCTGTAATTCCAGCTACTCAGAAGGCTGAGGCAGGAGAATCATTTGTACCCAGGAGGCGGAGGTTGCTGTGAGCTGAGATCATGCCACTGCACTTCAGCCTGGGCAACAAAGTGGGACTCCGTCTCAAGAAAGAAAATGAAAAACGGTTTGTCAAGATGCAAATCAGAGTCCATATTGCATTTGAGTGATTGTCTTGGTCAGTGTCACTTGATGCCCAGCATGGTGGCTCACACCTGCAATCCCAGCACTTTGGGAGGCTGAGGCAGGTGGATTGCCAGAGCTCGGGAGTTCTCAACCAGCCTGGGCAATATGGTGAAACCCCGTCTCTACTAAAAAACTACAAAAAATTAGCTGGGTGTGGTGGCATGCGCCTGTAGTCCCAGCTACTCGGGAGGCTGACGCAAGAAAAGTACCCGGGAGGCAGAGGTTGCAGTGAGCCGAGATTGTGCCACTGCACTCCAGTCTGAGCAAGAGAATGAGACCTTGTCTCAAAAAAAAAAAAAAAGTGTGTCACTTTCAGTTCTGTGGATTCAAGGGAACTAGGGTGTCTAATGTGACTCCAGGGCACGAGGCTAGTCCCCAAGAAGGCAGCACACCTGGTCTGCTTCTTGCTTCAGGAAATTTTTGGCTTTTGAGAGGGTTCAACCTAATGGTGTCTGGAGGGGAGATGGGACGAGGGCGTCTGTGTGGGTCAGTGTTTGGAGTGACTAGGGCCCTCCTGTGCAGGAGCCAAGGGTGTGGTCTTGTGGGACAGGCATGGGAACAGCTGGGGTCACTGAAACCTGGCTGCTAAGAAGCGGACCTGGCTTCCAAGCGTGAGGTCTTCGCTCCCTGAGAGGTTCTGTGGAGAGCTGCTGCCCTGAGTCTGAGAGTCTGAGGGTAGATTTTTTTTTTTTTTCTTTTTTGGGACAGAGTCTCACTCTGTCGCCCAGGCTGGAGTGCAATGGTGCGATCTGGGCTCACTGCAACCTCCAGCTCCCTGGTTCAAGCGATTCTTCTGCCTCAACCTCCCAAGTAGATGGGATTACAGATGCCCGACACCATGCCTGGCTAATTTTTTGTATTTTTAGTAAAGATGGGGTTTCACTACATTGGCCAGGCTGGTCTCAAACTCCTGACCTTGTGATCCGCCCGCCTTGGCTTCCTGAAGTGCTGGGATGACAGGTGGGAGCTACCATGCCTGGCCGACTACGTATGTTATCGTATGTGCTGGGTCTGTTTTTTTGTCTCGCTCTTGCCACTCAGGCTGGAGCGCAGTGGTGCGATCTCAACTCACTACAACCAATCTCTGCCTCCCGGGTTCATGCGATCCTCCCACCTCAGTCTCCAAGAAGCTGGAACTCTAGGCAGGAGCCACCATGGCTGGCTCAATTTTGTTTTTTTTTTTGGTTTTTTTTTTTTTTTTGAGGCGGAGTTTCGCTCTTGTTACCCAGGCTGGAGTGCAATGGCGCGATCTCGGCTCACCGCAACCTCCGCCTCCTGGGTTCAGGCAATTCTCCTGCCTCAGCCTCCTGAGTAGCTGGGATTACAGGCACATGCCACCATGCCCAGCTAATTTTTTGTATTTTTAGTAGAGACGGGGTTTCACCATGTTGACCAGGATGGTCTCGATCTCTCGACCTCGTGATCCACCCGCCTCGGCCTCCCAAAGTGCTGGGATTACAGGCTTGAGCCACCGCGCCCGGCCTCAATTTTGTATTTTTGTGGAGAAGGGGTTTTACCATGTTGCCCAGGCTGGTCTCAAACTCCTCACCTCAAGTGATCCACTCCCCTTGGCCTCCCCAGAATGCTGGGATTACAGGCATGAGCCGCCACTCTTAACCCTAAACAGGGAAAAACAAAGCAGTAAGAGCTGAGATTCACCTTTAAAAGCCTCTGATTCCAAATTTAGTCACCCAATGTGTCTTCGTATTAATGAATGAGGAGCTTAAGGACTTGAGGCCATTTGTCGGGACTGACAAGGAAGCCCATCTGTGTTTTCTTCCTGGAAAGGGAAACAAATTACAATGGAGCTGCCACCCACCGTGGCACCCAGTGGGTTGCTGATGCTGCTGAGATCTTGGGATCCCTCTCAGACTCCCTGAGGAGGCCTCCTGGACCCATTTCCCACATGGCTCCAGGGCACAGAGCTTCCTGATTTACTGGAATTACTTGTGTTCTTTAAGATCCCTTGTGGGGGATGGGGGAAGTGGGTGGTGGGAAAAAAATGTAGAACTTAAATTTGCTTTTTTTTTTTTTTTTTGAGACAGAGTCTTAACTTTGTCACCCAGGCTGGAGTGCAGTGGTGTGATCTCGGCTCACTGCAACCTCCGCCTCCCAGGTTCAAGTGATTCTCCTGCCTCAGCCTCCTAAGTAGCTGGGATTATAGGTACCCGCCACCACATCTGGCTATGTTTTGTATTTTTAGTGGAGATGGGGTTTCAGATTGATCTTGAACTCCTGACTTCAAGTGATTGCCTCCCTTGGCCTCCCAAAGCTGGAATTTGTCCTTATTTTAAAAATACAACTATAAGAAAGCAATTAAGCATTGCTAATGTTTAACATGCAAAATAGGAAATAATATGCAAAATAATAGGAAAAATATACATATACTTTGGGAATACATGCTCAAATTTTCGCATCACGATTGTGTGGCCCCTGCCAATGACCTCCTTGTGGACAATTTTCAGTAACTCCAGGCCCAGATCAGGATCAGCTCTAAAAATGGACGCTGAATGCAACAATGTACGTAAAATGCAAACTGTTTCTACCTCCTAGAGCAGGCGTCCCCAAACTTTTTACACAGGGGGCCAGTTCACCGTCCCTCAGACCGTTGGAGGGCCGCCACATCCTGTGCTCCTCTCACTGACCACCAATGAAAGAGGTGCCCCTTCCTGAAGTGCGGCGGGGGGCCGGATAAATGGCCTCAGGGGGCTGCATGTGGCCCGCGGGCCGTAGTTTGGGGACGCCTGTCCTAGAGGGTCTCCAGGCCTCCCTTCTGGCAGAGGGGACAGTACGAGCATGGCCTATTAACTGTAGAAAAAGGCCCCTGCTGGGCCTGGTGCAGTGGCTCACACCTGTAATCCTTGCACTTTGGGAGGTGGGTACCTCACGAGGTCAGCGGTTTGAGACCAGCCTGGCCAACACCGTGAAACCCCATCTCTACTTAAAATACAAAAATCAGCTGGACACGGTGGCAAGTGCCTGTAATCCCAGCTACTTGGGAGGCTGAGGCAGGAGAATCCCTTGAACCCAGGAGGTGGAGATTGCAGTGAGCACAGATTGTGCCACTGCACTCCAGGCTGGGTGAAAAGAGCTGCATTCCGTCTCAAAAAGAAGGAAAAGGCCCCTGCTGTAGGTGTAGGTGTCAGCTTTGAGAGAAGCAACTGGGGTTGCGGAGTCTTTGTCTGGTTTACACCCACCCGGTGGCTTCTGCTTAGACACAACTCTTGTCCTCCAGAGCCCAAGATGGTCCAAGGAAATGACTCATGATCATGACTTTGGGCCCCCAGCATGACGTGGCACAGGCTGAGGGAGGCCACAGGGGTACATGCCCCACAGCCCAGGAGATTTGATCGCTTAGGACCATTCCAGTTCCCAGAGGGAGGCCGGAGGCAGACCACTGGGCCTTTAAATTCACCTCATACCCTCCTTCTAGCCCCAGGTGACAGTAAGGAATGCAACCCGTGATGTCTGTAGCCACTGGAATAGCGCCTTAGGGATGGTGCCAGATGGCTTCACATGTGTGTGTTATTTTTTGAGACAGAGTCTGGCTCCATTACCCAGGCTGGAGGGCAGTGGCGCAATCATGGCTCCTTGCAGCCTCAAACTCCTGGGCTTAAGTGATCCTCCCACCTCAGCCTCCCAGGTCGCTGGGACAACAGGCACATGCCACCATGCCCAACCAACATTTTTGTCGTTTTTGCACAGATGGTTTCACCATGTTGCCCACGCTGGTCTTGAACCCCTGACCTCAAGTGATCCGCCCATCTTGGCCTCCCAAACTGCTGGGATTACAGTGTAAGCCACCTCGCCCAGCTATGTTTGTGTATATTCTACGACGTAAGTGTCATGAACACCTGGGGCCCCTTAAGGACTTGAGGCCATTTGTCGGGCCTCAAGTGAACCCGCGGCAGGCTCACGGACATGTCCTCTTCTACCACTGGCACGGGCCCTTCCCGGGGCAAACCACAATCCGCATTTGTCTATTCCTCCTTCCCATCAAGCAAACACTGCTTCATCACATGCTCGTGTCTAAGCAAGAACTGCTTGATTTGCTTGCCCGAGCCTTTCGCATGAATGGCTCCCTGGAGAGCCTCCTGAAACCTGCTCTTTCTACTCAACTTTCTCCTAGCACCCATCCGTATGAACAGCAGCTTTTTTGGTTTCACAATACATTTATTTAGAAAAGCAACATACAGTAACAGTACTTCAGAGAATGCAGCAAAGCGTAAAGAGAAATACAAAAGACACTTGGGATACAGCCGCTGGCTTCTGCCTTCCACACACAGTGGATTTTGCTGTAACTGACTAGGGGAACTCTGGTGCCAGGAAGTTCACAACCAAGTCTGTGGCCACCACTGCAGCTGTGGTCAGTTCTATGGACTGATGTTATGCTGGGATTCGCTGTTCTTTCATTTAACAAATGTGACAGGGACTGGGCTGGGGACACACAGGAGTAAGTGGGTCTCCGCCTGTGGGAGCTCAGAATCTAACAGTGAGACAGAGGCGCAAACAGCTAGCAAAGGACAGCGTAGGAAGTGCCACCAAGGTGCAGGCTCAGGGTACTATGGGGACCTGCAAGGCCACCAGACTGAGCTCTGGGTAGCTGGGAAGGCTTCCTGGAGGAGGTGAGGCCAGAGGTGGGGTAAGCCTGGGCCAGGCACAAGGCAGGCCTCTCGGCTCCCGCATGTGGTTCCTCAACACCCTGTGTACAGGCCTCTCAGCTGACCTGTCTTCTGTGAAATTCTCCATCCCACTGTCTGTTCTATTCACACTGTGCTTTGTCTTGGTGGTTGGCTTTCACGAACCCACATCTTATACTCCAAAACTAGGCTGCTGTTTCCTGGGAGGTTCTTTTTTTTTGAGACAGAGTCTCACTGTCACCCAGGCTGGAGTGCAGTGGTGCAATCTCGGCTCACTACAGCACCTCCTGGGTTCAAGCGATTCTCCTGCCTCATCCTCTCCAGTAGCTGGGATCACAGACGCTCGCCACCACGCCCAGCTGGTTTTTGCATTTTTGGAGAGACGGGTTTCACTGGGTTGGCCAGGCTGGACCTCAAACTTTGACCTCATGTGATCTGCCCGCCTCGGCCTCCCAAAGTGCTGGAATTACAGGCACGAGCCACTGCGCCCAGCCTTGGAGGCTCTCTTACGCTTGGTGTTTTTCACGGCACCTGTGACTATGTTTTGGATGGAGCAGCTGCCCACCCGACCCTAGCTGGGACCAAGACCGTCAGCCCTTCTCCAGCACCTGGCTGAGGCAGGATGAGGTGGGTGTTTGCTGTGGGTGAAAAGGGGACAAAGACACCAAAATGGGCCGGGCGCGGTGGCTCAAGCCTGTAATCCAAGCACTTTGGAGGCCAAGGAGAGCGGATCACCTGAGGTCGGGAGTTCAAGACCAGCCTGACCAACATGGTGAAAACCCGTCTTTAAAAAAAAAAGACACTGAAATGAAAGCCACAGAAGCCACACCCATGAGGCTGTTCCCTGGGCAGAGGGCTCAGGATATTTCCTAAGTGGAAAAAGTCAAAGCACACAACAACTGTCTCAAGGGCACAGTCACGCGAAGGAAAGCAAGAAACAAGTATGTTGCCGCAACCCCACACCAGACAACAGGGCACACCAGACAACAGGGGAGTTCCCCGGGGACCCGCGGGGGCTCAGTCAAAGGTGATGCGGAAGCTGCGCTCCTGCTCCTTGCGCCGGCCCTCGCACACCTTGGTCACCTCCTCTACCTTCCTCTGCAGCAGGGCCGAGTTCTGGTCGATCCACTGCAGCGAGTCCATGTGCGCATTGAGGATCTTGCAGATCTGCTGCAGCGGGTCGCTGGTGTCGGCGGGGGCCCCGGACGTGTTCAGGTGCTCGATGATGTCCTTGAGGTCCTGGGCCATGCGCTTCAGCTGAGCATCGATGTTCTCGGCCAGCTTGTAGGTCTTCTCGCGCTCCTCGTCCGCGTGCTGCAGGTAGATGGTCCCGCTCTGCTCCTTGACCAGCTCCTCCAGCGGGCTCAGCAGGTCTTCCAGCTCCTTCTGCTGGGACAGGATGAAGTCGAGCTCCTGGTCCAGCCTCTTCTGGTCCAGCTTCACTTTCTCCACCTCTCGGTGCAGGCTGGTGATCTTCTCTCCGTTCTCAATCAGCGTGCGGTCCCAGGCATTGACCTGGGTGGCCTGCTGGAGGAAGTGCCGCTCCTGGTCCTCCAGCTCCAAGCTCCATTTGTTGATCAGGCTCTCCAGCTGTGCATAGGTCATGGCAGAGCTGGTGGCCACCCCTGCGGCTGTACCGGGGCCAGGTGGAGCAGTTACGGCGGCTGCCGTATTGCTGGGGATCCCGGCTGGCGCCAGTGGTTTTAAATTCAAGGCAAAGCCGGTGCTGCTGGTGCTGCTGCTGGTGCTACTGGTGGTGGTGGTGGCAGTAGTGGATGTTGTTGTGGAGGGGCCGGAAGCTGCTCCGGGTGCCTTTAAGCTGAAGCTCAGTGTCCCAGCGGCAGGGGCTCCTGCTGTGGTCGCAGGGGTACAGAGGGAGAGGCTAGTGGTGGCGGATGAGGTTGGAGCGGTTGCTATTGAGGCAAAGAGGGTGGGCCCAGCACTGGTGGTGGTGGCCGTCGGTGTGGGAGCAGCTGGCTGAGTGGCGCCTGCTGTGGTGGCTGCTGGCGTGGCTGGAGTGAAGGACAACCCGGCAGGTGCTGTGGGCTGGGCTGAATTCCCCGCTGAGCCAATACTGAAACCGGAGGTTTGGGTCGTGCTTCCACCAGTGAACAAGAACCCACCCGATGTGGTGGCTGGAGCCACTGAGGTGGTGGAGGGGCCAAACACAAAGCCAGTGGGTGCTGTGCCCTGGCTGGAGGTGGCGGCGCTCGGCATGGCATTAGTGAGGCTGCTGCTGCCCAGCCCAAAGCTGCTGGGGTTTGCCATGGCTGGGGTGGCAGCTGCATTGCTCAGGTTTAGCTTTGAAGCACCAGTCCCCAGAGAAAACCCAGTGCCCCCCGAAGCAGGAGTTGCTGTTCCAAAACTGAAGCCTGGCGTCTGTGTGGCCGGAGTCTGGGTGGCAAGTGAGAACAGGCTGGTGGAAGGGGTACTTGCGGCTGGTTGGGAGGGAGCCCCAAAATTAAACCCTCCGGTGCCAGAGGTGGAGAAAGAAAACCCCGTGGCAGGTGTGGTTGTTGTCGTCTTCGCAGTGCCAAACGTGAACCCGCCTGTAGGGGCCCCAGTGCCTCCAAAATTAAACCCGCTCATGGCTCCAGACTGATGGCGGCAGCTACTCCGGCTCCCAGGGCAAATCCGTCGGTGTCTGCAACCTTGGGAAGATTTCTAAAGCAGAGGAAGCGACATTGTCAGATGGCAGTTTTGGAAAGGCAAGCTCAGTGGCACGCAACCCCTCTTCTTCCTGTGTAACCTAAGCCAGGCTCTGCTAAACCGAGGAGGATCCGAAAGCACCAGTGCACGTGCCAGGGGTCAGGTACGAGGAGCCGGGGTGCTAGGGACGTGTACGGCCACGTTTAGCACAGTAGAAGCTCCCACTCTGTGGAGGTTGAGGCGGAAGAGCAGAACCCTGGACCCACTTCGGCCCGAGGCGGGGATGAAATGTGAGGCACTGCCACCAGCGGGACTAGGACACAGAGGAACAGCTGCAGGACCTGCTCCGAGCATGGGACCCAGTGAGACTGCCCCACTGACGCTAGCAGGGTGTGAGTGGATCAGCTCATGCCGCCCTGAGGGCCTCTCTGGACCTCACAGAGAGACATGGGGCTGGGAACTCAGGCCAGATGGCAGAGCCTGGGCTGCTGAAGGCCCCCACATCTGCACTCTTTAGCAGGCAAGGATGCTGGAACGCCCTCTCTTAACTCGGGGTGGGGGGGTGTCTGAAACCCACGTGCTCAATAAGAGCACAGATACCCCTGGCTGCAGTGATTGGCTCAAGGATAAACTGAGACCTGAGCCAGTCAATCAGAGCCTCCCCTGGGGTTTCCTCCAGGTTTGGGAGGCAGCTGCCTCCTTTACCCGTAGGTATGGTGCAGAGGATTACACCTGGGCCTCCCCTGGATACCTTCTCAACCATCTGCAGACACTGGGACATCACCAGAGACCATGAGCCCCACCAGAGATGGGTTGAGGAGGGATAAAGAGCACCCCAGAAGCCCCATGGGCCACAGCATGTCCATTCAGTTCAAACTGACTAGATTTTGGCAATGTCTAACTGAAAAAGCTCCAAAGCATCTATCAGCAGGAAGGTCAAAGGTTACCTGGAGAGGAAAAGGTGAAGGAGTGCTGGATAGTGGTGTTTTTCTTTTTTTCTTTTGGGAAAAGGTTTTGCTCTGTCATACCAACTGTAATGCACTGACACAATCACAGCTCACTGCAGCCTTGACCTCCTGGGCCCAAGTGATTCTCCCACCTCAGCCTCCCAGAGTAGCTGGGATTACAGGTGCAGGCCACCATGCTCAGCTAATCTTTTTTATTTTTGTAGAAACCGGATCTCTGCTGCCCTGGTCTTGAAATCCTGGACTCAAGCAATCATCCCTCCTTGGCCTCCCAGAGTGCTAGGACTATAGATGTGAGACCCAAAGATGATCAGAAGTGTCCCTAGAAGACAGAGCCCGGGAGGATGTGACTGACTCGGGAAGAGAAGAAAGCTTGTGGTGACGAAAGCAGACTGGAGTGATGCGCTTTTGAATCTGAAGATGGCGAAGGCCAGGAGCCAGGGAAGGCAGAAGCAGCTCTAGAAGCTGGGAATGGAGAGAGCGAGACCCTGTCTCAAAAAAGAGAGTGAACAAAGTCACGACTGAGAAGCCAAGTGCCCGGCCCAGAGAAACACCCGTGAGGTCTGTTTCCTCTTCCCTCTCTCCAGGCCAGTTTTCAAGTTTCTTGGTGTCTGCCCTCAGGAAATCCCCTTCTAGCTTCAGTCAGAGGAAACCTACCTCACTACCCCCACCCATTCCACCTCCCTCAAGGCCCCTCATTTTTGTCTCATCTGCCTCTCCTCCTCCACACAGCCAAGTAAGTATGGGGAGACCACCCTGTGGCCGACCCAGTGGATCTCAGTGGGTGTCCACGAGCACCACCTGGGAGCATTCCAAACACACAAGGCTGCCGGCTCCGTGAAGCCAGTCTCTGCTGGGCTGGGATGCCGGCCCTGGCATATAAAGCTCTCCTGGGGGATTCTGACAAAGGTCTCTTCAGGAGGCCACAGCAAGTGCCTGAGCCCCCAGGACTGCTGGGGCCCTGCCCAGCTGCATCTAGTCCTCCCGCTGCGGGCAGAACACAAGTCCTCACTGCAGTGCAGTGGTGCAATCACGGCTCACTGCAGCCTCCACCCATGTGTGGTTCCCGGCAGCATCTGAGCAGCTACACCTACCCATCTCAGTTCTCAAGAACTCGGCTTAAAAAAGCTTTTGCTATTACTAAGCTGTAGCTAAAATTTCCAAGAAAAGCATTTATAAAAAGCTCTTTGCAACTATTAAAAAACTGCAAGAGAACACACACACACACACACACACACACACACACACACACACACACAAAACTACAAGAGGGCCGGGCACGGTGGCTCACGCTAATCTCAGCACTTTGGAAGGCCAAGGCGGATGGATCACGAGGTCAGAAGATCAAGACCATCCTGGTCAACATGGTGAAACCCCGTCTCTACTAAAATACAAAGAATTAGCCGCGAGTGGTAGTGGGCACCTGTCATCCCAGCTACTCAGGAGGCTGAGGCAGGAGCATTGCTCGAACCTAGGAGATGGAGGCTGCAGTGAGTTGAGATTGCGCCACTGCATTCCAGTGTGGCCACAGAGCAAGACTGCATCTCAAGAAACAAACAAGAAAAACAGTCTCCTGTGGGGTCTTGTGTGGCTTCACAGTTCACCACTGATTAAGTGCACCGTTGGTTTCCAACACTTCAGATGCCCGGGATCTATTCACAATGGCAGCCCATACTGATCCAGCCCTGATGCATGCAGTTTAGATATAATACGGCTTGCGCAGTGGCTCACGCCTATAATCCCAGCACTTTGGAAGGCGGAGGTGGGAGGACTGCTTGAGCCCAGGAATTTGAGACCAGCCTGGCCAACATAGTATGATCCTGTCTCTACAAAAAATACAAAAACGAGTTGGCCATGGTGGCACCTGTACTCCCGGCTACCTGGGAGGCTGAAGTGGGAAGATCACTGGAGCCCAGGGAGGTGGAGGCTGCAGTGAGCCGTGATTGCACCACTGCACTGCAGCCTGCACAACAGAGTGAAACCCCATCTCAAAAAAGTAGGCTGGGCGTGGTGGCTCATGCCTGTAATCCTAGCGCTTGGGGAGGCTGAGGTGGCTGGATCACCTGAGGTCAGGAGTTCGAGACTAGCCTGACCAACATGGCAAAATCCCATCTCTACTAAAAATATAAAAATTAGCCAGGCATAAGGGTGGCCACGTGTAATCCCAACTATTTGGGAGGCTGGCAGATGCGGCATCAGCCAGGAAGAAGATGGGAGGCAGAAGGGTTGTCCAGGCAGGAGGAAGGGCCTGTGTGAAGGCAGGGAGGCTGAACCAGCAGCCGTGCCTCTAGATGTTAAGTGATTTGGTGCTTCCAGAGGGAGACATTTATGCGTGAAGGAATGACCTGCCAAGCCTGGGCTGTTCAAATCTGCACATTTCAGACAGAAATGGTCTTAGACCAGCTCCTGGAGAGAATCTCTATGTTCTTGAAATGTCCTGCCAGGTAAGAGTGCTTTCGTTCACCTGGGCCCTCAGGCCACTCTAGGGTGTCCATGCTAACGCTCTGACCTACAGCGGGGGCTTCGGGTCATTTGGTATGAGCGAGACCTCAAAGGGCTGGAGACTGCAGTCCTCAGTTCAGCCACACGGGTGCTCCATGCCTATAGAACTGCTCCTCCCCGCAACCTGGGCCGCCAACACTCCCTATGTGCACCACACATTGCTGCCAGGAGAGCTAAGGGCTGCCCGGGCCTCTCCCCTGGGAGAGGACAGCTGGGGGCTCATGCCTGGTCTCTTGCGGAGCTTTTGCATCTCTCCGCTTTGCTGTTCGCAGTCTGTATCCTTTCCCCGTGATAAACCGGGACCGTGACTGTGAGGAGAGAGCTATGTGGAGCGCTGTGAGTCCTAGCTCATCACTGAGCCGGAGGGTGGTCTTGGGGACTCATGGCCACGTGACGGGTGCGAGAATTTGGCAGAGCCACACACACCATGCAAGCGGTTCAGGCGTCATGCTGAGAGCGCCACAGGGGAAGTTATGGGTGTGGGGGATGGACCGGAGGGGTAGAGGCTGGCGGCCAGGCAGCTTAGAGAAGACTGGGAGGTCTGGGCCAAGAGCCTGAGGCCCAGACTGGGACTCAGAAAAGAGAGCATCACAATTTGAGCAAAGTGTTAAATCTGTACCAAAACCAAAGAGTCTGTTCCCCGTTACCAAAGCCTGCACCATGACACAGGGTCTGTCCAGGTTAATAGTGACAAGCCAGGCACGATGGCTCATGCCTGTAATCCTAGCATTTTGGAATCCAAGGCAGGAGGATTGCTTAAGCCAGGAGATTGAGGCAAAACCCCGAAAAAACCAAAACACCCTCAAACACCATAGACACCAGAACTTGGGAAGTTTCTCTAACATGCAAACAGTTATGAGCTCTGGTCCAGGAATTACCACATTTACGAAAGGGGAGAGTTTCCCTACAAAAGCCGCTGGTGCTGCAAGGAAGCAGGGAGGAAGCCAGACTGAGTGGTGCATTTCCAGGGAACGGAGGAGGATGTGCCTGGGCTTGTGCTCAGAACTGGGTGGCTGTGGCCACCATAGTTCACCCAGGCAGGATGGACTCCAGAGGGCGCTAGAGAAACAGTGCCTTGCGGTCACCAAGGAGACGTGCTGGCAGTCACCAGTCCCTTCCCGTCCTGCCTGCCCCAACATTTACCCTTGAGTTTCAAACAACGCAGATGCCTTCACGGTCCTGGGGACAGAGGAAGACCTGCTTGGGAATCATATGCAGACACATCCCACCCCCAGCTGCGGGAACCAGGGTTCTTTTTTTTTTTTTTTTTGAGACGGAGTTTCGCTCTCGTTACCCAGGCTGGAGTGCAATGGCGCGATCTCGGCTCACCGCAACCTCCGCCTCCTGGGCTCAGGCAATTCTCCTGCCTCAGCCTCCTGATTAGCTGGGATTACAAGCACGTGCCACCATGCCCAGCTAATGTTTTGTATTTTTAGTAGAGACGGGGTTTCACCATGTTGACCAGGATGGTCTCGATCTTTTGACCTCGTGATCCACCCACCTCGGCCTCCCAAAGTGCTGGGATTACAGGCTTGAGCCACCGCGCCCAGCCGGGAACCAGGGTTCTTTGCTATCACCCCAGCTTTCAGCCAGCTCTACTACCTTACCTCCATCTGTGATTCTTTTTTTTTTTTTTTTTTGAGACGGAGTTTCGCTCTTGTTACCCAGGCTGGAGTGTAATGGCGCGATCTCGGCTCACCGCAACCTCTGCCTCCTGGGTTCAGGCAATTCTCCTGCCTCAGCCTCCTGAGTAGCTGGGATTACAGGCACGCGCCACCATGCCCAGCTAATTTTTTGTATTTTTAGTAGAGACGGGGTTTCACCATGTTGACCAGGATGGTCTCGATCTCTCGACCTTGTGATCCACCCGCCTCGGCCTCCCAAAGTGCTGGGATTACAGGCTTGAGCCACCGCGCCCGGCCATCTGTGATTCTTGTGCCACTCCAAGTCCCAGTTTCTCTCTCTTTTTTTTTTTTGAGACGGAGTCTCGCTCTGTCACCTAAACTGGAGTGGAGTGGCGTGATCCTGGCTGACTACAACCTCCACCTCCCGGGTTCAAGCAATTCTCCTGCCTCAGGCTCTTGAATAGCTGGGGTAACTGGCGCCCACCACTGTGCCTGGCTAATTTTTGTGTTTTTAGTAGAGTCGGGGTTTCTCCATGTTGGCCAGGGTGGTCTCGAACTCCTGACCTCAGGTGATCCACCCGCCTGGCCTCCCACCCCTTTCCTTAGATGCCTGGGACAGGGGTCTGTGCCTGGGAAAGATTATAGGAGACCTCAGCTTTGTACTAAAAGGAAAGGAAGTTTTAGGAAGGATGTGTGTTGTTTGTGTGGCGGTATAGACAGAAAAATGGCCCGAAACATGCCCACACGTGGATCCGGGACCGTCAATACGACCTTACATGGCAAAGGGACTTTGCAGATGTGATGATGATAAATCATCCTGGCATATCCATGTAAGCCCCCGGTGATCACAAGCGTCCTTCAGGGAGGCAGGAGAGGAGTCAGAGGGACCATGTGCCTACAGAGGAATGGAATGAGAGACACTGTGCTGCTGGCTTTGAAGATGCGGGGGCCTCAAGCGGGAACCTCTAGACCTGGAGGCGGACACCAACTCTCCCCTAGAATCTCCCGAAGGAACCACGCAGCACGCACCCACTTAGACTCCGGACCCCCGCACTGTGAGAAGACATTTGCTGTGAACCACTGCTTTTGTGATGCCTTGTTACAGCAGCCACTGGACACTAGTGGGGGTGGGCTGAGGGATGACGGAGAAAGAACAGAATGAAATCTAGATAGGCGGATGGGCATACAAAGAG
Source organism: Saimiri boliviensis (assembly GCF_048565385.1). NCBI lineage: Eukaryota > Metazoa > Chordata > Mammalia > Primates > Cebidae > Saimiri > Saimiri boliviensis. Next base: position 8,115,100 of record NC_133462.1, on the reverse strand, counting down.
CAGAGCTGGGGTTGACAAAGCGGCTGGAGTCCGGTGCAGGTCTGCCCTTGTGCATGGAGACAGGAAGCAAAGTGAGCGGCAACTCTGAAAACCCAGACGTGCCCTGCTGCTGGGGCGACCCTGCCAGGGGCGTGGATGTGTGTGGGTGGATCGCCACTGACACCCAGCCATGACAGGCCATCTATGACGACGAAGGGAGGAACAAAGTTGCCTGCGAGCACAGAGGAAGGCTAACGGGGATGGCCCGCTCCATTGGGCCAGGTTTTCGTTTGTTCCCTGGTGTATCCGCAACACTTGGAGCAGTGCCTGGTACACAGCAGGGACTCAGTAACTACCATTTACTAAGGACCTACTGTGTAACCGCTGTGGTGCCAGGAGCACTGCACGTGGCGCACCCAGCCCTTCCTGGGTGGTAAACAGGTGCAGACTCCCCAAGGCCACCCAGCAAACAGCAGCCCCAAGATGGGAATCCAGAGCTTTCCGGGGCCAAGTCTTGACCTTCTACCTGGGACAGGAGGGTTTCATTGAGGAAGAGATGTTAGATTTAAGTGCTGGCCATGTGTGGTGGCTCACACCTGTAATCCCAGTACTCTGGGAAGCCGAGGTAGGTGGATCACCTGAGGTCAGGAGTTCCAGACCAGCCTGGCCAACATGACGAAACCCCTTTGTCTCTACTAAAAACACAAAAATTAGCCAGGTGTGGTGGTGGGTGCCTGTGATCCCAGATACAGGTGGGAAGATGACTTAAGCCCAGGAGTTCGAGGCTGCAGTGAGCTGTGATTATGCTACCACACTCCAGCCTGGGCAACAGAGCCAGACTCTGCTCAAAAAAATAAAGTTCTAGCCGGGTGTGGTGGTAGTTCACACCTGTAATCCCAGCACTTTGGGAGGCCGAGGCGGGTGGATCACGAGGTCAAGAGATCGAGACCATCCTGGTCAACATGGTGAAACCCCGTCTCTACTAAAAATACAAAAATTAGCTGGGCATGGTGGCGCGTGCCTGTAATCCCAGCTACTCAGGAGGCTGAGGCAGGAGAATTGCCGGAACCCAGGAGGCAGAGGTTGCGGTGAGCCGAGATCGCGCCTTTGCACTCCAGCCTGGGTAACAAGAGTGAAACTCTGTCTCAAAAAATAAATAAACACATAAATAAAACTTCTGGGAGGCCCCTGAACAATGGCCCCTAGCATTTGGCCGACAGCCACCCGATGGCACTGCTGGCGATGCAGAGCCCAGCATTCGCTGTTTCAGATTCCGGAGAAGCATGACCAGTGGAACCAGAGGGACGAGAAGAGGGGAAAAAGGAGCAGAGAGTGAGGGAGTGGAAAGGAAAGAAAAGAGGGGAAATCAGCGTCCGGCTGGGCCCAGCCCGGGGACATTTGATTCCCGAGGCTCGGGCACTGTTCCCGGACACTGCCTTCCTCACTTGCCCTCCTGTGGGGACCTCTGGCCAGAACCATCACCAGGCGTGTCAGTGCTGGGACTGTCCATCTGTTAGCACAGCAAACCACAAGTCTGCTTCTTAACCATCTCCTCAATCAGTTCCTCTTACCTTTGTATCAAAGAAAATCCAACTGAACCTTGAAGAACAAATCAGCTCCGAGGCTGTCCTTGAAGAACTGAAGTCAACGAACAGACAACTTCCTAAGTGGACCTTATTCAAGTGGCCAAACCAGAGTGCCTTGGGAGCTTGTTGGGCTGGGCCCCCTCACCTTATGTAATTACCCTGCCCGGGGTATGGCCAACCCCATTAATAGAAAACAGAGCAGGCTGGGCGTGGTGGCTCAGGCCTGTAATCCCTAGCACAGGCCTGGGAGGTCGAGGCAGGTGGGTCACCTGAACTCAGGAATTCGAAACCAGCCTGGCCAACACGGTAAAACCCTGTTTCTACTAAAAATACAAAAATTAGCCAGTTGTGGTGGCAGGTGCCTGTAAACCCAGCTACTCGGGAGGCTGAGGTGGAGGTTGTGGTGAGCCAAGATCACGTCACTGCATTCCAGCCTGGGTGACAGAGCAAGACTCCATCTCAAGAACAAAACAAAACAACAGAGCCTTGGAGAGGGGCTGTTTTCCTTTTTCTTTCTTTCTTTCTTTTTTTTTTTTTTTTTTGAGACAGAGTCTCACTACGATCATGGCTCACTGCAGCCTCAACTTTCTGGGCTCAAATGATCCTCCTGCCCCAGGCTTCTGGTAGCTGGGATTACAGGTACACACCACCAGGCCCAGCTAGAATTTTTGTAGAGATAGGGTCTCACTACATTGCCCAGGCTGGTCTTGAACTCCTGGGCTCAGGCCATCCTCCCACCTCAGCCTCCCAAAGTGCCAGAGGTTGCTTTTCGAAGTCAAATCTGTGGCATGGAATTCAGCTCCTCTCCCACCCCCAGCGCTCACCTCCATCGAAAGGACACCCTCCTTCACAGAACCGGGCGTCCCCAGCAGCAAGGAGGGAGGAAGGGATACAGATACCTGTGGGTTTTCAACTGTCCTGTCTCTCCTCCTTATGCCACCTGGCATTCTGGTCCCATTTTGCTCCCTGAACCTTTCAACCTACAGGTATAACCGACTTGCATTAAGGATGAGAGACCCTTGGGGAGACAAAGGAACAGGGTGTGTGCGCCCGTCTCTGTGGGCTCCTCAGGGAGAAGCTGTGATAGATCAGCCTGTCTTTCCCCCAGTCTGTCACTGGGACCTTTACTGTGTGTTCAATGCCTCAATGCTCCTGTGTGCTCACTACCCAGGAGGCCGGACCACCCCTGCTCCAACCCAGTGACCCTGTGAGCATTCAGAAAAACGAAAACTAAATTCCTTTTGTGAATAGGTAGCATGTTCACACTGTTCTAGCTCCAAAGGTACAAAAGGGAACATTGTGGCCTGTCTTCCCCGAGCCCCACAGCCGCCCAGCCCTGCTCCCTGGAAACAGGCCGTTAGCTTTCTGTTGCACGTGTTTGCAGAGACTTGCTGGGCATTTAAGCAAAAGCATGGTTTGCACTATCCCCACGTACACAAAATGCAGCCTGTCAGACGCCCTGTTCTGCAACTGTTCTTTCTTTAGGTCTCTTAGAAATCATTTTAAGCAGGCTTATTCGCCTCACCTGAGTAGGTGAGGAAACTGGGGCCCTCAGAGGGGGGCCGACCTGCCCAGGGCACCAAAACCCTGCTTCCACCACTTGCTACACAGGACTGCCTCAAGGCGGTAGCTAAAAGATTCATGGATTCCCTGGTTCTCAATCTCCTTCTTTCCCTTGAATCACTTCCCAGCTAATGAGCAATTACTTTCTCCTTTCGACTCCGAGGCCCAGAAGCTCCCAAAGGGGCTCAGGTGGTGGGACCAATAGCAATTTTCCCAGCAGGAAAAAACGCATCAGCTCAGACAACCATGGAAAAGGCAGGAAACAGATTTTAAGGAGGATTCTAGAACCATCACTCTTCCTATAAAACAACAGGACTGGAAGCTATTTCAGGAACACTCTGGTGCCCAGGCTCTCCTTCTTTTTTGACCAAGAACCATTTTGTTTCTTTCCCTTGTATTAAAAGACCCCCGCCCCTCCCCTCCGGCAACTGCATTAAAATTTTTTTTGTTTTTCAAAGACAGGGTCTCACTCTGTCTCCCAGGCTGGAGTGCAGTGGCGCAATCACAGCTGAGCCTCGCCCTCCTGGGCTCCAGTGATCCTCCCACCTCTGCCTCTAGTAGCTGGGATTGCAGGTGTGAGCCACACCAGTTTTTTTTTTTTTTTTTTTTTGAGACAGAGTCTCACTCTGTTTCCCAGGCTGGAGTGCAGTGGTGCAATCTCGGCTCACTGCATCCTCTACCTTCTGGGTTCCAGTGATTCTCCTGCCTCAGCCTACCAAGTAGCTGGGATTATAGGCCTGTACCACCATGGCCAGCTAATTTTTGTATTTTTAGTAGAGACAGGGTTTCACCATGTTGGACAGGCTGGTCTTGAACCCTTAACCTCAAGTGATCCACCTGCCTTGGCTTCCCAAAGTGTTGGGATTACAGACGTGAGCCACCACGCCTGGCCAGGAGTTTCTTTTTAGTGTGATGAAAGTGTTCTAAAATTGATTGTGGTGATGGCTGCACTACTCTGTAATGTACTAAAACCACTAAGTTAGACACTTTGATAAATGGATATGGATTACACAGTATCTCAATGAAGCCATTCAACCAACCAACCAACCAGGGGGTGCTGGGAAGGGGCTGAGGGGCCACAGTGAGGTCAGGGAGGGGCACAGGCTCCGGGCTCAGAGTTGACTTTACCCCGAGGGCAATGGCATGGGCGGAGGAGTTTCTAAGGGCAGGCCCCTGCCTTCCTTGGGGTGTCCAATAATGCTGGTTGAGAACAGGCGGGGGAGGAGCCTGGAGCGAAACGCTCCGGGCAGTGGTACAGGCACAGCACACAAACGCCTGGAGGGTGACTGAGGCTTCAGGGCTGAGGGACTCTGAGAGCAGCAAACGGAACGGCGCACACCTGTACCCCTCCGCAGCCTCTCTCCTCGCCCCAACACCGGCTTCCCCTGGGAGAGGCAGTGATGTCAGTGGGGAAGGAGGGAAGGGCCCAGGCCGGGCTGTGGTAGAGACGGTTGCCTTGGAGGGTTTCTCTGGGAACCAAGTGAAGGCAGCCTGAGGATGGCGGCAGGGTGGCTTTCATTCTGAGACCTGGACGCAGCCCCAGCCCCTCTCTGGCGCCCGGCAGCCATCTCCACAATCACATTTCCTGGCTTTTCTCACGAACTCAGACTATTTCCCGGGCTTTACCTGTTCTCACTCACTTAACCTTCCCCAGCAACATCATGAGGGAACTATCATACTTCCCATTTATAAATGAGGAAACCTTAAATCACCCGTGTAAAGTCCCACAGCCAGGAAGGGCTAGCCCAGGCGTCTGCCTGGCCCCAAAGCCGAGCTCGTAACCGCACCGAGCCTCTCCAACCTGGCCTTTTCTTGCTCCCTACCACCACCACCGCCCCCTGCCACATCCAGTCCCCTTCCCACTCTCTAGAGTCTTCCTGGGCCATCTCCATGACCTTCCAGACCAGCCTGGGCTTCACGCTCGAATCCATTTGGGGTAATGCGCCTGCCCCAGCTGCAGATGATGGCCTGAGACGCCTGCGTCCGCTGCTTACCACCCTCCCATCCATTCCTGCTTTGTGGTAGGTCAGGAAGAAGAGGGCAAAGAATTCTGCATCAAACTGGGCTAAGGCCTGGCACTCTGATGGCTGCTGACCCTCAAAGCTCTCCATGGGGAGTACCCCATGCTGTTGAGGGGGCACGTAGGGAGCCTAGGGGTCCTGTGAAGCCCTCCCATCGTGGTTCCTGCCTCTACCTCTCTCCCTGCACCTTCTACCATGACTAGCCATCCTATTGAGTGCTGGCTGGGCTCAAGCTGGGTACTTTCCTCCATGCCCAAGTGACCCTGTAGGAACCATGCATCCTGGGCCAGCTGGATGCAGGAGCCGCTTCCCCTGGACGTGGCGGTGGCTCTCACCTCCCTTTCCCCATCTTGGCAGGATGAGCACATTTGCTGCAAGAAAGCAGCCCCGATGACAAGCCCATTCCTGAATCACGTCTCAACACAGACAGCACGAAGTCCTAACCAGAGACCACCATTCCTGAATCACGTCTCGACACAGATAGCACGAAGTCCAAACCAGAGCTGACCATTCCTGAATCACGTCCCAACACAGACAGCACGAAGTCCAAACCGCAGAGCTGACCATTCCTGAATCACGTCTCGACAGACAGCACAAAGTCCGAACCACAGAGACGACCACACACCCCTTCTGGCTCAGAGCTGCTGGCTGTTTCTCAATGATCACCGGCACTAGCTTCCTCTGCTTCTCCTGGCTCCGGGTCAAACAGACCCTCATTATGAGCTTGCCCGTGCTCCCACCAGTCTCCCACTCAGAGCAATGCCCCACTCCCTTAAACCCACCCCAAAGTCACGTGACACAGCCCAACTCCTAAAGTTAGTCCAAACGCCTCCTTACTGAGGTGTCCTTCAGGTCCCTGCAGGGGACAGTCTTCCTGCCGCAATGAGTGATGTGCTCCTGGTGGCCTCTGGCTGGGGGTGTGGATGGCAGGATAGAAGACAGTAATAAGACACCAACCCCCTCCGGCCCACCCACCTCCCACGGCTTCTGCTTCCAGCAGGCATCCCGACCCTAAGGAAGGACTCTCTAGAGACCTCCTCCTCTGCTCCCTAGAAATAACGGCTTCCCCACTTCACAAGGGACCAAGCTGAGTCACGAGGCCCTGCTCTGTCTCCCTGCTGGTAAAGTCCAGCACAGAGGGGCCAGCCCCAATCCTTGGAGACTTCTGGAATGAGGGCTCAGTTCCTTTTGCTCTCTGCTATGGGCAGAGATGACGACAGCTGTGGGGAGGGAAAGTCACTGAATACAAAGGTCACAGAGGGCCAGCTGCCTGAGTCCTGTCCACATTTGTGGTTTGCTAGGGTTTTCCAGGTTTTTCTGAATTACTTGCCTACCTTTAAAACTTGGCTGTCACACACACACAGAAAATCTGGATTTCCAGCTTCTCCTGTGAAGCCAGCAGCTCTGCCAGCATTGCTGTGGCCCTGGTGCCTTTCAGGGGCCCGGGCCTTTTCCCGTGTCAACTCCCTGTCCCTCCACACTGCCCTGAGGGAGTTCTATTACTGTGCCCATTTTACTGATGAGGCAACCACAGGTCAGAGGGTGCAGTATCTTGTCCCAGGTCACATGGCACTAAGTGACAGCCTCCTGGGCTCTAGGACACTGTCAGTTGTCATCAGTTTGCTGTGTCCTTTTTTGTGTGTAAGAGCTGTGACTGCTTCTGATAAAGGGACAAGGCTGGTGCGAGGGAGGGAAGGGGCTCCGGAGGACTCTGGGCCACGTGGCAGCCTGTGCTGCCTCCCAGCCCCCATGTCGTCCTCTCCGTAACTGAGCTGGCCTTGGCCTTCCTGCCCTTGTTTGCCAGGACTCCCACCTTCAACCCCGGCAGCCCTGGCCTACGTGACCCAGTTCCCCTCCCTGGCTCCTCTCAGGGACCTCGGTAACACATCCCCTGGCCCCCGTGCTAACTCATTAGAAAATGTATTGATGCCTACGGAAATAGCAGCACAGGGCTGGGGGTTGTGGGGAACAATTCTGGGAATCAGGAGGGCCCTGACTTTGTCCTGGAAGTGCTCGGGGGAGCAGTCACGTAGGCGGACATCTGTGCGAGGTGGATCTGAAAGCAGAAGCAGGCGTGGCGGGAACAGAGAAGCACGCAGCAGGCACTGGCTTCACCAACACCATCTCCATGGTGCTGCCACACCAGGTTCCAGAGCAGAACGATCCTATATGCCAGGGCCTGCTCTAGGTATTTTTCACACATTTACACATTTAACCCTCAAAACCACCACGTGCAATGGACCATCTCATCCCCATTTTATATCGGGGGAAACTGAGTCACAGAGCAAGGATGCTGCTTGCTGAGGGTCACGGAAGTGGCGGAGTTGGGGGAACTGAGTCAGAGAGAGAGGATGCCACCTGCTGATGGTCACAGAGGGGGTGGACTTTGGGTGTGAACCCAGTACAGATCCAGGGCCCACACTCTGACCTGTTCTGCAGAAGGTGGCTGAGGCTCGGGCAGATGAGGGCCCTGCCTGCATTCCAGTCTACAACTTGGTGCCAGGCTTAGGACCAGAACCCTGGTCTGTCTGATGCAAACCTCATGGCCTTTTCCATCACACAGGAGACCACCTTGATTGGGAAATCAGCGAGGGGTTGCAGCAACAGCAGCGCGATGGGCCGGTGCAAGTGAAAATCGATAGCGTTGGCAACCGTGAGCAGCAGGCCTGAGCCGAGGGTCGGGACTTGGAGACCTCCCAGAGCCTGTACCATGGGCCTCGGGGCCCTGGGAGCTGTTCACAATCCCCGTTACCTCTCGGGACCCCAGTCTTGTCTCCTGCTAACAAGGCTCTGTCATCTGAGGCTCCCTCTCGGCACCAAGCCTCAGGTTCTCAGGGTCCTGCACAGGTGGCTGATCTCCCTCCCTCTCTCCGCCCCGCCCACTGATGCTGTGCTGCTAACCAGGAGTGGCTGCCAGGTGTGCTGGGGCCCCCAGAGAATCCTCCAACTTCCCCTCCCCATCAAAGAGCCAGGGCTGATGCAACCTGCCTGTAATCACCGCCTCACTCCCCAAGCCAGGCCCCTCCGCACCAAGAAAGAGTCCAGTAGCCCCACCTTTGCTTCAAGCCCCAGCTGAGGATGTTGAAGGGGAGCTCGAGGATAGGGAAGGCCACGGAATGAGTCCTGAAGGGGCCAAAGGCCTGGGTTAGGAATGGGCACAAGAGAGGACTCACAGTTCAAAGACCTGGGGAGCGGGGGCTACAGGCAACCACTGACAACCCACGGTGAATTAAGAACAGGTTGGGAGGGGCTGGAGAGCTAAGGGTGGGAACTGGTACCCACTCAGCCTGAGTCCAGCTGCTTGGGTGGGCTGGGCTGAAGTGGGTGGGACCCAACAGCCAGAGAGAGAAAACGGCAAAAGGGCTGAGGAGGTGGGGGAGGGGAAGCAGAGTCCCTGCCCATGCAGCCAGCATAAACGGCACACAGTCAGCACCAAAATTCTCTTACTGATCAGGTTATTAAAAAATACCCAGGCCCGGCAGGGCGCGGTGGCTCATGACTGTAATCCCACCACCTTGGGAGGCCACGGCGGGCGCATCACCTGAGGTCCAGAGTTTGAAACCAACCAAGATGGTGAAACACTGTCTCTACTAAAAATACAAAATTAGTCGGGCGTGATGATGCACACCCTGTAATCCCAGCTACTCAGGAGGCTGAGGCAGGAGAATTGCCAGAACCCAGGAGGCGGAGGTTTCGGTGAGCCAAGATCAGGCCATTGCACTCCAGCCTGGACAAGAGCAAAACTCCATCTCAAAAAAAAAAAAAAAAAAAAAAAAAAAAAAAAAAAAAAAGAAAAGAAAAGAAAAGAAAAGAAGTATCCTACCTGGCCATCCTCTCAATATCCCTCAATCCCAGTCTAAGTATGAAACAAAAACCAAATGGAAGCACATTCCATAAAATACCCAACCAGCACTTTTCAAAACTGTCAAGGTCATGAAGGACAAGGAAAGTCTAAACCTGTTACAGGCCTGTAATCCCAGCACTTCGGGAGGCTGAGGCAGGCGGATCGCCAGGTCAGGAGTTTGAGACCAGCCTAACATGGTGAAACCATCTCTATTACAAAATACAAAAATTAGATGGGCATGGTGGCGTGCACCTGTAATCCCGGCTACTCAGGAGGCTGAGGCAGGAAAACTGCTTGAACCTGGGAGGTGGAGGTTGGAGTGAGCCATTGCACTCCAGCCTGGGTGACAGTGAGACTCCCTCTCAAGAACAAAACAGAACAAACAAAAAAACCCACTCCCCATGTACAATCTAGAAGGTCTTCTTACAAGAAGATTCTGGCAGGGGTGCAGGGTGGGCAGGGCACAACTGTGCCTCCTTACCACTGGCAGTCTGTCCAACAGTCTACCCTTAATTCCATCTGCTTTTGCTCAAAAACCTATACTGAGAAGTGGAAGGAAGTTGGTCCTGAAATCTCCTTTGTAAAGTGGATGACCAGTCATAGTTTGAAAGCACTTACTGCACAGGAATAGAAAGAGAACACATCCACCTTAATTACAGCAATAACAGTAACCACCTTTTACACAGCACCTACTGTGTACCAGACACAGTCTACCTGTTTAACATGAATTAACTCATTTAATCCTCTTAACAGTCTTAAGAGGTAGGAGCTGTTTTTGAGACAGGGTCTCACTCTGACACCAAGGTTGGAGTATGGTGGCCCAATCTTGGCTCACTGCAACCTCTGCCCCTCCCCAGGGTTCAAGTGATCCTCCTTCCTTAGCCTCCCAAGTAGCTGGGACCATAGGAGCAAACCACCACACCTAGCTATTTTTTTTGTATTTCTGGTAGAGATGGGGTTTCACCAAGTTACTGAGGCTGGTCAATTTCTGACCTCAAGCAATTTGCCCAGAATGCTGGGATTACAGGTATGAGCCACTGCACCTGGCCCAGCAGCAGGTACTCTTAATGCCACTTTGTACCAAAGGGGAAACTGAGGCACAGGGAAAGGAAATGAGTAGGGTCGCACAGCTAATAAGTGGGGTGCAGTTAGGTTTTGAACTCATATAATCTGGCTCCAGAGTCTATGCCAGGGATGGATACTCTTTTGGCTTCCTGGGCCCACGCTAAGAATTGTCTTGGGCCACATAAAATACACTAACAATAGCTGATGAGCAATAGATAAATAAATAGAATCGCAAAAAAATTTGTATAATGTTTTAGGAATGTTCTGGGCTACATGTGGAGCCACAAGTGGGACAAGCTCAGTCTGTGCTCTGGGCTGCTATGCTACATACTGCATAGGTGGTAACACAGCCCCTACAGCCAAAGTAAGTACAGGGCAAGTGCTCCAAGAGAAGGTGGTCAGATCCCGAGAAGGACTTCCTGCCTGCCACAGGGACGGGAGGAGAAAGAAGTCCATGTGTAACGCTCAATACCAGGGTTCCTCCACCTTCTCTGGACCTTGATTCACTCTCTTAACTGCCACAGAAGGGATGAAGGTTGAACTCCAGCTGGGATGTCCTGATGTGGATGGGACAAGGTGGGTTTCTGCAACAGAGAAAAGACCAACATCCACTTCAGCTGGTGGAGGGCCCAGGGCAGGAGAAGGGGCAAGATGGCTACCCTGTCTTTTGACCAAAGGGAAACAGAGATCTTCCATTTTTGGCAGGGTTGGGAGATAGCTCCTATCCAGTGGAGGCTAAGGCCTGTCTGAAAGGAAGCCAAGGCAAGGGATGGAGAAAAGAATGAAGCTGGGACCTCGATGCATGAATCCCTGCCAGGGGATGGAGGTGAGGACGGCTGGAAGCGGACACTTTGGAGGAATGAGAGAGACAGAAGAATGACCCACCAGCAGGTGTTGGCCAGTCCAATTCCTGCGGCTCCTGCAAGCGGGGAGGAAGAAGTGAGACTGGGCCCCAGAGTTTCTATTAATAATAAAATACGGCTGGGCACGGTACTTCACGCTTGTAGCCCCAGCACTTTGGGAGGCCGAGGCGGGTAGATCACAAAGTCAAGAGATAGAGACCATCCTGGCTAACCTGGCGAAACCTCGTCTCTATTAAAAATACAAAAATTAGCCCGGAGTGGTGGCTCGTACCTGTACTCGTGCCAGCTACGCTGTAGGCTGAGGGCAGAAGAATCACCTGAACCCGAAAGGGGGAGGTTGCAGTGAGCCGAGACTGCACCACTGCTTTCCAGCCTGGGTGACAAAGCGACCCTCTTGTCTCAAAAATAAAATAAAATAAAGTATGTTGAACAGGAATGTATGAGTTGAACTCTGTGCATAAAGCCTGGCGGACACATTGTCCAGAGTCTCATAAACCCACCAGGAGAGTTGATTTTCTTATTTTGCAGACAGGGAAGCGAGGTGAGAGGGAACTTATTTGCCCGAGGCCACCCTGGCAGGTCTGCGTTGCGGAGGGGGCTGTGACTCATGCTGGACTCTAACCCACGAGGGTTCTAAGGGTCAGCAGTTGGGGGATGGAGATGAAAAGTGTGGCTGGCAGGAAATTCTGGAAGCAGGGAAAGGGAAATTAACTGATGCCGGTCTGCGGGAAGAGAATGAGACTGGATTCTCAATCACAGGAGGAGGCAGGCCCAGGCCTCAGAAGCGGAAAGAGAAACCAGAGCCTAGAGTCGCGAGGAAAAACCAGACCTCGGAGCCACAAGCAGGAGGGGGCCGAACCCTGTGAGCGGGAAGTAGGGAGTCGGATCCTCTGATCCCCACGAGGAGGGGACCGGGCTGCCTCCCGCTTGGGGCCGCGCGAGGGCGGGGCGCGGAAGGATCCGGGCGGGCCGTGCTGCGCCACCCCGGGTATATGTATCCCCAGTCCCCGGGGCCGCCTCATTCCCGGTCCTCAGTTCACAGTCTTCACTACAGCGTCGCCTCCTCCGCCCGCGTAACCCCGCCATGGCTCTGTAGCCGCGACCCCTTTGTGCCCCCAGCCCGTCTCCGCGCCTGCGCTCTCCGCTCCCACCTTCTTTCTTCAGCCGAGGCCACCGCTGCCTCTTCCTGCCGCAGCCATGGAGTGAGTAACCGCTCGCCTCTCCCTGTCCAACCGCCTTTCCCGCGCTTTCGCAGCTCGTGGCCCTCTTTAGGGAGCCTTGGGGGTGGGGAGCCAAGAGCGGGGAATCACGGTCGCGCAGGCGCAGAACAGGGACGGTGGACCGTAGGCGCGCGGTTGCGCATGCGCATGGGGCCCGGGGCCGTGTGGGAGAGTTCTAGACTTCTTGTTTGTCAGCCCGCGTGCGGCTGCGCCTGCGCATTCCAGGGGAGGGTGTGCTTTTTTCTAAACGATTCTGTGCGTGCTTGGTTGCTCCTGCGCAGTAGCACACTAGTGCCCCGTATGAATGAGCCGCGGGTCCCGTGCGGCGTCACACACCCGCATTGATACCCAGGAGGGCGGCGGTGTAAAAGCAATTGGACCGCTCCGGCGGCGGAGCATGCACTTTGGCCCTGGGGGACAGAGCCGTGTGTAGACAGGTGGCGTTCGGGTAGCCATTCTCTGTCAATCCCCTCTACCCTCCTCCACCCTTCCGGCTCCACGTTGCTCTGACTCACAGCACAGCTTTCTTCCATTTCAACTAGGCACCTGCTGAGGCGGGGACTCACGTAGATTGACAGGGCAGAAGGCGGGCTTAGAGGGAACCTCTTTAAACAGGTGGAACCAGAACCACGTCGTCACGATGGGTGGGACTTAGGGAGTCCATTGTGAGGAGGGGCGGGGCCAAGGCAACCGTTAGCTGAGGGATGGGACAAAGAGGCGGGGCCTCTAGGGGATCGGGGGCGGAGCTAAATAAACAATAAGGGGCGGGGCTTGGAGGGGCAGTAGCAAGGCGAGGCGTGGGATTTGAGTCGATAACATTAAAAGGCTGGGACCTGCGGCGGTTCCCCTGGGAACTGATTTGGGATGGAAGCTAGGAAGGCAGTGGGGCCAAAAGGAAATATTTTAGAGGAAGGGGCGTGGCTGGAAGAAAATGTCCCTAGGATTGAGTTTTTCTATGAAGCGAAATATTCTGAGGTGGATGGGAGGGGCCTAAGGTAATCCCCCCGGAGACCCTTAGGTAGGTTCTGTATTGGAAGAGGTGAGGCATCGGTCCTACCTTAGTACCTAAATTGAGTTCCTTGGTGGCGGGTGGGGCTCAGAGATTTGGGGAGGGGCAAATTTAGAATTCGGAGAGAGAGAGGCTTAGTCCTAAACCCTGGTTGGAAGGGGGAGGAAGGAGCCCCATGGACGTGCCTGGGGGTGTGGCTTGGCTTCCCCGTGATTTTTGGCTGGTGGGCGAGGTTGGTCCTGATCCCACCCACTCTTGTCTCACGCGTGTAGGTCTTCCACTTTCGCCTTGGTGCCCGTCTTCGCCCAGCTGAGCAACCTTCAGAACCTCGTCCCAGTTGCTGCTGCAGCCTCTCCTGTTGCCATCAGTGCCCAGCCCCTGGGCTACCGACATGTCACTCCTGGCGACCCTGGGGCTGGAGCTGGACAGGGCCCTGCTCCCAGCTAGCGGGCTGGGATGGCTCGTAGACTATGGGAAACTCCCCCCGGCCCCTGCCCCCTTGGCTCCCTTTGAAGTTCTTGGGGGAGCCCTGGAGGGCGGGCTTCCAGTGGGGGGAGAGCCCCTGGCAGGTAAGGGCAAGTGGAAGGTGGAGCTGGGGAGTGGAGGGCAGGGGAAGAGGGGGGAGGAAGAACTCATTCATGTATTCAGTAAATATTGAGTGCCTACCTTGTGCCAGGCGCTGTTTTAGGTGTGAGGATGCTGTCAGGAACCAGAAGAACATGGTCTGTGCCCTCCAGCAGCTCACACTCTGAGAAGTAGATCAGAGACAAATTAAATGAGGGTGTGTTGGAATAAGTCAGAAACACCTAGCCGCTGAGCTACAAAATGCCAAAGGGGACCTAATTTAGAATGAGTAGCTAGGAGCCAGGCGGGGTGGCGCACACCAGTCAGCGCTTTGAGAGGCTGAGGCAGGCGGATCTCCTGAGGTCAGGAGTTTGAGACCAGTATGGCCAACATAGTGAAACCCTGTCTCTACTAAAAATACAAAAATTAGTTGGGTGTGGTGACAGGCGTAATCCCAGCTGCTGGGGAGGCTGAGTCAGGAGAATCGCATGAACCTGGGAGACAGAGGTTGCAGTCAGCTGAGATTACACCATTGCACTCCCGCCTGGGCAACAAGAGGGAAACTCCTTCTCCAAAAAAAATAAAAATAAAAATAAAAACGGGAGCCAGGAAACGTTCTCCAAGTAGGTAGCATGTTGAGGGGGTAGAACTGCTTGAGGCCTGAAGTTCAGGACCAGCCTGGGCAACATAGTGAGACCTCATGTCTATAGAAAATTTTTTAAAAATTAGCCAGGCATGGTGGCACATGCCTGTAGTCCCACCTACTCAGGAGGCTGAGATGGAAGGATCACTTGAGCCTGGGAGGTCTAGGCTGCAGTGAGCCAAGATGGTGCCACTGCATTGCAGCCTGGGCAGCAGAGTGAAACCCTCTTAAAGGAGGAGGAGGGAAGGAATGCGCCAAGAAAACACTCAAGGGAAGAGCATTTTAGTTGGAGGGAACAGCATATGCAGAAGGCCTCCTGAGGCAGGAATCATTTCATTCGTTACTGTAGCCTAAATGCTTGGCACATAGTGGGTTTTCAGTAATAAATGAGTAAAGAATGAAACAGGTATGTGTGCGCACACACGTGTGGGTGATGTGATGTAGTTTGCCTTTTAAGAATAGAGACAGGCCGGGCGCGGTGGCTCATGCCTGTAATCCCAGCACTTTGGGAGGCTGAGGCGGGTGGATCACAAGGTTAAGACATTGAGACCATCCTGGTCAACATGGTGAAACGCCGTCTCTACTAAAAATACAAAAAATTAGCTGGGCATGGTGGCGCATGCCTGTAATCCCAGCTACTCAGGAGGCTGAGGCAGGAGAATTGCTTGAACCCAGGAGGCGGAGGTTGCGGTGAGCCGAGATCGCGCCATTGCCCTCCAGCCTGGGTAACAAGAGCGAAACTCCGCCTCAAAAAAACAAAACAACAACAACAACAACAAAAAATTGAGACACCGCAGATACAGAGTACTCCGTAGATGAGATGGTTGAAGAAATGCTTGGCTGACTGTTGATTGAGTCATTGGTTGGTTGGCTGCTGCTTTATTTTTTTCTTTTTAAATTTTTCTTCTTTTTCCTGGGGTCCTCTTATAGATGGGTCACCAGCAACTCAGGGAATTTTATGTTCCCCCCATTTTAATCCCAGGTGATGGCTTCTCTGACTGGATGACTGAGCGAGTTGATTTCACAGCCCTCCTCCCTCTGGAGCCCCCCTTGCCCCCAGGCACCCTCCCCCCAACTTCCCCAACCCCACCTGACCTGGAAGCTATGGCCTCCCTCCTCAAGAAGGAGCTGGAACAGATGGAAGACTTCTTCCTAGATGCCCCGCTCCTCCCGCCACCCTCCCCACCACCGCCGTTGCCGCCACTGCCACCGCCATTGCCGCCACCACCACCAGCCTCATCCTTCCCCCTTCCCCTCCCCTCCCTTGATGCCCCCCAGGCCCCTGTCTTGGATGCTCTGGATTTGTTGGCCATCTACTGCTGCAACGAGGCCAGGCAGGGGGAGGAGGGGATGGCGCCCCTGCCCCCGATACAGCAGCCCCCTCTTCCTCCTCCACCTCAACCTTCTCGCCCGGCCCCCTACCCCCATCCCATCACCCCCCGAGGGGACCGCAAGCAAAAGAAGAGAGACCAGAACAAGTCAGCAGCTCTGAGGTACCGCCAGCGGAAGCGGGCAGAGGGTGAGGCCCTGGAGGGCGAGTGCCAGGGGCTGGAGGCGCGGAACCGTGAGCTGAGGGAACGGGCAGAGTCTGTGGAGCGTGAGATCCAGTACGTCAAGGACCTGCTCATCGAGGTGTACAAGGCCCGGAGCCAGAGGACCCGCAGCTGCTAGAAGGCTGGGGTGTGGCTTCTGGGGGCTGGTATTGAGCCCTGGCCCCACCATTCCCCTGCCTCCACCTTCATTCCAAACCCCTCTGTCAGCTGGGTGCAGTGGCTCATGCCTGTAATCCCAGCACTTTGGGAGGCCAAGGCAGGAGGATCGTTTGAGGCCAGGAGTTCAATACCAGCCTGGGAAACATAGCAAGACCCTGTCTCTATTAAAAAAAAAAAAAAAATCAACCCTTTTGCTCCCCAAAACCACCCAGCTCCTCTCTGCTTTTATCCTTTTATTCTCTCTGCTTTTATCACCTCTCTTTTGTATTTCTGGATTTTCTTCCCTCTTCTCACCTCCACATCATGAGATGTTTGGCCTTAGTCATTGTCTGTGCCCTCGATGTAACAGCGGAGGCACCGAGGCCCACAGGGAACGCGGGAAGCTGCTGGGAGCTTGGAAACCTGGTCTCTTGCATTTCAAACCTGGTTTCCTGCAGGTGGTTCTCTGGGGTGGGTGGAGGCGCTACAGGACAGAGCGAGGCACTATGCAAATGAGGATGTAAGTTGGGGTGGCTTTAAGAAGGGGACACATATCCTACAGGCCAAAAGCAGGCCAGGTGACCTTGGGACACAGGGCTAGGGGAGGGAGCATAAAGGCCAGGTTTGCAGACTAGGAGGATGGGCAGGCCCATGAAAGGAGGGGCAGGGCCGGGCAGTAGTGGGTGGGTGACTGGGTTCCTTTTAGCTCTGGGGGAAAGTCAGTGTTTTGTGAAGGTGTTGGAGAGGGGCTGTGTCTAGGTGAGGGATGGTGGGGTACTGATTTTTTGGGGAGGTTATAAGCAAAAATAAAATGAAGCATTTCCTCTGGCCTGTGTATCTTGTCTTTGAGAGAAGCAGCTGGGGAGAGGGTTGCCTTGTAATCTCAGCACTTTGGGAGGCCAGGGTGGGGACAGATCGCCTGAGGTCAGGAGTTTAAGACCAACCTAACCAACAAGGTGAAATCCCATCTCTACGAAAACTACAAAATTAGCTGGGCGTGGTGACGTGTGCCTGTAATCCTGGCAACTTGAGAGGCTAAGGCAGGAGACTCATTTGAGCCCAGGAGATGGAGGTTGCAGTGAGCCAAGATCGTGCCATCGCACTCCAGCCTGAGAAACAAGAGTGAAACTCCCGTCTCAGAAAAACAAATATACAACAACGACAAACCCAAAAAAGACAAGAGAGCAGGGTGGGTGCAGTGGCTCATGCCTGTAATCCCAGCACTTTGGGAGGCTGAGGTGGGTGGCTCACTTAAGGTCAGGAGTTCAAGACCAGCCTGGCCAACATGGTGAAACCCCATCTCTACTAAAAATACAAAAAAATTAGCCAGGTGTGGTGGTGCATGCCTGTAGCCCCAGCTACTTGGGAGGCTGAGGCAAGAAAATCACTTCAACCCAGGAGATAGAGGTTGCAGTGAGCCAAGATTGCGCCACTGCACTCCAGCCTGGGTGACAGAGTAAGACTGTCTAAAACGAAACAAAAAAAGCAAAGAAACCCAGCCTGGCCAACATGTCGAAATCCTGACTCTGCTAAAAATACAAAAATCAGCCAGGCATGGTGCTGCACACCTGTGATCCCAGTTACTTGAGAGGCTGAAGCAGGAAAATCGCTTGAACCCGGGAGATGGAGGTCGCAGTGAGTGGAGACTGCGTCCCTGCACTCCAGCCTGGGCAACAGACTGGGAGACTGTCTCAAAAATAATAATAAAGGGGCAAAAAAAAGTTTGTGAATGGCTGTGTTGGCATTTATTTCCATTTAATCTCAAGCCTGGAGATTTCTGGACCACCAAGATTGGTCAACTGGGGCTGAAACTCCACCTGTGGGCTGACTTATCCCTAGCTGCAGATTCCTGCCTCCTCCACCCAGCGGCAAAGCATCTTTACATGCAACAGTGCTGAATCTGACTGAAGCCTGTGTGCCTGGAAAGCAGTGATGGTGAAGAAATCCCCCACTTTTCTGGCAGACACCTGTAATCCCAACACTTTGGGGGGCCAAAGTGGGAGGATCGTTTGAGCCCAGGAGCTTGAGACCAGCCTGGGCAACATAGTGAGACCCTGTATCTATAAAAAGTGTTTTAAAGAAACTAACACCACCAGCCTGTCCAATATGGTGAAACCCATGTTTACTAAAAAGTACAACAAAAATTAGCTGGGCATGGTGGCGCACGCCTGTAGTCCCAGCTACTTGGGAGGCTGAGGCAGGAGAACCACTTGAACCTGGGAAGCGGAGGTTGCAGTGAGCCAAGATTGTGCCACCGCACGCCAGCCATGGTGGCAGAGCAAGACTCTGTCTAAAAAAAAATTCTCCCACATTTTTTGCATTCCAGGAGATGGCTTACTGAGAAGAACCACCCTTCCCTATGTGACGTAGATGAGACTTGAGGATGAATCCCTCATCTACCTAAGACAAGGGCAGACAAAAACCCTCCAAATTCCCATTTCTTGAACCAGACTTACACTAGTTCTCTCTCCTCCCTGCCAGGCCTCTGAATTTCAGTCCATCCACGGCCCCTCCTTAAGCACCTCTCCTGAGAAAAGTGAAACATTCCCTGGTCTGTTGTCCTGTACAATAGCCTTTTCATCTGGTTTTCCCAGAGCTGGTTCTTCCAGCTTTGTTTATTCCTCCCCATAAAGAGGAGGATGTACATGTGGCTCATGCCTATAGTCCCAGCACTTTGGGAGGCTGAGGTGGGAAGATCCTTTGACTGGAGTTTCAGAGCAGCCTGGGCAACATAGTGAGACCCCATCTCTACAAAAAAATTAAAAATTGGCCATGCATGCTGGCACGTGCTTATAGTCCCTAGCTACTCTGGAGGCTGAGGCAGGAGGATCCCTTGAGCCCTCAAGTTCAAGCCTGCAGTGAGCCACTCAATCAGCCTGGGTGACAGTGACATCCTATCTCTATTTTTTTTTTTTTTTTTTTTAAAGAAAAAGGAGCCAGGCACGGTGGCTCATGCCTGTAATCCTAGCACTTTGGGAGGTCGAGGTGGGCAGATCATTTGAGGTCAAGAGTTTGAGACCAGCCTGGCCAACATGGTGAAACCCTGTCTACTAAAAACACAAAAATTAGCTGTGTGTGGTGGTGTGCACCTGTAATCCCAGCTACTTGGGAGCTTGAGGCAGGAGAATGTTTTGAACCCAGGAGGCAGAGGTTTGCAGTGAGCTGAGATTGTGCCACTACACTCCAGCCTGGGTGACAGAGTGAGACTGTCTCAAAAAAAAAAAAAAAAAGGAAAAACAAAACAAAACAAAACAACCCTGCCCAACTCTTGTCTCACTTGCAAATCTTTTCCTTCTCTCTATTGCAGTAGCCTCACCTTTATAGCAAATAGTCCCTCCCCCACCTTGAAAATCCTTTCTTTTTTTTTTTTTTTTTTTTTTTTGAGACGGAGTTTAGCTCTTGTTGCCCAGGCTGGAGTGCAATGGCACAATCTCGGCTCACCACAACCTCTGCCTCCTGGGCTCAGGCAATTCTCCTGCCTCAGCCTCCTGAGTAGCTGGGATTACAGGCACGCGCCACCACGCCCAGCTAATTTTTTGTATTTTTAGTAGAGACGGGGTTTCACTATGTTGACCAGGATGGTCTTGATCTCTTGACCTCGTGATCCACCCGCCTCAGCCTTCCAAAGTGCTGGAATTACAGGCTTGAGCCACCGCGCCCGGCATGAAAATCCTTTCAAATAAAGTCTCTCTCTACAAGGCTGCAGTGAGCTGTGATCGTGCCACTGCACTCCAGCCTGGGTGACAGAGCAAGAATGAGTCTCTACATAAAGTCTCTACTTACCAAGTCTGATTTTTTTTTTTTTTTAAGTTGAGGTGAAACTCACATAATAGGAAATTAACCAGGGCTAGGCGCAGTGGCTCACGCCTGTAATCCCACCACTTTAGGAGGCTGAGGTGGGAGGATCACGAGGTCAGGAGATGAAGACCCTCTTGGCTAATACGGTGAAACCCCATCTCTACTAAAAGTAAAAAAATTAGCCGGGCATGGTGGCATGCACCTGTAGTCCCAGCTCCTTGGGAGGCTGAGGCAGGAGAATCGCTTGAACCCAGGAGGTGGAGGCTGCAGTGAGCTGAAATGGTGCCACTGTACTCCAGCCTGGGTGACAGTGAGACTCTGTCTCAAAAAAAAAAAAAAAAAAAAAAAAAAGGCCGGGCACGGTGGCTCAAGCTTGTAATCCCAGAACTTTGGGAGGCCGAGGCGGGTGGATCACGAGGTCAAGAGATCGAGACCATCCTGGTCAATATGGTGAAACCCCGTCTCTACTAAAAATACAAAAAATTAGCCGGGCATGGTGGCGCGTGCCTGTAATCCCAGCTACTCGGGAGGCCGAGGCAGGAGAATTGCCTGAGCCCAGGAGGCGGAGGTTGCGGTGAGCTGAGATCGTGCCATTGCACTCCAGCCTGGGTAACAAGAGCGAAACTCCGTCTCAAAAAAAAAAAAAAAAAAAAAAAATTAACCATGTTACAGAAAACATTTCACAGTACGGTGGCATTTAGTACATTCGAGGTGTTGTGCAACTGTCTCATTCCTGATCATTTACATGACTCCAAAATAAAACCCCCCTGCCTGTTAGGCAGTGGCTTCCCTTTCCTGCCTTCTTGATGTGTTTTGTATTTATATTCATTGAATGCTTGCAATTCCATGGAATCTGAAAGTGGGTAGAATTTTTTTTTTTCTTTTTTGAGACAGAGTTTCGCTCTTGTTGCCCAGGCTGGAGTGCAATGGCATGATCTCGGCTCACTGCAAACTCTGCCTCCTGGGTTCAAGTGATTCTCCTGCCTCAGCCTCCCAAGTATCTGGGATGACAGGCATGCGCCACCACGCCCAGCTAATTTTGTATTTTTAGTAGAGACAGGGTTTCTCCATTTGGTCAGGCTGGTCTCAAATTCCTGACTTCAGATGATCTGCCCACCTTGGCCTCTCCAAAGTGCTGGCATTATAGGCATGAGCTACTGCACCTGGTCTTTTTTTTTTTTTTTTTTTTTTGAGATGGAGTCTCACTTCGTTGCGCAGCTGGAGTGTAATGGCACAATCTAGGCTCTCTGCGACCTCTACCTCCTGGGTTCAAGCGATTCTTCGGCCTCAGCTGCCTGAGTGGCTGGGATGACAGGTACACACCACCAAGTCCAGCTTATTTTTATATTTTTAGTAGAGACAGGGGTTTCACCATGTTGGCCGGGCTGGTCTTGAACTCCTGAGCTCCCGTGATCTGCCCACCTCAGCCTCCCAGACTGCTGGGACTACAGGTGTGACCCACCACGCTGGGCACGAGCTGATTTCTTGCTGTGAGTCATGGTCATAGAGTTTGGAAGCCGCTGGTAGGCGGCCCCCAGCTTGACAAACTGATTTTCATACCACGACCAGTTCGCAAATTCCACCACTTTCGAAAGCAAACATTGCTGGCCTCCGGGTGGAGCTGCCTTGGCAGGAATCCGCCACCGGGTGGCGAGCGTACCCCGCCGAGAGTGGGTTTTGCTTCTTCCCAGACTCAGACAGTCCAAGTCGGCGATTTCCTTCTGGTCAGGTCTCTTCCTAAGGATCCGCTTTATGGGGACTAGATGCCCTGACTTCGAATACAGTTCAAGGAGCAGAGCCCTGCAGGGGATTTCAGGTGGCTAAGAAGGGAAGTGGCTCTCCTAAGACTATTCGACCACAGCGCTGATTAAATGCCTCCCACGCCAGACGAGGTCCCTGCCCCCCGGAATATGTATCCCAGGAGTGAGGATGGCGACCATTGGCGACCCTGTCAGTGCAGGGAGGCTCCAGCCTGGGGCTGAAAAGTCTCTGGTGCCTGACAGCACAGGGTAGAGCCTTGCTGGGCCACCTGCTGGCTGTATGACTTTAGGAATTGTGCTTGGCCTCTCTGTGCCTCGGTTTCCTCCACTATAAAATGGCAGTGATAACAGCAGCCTCTTCATTGAGTTGTGGGCATTGCGTGACTAAATATGTGCAAAGCACTCAGAAGGGATGGGGCATGTTTGTTGAACCCATTGTTAAAAATTCCCATTTTGCCGGGCGCGGTGGCTCAAGCCTGTAATCCCAGCACTTTGGGAGGCCGAGGCGGGTGGATCATGAGGTCGAGAGATCGAGACCATCGTGGTCAACATCGTGAAACCCCATCTCTACTAAAAATACAAAAAATTAGCTGGGCATGGTGGCGCGTGCCTGTAATCCCAGCTACTCAGGAGGCTGAGGCAGGAGAATTGCCTGAACCCAGGAGGCGGAGGTTGCGGTGAGCCGAGATCGCGCCATTGCAGTCCAGCCTGGGTAATGAGAGCGAAACTCCATCTCAAAAAAAAAAAAAAAAAAAATCCCATTTTAGACTGGGCATGGTGGCTCGCACCTGTAATCCTAGCACTTTGGGAGGCTGAGGTGGGCGGGCCACTTGAGGTCAGGAGTTTGAGACCAGCCTGGCCAACATGGTGAAACCCTGTCTCTACTAAAAACACAACAACAAAAAAAGGTGGGTGTGGTGGTGCGTGCCTGTAATCCCAGCTACTCGGGAGGCTGAGGCAGAAGAATGGCTTGAACCTTGGAGGTTGAGGTTGCAGTGAGCCGAGATCTCGCTATTGTACTCTATCCTGGGCGACAGAGTGAGATTGTCTTAAACAAACAAAAAAAGAAAACGGTGGCTCACACTTGTAATCCCAGCATTTTGGGAGGCTGAAGTGGGCGGATCACAATGTCGGGAGTTTGAGACCAGCTTGCTCAATATGGTGAAACCCCGTCTCTATTAAAATGACAAGAATTAGCTGCGTGTGGTGGCGGGCACCTGTAATCCCAGCTACTTTAGAGGCTGAGGCAGAAGAATCACTTGAACCAGGGAGGTGGAGGTTGCAGTGAGCTGAGATCGCGCCACTGCACCCCAACCTGGGTGACAGAATGAGATTCTGTCTCAAAAAGAAAAAAGAAGACATACAAATGCCCAACGGGAATATGAAAATGCAAATAAAAGCCACAGTGAGATGTCATCTTATCCTGGTTAGAATGGCTATTATAAAAAAGACAAAAAATAGCATGCCTGCAAAGCTGGAGAGAAAAGGGAACTTTTCTACACTGTTGATGGAAATGCAAATCAGTGTAGTCATTATGAGAAGAGTAGGGAAATTTCTTCAATAGCTAAACATAGAGCTACCACATGAGTCAGCAATCCCACTACTGGGTACATATCCAAAAGAAAGGAAGTCAGCATATGAAAAGGATACCTGCAACCCTGTGTTGATTACACCACTGTTCACATCAGTAAAGATATGGAATCAACCTCAATGTTCATTAATGAATGAATGATAAAGAAAACGTTATACACAGCCGGGCGTGATGGTTCACGCCTGTAATCCCAGCACTTTGGGAGGCCGAGGTGGGTGTATCACTTGAGGCCAGGAGTTCAAGACCAGCCTGGCTAACTCTACTAAATATACAAAAATTAGCTGGGCACGGTGGCGCACGCCTGTAATCCCAGCTACTTGGGAAGCTGAGGCAGGAGAACTACCTGAACCCAGGAGACAGGCTGCAGTGAGCCGAGATTGCACCAGGGCACTCTAGCCTGCAACAGATTGAGACTGTCAAAATAAATAAATAAACCATTACACGCCCTCCCGCCCACACACAGAGGAATATTATTTAGCCATAAAAAGAATGAGATCCTGCTATTTGCAGCAACAGGAATGATACTGGAGGTCATTCTGTTAAATGAAATAAGCCAGGCATAAAACAACAAATAGCACATGTTTCTACCTCTGTGTGGGAGCTAAAAGGTTTATGTCATGGAGGTAGAGAATAGACAGAGAGTTACCAGAGTTTTGGAAGGGTGGGGGCCTGGGGATGGAGAGAGGCTGGTTAATGGGTACAAACATACAGTTAGATGGAAGACAGAAGAAATAGGTTTCCTTGAAGTTTTTGTTTTATTTTATTTTTTTTTTTTGTGAGACGGAGTTTTGCTCTTGTTACCCAGGCTGGAGTGCAATGGCGCGATCTCGGCTCACCGCAACCTCCGCCCCCTGGGTTCAGGCAATTCTCCTGCCTCAGCCTCCTGAGTAGCTGGGATTACAGGCACGAGCCACCATGCCCAGCTAATTTTTTGTATTTTTAGTAGAGACGGGGTTTCACCATGTTGACCAGGATGGTCTCGATCTCTTGACCTTGTGATCCGCCTGCCTCGGCCTCCCAAAGTGCTGGGATTACAGGCTTGAGCCACCGTGCCCGGCCTGAAGGTTTTTTTTTTTTTTTTTGAGATAGAGTCTCACTGTCTCACCTAGAGTGCAGTGAAGTTGTCTTAGCTCACTGCAAACTTCACCTCCTGGGTTCTAGCGATTCTCCTGCCTCAGCCTCCTGAGTAGCTGCGATTACAGGCACCTGCCACCTCGCCCAGCTAATTTTTATATTTCCCCCCCCAACCCTGGGCCCCAATTTTTGTATTTTTACCAGAGATGGGGTTTCACCATCTTGGCCAGGCTGGTCTCGAACTCCTGACCTCAGGATCCACCTGTCTCGGCTTCCCAAAGTGCTGGAATTACAGATGTGAGCCACAGTGCCTGGCTGGAGGAATAGCTTCTTCCTGAGACAGAGTCTTGCTCTGTCTCCCAGGCTGGAGTGTAATGGCATAATCTCAGCTCACAGCAACCTTCAGCTCTCAGGTTTAAGTGATTCTCCTGCCTCATCCTCCCAAGTAGCTGGGATTATCATGAGACCCAGATAATTTTTGTATGTTTAGTAGAGACGGGGTTTCACCATGTTGGTCAGGCTAGTCTTGAACTCCTGACCTCGTGATCCTCCCACCTCAGCCTCCCAAAGTGCTGGGATTACAGGCATGAGCCACCACACCTGGCCTATTTTATTTTACTTGATCTTAGTAAAAATATTTTATTTATTTATTTATTTTTTTGAGACGGAGTTTCGCTCTTGTTACCCAGGCTGGAGTGCAATGGCGCGATCTTGGCTCACCGCAACCTCCGCCTCCTGGGTTCAGGCAATTCTCCTGCCTCAGCCTCCTGAGTAGCTGGGATTACAGGCACGTGCCACCATGCCCAGCTAATTTTTTGTGTTTTTTAGTAGAGACGGGGTTTCACCATGTTGACCAGGATGGTCTCAATCTCTCCACCTCATGATCCACCCGCCTCGGCCTCCCAAAGTGCTGGGATTACAGGCTTGAGCCACCACGCCCGGCCAAAAATATTTTATTTTTGAGATGGTGTCTCACTCTGTCACCAGGCTGGAATACAATGGCATGATCTCTGCTCACTGAAACCTCCGCCTCCGGGGTTCAGGTGATTCTCCCAGCCTCCCAAGTAGCTGGGATTACAGGCACCCGCCACCATGCCTGGCTAATTTTTGTTATTTTAGTAGAGACAGAGTTTCACCACATTGGCCAGGCTGGTCTTGAACTCCTGACTTCAGGTGATCTGCCAGCCTTGGCTTCCCAAGGTGCTTGGATTACAGGTGTGAGTTACTGCACCCAGCCAGAAGGAATAAGTTCGAATGTTTGATAGCAGAGTAGGGTGAATACAGTTAACAAGAGACTGTATTTTGCAAAATAGCTAGAATAGAGGACATGAAACGTTCCCAGTGAGAGATAAGGTAGAAAGAAACGAGCTAGGCAGAGAAGGCAGATAGTCCTCAGCAAGAACTTCCCTTCCAACAAAATGCAGCCCAAAAAGTCATTTCCCTTCTAATGAGAAGCAGCTTGCCAGGCACGATGGCTCGTGCCTGTAATCCCAGCAGTTCAGGAGGCTGAGGGGGTTGGATCACAAGGTCAGGAGATGGAGACCAGCTTGAGAACACCACCAGGTGATCTGCCTGCCTTGGCCTCCCAAAGTGCTGGGATTACAGGTGTGAGCCGCCACGCCTGCCCATCATTAAAATCTTGATCCTCATTGTTTTCACGTTGAGTGGGCTGAGGAGGAAGAGGAAAAGACTCATTTTGCTGTCTCAAGGGTGGCAGAAGAGGAAGAAAATCTGTGTATAACCCAGAGTAAACCTGTGCTGTTCGAGGGTCAGCTGTACACAGCAGATACACAAACAACATAATGCAGTTGAAAATCGTTCAGCCATACAAAAAAGAAGTCCTGCCATTTGCAGCAACAGAAATTAACCCTGCGTCAGAGGTAGACAAATATCGTGTGAGCTCACGTATATGTGGAATCCACAGAAATCAAACTGTCACTGGAGGGTTGTCCAGGTTCTTGGCGTGTTGAACAAAGAATTGAACGACATAGCTGGGTGTGGTGGCTGACGCTTGTAACCCTAGCATTTTGGGAGGCCAAGGTGGGTGGATCACCCAAGGTTGAGAGTTCAAGACCAGCCTGACCAACATGGAGAAACTCCCCTCTCTACTAAAAGCACAAAATCAGCCGGGCGTGGTGGTGCGTGCCTGTAATCCCAGCTACTCGGGAGGCTCAGGCAGGTGAATGACTTGCACCTGGGAGGTGGAGGTTGCGGTGAGCCGGGATCGCGCCATTGCACTCCAGCCTGGGCAACAAGAGCTAAACTCCGTCTCAAAAAAAAAAAAAAAAAAAGAATTGAACAAAATGCACAAATCAAGTATCAAAAGAAAATGCAAGAAAGGATAAAGCAACAGAAGAATGAAGTAAAAAAAGCACAGATTAAAAAAATAAGTTTAAGTTCTGAGTGGGGTACACGTGCAGGATGTACAGGTTTGTTACGTAGGTAAACATGCTGCACTTATCAACCCGTCACCTCGGTACTGAGCCCAGCATGCATTCGCTATTTTTCTTTCTTTTTCCCCTGATTTTGTTGCCAGGCTGGAGTTCTCAGCTCACAGAAACCTCCGCCTCCCGGGTTCCAGCCAGTCTCCTGCCTCAGCCTCTCAAGTAGCTGAAATTACAGGCATGCACCACCATGCCCAGCTAATTTTGGTATTTCCGAGTAGAGATGGGGTTTCTGCATGTTAGTCAGGTCCTAAACTCCTGACCTCAGGTGATCCACCCACCTCGGGCTCCTAAAGTGCTGGGATTACAGGCATGAGCCACCGCGCCCGGCCCTGCTTTAGCTATTTTTCCTGATGCTCTCCTTCCCTCCATCCCCATCCACCCCTGACAGGCCCCACTGTGTGGTTTACCCCTCCCTGTGGCCATGTGTTCTGATCGTTCAGCTCCTACTTACAAGTGAAAACATGAGGTGTTTGGCTTCCTGTTCCTGTGTTAGTTTGCTGAGGATAATGGCTTCCAGCTCCAACCATGTCCCTGTAAAGGATGTGATCTCATTCCTTTTGATGGCTGCATAGTATTCCATGGTGTATATGCACCACATTTTCTATATCCAGTCTATCACTGATGGGCACTTGGGTTAATTCCATGTTTTTGCTATTGTGAATAGAAAAGCACAGATTTATCAAAAACAATTCAGAGCGAGAGTGGAATTAAGCCAGCAGCTCAAGAGCCTCCCCAATTACGCTTTTTATTAAGCTAGAAAAAACCCTGCAACAGCCCTAGGCGCCCCCTCAGAGGCCTCCAATTGGTTACATGCTATGAGGGATTGGGTTTACGACCAATCAGAGGCCATAGTGGAGACCCGGCCCACAGTCAGTCAGAGGCTGATGTGGCTTGTTGCCATGGGAGCGAGGATGTGACCTGCACACGTCTGCTGCTCTCCTGCCTGTAGGAAGCGGCTGCACCTGTTGAACCCCGTTCCCTTAATCCCCTATTCTCCTGCCACAAAACCCATGGAAACAAAGCAGAATTAGAACCGTGGCTGCCGGGGGCTGGGAGGAGAGAAAAATGGGGAGATGTCAGTCAACGGGTAGAAACTTACAGTTACAAGATCAGGTCAGCGTGGCATGGTGGCTTACACCTGTGATCTTAGCACTTTTGGAGGCCAAGGTGGGAGGACTGCTTGAGGCCAGGACTTTGAGACCAGCCTGGGAAACACAGTGATGCCATTTCTTTTCTTTTCTTTGTTGAGATGGGAGTCTCACTCTGTCGTCCAGGTTGGAGTATGGTGGCACAATCTCGTCTCACTGCAACCTCCGCCTCCTGGGTTCAAGCGATTCTCTGGCCTCAGCCTCCCGAGTAGCTAGGATTACAGGTGCACACCACCATGCCCAGCTAATTTTTTGTATTTTTAGTAGAGACGGGGTTTCAGCATGATAGCCAAACTGGTTTCGAACTCCTAAACTCAAGTCATCTCCTGCCTCAGCCTCCTAAAGTGCTAGGATTACAGGCATGAGCCACCGCATCTGGCCTCTTTTTTTTTTTTTTTTTTTTTGAGATGGAGTTTGCTTTTGGCATTCAGGCTGGAGTGCAATGGCGCGATCTCAGCTCACTGCAACCACTGCCTCCCAGGTTTAAGTGATTCTTCTGCCTCAGCCTCCCTAGTAGCTGGGATTACAGGCACCCACCACTATGTCCTGCTAATGTTTGTATTTTTAGTAACGACCATGTGATTATAGGCGTGAGGCACCGTGCCCGGCTGTGAGATCCCATTTCTACAAAAAACAAACAAACAAAAAACTAAAACATTAGCTGGGAGTGATGGCACGTGCCTGTGGTCCTAGCTACTTAAGGAAGCCGAAGTGGGAGGATCGATTAAGCCCAGGAGATTGAGGCTGCAGTGAGCTGTGATTGTGCCACTGCCCTCCAGCCTGGGCAGCAGAGCGAGACCCGTCTCAACAAACAAACAGCAATCAGTTCTGGAAGTCTATTGGCCAGCATGGTGACTGGCTAACAATACTGTATCGCATGCCCGAAATTTGTTAACAGGGTACATCTTAAATGTTTCCAACACACACACAAAAAGAGAACAATGGAGGTGGCCGCTCACGCCTGTAATCCCAGAACTTTGGGAGGCTGAGAAGGGCAGATCACCTGAAGCCAGGAGTTTGAGATTAGCCTGGCCAACACGGTGAAACGGTGTCTGTACTAAAAATACAAAAATTAGCCAGGCATGATGGCACGCGCTTGTAATCCCACTTACTCAAGAGGCTGAGGCAGGAGAATCGCTTGAAACCTGGGAGGTGGAGGCTGCAGTGAGCCGAGATTGTACCACTGCGTTCCAGCCTGGATGACAGAGCGAGACTCCATCTGAGAAAGAGGAGAGAGAGACAGAGAGAGAGAGAACTATGGAGATGAGACAGGCTGACCAGCAGATTTGTAGTAATCATTTGAGAATGTATACCTATATCAAAACATCATGATATTCATGGCAAATATACTCAATTTTTGTCTTTCAGTTATGCCTCAAAAATCTGGAAAAGGCTGGGTGTGCTGCCTCATGCCTGTAATCTTTGGGAGGCTGAGGCAGGTGGATCACCTGAGGTCAGGAGTCCGAGACCAGCCTGGCCAACATGGCAAAATCCCATCTCTACAAAAAGATACAAAAATTAGCTGGGTGTGGTGGCAGGCGCCTGTAATCCCAGCTAGTTGGGAGGCTGAGGTAGGAGAATTGCTTCAACCTGGGAGGCGGAGGTTTCAGTGAGCCTGGGAGACAGAGCAAGACTTCTCAAAAAAAAAAAAAAAAAAAAAAAAAAAAAAAAAAAAAATCTGGAAAAGAAACCCCTATAGAGGAGGAAGCAAGTCGGGCAGAAGGAGAAATGAGCTGAGACAGACCAACCGCAGCCTCAGCTTTCGGAGGCTGCAGTTGACCGGCAGAGGCCCTCAGCACGGCCAGGACGGTGAGAACTTTATAGCTAGTGGGCTGCCCTGGGAAAAGGTGTGACTCAGGCGAGGGACTCACTGCACAAACGCCTCTGTTGGACACTTTATTTATTTATTTATTTATTTATTTATTTATTTATTTATTTATTTATGAGACAGAGCCTCACTCTGTGATCCAGGCTGGAGTGCAGTGGTGTGATCTTGGCTCACCACAACCTCTGCCTCCGGGTTCAAGTGATTCTCCTGCCCTGGCCTCCTGAGTGGCTGGGGTTACAGGTGCCTGCACCACACCCGGCTAATTTTTTTGTGTTTTTTGTAGAGATGGGGTTTCACCATGTTGGCCAGGATGGCCTCTATCTCCTGACCTCGTGATCCACTGGCCTTGACCTCCCAAATCGTTGGGATTACAGGTGTGAGCTACTGTGCCCGGCCTTATTTATTTATTTTTGAGACAGAGCCTCCCTCTCTCACCCAGGCTGGAGTGCAGTGGTGCAATCTCGGCTCCCTGCAACCTCTGTCTCCTGCGTTCAAGCAATTCTTGTGCCTCAGCCTCTCGAGTAGCTGGGTCTACAGGTGTGCACCACCACACCTGGCTAATTTTTATATTTTTAGTAGAGACAGGGTTTCAGCACGTTGGCCAGGTTGGTCTCAAACTCCTGACCTCATGTGATCCGCTTGCCCTGGCCTCCTGAAGTGTTGGGATTACAGGTGGGTGCCACCGTGCCAGGCCTGGATGCTTTAATGACCTTCCTTTCTGTCCCTCAAGAGCCTTTGAATTAGGCTTATTGGGCACACTTTACTGAGGAGTAAGATGACTTGCTCAACCTCAGGCTCTTTATTTTTGTTTTTTTTTTTTTAATGTTAATGGGAACCACTCAAGAGTTCCTTCTCTCACTCTCCCTCTTCCGAAGGAAGAGAATGGTCCTCAGTGGAGAACGTCAGTTGCAGCAAAGCAACTCCAGGAGCTGGCTTCTTGTTCCGGAGAGCGCCCCATGCCTCCTCTGCCTGGTTTCCTGTGCTTTACGCGTCCAGAGAAGCTTCCGTAGCAATGAACCATAGAAACGGTGCCTCGAAGTGTCATCTTCAGACTCATTCTCTGAATTGAAAGTATAATCTGTGGTTGGGCACGGTGGCTCACGTCCATAATCCCCGCACTTTGGGAGGCAGGGTCAGGCAGATCGCTGGAGCCCAGGAGTTTAAGACCAGCCTGGGAAACATGGTGAAACATTGTCTCTACTAAAAATACAAAAATGAGGCAGGTGTGGAGGTGCACAATTGTAGTCTCAGCTCCTCGGGAGGCTGAGATGGGAGGATCAGTTTGACCCGGCAGGTTGAGGCTGCAGTGAGCTCAGATTGCACCACTAGACTCCGGCCTGGGAGTCAGAGGGAGACCCTGCCTCAGAAAGCATAATCTTCAAACTCAAGCTCTTCGTGGGGGATGGGGCTGAAATCTGAGTCCAGTTCTGGCCGATACCAGTGTGACGCCCACACCCTTGCTGGTGTCCCGTTTCCATGGAGAACTCTTCACTTTGGAAGCGTCCCTGATGTCTTTGTCTCCAACAAAAGCCCAGAGTCGGAGCCCCTCGAGGGCTGTCCCTTGCGGATCTTGATTTCTGAGTACTCCGTGGTGCTGGGGGCCTCCTGGTCTGCAGGCTCCCGAGGCCTGAGCCCTTGGAAGCTGAGGGAGGCATAGTGGAGCTCCGGCTCCTCTCCCTCGGTTGGGGGGGCTGCACCTGGGGGCTCGTAGTCTTGGGAGCTGCCTGCTGGGCATTTTTGCTGGTGACCCTGAATGCAGTGGAGAAAGGGGTCGAATTAGGATCATGGGGGCTGAGAGAGAGCAAGGAGGGTGCACGAGAGGACCTGGAAGCTAAGCGTTTCCTCTTTCACTTACTCCACAAACACTGGCCGGGCCCTCATTCATTCACTCATTCATTCATTCACTCATTCAGCAAATATTTGAGAAAAATAATGCCTGGCTCTTGGTAATTCACTGCCAGACTCAAAACCCTCACCACAATCACTGGGGAGACACTATTATCCCCATGATCAGATGGAGAGATGGAGACGGAGTAAATACCCCAAACCCACACATTTAATCAGTGGTCAGGCCAGGATTCCCGTCTAGGTCTCTCTGAGTCCAGTGCCTGCTGCCTTATGGAACAGCTCCCCTGTGCCAGCCCCTGGATATTCTCAGGAGAACTAGGCAGACACCATGCTTGACCTCAGGCAGCTTGCATTGTGGAAGGAGAAGTAGACATTAAAGCTATAGTCGGCTGGGCGTGGTGGCTCACACCTGTAATCCAAGCACTTTGGAGGAGACAGGCGGATCACGTGAGGTCAGGAATTCAAGACCAGCCTGACCAACATGGTGAAAACCTGTCTTAAAAAAAAAAAAAAAAGCTATAGTCAATCAAGTTACTATCTAATTGCAAATTGTGGATGGATGCCCAGGAAGGAGGAGGTGTGAGAAAGACAGGGATTTGCTGGGACCTGGACTGACCCGAGGGACCTGTGAGGATCTACCCAGACACAGCTGTGAAATTGAGCTAGGAGCCCAGGAAAGAAAGGTCACTGTAGGTAAAGGATTCACCTGCCCAGAGAAAGGTTTGGCCCTTTGTGCCCAGGCGAGGGGTGGGGGAAAACCTCTAATTTAGGGCCTTGCAGCATCCTGCTGGTAGGGGCATCCCTGTTCACCCAGGACCACAGGCCACGCCACTCGTCTATGCCAGCACTGGGACTTATGGTGGGGCCTACGTGGCATCAGTGTGGCTCTGCAGGGGCTGAAGAACTGAGGTCATCAGCAGGTGCCCTGTGCCTGCATGACCCACCCCCAGCGAACCCGGGACCCAGGCTCAGGGGAGGTTCCTGGGTGGGCGGTACACTGACGCTCCGAGCTTCTGTCACATGCCCTTGCCAGGAGAACTGGGTGCTGTTCCCTCAGCTCCAGTGGGAAAGGACACCCAGAAGCTGCAGGTTTGGTCTCTCCTGGACCTGCCCCCCGCACCTCTCCCCATCCCTGATTTTCTTTTTCTTTTTTTTTTTTTTTTGAGACGGAGTTTCGCTCTTGTTACCCAGGCTGGAGTGCAATGGTGCGATCTCGGCTCACCGCAACCTCCGCCTCCTGGGTTCAGGCAATTCTCCTGCCTCAGCCTCCTGAGTAGCTGGGATTACAGGCACGCGCCACCATGCCCAGCTAATTTTTGTATTTTTTTTTTTTTTTTTTTTTTTTGAGACGGAGTTTCGCTCTTGTTACCCAGGCTGGAGTGCAATGGCACCGATCTCGGCTCACCGCAACCTCCGCCTCCTGGGTTCAGGCAATTCTCCTGCCTCAGCCTCCTAAGTAGCTGGGATTGCAGGCACGCACCACCATGCCCAGCTAATTTTTAGTATTTTTAGTAGAGACGGGGTTTCACCATGTTGACCAGGATGGTCTCGATCTCTTGACCTCGTGATCCACCCGCCTCGGCCTCCCAAAGTGCTGGGATTACAGGCTTGAGCCACCGCGCCCGGCCTAATTTTTGTATTTTTAGTAGAGACGGGGTTTCACCATGTTGACCAGGATGGTCTCGATCTCTCGACCTCGTGATCCACCCGCCTCGGCCTCCCAAAGTGCTGGGATTACAGGCTTGAGCCACCGCGCCCGGCCCTTGATTTTCATCTGTTATTGGTCACTATATAAACTGTCCCCACGAGGATCTCAGCTCTCAGAGAGTCCTAGGAGGCTATCCAACCTCAGAGTGCTCATGAGGACCCCACAACCGCAG
This sequence comes from Saimiri boliviensis, assembly GCF_048565385.1. Taxonomy (NCBI): domain Eukaryota; kingdom Metazoa; phylum Chordata; class Mammalia; order Primates; family Cebidae; genus Saimiri; species Saimiri boliviensis. Next base: position 8,081,678 of record NC_133462.1, on the reverse strand, counting down.
TTGCTGTCAGAAGTGAGGATGGGGACCCTGAGATTTGTAGTAGACAATGGTTACTTGGGGAAAGGTCTCTCTGGCATCCTGTGTTGAGGAGAGATAGGAGGGAGGGCAAAGGAGTCGGGGGTCCGGGGGGAAAGGAGGAGCAGGAGGTGGAGGGTCCATTGGAGCTGAGCACAGGTAGGGGGGGACAGGCCTGCGGGCGCCCTTGGCTCTGGGAGGGTATGTGGCAGCAGTGGGGAGAGCCCCTCATGGATCACGGGCTGCATTGATGGGGACCCAGGAGCAAAACCTTATTCGGGGCACGATGATTCTGCGAGTCATCAAGAGGCGTGGCCATGGCCGTCCGGGAAAGGGGAACGGCCAAGGCCCCAGAGGACAGAGGCTGGGCTCTCAACCGGGAGATGGGCCCCAGGGCGGAGGGCGCGTCCTGCTCAGCGGCTGCCATCGGGGCGGCTTCCTTCCTGCAGATCTTCGCCCTGACAGAGGGGGCAGGGCCCTTCAGCCTCCAGGCTGGCCCAGGGCCCGGGGCGAGGGCTGCCCCCACGGCTTAGTGGAGGCTGGAAGGCTGTGGGGCCGGTGGGGTGGGGCCAGGTACACCAGGGGACTTCTTTTTTATTTTGAGATGGAGTCTTGCTCTATCGCCCAGGCTGGAGTGCAGTGGCTCGATCTCTGCTCACTGCAACCTCCACCTCCCACGGGATGACTTCCACCGTGAGATCTGGGGACCCTCAAAGATGGCCCGGATCACCGTTCCGGAGCGGACTCCTGCTCTGATCCTCTCGCCCAAGGTGCACTTCTCACACCCACTGCCCCGCCCAGATTCCTGCAGCGGGGACTATCTGGGATTCTAGAACCCTCCCCCTTCCCACGCCCTGCACCATCAGCCCTCCTAAAGACGACACTCACCTGAAGACGACAAGGCACAAACAGAGAGAGAGCAGGGCAGCGACGCCAGCTCCGAGAGCGGCCCCCAGACCAAGTCCTCTCCTCCACTCCTGATTCCCTGCAGAGGAACGGGGATTGGGGGGATGCCCTCCCAGCCTGAGACCCTCCTGCCCCTCCTCCCACAGACCTAGAGCTCTGGGATTCTCCACTCCCACCTGCCACAGAGCAGGGACTGTGTTCCCATCCCTTCCCGCCACGCCCAGCCCCCCTCCCCACAACTTCATCTCTCTAGGATCCTGTCTCTTTCTCCCTGAGCCTTGGCCCCCCACAGCCCCCTCACCGCGTGGCAGCTTGAGGACGGAGCTGCTTTGGGCCCCGTGGACATTCCAGGCCTCACAGCTGAGCCTAAGGTGGGAGCTGAGGACCCCTTGGAGGCTCAGGGAGCTGTTGGCCCAGGGCCCGGCTGAGCTGGGGGTGACCCGGAAGGAGTCCTGGCTGCTGTTCCCCTCCAGCAGCTCCTCTCCAAGCCACCAGCGCAGAGAGGGGGCCGGGCTGGCCTGGGAGGAGCAGCTGCAGTGCAGACTCTCAGCCTCCCAGGAGCAGGAGGGGCCCAGCAGCTGTGGGGGGTCTGTGGGGAGGGAGGACAGGACTCAGCTGGGACCCCTTCCTGGGACCCAGCTGCCCGCTTTCCCCACTCACAGTGCACGGAGAGGCTGAGAGAGACGTGCTGGGAGCCCAGTGGGTGCTGAGCGTGGCAGGTGAACTCTCCTTCGTGCTCCATTTGAACCCGAGGCAGCTCCAGGAACGAGGGGTCTGAGGGTGGGGAGGGGCTCAGGGTCTGTCCCCGCCGGGTCCAGCTCAGCCTGGCTGGGGGACTGCTGTGGGTGACACAGGCCAGGCGCAGGCTTTGGCCCTCCAGGACCGGGAGGGATGTGCCGTTTCCAAGGTTTTCCAGGACTAGAGAAGGAAGAGGCAGAATCCACGTGGTGCAGCTTGGGGCGCAGGGACCCTCCTGCGTGGGGACCCTCCAGACGCCTGGGCCCCCAGTTTAGCACCGAGAGGCCCTGGCTCCTCTGTCCCCTTTCCTACCTGTCCTGTTTGCTTGGGAAACCGTCACTCTCAGGTTCTCTGGAGGATCTGAAATGGAGACGGGACAGGCTCTAGATGGGCCAGGGGCTTCCCTCTGGGCAAAGGGAACTGTCCTGTGGGGGATAGAAGGGCACAGCAGAATCACCCACTGAGTCCCAGACACAAACTGCATGAGTCTAACAGGTAAGAAGGTCGGTCCCCTAGGCCTGGGGTTCCAGGACCCTCAGCTCTGGAGCCCTGGCTCTGCTTGTCTCAGTCCTTTCTTTGAACCAGCAGCCATAAGCTGGGGTAGACTCTGTCCAGTCCTTTTGGGAGTAGGAGAAAGAGCAGGACAGAGTCACACAGGCCCTCAGGCACCGTCACTGACCTCTGCACTTGGATCCATCCCCTGTGTCCCCACCCGTCCTGCCCTCCCAGATGGACTCCGGGCCCCTGCTAGGCACTCACACTGCACAGAGAGGTCCAGGGCTCGCTGCTGGGAGCCAAGCCTGTTCTCCGCTCGGCAGGTGTAGCGGCCTGAATCCCCGGCCTTCACCCGGGGAAGCTCCAGCCCCAGGGTTCTGGGGCCCCAGGGGTGGGACCAGGAGAGGACTCTGTCCTGCAGCACCCAGCTCAGTGTGGCGGGGGGCTGGCTGTCAGCAGCACAGAGGAGCCTCAGGAACTGGCCTTTCTGGGCTTCCAGATGTGTGAGATTTTCCTGGAGCTTCAGGACTAGAGAGAGAGAGAGAAACAGAGAACCAGAGAAGGGCTAAGGAAGGAGCACATCCCCTCACCTCCACGAAAATGTTTCATTCCAAATAAGAGGACTGGCCCAGCCCCAGTCCGATGGCCCTCGGTACCTGATGTGTTGTCACGGGAAATGCTGATAACAACGTCTCTGGGGGCGTCTGCAACAAGATGGTGAGCTGGCTTCAGGGAGGAACAATTGGTTCCTCACACCAGGAAAAAAGTCCCTCAGGGAAAAGAAAGTGGGACCATCCCAGGAAGACAAGTGACAGCCAGCACCGGGGCTCACGCGTGTGGACAGGACCAGACGCCATTCCCATCCCTTCCCAGGGCTTCCTCTCCCTGGACCCTCCTGAGCTGGGAGCCGCTCACTGCCCTGCTGGGCTCCACCTCCCCACCCCCGGGGTCTGTCTGCAGGCCCCACAGTCCGAGGCCACACTCACAGGCCACGCGGAGTTGGACGGTCCTCTGTATGCTCACACCCGTTCTAGAGAAGTCCACATGGCAGGTGAGGTTGGTGTCGTGGTCCTGGGGTCTGGGCATGAGGCTGAGCACTGAGAAGTGGGGGCTGCTTGGTCTGGTTCTTCTGGAGGAGAGGGCAGCCCCCGTCCAGGAGAAAGAAGGGGCTGGACATTTCTTGAAAGCCCAGTTAAACACACAGATGACCGTCACTGGCCGCCCAGGCTCCAGGGTCTCGGGGATGTAGACATCAGGCTTCTGAGTCAGGGCTGGGACAGAGACAGGGTAGCGGTGCTAGTGCTGCAGGGCTCAGCCCATGCCCAGGGTCCCTCCCCAGTGTGAGAGGCAGGAGTTCCCACCCCATTCCATACCTGTTACCTTTAGATGGAACACGTTCAGGAAACTGAATTTCACAGAGCTTCCTCTCTCCACCCGAAACGAGTACATTCCCATGTCCTGCATCTGCGCGTCTCTGATCACCAAGGAGCAGCTCCCCTTGCCGGGGTCCCCCATGAGCTGGAATCGGTCCCGCGTGCTCATGCCCACCTCTCGATTCCGGTTGTTTGTGGCCACAGGAGCAAGGGTGCGTGTGTTGGTCGTTACTTTGAACCAGTAGCCATGAGCGGCAGTAGACTCATTCCAGCCACCTCGGGGGTAGGAGAGGTTGCAAGGCACGAAGACACACAGGCCCTCCTGCACCGTCACCAGCCTCTGCACCTGAAGACTGTAACTGGAACCCTCGTTCAGGAACCCTGGGGAGAGGCAGCGGCTCAGCGGCAGCCCCAGCCCCTGCAAAGGAACCCCAGCTGCCGACCCCACTCACCCTCCCCGAGCATGGGCAGCAGCAGGGACAGCAGCAGCATCTCTGGACTCTCGGGCTGGGCCTGTCCCGGGATCATCTGGCTTCTGGGCCGGCCTGGCTCGGAAGGAAACTCCTCCAGCAGGAAGCCTGGCGGAGGGGCAGTGACCATCGGCAGAGGAGGAGCCTGGGGAAGCGCAAGGTCCTGAAAGATCCCCTCCTGACTTCTCCTTTCTCAGGGAAAGCAGCACGGCAGAGGGCATGAGGATCTGCCCCAAACCAGGAAGGAGCCACCCTGGGCAGCCTTGGGGGTGGGCAGTGCTAGGAGGGGACTGTCAGGGGACACAGGTGAGTTATGGCTGCAGGTGAGGTGATGAATGCAGTCCCATTCATTCATTCATTCTCCAGTGGGCCATGGGACACTGGAAGAGTCGGTGAGGACGCTGATTTATGGTGGGGACTTTGTAGCATGTATTATTGCTCTACCTCCACAGAGGGTAAAAACTAGGTCAGCCATACAGGCAATTGATCACATCCATGTGACCAACGCCCAGTAAAAACGCTGAACAGCAAGGCTCTGGCAAGCTTGCCTGGGTGGCAATACTTGGTGTATGTTGTCATTCATCCTTGCTGCAAGCATTAAGCATTTTCTGTATGACTTCACTGGGAAAGGTCACCTGGAACTCCACACGTGGTCTCTTCTGGATCCTGCCCTATGAACCTTTTTCTTTTGTTGATTTTTATTTATTTATTTGAGACAGAGTAACACTCTTGTCACCCGGGCTGGAGTGCAATGGCGCAATGTCAGCTAACTGCATCCGGCCATCTCCGGTGTTATTTCTTTTTCTTTTCTTTTTTTTTTTTGAGACGGAGTTTTGCTCTTGTTACCCAGGCTGGAGTGCAATGGCGTGATCTCGGCTCACCGCAACCTCCGCCTCCTGGGTTCAAGCGATTCTCCTGCCTCAGCCTCCTGAGTAGCTGGGATTACAGGCACGCGCCACCATGCCCAGCTAATTTTTTGTATTTTTAGTAGAGACGGGGTTTCACCATGTTGACCAGGATGGTCTCGATCTCTCGACCTTGTGATCCACCCGCCTCGGCCTCCCAAAGTGCTGGGATTACAAGCTTGAGCCACCGCGCCCGGCCTCCGGTGTTATTTCTAATTGACTTCATTTGAATCTTCTTTTCCTGGTTAATCTAGCTAATGGTCTATCAATTTTGTTTCTATTTTCCAAGAACCAACCTTCTGTTTCATTGATTTCTGTATTTTTTGTTTCAGTTTCATTTAGTTCTGCTCTGATTTTTGTTACGTCTCTTCTTTTGCTAGCTTTGGGTTTAGTTTGTTCTTGTTTCTCTAGTTCCTTGAGATGTGACATTAGGTTGTCAATTCATGATCTTTCAGGCTCTTTTTTTTTTTTTTTTTTTTTTTTTTGAGATGGAGTCTTGCTCTGTTACCCAGGCCGGAGTGTAGTGGTGTGATCTTGGCTCACTGCAACCTCTGCTTCCTGGGTTCAAGTGATTCTCCTGCCTCAGCCTCCCAAGTAGCTGGGATTACAGGTACCTGCCACCATGCCAGGGTAATCTTTGTATTTTTAGTACAGACGGGGTTTCGCCATGTTGGCCAGGCTGGTCTCCAACTCCTGACCTCAGGTAATCCACCCTCCTCGGCCTCCCAAAGTGCTAGGATTACAGGTGTGAGCCACTGTGCCTGGCTTCAGACATTTTGATACAGGCATTGAGTGCTACAGTTTCCTGTTAGCACTGCTTTTGCTGTATTCTAGATGTTTTGATAATTTGTATCACTATTAGTTTATTTCAAAGAATTTTTAAATTTCCATCTCGATTTCATTGTTAACCCCCAAATCATTCAGGGGCAGATTGTTTAATTTCCACGATTTATATAGTTTTGAGGGTCCCTTTTTTTTTTTTTTGAGACGGAGTTTCGCTCTTGTTACCCAGGCTGGAGTGCAATGGCGCGATCTCGCCTCACCGCAACCTCTGCCTCCTGGGTTCAGGCAATTCTCCTGCCTCAGCCTCCTGAGTAGCTGGGATTACAGGCACGTGCCACCATGCCCAGCTAATTTTTTGTATTTTTTAGTAGAGACAGAGTTTCACCATGTTGACCAGGATGGTCTCGATCTCTTGACCTCATGATCCGCCCACCTTGGCCTCCCAAAGTGCTGGGATTACAGGCATGAGCCACCGCGCCCGGCCCTTTCCCCAGTATTTTATTCACTGGGTTGAATAGTTAAGGCTTCAGGTCAGTAGGGGAGGGTCCCTGGGTAGAAAAGAGCTGTGGCTGAAGCAGTGGATGAAGTCAGTACCCAATGGCAAGCCGAGGCCCCAGCCTTGACAGAGGTGACCTGGGAAGCTCTTAGCGAGCACTGCAGTTTGTTTTTGCTTTTGTTTTTGACAGGATTTCAATCTATCTCCCAGGCTGGATGGAGCACAGGGGTGTGGTCACAGATCGCCACGGCCTTGACTTCCCTGGCTCAGGTGCTCCTCTTGCTTCAGCCTCCCAAGTAGCTGGGATCACTGGCACATGCCACTGCGCCTGGGTAATTTTTGTTTTCTGTAGAGTTGGGGTTCCCCTTTGTTGCTCAGGCTAGTCTCCAACTCCTGGCCTCAAGTGATTCTCCAACCTTGGCCTCTCAAAATGCTGAGATGACAGCCACAAGCCACCACGCCTGGCCATTTCCTTCCTTGTACTAATTTTGCCTTTTCTCCTTCCTTGTTCCTTGGGGTGCACTGCTTTTTGTTTGTTTTGAGATGGTGTCTCGCTCTGTTGCCCAGGCTAGAGGGCAGAGGCACGGTTTCGGCACACTGCAACCTCTACCTCCCAGGTTCAAGCAATTCTCCTGCCTCAGCCTCCTGAGCAGCTGGGATTACAGGCTTGTGCCACCATGCCTGGCTAATTTTTTATTTTTTATTTTTTTATTTTTTTTTTTATTTTTTATTTTTTTATTTTTTTTTTTTGAGACGGAGTTTCGCTCTTGTTACCCAGGCTGGAGTGCAATGGCGCGATCTCGGCTCACCGCAACCTCCGCCTCCTGGGTTCAGGCAATTCTCCTGCCTCAGCCTCCTGAGTAGCTGGGATTACAGGCACGTGCCACCACGCCCAGCTAATTTTTTGTATTTTTAGTAGAGACGGGGTTTCACCATGTTGACCAGGTTGGTCTCGATCTCTCAACCTCGTGATCCACCCGCCTCGGCCTCCCAAAGTGCTGGGATTACAGGCTTGAGCCACCGCGCCCGGCCTAATTTTTTATTTTTAGTAGAGACGGGGTTTCACCATGTTGGCCAGGCTGGTCTCAAAGCCCTGACCTCAGGTGATCTGCCCACCTTGGGCTCCCACCTCAGGTGGTCCGCCTGCCTGCTAGAGTTACAGGGCTGAGCCAGCATGCCCCTCCAGAGGTGCATTGTTATACGGTATATTTGAATTCTTTCTATTTTTTTCAAGTAGACATTTGTTGTTACAAACTTCGCTCCTGGCACAGCTTTTGCTGTATCTCACAGGTTTTGGTAGGTTGTATTTCCATCTTCATTTCAATGAAAAAAAATTTTTTTTTAGACGGAGTCTCACTTTGTCGCCCAGGCTGGAGTGCAGTGGCATGGTCTTGGCTCACTGCAACCTCCACCTTCCAGGTTCAAGCAATTCTCCTGCCTCAGCCTCCTAAGTAGCTGGGATTGCAGGTATGCACCACCATGCCCACCCTTTTTTCTTTCTTTTTTTTTTTAGTAGAGATGGGTTTTACCATGTTGGCCAGACTAGTCTCCAACGCCTGACCTCAGGTGATCTGCCCGTCTTGCCTCCCAAAATGCCGGGACCACAGGCGTGAGCCACCACTCTTGGCCTCAAGCAACATCTTGATGTTCTTAATTTCTTCCTTGACCCAGAGGTCATTCAGGAGCATGTTAACTTCCATACATTTGTACATCTTCTGAAGTTCCTCTTATTAATCACTTCTAGTTCCATTTCCACTGTGGTCTGAGAAGATGTTTAATAGGATTTCAGTTTCTTTTTTCTTTTTTTTTTTTTTGAGACGGAGTTTCGCTCTTGTTACCCAGGCTGGAGCGCAATGGCGTGATCTCGCCTCACCGCAATCTCCGCCTCCTGGGTTTAGGCAATTCTCCTGCCTCAGCCTCCTGAGTAGCTGGGATTACAGGCACGTGCCACCATGCCCAGCTCATTTTTTTTTTTTTTTTTTTTTTTTGTATTTTTAGTAGAGACGAGGGTTCACCATGTTGACCAGGATGGTCTCGATCTCTTGACCTTGTGATCCACCCGCCTCGGCCTCCCAAAGTGCTGGGATTACAGGCTTGAGCCACCACGCCCAGCCTAGGATTTCAATTTCTATAAATATGTCAGATTTCATTTGTAGCCTAACATATGGTGTATCCTGGAGAATGTTTCATGTGCCAAAGGGAAGACTGTGTTCCTCAGCTGTTGGACAGGGTGTTCTGCAAACACCTCTCAGGTCACTTTAGTCTAAAATGCAGTTGAAATCCAAAGTTTTGGCCGGGCACGGTGGCTCACGCCTGTAATCTCAGCACTTTGGGAAGCCAAGGCAGGTGGATCACCTGAGGTCAGGAGTTCAAGACCAGCCTGGCCAACATGGTGAGACCCCCATCTCTACTAAAAATACAAAAATTAGCTGGGCATAGTGGCACACGCCTGTAATCCCAGCTACATGAGCCACTGTGCCTGGCCACAAGAGTCTTAAAATATTCAGAATACATGTATTCACATCATCACAGCTCCCATCGATGGAAAAACTGATGTTGGAAGACTTAGAATCTCCCACTGGAAAAGACTCTATGGGGACAATATGGTGACCCCATTGTGCAGAGACAGGGTGGTCACCACCTAGTTGTGGAGGGAGGGAGGAGAGGCTGCCTATGCGCCCCACCTGGTGCCCACATCTCTCCTGTCCCAGAATCCCACTCCTGTAATCCACAACATCCACAGCCTGTGCCTCAGGGGTCTGGCCAGATGGGACCCATTGTCACTTTGCAGAAAGCGTCATCTCAGGGGAAGGGTAAGACAGGAGACAGACGGGGGCAAGAGCCCAGCTTGGGGTGGATATCTGGGAGAATCTCCTGATTCTCTGGCCTCCCAGGGTCCCCCTGCTGGCCTCCCAGGGTCCCCAGGAGTGGACGATGGAATTCCCAGGGCTGACCTGGCCCTGACAGTGTCTGGGTGTGAAGTTCCTCCTCTCAGGAGGTCACTGTCTCAACCTCACCCCTGATTTCCTGTGGAGACTCCCCAAAGTCTTGAGCTCTCAGTTCCTTAGACCAGCCCAAGGAACAGACGTTCCCTGGAACCTTCAACCCGAGACATGCTGCTGCCGCTGCTGCCCCTTCTGTGGGAAGGGCGGGGGTGGAGGGACAGGGACAGCATGGGGATGGTTACCCGCTGCCAAGTACAGAGGCTGATGACGGTGCAGGAGGGCCTGGGTGTCCATGTGCCCTGCTCCTTCTTCTACCCAGGGGACAGCCAGACTAACTCTCACCCAGTTCATGGCTACTGGTTCTGGGCAGGGACCGATACAGACCGGGACACTCCAGTGGCCACAAACAACCCAGATAAAAAAGTGGGGGAGGAGGCCGGGCGCAGTGGCTCACGCCTATAATTCCAGCACTTTGGGAGGCCGAGGCGGGTGGATCACGAGGTCAAGAGATCAAGACCATCCTGGTCAACAGGGTGAAAACCCATCTCTACTAAAAATACAGAAATTAGCTGGGCACAGTGGCACACGCCTATAGTCCCAGCTACTCAGGAGGCTAACGCAGGAGAATTGTTTGAACCCAGGAGGTAGAGGTTGCAAGGTTGCAGTGAACAGAGATCATGCCACTGCACTCCAGCCTGGGTAAAAAGAGCGAAACTCCTTCTCAAAAAAAAAAATAAATAAATAAAAAATAAAGAAAAGAAAAGTGGGGGAGGAGACCCAGGGCCAATTATTCCAACTCCTAAGGAACCGACAAACCAACGAGTGTTCCCTGGTCATCAGAGACGCCAGCGGGAGGGACAGTAATTCCTACCTGTTGCGGGTGGAGAGAGGAAGTGTGAGATGAAATTACAAGCAATACCAGCTCTTTGTGCGTGTGAAAACAGGGAAGGCACAGGCTCCAGGAGTGGCCACAAGGAAGGTATGGGGGCTGCGGGCCAGGGCTGGCACAGACCCTCTCCTAGGTGGGAGTTGGGGGTAAAGGGACTCAAGGTGAGGGGAGGAGCTAGATCAGAGCCTGAGATTCCCCAGGGTCACGCCTTGACCCCTCTTCCTGATCTTGCGTCCCCCTCTCCTTACCAGCCCTGACTAACAGGCCTGACATCCTCATCCTGGGGACCCTCAAGTCCAGCAGCCCCAGGAACCTGACCTGCTCTGTTCCCCAGGCCTGTGGGCAGGGAACGACCCCCATCTTCTGCTGGATGTCAGCTGCCCCCACCTCTCCGGGGCCCAGGACCTTCCACTCCTTGATGCTCATGATCACCCCACGGCCCCAGAACCACGGCACTAACCTCATCTGTCAGGTGACGTTCCCTGGAACTGGTGTGACCACGGAAAGAACCATCCAGCTTAATGTCTCTGTGAGTGCTGGGCCAGGATGCCTGGGCCCCTGAGGGTGTGGAAGGAGGGCAGGGCTGAGCCAGAGCTTTGAGCTGGGGACCTGGTAGCCAAAGAGGAGAGCTTCCTTCTCTGTTTCCACGGCTCCTTGCAGGGAAGGCCCCATGCCCAATGTCCCTCTTCAGGGATGTGGAGGTGGCCACCTCTTTCCACCCTAGAAGCTCCACAGAATGTGGCCATCAGCATCTTCCAAGGTAACAGCACAGGTAGGAAGGAGCTTGTCCTGCCCTCTTCGGGGCTGGATGGAAGCAGAGAGGGGGACCAATATGAAAAGCCTGACCCCTATAATCCTTACAGCATAAAGTGAGGATGAGAGATTGAGGCAATAAAGGGAGGCCAGTCTCGGGGAGGGGCATGAGGAGGCCCCACAGACTTGACCGCGCTGAGCTGAGACTCTGCTCACCCACATGCTCTGTGGCCACATCCACGGGAGCCGCCACACCCCTCTCTGTTTCTCCTCCTGCCGCTCCTCTGTGGTCCAGGAATCGCACTTGTTTGCCACGTTACTGTCCCCAGCCCCCGCTCTTCCTGCTTCGGGACAGCCTGGGCAGCTCCGGGGAAGTGGTCTGGGCTGCTCGGAAGGCCTGAGGCCCTCCCTCTACTAGTCCCTCCTCAGAGCTAGTGTGGACCCCGGAGGAGGAGAGGGACACGAGCGCCTCACTTCCCACCTGGCTTTGCGCCTTTCTCCCCAAAGCTCTCAAGATTCTGCAAAACACCTCGTTCTTTCTTGTCCTGGAGGGCCAGGCTCTGCGGCTGCTCTGTGATGCTGACGGCAACCCCCTGCACACCTGAGCTGGTTCCAGGGCTCCCTGCCCTAAACACCACCCTGGTCTCTGGTACCAGGGTCCTGGAGCCCCTTGCATAGGGTCTGCAGGAGGAGGAGGCTTCACCTGCTGAGCTCAGCACCCTGGGCTCCCTGCAAATGTCTCTGAGTCTCTGTGTGCACTGTGAGTGTGGGGACAGCTGGAGCAGGAACTGGATGGTATAAGGGGGGAAGAGGCCCCCTGCTGAGTCCACCCCCACCCTGGTGGAGGAGCAGGAGTTCCACTACACCCCCTTCAACTTCCAGGAGCTGAGGCCCTGGGAGCCTGCGGGCCAGGAGGCCCCCAGCACCACCGACTACTCAGAGATCAAGATCCATAAGGGGTGGCTCCCAAGGGGCCTGGGCTTTGGGCTTTGGCTGGAGAGAGAGATGTCAGGGAGGTTCCAAAGTGGAGTTCTCCATGGGAACAGGACACCAGCAAGTATGTGGGAATCACGCTGGTGTGATGGCCAGAACTGGACTCAGATTTCAGCCCCATCCAGGACTAATAGTTCGAGCAAGTTACTTTACTCTTCACTTTCCTCCCCTGCGTGGTGGACACAGTAAACCTAACTCGCAGGGTTCTTGTGAGCATGAGGAATTAACATAAAGCAGCCAATAGGGGAGAGTCTCATCTGAGTCACGCCTCTTCCCAGGGTAGCCCATGAGGTAGAAAGGTCTGATCATCCATCTGTAGTCCCAGCTACTCAGGAGCTGAGGCAGGAGAATCGCTTCAACCCAGGAGGCGGAGGGTGCAGTGAGCCTAGAGTATGCCACTGTGCTCCAGTCTGGGTGACAGAGCAAGACTCCGTTTAAAAAAAAAAAAAAGTCTGATTATTCCAGTCCAACTCTGCAGGACAGGTCTAGCTTCAGAGCTCCCTGAAGCCTTGGCTGGGGCTGGGGCTGTCCTTGGGCTGCTTTGTAGCTCAACTGATTCTCTCTCTGCCACTCCCACTCCCCCCACTGCCCTTCTGGATCCCGGGGCATCTTGGAACCTCAACCTCCATATTTTACCACACACAGATAATCATCCATTACCTGAAATAAATGATGAATGTCTGAATCACATACCTCTATCATTAATTATATTTCCCTGATGATTTTGTTCCGTTCAGCAGTGTTCTTTTTTTTTTGGAGGAGTCTCAGTCTGTCACCCAGGCTGTAGTGCAGTGGTGTGATCTCAGCTCACTGCAGCCTCTGTCACTTGGGTTCAAGTGATTGTCATGTCTCAGCCTCCTCAGTAGCTGGGATTACAGGCGTGTGCCACCACACACAGCTAAATTTTCTATTTTTGATAAGAGATGGGGTTTCACCATGTTGGCCAGGCTGGTCTCGAACTCCCGACCTCAGGTGATCCACCGGGCTTGGCCTCCCAAAGTGGTGGGATTACAGGTGTGAGCCACGGCGCCCAGCCAGCAGTGTCTTCTTTTTGCAGGATTCTCTTATAAAATTCCTTGCAGCTGCAGTCTGTGTTCCATTCACATTCTAAAAGGTTGCTGGCAGTGGTCATATTCAATTTCTCTCCTCCTCCTTCTGTTGAACAGGCGTTAGAAAGAAACCACAGGCACCACATACGCAAGATGAGGCAATTCCCCGAAGAGCCTGCTGTGGTGTCTGCCGTGCTGCTGGGGGGCATTGCTGCAACTTTCATGCGGAACTTGCTTTCCATGTGTCACTTAGCTATGGGGATACGTCCTGAGAAATGCATGCTTAGGTGATTCTGTTGTGAGTGAGCATCCTGGATGTGCTTACACAGTCCTGGATGGTGCAGCCTACCACACGTCAAGGCTATACGGTATAGCCAATTGCTCCTAGGCTGTACACCTGCATAGCATGTTTCTGTACTGAAAGCTGTAGGCAATTATAACACAGGGAGTACGTTAGTAAAAAACAGAGGTTTAGTAAAAATATGGCATAATAGCTAAAAATGGGTCAGGTGAGGTGGCTCACACCTGTAATCACAGCTCTTTGGGTGGGTGGATCACTTGAGGTCAGGAGTTCAAGACCAGCCTGGCCAACGTGGCAAAACCTCATTTCTACCAAAAATACAAAAATTAGCTGGGCGTGGTGGCAGGCGTCTGTAGTCCCAGCTACTCAGGAGGCTGAGGTAAGAGAATCGCTTGAACCTGGGAGATGGAGGTTGTAGTAAGTAAGCCAAGATCGCACTACTGCACTCCAGCCTAGGCGACCGAGCAAGACTGTCTCAAAAACCTAAGACCACCACCATCGGCTGGATGCGGTGGCTCACGCCTGTAATCCTGGCACTTTGGGAGGCCGAGGTGGGTGGATTACCTGAGGTCAGGAGTTCAAGACCAGCCTGGCCATCATGGTGAAACCCCATCTTTAAAAAAAAAAAAAAAGAAAAAAGTATATATAAAAAAAAAGACCACCACCATCACCACAAATATCTGACTAAATCTAAGCCAGGGCTCCATTTTGGGGCAGAGGGCAGGGTGTCGGTGTGGGGGACAGGGAATGGGCTCCAGCCAGCATCAGCTCCATGTCCTGGTGGCACCTGAGCCATTCCCACTCCCACGTTTGGAGATCATCATCTAACCCTGATGACAATGGCCTCTTCTCAGAGCCTGGGGGATGAGCTGCCAAAGTCCATGAGGGTTCAGAACCTGGGCTCTGGAGATAGAAGATACTGGGCTCAGAGAAGTGGGGCCACTGCCCAGGCTTTCCCTGGGCTCCGTCCACTGTCTGAGCAGGGTCAGGTTGGGCTGGTTATGCTGGCAAAGACAGGGGAGGAGGACACATGGGCTGCGGGGACCTTGGGGCGGCGCTTGACTGGGCACTGCTCCAAGGTATGGAGGATGGAGGTTAGTGTGGACACTGTAATGCTGACCCGGGTGCTAAAGGGCAGCTGATGCCCCTCATCTTTTATAGACTTGTGAAAGAGAAATAAATAATAAGTCAAGCTGGGAAGTGCTTAGGGCAAATCTGCCTCCCGTTCTATTCAAGGTCACCCCTCTGCTCACTGAGACAGCTGGATATCTGAGTGCCCCCTTTGGAAAGGCTAATCAGAAACTCGAAAGAATGTAACTGTTCCTCTTTCACCTACCTGTGACCTGAAAGCCCCCTCCCTACTTCAGGTCTTCCCAGCTTTCCAAATGGAACCAATGTACTTCTTACATATATCAACTGATGTCTCATGTCCGCCCAAAAACTCGGCTGTGCACATCATCAGGACCTCCTGAGGCTGCATCACTGGCCTGTGTCCTCAACCTTGACAAAATAAAACTTTCTAAATTAATGGAGACCTGTCTCAAATTTTGGGGGTTCACAGACTCATGTGCAACAAGGACAGGTTCAGGGGGGTTTTCTTATTAGTGAATGTCCCCTTCTGGAAAGGGGTGCACACACCTGCTTTCAGCCAGGAGATGGTAAGAGGTTCCCCGATCCCACCCGCTAGTCCTGAGCAGGATTTATCAGTACAGGAGAGTCAGGGCGTCTGACACTACTTCCTCCCTTACCTGGCCTCAGATTCTCCATACTGCATGTGGAAAACGAGTTTAGACAGTTCCTCTTCAAAGAGTTTCACTTTGTTACAAATAAGGTGTTCTTCTCCAGAGGACTTATACTTGCTTGTACTGTCTGTCCTGAAGTCTTATTTCCCTGTTCTTTGTCTAAAGTCATCTTGCCTGCCAATCTATCAGCCCCTCCGGCCCTGCTGTGCTCAGGCATGCCCGCCAAGAAACCACTCCCTCCCTCCTGTAACAGCTTTCCCCACTGAAACTGTTCTTCCCTACGCTCTTCAAATTAGCTAGTCGTGTTTGGCTTAAGACTGTGCAGTCCTACCCCAACCAAGAGGGGAATGATACCGCACCTAAGGCCAGCTGCGTTAGAAATGAAAAACCCTTGCTCTCCTGTGTCCGATGTGCTCTCGCCATTGCTCCATCCACGAGACACACCCTTCTATGGAAGTAGATTTGCCTTGCTGAGAAAATTTATGTTGAAGTGCTAGTCTTTTGCAGCACTGAAAATTTGTTTCTAAAAATGCATGCTCTGAGCTATTAAAAAAAAAAATTCAGAGAGGTGGGTTTAACTTCTCTTCCTCCTCTTTTTTTTTTTTTTTTTGAGACACAGTCTCACTCTCTTGCCCAGGTTAGGGTACAGTGGTGCAATCATGGCTCACTGCAGCCTCAACTTGCTGGGCCCAAGTGATCCTCCTGCTTCAGCCTCCCAGGTAGCTGGGACTACAGGCACCCACCACCATGCCTAGCTGATTTTTAAATTTTCTGTAGAGATAGGTTTCATCCTGCAGCCCGCGCTGGTCTCAAACTTGTGGGTTCAGGTGATCCTCCTGTCTTGGCCTCCCAAAGTGCTGAGATTACAGGTGTCAGGCACCGCTCCTGGGCCCCAAAAGAATTTCTTTTGCAGACACTGGGTCCTCAAACTCCACTAAAACAATTTATTACCAAAGCACAGAGGTGTCAAGAGTAGGAGGGGTCCCCCCTGGGAGCCAGCCCAACCCCATCCAGCCTTGCTAGGACACTGGCTAGAGGGCAGGCCACGGGAGGGGGAACTTCACATTTGCTGGAGGGAAACTGGGGACCTCCCTGAGGCTAATCAGGACTGATGAGTACCCTAAAACCAGTGGCAGGAATGCACATTCCAGAGCTTGTTCTAGAAGCTTATCTGTGTTTAACAGCAGGCCTTGAGTCACATTGCTTCATTTTTTTTTTTCTGTTGCACACTGCAAATAGAAAGTTCTGGAAGACAATAAAAATGGCTGTGAGTGTCTCATTCATTCATGGAACACCCTCTATGCTCTTACTTTGTGCCAGGCACTTTCTAGGTACTGGGGATGTCATCATGACCATATGGGACGGGGAGCCCCTGCTGGGTTCAGGACACAGAAGAGGAGGGCAGAGACTACACAGTAAACACAGGCTTCCCTCCAGATGGGAACAAGGGCTGTGTGGAAACAGGTGACGTGATGAGCAAGTGGGTGGGAGGCGGTGAGGATGCCTCACGGAGGATGGGGAAGGCCTCGGGTCTTCAGCAGCAGCAGGTGTGTAAAACCAGGATGAGGGGAGCTTTCCAGACCCCGGGATGGTAAGGGCAGAGGTCCCAGGGTGGGGTCCAGCTTGGCCTGGTCTAGAATCCGAGGGAAGGGGATGTGGCCGGCGCGTGGTGCACGGGGGAGAAAGGGAGCTCAGCCTCGGGCCAAGGCAAGGAGCTGCCATGGAGCTGAGGCGGAGCGACCTTCAAGGTGCTAGAAGATCACCAGGCTCCTTAAATGCCATCTCCACATCTCCCAACCAAGGGGCTGTGGCCTCCAGGGAGCGTGTGGGTGTGAGACGGTGGAGATCCTGGAAGGGTCAGGTTCTAAACGCCCTTTGTCCTGGGTGACAGGAAGGCACTGTGAGACAGGGCGGCACCGACGGGAAGCCTGGGCTAGCTCCATCGATAAACCGGACGGAGCCTCTGCTTTGTGCCATGCCAGAAAAGCAGAGACGCTAGAGTCAGATGCAACCCTGCCCTCCAGGAGCCCGCTGCCAGCAGGAGACTGTGACAAGTGACCCCATGGTTGGCCTCATCTGGGACCGAAGATTTGGAGGAGGATGCTGAGGAGCGAGGCTGTTGGGGAGGATTCCAAGCTGTCTGGCCTGGACAACTGGGTGCACAGAGGAGGAGCTGTCTATCGAGCTGGAGAGGTGGGGAAGGAGTGAGCCTGGCTCATAAGGTCATGACTTCACTCTTGGGGTGGCTGGTTGAAGCAGAGAGCCTGCCACTCCACCACAGAGAAAAGAGACTCCGCCCCTCACCGCTGGCTCAGGCTGTGCACAGCTGCTCTGTGAAGCGCTCGGCACACACGTGTCAGCTCACACTTCGGCCTCCGGTATAAGGCAAGGTTGTGGGAATGAAGAAGCATGTGTAATCAAAGCGCCCATAGGAAGGTGGCCACACAGGGAGACAGGCCGCCGAAAGGAGATGCTATTCCAGACCAGGACCTCACAGTCGCAGCGCTGCCGACCACTGGGGCCAGGGGACTCTTCGCGGGGGCGGGTAGAGGTGAGGACCGTGCTGTGTGTCACAGGATGTCCAGCAGCATCCCAGCCTCTACTGTCCCGCATCCTGATAACCAAAAATGTCTCCAGACACTGCCAAATGCCCCCTTGGGTGGTGCCCAGTTAGAAAAGCACTTAGCTTTGGTTCCAGCCAACCCTGATGAGAGAAAAGAAAACTCTAGGAGAGATAAGGGGCCTGGAGCTTCTGCTCTTTAGGACGCATCTCTGCACCCTTGCCAAAATGTACTGCGAAGTTAGTCTGTCTTCGACTTTGCAAAAATTCCTGTACACTTACACACAGTGCTGATGGGAGTAAAGCAATCTAGTTATCACAGTCAAGATGACAGCTCCATCCACGGATGGCACGCACCAGCCAGGCTGTGCACACGGGCATCATTGTTCGTAAAATTAAAATCTGGGAAACTAAGCAAACGCCTAGCTGCTGGCTGTGAGAAGTGTCCGTCACCCATGTGATGCAGTAGTGTGTGCTATGAACAAGACCCGAAGGCACGGAGCAGCTGCCTTTTGTGTGGCGGCGCCGGGGGGGCCCTATGGGGTCAGGCCAAAGGAAAGTAGAGACTATAGGTGTCCAGGTGGAAGGACAGAGGGAGTCACAGATGCAAGAAGGGACAGAAGAAGATGGTGAAAGACAGACAGATGCTATTTCTGAGGCCCTGAATCCGGTCATGCCTGAAGCTCCCCCTTAGAATTTTCTAGCTACAACAGCCAATCAACCCCTCGCCTTTTTTTTTTTTTTTGAGGCGGGGTTTCGCTCTTGTTACCCAGGCTGGAGTGCAATGGCGCGATCTCGGCTCACCGCAACCTCCACCTCCTGGGTTCAGGCAATTCTCCTGCCTCAGCCTCCTGAGCAGCCGGGATTACAGGCACGCACCACCATGCCCAGCTCGTTTTTTGTATTTTTAGTAGAGATGGGGTTTCACCATGCTGACCAGGATGGTCTCGATCTCTCGACCTCGTGATCCACCCACCTCGGCCTCCCAAAGTGCTGGGATTACAGGCTTGAGCCACCGCGCCTGGCTTTTTTTTTTTTTTTTTTTTTTAAGACGGAGTTTCGCTCTTGTTACCCAGGCTGGAGTGCAATGGCGCGATCTTGGCTCACCGCAACCTCCGCCTCCTGGGTTCAGGCAATTCTCTTGCCTCAGCCTCCTGAGTAGCTGGGATTACAGGCACGCGCCACCACGCCCAGCTAATTTTTTGTATTTTTAGTAGAGACGGGGTTTCACCATGTTGACCAGGATGGTCTCGATCTCTTGACCTCGTGATCCACCCGCCTCGGCCTCCCAAAGTGCTGGGATTACAGGCTTGAGCCACCGCGCCCGGCTAACCCCCTTTTTCTTAAAGCCAAGTTGAGCTGGGTTTCTGCTGCTTGCTATTCCCGGAGGTTGGAAAGTTCAAAGACCCTGTGGAGAAACCCAGCGTCTCCCTGGGAAGCTGGGCCCTGGTATGAATGTGGAACAGCCTCTGGGAAGCGTCCCCTGGAGCTTGGGGCAGGGCTGGGGGGAAGGCAAGGGGTGAGAGGGCTTAAAACTCACAAGCTCTTCCCACCTGGGTTCCGCCTAGGGCACCATGGGGAGGCCAATGGGGTCATATGGCGACACACGCAGATCCTGCAGCAGGGCTTCCAGGCTGTTCCTCAGCATGGCGTAGGGCGGCTTCTTGTCGTACTCGAGGGCCATCACCACCTTCAGGTACTTCTGCAGAGTCTCTGTGGTGAAGACAACCCCCAGCAAGGAAGAGTCTAAGAGGTGTCCCCCAACCCTGAGCCAGGGGGTCTGCGCCCAGAGGTGGAGGGCTGGGGGACTGAGGAGGATGAGGGTCTGAGCAAAAGTGCACATCTGCTTGGTGCCTGGCATTGCCAGAGGACTTAAATGTTTTGTTTCCGACACACGCACCAGTAGTTCTTGGGCATGAACACCCAAGAACTCATCACTCAGTTTCAACAATGACCACCTCACAGCCAATCTCGTTTCATCAATACCCCTCGCCTGGCCTGCAGTGTTTTAAAGCAAATCCCAGCAAGCAATGCAGTCCACCTGAATATAAATACTTACTTAGCATGTATCTTTAAAGTGGACAGGCCCTGCCTCGCCTCTACCTCCAACCTCTGACAGCTTAAAATCCTAGAGGCCCAAGATTTAGAGACAGAACTGG
This sequence comes from Saimiri boliviensis, assembly GCF_048565385.1. Lineage (NCBI taxonomy): Eukaryota > Metazoa > Chordata > Mammalia > Primates > Cebidae > Saimiri > Saimiri boliviensis. Next base: position 8,062,106 of record NC_133462.1, on the reverse strand, counting down.
AGGGGAGCACCACTCAGGCAGCTGAGCCATGATCTGAACCCAGAGATTTAAATAATTCAAAAATGAGCCTTAGAGAGCCCGAGGGGAAAAGCTATCTGTTTCTGTCTGTTTCTTTTCTGCCTCCAGCTTGAAGAAAAGCATCAGTGCTCTTCAGAAGGGCACTGCAAAAGACCACAGCAACGACGAACACCCCCCAAGCCCAAACAAAATAGTGCAAATATCCAGTAACAGGGCCTGGACTTACAAGCTATGATGCTGCCAAACCATGAATGTCGTGCAGCTGTCAATAACAGCTGTGGAGCATCTATAAGGAAGGGCATGAAGGATGGGCCCAGGGTTAAGTGAAAAAAGCAAGAGGTAGAATGAGACATATGTAAGGTGAGCCCATTTTTTGGTCATAAAAATGGCTGGCCACAGAGGCTCATGCCTTGTAAACCCAGCACTTTGGGAGGCCAAGGTGGGTAGATCAGCTGAGGTCAGGAGTTCGAGACCAGCCTGGGCAACGTGGTAAACCCCACCTCTACTAAAAATACAAAAAATTAGCCAGGTATAGTGATGCACGCCTCTAATCCCGGCTACTTGGGAGGCTGAGGCACGAGAATCATTTGAACCAGAGGCAGAGGTTGCAGTGAGCTGAGATTGCGCCACTGCTCTCCAGCCTGGGTGACAGAGCAAGACCCTGTCTTAAAAAAAAAAAAAAAAAAATTACCCTGTCTTCAAAAAAAAAAGTTGTGTGTTTCTGTTTTGTTCTTGTTCAGAAGCACTTGTGAATTTTTTGACTATTTTTTTCTTTCTACAATGGGTACATATTACAAATGCAATTTGGAAAACTTAAAAAAAAAAAAAAACAAGGGATGTAGGGAGAGGCCACCCCAAGACGGATCTAAGCCACCAGGTCCCACCTGGTGGGACATACCTGAGGGACATACCTGAGGGCCTGATCCAGGTACCGCAGGGTCCCACGAAGGGCCCCGGCTTATCAAGAAACCTGAAGAGACAGAAGCACATGTGAAATGTCTTTTAGGGAAAGAAGAGCAACCTTTTAAAACAGATCGCCTAAGATATACACACAGTCCACTTTGCCATCCAGGGTAGTTATGTTCTTAAAGTCATTTTGAACACTGAATCAACCAATCCACTACCATTGCTCCCAGGGGAAACAGCACTGGCTTCCTGCAAGCCTCTGCTCACACCATTTTCATCAGCCCATCGATATGACTTGTTTTGTGTATGTTTCTGTTAAAAGACATCTTATGTAATAGGTATTCTTGATTCATTAGCATTGAACTCTATTTTAATCTGGGATCTTTAAGACGGAGAGGATCCCTTCAATGATGAGGGAAGATCTAAGATGGAAATAAAGATTTTATTACTTGCAGGTCCTGGGGGCACACAGCACACCCAAAGGAGACACACACCCACACCCACACCCACGCACACGCACACACTCACACTGGTCAGGGAGCTCGTGGCTACATGAGGGACCAATGTGTGGTATCCAAACATTTCGAGGGGACTTTAACTGGTGGGTTCAAAGCAAGCAGGCTTGAGTTCCAGGTCACACTGTGCCTGAAAGGCATCTACACAGTCCACATGGGGTGTGGGGGCCAGCAGGGCCGTCAAGTAGGCTGCCTGTGGCTGTCCCATAAGGAGAGAGGTGGTCCCCAGGAGGCGGCTGCATAAGGAAGATATCTGGGTCAACCATACAGAGGAACTGGGAGGAGGTGGAAAACTGGAAACTATGCTGAGTGATCGAGACCTGCTTCTGGCATGAGATAAAGTCCAACTTACATTCAAATGAATGCCAAGGCAACGTAAAATGGCAAGAGTTCCCCACAAACTCATGGCTTACAGCACCATAGCTCATGCCTGAACAAAGCTGATAAAACACACAAATTATTAACCGTCTCAGGCTTCAGGACGTCAGACATGGCTTCAGCACTACGCTAGGTGGCTGTTTTATTTTTTATTTTTTGTAGAGACAGAGTCTCACTATATTGCTCAGGCTCATCTGATCCTCCTGTCTCTGCCTCCCAAAGTGTGAGATTGCAGGTGTGAGCCACCACACCTGGCTGAAGCCATTTTAAATGGCATAATCACTGACAAAAGCATAAAAACAGGAAAAAATGCAGCATTAACTAAACAGTGAAAAGAACACTGGCATATAGTATGAGGGCTGAAACAGGGCAGCAGAATGCTGTCTGGCTCCACCCTAGGCTGGGAACACATGTCAGGTGATTAAAAATTTTCTCCACACTATATATAGTCTGCAAGCGCTTATGAAAGAACTCCAAGAGGCCGGGCGTGGTGGCTCACGCCTATAATCCAAGCACTTTGGAGGCCAAGGCGGGCGGATCACCTGAGGTTGGGAGCTCAAGACCAGCCTGACCAACATGGTAAAACTCTGTATTTAAAAAAAAAAAAAAAAAAAAAAGGAAGAACTCCAAGAATTGATTTGGGGTTGCAAATACTTTTAGTGCGTAGGAGAATTCATACATATGGACTCTGAATAATCAGGACTGACAGTATATGTATACACACACACATGCTTGCACGTGCACCCCTCTTTAGCTGTTCAGGAAAAATCCTGATTCGCCCACTGCCTTTGCTCCATCCTCCAGGCCCAGCTCCTCCACTTTTCTGCCTGGTCCATTGGGCCAACTCCCACCACCTGCCCAGTCACTGGGCTCTGACCTTGCCTTCGCCATCCCCAGCCCCACCCTCCTGCTCATCTCTCTCCTGTTTAACTCTCTCTGCCCCATGTCCTCCGATGTCCCACAGATCCGGGCCCAACTCAGGCTTCATCCTTTCTCCTTGGACCTCAGGTCCTCCCTGGCCTCCTGTGCATCCCCATGTAGTCCCAGAGGTTCTCTTTACACCTGTCCCTGCCCCTCCCTGCTCACAGCCCACCCTCCCTCCGTGGCTCCCCAGCACACACGGCCACCTAGCCACCCCTCTGGCTCTGTCTCCCCACTCCCTCCTCCCATTGCATGTCCCAGCCGCACCAGGCCACACATCTCTGCACATTTCTGCCTCTGCACCTGTCGCTCTAGCTGCCTGGGCGGTTTTCCCCTCTGAGCTCTGGCAGGTGGCTGTTCTCCGTTTCAGATATAGCTCAAGGGCTTGGCTTCCTAGAAAGTCTTCCCCAGACCCCTCCAGGCAGAGGAACTCCGTCCCTCCCAGGCTTGTGTTTAGATCCCAGCTGTCCTACAGCAGCCATCAACATACATGCTCAGGAAGGGCCAGTTGTGCCATCACCAGGACGTTGTGCGCTGCACAGCAGCGCTGCTGCCGCCGACTGACACGGGGTCTCCCTGACCAGCTGGGAGGCCTAAGAGCGGAATCAAAGCTGGCTCTTGTTTGTGCTTTGCCCAGCAAAGGGCCTTGAATGCCAGAAAGACTCAGGGACTCAAACTGCCTCTCCTCCTTCTTTCACTCATTCTTTCTATTGTGAACTACAATGTGCAAAAAATGAGTATCTGCTGAATGAATGGTAAAAGGCCATGTCTATCAGTAAAACATCCTCACAGAGGAAACCCTGGGGAGGCAGGAAACGAACAGGCAACATTGCCCATCTGTGGCCCCCTTGGTTACTGTCTGGGCCAACAGACGCTGGGCTGGGGGTGAGGAGACGTGTCTGGGGTACAGCATCAACATCACCAGCTACTCTACAGGGAGTATCTTTGTGCGCCCAGCCCTCTACCGTCATGGTCTGGAGCTAGGACTGTGGAATTAGTTATCCATGCTGATATCATTGATCTGCGATGATTACTACGACCCGTCTTATTCACCCTGCATCATGTTGGCAAGTGCAGACCCTCCCTGTGAACCAGTCACGTTCATGGAAAGTCTCTTTAGATGGGGTGTGTGTGTGTGTGTGAAAACGGTAATATGACTGCTCCTAGGAGTTAGGAAGTGGAGTGCGGAGAAGACTGAACCCAGGGGAGCCTCGGGGACTGGTTTCCCTGACAAGAGTGGAGTGCAGAGCCACTGTGGACTGATTCTAACCTGGGTGTCCAGCACAGCCACTGGCCTCAGGACCCAGGCCCTGAATGAAAGTGGAGAGGGAGCCGGGCGCGGTGGCTCAAGCCTGTAATCCCAGCACTTTGGGAGGCTGAGGCGGGTGGATCACGAGGTCGAGAGATCGAGACCATCCTGGTCAACATGGTGAAACCCCGTCTCTACTAAAAATACAAAAAATTAGCTGGGCATGGTGGCACGTGCCTGTAGTCCCAGCTACTCAGGAGGCTGAGGCAGGAGAATTGCCTGAACCCAGGAGGCGGAGGTTGCGGTGAGCCGAGATCACGCCATTGCACTCCAGCCTGGGTAACAAGAGCGAAACTCCGTCTCAAAAAAAAAAAAAAAAAAAAGAAAGTGGAGAGGGTTCAGATCTGTGCTGTCCTGTCTGCCTCCCGCCTGGCCACCAGGCCAGGCATCTCCCAGCTGAAAGTTTCTGGCAGCCAGCGGTGGGGTCTTGTGCCTCCCCTCTGCTCCCACAGTGCCGGGGCTACCTCCACCCTCACCTGCAGCTCCTGCTTCCTGTCTGGGTATCCTCACAGCCCAGGAACCGCCTACACTGAGGCTGTGCCTGCCTGCCCTCTGTGTCTGCACTGAAGCCTGGGTGGGCTCATGCATTCACTCCTTAGTTGTTCTTTGTCCCACTACAATTTCTCTTTCCTTTTTTTTTTTTTTTTTTTAGACAGTGTCTCACTCTGTTGCCCAGGCTGGAGTGTAGTGACACAATCACAGCTCACTGAAGCCTCAACCTCCTTGGGCTCAAGTGATCCCTCCACTTCAGCCTCCTGAGTAGCTGGGACTACAGGCATGTACCACCACACCTGGCTAATATTTTTGTAGAGATGGGGTCTTGCCACGTTGACCAGGCTGGTCTCAAACTCCTGGGCTCAAGCAATCTGCCCATGTAAGCTTCCAAAGTGTTGGGATTACAGGCATGAGCCACTGCGCCAGATCCGCTACTATTTCTTGGGCACCCAAAATGTGTGCGCTCTGTTGCATCCAGAGAATATGTGTATGTCACAGGGAATTGAGGCCCCCCACACCCTCAGTCTCCTACATTGGGACAGTTAATGAGAGAAGTGAACCCTCCCTCATGGAAGCTGCAGTGTTTTGGGGTCTCCTTGTGAGAGCAGCTCAGCCTTGTCTTGAGATAACCCAGAGTGTGTGAGTGAGCATTTCACTACCCTCACTCACACAGGGACATGGGCTCACTCGAGTGGGCTGCTCATTCTGTGACTCATTGATTTTTCACCTGGCTTCATTTCAAACGAAACCTCTGTCTCCCTACTGTGAGCAGAAAACCAGCACCATCTGCCAAAGCTAGAGAGTAAGTGTAAAAATAAGCTCCAAAAAAACGAGGGAATGGACATGTGGTCTAGCGAGTGCCGAGGCTGGCTTCCCATGCAGATGCTGCCTGCGGAAGTCTGAAGGCCTCTCTGTCTCTCCCTCTTCTGCAGGGATGTTGGGGTAAATCAGAACCAAACTGTGACATCCTTCTTGTCACTGTTTCAAGCTTCATGGTCATTCAGGGGGCAATTCACCTGTCACCATCGCTGCGAGACCTGCCCCGGACATTAGACCTGAAAGTGTGCTGCACATCCCTACCCCAAGAGTCCCGCCAGTGGATACCCAGGACCTGCCCCATGACCCCCATCAGTCTGACCTCTGAGATGCCGGGTGTTTCACCCCTTAGCTCCTGTCTCCCCCACTAGGATGTGAGTTCCCTGAGGGCAGGGATTTTTGTCTTACTTACTGCTGTATCCCCAGGGCTTAGAATAGAGCCTAGCACATGGTAGGGTTTGGTATTTGTCGAGTGAAGGTAGGGTGGGTCCAGGCATCACCAATTCACCCTCATAAGCCTCCTATAAGAGGGAAGCAGCATGGAGGCGACAGGGGCTGTCTCTGGAGTTGAATGGCCTGGGCTTGAGCACAGGAGCCCCTGCTTGATAGCTGTGTGACCTGGACTGATTACCTAAGCTCTCTGCGCCACAGAAAATGAGAGCACGCAGCTCAAAGCAGTTGACAGGATGCAGGGAAGCACTGGGTGCAGTGTCCTGCACAGACGAGCATATGATAAATGTTAGCTTTGAAGAGTAACTAGGAGGAGGTCAAAATGATAAGATACATCCCCTTGTCTGAAGGAGGATCAATTTCTGGACATGGTGCTACTTATGCCAATTAAACATACAAAAGAATATCATATAGTTTTTAAGGACACAGATGCATCTAAATAAAAACATTTAGGAGTATTCAGAAGTAGTGAACTAGCTATGTAGCTAAAGTTAAAAACACAGTATTGAGTGAAAGAAGGCAAGAAACAGCATGAGGTTTAGAGCATAGTACCATTTATACAAATTAAACACACATACCACCATATATAGTTCAAGGACACAGACACGTCATATAAAATTGATTTAGAAGCAGGAGTCAGAAGCAGTAAACTCGATCCACATGTAGGGATAGGGTTAAAGCTGGAGAGAGCCAGAGACAGATGAGATGCAGAGGGAAACATCACTTACGCAAACCACACACAGCACCACTGCCGGCATGCGGTTTTGAGGTTATAAATACATCTAAGTGACCACATCGGCAGAACACACAGTAAGCATTCTGAAGAGGCTGTCCATGGTTTAGAGAAGGAAGTTGAGAGATACAAAGGGAGTTAAATGAGAGTCTTCACATGAGGGAAGGACTGGGAAGGACTTCACTGCACACTAAGGACTGGGAAGTATGAGGGACTCGATGCTGTTCATTGGAGGGATTACCTTGTTCCCACTCTATACACTTTCCCAGATAATCTCATCCTCTCCTGGGGCTTTAGCTGACAGTTCCTGAGGTATTTCTGGGGTCTGAGTCTCCCTTTAGACTTCATTCCTGCACTTCAGATGTAGATGGACAGCTACCTCCCAGATGAGTCAGGCAACTCTTTTTTTTTTTTCTCCTGAGAGTCTTACTCTGTCACCCAGGCTGGAGTGTAGTGGCATGATCTCAGCTCACTGCAACCTCCACCTCCAGGGTTCAAACAATTCTCCTGCCTCAGCCTCCCAAGTAGCTGGGATTACAGGCACCCGCCATCATGCCCAGCAAATCCCTAGCACTTTCCTTCTGTGTCCAGCGGCCTGCTGTCCTTGGTGCTGAACACAAACCTTAGTGCCTCCCTTTTGTGCCCAGCGACCCACGGTCCCTGGTGCTGAACCCACACTTGTGGTGCTTCCCTTTTATGCCCAGAGACCTGCTGTCCCTGGTGCTGAAGCCTCATCCCCAGCACTTCCCTTTAGGTCCAGCTGCATGCTGTCCTTGGTGCTGAACACACACCCAAGTGGCTTCCTTTTGGGTCCAGCTGCTCGCTGTCCCTAGTGCTGAACACACACTCCTAGTGCTCCCCCTTTGTGTACAGCTGCTCAATGCCCTTAGTGTTCAATCTCACCCCAGAAATTCCCCATATGTTCCACTATACACTGTCTTTGGTGCTGAGTGTTTAAACCAGCACTAGCAGGACCTGGTCATTCACACACAGAGGTGAAGGCACTGATTTGGCAGTGTGGACACTGGGTGGCTAGAACTACGACTGCTAAGGCAGGGCCTGGGCCTATCCTGCTCAGGTTGCCGGCGTGTTTGTGATGAAGTGAGTCATGGTGTCCCATATACGATGAACACTTTCTATGAGCCAGGCCCTATGCTAAGTTTTGTGTGTACCTGACTCCCCTGAACCCTTCAACAGCCCTGTAAGGAGGGAGCCAGTAGGAGACCATCTCATAGAGTAGGACACTGAGGCTCGCAGACATTAACATCCCACAGTGGCGGGGCCAGAGTCCGAGCCCAGGCGACGTGGCTCAGAAACCCCTGCCTTAACTGCTGTGTGGACGGTATATACCAGTGCAGCACAGGCCTGTGTAGCTCAGAGGACTTCAGCTATGTTGGATGCTACCTCCCTTTCCCTCCTGCTCCCTGTTGGGCTCTGGGTTTCTGCCCAGTTGTAGGGATTCTGGGTCAGTGCTGGGTTCTGCTGACCCCCAGACTCACTTCTGTTTTTGCTTCATGATGTCCTCAGTGTTGGGAAGGCAGTCTGTCCATGGCAGAAACCCGTAGAGCCACTTCAGCATGCAGTAGCCCAGGCTCTGGAGGTCGCTGCGGCGGGAGGGCCCTGGGGAGGGAGGGGTAGAGGTGGTGGCTCAGTCTGAATTCTGCACTAACCGACGGGTTCACCCTCTTCCTTTCCCTGACTGACTCAACCATGCACTCACACATGCAGCCTTCCAGCCACATGGGCTGTTTCCTCTGCTCATTCACTTTCTTTTTTTTTTTTTTTTTGAGACGGAGTTTCGCTCTTGTTACCCAGGCTGGAGTGCAATGGCGCTATCTCGGCTCACCGCAACCTCCGCCTCCTGGGCTCAGGCAATTCTCCTGCCTCAGCCTCCTGAGTAGCTGGGATTACAGGCACGTGCCACCATGCCCAGCTAATTTTTTTTTTTTTTTGTATTTTTAGTAGAGACGGGGTTTCACCATGTTGACCAGGATGGTCTTGATCTCTCGACCTTGTGATCCACCCGCCTCGGCCTCCCAAAGTGCTGGGATTACAGGCTTGAGCCACCGCGCCCGGCCTCATTCACTTTCATGAGTAGGCAGAGGTCGACTTCATTCTCATTCTCACTCAACCATCCCCTCAGCCCCTTTCACCAGCTCACCCTCATCCACTCTTCTTTCATTCATGCACTCATTCAATGAATCCTCAGTGCCTGTGTGCCGGGCACTAGCTCACACTCTGAAAACCCAAACCAGGATCTTGTCGAGTCCCAGCCCATGACAGTCTAGTGGGAAGACAGCTATAGCGTGGGACTACTTGAGTGACAAAGGACACAGAACAGAGCACAAGAGAGCCCAGAAGGATGGGCACCAAACCCAGCCTCAGTGGGGGAGGGCAGGGAAGACTGACAGTTTATTTTCCTTATGCTTCCTGAGCCACTTAATCACAATGCTTTGTGTAAGCACTCAACGAGTACTACTTGTCCATGCCAGCCTTCCACCACCTGATGCTGGAGGCAGGGGGGCCATCCCTGCCCTGGGGGAGCTCAGTCTGGTGGGAGGACATGGCAGGCATGTGGATGGCCAAAATATAAAGGGATATGAGAAAGAGGGGCTCAAGAAATCTGCCCCGGGCTCTCTTCCTTCTCTACACTTTCAGTGGATGATCCCATCCTCTCCCAGGGCTTCGGCTGATTAACTCCTGAGATACTGCAGAGCCTCTGTGCAGAGTTCCCTCCCACAATTCAGATGTGGTGGCCAACCACCTCCTCAACAGTCCCTCCTGGATGACTCCTAGGCAACCCTCATCTTCTAAGTCATCACCAGATCATGAATCCCAACCTCTGAAACTCAGGGCTCCCCAGTGCCCAGCCACCTGCTATCCTTGGTACTGAACCCGGCGGTTGGGACGCTATCCGTGGTCCCCCCATCCTGGCGCCTTTAGTGCCTGTCCTGTCTGGCCACCTGCTGTCTCTGGCTGTGAACCTCTAGAGCTGCCCTTGTATGAGAAGCGGGTCTCCGTGGTCCCAAACCCCTCCCTGGCTTCGTACCACATCCCCTGTGCAGGTCCATGCTAATGAACTCAAGGTCCCCCTCGTGAGGGCTCCTGCTGCCTTCCGCGTAGGCCACATGTTTGCCACTTGGGCAATAGCGGAAGGCGAAGCCATAGCCTGCCAAGGTCACCTGTGGACACAGGAAAAAGCCATACAAATTGGAGGTTAGGAGTGCAGAAGTCAGAGATTTCCACTATAGATCCAACTGAAAACAACCATTCTATCAAAGATGACATTTTTCACTTACAAAACTAAGCTATGCTCACAGTAAAAATGAGATGAAGTAAAAAGACCTCAAACCAGCCATCTATATTTCCTCCCAGCCCCCAAAACCCACGCCCAGAAATAAACACTAGTAACAGTTTCTTATGCATCATTCCAAATTGTTTTCTTTAAATAACGAGGTAAACATATGTGGATGAGGTGGGGGCTCTTGTTTTCCAGAGGCTTCACACCAGACCTCCCACTGGGCACCAGCACTTAACAGTTTAATAGTGGTTCTGGGTATTAACTCTGAAGCCAGATGGTCTGAGTCCAAATGCCAGCTCAGCCTTCTGGTGGTGATACAACCTCGGGCAAGCTACACCACTTCTCTCTGCTATGATTTCCCCATTTGTAAAATGATAATAGTTAAGAGTCCCCACCTCAAAGGGTTTTTATGAAGCTTAACTGAGTTTAAAACAAAAATTAAGTGCTTTTCTGCCTGATACACGAAGTTAACCACATCTTCTTTTAAAAATATTTATTCACTTATTTATTCTGAGATGGGTTTTCACTCTGTCACCCAGGCTGAAGTGCAGTGGCACGATCACGACTCACTGCAGCCTCCTAGGCTCCAGTGATCCTCCCAACTCAGCCTCCCAAGTAGCTGGGACTACAGGCACGTGCCATCATGCTCAGTTAATTCTTTGCATTTTGTGTAAAGATGGGGTTTTGCCCTGTTGCTCAGGCTGGTCTTGAACTCCTGGGCTAAAGTAATCCTCCCGCCTTGGGCTCCCAAAGTGCTGTGATTACAGGCGTGACCCACTGTGCCCAGTCCATGTCTTCTTTTCAGTGGCTGCATCTTATTCCACCGTATGGATATGGACAGCTGTTGGTTTTGTCTGTGTAAGACCTATACACTTCCCCTGCTCTCTGTTTTTCTGTTCACAGTTTGTCACGTTATTTTATTTTTTTATTTTTTATTTTTTTAAAAAATTCTGAGACAGGGTCTCACTTGGTCACGCAGGTTGGAGTGTAGTGGCATGATCATAGCTCATTGCAGCCTCAATCTCCTGGGTTCAGGTGATACTCCTACCTCAGCCTCCTGAGTAGCTGAAACCACAGGTGTGTGCCACTACACCCGGAAAGGTTATTTTTTTATTTTGTAGAGACAGGTCTCCCTATGTATTCCAGACTGGTCTCAAACTCCTGGGCTCAAGTGATCCTCCCAGGATGGCCTCCCAGAGTGGTGGAATTACAGGTGTGCGCCCTTGGGCCTGGCCATGATGGTCATTTTGATGTGGCAACTTCACTGGGTCATGGGGTGCCCAGACATTTGGCCAAACCCTTTTCTGGGTGTGTCTATGAGGTGTTCTGGGTGAGATGAACATTTGGGTTTGTAGACTGAGTAAGGCAGATTATTCTCCTTAATGTGGATGGGTCCCATTCAATCAACTCAAGATGTAAACAGAACAAAAAGCTAAGTACCCAGAAGCTCCTCCTCCCTGACTGCCTGAGCTAGGACATTGGTCTTTTCCTGCCTTTGGACTTGAACTGAAATAAAAGCTCTTCTTGGGTTTCAAGCCTGCTGGCATTTGGACTGGAACTTACACCACTGGCTCTCGTAGGTCTCCAGATTGCAAACTGAAGATCTCAGGACTGCCTAGCTTCCATCCAATTCCTTACAATAAATCTCTCTCTCCACCCACACATGCGCATGCATGCGCGCGCGCGCGCACACACACACACACACACACACACACACACACCCACCCACCCACTCACCCCTGCTGGTTGTTTCTCTGAAGATTCCTAACACGTAGTTCCAGGATTTTCCTCTGGGATTGCCTCTCCCCAATTCTCAGTCCATGCAGTTCAGATCTGTTTCTGCCAGGGCTGCTAGGCTTTGGGGATTTAAGCCTAATTTGTTGGTGGCAATTTTGTCACCATGAGGAACAAGTCTGCCTGACAACGAGCAGTGCAGAAGCAAGAGGAGAGCAGAGATGGGAGAGCTGGCTTCCCAATGACAGGGCTTGAGCTCCTGGATCCTGCCATGTCCGACAGTGCAGTCCTGGATTTCTTCATTCCATGGAATAATAAATTGCACACACTCCCTTTTGGTTTTTTGGCTTACTTTTTTTTTTTTTTAAGACGGAGTTTTGATCTTGTTACCCAGGCTGGAGTGCAATGGCATGATCTCAGCTCACTGCAACCTCCGCCTCCTGGGTTCAGGCAATTCTCCTGCCTCAGCCTCCTGAGTAGCTGGGATTACAGGCACGTGCCACCATGCCCAGCTAATTTTTTGTATTTTTAGTAGAGATGGGGTTTCACCATGTTGACCAGGATGGTCTCGATCTCTTGACCTCGTGATCCACCCGCCTCGGCCTCCCAAAGTGCTGGGATTACAGGCGTGAGCCACCGCACCCGGCCATGTTTTTTTTTTTTTTTGAGACAGAGTCTCGCTCTGTCGCCAGATGCCAGGGTGGAGTGCAGTGGCACAATCTCGGCGCATTGCAACCTCTGCCTCCTGCGTTCAAGCAATTCTCCTGCCTCAGCCTCCCAAGTAGCTGGGATTACAGGCACACGCCACCACGCCCAGCTATATTTTTTTATTTTTAGTAGAGACGGGGTTTCACCATGTTGGCCAAGATGGTCTCAATCTCTTGACCTCGTGATCCAACCGCCTCGGCCTCCCAAAGTGCTGGGATTACAGGCTTGAGCCACTGCGCCCGGCCTGGCTTAAGGTATGTTAAGATGGGTTATCTGCAACTATAAAGAGTAATTAGAAGTTTAAATACTTTAAAGTACTATTTAACCAGTATCCTACTTAAGGTGTTTCCCATTTTACTATTACAACCAACATTGCCAGAAACATCTTGTACATATATCTTAGAACAATCCTATGAATATATAGATAGGACACCTTCCTAAGACAGAAACTGGTGGACCAAAAAACAGGTGCATTTTGGCCAAGTGCCATGGTTCTTGCCTGTAATCCTAGAGCTTTGGGAGGCTGAGGTGGGTGGATCACCTGAGGTCGGGAATTCGACACCAGCCTGACCAACATGGAGAAACCCCGTCTCTACTAAAAATACAAAATTAGCTGGGTGTGGTAGTGCAGTCCTGTAATCCCAGCTACTTGAGAGGCTGAGGCAGGAGAATCGCTTGAACACAGGAGGCGGAGGTTGCGGTGAGCCGAGCTCATGCACGCTACTGTGCTCCAGCCTGGATGACAACAGTGAAACTGTGTCTCAAAACAAAAACAAAAACAAACAAAGGTGCATTTAAAATTTTGACTGTTATTGCCAATCACCTTCCAAAAACTGTTTCCCTATTCATGCTTCCAGCAGTGTATGAAGAATTCCTACTTCCTTAAATCCTTATCAACAGGTATTATTATTGTTATTAATTCTGTCCATCTAAAGGGTGAAAAATAGCATCTTCTTTTAAGTTACATTTCTATGATTATTAAGGAGGCTGAGTATCTTTTCGTATATTTAGCTAAGCCTGTGGATTTCTTTTTTTATGAATTGCTTATCCTTTGCCCATTTTCCTACTCAGTTGCTTATCTTTTATTTATTTGAAGGAACTCTTTATATATGATGCACAGCAATCTTTTGTTTGTAATAAGCACTGTAAAATAGAGATTTGGAGACAGATGGGAACCTGAGCCCAGAGACCTTCCAGAATGGGTAGGAACTGCTCTTACCTGACTCTGGTCCTCTGGATCCACAAAAATATTTTCAGCTGTCACATTTCCATGAACATACTCATTCTCATGGAGGAACTCCAGGGCATCGAGCTGCAGGAAGAAGCAAGCCAGCATCTGCATGAGCAGTACGACTAACTAACAGAGAGGCTCTGGTGCAGACTGGGTCAGGGAACCCCACTGTTAAGGACTGGGGTAGTCTGGCACTGTGACTGGGGTTAAACCTGACTAAATCCTGGGCAGCCTGAGGAGCCTGCTGTGATAGCACACTGAGCACGCCTCTAATCAGGTTCTCAGAGAGCTCACCAGTCGAGCTAACTCGAGGCTTCCCATCTACTCCTGTACCTCTTAGCTGATGGCAAACTCAGGAGAGGGAGAAGGGGTTAATGATCCTCTGCAAAAATGACTCAGCACCTGTGAATATCAAAGAGCTCTTCTCACCTGTCCTAGAGAACAGGAAAAAAATTTGTTAACATTTATAAATTTGTAATGATCTCCAGCTGTCCCATGGAGTTTTGGGTGGTGTGTGTGTATGTATGTATGTATGTGTGTGTGTGGTTTTTTGTTTTGTTTTGTTTTTTTGAGACAGGGTCTCACTCCTTGTTGCCCAGGCTGGAGTGCAGTGGTGTAATCACTGCTCAATGTAGCCCCGATTTCCCAAGCTCAGTTGATCCTCCCACCTCAGCCTCCCGAGTAGCTGCGACTACAAGTATGCACCACCAGACCTGGCTAATTCTTTGTATTTTTGGTAGAGAGGGGGTTTGCCACGTTGCCCAGGCTAGTCTTGAACTCCTGAACTCAAGTGATCCACCTGCCTCATCCTCCCAAAGTGCTGGGATTACTGTGTGAGCAGCCGTGTCTGACCAACTCTTCAACTGTGCCTGCTGCCCGAGTGTCAGCTACATTCTGATCATATCCCCAACCCTCTTCGACCCCTGGGTTCAACTGTCCACCAAATTCTGCTTGTTTTCCTTCTACAGACTCTCCACCCCCATGGCCTGGGACCCCCCTCAGCCTCGTCCTCTCCCACATGGACCCTCGCTCATATTCTGCTCCCCATTCCAGCCCCTCCCCATATGGCCCCTGAGGGCCTTTCTGTACCCAGAGCTGACTCTGCCCTCCCCTAATCCCAGCCCTCTGTGGCTCTCCAGTGCCCTCAAGACAGATCCCGGCCCCTCAGCCTGGTGTGTGAGGCCCTGCGTGATGTGGTCACTGCTGACCTCTTTGCACCAACTCCATCTGTCCCCACTGCAGTGCCATACTGCAGATGCTGAACCTGAAGACCTTGGGGGCTCAGCATGTTGCTCCCTCGGTACTTCCATCCCTCCAACGTAAACTGGACTCTTATTCTCCATCACAGCAGACACCGCTTCCATTCAGAAAACTTGTCATTGTTTGTGCAACTGTTTGATTTACTAGTGGCCTCTCCCACTAGACTATAAGCTCCAACACGCAGAAACCATGCTGCTCTGTGATCTGCAACCAGCCCTGGGGACAGTGTCTGGCACCCAGTAAATGCTTGATGAATATTTAATGAGGATGAATGAATGAATGAGTAAAGGAACAAATGCCGTATGCTCTCTTCCTCTCAAGTCTTACCACAGCTATATCCTTGGCCGGACCATCCTCTCCTCATCTATCCCCGCCTCCTCCACCCAGCACCTTGCTGTTTCCACTCATCCTGAGAGTCATGACTTAGAAACACCCTCTACCAGGAAGCCCAATCTAAGCCTTCGGTTTGAGGCTGGGGTTCCCCCCTCCAACACTCATGGCCCCCCAAGGGCACTCCACAGGACCAACCACCCATCATCCTGGCTCTAACTGCCTGCCATGCCCGTCAGTGAGCCGGCCCCCAGTGTGCAGTGGAAGGAGGTGGGGGCTGGATGTGTCAATGACCAAACAGCCTGCCAAACTAAGGTCTCATGCACCCTCCCCAATGCAGGAGCTGAGCAACTTGTGGGTACGCACCAGCCGGTAGGCCACCTGCAGCACAGACCTCTCTGACAGCACATGCTTTGGGCTGATGTCCAGGGCCGACTGAAGGCTCCTTCCCAGGCTGGGTAACACCAAGAACCTGGAAGACACAAGCACCCCAGGAGGTGGGAGATGAGCTGGGGAGAGAGGAGTACAGACTGCCATGGATGGACTGCGGCGGAGCTGCAAGGTCCTGGTCCCGGCTGAGATGAAAGGTTCCGACTGGCTGGGCAGCAAACTGGCTCAAAACTATGAGAAGGCAGGAAGCAAAGAACTGGCCCATGGCTTTGGGGACCCAACCATGCCTGGACACATGACAGGAAGAGGAGGAAAGGGGCTGGCGAGGCAAGCAGTGAGTGGAGCAGCTCACCTGTATTTGTCCTGGTGAACACCAAAACCCACGCAGGTGGGGATGGCCAGCAGCGGGGTCGAGTACAGCTTCTTCCACTTGTTGACTGCAGAAAACAGGGGCTGGAGGTTAGAACCCACCCGGTCCCAAGCCCATGGCAACAACAGCCTGTTCTCAGAGCAGAAGCACAGAGTGTCCAGACTGCCTCTGAGTCTCTTTGTTGGAGGTGACAACACTGTGGGTGGGTGACAGTGGGAAGAAGATGGTGATGGGGCCGGCATGGGTGACCCATGAATGTCTGTGATCCCAGTCTGCAGGTGATGGGGAAAACATGGTGGCTCTGGAGGAAGCAAATACAAATCCAGAGTGCAGGGAAAGGATAATGACGTCACTTCCGAATTCACACACAGAGCTAACGAGATCAATACGTGCCTAACCCAGCCATGACGTCGCCAGAATGTGCCTCGGCCTGTCTTCCAGATCTCAGTGGAGTGGACGAGAACCAACGGCAAGCTGACACGAGTTTAACAGCTGGCTGTCCAGGGAAGGCAGTCTGATTGGTAGCATCTGCTCAATTCTTTTTTTTTTTTGAGACTGAGTTTTGCTCTGTCACCTTGGCTGGAGTGCAATGGCATAGTATCAGCTCACTGCAACCTCTGCCTCTTGGGTTTAAATGATTCTCCTGCCTCAGCCTCCCGAGCAGCTGGGATTACAGGCGTGTACCACCATGCCTGGCTAATTTTTTTGGTATTTTTAGTACAGATGGGGTTTTGCCATGTTGGCCAGGCTGGTCCGGAACACCTAACCTCAGGTGATCAACCGCCTCAGCCTCCCGCAGTGCGGGGATTATAGATATGAGCCACCGCGGCCACCCACATTTGCTAAGTTCTGCAGTGTAAATACTCCTGCTATGGCCAACTCCAAGCTACCAACGTGACATGATGTTGTCATGGAGGTGGGTGGGGGAGATGCACAGGGGAGGCCGTCATGCAATGTTCTCACCCGCAGAGACAACCGCGCACACAGCCTCGCTGGCAGAGGTAACAGGACACGCAGGGAAATAATCAGAAAGCGATGGGTTTCTGAGGGGTCATTACCTTTGTTTTTGAATATAATTTATTTGTAAGATTATGTACTTTAATTTCTTTTTCTTTTTTTTTTTTTTTTGAGACTGAGTCTCCATTGCCCAGGCTGGAGTGCAGTGGCATGAACTTGGCTCCCTGCAACCTCTGCCTTTCAGCGATTCTCCTGCCTCAGCCTCCCACGTAGCTGAGGCACATGACAGGCACAAGACATCATGCCTAATTTTTGTGTTTTTATTAGAGATGGGGTTTCACCATGTTGGCCAGGATACTTTCAAACTTCCGACATCAGGTGATCCACCTGCCTTAGCCTCCCAAAGTGCTGGGATTACAGGCATGAGCCACTGCACCTGGCCTGTATAATTTCTAATACTGGCTGTAACAACCAGCTTGCCATCTTCCTGAAAATTATATATATATATATATATATATATATATATATATTTTTTTTTTTTTTTTTTTTTGAGACAGGGTCTGGCTCTGTTGCCCAGGCTGGAGTTCAGGTGGCACAATCACAGCTCACTGCAACCTCCCCCTTCCGGGCTCAAGCAATCCTCCCACCTCAGCCTCTCGAGTAGCTGGGATCACAGGCGCGTGCCACTATACCTGGCTAATTTTTGTTATTTTCAGTAGAGATGGGGTTTTGTCATGTTGCTTAGGCTGGTGTCAAACTCCTGGGCTCAAGTGATCCGCCTGCCTTAGCCTCCCAAAGTGCTGGGATTATAGGCCACTAGGCCCAGACTAAATATTTAATACTTGGCTCGCAAGAGCTGGTGTGAGCCAGCTACAACACACACTGAAGCCTGAGGGGTGACAAGAGTCAGGTTATGAGCACAGATGGGAGCAAACCTGGCCCTTTAATCTGAACCCACCCTTCTCACACCTACAGGTAGAAGCCAGGTGCTGTGACCAAGCTGACACCCCCCACTCTCCCCTCCTTTACCAGTTCCATCAGGTACCTTGCAGAGGCTTGGCAGCCCGCTGGAAGAAGTTCTGCTCATTGAACAAGCGCCCATCCTTGGCATCCTGGTGGGGGACAGGAGGGGCAGAAGGCTGTCACACTGAACTCTCAGACAAGGGCCCCCAATCCCCACTGGCCATTTATTACTCCAGGGTAATACCCTTGATGACCAGGTTCCTCACCAAGTCCCCACATCTGAGCCAAATTCCTCAGGTGCTGCACACAAACACACATCAAAGAAAAACACGCAGCAGTGAGCTACCTCCCAGTACCCAGGTTCCTCTTCTTTCTTTTATGGTAAGAGCCATAGTGTTCCCTAGATCTTGGCCTTCAGCTTAAAAACCATGTTTCCCAGCCTCCTTTGCAGTGAGGAATGAGCACATGACCAAGTTCTGGCCAGTGGGGATGTGAGCAGAAGAAATGTGGGCAACATCCAGGTTACGCCCTTAAAAGGCTGGGACAGACTCTTCCCTTCCTCTTCTGTTCCAGTTGACTGTAACACAGATATGATGGTGGGAGCTGAAGCGGCCACTTCAGCCCAAGAGACGGAGGTTATGCATTGAAAATGTTGGTGCAAAAAGTAAAAGGAAACTGGGCCCCTTGGTTATGAAACCATCATATCAGCCCTGGAAAACTGCCCCCCGCAACTTTTAAGTGAAAAAGCAATAAAGTATCATCTTAAGCCATTATTAATATTGGGCATTTGTTAAAAATAACACCAAATAGCCAGGTATGGTGGCTCATGCCTGTAATCCCTTAGGCAGGCGGATTGCTTAAGGTCAGGAGATCTAGACTAGTCTGGCCAACATGGCAAAACCCCATCTCTACTAAAAATACAATAATTAGCCAGGCGTTGTGGTGCACGGCTGTAATCCCAGCTACTTGGGAGGCTGAGGCAGGAGAATCACTTGAACCTGGGAGGCAGAGGTTGCAGTGAGCTGAGGTTGCACCTCCAGCCTGGGTGACAGAGCACGACTTTGTCTCGAAAAAAAAACACTCAAGTATTTTAATTAAATACAACCAGTGCAGCTGGATTCTTGAGTTCAGAGTCAAACTGATCTTGGTTCAAATTCCAGCTCTGCTATTCACTAATTCATTCTTCCTACAAAGCCTCCATTATATGCTATTATTCTGGGCATTGGGGATATAGCGGTGAACAAAGCAACATGAATGCTGGCTGCACCCGGGCAAGTGACTGAGTCTCCGTTTCCTCATCTGTTCAATGGGAACATCATAGCCATCCCATAGGCTTGTTGAGAGATTTCAATAACATAGTAAACACACACACAGAGACACACATCCAACCACCCACCCACCAAAAGGCTTGGTGCAGTGGCTCATGCCTGTAATCCCAGCACTTTGGGAGGCGAAGGTGGGAGGATTGCTTGAGCCCAGGAGTTCCAGACCAAGCTGGGCAACATAGGAAGACACCATCTCAAAAAAAAAAAAAAAAAAGAAAAGAAAAATTAGCTGGGTATGAAGGTGCATGCCTGTGGTCCCAGCTACTTGGGAGGCTGAAGTGGAAGGATCACTTGAACCCAGCAGGGTAAGGCTGCAGTGAGCCTTGACTGCACTACTGCACTCCAGCCTGAGGGAGAGAGAGAGACCCTGTCTCAGAACAAACAAAAACCCAAAAGAACTAACTGACATAATGCTTGTGACACTCGGCCCAGGGACCGTCACACAGCAGGTTCTCAGGAAGCAGGAGGTGCTCCCGGTCAGTAGTGGGCCTGGCTCTCTGGCCAGCTCCTCCTCCTGTCCTTCCTTTTCCCTTTCTGCCTCCTGGAGTCCTCCCCACGAGGCCGGCAAATCTTGTGGTATGGACTGGGTAAACGTGAGCAACGTGGGCACAGCCTTGTAGGCCCTGAGCAATCTCACGTGGTGTATTCATGCCTGCCTCACTCCCCCAAGGGGACAGCTCCTTCAGGGCAGGAATTGGGTCTGACCCATCTCTGATGTCCCCAGCACTCAGTTCACAGGAAGCTGCTGGAAAGGCTTGGTGAATGAATGAATGAATAAATGAATGGATGAACATCACTGGGCATTCAGCCCGACCTTTTGAATACTTCAGAACAGAGCTGCCTTCCCAGTGGATGGGAAGAGTGAATGTCCTCTGGTCGGCCCCGTACTCTGTGCTCCCTCCCAGCAGGTACCACTTTCTGATGGGACTGGGGCACGGCACCCCCCCAGACTGGGAGCTTCTCTCGGGCTGTGCCTGGGACCAACTCATCATCACCCAGTTTTGAGTCACAGGAAATGCTGATGAGGTCAGATGGACAGAGAGCAAGGCTGTATCTCTAGGATGATAAGCATAATCACAGTAATAACAATAGGCGCAATGGCTCACGCCTATAATCCCAGCACTTTGGGAGGCTGGGCGGGTGTATCGCCTGAGGTTAGGAGTTCAAGACTAGCCTGCCCAACATGATGAAACAACGTCTCTAATAAAAATACAAAAATTAGACAAGTGTGGTGGCAGGTGCCTGTAATCCCAGCTACTTGGGAGGCTGAGGCACGAGAATCACCTGAACCCGGGTGACAGAGGTTGTAGTTAGCTGAGATCATGCCATTGGTACTCCAGCCTGGGCAACAACTGTGAAACTCTGTCTCAAAAAAAAAAAAAAAAAAAAAGAAAAAAGAAAAAGAAAAAGAAAAAACGACAGGAACAGCTCAGGTTGATGGGGTATGTACTGTGCCAGGCATACCTGAACCACACAAGAAGCGTTAAAGGGGACATGGCAGCTGCCCTGCTGAGAGGACTCAATGAAGCAGTGCTTGTGAAACTCTTAGCCGGCCCGGTTCAGGCAACGCCAGGCTCCCAAAGCAGGTGCTCCCCATCATTAGTGAGCTGGGCTCCACAGCCCATGCTGGGACCCACTCTCATGGCCTCCATCTAGGGTGGAAGGAGGGCAGCTAACCCAGCTGTCCCCGGTTTTCTGGGGCGTGACAATTCAAATGAAAAGAGGAAAATAAAAGTCGCCTGTAATCCCAGCACCCAGGGATGATGGCAGGGCTACGAACCAGGACGATGCCCTTCTGTTGGGCGCCTCCTCTGTGCGGAAGGCGTGACTCCCCTCGTGACCACTCTCCCTTTCTGTGCTTGTTTCCTTTTGGCCGTCCCCAAGTGCACACATCCTGTCCGCTGAACCTCGTGCTTGGCACCCGATGTGTGTGACTTCACTGAATCCTCAGCGCAGGGACCCCACACCCAGCACGGTGATACACAGCAGGTGCTCAGTATGTGCACGCTACAAGGCCGGTGGTAGGCGGCAGACGAGGAAGCTGAGCTCTGAGGGGAATGGGCTTGCCCAGGTCACAGAGCTGGGGAGTCTCAGCCAGACTCAGGCGGATCCAAAGTCGGGTTTCCAACACCCTGGGGTGACGGAGCACTGAGGACCTCCTCTGCCCACGGTCTCAGTGCTCCTTGCAAGTGGGGACCCTGGCCCCTGGCCGATCTCTCCCAGATGAGAAAGGGGCTCAGAAGTCAAGGATGTGTTTGTGAAAGTCCCTCCCCTCTGAGCTGCCCCCTACCTGCAGGGTCACTTACCAGCTTGAGCGAGAACTTTTGCTCCTGGGGTCTTGAGTCACAGCTGAGGGCAGAGGTGGGTGCAGCTGTGGGGGAACAAACACGTTAGCAAGGTTATAACCACAGGGAAGGTCAGGGTCATTGTCCCCAAACTTCCCAGCAATGAAAAGCAGCTCTAGTGCCCTAGTTTCAACAAGGTCAAGTGCACATGGGACAGAGGACAACAAGAGGAGAGAGGCCAAGAAACGCCACGACCTGCTGCTTCCTATTTTCAAACGAGCTTCTCCCTCGTTTTTCTGTCACTATCCAGCCGTGCAGGAAAGGGCTAATACAGCAGGCCTGAGACTGCTCTCCTGGCAGAGTCTGGGAACCTGGATTCCAGGAGGGCTCCCAGAATCCCCTGACTGATGAGTGGGGTTTGCTGAGCCTAAACTGTTCGTGCAATCACTGTGCTTTCTGTGCAACCCCTGCTTTCCTCTGGGGAACCTGGGATGTGGACACATGTCAGACAGAGAGGGCCACATGACCGCTCCCCAAAAACAGCCCTGGGCCCTGAGTGTCTGAGGAGCTTCCTGGTGGACAGTTCCCATGTCCTGTCGCAGCCTATGGCTCAGAGAAATAGCTGCATCTTAGGCAGAGTGACCTCATCCAAGGCCACATCCCAGGGTGACCCAGGTCCGATGACTGATTAAAGTGGACATAAAGGCCTGGCCGGGGCCAGGCGCGGTGGCTCACGCCTGTAATCCCAGCACTTTGGGAGGCCGAGGCAGGTGGATCATGAGGTCAAGAGATCGAGACCACCCTGGTCAACATGGTGAAACCCTGTCTCTACTAAAAATACAAAAAATCAGCTGGGCATGGTGGCGCGTGACTGCAATCCCAGCTACTCAGGAGGCTGAGGCAGGAGAATTGCCTGAACCCAGGAGGTGGAGGCCACAGTGAGCCGAGATCGCGCCACTGCACTCCAGCCTGGGTAACAAGAGTGAAACTCCGTCTCAAAAAAAAAAAAAGGCCCGGGCGCCTGGCCCAACGTGGACCCACACTGAAAGATCACTTTTGTTCCAGAGCCCTGCAGGGTCGGCTGAGGCCAACACTGGGCTGCATCCCAGCCCCACCTCCCTGTCTGCCCTACCTGCTTTCTTACCCGCTCCCTGGGTTCTGATCCCTGAGGCATCTCCCCATAAGCACCCTGCAGGCTCATCCCCCAACGGAGCCGCTCCAGGAGCCCTTGCTGTTCATTTACAGACGTACCCCATCTCCAGGGCTGTGCTAAGTGTGGGCTTCACATGCTCTGTCCCATCTGACAGATGAGAATAGGACAGAGGCCAGGAAATGCCAGGCTGACCAGGGTTCAAATACCAGCTCCTCCCTCCGCTCTGTGACTTTGGGCCTCCATCTGCATGTCTGTAAGACGGGAGTGATAAGGCCCATCCTGAGACTGGCTGCAAGAACGCAACAGGGGGGCAAGAGTGAGAACAGCAGCAGCCAAGTGTGCAGCAGGAGTCTGCGTCCCCCTTCACGTCCGCTGCTGAGGTAACCCACTCAGCCCGGACCCCAGCCTGGAGCCTGGCACGTGAGGACTGCTCCACAGGCAGCAGCCTTAAAATATCCCCATAACACCAGGGCCCCGCAGCCAGGGAGTGGCAGAGCTGGCTCCACCTGGGTCTAGCTAATCCCAAAGCCCATGAGCTGAGCCATCGCCGTCCGCGCACCCTGACTCATGCTGGTGTCCCTCCTTCCTCTGCTCTCATGGTGCCCATCCTCCCTTCATCATCAAGGCTGGTATCGTCTAAGATGCTAAGGGATTAGGGAGGTGACAAAGTCACCCAGAAGCCGTCCTTGCCCTAAAGAAGCTCCAGCTGGAGCAGGGCTGGGAGCTGGCTCTACACGTTCAAGGCCAAGGGTGCTCTAAGCCCAGTGGGAGAGGGATCTGTTCCCGCTGTGGGGAAAGCTTTCGGGGGATCATGCTGGAGTGGGCTGTGACATCATGACCAAGCATCCGCCCCACTCTGGGACCCAGGAATAGAAACAACACCTGTCTCTCAGAGGTTCCATGAAGTCAGTGACAACGCGTACATACTTGGCACGTGGAGGCAGGCAGAAAAAGCTGACGATTTGATATAATTTTCCTGCACCGCTTTGCAGATGATAAAAAGCTTTTCTCTTTCACTTTTCTAACTGGCCCTGCTGCCGACAGTCCGGAAAGCTAGGTGGGGAATTTGCATTGTAGAGGGAACCAAGGGAGGCCAGACAGGAAACAGGGGGTTGGCCAAGGGCCCCCGCAGAGACGGGCCACAAGCCCAGGTCTCTAGACTCTGTGATCTAGGGTGGCTGATCCAGGCTGCTGCTTGAAGGAAACCTAACACCTGGAAAATCTCTACGTGTGCCAAATGGAGACCAAGGTGTGGGAGGCAGGCAGGTGAGGGCCTCCCCTTGCCAAAGGTCAGTGATACTGAACTTGGAGCAGGAACCCTGTTCTGGGGCCCATCCTAACCGTAACGACAGGCAGCATGTACACAACGCTGGCTGTTTTCCCGGCAACACGCTACTCATTTCATTCTCCTGACCGCAGCCCTGTGAGGTCAGTAGCATTACCATCTCCCCTCTGCAGATGAGGAAACTGAGGCACAGGGTCATGATGTCATTTGAAAGGTCAAGCGACAGGTGGCCAGCAGAGGCAGCCCGGCCCACCACCGAGCTCCAGGGTGCCCTGGCCCTGCTGGGGATGCTGAGTGACTTCTCCCCTCCGGCCTCCAGAAGGAACCAGCATTGTCAACACCTACACTTTCTACCTAGTGATTTTGGACTTCTGGTCTCCAGAACTGCAGGAAAATGAGCATGTGCTGCGTTAAACCACTCACTGCAGTCACCTGTTACAGCGGCCGCAGGAAACCAACACAAGCCGCCGCTTCCAGCCACGAAGGCGGGGGCTGCGGAGGGCAGCGGGGGCTGCGGAGGGCAGCGGGGGCTGCGGAGGGCAGCGGGGGCTGCGGAGGGCAGCGGGGGCCTGAGCCTGAGTTGCTGCACCACAGTGAGCAGCCACAGGGATTCACGTGACTCATGATGGACGGTGGCTCTCCCACAGAGCTCCAGGGAGGCCCGGGAGTACGACACGGTAACTCAGTACGGGACAGACAGAAAAGAGCTGATAAAGTGCTTAAGAGCATGGTGCAGAGAGTGGGATAGAAGGGTCCGCTGCTCGAGTAACCCTAACGATTCAGCTTGTTCTTGTTGTTTTACTGTTACTGCTTTCAACTATGGGACATACAACGTACACCATCTCTTCCTGACTGGTGCAAACTGGTGGAAGGAAAAGGTGATTTGCCCTGGGGCGATGCCACCCGACGGTGGTACATCCCCAAATGCAAGCTCCACAACAGCAGGGCCTCTGCCAGCCCCGTGGTAGGTGCTGCTTACGGATGCACCGAGCAGCCGGGCGCGGTGGCTCACACCTGTAAGCCCAGCACTTTCTGGGAGCCCGAGGCAGGAGGATGGCTTGAGACCGGCCTGGCCAACACAGTGAGACCGTGTCTCAAAAATAAGTAAGTAAATAAATAAATAAATAAATAAATAAATAAAGGGATCTGCTGAAGGAATGGATGGCTCAGGCAGGCTGGGCACTGGGGTTTGCTATTTTTATCAAACAACCTGAGTCATAAAAGGCAAAACCAAAACTATGCTGGCCCAGAGCAGCCCCTTCCTGTACTTCCACTGTGGGTTTCTGGGGAGCTCAAGCGTGGTTTCTCCTCCCAGGAGCTCACGGCTCCGCGTGTTCTCCTCTCCTTCTCCCCTGCCCTCACCGCAATCTCTTTCTCACTGTGGGTTTTCACTCCTCTCCCTGTCTCCTGCCTCTGTGCTCCTCAGCCTCTCATTCCTTCTCACCCTGATTCCTCTTTCTCCTCACCCTCTCCTTCTCCTTTCTCTCCCTTTCTTGGGAGAAGCCAGAGTGCCTGGGTTCAAATCCCATCTCTACCACTTCTAGGCTGCGTGCCCTTGGCCAGGTAGCTTCCCCTCTCTGTGCCCCAGTGGTAGGACGGGGTAATACGGGTGCCTCTCTCATGGCGTGGCTGGCAGTATTACGTGGGTAAGACAGAGTTCCCCAAGTGTCTGGCATGGGATCCTGCCTGTAATCCCAGCCCTTTAAGAGGCTGAGGTGGGAGGATTGCTTGAGCCTAGCAGTTTGAGACCAGCCTGGGCAACACAGCAAGACCGTTTCTAAAAAAAAAAAAAAGAAAGTTTAAAAATTAACCTGGGATGGTGGCGCGTGCATGTAGTCCAAGCTACTCGGGAGGCTGAGATGGGAGAATCACTTGAGCCTGGAAGCCTGAGGCTGCAGTGGGCTGTGACTGCACAAATGCACTCAAGCCCGGGTGACGGGACAAGACCCAATCTCGTACCGGCACAGGCGAGTGCTCCCCAGGTGCCAGCCACGGCCCTCCTTCTCTTGCTCCTGCCTGGTCTTGGTCTCGCTCTCTCCCCTCTCCCTCACCTTTCCTGGCCCTGCCTATCTGCCTCTCCATTATTAACTCTGCCTACCTCTGCCTGGGAAGGTCTGAATACAGTTTTCCAAGCTCTCAGCCTCCATCTCCTGTCATCATTTGAGCCAACAGCCCCAGCAGACAGGAGACGAGGCGTCCTCTCACTTTTCCAGTGGGGGACATCAAGATACAGCGTGCCTGAGCTGTTTGCTGGGGCTCCCTCAGCGTGTCGGAGCCAAGTCAGGCTCAGCTTCGGAGCTGTCTGAAACACTGGCTGTCCCACCTACCTGCCCAGACTCCAAGAGAAGGATGGCCAGCAGGAGGCTCAAAATTGCCCACAGGCTTGTCTGGCCAGTGGGCACTTCTAAATCAAAGATTTCCTATCGAAATCTAGGTTGCAAGCTCTTCCTTGAAAACTTGGAAGACTCAGAGCCCAGAGCCTAGCTAATTATTCACACCTCTGGGATCCATGTTTCTCACGTATAAAACGGGGATAGCGGGAGTACCGACATCCTAGGGCTGTGGTGAGAATTTAGCAAACCTCTGTCCATCAAATAACCTGTAAGAAAATACTGATGGCAGCATTACCCAGCACAGCCCAAAGTGGAAATAACCCAAACACCTGACAACCACTAAGCAGGTAAGCCACACGGGGTATTCCCATACAGAGAAATATCCTGCGGACGTCAAAGGAGTGTGGCAGTGACCCGTCACAGCACAGATGCATCTGGGGCACACACTGCTGAGTGAGGGATGCCAGACACAGGGGGCTACACAGTGTAGGATTCCACCTTTGTGAACTTGCCCCAGAAAGGGCAAATGCATGAGGCAGAAAGGAGGTTAGTGGCTGCCAGTGGATTGGAGGACAGAGGAATGGGAGTGATGGCTGAAAGGTACTGGGTTTCTTTTCAGGTGGTAGAAAGGCCCTGGAATTAGACAGCGATGACGGTTGCATAATATTGTGAATACTGTGAAAACCACTCAGTTGCACCCTTTAAAAGAATTTTTGGGCCGGGCGCGGTGGCTCATGCCTGTAATCCCAGCACTTCGGGAGGCCGAGGCGGGTGGATCACGAGGTCAAGAGATCGAGACCATCCTGGTCAACATGGTCAAACTCCGTCTCTGCTAAAAATACAAAAAATTAGTTAGGCACGGTGGTGCATGCCTGTAATCCCAGCTACTTGGGAGGCTGAGGCAAGAGAATTGCTTGAACCCAGGAGGCAGAGGTTGCGGTGAGCCGAGACTGCACCATTCCACTCCAGCCTGGGTGACAGGAGTGAAACTCCGTCTCAAAAAAAAAAAAAATAATAATAATAATAATTTTATGGTGGCTCACGCCTATAATCCCAGCACTTTGGGAGGACGAGGCAGGTGGATCACTTGAGGTCAGCAGTTCAAGACCAGCCTGGCCAACGTGATAAAACCCCACCTCTACTAAAAATACAAAAACAAACAAAACTTAGCTGAGTACGGTGGCATATGCCTATAATCTCAGCTACTTAGGAGGCTAAGCAAGAGAATTGCTTGAACCCAGGAGGCAGAGGTTGCAATGAGCTGAGATTGCACCAGTGCACTCCAGCTGAGAGTGCACTCCACCAGTGCACTAGTGCACTCCAGTCTTGCTCTGGGTGACAGAGCAAGACTCCCTCTCAAAATAATAATAAAAAAAATAACTTTAATGTAAGTTTTATCTCAATTAAAAAGCTCCAAAAATAAGAGAAAAGAAAAACCCATGTAAAGTGTCAGAACAGGGCTGGCCTTGCATAAGCACTCAATATTTAGTACAATGAATACTAACACTACTGCCATAGCTACTTTCCTCATTGTGACAGACTCTGAGCTTTTCAGCCTCATGCCTCCCTCCTCCCCTTCCATCCCACCCTGGACGAGCGGATGAGCAAGGCTCGGTGCTTCCTTCTGTGGTGTCTGCATCCAGGAGACTCAAACCACGCATGGCATTGGCCCGTGTACAGGAACCCTCACCCCAGTCCCACCCCCAACCACAATGGAAACACCTGGCCCGTCTCCTTTCCTCATTCTCAGGGCATTTCAGATCTGCGGTGGGGGGGCGGGGGAGCCTGCCCTGCTCTCCACAGAGCCCCCTGTTACGTAAGCAATAAACGTCTCATATCCGCTTGGTGTGTGTGTGACATCGTCAGGCTCAATGTTTGAACTAAATTTTAGGTAGGGGGGTCCATCCTCTCTGCATGCTGGCCACAACAATTGTCCTTAACATGCAGCCCCTGGGCCTGCGTCCCCCACATGACAATAGCAGGCAGGGCGAGGAGGGGCACACTTCACACGGGGCACATGCTCTCCGACCGGCGGAAGTCCGCACCACTCCCCACTGCCTTACCCCAGCCTGCTGCACTTCTTCCCACTATTGCCTGGCCCTGCAGGTGGGTAGGTGTAGAGTCCTAGGTCTAAGAGAAAGTTGCCTAGTGGCAGGTCCGCAGCAAGGGATGTGGCTTCCATTCCCATTCTCAGACAGTCCCCCTCCCCCTGTCCAAGTGCTGAGATGACCCAGCCCCTGTCTGTCCATGGACAGTGTACCTTCATAGAGAATTCCCTGGTCGTCCCTGGTCTGGAGGGACATCAGCTTCCACTGTCGCCCACTCTTGTCTGTCAGCACTGTCCCTGTGGGCAAAGCCTCAAGTGAGGTGGTCACCCGGCTCCGCTTCAGTGTCTGAGGGCTCCGCTTCAGTGTCTGAGGGCTCTGCCTGGTCTTCTGAGGGCTGCATTTGGCCACCTGAGGGCTCTTCCTGGTCTTCTGAGGGCTCTTCCTGGTCTTCTGAGGGCTGCTTTTGGGGGTTGGGGGTCTGCTCCCTAAGCCTGCAGGAGATGGTAAGAATAAAGCTAAAGCACCAACCAGAAGAGAAAAGTTAGATGAGAGTGAAATAGCACACAAAATACTATTCTTTTATGAATTCGTTCATTCAGCAAACACTTCCTGGGACCTTCTACGGGTCAGGCTTTGTGTGATGATATTGGGGCCCCAGACAGGAGTCAGACCTGCATCCTTCTCTCAGGAGTGCCCAGTTTGGTGGGGAAGTCTGTTCTAGACACAGCCAGTCAGATTTGGGTCTGAGACAGGGCAGTACAGACAGATATTAGGGACCAAAAGAGAAAGAGATCCTGACTGGAGAAGTCAGGATAGGCTTCTCAGAGGAAGGGTTGTTGGATGAGTAGAAGTTTACCTGGGAAAAAAGGATATTCTAGATGTTTACCCAAAAACATCCTGCAAAAGGACTCAGTCCTGATACAGAAAAGGGCTGAGAAATTTGTTAGACCGAAGCCCCGCCCTGGAACGGCTCCTAGACTGGCAAGAGAATGAGGCAGGTGTGGTGGGAGACAGCCTTGGACATGGGAAAAGACATCACTTACCATTCCTCCCACCTACCATCCCCTAAAGGCATGTAATGGTAGGAGGCCTCTGGGACCCAGAGGATATGGAGGAGCAAAGGGGACACCTCATACTGCAACTGTGGCTGTGGCTTCAGATCCAGGGGCCCAGGAAATACACACCTGAGTTGTACTTGGTCCCTGTCGGCAAAGGGCCCCCAGTCCAGAAAGTGAGGCTGGAAGGGATGTGGAGCCAAGAGTGACGTGCACTCCACTGAGGGTAGCAGCAGGCCCGGGGGGCACCAGACAGAGAGGCTTCCTAGAGACCAGACTGGCTGAGTGGCAGTACGCCAGGCCAA
The DNA here is from genome assembly GCF_048565385.1 of Saimiri boliviensis. NCBI lineage: Eukaryota > Metazoa > Chordata > Mammalia > Primates > Cebidae > Saimiri > Saimiri boliviensis. The sequence continues at coordinate 8,032,532 of NC_133462.1, read as the reverse complement.
GAAGGAAGGGGAGGGTGCCCTGGGCTGAGGGACCAGGCTTAGCGAAGACCGAGGTTAATCCCCAAAAGTGAGTTTTCTGGGCAAAGACTGTGTTGAGGGCTAAAGCAGGAACCAGGCCACACAGATGCCAGGCTGAAGAGCTTGGCCTGTGGGTGCTAGGAACAGCAGGGGGCTGTGTGCAGGGAGGGGCAGGGGCAGCTCTGGGTGCCAGAAGACCCATGTGGGGCCATGTAGAAGCAGACTGGACGGGGAGATGAGAGGCTGGGGGAGATGCTGGAGTGAGTTAGAGTCATGCAGGGCTGGGTGACGTCTGAGCCAGGGCTAGGGCAGTTTTGTCCCAAACATCGTCAGATGATCTAACTTGGTCCCACTTAGAGTCAGGCCAGATTGACCTTAACTCTTACCTTTGGATCTCTCAGAGGAACTCGGGGTATCTTCAGAATCAGAACTGTCACCATCTGAGAAGAGAGGTGGAGAGGTGACAGAGCTGGACCATTTCACCTTCTTGGGAGAGATTTCAAAACTGGAGTTCAGCTCTCTCTTTGAGCCTGAAGAAAGGCAGACAAAATGCAGGCTGGAGTTACAAAGGCCCTTTGCAGGCACCATAGGACCTGGAGCCCTTAGGCTATATTCAGCTATGCTCTTCTCTTTGGCCCGCAAGACCAATTCTTGCTTCTTCTATCATGTGAATATCTAAGCAAACTGTTCCTTTTATTCTCTCCTTCCTAGGTCTTAGTCTCCCTTGTATCTTCCAGCATTTTGTCTCTCTGTGTCTTCTTTCACAAATTTTCTTTATATGTATGCATTTTTGAGATGGAGTCTCACTCTGTTGCCCAGGCTGGAGTGCAGTGGTGTGATCTGGGCTCACTGCAACCTCTGCCTCTTGGGTTCAAGCAATTGTCCTGCCTCAGTTTCCTAAGCAGCTGGATTACAGTCGTGCATCAACACACCCAGGTAATTTTTGTATTTTTAGTAGAGACATGCTTCCCTATGTTGGTCAGACTGGTCTTGAACTCCTGACCCCCAAGTGATCTGCCCACCTCATCCTCTCAAAGTGCTGGGATTCCAGGCATGAGTCACCTTGCCTGGCTTCTTCCTCGTAATTTCTTTTTTTCTTTCTTTTTTTTTTTTGAGACGGAGTTTCGCTCTTGTTACCCAGGCTGGAGTGCAATGGCGCGATCTCGGCTCACCGCAACCTCCGCCTCCTGGGCTCAGGCAATTCTCCTGTCTCAGCCTTCTGAGTAGCTGGGATTACAGGCACTCACCACCACGCCCAGCTAATTTTTTGTATTTTTAGTAGAGACGGGGTTTCACCATGTTGACCAGGATGGTCTCGATCTCTTGGCCTCGTGATCCACCCACCTCGGCCTCCCAAAGTGCTGGGATTACAGGCTTGAGCCACCGCGCCCGGCCAATTTCTTAAAATCTATCTTCCAGTTAACTAATTCTCCCTTTAGCTATGTCTTGCCGGCTGTTTAAACCACCCATTTAGTTTCTGATTACAATGACTATATATCACACACACATACATATAAACATACAGTAATTGTGTATACACACACACAATCATTAGAGGTTTTACTTCGTTCCTTCTCTTATCTGCCTATGCCACTTTAACTTACTCCTTCATTGTACTTTCAATATGTTATTTTCTTTTTCTTTTCTTTTTTTTTTTAAGATGGAGTCTCACTTTGTTGCCAGGCTGAAGTGCAGTGGTGCGATATTGGCTCACTGCAACCCCCACTTCCCAGGTTCAAGCAATTCTCAGCCTCCTGAGTAGCTGGGACCACAGGCGTGGGCCACCATGCCCAACTAATTTTTGTATTTTTAGTAGAGATGGGGTTTCACCATGTTGGCCAGGACAGTCTCGATCTCTTGACCTCGTGATCCACCCGCCTCGGCCTCCCAAAGTGCTGGGACTACAGGCGTGAGCAACCATGCCTGGCCTACTTTCTTTCTTTAAATGTATCAAGCATGCTTTGTAAATATTCTCATCTATTAATTCTAAGGTCTGTGGTCTTGGCAGGTCTGATTCTGTAATTTGTTGTTTCTGCTGACTCTCAGGCTAGCTTATTTCCTGGCATCCCTGTAAATCAATGAAGACTGGTACTCACGTTCCTTGGACGTTCCCTGAGGTTTGTCTTTAAAGAATGTTTTCCAAGAGAAGACTTGTTTATATCAGGGAGGGAGGGATACCCACATCTCACCACTTTTAAGTTAAATGTTCAGCTTGCATTTTGGGGGACCACACAGATCAGTGTGAATTCTGGCCCCAAACTGATGAGAATGTGAATTCTTGGTTAGAAATTCTCAAAGAAGGCCGGGCGTGGTGGCTCACGCCTATAATCCCAGCACTTTGGGAGGCCGAGGCAGGTGGATCACCTGAGGTCAGGAGTTTGAGACCAGGCTGGCCAACATGGTGAAATCCTGTCTCTACCAAAAAAATATAAAAATTAGCCAGATGTGGTTGTGGATGCCTGTAATCCCAGCTACTTGGAAGTTGAGGCAGGAGAACTGCCTGAACTCAGGAGGTGGAGCTTGCAGTGAGCCAAGATCACACCACTGCACTCTAGCCTGGGTGACGGAGAGAGACTACGTCTCAAAAAAAAAAAAAAAAAGGAATTCTCAAAGAAGACATTTCTCCTTTTTTTTTTTAACCCACCACCAAAGGCTGACAAATGTCTCCACCAGGCCGGGTGCGGTGGCTCAAGCCTGTAATCCCAGCACTTTGGGAGGCCGAGGCGGGTGGATCACGAGGTCGAGAGATCGAGACCATCGTGGTCAACATGGTGAAACCCCGTCTCTACTAAAAATACAAAAAAAAACTAGCTGGGCGTGGTGGCGCATGCCTGTAATCCCAGCTACTCAGGAGGCTGAGGCAGGAGAATTGCCTGAGCCCAGGAGGCGGAGGTTGCGGTGAGCTGAGATCGCGCCATTGCACTCCAGTCTGGGTAACAAGAGTGAAACTCCGTCTAAAAAAAAAAAAAAAAAAAAGTCTCCACCAATTTTCTCTGTGGAACAATTACTTTCACTGCAGTTCACCCACTGAGGAGCCCCAGATTTAAGAGGAGGTTTCCAATTGCAACTCCTGCACTGCTAAGGCCCTAAGATTTGTCTCCCATACCCCAATAGAAAAACCCAGGCACCAGGTCTACAGTAAACAGCCCCAGCACCAAGTAACACCAATGTGGCACTGTGGTCTCTGTTTTCCTACTGTTTCTCACCTCCATGGATTCCCCTTAGTTTCCTGCCGCTTAGCTCTATGTTTTAAAAAGACATTTTTATGTTTGATTCAACATATTTGGGCACACTGAACTACAAGGAGTTTTTATTATCATCTGGTCTGCCATATTGCTAAAAACAAATGTCCTTTCTTTTTAGTTGACACTGAGTAACTCAGCCAGCACGGCTGGTCCCAGGACATCCAACACAGGTTGAGTATCCCAAATCCAGAAATCTGAAACGCAAAATGCTCCAAAATCTAAAACTTTCTGAGTGTCAACAGGATGCTCAAAGGAAATTTCATTGGGCTACTGTGGATTCCAGATTTTTTTTCTTTTTTTTACATCGAGTCTTGCTCTGTTGCCCAGGCTGGAGCGCAGTGGCACGATCTAGGCTCACTGCAACCTCTGCCTCCTGGGTTCAAGCGATTCTACTGTCTCAGCCTCCCAAGTAGCTGGGATGACAGGCGTTCACCACTATAGCCAGCTAATTTTTTATATTTTTAGTACAGATGGGGTTTCAGCTTGTTGGCCAGGCTGGTCTCGAACTCCTGACCTCAAGTGATCTGCCTGCCTCAGCCTCCCAAAGTGCTGGGATTATAGGCATGAGCCACCGTGCCTGGCCAGATTTCAGATTTTTAAATCAGGGATGATCAACCAGTAAGTATAATTCGAATATTCCAAAATCTGAAACACTTCTGGTCCTGATCATTTTGGATAAGGGATACTTAACCTGCAGATGCCAAATAGGCAGGCTGCACATACACATCTCCTCCAAGCAGGGAAGGAGTCCAGGCTGGCAGGAGATAGAAATGAAGGGGCTGTCAACACAGAGACGGTGTTCAAAGCCATGAGGACAGTAAGAGGCCAAGAGACTGAGGGTAGACAGAGTGGTCCAGTCCTGAGGCCTGAGCTTCTCCAGTATCCGGAGAGGGTCAGGCAGGCTGCAAAGGCGTCCTCCGTCCCGAGACACACATGTGCTTGCACCTCATCCCATCTGCAGGAATAGGCTCAAAGCTCTGGTTCTTACCTCGGAAGGATGACACATGTGGCTTGACAAACGTCTGGGACACTACATGCTCCTCTATAGGCAAAGAATGTCCACAGTAGGGGCAGAATTTGAATGCTGCTTGGATATTTTTGCCACATTCTGGACAGAAGGAGATCATGCTACGAAACAGAATGAACAAACACAAAGTGAAGCAGGATGGCTGGAGGTCAGTGGAAGCCACTGTGGAGAACTGCTCTCCATCACAGGGTGAGTGTGCAGGTGGCACAGTCAGGGTCTTCAACTGTGTGTGTGATGTTCACTTCTTAAAACATATGATGGGAATGGGAGAGAGAGTCAGTGTTCCCCAAATATCCATATGCTGCCCTGTACTTCCCAGGTTCCCCTGTGGTGAGGCAGGGGCCACAAGACTAATTCTAGCCAATGGGGTATGAGTAGAGTCATCTCATGGCTGAGACAGTTAGGAGTCAGAGTACCTCCTCTGCCTCCCCGTCCACCTGCAGATATGGCCTGGAGGCCATGGCTCCCAACTGACATAGCAGTGAGATGAAGGAGGGCTGCCTGGTCCACACTGGAACCTCATGATCAACAAATACAATTCTGCTGTACTGAGCTGCCAAACTTTTAGGGTTTATTTGTCACAGCAGCACAGCCTATTCTATCCTGACTAATTTAGTAGAACGACGAGTGTTCACTACATTACTCTTGATGCTTTGCATCTATTTCCTGATACTTTGTAAAAGTCCAAATTACATGCTGAACCTATGACAAAGGAGGATATGGAAGAATTCAGCCAGTGAAGAAGAGAAAATCAGCCGGGCTTGGTGGCTCAAGCCTGTAATCCCAGCACTTTGGGAGGCCGAGGCGGGTGGATCACGAGGTCCAGAGATCGAGACCATCCTGGTCAACATGGTGAAACCCCGTCTCTACTAAAAATACAAAAAATTAGCTGGGCATGGTGGCGCGTGCCTGTAATCCCAGCTACTCAGGAGGCTGAGGCAGAAGAATTGCCTGAACCCAGGAGGCGGAGGTTGCGGTGAGCCGAGATTGCGCCATTGCACTCCAGCCTGGGTAACAAGAGTGAAACTCCATCAAAAAAAAAAAAAAAAAAAGAAAAAAAAAGAAGAGAAAATCAACAAGGATGGAGTACAACAGGCAGTTTGTATTGCCCTTCATTATGGCAGTGCTATTTGTAATAAGCATCTTACAAACAGCAGCAACGCACTGGGCTCAGCGGCTCACACCTGTAATCCCAGCACTTTGGGAGGTCAAGGAGAGCAGATCACCCGAGGTCAGGAGTTCGAGACCAGTCGGTCTGACATGGTAAAACCCTGTCTATACTAAAAATACAAAAAAATTAGCCAGGTGTAGTGGTGCACGCCTGTAATCCCAGCCTACTCAGGAGGCTGAGGCAGGAAAGTCACTTGAACTCAGGAGGTGGAGGTTGTAGTGAGCCAAGATCGTGTCACTGCACTCCAGCCTGGATAAAAAGAGTGAAAATTCTGTCTTAAACAAACAAACAAAACAAATAGCAGCAGCAACAAAAAAAAAGGCCCATTTCTTTGTTCTTATAGTCTAAGGCTTAGTGTACATTAGCAATTAAAAGTGAAACTATCAGTTGGGCATGACTGTAATCCCTTTGGATTACATGCCAGCACTTTGGGAGGCTGAGGTGGGCAGATCACCTGAGGTCAGGAGTTTGAGACCAGCCTGACCAACATGAAGAAACCCTCTCTCTACAAAAATACAAAATTAGCCAGGTGTGGTGGCAGGAGCCTGTAATCCCAGCTACTCAGGAGGCTGAGGCAGGAGAATTGCTTCAACCTGGGAGGCGGAGGTTGCGGTGAGCTGAGGTTGTGACACTGAACTCCAGCCTGGGCAACAAGAGCGAAACTCTGCCTCAAAAAAAAAAAAAAAAAAAAAAAAAAAAAAAGAAAAGTGAAACTATCGAAATAGAAGTTAATATAAATATGTGCTTGTGATTTAATTTCACCTTGAAAGAGAAAATTCTTTAATTTTTTTAGAGATAATTTTAAATAAATTAAAATTTCTTTACTTTTTCTGGCACCAGGTAGGAGTGCAGCGGCATGGTCACGGCTCAGGCAACCTTCCCACGTAGCTGGGTCTACAGGTTTGTGCCACCACGCTTGACTAATTTTATTTTTTATTTTTTTTGTAGAGATGGGGGTCTCACTATGTTGCCCAAGCTAGTCTGGAACTCCTGGCCTCCAGCAATCCTCCTGCCTCAGCCTCCCAAAAGTGCTGGGATTATAGGCATGAGGTACCATCCTGGCTGCAAGAGGCCATTCTGAAGGAACTCTTTTCCTTTATTTAGTGTAAAGGCTGGCTTCTGTTGCAAATGGAAACACTGGAGTTCGTTAAGATCACAGGTTTGGCTCCAGGCTGCCAGATGTGAATCCCACATCTGCCACATGCTGGACAAACTACTTAACTTCTCTGTGCCACAGTCCACCCCGCTACAAAATGGGGCTTCTCCCAGCACCTATCTGACAGAATGACCATTGAGGTCTAAATGAATACGTTTATGTGAGGTGCTGAGAACAGGGATGGGCGCACAGAAAGCCTTTTATGTCAGTGGTTGCTGTGACCATATCATGCCCTGTACCCCAGTTACTATATTCCAGTCATTGATAGTTCTGTTCTTCCCTTTCTTCTTCGATAGGGAGTTCTAAGCTTCTCAGCTTATTTCTTCTAGGTACTGACTTCTGAAATTCTAGAGCTTGTGCTTTAAAACCACAGGCCACCCCATCAGCTAGTGAAGAAATCTCAGCCACGTGAGGAGAGACAGGGTCCTGGATTCCTCCTCAGGCTGTAGAAGAGCAGAAATACTCTGTGGCATAAATCTGCACTTCTGTTTTTTCAAACAAAGGAGTTGTGTAAGACATCTGGACTGCAAAGGCTGTCAGTCAACTACCTTTTGCCCTCTAGAAAGTCAGTTGTTCTGATTGGTTGTGTAACTTAGTGATACGCTGTCCTGGTAATAGTATGTAAAAGAGCATCTCTGTCTTCTCAAAGGTACAAATACTGGTGAGCATTTTTGTCAAGCTAGAGGTCTCACTGCCTCTTCTTCCTTTCTCCCAGGCAAACCTGGGTGTTGACACTCGTGTCACAAGATCAAAACTGCCTAAATGTGCCCAATAAATATATGCACCTACTATGTATCTATGCAGATTAAAAATTAAAAATTTATTTTTTGAGACAGAGTCTCCTTCTGTCGCCCAGGCTGGAGTGCAATGGCATGATCTCGGCTCACTGCAACCTCTGCCTCCCGGGTTCAAGCTATTCTCTTGCCTCAGTCTCCAGAATAGCTGGGATTATAGGTGTGAGCCACTAGGCTTAGCAAATTAAATTTTTTTTTTTTTTTTTTTTTTGCCAGGCGTGGTGGCTCAAGCCTGTAATCCCAGCACTTTGGGAGGCCAAGGCGGGTGGATCACGAGGTCAAGAGATCGAGACCGTCCTGGTCAACATGGTGAAACCCCGTCTCTACTAAAAATACAAAAAATTAGCTGGGCATGGTGGCGCGTGCCTGTAATCCCAGCTACTCAGGAGGCTGAGGCAGGAGAATTGCCTGAACCCAGGAGGCGGAGGTTGCGGTGAGCCGAGATCGCGCCATTGCACTCCAGCCTGGGAAACAAGAGTGAAACTCTGTCTCAAAAAAAAAAAAAAAAAAAAAATTTTTTTAACTGCCTAGAGGCTGGTGCCTGGAGAGCCGGATTAGAAAGAATGTGTGATTGCGTTAAACCACTAAGATTTGGAAGTTGCTTGTTACTGAAACGTGGCCTAGACAGACTTTGCTGTACTTCTTTTTTATTTTTTGGCAACAGGGTCCCACTCAGTCATTCAGGCTGGAGTGCAATAGCGCAATCATGGCACACTGCAGCCTCCACCTCTTGGGCTCAGACCACCCTCTCACCTCAGCCTCCCAAGTAGCTGGGACTACCGGCATGTACCACCATAGCTTTTTTTTTTTTTAACTTTTTGTAGAGATAGGGGTCTCAGTATGTTGCCCAGGCTGGTCTCGAACTCCCGAGCTCAGGCAATATTCCTGCCTTGGCCTCCCAAAGTACTGGGATTACAGGTGTGGACCACCATGCCTGGTTTAGATTTTTCTTTTTTTTTTTTTTTTGAGACGGAGTTTCGCTCTTGCTACCCAGGCTGGAGTACAATGGCGCCATCTCGGCTCACCGCAACCTCCGCCTCCTGGGTTCAGGCAATTCTCCTGCCTCAGCCTCCTGAGTAGCTGGGATTAAAGGCATGCGCCACCATGCCCAGCTAATTTTTTGTATTTTTAGTAGAGACGAGGTTTCACCATGTTGACCAGGATGGTTTGGATCTCTTGACCTCGTGACCACCCGCCTCGGTCTCCCAAAGTGCTAGGATTACAGGCTTGAACCACCGCGCCCAGCTGGTTTAGATTTCTTAAGTGAACAAAAGATTTGTTTAGAAATCTGCGGTTTTATTTATTTATTTTGAGACAGAGTTTTGCTCTGTCACCCAGCCTGGAGAGGAGTGGCACGATTTTGGCTCACTGCAACATCCGCCGCCTAGGTTCGAGGGATTTTCCTGCCTCAGGGTCCTGGGTAGCTGGGACTACAGGTACACGCTACCACACCCAGCTATTTTTTTTTTTTTGAGACGGAGTTTTGCTCTTGTTGCCCAGGCTGGAGTGCAGTGGCGCGATCTTAGCACCCTGCAACCTCCGCCTCCTAGGCTGAAGCGATTCTCTTAGGACTACAGGTGTGCACCACCACACCTAGCTCATTTTTATATTTTAGTAGAGATGGGGTTTCACCATGTTGGCCAAGCTGGTTTCGAACTCCTGACATCAAATGATCTACCTGCCTTCGCCTCTCAAACTACTGAATTACAGGTGTGAGCCTGGCAGAAATCTGTGCCGGTTTTAAATGGATTCATGTTAAGTGGAATTTCCCTAGATGCTGGCTGCCCTTGGATAAAGATGCCTCCAGGATGCAGCAAGTGCCTAAACAGGTGAGCTCTGCTGTATCCATGACAACGTTCCTTCTGGGAGTGCAGCTGGCCAGCAGCAACCCAGGGAGACAAGCAGGAGCCAGCTGCTGGTGGGAAAAAGGTAAAAGGCCCTGAGAGGCTGTGCCCAAGGGATAATACCTTTAGGAGGTCACGGCCTGGCCCTTGGATTTACTGGGCTGGAAACTCCATCTTGACAGCAACCTGTAAGTGAACAAAAGTAGAGAGGCTGATTGATGCTTTCACAGAGCAACGAAAGAAAACAGCTAATGTTTACTGAGCACTGGCCACGTCGCCAGCATGTGCCAAATCCATTTGTTCATTCATTCACTCAATCACCTATTCTATAATTATTTACTGAGTTTCCTGTTTATGCCAGCCACTGGGGAAACAGCAGCAAAGGAAACAACACAGCCCCTGCCCTCAGAAAGCTTGTGTTCTGGTGGGAGAAGAGAAGCTAACAAACAAATGAGCAAGGAACTGCTGAACAGGTCGGATGGAGACAGTGCTATGGAGGACAATAAAGTACCATAGGAGAAAACAGGATGCCACAGAGGGCGGCGGGTCAACATTCACACAGGGTGGTTAAGGAGGGCCTTGCCCAGAGGAAGACATCTGAACAGAGACCCAAAGGAAACCAGGGAGTGAGTCTTCAATATATGGAAAGGAGTCCCCCAGGCAGAGAGCTTTTTATGCATTATCCCATTTAGTCTATACTACAGTCCAGGAGGCAGGTTCCAGAATTATCACCACTTCATTGGAGAGTGTGACATTTGTATTTTTGAAATCGGACCACGCCAGTATTTCTGGTCCTGTGAGCTTTTTCGAACCCTATCCCCTGTCCTCCCAGGAGTCAGGGTATCTGTTTGACCTCCTGCGGATCTGGGCAGAGCTGTGACTGCTTCTACTGATAGAGGACGGGCAGAAGTAAGGCCACAAGACTTCCAAGGCTGGGTCATAAAAAACAACTTGCACCTGGCTGGCTTGCTCAGGATGCTCACCCATGGAGCCCAGTTTCCATGCCATGAGGCAGCCTCAAGTAGCCCAGGCAGAGAAGTCACATGGAGAGGCTCAGGAAGAGACGTACTGAGGCCCGTGGCCAACAGCTAGCGTCAGCTGCTGGATATGTCAGTGGGCAAGTCCTCAGGCCACATAGACTCCAGGCTTCATCTTCCTGCTAAGCCACAGGCATCAGGGAGCAGAAACAGGCCACCCCGCTGTGCTCACTCTGAATTCCTGGCACGTAGGATCCATGGGCACAACAAATGGTGGCTCTCCATCACTGAATTGGGGGATAATTTGTCCTCTGGACTTAGTAACCAGAACAGGGGGCAGGCAGTCCTGTCTACACAGAGGTTAAGTCACTTACTTAATGACAGCTCTCATTTCGTGACAGTTCAGTATGTGCAGATCACTGTGCTAAGTTCTTGGGAGGTATTATCTACAGAACCTTCAGTCACCCTCTTCAAGGTAAGAATGATTACTGAGAAGCAGAGGCTCAGAGAGAAAATGACTTGCCCAACGCCACACAGCTCTAAAGAGGCGAGGCAGACACATCATTGTTTAATCTTTCCCTCTACTCTGTGAGGTAGGGATGGTCATCCCATGTTTGAAAGCTACAAAAGGATGCACAAATGGGTGAGAATTCTCCTTCCCCTAGACCCGACTCCACTCACCTACAAAACGATGGAAACAGAGCTGAAATCCGGAGCCCTGAGCCCCAAAGTCCACATTCTTTTTCTTTTTTTTGAGATGAAGTTTCACTCTTATTGCCCAGCTGGAGTACAATGGCATGATCTTGGCTCACTGTAACTTCCGCCTCCCAGGTTCAAGCAATTCTCCTGCCTCTGCTTCCCGAGTAGCTGGGATTACAGGTGCACACCACCATGCCCAGCTAATTTTTGTATTTTTTTTAGTAAAGATGGGGTTTCACCATATTGGCCAGGCTGGTCTCGAACTGCTAACCTTGTGATCTACATGCCTCGGCCTCCCAAAGTGCTGGGATTACAGGTATGAGTTACTGCGCTCAGCCACACCCATGTTCTTAACCTGGTGCCAATTTATACAATGAAAATGCACACCTGGACTGTGTTCCTGGGGCAGTAGGTCAGAATATTCTTGCAGATTTGAATCTGGAAGCTGACACTGGGTATGGAATCAGGCCAAGAGGGTTTTTTTTTTTTTTTTTTTTTTTTTGAGACGGAGTTTCGCTCTTGTTACCCAGGCTGGAGTGCAATGGTGTGATCTTGGCTCACTGCAACCTCCGCCTCCTGGGTTCAGGCAATCCTCCTGCCTCAGCCTCCTGAGTAGCTGGGATTACAGGCACACACCACCATGCCCAGCTGATTTTTTGTATTTTTAGTAGAGACGGGGTTTCACCATGTTGACCAGGATGGTCTTGATCCCTTGACCTCGTAATCCACCTGCCTCGGCCTCCCAAAGTGTTGGGATTACAGGCTTTAGCCACCGCGCCCGGCCCGCCAAGAGGGTTTTTAACCATGTGCCAACCCTGGTTCTGACATCCTGCTCCTAGCCTGGTTGAGGTCACCATCTCTCCCTGTGCTACTGCAGCAGCTTCCTAACCAGACTTCTGGCTTCTACACTTGCCCCTACAATCTATTTTCAACCTAGTAGCTAGAGGGATCCATTTAAAGTCTAAATCAGACCCTGGCCCTGTCCTTCCTCTACTCAAAACCATATGGAGGGCTGGGCACAGTGGCTCACGTCTGTAATCCCAGCACTCTGGAAGGCCAAGGCAAGTGGATCACTTGAGGTCAGGAGTTCCAGACCAGCCTGGCCAACATGGTGAAAACCCATCTCAGCTTAAAAAAAAAAAAACACACACACACAAAAGAAACTCAGCCAGCCATGGTGGCGGGCACCTGTAATCCCAGCTACTCAGGAGGCTTCGGCACAAGATTCACTTGAACCAGGGAGACGGAGGTTGCCATGAGCTGAGATCGCACCACTGCACTCCAGCCTGGGTGACAGACCGAGACTCCATCTCAAAAATAAATAAATAAATAAATAAATAAATAAAAAAAAAAAAAAAAATCTAAGTCAGACTCTGTCCCTGCTTTACTCAAAACCGTATGGTGGATTTCATTTTAGACAGAATCAAAGCCAAAATTCCTACCACGGCCCAGGAGTCTCTACATGAGCTGCCATTTCCCTGTCCCCTTGCTGGCCTCTCCCACCATCTCCCCTTGCTCGCTCTGAGCCAGCCACGCTGGCTTCGGTGCTTTTCCCCAGTCGTGACAAGAACATTTCTTCCCCAAGACCTTTACGCTTGCTCTTCCAACTGCCTGGAATGCCGTCCCCGCAGAGTGCACACAGGTGACTCCCTCATCACCATCTTCAGCTCTCTGTTCAAATGTCACCTTCTCAGAGACCTTCTTGGACATCATTTTACTGTTTTTGCCCAGGCTGGAGTGCAGTAGCACAGTCTCGGCTCACTGCAACCTGCGCTTCCCAGGTTCAAGCGATTCTCCTGCCTCAGCCTCTCATGTAGCTGGAATTACAGGTGCCTGCCACCACACCTGGCTAATTTTGTATTTTTAGTAGAGACGGGGTTTCACCACGTTGGCCGGGATGGTCTTGAACTCCTGACCTCAGGTGATCCGCCCGCCTCAGCCTCCCAAAGCACTGGGATTACAGGTGCGCGCCACTGCGCCTGGCCCTGGACAACATTTTACCAATAGCATGTTTTATCCTCCTTACCCTTGCTTTATTTTTCCTCACAGTACTTGTCACCGCCTGACTTACTCTGACTTACTAGAACGTAAGCTTCACGATGGTGGGGACTTTTGTCTGCCTTGTTTGCCACAGTGTGCCAGAGCCTCAAACAGGCCTGGCACAGAGCAAACGCTGGGTCTATGTTTGCTGAGTGAATATATCATTTTCTTCTTTGCAGAAGGAAACCTGCCAAGAAGGCAGAGGGGCCTCCAGCTGTGTCAGCACACATCCACCCTTTAGGGGAAGTCTAGACGTTGAGCCGGAGACCTCAAGCTCAGGGCCAGAATTATCTAGCTGGACGGTCCTTAAATAGACCTGCCACTTAGAAGCAGATCAGTATAGGGGTTAAGAGGATACATTTGGGACCTAATCTGCCTGGGTTTGGATCTTGCTTCTGCCACATATTGTGTGATGGTGGGCAATAAAATAATTTTTTTTCCTTTGGGACAGAGTCTCGCTGTGTCACTCAGGCTGGAGAGCAGTGGCACAATCTCAGCTCACCTGCAACCTCTGCTTCCTGGGTTCAAGCAACTCTCCTGCCTCAACCTCCCAAATAGCTGGGATTACAGGCGCGTGCCACCATGTCTGGCCAATTTGTGTATTTTTAGTAGAGATCTGGTTTTACCATGTTGGCCAGGCTGGTCTCGAGCTCCTGACCTTGTGACCCACTCACCTTGGCCTCCCAAAGGAGGGATTACAGGCATGAGCCACCATGCCTGGCCAATTTTTTTTTTTTTTTTTTAGAGACAGGGTCTCGCTGTTGCCCAGGATGGAGTGAAGTGACTCCATCTTAGCTCACTGTAATCTCCACCTTCTGGGCTCAAGCAATCCTCCCACCTCAGCCTCCCAAGTAGCCGGGATCAGTCGCAGACCACCTTGCCCAGCTAATTTATTTCCAATTTTTTTTCTTTTTTTTTTTTGAGATGGAGTTTCGCTCTTGTTACCCAGGCTGGAGTGCAATGGCACGATCTCGGCTCACTGCAACCTCCGCCTCCTGGGTTCAGGCAATTCTTCTGCCTCAGCCTCCTGAGTAGCTGGGATTACAGGCACGCGCCCCCATGCCCAGCTAATTTTTTAGATTTTTAGTAGAGACGGGGTTTCACCGTGTTGACCGGGATGGTCTCGATCTCTCGACCTCGTGATCCACCCGCCTCGGCCTCCCAAAGTGCTGGGATTACAGGCTTGAGCCACCGCGCCTGGCCTATTTCCAATTTTTAAAAAACACGTCTTTGCCTGTTCCTCCATTTGTAAACTGAGAACAGCAGCAGTTACCTCTTGAATTTTGAAGTGTAAGGTACCTGACATATATTGTACATCTGATTAACACTGGCTTCACAACTGATTTGGTTCCATTGATTTCCAGCCAGTGAATTCCTCCCCGAGAACTTTCACACATGCAGCAGTTCCCCTGGCCACGAATGTGCTTCCCACCACTTTCCCCTGTGGGTGATTCTTTCATTCAGGTCTCTGCCTAGGAGTTCTTCCCTGACCACCTCACATAAACTGCATTCCCTAGCCCCACTTTTCTCTCTCCCTTCCCCTTTCCTCCTTAATATTTCTCCTTAGCACTTAACACATCTAACATATATTCACAATTCCTTATTCTAATCACCTGGTGCCAGTTGTGTTTCAAAGTTCAGAATTTTGAAGGTTTTGTAACATTTTTATTTTATTTACTGAGTTTGAGATGGAGTCCCGCTGTCACCCAGGCAGGAGTACAGTGGTACGCTCTCAGCTCACTGCAATCTCTGCCTCCTGGGTTCAAGCGATTCTCATGGCTCAGCCTCCCGAGTAGCTGGGATTACAGGCGTGTGCCCATGCCCAGCTAATATTTTTGTATTTTTTGTAAAAGTGGGGCTTCATTACGTTGGCCAGGCTGGTCTTGAACTCCTCAACCCAGGTGATCCTCCTGCCTCGGTCTCCTTAAGGGTGGGGATTACAGGCGGGAGCTACCCCACCAAGCCAGACTTGTCGGATTTTAGAACCTATTACATATTACAACACTGGTGGGATCCAGGGCAACTCTCCATAAGTAAGTATGTGATTTATGCAACAGTATCTTTAAAAATTCTAAATAGTCACACATCAGTTCGGAGTGGGTATTGCCAGAAAACAAGTTCAAAGCCAGGTGAGGCTGGGCTACCAGGTAAGTTGCCAAACAGAAGAAGACTTTTCAGTTTTTACAATGTTTTGGATTTTAAAGTTATAGATAAGGGATTGCAGACCTGCAAATATTCTTTAACACTCCTTTATCAGTGTCTGGCATCCCCAGCCACCATGAGAATGTGAATTAGCTAGGGCAGGATTTTTGTTTTAGACACTACTATAACATGGGCTTGAACGGTGCCTATTAGACTAGGCATTCCAACTAGCAATATCGGTTGCACGGAGCCTTCCGTGTAGAACATGCTCAATAAAAGTAGATGCAAAAAAGACAGGAGTCTCAGAGTGCTCAAGTCACCTACGCAATGGCCAGTTCATCACTTGAAACCCAAGGTTCCAACCCTCAGGCCAGTCTTCACCCATCCATTTATTTGACTTATTCAACAAATGTTTACTGAACAGCTGCTATGTGTCAACTACAGCATAATGTTCCTTCTACACTTCGGGAGACAGCACAGCAAAAAGGCTAAAGGTCAGACCCCACCCCAGCGCAGGTGGGACGGTTGCCCAGGCGACACAGCCTCCCTTCGGTCGCACCCCCCATAGAAACCGAAAGACGAGGAGCTGCCCAGGCGAAGTAGAAGTCAAACTTCCCCAAAGTCCCACCCATCTCCGCGGTAGCCAGGCCCAACACGAAGCCCGCTCAAGAGCAGGCCAGTGAGCCCCCCGACCCGGAACGGCCCTCATCCCGAACCTAGATCGCGACCGCGGGGGACCCCGCCTCCCACAAAGGTTCGGGCTGACGTCACAGGCACCCCGGCCGAGCTGCGGCTAGGAGGTCGGGGGACGTCCCGCCGCTCCGCCTCCCCTTCCCCTCACCTCTGTACTTGGGGACGGGAGCGGGATTCTAGGCTTCCGCGGCCTGACCCTCGGATCCCCGGCAGTTACCAGGACTCACCTTCTCAGTTGCCCAGCGAAAACTTCCGCTGGGCGGAGAGCGCTGCGCGCGCATCCTGAGTCTAATGCGCCCGCGCAGGCGCCGCCGACTTCCCGACGGCGCCCGGCTTCACCTACCTAGGAACTCCATTTCCCAGATGCCTTCGCGGCAGGCCCGCCCTCTGATTCCACAGGGCGAGGTAATTATTCCCTCATTGCTCAGCCCCCTCACGCGACTCCGTTCTAGCCGCTTTGGAACGCTTTCTGGTTCTACTGCGCATGTGTCCATGTAAAACCAATCGGAATGCACCGTGAGCCCTTCTCAACTCCGCCCCTCCCACGCGTTTTCTCAGAAATCCCTTCTCAACGCGTTTCCAAGGCAACCCACTGCTTGCTCTTTAAAAGAAGGGAAAACTCCCAGTCTTCTAGGAAAGGCAAGAGCCTAATTAAATGATTCTTTAACAAGGTAAAAAACTGGACTACAATCCCAGGCCGCTTGGTTCTGATTCTGTTTGTACTCTACTCCCAGATTGCTAAGCGTGGTCTCTAAGGCTGAAGAAGCGGGAGGAGATGGGAAGGCGAACGAAGTCGGCCGCGCAGCCCTCTGGGAAATAGAGTCCTGGCGCTGGCGCGGAGGATCCTGGGTGGAGCCTCTCAAAGAAACTATACGCGCACCGGAAGTCGATGCGAGGAGGCGCGTGTGAGGGAAGTTGAGTCGTTCGCTCCCTCGAGGCTCAGGTTGCGTCTGTTGATGCGGCCGACGACAATCCCGAGGTACAGAAACGCTGGGGTTGGAGGGCCTTGCTGGCTCGATCCTTTCTGAAAGGTGACGGGATGCTAGTGGGGGCGACTTCGGCAATGGGTGCGTCGCCTGGGTCGGTGGCAGTTGTCTGGGTGGAGGCGTGAACCGCCTTTCGGAGTCCGCTAAAGGGCCGCCGGCGCGGTGGCTCACCCTTGTAACCCCAGCACTCTGGGGGGCCGAGGCGGGCGGATCACTGGAGATCAGGAGTTAAGAGACGATCCTGGCCGGGCGCGGTGGCTCAAGCCTGTAATCCCAGCACTTTGGGAGGCTGAGGCGGGTGGATCACAAGGTCGAGAGATCGAGACCATCCTGGTCAACATGGTGAAACCCCGTCTCTACTAAAAATACAAAAAAATTAGCTGGGCATGGTGGCGCGTGCCTGTAATCCCAGCTACTCAGGAGGCTGAGGCAGGAGAATTGCCTGAACCCAGGAGGCGGAGGTTGTGGTGAGCCGAGATCGCGCCATTGCACTCCAGCCTGGGTAACAAGAGCGAAACTCCGTCTCAAAAAAAAAAAAAAAAAAAAAAAAAAAAAAAAAGAGACGATCCTGGCTCGAACCCCGTCACTCCTAAAAATTGTAACACCAGGTACTGGAGAGGCTCAGGTAGGGGAATCGCTCGAACCCGGGAGGCAGAGGTTGCGGTCAGCCGAGATCGCGCCGCTGCAGTCCAGCCTGGGCAGCAGAGTGAGACTGCGTCTGGAAAGAAAGAAAGGGAGGGGGCGGGGTGGGGGTGGGGAAACTCACTAGGTGGTAAAAAAAAAAAAAATCAGCTGCTTTTTTTTTTTTTTTTTTTTTTTTTTGAGATGGAGTCTTGCTCTGTCGCCCAGGCTGGAGTGATCTCGGCTCACTGCAACCTCTGCCTCTCGGGTTCAAGCGATTCTCCTGCCTCAGCCTCCCGAGTAGCTGGGATTGCAGGCAGGTGCCACCAAGCCCGGCTAATTTTTATGTTATTAGTACAGACGGGGTTTCAGCATGTTGGCCAACCTGGTCTGGGACTCCTGAACTCAAGTAATCCGCCCACCCCGGCCTCCCAAAGTGCTGGGATTACAGGTGTGAGCCGCTGTGCCTGGCCTATAATATATTGTCGTTGTTACTGTGGGTCATGGTTAAAAGAAAAGTTTAGATATTTCTGTTGTACAGATAGTGGCCAGGTTCGGTGGCTCACGCCTGTAATCCCAACACTTTGGGTGGCCGATGAGGGTGGATTACTTGAGGTCAGGAGTTTGAGAACGGCTTGGGCAACAAGTGAGATCCTGTCCCTACAAAAAGTAAAAAAGATTAGCTGGATGTGGTGGCACATGCTTGTAGTCCCAGCTACTTGACAGGCCAAGGTGGGAGGATTGCTTAAGCCTGGGAGGTTATGGCTGCAGCGAGCCATGATTGTGCCACTGTACTCCAGCCTGGCAACAGGAACAAGACCTTGTCTCAAAAAAAAGTAGCAGTTTTGGAGGCCGATGGATCTGAACTCAAATCCTAGAGATGATCATCAGAAATCCCAGAAGCATTGTTCTGTTGCTTCTGTTAGACACCTTTGTTCTGTCTACAGCTGTAGGTGCGTTTATACCTGCTGTGAAAGCAGGTACTTACTGTACCATGCCGGTGCTAAGACACAGCAGAGAGCAGGACAGAAGCTCCCACTGTGGCCATAGACTCGCATCACCAAATCTCCTGAGTGTGTATTTACTGACTGCGTTAAGTGCTGACAGTGGTGGCGAAGCTGCTTGGTAGGTTCTGAAGCACGGTGGAAACGTGCGGCTGGGGTGGCTTCAGTAAATACAGTTGTCGTTGTGATTCCTGCAGGGAGACTCTCACTGGGACTTGTCCTCCTCCTGGACTTTTTGGGGGCTCGTCAGCCTGGACAGCGAGTCAGCCATGGGCGGAAGGGAGGCTTTCTCACAGCTCCCTTGTGCTTCCCACAGCCTTGCCAGTCGGGAACACGGAGGGGAAGGAGGAGGAGCTTGAGAGAGGCTACTGAATCCCAGTGGGCCATGGCTGAGGTGAGTTGAAGGCCACTCTGTCTTAACTGATTGGCCCCAAAGGCAGGAAAGCTGGCCTGCCTTTTTAGCTGAGGTGAGTTGAAGGCCACTGTCTTCCTCGGTCACCCCCGAAGGCAGGAAAACTGACCCTCCTTTATGGCTAAGGTGAGTTGAAGTCCCTTCTGTGTGAATTGGTCACGCCCCCTGGCAGGAAAGTTGTTAGCCTTCCTTTGTGGCTGAGGTGAGTTGACGGCTCTGTGTTAACTGGTCACCCCCATGGCCTTCCTTTGTTCTGTCCTCCCTGTCCCACGGTGGCTTCCTGGCTTCCGGGTGATCCTTTTAAAGGCAAGCTTGCATGCTGTCCCACGGTGGCTTCCGGGTGATCCTTTTAAAGGCAAGCTTGCGTGCTGTCCCACGGTGGCTTCCGGGTGATCCTTTTAAAGGCAAGCTTGCGTGCTGTCCCACGGTGGCTTCCGGGTGATCCTTTTAAAGGCAAGCTTGCGTGCTGTCCCACGGTGGCTTCCGGGTGATCCTTTTAAAGGCAAGCTTGCGTGCTGTCCCACGGTGGCTTCCGGGTGATCCTTTTAAAGGCAAGCTTGCGTGCTGTCCCACGGTGGCTTCCGGGTGATCCTTTTAAAGGCAAGCTTGCGTGCTGTCCCACGGTGGCTTCCGGGTGATCCTTTTAAAGGCAAGCTTGCGTGCTGTCCCACGGTGGCTTCCGGGTGATCCTTTTAAAGGCAAGCTTGCGTGCTGTCCCACGGTGGCTTCCGGGTGATCCTTTTAAAGGCAAGCTTGCGTGCTGTCCCACGGTGGCTTCCGGGTGATCCTTTTAAAGGCAAGCTTGCGTGCTGTCCCACGGTGGCTTCCGGGTGATCCTTTTAAAGGCAAGCTTGCGTGCTGTCCCACGGTGGCTTCCGGGTGATCTTTTTAAAGGCAAGCTTGCCTGCTGTCCCACGGTGGCTTCCGGGTGATCCTTTTAAAGGCAAGCTTGCGTGCTGTTCTTTTCTGCTTGTACTCTTCTGGGCATCCCTACTGCTTACAGGATGAATTCCAGTTTTTTCAGCCTTCCTTCGTGGTCTGGGTTCTACCTCCCTTTGCACCGTCTTCTGCCATTTCTCTAGGTAACCAGTCCTCCCTTTGGCCTGGTAGTAAAACGTTATTCTGTAGTTTCCAGCAGCTTCCCTGCCTTTGCTCAGGTTGTGCCCTCTGCTGGAATCCCGTGCCCCTTTTCCATCCAGTGATGTCTCACACCGCCTTTAGGACCCTGCTCAGCTCCCCCACCCTTCCCTAGGCAGTCAGCACTTTCCTGCTCTGGCCTTCCATAGCATCCCCTGCTGCCTCCACTGTAGCAGAGATCCACCTAGATACGGATGTTCCTGCCCACTCGTCAGCCCCACCCAGATTTCAAGTTCCGCCAGATGCTCGGGGACAGGAACTGATGGGGATTCATCTCTGGGTCCCTAGGGCCCAGCACAGGCCGGGCACGTAGGAAGCCTCATGAGGTGTTAGTTGAATGAATGAATGATGCATGAAACCATGTCTCTATCTGGTAAACACCTGTTCATCCTCAGTAATCCATCTCGAATGACCTCACCTCCAGGAAGCTTTCCCTGACTTTCCTCCATTCCTGCCACTGTTTCTCACCTGTATTATCAAACTGGCCTTCTTCCTTGACTCCCTGCTTCTGCCCTTCCCACCTTCTGTCTTTTCCCACATAGCAGCAGGAGGAGAATGCTGTTTAGTATGTGCTTAATTTAAAAAATATTTTTATTGCAAAATCACAGATGTAGAAACACACACATCAAATTCGTGACTTAATGAAGGTGAACACCACCTAGATCAAGCGTGAGAATCTTTTCTGCCACTCATCCCAGAAGTCCCTCGTGGGCTCTGTCATAGCCCTCTCACATCTCCAATACCTGATTTTTTTTTTTGACAGTGTCTTGCTCTGTCACCCAGGCTGGAGTGCAGTGGCCGCTATCTCAGCTCACTGCAACCTCCACCTCCTGGGGTCAAGTGATTCTCCTATAATCCCAGCGCTTCGGAAGGCCGAGGCAGGCGATCACAAGGTCAGGAGATCGAGACCATCCTGGTCAACATGGTGAAACCCTGTCTCTACTAAAAATTCCAAAATTAGCCAGGTGTGGTAGTGCGCAACTGTAATCCCAGCTACTCAGAAGGCTGAGGTAGGAGAATTGCGAGCAGACTCCTGAGCTCAAGCAGTCTGCCTGCCCCAGCCTCCCACAGTGTTTGATTTACGGGTGTGAGCCACCATACCCGGCCAATCAAAGCTCCTTGAAATGTAATGTCTCATGTAACTGTATTAAGAGGTGGGGTCTTTAAGAGGTGATTGTCATGAAGGTTCTGCCTGTGTGAATGAATTCATTTATTTATGGATTAATGGGTTATCATGAGAGTGGGTCTGTTGTAAAAGCCAGCTTGACATTGCTTCAGTTCCCTCACCCTGTTATGCCTTGTGCCCTCTTAGGGCTCTGCAGAGAGTCTCTGCCAGCAAGAGGACCCTCACCAGAGGCAGTCCACTGGCCTTGGACTTCCCGGCCTTGAGAACTATAGGAAATAAATTTCTTTTCTTTACACATTACCCAGTCTCAAGTATTCAGTTATAGCAACAGAAGACAGACTAATATACTGTGTGACTTGGAGAAGGTGACTGTTTGGTCCTTGATCTTGTTTTCTGTAAATTGGGGATAATCCTGCCTCAAAGTGGAGTCAGGCAGTTCAGTGACTCATGGCACCTGAAGTGTCTAGTCCATTCTCGGCATGCCAGAATCTCTTGGCCAAAGAAGGGCTTTTGCAGTCCAATGCCTGGAGCGTTGGCACGGGCAGTGTGAGCCAGAGTGGAAGTACCCCTTCGTCGAGCTCCTCCTGTGTGCTGAGTACTTTGCAGTCCCCTCCTAGCAGCATTTCAGTTGCTTCCTGTGGCAGCCCTGATGAGATGGGGCTCGTTGGTCCCATTTCACTAGTGGAGCGGGAATTGGGGTCACGAGAGACATACGGCTTACTTGCCAATAGTCATAAGTGAAGGCAGTAGGGCCATACCTCAAATCCAAACTGCAGAAAGGTGGTTTTCATTCTTCCTTAAAGTGTGCCTGTGTGTGCACGTGTGCGTGTGTGCCTGTGCCCACACTGATGGAGATTTGGAAGAGACACACCAGGCATGGATTCACCTAGAGGTGGGGTATGTGGGGGCAGGCTTTCATGTTTTATTGTCTGTACTTCTCAAGTATTTGAATTTGTATCCTAAACACCTATTAATTGGCCTCATGCCTGTAATCCCAGCACATCAGGAGGCAGGGGCAGGAGGATCATTTGAGGCCAAGAGTTCAAGACCAGCCTGGGCAACATAGCAAGACTCCTACTCTACCAAAAAAGAAAAAAATTAGCTGGGTCTGGTGGCATACGCCTGTAGTCCTAGCTACTTGGAGGCTGAGGCAAGATTGCTTGAGCCCAGGAGGTCGAGGCTGTGATTGTGACAGTGCACTCAAGCCTGAGCAACAGACAGAATGAGACACTGTCTCTCTCTCTCTCTCTCTCTCTCTCTCTGTATATGTATGTATTATATATATTTTATATATATAATATATATAACATATACACACACAGGTAATTAAATAATAGTAAACACTTATTAACTAGGAAAGTTTTAAAATGAAGAAAGATGCTGTCACTAAAAGTTGGACAGCCAGATAGGAGCCTTTGGTAGTCATGGGGCCTAAAGTGGACCTGGCACGTCTGTGAGGGGGTCTTTCCCCCAGAAACTGTACTGACTCCAGTTGGGCCTCTGCTCTGAGGTTTTACACGGGCCAGGGGAGCAGCCAGATGACACTGCACAGAGGCAGAACGTGGGACCTCACATCAGGAGCGTGGAGGATGAAGAGGGCACAGGGGTTGAGCTGTAGATTTTAAAACCTCAGAGCCACATCAGTTACGAGCAGGGTATGGGCCCCCTTGAATTCTGCTTCAGACAAGCTAGCTAGGACATGCCACTGAGACATCATCCTAATCTGGATACAGACTTTGAGTGTGGTCTGGGTGTTCAGCGATTAAGGAGTTACTGTTCATACTGAAGTATTCGCAGGTGGAATCAGATGACCCCTGGGCGATGGGTTCCCCCTCTCTCCTTGTGTTAATTATATACTTCTCCCTACTTGTATGTGTGTTTGAAAATTTACCAAATCAAATCTTGAATGAACACTAAAAAAAGCAAAAGCGTGAAATAAATAGACTTTCAGGATCGGGCAGACCTGGGTTGAGTCCTACCTGCGTTAACTGGTTGACATTCCGTCCCCTGGTCAAGACTCTCTTTTCCTTGCCTACAAAATGCACGGGTTTCCAATCCCTTCTCAAGATTCTTGTTGAGGATGAGGATGGGATAGTTTTTGCCAAAGGCCTGGCCGATTGAGGGTTGGGGGTGCCCTGAATGAAGTGTTAGACTCCTCCCTGACCCTGGCCCCTGAGTGACCAATAGTGCGTTGTGTTTCAGGAATTTGTGACCCTCAAGGACGTCGCCATGGACTTCACTTTGGAAGACTGGGAGCAGTTCGGGCTGGACCAGGGGGACCCGTTCTGGGACACAGCATTGGACAACTACCAGAACCTCTTCCTGCTGAGTGAGTGTCGCCTGTCCCCAGGGGCCTACTCACTGCCCTGCTTGGTGATCGCCTGTGCCCTCCACCACCCACGGGGTGAAATCCTGGCTCCTGGGCTCCTCAGAATCAGCATGACCTAGCCCGGCAGTTCTCAGCTGGCCAGGGAGACCTTGGCGCTGTGTGGAGACGGTTCTGATTGTTACTCCTTGGGCCAGCAGTATGCGGCTAGCATCTAGCCGGTGGAGCCCGGGGATGCTGCCAGACATTCTGCAATGCACAGGACAGCCTCATGAGCGAGGACAGGCCCACCCCAGTGGCAGTAGTGCTAAGCCTGGGAAACCCAGCTCTCGCCCGTCTGCCTCCCAGCCTCATCTTCACCACTGTCCTACTTGTCATTTTGGTCAGTCATTCTTCAAGCTGATCCTTCAGGGTCTTACAGTTGCCCTCCTGTCTGCCTAAGTGGCTCTCCACCTTTTTCAGGTCGGAACTGGGAGCCTGTTAGAACTCCGTGCCTCCTCTCCCATTCATCTTGTACCTCGTTCCATCACATTCTCAATACCATTTTATCATCCAGAACAGGTGCTGTGTGAGGCCAGGGCGTGTCCCCAGTGTTTGGAACAAACAGTACCTGCTCCAGGGCCCAGCCGACAGCCCTAAATAAATGAATGATTGAGTAGCAGCTCCTAGGACTTGCTCGTTCAATCCTCCAGTCACCCCATGAAGAAGCTGGGTTGTCTCTTTAGCTGATTGGTCTGAAACTGAGGTTAAAAGAGAGGCAGTCACCTTCCCAGCTAAGTCAGTGTCCCCAGGACCACCCGCAGATTCAGTGATTCACTAGGACTCCCAGGACCCATCCTGTAGTCAAGACTCACAGCTATGACTTACTACAGGGAAACGATTCAGAGCACAGTCAGCAAGGAGCAAAGGTACATGGGGCAAAGTCCAAGGACGCAGGCACAAGCTTCCAGAATTCTTTCTCGGGAGAGTCACATGGGACATGCTTAAGTCCCCCAGCAATACTGTAGAATGCTGTCCACCAGGGAGGCTCATCACAGACTCAGTGCCGGGGTTTTTACTGGGGGCTGGTCACGTGGACGCCTCTGCCTGGCACATACCAAAATTCCAGACTCCCAGAAGGCAAGCAGGTGTAAGCCGCAGTGTTTGCACAGTTCAGGTCCCGGGAGCGTGTCTTCAGTTCTGCAGACACGGGGTACCCTCCCGAAATCCAGCCTTGCCAGCAGGCCTTTCCCAGGAGAGCAGCCAGCCTGCTGTGTCACCCTCTTCTGCACACCAGTGTCACACAGTGAGACGGCAGCAGGGCCCAGACTCCAGCTCAGGTCTGTGCAGCTCCAAGGCCGCCTCACCCCAGCTCCCCAGCAGTCTCACCTCATTAACTCGCATCCCCTCTCTGTTGCCTCAGTTCTTTCTTTTTGAAGAACCAGAAACATAATTGACTCCAAAGATGAAAGAAGTAAAAGATAACACACTGGAAACTATCATTTGATACAGTCTCATCACACTGGGCAGACTTTCTCCAAACTGGCCAGTGTGTGCTACGAAGCATCTTATGGGAGGTCCTATCTCAGTGTCTTTTTGAATTTTTAAACTGCAGCCCACCATAAGAAATGTGTTTACCTCAACTGCCCCTTCACACATAAGTGTGTATGTATGAGTAGTGGATCCGCTTCCTATTGCTGCTATTACACATAGCACAAACCTAGTGTCTTCCACCAACACACCTTTATTACGTTATAGTCCTGGAGGTCAGGAGTTCCAAATGCATGTGGCTAGGCTGGAGGCGAGAGGCGAGGTGTTGGCTGGGCCCTGTTCCTCCTAGAGGCTCCAGCACATAGAGTCTTTCCTGGCTCGTTGCCAGCTTCTGGAGGTCACCTGTATTGCTTGGCTCATGGCCTTTCACTTTGACTTCAAAGCTAGCAGTGGTGTTTTCTCTGCTGTAGCCTGTGTCCCCCTGGATGATGACTCTGGCTCCTTCCATGGGGAAGCTTGTGGAGGGTAGGGCTCAGGACTGCTTGGACTCTGGGACCCTGACATCTTCTGTCCCTGGCCCATGGAGGCCTTGGGCAATGTGTGGCCCATGGGTGAGTGAGTGAATCATGGGAGAGGCTAAGGAAGTACGTGCCTCTCCACCTGGCAGATTCTGCCCATTGAAGAGCTGTCACAAGTCCTTTGTGTCCCCAGTCCCAGGTGTCACCCTGGATTGTGACTGTTTGGCTCCCTCTCTGTCACTGGACTGGGAAAGCTACAGGACAGGCATCCCCAGAGTCGCCCAGTACAGCACCTGGCCCACAGGAGCCATGTGCAGCATAAAGCATAAAAGTCAGCGCCAGGAGGTTCTCACCGAGTGGATGGCCCTTCATGTCCTGGTTGAATGACAATGCTGTTCTCTCCTTGCAGACCCCCCAAGACCCAACCTGACCTCCCACCCAGATGGCAGTGAAGATCTGGAGCCTCTGGCACAAGGAAGCCCAGAAGCAACGGGCCCTGGTGAGTGGTTGGAGAGGGGCCCCTTGTGTACCTTCTGTCCTCCAGACCGCCATCCTGGGGCTGTGGCCAGCTCTCCAACAGGTCTACCCAGACATTACAGCACTCGGCTTCAGGACCTCACTCTGCCACTCTCTGGCTTCCCTCCCTCATCCTGGCAGCTGGCGGGGATCAGGACATGTTTATAGACCCCTGCTCTCGTGTCTCCACCTCGCCCTTCAGCACAGGGCTATCCCGGTGCCTCTTCGCATCTCTTCCTCTTTCCTTCCAAGACTCAACAAGGGGATGCCCTTCACCGAGCTGGTCTCTCTACTTTCCTGCCTTGTGCCCCCTGAGTGCGCCGACCCTCATTCTACTTCTTTTACCTCCCTTTTTTCAGGCCCATTTTTCCTTCCTAGCCCTGGGGCACAGCAGATGGCCACATCAGGGAGTAACTCAAGCCCAGGCCTGAGTATTGCCAAGAGCATCTGCCCTGCCACCTCCCAAGCCAGGGTTCCTCCAGGTGGATCAGGATTCCTGGGGTATTACCCATGGTGGAGATGTCTCCAGGAGGAGAAAGCAGAGGCAGCTGCCTTGCCTGGTGTGGGAGACTTCTCTCATTGTTTCTTTATCTGCATGAGAAGCAGGGCTCTAAACCAGAGAGCGCAGGAGTCTCAGGCTGCACTCCACCCAGTCAGTCCGCAGTTCCCTTCTTGGCTCATCAGCCTCAAGCTCGTGAACATGAGGCCTGCAGCCTCCTCTTCAGCACATCAGTGTCCTTTGTAGGTGACTAACCCATTCACAGGCTCCCACAACCTCTGCTTTGTTTCTGTCACCTCAGCATATTGGCTGTTTCCAAGCATAGGTAGCCATGCCTTTACTAACAAATGTACCTCCATACCCTCCAGTAGTGACACTGGAGTTGCAGCATGTCTGTCCAGGAAGCAGAGCTTAGCTGGTTCACCCTTATTCCCAGCTCCTGACATCGCGCTTGGCACGTAAGGGGTGCCTATTACTTGTCTGCTGATGCCTTCCCGGCAGAGGGAACAGCATGAGCACAGGTGTGGTGAGGAGAGTGAGCCAGAGGCAAAGGTGACAATTCAGAGCGAGACATGGTTTTGGAAGGCTTTCATTTGCAAGTTTTAATTCCAGGCAGAGAGACCTTAAGCAGTCTCATAGATACTCAGATGGTGAGCCAAGAATTGCAGAAGGGACAGGCTGGAAAAAGTGTGATGATGGAGGAGAGAAGAGATTGGGAGACGAGGCAGATAGCAGAGCAGTGACATTCATGTTTTGTGAAGGATCCCAGAGAGCATACAGCTTGGCAGTTAAGATTATGGGGGCCAGGTGTGGTAGCTCATACCTATAATCCCACCACATTGGGAGGCCAAGGCAGGCAATCACTTGAGGTCAGGAGTTTGAGACCAGTCTGGCCAACATGTCAAAACCCTGTCTCTACTAAAAATTCAAAAACTAACCGGGCATGGTGATGGGTGCCTGCAGTTCCAGCTACTTGGGAGGCCGAGGCACGAGAATCACTTGAACAGGAGGCAGAGGTTGCAGTGAGCTGAGATCACACCACTGCACTCCAGCCTGGGTAACAGTGAGACTCAATCTCAAAAAAAAAAAAAAAAAACCCCCCACACATACACACACACACACACACGCACACACAGGTAGATCTAGTCAGAGGGGTTCAAATCTCACTCTGCTGCTCACTTAGGTATAAGAAAGCAGAAACGTGGCTGGGTGCGGTGGCTCACGCCTGTAATCCCAGCACTTTGGGAGGCTGAGGAGGGTGCATCATGAGATCAGGAGATCGAGACCATCCTGGCCAACGTGGTGAAACCCTGTCTCTACTAAAAATACAAAAAGAATTAGCTGGGTGTGGTGGCACGTGCCTGTAGTCCCAGCTCCTCAGGAGGCTGAGGCAGGAGAATAGCTTAAACCCAGGAGGCGGAGAGAGCACTGAGCTGAGATTGTACCACTGCACTTCAGCCTGGGTGACAGTGCAAGACTCTGTCTCAAAAAAAAAAAAAGCAGAGACGTGCCTACCTTACAGGGGGTTGTTGAGGGTAACAGAGTGTGCCTGAGGCACTCCTGCCTGTGAGCAAGCATGCCGTGAATGGGAGTTACTCTGTCCTGTCAACCTTTCCCATGGCTGCCCCTGTGGCAGTGGATGGATGAGCTGTGGAAGGTGCCCCTTAAAGGGCTTACCTTCTGGTCAGAGGTCAGACCCTTTCATAACCTGTTATGGTAGAGGATGTTAGGTACTCGGCTGTTCTTTGGATAATACAGGGCAAGGGACTTAAAGCAGAATGGAGATGGGGTTGTCAGGGAAGCCTCTCAGAGGAAGGTGATAGTCAAGCTGGGCGGTAAAAGTCTTAGGGGAGTTAGACCAGGAAGTGCAGTCCAGGATGAGGGACCATTAAAGGCACAGAGAAGAAAGTGGTAGATTTAGGGAACCGCAAGAGTTGTATGAGGTCAGCACAAAGAACGCTGGACTAATACACTCATTTCTCTTCCATAGGTGGGAAGCCATGGAAGGGTTTAATCTGAGTGCTGTAGTCAGATCCATTTATTACAAAGCCCTTTAGGACTAGTGTGGAAGACTAGAGAGAGAAACAGAGACAGGAGGCCAACAAGCAGCCTGGAGTCAGATGGAGTCTTGATAAAGAGAGGAGATGAAGTGGGTTGAGACATTTTGATAGAGACCAAATGAAAAAAAATAGTGCCAAGTTGAGGGAGAGGTGGGGAGGAGGTTGACTCCTAGGATTCCAGCATGGAGAACTGGATGGGTGGTGGAGTGGAGGGGCAGGGTGTCATCTGGGATAGAGGATGCAGGATATGAAGAGGAAGATTTTTGTGAGTGGAGAGTGGAAGGAGGTGAGGCCAGGAGACTTTAGGGAACTTGGTCAGTCACATGGGTGTGAAGGTAATGGTAGAGTCTCTCCTTCCTCATTGAACCCCTGTGGTTTCCCAACTTCCCTCTTGATCTTCCTGGGAATGGACTCTCTCTCTTTTCTGTGATGCCAGTTCTACATAGGTCACCTCTTTGGGTCCATTGATGGACAGGCTGGACTTAAGATCCATCACCCCTACTTGCCCTTGTCTGTGTTCTTACCCTTGGTGAACAGGAGACATTTGCACTTGCTCTTTCAGATTTGGCTGAGACCACGAACTCTCCTCTGATGCAGGATTTCTTGGAAGAAGGACTCTCCCAGGAGATTATAGAGATGATTTCCAAGGAGGGCTTCTGGAACTCCAATTTTGGAGAAACCTGTATAGAGGACAGCTGGTTAGATAGTTTGCTAGGAGATCCAGAAAGTCTTCTGAGGTCCGATGTTGCCACCAACATGGAAGGTCCCACAGAATGTGAGAGTCAGGAATTAAAGAGAGGCTTCAGTCCTGTGTCCACCCTTTCCACGGGAGAAGAAAACATGATACATGTTTCTGAGAAGAGCATCACACCAGCTGAATCTAAGGAACATAGGGATGAGTTTGGCTCCTCAGAACACAGCCAGCAGGATTCTGTTCTGGAAGGGGATAAACCATATAAATGTAGTGAATGTGGAGAAAGCTTCAGTGGGAGTTACCATCTTATCCAGCACTGGATTACTCATACTAAGGAGAAACCCACTGTGCATCAAGAGTGTGAGCAAGGTTTCAACCAGAATGCTTCCTTTTCTGTGTATCCGAAAAGCCACACAGGCTACAAATCCTATGTGTGTAATGAATATGGGACAACTTTTGGTGAGAGTGCATACCTGTGGCTTCAGAAAACTCACACTGGAGAAGAACCATGTAAGAGTCAAGACAGTGACCACCCACCCAGTCATGCCACACAGCCTGTTGAGCCTCAGAAAACTCACAGAAGAAGTAAGTCCTATAGCTGTAGTGAATGCGGCAAGACTTTCACCCGGATCCTTCATCTTACTCAGCACCAGAAGAACCACACTCGGAAACACTATGAATGTGCCAAATGTCAGGCAACCTTCAACTTTAGAAAACACCTCGTCCAACATCAGAAAATTCATGCTGCAAAAACTACCTCTGAGTGTCAGGAGTGTGGGAAGGTTTTTAGGCGGAGTTCGCTGCTCATTGAACACCAGGCTGTTCACACTGGAGAGAAGCCTTATAAGTGTAATGAATGTGGGAAATCCTTCAGCCATACCTCTACCCTAAAGATCCATCAGAGAGTCCACAGTGGAGAGAAACCTTACAAATGCAGTGAGTGTGGGAAGGCTTTCTGGCGGAACACTAACCTTAGTGAACATCAGCGAATTCATACAGGCTACAGACCCCACAAATGTCAGGAATGTGTCAGGAGTTTCAGGCGGCCCTCACAGCTAATGCGACATCAGGCCATTCATGCCGCAGAAAAGCCCTATAGTTGCGCTGAATGCACGGAGACTTTCAGCCATAACAGTCAACTTGTGCAGCACCAGAAAATGCACGCTGTCAAAATCCCATATGAATGTCAGGAGTGTGGAGAACGCTTCATTTGCAGCTCAACCCTGAAGTGCCACCAGAGTGTTCACACCAGAGAAAAACAAGGGTTTGTTTTAAGTGGGAAGATCTTGGTTCAGAACCCAGCACAGACAGAGAAGTGCTTTAAGTGTAACAAATGTGAGAAATCCTTTAGCAGCAGCAAATACCTAACTCAGCATGAGAGGATTCACACCAAGGTGAAGCCCTTTAAGTGTGACCACTGTGGGAAAGCCTTTGGCCAAAGTACTCAGCTCATTCGCCATCAAAGAATCCACTTTAGGGTGAGGCTCTCTAAATGGGGTGAACAAGGGAAAGCCATCAGCAGTGGCTCCCTTAACCAACTTCAGTCCTCCCTCACTGAGGAGTACCCTTTTAAATGTGACAAATGTGGAAAGACCTTCAGCCAAAGTGCACGCCTCTCAAAACATCAGTTAATTCACACTGGAGAAAACCCCTTTAAATGTAGCACGTGTGACAGAGTCTTCAGCCAGATAAACTACCTTGTTCAGCATGAGAGAACTCATGGCAGAAAGAAGCCCTTCCAGTGTAATGAGTGCGGGAAAACGTTCCGTCAGAGCTCGTGCCTTTCTAAGCATCAGAGAGTTCACTCAGGTGAGAAGCGCTATGTATGTGACTACTGCGGGAAGGCCTTTGGCCTGAATGCTGAGCTTGTCCGCCATCAGAGAATTCACACTGGAGAAAAGCCTTATGTTTGTCAGGAATGTGGGAAAGCCTTCGCCCAGAGCTCATGCCTTGCTATTCACCGGAGGGTTCACACCGGGGAGAAGCCCTATGTATGTGGTGAATGTGGGAAAACCTTTGCCCAGAAAGCAAATCTAACACAGCACCAGCGAATGCACACTGGGGAGAAGCCTTACTCCTGTAATATGTGTGGCAAAGCTTTTGGGCTCAGTGCCCATCTCAACCAGCACCTGAGAGTTCACACTCAGGGGACACTTTATCAGTGTCAACATTGTCAGAAAACCTTTCAGTGCCCCACGAGTCTCAGCCGCCATCAGCGTGTACACATCAGGCAGCAATACTGCCTGTAGCCATTGGGTGGTAGCAGAGTCCCAGAATAGGAGACCATGTTCGTTGGATGTCAAAAGTTGGAAACCATCCCGTTGCAAGTTTCCCTCCAAATAAATAAGTCTAAAGATTGATGAGAAAGTTTGCGCACACGAGTTTCATTATGACAATGAAAACACAAAAATGGAGAAGCTGTACAGTGTCAGGATTCAGAGGTAGGCTCTGGAGCCAGTCTACCTCAGTTAAATCCCACCTCTGTCGTCTGCTACCTAAGTGACCTTGATTGAGAAAGTCAGAAAAATCTCTCAGGGCCTCAGTGTCCTCATCTGTAAAATGGGCATCACCTACCTCAGAGGGCTTTTTTGAGGATTAAATTATTAATGTGAAGCACTTAGAACTGATGCCCAGCACATGAGGGCTCACCAAGTATGAGCCACAAATACGCGTCAGCTATGGCACAAATAGACGCATGTTACGGGAAGAACGGAAGCAGTAATTTCTCTGTTTACTGTAGTTAATGTTCTTACAACGCATAGCCTTTAATGTCAGTTTTCCTTTGTTAAGGTTTTTCTCCAGCACCTTACTCTTCTTAAACGCCTGGCCCTTTTTTGTCCCTTCATCTCTCTTTCCTGGTTTTTTTTCTTAACCCCCAGAAAGCTAAGAACATGTAAACACCTGATCTCAACCGGCTAAAACCTTCCACTCCTAACCTCCCAAGCCTCTCACTCAAAGGGGACATGCTGCCTCTTCCCAGGACCTTCCTCCACTTAACAGTATTGGTTATGCAGCAGGACACCCAATTTGTTGTGGGAGTTGACACCAAAACACAGCTGGATTCCATCAGGAACGCTGCGTTGATCAAGGTGTTAACCACATGTGAAACACAACCCATATGGAAGACATGCTTGGGGGTCAAGCCTGCGGTGTGCGGAGGTGACTGCTGGGCTGTCATTTGCCATTTATCCAAGATGGCCACTCACCTGGCAATTTGCGAGGCTTCGGGGCAGGTAATATCAGTACACTATGCACTGCTGCTGCTCTGAAGCTTCCTTCTGGAATCGGGGAGATGAATGAACCCATTTTCATAGACGACTGCTGTTAATTGACAAGTGACATCTTAAAAATGCCACATTCCCTCATATCACAGTTGTGGGATCACCAGGGATTGTTGGAGAGTCCAGTGAGATGGGACCACACAGCCAGTTCCCTCCTGACAGTGTTTTGTCAGCTCTAGGCTTTTGTGCCCTACCACTAAGTGGCTCAGTCACACATTTGCTGGAAACAGTAGTCTTACGGAAAGCACTGGGCACTGATATTTTGAATATCCTAGGCGCTTAAAATGGTTAGGTGGTAAGTGCTCTGTACACTCAGGCTTTTCAAGTCTGGCACCTAGAGTTCTGCTGGTTAAGTTTGTTAAACTTGGTTGAAACGGAACCTGTTGGCTAACTCCAGTATACTGTTTTTCAAATGACTGCAACATTTTAACTTGTACATGGTTCCCGTCCTCTGGAGCTCTGTCTCATCTAGGAGATGGGCATGTTAAATACCGAAAGAGTGTTCGAAGTGTTGCAGGCCGGAACACAATGCGGACTCTGGAAAATTGGCAGCTATTGGGGGTTGGGGACAGCCTCTCTAAATCAGTCACCTTTGTTTCTTCGGGCCGGGGTAGAAACACCCTCCATGTGTGCATGTTTTTTGGTTCTTTGATTAAAATGTTGAGTCTAAAAGCACTGGTTCCTTCTCAGCCTGCTGCCATGCAGCCAGGCATCAGTCCCTGCCTGCCAGGCCTCACATCTTCGTGGGGAGGGCTTCTGATGGCAATCACTGCCCAGTAAGAGGGAGCAGCTGAGTCTGTTTCCCCAGCATCTGAGTGGCGCATGGGCCACTGAGGAGGTACACAAGTTCAGCTGGTCCTCAGATGCATCAACAAACAACGCTTTTCAGCCTGTGTGGTGTGAGCCTGAGTAACCAAGGAGCGTGCGCAGGCAGCTGCGTTCACTTCTCTCCTTACAGACTCGTCAGGCTTTAGGCTTGGCCGGTGTTTCTAATTAGCATCCAATAATATAACTTTGCTTAGTATTTTAATTTTTCTCCCCATCTTTTTCCTTTAGTGATGAGATACTAGTTTCCTGCTCTTGGTAGTAATTGAAAGTTTTATTATAAAGTGAGCTGATGGGGCCCAGTGTGTGGCTCATGCTTGTAATTCCAGCCCTTTGGGAAGCCTAGGTGGGAAGATGACTTGAGCCCAGGGGTTTGAGACCAGCTTGGGCAACATGGTGAAACCCTGTCCCTACAAAACAAACACAAATTAGCTGGGTGGTGGCCACTGAACAATCACTTAAAAATGATTAAAATGGGGCTGGGCGTGGTGGCTCATGCCTGTAATCCTAGCACTTTGAGAGGCAGAGGTGGGTGGATCACCTGAGGTTGGGAGTTCAAGACCAGCGTGACCAACACGGAGAAACCCTGTCTCTACTAGAAATAAAAAAAAATTAGCTGGGTGAGGTGGCGCATGCCTATAATACCAGCTACTCAAGGGGCTGAGGTTGTAGTGAGCTGAGATCGTGCCACTGCACTCCAGCCTAGGCAGCAAGAGCAAAACTCTATCTCAAAAAATAAAAAAGATTAAAATGGCAAATTTTGTTACGCATGTTTTTACCACAATTAAAAAACATTTAAATAAAATACTAAATTTTTAAAGTTTGTGTGGTAGGCTGGGTGTGGTGGCTCACGCCTGTAATCCCCAGCACTTTGGAAAGCTGAGGTGGGTGGCTTGCTTGAGCTCACGAGTTTGAGAGCTGCCTGAGCAGCATGGTGAAACCCCATCTGTACAAAAAATAGTAACAGCCAGGGGTGGTGACACATACCCGCAGTCAGGCTGCTAGGGAGGCTGAAGTGGGAGAATCACGAGCCTGGGAGGTTAAGGCTTCAGTAAGCTGATCACACCACTGCACTCCCGCTTGGGTGACAGATCAAGACCCTGTCTCCAAATAAAGGAAAAAAATGTGATCGGAAAAAGAAATGAGCTACAGGAGCCTAAACCAAGCAAGGCTAAGACGGCGAAACCCAACACCTATGAGGTTGAGACGAAGACAAGCTAAAACGAGGTCAAGGTATAAAGCAGCAGCAAAGTCTTTGGGCTCTCCCCCAACACTTCAGAGTTGGGGGACTCCTTGTTAGAACTGATACCCCAGCTAAATTTCAGATTGTCCTCTGGAAGCGCTGGAGACTAAGGTCAGTCAGGGTAAACAGTCCATAACCAACTTCATAACCCTGGGTGCCTAGGCGTGGGTCAGCGTCTCCGGCAGTACTTCGTGTGTTGTCACACATCATTGCTGGGTGTGTTAAGTACTCTCCACGTGCTGTACTGGCAGAGGACACCCGGAAGCTCACGCCTGGTCTCTCCTAGACTCCATCCTATGCACCTTTTCCAGTGCTGATTTTAATCTCTATACTTTAGCTATAATCCATGCAACCAAGAGCCCTTCTAATGAATTACTGAACCTGAGGGTCCCCTGCCCCCTCTAAGCCTCAGTTTCTCCAATTGACTCAAGAATCATATTCGGTTTAAGGATTCTCAAAATGAACATCAGCGCGTTCTGCCCACGCCGGCTTCACCGGCTCAATTCTCTAATAACCACTTCCCTTCCCGTCTACTCCAGCCAGTCCTTGCGCTGACTCGGCTCCAGGCCACGCCCTAGCCCCGCTCCCGCAGCCTCTAACCCGGTCCCCTCCCCCGGTTCCGGCCGCCAGCCAGCCGCACCCCTGCACCCTCATTGGCCGCCGCCAGATTCTCTAGCCCCTCGAATCCTCTCGGTGGCCTAAATCCCCCACTGCTTAGGGCCACTCTTCAGGCCAAAATGGGGTGGGCAAGTGATGAGTGTCACTAGACGGTCGGGCCCCCAGGTACCTGGCAACTGGGGCGCTGGACCTCGGTCCCCACCAGCATCCCCATGTTGGTGGCGAAGCTGCCCCAACCCCACGGATGCTTCCGCGCCTGTCAAACTCCGAGATGAACTACCCTTCCCAGAGTCCCGCGGGAGCTCGGGTGACGGTCCTCTGATGGCAGATGCGGTAACATCCCTGGCGTCAGGCGGCCCTCGCGTGGGACGCACGAAGCCACGGCTTACTCTGGTCTCGGTAGGCGGCGGGGGGGGGATGGCAGCCCGCGCGTCTATTTCCTTGCGACCAATCGCAAGATACGTTCTGTAAGCCCCGCCCCCTACTGCGGTGCGCTCGGCTTTCGTCTCCAAGGCAACTGTCAACTCTGGAAACGCCTTTCTCCACGGCCACTGTCTACCCCGCAGGCGGGCCGCCCATTACCGGAGCCTTTAAGCAGTATGAGTGCTGGACAAACAGCGTGATCAGGTCGTAAAACTTGATGGGAAACGAATGTTAGAGCACAGGGCTGGGCGGTACTCAAAGAGTTGATGTGAGGGAAGGTTTCTCAAAGAAGGGAGACTTTAAAAAATTTTATTTGTATTTTTTACTTCTATTTTTTCGAGATGGAGTCCAGCCCAGGCGTGATCTCGGCTCACTGCAACCTCTGCCTCCCGGGTGCACATGATTCTCCTACCTCAGCGTCCCGAGTAGCTGGGATTACAGGCGCCTGCCACCATGCTTGGCTAATTTTTTGTATTTTTAGTACAGACGTGGTTTCACCCTGTTAGCCAGGCTAGTCGCAAACTCCTAACCTCAGGTGATCCACCCACCTTGGCCTCCCAAAGTGTTGGGATTAGAGACGTGAGCCACCGCTCAGGGCCCGGGAGGTGGCTTTTGAATAAGGCTTTGAGGGATGAGCAGAAGGTCGCCAGGAAGAGAAAGGAAAATACACTATATTTAGAGATCTGGCCAAAATTAAAAGTCTTAACGAGGGTGTGGGGAAACTGCCATTCTCCTACCCTACTGGTAGGGAGAGGAATACCTTCAGCCTTTAAAGAAGTAAATCAGCCATAAAGTGGGTGACTGTTTCCTGAGAACCTACGGTATACCGGGCAGTGCGCCAGACGCTAGGGATACAGCGGGGACAGACATACAGGGGGCAGGCAGTAACTACGAGACATATGATTGGAAATTATAAGTGCTGTGAAGTAGGCCAGCCGTGGTGGTTCACACCAATAATTCCAGCCCTTTGGGAGGCCAAGGTGGCTGGATCACTGGAGGCCAGGAGTTCGAGACCAGCCTGGCCAAGAAGTGAAACCCATCTCTACTAAAATTATAAAAATTAGCCAGGTGTAGTGTCGGGAACCTGTAATCCCAACTACTCAGGAGGCTGAGGCACAAGAATCCCTTGAACCCGGCAGGCAGAGATTGTGGTGAGCTGAGATCGTGACACTGCACTGCAGCCTGGGCCAGAGATGGAGACTCCATCTATAAATAAATAAATAAATGTTGTGACATAAACAGGCAGGGGCTGAGATGGGAATGAAGGAGGGACTGTGGGATCAAGAAACATAATTCTTTGAGAACATAATGTGAATACATGGTATCAACCTCAAGAGAACTGTAGAGAAATACTATGAATTGCAGCTGGAATCTGCCCTGAATGCACATGTCTTCTTCCTGGTGTTTGTGACAATTTGAGTTGGGGTTTTCTTTTACTCACAGCCGAAGACATCCTGATGTGCTAGCATAGACAAGATGAGTGTCTTTCTTTTGGTGCGTTTAGCTACTCAAGCCCATAAATTACCCTTCTCGTTTGAGCTGTGTGAGAGGTGGTCAAGTTCAGCATTTAAAGGAAGAGTTGAGAGACACACTGAATGGGAGAGACTTGTAGGAAAAGATACCTTCTTTCTGTTGAGGTTCTAATCTAAGATGATAGGCGATAAGCCTGGAGCTGCTGTGTCAAACTTGCCACCATGGGGGGAGAACCTGCCAGAATATGAACCTAACTGAAAAAGCTTAGCTGAGAGAAAGAGTGACCAACCAGATGATTGACATGTCACTTAAACACCTGGATCCATCTGTTCCTGAAGGTAAAATTATTCAATGACATAGGCTAACAAATTCTCTTTCTTCCTTAAGCAAATAGAATACTCTTGGCTGGAAATAACTCTCTATCTCATACCAGAAATTATTTAAAAATTCAGATGGATCAAAGTTTTAATTGTGAAAAAAATCATAAAAGTACTAGAATAAAATACAGCAGAATTTTTTTCATAATGTTGGGGGTGAGGACAGCATTGTTAGCAATGATAGTAGGTCCAAGAACTATAAAGGAAAATACAGACGGATTTAAATACCTAAAAATTTAAAAACTCTGTATAACAAACATAAAATTGAAAGAGAAATAACTGGGAGAAATATTAGTCACTTCTATACCAAAGTGTTAATATACATGTTATATATAAGGACTTGCAAACAAACCAAAACAAAACAAAACACAGGACTTGCAATTATAAATCAATATAAAAAGATTGCTCAATTAAAAATGGAGCAAAATACATAAATAGGCAATTCACAGAATACAAAACATGAATAAATGCATAAAAGATCATTAATCTGCCGGGCGCGGTGGCTCAAGCCTGTAATCCCAGCACTTTGGGAGGCCGAGGCGGGTGGATCACGAGGTCGAGAGATCGAGACCATCCTGGTCAACATGGTGAAACCCCGTCACTACTAAAAAAATACAAAAAATTAGCTGGGCATGGTGGCACGTGCCTGTAATCCCAGCTACTCAGGAGGCTGAGGCTGGAGAATTGCCTGAACCCAGGAGGCGGAGGTTGCGGTGAGCCGAGATCGCGCCATTGCACTCCAGCCTGGGTAACGAGAGCGAAACTCCGTCTCAAAAAAAAAAAAAAAAAAGATCATTAATCTAAAAAAATCATTACTCTCATGACCAATAGGATATTTTTACCTATCAGATTAAAATTGCTTTAAAAAATGACTAATACCGAGTATTAGAGAAAGAAGTAAAGGAACAGAGAAACAGGCACTCATGTACACTTCCAGGAGTCGTGTAAATTGTTTCACCCCTTTTGGAGGACTGTTTAGCAATAACCATGAACAAACTTAAATGTAGATGTTCTATGATCCCACAAGTGTACTTGTAGGAATTCATTTTGTACGTATGTCAAACAATAAATATCCAATGATGGAAAAGAAAATGGAAACAAGTTAAATGTCCATTAATAGGGATTGGTTAAACAAATTAAAGAAGCCCTAGCATGAAATATTACGCAGCTGTGAAAAATGAAAATACCTGTGTGTGTGTGTGTGTGTGTGTGTGTGTGTATTTGTGTAATATGTACTCTCTCTCTATATATATATGTATATATATTGCATTATTGTGGGAAAGTATCCACATTCTATCAAATGAGTAACTTCTTAAAATTACGTTTGCATGTGATGCCATACATACCGTTCATATGTGAATATATATATATATATATATATATATACACACACACACACACTCATATATATAATCAGTTTCATAAAAACAGAAAGGGAGATTCATATTTACAGAAAAACTGTAAGATATTTGGAATGAAGATTTTTTTGAGATGGACTTCAGTTTTGTTGTCCAGGCTGGGGTGCAATGGTGCCATCTTGACTCACTGCAA
This sequence comes from Saimiri boliviensis, assembly GCF_048565385.1. NCBI lineage: Eukaryota > Metazoa > Chordata > Mammalia > Primates > Cebidae > Saimiri > Saimiri boliviensis. The sequence goes on along the minus strand of NC_133462.1, from coordinate 7,993,566 downwards.
CTTCTGCCTCCTGGGTTGAAGTGATTCTCCTGCCTCAGCCTCCCAAGTAGCTGAGATTATGGGCATGCCCCACCACACCAGGCTCATTATTATTATTATTATTGTATGAGGAGTCTCGTTCTGTGGCCCAGGCTGGAGTGCAGTGGCATGATCTCAGCTCACTGCAACCTCTGCCTCCAGGGTCCTGGTTCAAGCAATTCTGCCTCAGCATCCCAAGTAGCTGGGATTACAGGTGCATGCCACCATGCCCAGCTAATTTTTGTATTTTTAGTAGAGACAGGGTTTCACCATGTTGGCCCGGCTGGTCTTGAATTCCTAACCTCGTGATCCACCCACCTTGGCCTCCCAAAGTGCTGGGATTACAGGCATGAGCCTCAGCGCTTGGCCCAGGCTAATTATTTTTATTTTTAGTAGAGACGAGTTTCACCATGTTGGCCAGGCTGGTCTTGAACTCCTGACCTCAAGTGATCCACCCGCTTTGGCCTCCTAAAGTGCTAGGATTACAGGCATGAGCCACCACACCCAGCCTGGAACAAAGATTTACAGGGTACTAAAGATTTCTTCTTCTTTTTTTTTTTTTTTGAGACGGAGTTTCGCTCTTGTTACCCAGGCTGGAGTGCAATGGCGCGATCTCGGCTCACCGCAACCTCCGCCTCCCGGGTTCAGGCAATTCTCCTGCCTCAGCCTCCTGAGTAGCTGGGATTACAGGCACGCGCCACCATGCCCAGCTAATTTTTTTGTATTTTTAGTAGAGACGGGGTTTCACCATGTTGACCAGGATGGTCTCGATCTCTCGACCTCGTGATCCACCCGCCTCGGCCTCCCAAAGTGCTGGGATTACAGGCTTGAGCCACCGCGCCCGGCTTGATTTCTTCATTTTTGTATCATCTGAATTATTCACAAATAATGTTACTTCACTCATGAAAGAAGGCACAAAAGATAAGAGAAATACCCTAGGCAAAGACTTTAAAATATGATAATAGTACAGATGAGGGCTAGAAAGACACAGCTCCATATATTGACAGAAGTTCCAGCTGATACAGAACTTCTGGCAACCCATTGGTAATATGCTCGAGGTCACATAAATCTCTCCCTGTGACCCCATGACCTTACTGCCACGATTTCGCCTGGGAAATGGTAAGGCGCTCACCCCTTTCATCAAAGTGATATTCCATACTATATATAAAAGCCAAAAGCTAGAAACAACCAAAACGTCCAACAAGGGACTGGATAATATGTCGGCCGAGTAAACCGCATGAAGCTGCAAAACATCAGGTTGTTAAAAGTTACTTAATGAAATTAATTCAACCATTGTGGAAGACAGTGTGGCGATTCCTCAAGGACCTAAAAATAGAAATCCCATTTGACCCAGCAATCCCATTACTGGGTATATATCCAAAGGATTATAAATCATTCTACTACAAGGACACGTGCACACGAATGTTCATTGCAGCACTGTTTACAATAGCAAAGACCTGGAACCAACCCAAATGCCCAACGATGATAGACTGGATAGGGAAAATGTGGTACATATACACCATGGAATATTACGCAGCCATCAAAAACGATGAGTTCATGTCCTTTGTAGGGACATGGATGAACCTGGAAACCATCATTCTCAGCAAACTGACACAAGAGCAGAAAATCAAACACCGTATATTCTCACTCATAGGTGGGTGTTGAACAATGAGAACACATGGACACAGGGAGGGGAGCACTACACACTGGGGTCCGTTGGGGGGAAATGGGAGAGGGGCGGGGGGGTGGGGAGGTGGGAAGAGAGAGCATGGGGAGAAATGACAGATACAGGTGAGGGGACCGAAGGCAGCAAACCACATTGCCAAGTGTGTACCTATGCAACAATCTTGCATGTTCATCACATGTACCCCAAAACCTAAAATGCAATTTAAAAAAAAAAAGTTACTTAATCATATGTTAAATAGTTAACACCCATTGCTATAAAAACGTAGCGCATCCATGGTCCTCACGCCCAGCTACGGCAGGTAGGTTACGTTCAGCCCTTTGGAGAGCAATATAGCCGTACGCATGAGGAATCAGGAAAGTGGCTGAAGCCTTGATTCCCATCATTGCCATTCCGGGAATTTTACTTTGAGGAATGATCACCTCAAAGGGAGAGAGGAAGTGAGCATGGAAATTTCATTATAACATTATTTGCTCTAAATGTATTAGGTGAGAATATCAAAAATTTTAGAAAAAAAAAAAAAACATTATTTGTAATTGGGATAATTGGTGAACAACCGGTGTGAGTCAGAAGCTTAAAGAGGACTCTAAATGCGGAGTGGATTTATAAATTACGCCTTCTCAAGAGCATTTCCTTATCCTTAATAATGATAAAAGTATACGGGACGGTGACAATGCTCATGGCATAATGATGGCAAAACCGTGCCTACATTGTGATTACAATAAAATAAACTTATATTTGTTTAAAAGATTTGGAAGGAAATATAAAAAATAAAAGCAATATGACTTCTAAGGATGGCTAAATTGTCAGTGATGGCTTTTATTTTTTCGACCCCAAATTTCTGACAACTAACCCTGTGGATATGGGATATAGATTTAAAAAAAATAAATAAAGAGGCCAGGCTCGGTGGCTGATGCCTGTAATCCCAGCACTTTGGCAGGCTGAAGCAAGTGGATCACGAGGTTAGAAGTTCAAGACCAGCCTGCCTAAGATGGTGAAACCCTGTCTCTACTAAAACTACAAAACTTAGCTGGGTGCAGTGGCAGGTGCCTGTAATCCAAGCTACTCAGGAGGCTGAGGCAGGAGAATCACTTGAACCAGGGCAGCAGAGGTTGCAGTGAGCCGAGATAGCATCACTGCACTACAGGCTGGGTGACAGAGCAAGACTCCATCTCAAAAACAAAAAACAAAAAACCCCAACAAAGAAACACACCCAAGAATGACTGGCGAGTCTCTCTGGACTGCACGATTACAGGGAATTTGTCTTTTATTTCATACTTCTTTATACTTTCCAAATTATCCTTTATGAAGAGCATATGATATTTCACTAAAATTTTTCCTGTCATAAAAGAAATAATTATTAATACAAAATTATATAGTATTTTAAAAATATGATTTAAAAAATCTCCCCTTGGGCATGAACAAACAATGATGCTTAAGAACATGACACTTAACAGGCAAATAGTTACGTAGGCCAGGTGTGGTGGTCACACCTGTAATCTCAACACTTTGGGAGGCCAAGGCAGGAGGATCATGAGGCCAGGAGTTTGAGGCCAGCCTGGCCAGCATGGTGAAACCCCAGCTCTACTAAAAATATAAAAATTAGCTGGGCATGGTGGCAGGTGCCTGTAATCCCAGCTTCTTGGGAGGCTAATGCAGGAGAACTGCTTGAACCCAAGAGGTGGAGATTGCAGTGAGCTGAGATCACATCACTGCACTCTGGCCTGGGTAACAGAGCAAGACTCTGTCTCAAAAACAAAAAGAAAAAACAGAAAGTAAAAAATAAGATGCATTCCGGCCTGGATAACAGAGCAAGACTATGTCAAAATAAAAAAGAAAGAAAGAAAGAATAGAAAAGAAGAAAAGAAAATAATAGCTTTGTAAAGCATAGATCCTGGAAACATAATAAACAGAAACAATAGGACATTAAGAACGCCTATAAATATGTCAAACATATTTATATTTAGAGTCATATTTATATGAAACATATTTATTGTTGAAGCCAATTGCAGATTGTGATATTTGTAACATAAAGTTTTAAAGGAAACTAAAAATGTTAAAGAGTTAATCTTTACAGCTGTCTTCCCCACTAAATATTCAGGCTCCAATTTAAGGAAAGATCAATCAGTTTTAAAAGCTTGGAGAGGGCTGTTCTTAGCAAAGGTACCAGATGAAATAGTATCCATTTTGGACCAACCCCTAACTATACCACAATCTAGGGACATGGTAAAGTGAAGGAAATATGAAAGGGAAACCCCCAAAATGATCAGAACCTGTCCCAGTTAGTGAAAAACTGTGCCACCTTCCCTCTAGGGAAGAAAGGAACAAATTATCTCAACATATGGCGCTAGCATCCTTCTCTGGAGAGTCCCTAGTGTTGATGAAGAGCAGATGGCTTAAAGGCTATTTATGCCCCTGGATCCATCTGTTCCTGAAGGCAAAATTTTTCCTGAGGTTCCTAGTGTTGATGATGTTAGGACCTTCTGCAGGACAGACAGCTCATTACACACTCAGGTTGTCTAATCAGCATGCATTCTCTGATGATCAGCAAGCTCTGTTCCCCAAGCAAGGGCTTTCTCAAAATCATCACAAATATAGGCATCCTGCCCAGTGTGAAGCCTCCGGTGTTGAGTCAGGTGTGAACTCCAGCTGAAACCCTCTCCACACTCCTCACATGCATAGTGTTTGCTGCCAGAGTGGACCTTCTGATGTTGGAGAAGGTGTGAGATCTGGGTATAGGTTTTCCCACAGTCATGACACTTGTAGGGCTTCTCTCCAGTGTGAATCCTTTGGTGTTGGATTAAGTGAATGCTTTGGTTGAAGGCCTTCCCACATTCCTTGCAGGTGTAGGGCTTCTCACCGGTGTGAATTCTCTGATGTTGAGTGAGGGATGAGCTGTGACTGAAGGTTTTCCCACACTCCTGACACTTATAGGGCTTCTCGCCAGTATGGATCTTCTGGTGCTCAATGAGATGTGTGCTCCGGCTGAAGGTTTTTCCACACTCACTGCACTCATAGGGCCTCTCTCCGGTGTGAACCCTCTGGTGTTGAATGAGGTGGGAGATCTGGGTATAAGCTTTCCCACACATTTTACATTCATAGGGTTTCTCCCCTGTGTGAATCCTCTGGTGGCGTGTGAGGGAGGAGTTCTGGCTGAAGGTTTTTCCACACTCGGTACATTTGTAAGGCTTCTCGCCAGTATGGATGGTCTGGTGCTGGGTGAAGGATGAGGTGTGGCTGAAAGCCTTCCCACATTCATTACATATGTAGGGCTTTTCCCCCACATGAGTGCTCTGGTGCCTCATGAGGTGGGAAATCTGTGTGTAAGCCTTCCCACACTTGTGACACTCATAGGGCTTCTCACCAGTGTGAATTCTCTGATGCTGGGTCAGGGACGAGCTGTGGCTGAAGGCTTTGCCGCACTCAGTGCACTCATAGGGTTTCTCTCCAGTGTGGACTCGCTGGTGCTGAGTCAGGGATGAGCTGTGGCTGAAGGTTTTCCCACACTCATTGCATTTGTAGGGTTTCTCCCCAGTGTGGATGGTCTGGTGTTGGGTCAGGGAGGAGGTGTGACAGAAGGCCTTGCCGCACTCTGCACATTTGTAGGGCTTCTCCCCCGTGTGGATTTTCTGGTGGCGGGTTAGGTGGGAGACCTGCGAGTAGAACTTCCCGCACTGGCCGCATTTGTAGGGCTTCTCCCCAGTGTGGCACCGCTGGTGTTTGATGAGAGACGAGCTCTGCGTGAAGGCCTTCCCACAGTCCTTGCACTTGTAGGGCTTCTCTCCAGTGTGAATCCTCTGATGCTCGGTGAGCGAAGAGCTCTGAGTGAAGGTCTTGCCGCACTCATGGCAGGCATAGGGCTTCTCACCTGTGTGGACGATGTGGTGCTGAATGAAATACGAGCTGTTGCTGAATGCCTTCCCACAGTCATGGCACTTGTAGGGCTTCTCTCCAGTGTGAATTCGCTGATGCACAATATAGTCGGAATGGTAAATGAAGGCTTTCCCGCATTCCGTGCAGTTAAATGGTTTCTTCTCCACGAAGGTCCTTTGGCGTTTCAAGTTCCTCCAGGGCCTGCTCCACTTCTGGGGCCTGTCTCCATGGGGCACTCGTTGCTTCCTGATGAGGGCAGGGGCCTGCCGAAGGCTTCTCCCAAGCTCGTCACACCCAAGGCCTCTCTCCCCTGAGGTGTCTCCACTGGCAGTAGCAAATAAACACCTCAAATGCATCTCCTGCTTTCTTGGGTCCTCCAATGAACAGTGACATGCCATGGGTTTCCCCAGCTTGGCATCTCCAAGCACAACCCTTAAAGTTCCCTCAGGTGGGAAAGCTGAATCTCCAGAAATGCTCTTTTTTGGAGGTATCTTTCCAAAAGTCACAGAGCTTGCCTCCAAGTCTGAAAGAAATGGAAAATACCAACACCATCTTTCCAAGGACAAAGTAAGCTGATTACTTGGAAGTGGCAGTGTAAACCTAAAAAAAAAAAAAGTTTCAAACTTGACGCTGCTATTTTGAAAGGCATGGTGTATGTAGATAGATTCATGTTCTGACATGGAAGGACAGTCTCAATACACTCTAAAACTGAAGAGAACCAAGCTGCAAACAGTTTACGTACACAGAGGTTGAGTAGCCATCCATCTATCTATCTATCTATCTATCTATCTATGGAGAGAGAGAGAGAGAGTGAGAGAGAGTCTTGCTCTGCTGCCCAGGCTAGAGTGCATTGGCGCAATCTTGGCTCACTGCCACCTCCACCTCCTGGATTCAAGAGATTCTCAGGTACACGCCACCAAGTCCAGCTAATTTTTGTATTTTTAGTAGAGACAGGGTTTCACCATATTGGTCAGGCTGGTCTTGAACTCCTGACCTCGTGATCCACCTGCCTTGGTCTCCCAAAGTACTGAAATTACAGGCGTGAACCACCACGCCCAGCCAAGATAGTAGATATATATATATTTTTTGAGATGAAGTCTAGCTCTGTCACGAGGCTGGAGTGCAGTGGCGCGATCTTGGCTCACTACAATCTCTGCCTCGTGGGATCAAATGATTCCCCTTGCCTCAGCCTCCTGGGTAGCTGGGACTATAGGCACACACTACCACACCTGAATAATTTTTTGTATTTTAGTAGAGATGGGGTCTCACCATGTTGGCCAGGATGGGCTTTATCTCCTGACCTCGTGATCCACCTGCCTCAGCCTCCCAAAGTGCGGGGTTTACAGGTGTGAGCCATTGCGCCTGTATATAATAAATTTTTTTTACAAATCAATATGAAAAATGATAGAAAAAAAAATCTAAGAAAATAGGGAGGCAAGAATATGAGTAAATAATTCACGGAAGAAAAATAAGAGGCTAATAAGTACATGTATAGATGCTGAACATCAGCAATAGTTAAAAACATCAAATCATGGCCGGGTGTGGTGGCTCACACCTGTAATCCCAGCACTTTGGGAGGCTGAGGCGGGTGGATTGCCTGAGGTCAGGAGTTTGAGACGAGCCTGGCCAACATGGTGAAACCCTGTCTCTACTAAAAAAAATACAGACATTGGCCGGGCGCGGTGGCTCAAGCCTGTAATCCCAGCACTTTGGGAGGCCGAGGCGGGTGGATCACGAGGTCGAGAGATCGAGACCATCCTGGTCAACATGGTGAAACCCCGTCTCTACTAAAAATACAAAAAATTAGCTGGGCATGGTGGCACATGCCTGTAATCCCAGCTACTCAGGAGGCTGAGGCGGGAGAATTGCTTGAACCCAGGAGGCGGAGGTTGCGGTGAGCCGAGATCGCGCCATTGCACTCCAGCCTGGGTAACAAGAGCGGAACTCCGTCTCAAAAAAAAAAAAAAAAAAAAATACAGACAATTAGCCGGACCTGGTGGCTGGCACTTGTAATCTCAGCTCCTCTGGAGGCTGAGGCAGGAGAATTGCTTGAGTCCAGCAATAGGAGGGTGCAGTGAGTCGAGATCGCACCATTGCACTCCAGCCTGGGGAACAAGAGTGAAACTTCTTCTAAAAAAAAAAAAAATCAAATCATTAGGGTGCTGTTTTATCCATTTTAGATTGGAAAATATTAAAGAAATCCCGTGTTGTCACGGGAGCATGGCACAGACCCTCTCACACGGTGTTCATGGGAATGTGCAAGAAAAGAGTTAACAGAAGGTCCATCTCACTCTGGTTTTGTTGTCTCTGTAGACATGGCAATGACCCTTGGCCAGTCTCTGAGAACTAAACTCCTGGGGTATTCACACAGGTGCTGGGGAAGATGTTCTATATGCTCAAGACCGTGAGTCAAGATGTACTAGGTTGTCAGCACTGTTGACTGTAAATATGAAGATTCATGATGGGCACCTGGTACCTGGATTGGGGTCCTTACTGCGGCTGGTCATGTAGCAGGTAGGTGCATACGGGATCAGCTCTCTTCAAGAACTCTGACTGTAAGACTCAAAGTGGGCTTTCCTGGGTGAAGACACCTCACACATGTGTCTGTGGTTTTGCACTGGCAGAAAAAATCATACGCGCGTGACCCTCACAGGGAAAGGGAGGGCTGGAAGCCTGTGTCTGACCTCTCTTGCCTTTGTTAGTTCCTACTGTTCCTGTGTGACACACTTTGCTGTGAGCTGTCAATACAACTTGCAAAGTCATGTGACTCCTTCCAGAAAATTGCCAAACCGGTGGGTGGTTTTGGGACTCCCAAAACAGAGACACGACAACGAAATGCTGTGTAGGATTCTTGAAATTATTCTTTTGTCATTGGATCAGGCAATGGTATCTTATCTTAGATATGATGTCAGAATCACAAAGCAACACACGCAAAATAGATAAACTGGACACTGTCAAAAGTAAGACCTAGACCGGGCACGCTGGCTCACACCTGCAATCCCAGCACTTTGGGAGGCCAAGGTGGGTGGATCACTTGAACTCAGGAGTTCGAGAACAGCTTGGCAACATGGCTAAACTCCAAATCTACCAAAAATATACAAATTAGGCAGTGATGGCACATGCCTGTGGTCCCAGCTACTTGGGAGGCTGAGGTGGGAGGATGACCGAAGCCCTGGAGGTTGAGGCTGCAGTGAGCCATGATCGCACCACTGCACTCCGGCCTGCGTGACAGAGTGAGACCCTGTCTCAAAAACAATACTAATTTAAAAAAATTAAAACCCACTGTGCTTCAAAGATACTAACGAAAAGACAACAGAATGGGAGAAAATTTTTTCACATCTTAAGTCTGCTAAAGAACTTGTTTCTAGAATATAAAAAGCATACTTACAACTCAATATTTTTACAAACTCAATTAAAAAAGGGCAAAGATCTCAATTGTCATTTCTTTAAAGATATACAAATGGCCGATAAGTACAAGAAAAGATACTCAATGTCATTAACCAACAAGGAAATTAAAATGAAAAAGATGAGATTCCACTTCACACTCACGAGTTATATAATGAAAAAAAAAACAAAAAACAAAAAACAGATAATAATAAGCATTAGTGAGGATGTAGAGAAATCAGAGCCCTCACACACTGCTGGTGGGAATGTAACATGCTACAGCCACTTTTGAAAAGAGTCTGGCAGTTCCTTGGAAGGTCAAACATAGAATTACCCTATGACTCAACAATTCCACTCCTAGGTATCTACCCGAAAGAAATGAAAACATGCATTCATACAAAACCTTGTGCATGAATGTTCATAGCAGTATGATTCATAATAGCCAAAAAGAAATAACTGTTTACCAACTGATGAATAAACCAATTGTGGCACATTCATACAATAAAATATTATTCAGCCATTAACACGAATGAAGCTCTCATACATACTGCAATGTGAATGACTGTTAAAAATATTATGCTAGGCTGGGCACGGTGGCTCACATCTGTATTCCCAGAACTTTGGGAGGCTGAGGTGGGCAGATCAGGAAGTCAGGAGTTCGAGACCAGCCTGGCCAACATGGTGAAATTCCACCGTTACTAAAAATACAAAACTTAGCCAGGTGGGGTGACGGGCGCCTGTAATCTCGGCTACTCAGGAGGCTGAGGCAGGAGAATTGCTTGAATCCAGGAGGCGGAGGTTGCAGTGAGCTGAGATGATACCACTGCACTACAGACTGGGTGACAGAGCAAGACTCTGTCTTGGAAAAAAAAAAATTATGGTAATTTTATTCCTTCTTGTGATTTAGATTTAGTACTATGCTACACTATTATAGTGTTGTACTATACTACTATAGCAGCATAATATTTTTAAAGAACTAATATTTTTTAAAATTTATTTTATTGCATTTTAGGTTTTGGGGTACATTGTAAGATAGTTGCATAGGTACACATGTGGCAGTGTGATTTGCTGCCTTCCTCCCCATCACCTATATCTGGCATTTCTCCCCATGCTATCTCTCCCCAACTCCCCACCCCCCCACTGTCCCTCCCCATAAAGATAGTGAAGACATTGAGTTGAAAATACTTGGAGGGCCAAGTGCAGTGGCCCATCCCTCTAATTTCAACACTTTGGGAGACCAAGGTAGGAGGACCACTTGATCCCAGAAGTTTGAGGCCAGCCTGGGCAACATAGGGGGACCCCAACTCCACAAAAAAAAATTTTTAATTGTTTTAAATTAAAACTTGAAAAATTAGTGGGTGTGGTGGTGCACGCCTGTAGTCCCAGCTACTTGGAAGGCTGAGGCGGGAGGACTGCTTGAGCTCAATACATCAAGGCTGCAATGAGATGTGATCACACCACTGCACTCCAGCCTGGGTGGCAGAGTGAGACCCCGTATCAAAAAATATACATGCAGAAGAAGAAGGAAAGAAAATACTTGAAAGAACGCCATTAAAATGTCGGTTAATTTTTGGGAGACAGGATTATGGGGAAGTTTCGTTTCCTGCTTTATTCTTATTTAGATTTTCTAAGTTTCTATGATGAACCCATAGCTTTTATTTGATCTGAAAAACATCAATATATATTAATTAGATATAAAGCTTTTGCAGCATCAGCTTGTAATCTGTAGAAAGGAAGCTGTAGTGAAGAAGTGATGAACATGGCTGCGCATGGTGGCTCATGCCTGTAATCCCAGCACTTTGGGAGGCTGAGGCAGGTGGATCACCAAGGTCAGAAGTTTGAGCCCAGTCTGGCCAACTGGGTGAAACCCTGTCTCTACTAATAATACAGAAAGTAGCCAGGTATGGTGGTGCAGGAGAATTGCTTGAATTTAGGAGGCACAGGTTGCAGTGAGCTGAGGTCGTGCCACTGTACTCCAGCCTAGGTGACAGAGTGAGACTCCGTATCAAAAAAAACATTAAAAATAAAAATAAATGAATAAAAAGACATGAGGAGAAAGCAAAACCGTTTGGAATGTGGAAGGAATGGATTTTTTTTTAGCCAGTAGGTTTGTTGATGGAATGTCCATTAATTACATATGTGCCAAGCACAGTGCTGTGAGTGGGTGACCTTGTGCTAAACAAGACATCTGGTTCTTGTCCTCAGAGAGAAGGGAGGGGCGGCTTGTATTCCAACGTTTTGGATATATCCTACATATATCTTTAGCATCCCTGTCTTTGAACAACCACTGCTTCCCTTTTCCTATAATCCTGGTGTGGCTGTCACATACATATCTCCACAACTCCTACCTCAGTACTGGGCATCACACTCAGGCTAGCCAATCATAGTACCCCATTCCCCAGGCCATAAAAATTGGTTCATTGGCCAGGTGTGGCGGCTCACGCCTGTAATCCCAACACTTTGAGAGACCGAGGTGGGTGGATCACAAGGTCGGGGGTTCAAGACCAGCCTGGCCAAGATGGTGAAACCCCTACTAAGAAAATATAAAAATTAGCCGGGTGCAGTGGCTCAAGCCTGTAATCCCAGCACTTTGGGAAGCCAAGGCGGGTGGATCACGAGGTCAAGAGATCGAGACCATCCTGGTCAACATGGTGAAACCCTGTCTCTACTAAAAATACAAAAAATTAGCTGGGCATGGTGGTGCGTGCCTGTAATCCCAGCTACTTGGGAGGCTGAAGCAGGAGAATTGCCTGAACCCAGGAGGTGGAGGTTGCGGTGAGCCGAGATCGCACCATTGCACTCCAGCCTGGGTAACAAGAGCGAAACTCCATCTCAAAATAAATAAATAAATAAATAAATAAAAATAGATAAATAATAATTGGTTCATCTTCCCAAGGGACCCAATTGGAGTCTTCCCTGAGATTAATATACGGAATTACTAGGCAGAATAGAAGTTTGGGACTGTGGGTAGCCATGTTGACTGCTACTTGGAAAGGCCTGTAGACAGAACAAAGCTAGAAACAGGATGAACACATGTGGAAAAGGAAGGAAGGAAGGAAGGAGGGAAGGAGGAAGGCAGGGAAGGAGGGAGGGAAGGAAGGAAGGAGAGAAGGAGGGAGGGATAGAAGGAAGGAGGGAAGGAAAGAGAGAGAAAGAAAAAACAAGTAAGCCCTAAAAATACCATTTAAGGCCTTAGATGCATCTGTGCCCAAAGCCTTGCACTGAAATACTTCCTAGGTATATGGGTCAAAAAAATCTAATTTTTCTTAAGCTATTTTGATTCTTTATATGCAAGAGTCCTGATAGAGTGGATAATAACAATTATTATCATTGCAATAGGAAACATTCATTAAACACTTACTACATGCCAGACACTGTTCTGAGCTTGCTCTGTGTATTAAGTAATTTAATCATCCAAAAATTTCAGTGCGGTGGGTACTATTATTCTCCCTATTTAATAGGTAAGGAAATGGAGGCACCAATAGGTTAAGTCACTTGCGTACAGTCACGCGGCCTGTCAGCGGCAGAAAGGGGACTGGAACTCAGAGTCCACACTCTTAAGCACAACACGCACAAGCGCAGTTATACACCACCTCGAGCAAGGAGGCCGGCCACTCGGAGGTGACCTGTAAGCTTCATCTTGAAGGACATGAAGGTGTTTGCCAGGCAGAAAAAGCAGGGAAGGGTGTTCCGGAGAGAGGGAACAGCACATGTGAGGGTCCAAAGGTGGGAACACACGTTCAGGTTCAGGTCTGGACAGGCGCTTCAGCGAGATCAGGGCGTGGCGTACAACCCGGGGTGGATGGCGAAGACGAGGCCAGAGCAAGCCCGGGCTGGATTACACACTGACTGCCAGGCTGAGGGGCTGGGACTTTATCTTAGGGGAGCTGGGAAGCCCAGGGGAGGGTGTGAGCAGGGGAGGTGTGAGCAGGGGAAGGAGGGGGTCAGCTCTCAGTATGGAAGGATCGCCTGGGGCTGTGTGTTGACTGAGGGGTAAGCCTGGGGGCCAGGAGGCTGAGGTGAGGGTCCAGAGGAGAGAAGCTGAGGCCTGGCCAGGGGCAGGAGGGACAAGGCTGGGGACTGATGGGCTGTGGTGGGACAAGGGGAGGATGGGGTGAGAATTATAACAATGAGAGCCATCGAAGTCACGACCAACTCTGTGGCAAGCTCTGGGCTCTGCTCTGTATCTGTTAATTCATTTATTCCTCCCAACCCTGGATACTCGTGTCACCCCCTTTCCACAAATGAAAAAATCAAAGCACAGAGAGGCTGCATGACTTGCCAAGGCCACACAGCCAGGAAGCAATCAGCTGGGATTTGAACCCCCGACACCTGACTCCAGAGCCCACAATGATCACCCATGTGTTCCACTGTCTGATCCCTGAGCAAACCTCACTGACCATGAGAGATGGGATAGGAAGAGGGCTCACACTGCTGGCCATCCTCACCTACCTGGACAGGTAACTCGCTGGGCCTCTCTCTCCTCTGACCTCGGCTCTTGCCCTCGCTCCAGACGGGAGATCACGTCGGGTTTGGACCCAGAAAGCCCTGCCCCTGGGGAAAGAGATAAGAGTTGGCAGTGGGTGCCAGAATCACAGGGAGGTCTGGAGGGAAGGCGCATGCGTTGAGCGCCTAATGATTAGAAGCACGAATGGCCAATGCCAGACTTATTTGTTGCGTGCTTTGCACACTGCAGAGAGGCTGAGCTCTGACAAGACTGTTGAAGGCTCCGGGTCTGTGCTGTTCCAGTTAAGTGCCCTGAGAAAGTGTAAAAAACACTGTCTTCTGGGTTTCGAAGACTTACTAAAAACAGTAAAATAGCGCCGGGCGTGGTGGCTCAAGCCTGTAATCCCAGCACTTTGGGAGGCCGAGGAGGGTGAATCACGAGGTCGAGAGATCGAGACCATCCTGGTCAACATGGTGAAACCCCGTCTCTACTAAAAGTGCAAAAAATTAGCTGGGCATGGTGGCACGTGCCTGTAATCCCAGCTACTCAGGAGGCTGAGGCAGGAGAATTGCCTGAGCCCAGGAGGCGGAGGTTGCGGTGAGCCGAGATCGCGCCATTGCACTCCAGCCTGGGTAACAAGGGCGAAACTCCGTCTCAAAAAAAAAAAAAATACAAAACATTAGCTGGGCATGGTGGCGCATGCCTGTAATCCCAGCTACTCCGGAGGCTGAGACAGGAGAATTGCCTGAGCCCAGGAGGCGGAGGTTGCGGTGAGCCGAGATCGCGCCATTGCACTCCAGCCTGGGTAACAAGGGCGAAACTCCGTCTCAAAAAAAAAAAAAAAAACAGTAAAATAACTCAACAATTTGTTAATCGGTTATTATTTCAGTATGTCAAGATGATATGATTTTAGATAGCCTGCATTATTAAAATTAATTTCATTTGTTTCTTATTTTAACGTAACCAACAAAAAATGTAAAATTACCTGAGTGGGTTGCATCTTATTTCTGATGGATAATTCTGTTTTAGATTCATTGAAGCCCAAAGCTTCCATCTCAAGACTCCTAAATACGTAAGTTAAAACATTTGCTATTTTTTTTTTTTTTTGAGACAGGGTCTCACTCTGTTGCCCAGACTGGAGTGCTATGGCACAATTATGGCTTACCGCAGCCTTGACCTCCTGGGCTCAAGTGATCCTCCCAGGTCAGCCTCCTGAACAGGTGGGACTAAAGGCATGCACCACCATGCCTGGCTAATTTTCAACTTTTTTGTAGAGATGGGGTCTCGCTATGTTGCCCAGGCTGATCTGGGGGGGGCATCAGAGAGGGTGCCAGGGGCATCAGAGAGGGCACCAGAGGAGCATCAAAGAGGGTACCAGGTGCATCAGAGAGGGCACCGGGAGGCATTAGAGAGAGCAACAGGAGCATCAAAGAGGGTACCAGGGGGCATCAGGCCTCCCCCTGGGGAGGGCTGGGGGAGGGGCCTCACCTAGGGAGAGAAGGTTCCGGTAGTTCTCCAGCATCACATCTCGGTACAGCTCCCTCTGGCCAGGCTCCAGCCAGCCCCACTCCTCCAGGGTGAAGTCTACGGCCACATCCTTGAAGGTCACTGATTCCTGCAAGGGCCAATTTCGCTCGATGGAGGTCCTTCTGGAACTCGGGGGCACAGGTGTCAGGAGTCAAGAGCCTACAAATGCCCCCAGGGATGGAACATTCTGACTGTGCAGAATTGGGATGCCTGAATCAAACTGGCCTACATAGACACCTGGGTATAAAGTAGAACCAGGAACCCTTTCACGTGACTCTTTACTGCCATCTGTTGGGCAGTCATTGTAATATACTAATTAATTTAGCATATGACGTACCCATCACCTGAAAATTGCTACAGTGAATACAGCAACGAAGGAGGTGCAACGTGTGAATCCTGCCTGGGATGAGGCACCCTTGTGCAGTGCACAGCCTGTACAACTGTAAGTGACAGCCCTAAGAAATACTTAAAGAAAAAACTCAAGCCATTGTGTGCTGGAGATATTCCTAAATCCCATTCAATCCCAGACCCCATCCTGACCCTGACCCCCATTCCTGACTCC
Source organism: Saimiri boliviensis (assembly GCF_048565385.1). Lineage (NCBI taxonomy): Eukaryota > Metazoa > Chordata > Mammalia > Primates > Cebidae > Saimiri > Saimiri boliviensis. Next base: position 7,978,071 of record NC_133462.1, on the reverse strand, counting down.
AGGGATAAGGCTCAGGGGTGAAGCAAAACCATCCACTGCCCACTTTGCCTGGTAACCAAAAGGCTGCAGTGTTAGGTGGAAAAAAAATTTTTTTTTGAGACCAAGTTTCGCTCTTGTTGCCCAGGCTGGAGTGCAATGGCATGATCTCGGCTCACCGCAGGCTCTGCCTCCCAGGTTCAAGTGATTCTCCTGCCTCAGCCTCCCTCAGCTTCTCAAGTAATCCTGGGATTACAGGCATGCGCCACCACGCCTGGCTAACTTTGTATTTTTAGTAGAGACGGGGTTTCTCCACGTTGGTCAGGCTGGTCTGAAACTCCTGACCTCAGGTGATCTGCCCGCCTCGACCTCCCAAAGTGCTGGGATTACAGGCATGAACCACTGCACCAGGCCGAGGTAAAATTTTTAGACTGCATGATGAGGTCCCAGCTCAGAGCATTCTGCCTCTGCCCCCTGCCCCTCTGCACTGCCCACCTCCCTCTCCTCATACCCCCTTTCCCAGTATTGGGAGAGTCAGGAGACCTTCAGATCATGCACAGGGATGAAGAGGGCCCGCAGGAGTCCACAAAGTCATCGTGGGGAAGAGGAGGCCCAGACTCACCTGGCCGGTGGCCATCAGGGTCCTGTTGGCCATTGCTGGGTCCTGGGTATGCACCTCCGGGAAAAAGGTCCAGGCCAGGGCCTGAAGAGCTGGAGTAGGAGATCATAGAATAAAAGGGGTCAGTTGTGGTCCAGACAGACAGACGCTTTCCCCAAAGACTCCTGTCACAGAAGGGTCCATGGTCCCCTAAGTGTCACAGCAAAGGCTCAGCCTAGGCCACCTGAGGCCCCCTTTTCATACCAGTGACAACAGCCAGCAACCATGAGGCTGTCTCACCTCCCCCACACCACAGCTCTTGGACACAGGAACATAGTTATCCCTACATGAGGACACTGAGGCACAAGAAGTCAAGACCTGCTCAAGTTCGTGGAAATACAAAGTATCAGAGAAGTCTAGCCACAGAGCCACCCCTTATCCTTTTTCTTATAATTTTTTTTTTTTTTTTTAAGACAGAGTCTCGCTCTGTTGCTCAGGCTGGAGTGCAGTGGCACAATCTCGGTTCACTGCAACTTCCGACTCCCGGGTTCAAGAGAATCTCCTGCTTCAGCTTCCCAAATAGCTGGGACTAGAGGCATCCACCACCATGCCTGGCTAATGTTTACATTTTTAGTAGAGGCGGGGTTTGGGGTTTCAACCGTGTTGGCCAGGCTGGTCTCAAACTCCTGACCTCGGGTGATCTGCCTGCCTTGGCCTCTGAAAGTGCTGGGATTTTAGGCCTGAGCCACTGCGCCTGGCCAGGAGTTCTTATTTATTTATTTATTTATTTATTATTTTTTTAATAGTACAGACAGCGTCTCTCTGTTGCCCAGGCTGGTCTCGTACTCCTGGGCTCAAGCAGTCCTCCCACCTCTGCCTCCCAAAGTGCTGGGATTACAGGCATGAGCCATCACACCCAGCCTTGGCAACGATTCTTAAGACTTTATTCCATAAACTGGGACTTCTTGCCTGGTAGACTAGACAGTCTGTCTAACAGCGCCCAAAGATAGCACTGGAACCTACAGATCTTACCTTATATGGAAAAGAGACTTAAGGGGATTAAGTTAAAGATCTTTAGATAGGGAGATTATCCTGGATTATCGTCCTGGGACCTAAATGCCTTCACAAGTGTCCTCATAAGAGGGGGCAGACTGGCCATGGTGGTGCGTGCCTGTAATCCCAGCTACTCAGGAGGCTGAGGCAGGAGAATCACTTGAACTCAGGAGGTGGAGGTTGCGGTGAGCCGAGATAGTGCCACTGCACTCCAGCCTGGTCAACAAAAGCGAAACTGTCTCAAAAAATAAATAAATAAAATAAAAAGAGGGGGCAGAGGAGAATCTGGCGCAGGGCAGAAGAAGCAGAGAGTAGAGAGGACACTATGCTGCTGGCTTTAACGACAGAGGAAAGAGCTACAAGCCAAGGAACGCAGGCCACTGGAAACTGGCCAGGAGGCAGCGAAACGGATGCTGCCTGTGAGCGTCTGGAGGGAGCATGGCCGTGCTGGCCCCTTGATCCCTTCCCAGAGAATCCCACTTCCAACTTCTGGCCTCCAGAATTGTAACAGAATAAAATCATGTCATTGTAAGTGTGTGTCAATTTGCTGCAGCAGCCATGGAAAACTAATACAGCCCACAAAATAAAAAGATTCAGCGCCTCACACATTTATTTCCCAGGCAAGGAGCCAGACACATCCCCAGCTACCCAGAACACACACACCTGAATGCTGAAACCACTGCACGAGATTTTGATGAGAAAATCAGCATGGGAGTCTTAACTTTCTCCCCATGAATCACTTGTTAATCACAAAAAGAACAGGGTAGCTTTTTAATTTATTTAATTTATTTATTTGGAGACAGAGTTTCGCTATTTATTTATTTAGAGATGGTGTTTCGCTCTTGTGGCCCAGGCTGGAGTGCAGTAGCTGCATTTATTTATTTATTTATTTGGAGACGGAGTTTCACCCTTGTTGCCCAGGCTTGTCCAGTGGCCCAATCTCAGCTCACCGCAACCTCCGCCTCCTGGGTTCACACAATTCTCCAACCTTAGTGTCTTGAGTAGCTGGGATTGCAGGCATCTACCACCACACCTGTCTTAATTTTTTGTGTTTTTAGTAGAAACGAGGTTTCACCATGTTGGCCAGACTGGTCTCAAACTCCTGACCTCAGGTGATCCACCCACCTTGGCCTCCCAAAGTGCTGGGATTACAGGCGTGAACCACCATACCCGGCCTTATTTTGTTTTTGAGACAGTCTCGCTCTGTCGCCCAGGCTGGAGTATAGTGAGGCGATCTTGACTCACTGAAACCTCCACCTCCAGGGATATTGATTCTTGTGCCTCAGCCTCCTGAGTAGCTGGGATTACAGGCACCCACCACCATGCCCAGCTAATTTTTGTATTTTTGGTACAGACAGGGTTTTGCCATGTTGGTCAGGCTGGTCTTGAACTCCTGACCTTAGGTGATCTGTCTGCCTCGGCCTCCCAAAGTACTGGGATTACAAGTGTAAGCCACTGTGCCCGGACCAGGGTAACTTTAGAGAGGAGAAACTTGGCAGATGCCGCCTTACCCATGTGAATGAAGCTGATGTGGTATGTGGTGGTACGAGCTGAGCCCAGGGTTTCCAATGGGGTGAGGAGACAGCATCATCCCTGGGACATCCCTGCCAAAAGCGCATGACCTAAATCTAACTATAAAGAAGCACCAGACAAACCCAGACTGAGGGACCTTCTGCAAGTAGATGGTTGTAATCTTCGCAACTTCCAAGAGAAGACTGAAAAACGGCTCCACATTGAAAGAGACCCAACAACATGTGCAGTGTGTGATCTAGGATTTCCTTTTGCCATTAAGGACATTATTGCAGTCAGGCACCGTGATCACACCTGTAATCTCAGCTCTTTGAAAGGCTGAGGTGGGAGGATCACTTGAGCCCAGGAGTTTGAGACAAGCTTGGGCAACCTAGTGAGATCCTGTTCTACGAAAGAATTTAAAAAAATCAGCCGAGCATAGTGGCATATGCTTGTAATCCCAGCTACTCAGAAGACTGCAGTGGGAGGATGGCTTGAGCCCAGGAGGTGGAGGCTGCAGTGAGCTATGATTGTGCCACTGCACTCCAGCCTGGGTGACAAGAGCAAGATCCTGTCTACAGACACACACACACACGACATTACTGGAAGAATCATAAAAAATTTGAACAAAGTCTACAGATTAGCTATTAGTATTAATTTCCTTATTGTGATCGTGGTGCTGTGGTTATGTAAGAAAATGAACTTGGCCGGGCGCGGTGGCTCACACCTGTAATCCCAGCACTTTGGGAGGCCGAGGCGGGTGGATCACGAGGTCAAGAGATCGAGACCATCTTGGTCAACATGGTGAAACCCCGTCTCTACTAAAAATACAAAAAATTAGCTGGGCATGGTGGCGTGTGCCTGTAATCCCAGCTACTCAGGAGGCTGAGGCAGGAGAATTGCCTGAACCCAGGAGGCGGAGGTTGCGGTGAGCCGAGATCGCGCCATTGCACTCTAGCCTGGGTAACAAGAGCGAAACTCCATCTCAAAAAAAAAAAAAAGAAAAGAAAAGAAAAAAGAAAATGAACTTGTTTTTGGAAAACACAGAGATTCGCTAGGAGGGCTGGGGAGTGGAAGGAGGGCGCAGAGACCGAGTGAGGGGTACAGAGACCCAGAGAGAGGGGGATAGGACCTGGGGCGGCGGAGGTGAGGGGAAGATTAAAGAGAGAGATGGGAGACCCAGAGACAGGAGAACAGGTGCTCAGGCTAAGGGGAGCCGAGACCGAGGATGCGCCCGTGCAGTGCCGCTCTCGGGCTCTGGGGTCAGAATCTGGGTTGCAGCTCTATCAGCCTGAGACAAGTCGCGGAGTCTCCCCGAGTCTGAGCTTCTACACCTGTAGAGTGAGGAAAGGTAGGTTCCCCTTCCTAGGAGACCGCAGCAGTCCCACGCTCCACCAGACTCGTCAAACAGCAAGCGCCCAGTTCCTGCGCGCTGAGCAGTCCCTGCTCCGCCGATGGCTAGGTGGGGCTCAGGGAATGACAAGAGGGGGCGGGGCGTCACCCATAGCGCCCTTCCCCCTCCCACCCAGGTCCGACTCGGGCCCGCCCTCTGAGCTGCTGCTAGCCTGCCTGGCCCGGTCCACACCCACCTGCTCCGGTGGGGTCCGCGAGGTCAGTGCGTCCAGGCGGAATCTGCGGAGCAGCCAGGCCTTCCCTCCCTCCCGCGGGCCCCGGAACGCGCCTGCGCGGTCACTGTCTCGGAAATAGAAGTCCCGGTACCTTAAACTCGGCATCGCGGCCGGACTACATTTCCCAGAAAGCATTGAGGTTCAAGGTCCTCACGGCCTAAAGGCTCTGAGTGCGGGGTAATGGTGGGAAACGGAGTCTGGGAGCAGAATGTGGGGTGGGAGCAAGGCTGTATTTAGATACATACATAGCAGCTTTGCAGCTGGGGTAAAGCTGATATTTGGGACATGCCTGACTGCACTGGCACCGTGAATAACCCTGCTTTAGGCAGCGTTTTCTCCTCCACAGGAGATGATGCCATAGTCCATTTAATCCAAATGTCTCCTACCATGGCTGATGTCTCCAGGACAGATAAAAGTTGGCCCTTTGTAAACTGATGATGAATGAATTGAGTCACTGTTACTCAATTTCCCTGGGCACCTGCCTTCCTGTTTGCCTCAGTTTCACCCATTACTTCTTAAAGGGCAGTTTAGTAAAGGCAATGGAGTCTATTCTGGGAGCTGGGAGATGTATGCTAAGGAGTGCAAGGATGGTTTGATATTAGGACATTACATATTTCATCTATTGATCTTTCTGAATATATCCATATGCAACTATATCTACAGATACTAAAAGGACTTTTGATAACATTATGTAATCCTAGAAGCTGAGAAAGCTTACAAAAAATAATTCAATAACCAGTCATTTCTAGATGAGCTTAATAAATTAAGCATATATTCATATTGAACAACAACAGCAACAATGTTAAAGAATTGCTGACCTCTGGCCGGGCGCGGTGGCTCAAGCCTGTAATCCCAGCACTTTGGGAGGCCGAGGCGGGTGGACCACGAGGTCAAGAGATCGAGACCATCCTGGTCAACATGGTGAAACCCTGTCTCTACTAAAAATACAAATTAGCTGGGCATGGTGGCGCGTTCCTGTAATCCCAGCTACTCAGGAGGCTGAGGCAGGAGAATTGCTCGAACCGAGGAGGTGGAGGTTGCGGTGAGCCGAGATCGCGCCATTGCACTCCAGCCCGGGTAACAAGAGCGAAACTGTCACCAAAAAAAAAAAAAAAAAAAAAAAAAAAATTGCTGACCTCTTATTGTATGCATTTATGTCCATATAATCAAAACCTCATATCAGGCTTAATGGTAAAACACTAAAAGAATTGCCAGGCTGGGTGCAGTGGCTCACACCTGAAATCCCAGCACTTTGGGATTTCAAAGAGGGAAGCTAAAGAGGGAAGATCACTTGCATTCAGAAGTTTGAGACCAGCCTGGGAAACATAGCAAGACCCCCATCTCTACAGAAAATACAAAAATTAGCCAAGCATGGTGGTGAGCACCTGTAGACCCAGCTACGTGTGAAACTCAGGCAGGAGGATCAATTGAGCCCAAGAGGGCACGGCTGCAGTGAGCTGTGATGGTGCCAGCCTGGGCAACAGAGCAAGACCCTGTCTCAAAAAAAAAAAAAAAAGAAAAGAAAGTGTAAACTGTATATGTGCTCTTGATCAAAAGCTAGATGGCCCATTGCCTGAATGAAATAATAATAGGTGTTACTTACTGACAACACATTATGAGCTTTACTAGTTTACTGAGCTGGCATCACAACCCTATGAAGAAGGCATTGTTCTCCCTATTTTACAGATAAGCACACTGAGAGGATTTATGTCTTCCTGCAAACTCCCAGAATAGTCGAGGACAGAAGCAAGATTTGAATCCGGGTCCAGCCCATATTTGCAACCACTTCATTTTACTACTGCCAAGTTTGCTCTTTTTTCTTTGTGTCCTAATAACCAAATGCTCCAAGCACAGGCTGTACTGTCAGCTGAGGCTCTGGAGTCAGGGTGGCATGGAGCGGAGCCTCAGCTCATCTTTAACAGGCATGTCATGTTGACTTCTGATTCACCCCAGTCCTGGGAATGACTTCTGATTCTTACTTTACTTACTGTCCCTAGTGTAAGATCATGTCAACCTTGATGTTATCACACAAATTATAGGCTATGACACAAACAGCGTCCTTGCCTGTTCTGGAGGGTTACCTGCCTTAACCCTTAATTGTCTCGATAAAGCAAATATTCCCCTTCCCTATGTTAGATAAGACTTGGGATTAGGGAGTAACTGTGTGGAGATCGACCTGTCTCGCTGCCAGCCAAGACCAAGCTTCTCTTTGCAAGTTCCCCAAATAAATCACCCCTTACCAACAAACTGGATTTGTCTCCCTCTTTTTTCGTTACTGGCTCCTTCCATATTTGGGGGTTATTTTGCATAAATAGTCCTTCTATGGAACACACGTGGACAAGGAGTAAGCCTTCATTGCTATAAGCCATGACGGTTGAGGAGTGTTTGTTACTAAAGCATAACTAGTCATCCTGGCTGATACAGCTGTCTCCAAAGACCTTGATTATTATCAGAGCTTTGTAAGTGTAAGTGCTTATTAACTCCTGAACAATGTAGCAAGTGCAGCCCAGCATAATAGTTATTCTCATGTGCAGTGTGACACTGTGAAAGTCATTAACCTCTCTGTGGCTCAGTTTCCTCATTGTACATGGGGCAATAATAAGTACCCTCTTCATCGGGTTATGAGATATGAGCAGGCTGATAGAAGTAAAGCCATTAGAACAGCATGTGACGGATAAAAAAACACCATGTAAGTGTTTGCAATTACTAAAAACGCGTTAGGCTGGGTGCGCTGGCTCACCCTGTAATCCCAGCACTTTAGGAGGCTGAGGCAGGCGAATCACTTGAGTTTAAAACCAGCCTGGCCAACATGGTGAAACCGTCTAGTACAAATACAAAAAAGTTACCTGGGCGTGGTGGCAGGGGCCTATAATCTCAGCTACCTTGGGAGGCTGAGGCATGAGAATCACTTGACCCGGGGGGCGGAGGTTGTAGTGAGCCAAGATAGCACCACTGCACCCCAGCCTCGGCAACGGGGCGAGACTCCGTCTCCAAAAAAAAAAAAAAAAAAAGGATTAATTATTCCCACCTGTGATTTTTATTTGCTCTTTAACTTTTCCCCACTACTGCTTTAGAAAAACACCTACAAACACCTACACCTACTTTTCTTGCAAGAACAAGTTATTACAGCCTCTCCTGCGGTAAACTGTCGCCGATTTCCACCGAGCTGAGCGGGAGCTGACAACTCGCTCTCTCGGGTTCCCACAGGAACATCCTGGTATCTTAGATCCTACAGCGCTATGTGCTAATCGCTGTGTTGTAATTCTTGGTAACTGTCTCTCTCCTCCAGTCTGCGCCCCCGAGAGCTCTCGTCACACTAGAATTTATGCGCGACTTGAGTATCTGTTTATTACGGACTTCTCCCAGGAAATTTCCATGAAGGTGAGGAAGTGTCTGGACCTGCAACATGAAGACGTAAAAACCAACCCGTAACACTGCTCACTACTGCCCAAGCAAAACGCATTCGGGGGCCACCAGTTGGCGACCCTCAAACTGGAGTTTTTCACAGATGCTGTAGTCTGGCTACCAGCTTCAGAGGTGTGCGTGAAGTCAAGCATCTCTGACCCACCTGGAGTAGCCACGTCCCCGGCCAGCACACAGGTGACGGTGACGTTGCGCTCACCAGGAGGAGAGTCGCCATGGCAACCAGCGCTCCGTCGTCCGGCCACGTCCCTGGGACACTGGAGCCGGCTCCCAGCGGAGGCGAGGAATCGAGAAAAAGAGGACGGGAGGGAGCAGTTCTCAGAGACGGAGAGGCCCAGACATTGGAGCCTGGTTCCCGCGGACTTTCGGATACCGTGGGAGGCACCGGGCAGCTTGAGGTAAGGGGCTCGCGCGCCAATGCCGCGTAGGACAGTGCGCCTGCGCAGGCTGACGCCGGAAACTACCATTCCCAGAGTCTTTCCGGTTGCAGCCCCATCAGTTTCAGAAGTTGGGGGCCTATGCTCCACCTCTTCAAAAATCGCTCATTCAAGGGATACCCTACTGCGCATGTGCCAAAGCTGGTATCTTGGCAACGGGTGGGGCTGGAACAAAGACGTCAAGGGTTCGGCCAATCAGAAGTCGCGCTGGGCCGGGCGTGGTGGCTGACGCCTGGAATCCCAGCTCTCTGGGAGGCCGAGGCGGGTCAGGAGTTGGAGACATCCTGGCCAACACGGTGACACCCCGTCTCTACTAAAAATACGAAGATTAGCTGGGCGTGGGGGCGCAGGCCTGTAATCCCAGCTATTTGGGAGGATGAGGCAGGAGAAGCGCTTGAACCCAGGAGGCAGAGGTTGCAGTGAGCTGAGATCACGCCACTGCACTCCAGCCTGGGCGACAGAGCAGGACTCTGTCTCAAAACAAAAACAAGAAAAGTAAAAAGAGAAGAATATCCGAATCTAGTATTCAGGTGCACAGAGGGTGAAGAATTGTAGTTTAGATAGAGAAGAAACCCTGTGCCTTCCGCATTGACCACTGCTCTTCCTCTGTTTAGCCATCCTGGAGGCTTGCACTGACTCATGTCCTTTCGGATGCATTTCCTTCCTGGAGGAGAAATGGTTGTCCCTTCAGATGCTTATAATATGTTGTCCGTCCTTTCTGAAGATCCAAGTCACTTCTACCTTGAATTAGGATAATGGCTGTCTACAGATGAGTGGGATCTGGTCCCAGCTTTTGAGGAGCACCCAGTCAGGTAGAGAAACAGAGCTGGACACCAGCTGGGGGGAGGGTACCCAGAAAACGGACAGAGACATTGATGACTGCCATCAATTTTATTAAATGTATTTTCCTTTCTTACAAACCCCAAACCACCGTCCTACTGCAGCAGGAGTTTTCGGTTTTGCCTGTATGTACAAGCCCTGCATGTACAGAGAGAAAAAGCCTGTAGGTTACAATGATAATTTCAGGCTCCTCCAGATCAAGGGACCTATAACTTCCCCACCCCCATAACTTCCCTCCAATCTTTAGCCTGATTTGGCTCATCCAGTGACATCGTGGGTGTCTGGGCAGATTTTCAGGGTTCTCTGCCAACAGGAGTTGGTGAGGAGAGGGAAGAGAAAAGTTGGGACCAGGGGTGATGGTAAAATGTGGGAACAGAGAGAGTCTAAAAAGACAAGAGGAGACACAGGCAGAAATGGAGAGAGAGAAGGTAGAGACAGAGAGGAAGCAGGGTAGAGTGGGTTTCGCTGTGTCCCCCACACCAAAGATATACCCAAGTCCCAACTCCTAGTACCTGGGAACGTGACCTTAACGGGAAACACGGTCTTTGCAGATGTAATTAAGGTGACATGAGATTTAGGATGGGCCCTACATCTAAAGACAGGTGTCCTTAGAAGAGAAAGGAGAGGGAGATTTGAGATGGACACACAGGAAGCCAAGCCATGTGAAGACAGAGGCAGGGATTAGAAGGAAGTCAAGGAATGCCAAGCACTGCCAGCAGCTGTCAGCAGCTAGGACACAGGCACAGGGTGGTTTCACTCTCAGAGGCTCTGGAAGGAACCAACCCTGGCCACCCCTTGATTTCACACTTCTGTTTTCAGAACCCAGAGAATGCACTGCTTTTGTTTTAAGTCACCCAATTTGTGGTGATGTTACAGCAGCAATAGGAAATGAATACACAGGGAGATAGACAAGTGAGGAGAGAGTGAGAGTTGGAAGAGAGGCTGAGCAAGTGCACGGAGCACTCCCCATGTGCTAAGTGCTATTAAGAGCGTTCACTGGCTGGGCGAGGTGGCTCCCTCGTGTAATCCCAGCACTTTGGGAGGACTAGGCGGGTGGATCACCTGAGGTCAGGAGTTCGAGACCAGCTTGGCCGACATGGCGAAACCCCGTCTCAACTGAAAATACAAAAATTAGCTGGATGTGGTGGTGGGTGCCTGTAGTCCCAGCTACTCAGGAGGCCGAGGCAGGAGAATCGCTTGAACCCGGGAGGCGGAGGTTTCAGTGAGCTGAGATCATGCCACTGCACTCCAGCCTAGTCGAGAGAGGGAGACTCCATCTCAAACAAACAAACAAACAACAACAACAACAACAAAAAACAAACATTATGAGGCCACCTTGGATGATATTGGTCTTTCTACGGATGCATCCACAAAATATGACTTTTAGGGGTTTTGGTTTGCTTTTAATGTAAGAAGAGGCCCACAAAGGCAAAGGTGCTGAGGACCCGGGGAAGTTGTAATGTGGCCCAGAGGTGGAGAAAAGGGAAAATGAGAAACAGACAGAAATACAGGTGAGAGAGAGGTATGGGTGGGGCAGGGGGCGGGAGGGAGAAGAGGGAAGAGAGAGACAGAGAGAGAAAAAGAGAGACAGAGACTAAAGTGACTGAAGAGATTTCCAAAGTACACAGTGACCCATCCAGGGAGTCGCCATTTTTGAGGGGCCCAGTGGGTCACATGGGGGACTGAGGAGGGGGCAAGGATGACTCACGAGACCACGATGGCCACGAAGACAAAGACAGCCAGAGACACAGAAATGAGGGTGCCCAACAGAGCTTGGTTCCTCGGGTATTTGCCGTCCGTCTGGTACTGCAGGGCCACGCGGGGTTGCCTGTCAACTGCGGAGGGTGGGGAAACAGCCCCGACCTCCAAGTCACTGCCCCTCCTTAGCCTCAAATCCACCCCACCTGTTCATTCAGCAGCCGGGCACAGGGGTGGGGGGTGGGGGTGCTCTTTCAATCAGGGATAATTTTGTCCCTTAAGGGACATTTGGAAATGTCTGGAGACATTTTTGATTGTCATAATGGGGAGGGAGATGCTACTGGCCTCTGATGGGTGGAAGCTAGGGATGCTGATAAACAACCTTCAATAACCAGGACAGCCCCTGAAACAAAGAATGGTCCATCCGGCTCCAAATCCCAACAGTGCTGAGGTTGAGAAACCCAGTCTTCACCCCGGGCACCAGGAAAATGTGGTCTCCATGAGGGCAGGAACTACACCTGTCTCCCCTTCCACCGTTCCTCAGTTTGGGGCATCGTAGGGTGCTCAAAATATTTGTTGTCCCTAAATACCAGCCAAAGGAAGCAAACAGGCATATCCAAAAGTGGGACACTCTCTAGGACACACTCCCCCCACCCCCACTTTTTTTTTTTTTCCAATGCCAATGTCATGGAGGGAAAAAAAAAAAAAAACTTATAAGAGAAACTGTTCTAGGCTGGGTGCGGTGACTCATGCCTGTAATCCCAGCACTTTGGGAGGCCGAGGTGGGCAAGTCACTTGAGCCCAGGAGTTTGAGACTAACATGGCAAGACCCAGTCCTAAAAAGAAACAAAACCAAACAAACAAAATACTGTTCTAGATTTTAAAAAGAAGGAAAACCCTAACAGTTGAATGATATAAGAAGTCCTTTCGGCCGGGCGCGGTGGCTCATGCCTGTAATCCCAGCACTTTGGGAGGCCGAGGCGGGTGGATCACAAGGTCGAGAGATCGAGACCATCCTGGTCAACATGGTGAAACCCCGTCTCTACTAAAAATACAAAAAATTAGCTGGGCATGGTGGCGTGTGCCTATAATCCCAGCTACTCAGGAGGCTGAGGCAGGAGAATTGCCTGAACCCAGGAGGCGGAGGTTGCGGTGAGCCGAGATCGCGCCATTGCACTCCAGCCTGGGTAACAAGAGCGAAACTCCATCTCAAAAAAAAAAAAAAAAAAAAGAAGTCCTTTCATTGGACTCTGCCTGGTTTGAACAAATCAACTGTGAAAAATATTCTGGGGGCAATTGTGGAATTATGGTCCCAATTCCAGTGGGACCTGGAATTATTTGACCTTGTGGAATCGTTGCTAGGTTTGGTGGGCATGGAAACAACATCGTGGCTACTTAGGAAAATGTCATCATTTTTAGAGGTACATGATGTATGGGGCATAGTGTCTGTGTCTGTGATTTCTTTTAAGATACTGTGGCAAAGAATAAAATAGGTAAAGTAAATATGGAAGAATGTTAATCGTTAATATAATTTGGGCTGGGCACAGTGGCTCACACCTATAATCCCAGCACATTGGGAGGCCCAGGTGGGTGAATCACAAGGTCAGGAGTTCAAGACCAGCCTGGCCAAGGTGGTGAAACCCCGTTCTACTAAAAATACAAAATTTAGCTGGGCACGGTGGTGAGCACCTGTAATCCCAGCTACTCGGGAGGCTGAGGCAGGAGAATCGCTTGACTCTGGGAGGTGGAGGTTGCAGTAAACTGAGATAATGCCATTGTGCTCCAACCTGGGTGACAGAGTCAGACTCCATCTCAAAAATGAAAACAAAAACACCCATAATTTGATAGTAAGTGCTACTTTTGAGATTATGATCAGAGAGGCCTGTATGAGGAAGTGACGTTTGAGACCCGAATGAAGTGAGGGAGTGATGGGAACAGTGTGACACAGAGAGGGAACAGCATGTGAAAATATCCAGCATGATTATTCAATCTGGATGGATATATGTGGGTTCATTGTACTATTCTTTCTGCTATGAGAATATATTTTTTTAAGCTGGGCGTGGTGGCTCACGCCTGTAATCCCAGCACTTTGGGAGGCCAAGATCACAAGGTCAGGAATCTAGAGACCAGCCTGGCTGACATAGTGAAACGCCATCTCTACTAAAAATACAAAAATTAGTCAGGTGCAGTGGTGGGCGCCTATAATCTCAGCTACTTGGGAGACTGAGGCAGGAGAATCGCTTGAACCCGGGAGGTGGAGGTTGCAGTGAGCCGAGATTGCGCCACTGCATTCCAGCCTGGGTGAGACTGTCTGAATGAATAAATGAATGAGTGAATTCAGCATGTCCTTCCACATTCCCCGAGTGCAGCAAGGGCTAAGAATAAAATGTTTTTCTAGCATCTGCCATTCTGGTGCTAGGGGCATTCTAAAGTTCCAGAGGTGTCTTTCTATGTAACAGATGGAGGAAAGTGAATTTCAGAATACAGAAGCAACTTCTGGGTCACACTCTACGCAAATGGTAAGGGCAGGATTTGAGGCTGCATGTGGGAGGCTGGAAACCCATATCTAGTGGGTCATGGCTGTCTTAACCACTTGCATGCCTGTCCCGTGTCTTCCCCAACCTCCAGAAGCTTACCAAAGCAGTGCTTTTTGTGGATACACTTGGGACTGATCCTCTGGCAGTGTAAACAGTCCAACACCTCTTCTTTTAGCAAGCCTAGGCGAGGGGAAAGGGAGCAGTAAGGGCAGATATCAGAGGACCAGCAAGGGCGGGAAGGAAGAAGAGAACGAGGAGTTGGGGTCTCTTGGCTCGCCTAAATTTCACACGTCCCACTGCACAGCAGAGGAACTGAGCAAAATGCACAGACAGTTCACTTACAAAATAATTTTTATATAATCATTGAAGAGTTAAATTCAGTTGCAGCCGCTCAGCAGATTAAACATCCTGCTGTGGACATTTAATTAAACATTTTTAAATTCTGAGTTTGCACTTTTCTAATTTGGAGCCTCCTTTGCAGACACCGGTGAGATGTCTCCTCTTTGGGGGTCTGGCCTCCTCCTCCGCTGGCGTACACAAGAGGACTACATTTCCCAGGGTGCCTTTCAGGAAATTGAGACCATGTGACCTAGTCCTGGCCAATGGAAAGTGAGCAGAATCATGTGCCTCCCTTCCAGGCTTGGCTATACATCTCCCAGGGTGATTCCCATTTGCTTTCCCGTTTGAAGCTTACTTAGAAGCTGTCATGTGTGTGCAGCCTGGCTCCCTGAGTCAACACCTGGAAGTGCCACTCAACTTTCAGTGGAATTTGGGTGAGAGAAAAATAAACCTTGGTTATGTTAAACCGCTAAGATGTGAGGGTTTATTTGTTAATACAACGTAGCTTAGCTCACTGTGACTAACATACCTTCGAAACACTGTTTTGCAGGTAGTCCTTACTTTCACAAGTCTTTAAGAAGCAAATCTCCCTAGACCATGGCATTGGGGTGAGGGAACCACCAAATAGAGTAAGGAATGGTAGCAGGACTTGATTTGGGGAGACAGGGCGAAGCAGGTTAGGAGAATAGAGAAGGGAGAGATAGACGGTCCAGAACTCACGGCAAATTTTGGCGTTGCAGGCTGCAAGATAAAAGAGCTGAGGTGAGCTAAATTGGGATGACAACTTGAAAACTTAATTGGGAAGGGATCAGGAGATGGGGTAAGGGGCGAGGCTGGGAAAGGAGAGAAGGGAATATTGGGGAGAGATGAAGAAGGCTGAGTTATAGGAGAGGTGAAAGAGTTCGGGAGAATAAGTGGGAAAAGGGGATCAAGAGATAAGGGAGAAGGGGATTGGGGATTGGTGAAGAGACATGCTGCACCTTTTAATTCATATGATCTTAAAACTTTCTTGAGTTCCTGGATCGCATTTGCCCTAAGGCTCACCAGCTCTTCCAGCAGAGGCTCATCTGAGGAGAGAAAGAGATCTCTGTGGGGCAGGAGGCACCCAGAAAGCCCACCCGGCTACCTGCAGCTTCCAGGAGAAGAGATGAGGAAATACTCTGCATTTATAAGGGGCAACCAAGACCAGGATGACTAAGGGTCTGCTGCGCAAATCTATGGCCAGGGAGATCCTGCATCTAGCTTCGGATTCAATGTGGGGCCCAGGCAAAACCACCCTTCTTTGGCCTCACTTTCCTCATCTGGTAAGTGGACTTGATCTCTCTCCTCCTCCTTCTCTTCCTCCTCCTCCCCCTCCCTTTCCTCCTTCTCTTCTTCTTCCTCCTCCTCCCCTCCATTTCCTCCTCCTCCTCCTCCTTCTCTTTTCTTCTTTCTTCGACATGCAGTCTCACTCTGTTGCCCATCTCGGCTCACTGCAATCTCTACCTCCCAAGTTCAAGCGATTCTACTGCCTCAGCCTCCTGAGTAGCTGGGATTACAGGCACGTGCCACCACATCCAGCGAATTTTTTGTGTTTTTAGTAAAGACGGGATTTCACCAACTCCTGACCTCAGGAGATCTTCCCACCTCGGCATCCCAAAGTGCTGGGATTATTGGCATGAGCCACCGTGCCTGGCCTCCTCTTTCTTTTGTGTCGACACTCACTCCATGATTTCAATCCATATGGCTTTATATATTACCTAGACTTGCACTGTCCAGTGTGGTGGCCACTAGCCACACGTGGTTACTGAACAGTTGAAATGGGCTAGTTTGGCCGGGCGCGGTGGCTCAAGCCTGTAATCCCAGCACTTTGGGAGGCCGAGGCGGGTGGATCACGAGGTCGAGAGATCGAGACCATCCTGGTCAACGTGGTGAAACCCCGTCTCTACTAAAAATACAAAAAACTGGCTGGGCATGGTGGCGCGTGCCTGTAATCCCAGCTACTTAGGAGGCTGAGGCAGGAGAATTGCCTGAGCCCAGGAGGCGGAGGTTGCGGTGAGCCGAGATCGTGCCATTGCACTCCAGCCTGGGTAACAAGAGCAAAACTCCATCTCAAAAAAAAAAAAAAGAAATGGGCTAGTCTGAATTGAGATATGCTATAGGTATAAAATGTACACTGGATTTTAAAGACATGCAGAAACCTGTAAAATATCTTGACAATTCCTATGTGGATTGCATATTGAAATGGTGATTTTTATATATTGGCTTAACTAAAATATATTATCAAAATTAATTTCACCTGCTTCTGTTTACCTTTTTAAATATGTGGCTACTAGATTTTTTTTTTTTTTTTTTTTTTGAGACAATCTCACTTTTGTCAGCCAGGCTGGAGTGCAATGGCGCCATCTCTGCTCACTGCAACCTCCACCTCCTGGGTTCAAGCAATTCTTCACCTCAGCCTCCTGAGTAGCTGGGATTACAGGTGCCCGCCATCATGCCTAGCTAATTTTTGAATTTTTATTAGAGACAGGGTTTTACCATATTGGACAGGCTAGTCCCAAACTCCTGACCTCAGGTGATCCACCCCGCTCAGCCTCTCAAAGTGCTAGCCTTACAGGAGTGAGCCACCGGTCCCAGCCACTACTAGAAAATTGACAATTACATATGTGACTCCTAGTTGTGGCTGAATTATGTTTCTATTGGATGGCGCTGTTCTCTACACTGATGCCATCCACGTTTATAGCACTAGCCCAGAGGGCTCACTGAAGGTGGGATTTATATATGCAACCATCCAGTCAGGATCTCCACGTGGATGTCTCAGAGGCATCTCAAACCCACTGAGGCCAATACAGAGCCCCCCTTATTCTCCTCCAGACCCACTCCCAACCTCCCAGTCTACTCCATCTTGGTAAATGGATGTGTCACGATTCTAGCTGATCAATTCCAAATCCTTGGTGCCACCCTTGAAGCCTTTCTTTTCCTTTTCGTTTTGGAAATGGAGTCTCGCTCTGTGGCCCAGTCTGGAATTACAGTGGCGTGATCTCGGTCTACTGCAAACTCAAGCAGTTCTCTGGCCTCAGCCTCCCGAATAGCTGGGACTTGTACAGGCACACGCCACCATACCCAGCTCATTTTTGTATTTTTAGTAGAGACAGGGTTTCACGACGTTGGCCAGGCTGGTCTCAAATTCCTGACCTTGTGATCCACTGGCTGGCCTCGGCTTCCCAAAGTGCTGGGATGACAGGCGTGAGCCACCGCACCCGGCCGACATCTTTCTTTTTCTTATATCCCAGTGCCATTTGTCAGCATGACTGGCAACAAATCCTGTTTGTTGGCTCAATATTCAAAGTATCCATTCCCTTCCCTTAACTCCAGAGGAAGTGTCGCCCCCTCACTCCGCTCCGGCCTCCTTGGATGTGCTGTGAATATGCCATAGTCCTGTCTCCAGGACTCCGCCAGTTGTTCCCTGTGCCTGCGCCCTTCTGCCCCCAGACCCCCTCATGGCTGCCTCCCTTCCCCTTCACATCTTTTCTCACATGCTCCTTTCTCAGGAACATCTTTCTTGGATGCCCTCCCTCAAGCCACAATCCCCACCCCTACTCAGCACTCACTATTCTGTGGTCCCTGCTTTATTTTTATTCTCTGTAGCATTTCCCCCTATTTGACTTATTGTGCAGTAAAGGATTAACTGAGCAGGCCTGGGTTGTCCAAACCCTGCACATCCCCCCACCACCAATATTATATATTTATATATATTTGGCTCTTGCCTGGCTCCTGGAAGGTAACCTCTATGTCCTTGGAATATCCTGACTTAAGAGTTCTTGGTTTGGCTGGGCACGGTGGCTCACACCTGTAATCCCAGCACTTTGCGAGGCCGAGGTGGGAGGATCACCTGAGGTCAGGAGTTCGAGACCAGTCTGGCCAACACGGTGAAACCCTGTCTCTACTAAAAATACAAAAATTAGCTAGGTGTGGTGGTGAGTGCCTGTAATCCCAGCTACTCGGGAGGCTGAGGCAGGAGAATCGCTTGAACCCAGGGGTCAGGGGCTGCAGTGAGTCAAGATCACGTCAGTACACTTCAGCCTGGGTGACAGAGTGAGACTCTGCCCCCCCAAAAAGTATACTGGTTTATGGCCAGGTGCAGTGGCTTACTACGCCTGTAATCCCAGCACTTTGGGAGGTTGAGGCAGGAGGATTTATTGAGGCCAGGAGTTTGAGACCAGCCTGGGCAATATAATGAGACCCTGTCTCTACAAAAAATTAAAAATTAGAAAATTAGCCAGGTGTGGTGGCACACACCTGTGGTCCCAGCTGCTCTGGAGGCTGAGGCCAGAGGATTGCTAGAGACCTGGAGGTTGAGGCTGCAGTGAGCTGTGATGGTGCCAGTGCACTCCAGCCAGGGCAGCAATGAGACCCCATCTCTTATAATAAAAAGAAAAGAAAAGAAAAGAAAAAGGCCGCATGACATGCATGTTTGTTCTTATTTTTATATTCAAGGGAGGTGGGGCCGAGCAGTGGAAAGGGGAGGGGTGCTGGAGAAGGCGACCCCTCCTCTCTCCTACCTTTCAGAGAGTTACCCATTAAGTCCTGCGTTTGGTTCTTGAGAAAGGACGCCACAGGGTCCAGTTGATTCCTCTCTGGGGGAGAGGAGAGAGGACACTCTGGTGGGTCCCCAGAGAGCCAAGTGACCCCCTCTCCCTCCAGGCCTGGGCCCCTCCCCTCTTGGGGGCGTGGTCCCCAGCATCCCTCGCCCACCTCTCCGCCCAACTTCTCCCAGCGCGCACCCACTTTCCCCACAAACACATTCAGCGCGTAGTCCTGGAAGAAAGTCCCTTCCATGCCCAGCAGCACGGCCTCGGCGCGGGCCTGCAGCTGCTCCAACTGGAAGCGACTGGGGATGAGGGCGGAGCGCAGGTGATTCAGGGCCTCCAGCACCGAGGGATCGCACTGCAGGCAGCCCCAGCCTCCGGGGGCGCCCAGGCCCGAGAGCAGCAGCAGGGTCAAGGCCAGAGGCATGGCGGGGGGCCCTTGTGACGTCACAGAGGGAGCCCCGCCCCCCAGGCGAGGGCGCAGTCAAGAGGCTCAGGGAGCATCAGGGTGTTACAGGCACGTGTTCACTGAGCACCTGCTATGTGCCAGGTATGGTTCTAGGACCTAGAGAGAAAGAGTCAAGAAAAAACAGAAAGCATCTCCTCTACCCGTATTGGAACTTACGAATTCCTCTTAAATTTATTCATGCAACACATATTGGTTTTTTTGTTTGTTTTGAGACAGAGTCTTGCTCTGTCTTCCAGGCTGGAGTGCAGTGGTGTGATCCCACCCAGGTCACTGAAAGCTCTACCGCCCAGGTTCAAGCTATTTTCGTGCCTCAGCCTGCTGAGTAGCTGGGATTACAGGTATGTGCCACCACATCTGGATAATTTTTTTTTTTTTTTTGAGATGGAGTCTCCCTCTGTCTCACAGGCTGAAGCGTGGTGGTGGAATCTTGGCTCCCTGCAACCTCCACCTCCTGGGTTTAAGCGATTCTTCTACCTAAGCCTCCTGAGTAGCTGGGATTACAGGCACTCACCACCATAGCCAGCTAATTTTTGTATTTTTTGTAGAAATAGGGTTTCATTATATTGATCAGGCTAGTCTGGAGCTCTTAATCTCAACTGATTCACCCACCTCAGCCTCCCAAAGTGCTGAGATTGCAGCCTCTGTGCCCAGCCTACATTCAACAAATATTTATTGAGCACCTACTATGTGTCAGGCGCCAGAGATAGATTGAGATAAGATGAACAGGTTCTCAGCAGGAGCAGGAGGGAGTGGAAGGAAGAGAAATGTGAAACCTGGTACACAGAAGAGTAAATAAAATAGTGACAAACTGCATTACCTGCTGGGAAGCAAATACACAGTGTGATATGGTTACGGTTAAGAGAGTTCCTTGAGGCCAGGAGGTGCGGTCTGCTTCTCTGGTGCCTAGCATGTAGTGAGGAAGGAGACCTAAGCATCTAAGACCACCTCCCCCTTGACTTTCACCTTACATTTCAGTAGAAGTAAAGGCTGGCTGACCCAGTGCCACCTTAACCACCCTCCTGTAGCTAGCAGGCGTGGTATGAAGGAATCCTTCTCGAAGGCATTGTTTTTATTTAAAGAGGATCAAACCCCCACCCCACGCCTACTTCATGGGTCAAGACCCTTTCACATGTAATTTCCAGAGTTGTAAGCCTTTAGAAGGGCATCGCCTTTCTTTGTGAACCCCAGCTTGGCTGTTAAGCAACTAAGCCGCCTTTCTCCCTGCCGAATAAATCACCCCTTCCTTCCCAGTTTGGTGTTCAAGCGGTCTGTTTCTTGCCGCCGTTCCTGCTTTGGTACCAGGTACTCAATAAATATTTAGCAAACCAATGAATCCACAAGGGAGGGGGCTGCTGAGGGAAGGACACTGCTTTTCCCTGAAATTTTCATCTTGAAAGTTTTAAAATCTAGAGGATAGGGCCGGGCGCGGTGGCTCAAGCCTGTAATCCCAGCACTTTGGGAGGCCGAGGCGGGTGGATCACGAGGTCAGGAGATCGAGACCACCCTGGTCAACATGGTGAAACCCCGTCTCTACTAAAAATACAAAAAATTAGCTGGGCATGGTGGCACGTGCCTGTAATCCCAGCTACTCAGGAGGCTGAGGCAGGAGAATTGCCTGAACCCGGGAGGCGGAGGTTGCGGTGAGCCGAGATCATGCCATTGCACTCCAGCCTGGGTAACAAGAACGAAACTCCGTCTCAAAAAAAAAAAAAAAAAAAAAAAAAAAATCCAGAGGATACTTGCAAGAATGACACAATAAACACTCAGATATGACTTAACATTTTGGATTCGCTGTATCTCTCTCTCTATGTAGGTTAATTAAATATCAATTTAATCGTATTCAATTAAGAGAGCTTATAAAAGCATATAGAGCGCTATAGCAAACGTTACACTAATATATGATATATTAATATAAAGAGTAAATATTAATTCATAGAGATTAAATTAATTAAGACGAAATATTAGTACATGGAGGGAGAGAGGATGAGAGAAGGAGAGGGGGGTGTAAGGTCTTTTAGGCTGACTGACGATGCCATGGACACCTGTTAACCTCTGTGACCTGCAGGGACACTCCAGATGAGTTTCTGGAAAATCTGAAGTGACTGAAAGACCATGAAAAGGGGAAGAAATGATCCACCCCTGCGGGGCCTACTGAACTTCCAGAAATTCTCTATTGTTCCTTATTCCAACCCCAACTGATAAGGCTGTTGGACTTTGGAGCTGACCTTTGTCAACCTTGTGACTCCAGACCCTACGGCCCCCTCCCAGTTTGCAAAAAAACTGCCCTCAACCATAACTTCTGTAACTTTCCACTGCCTACTGCAAACCGACAAAACCAACTCCTATCCCACTGCCTTCCGCTGACTCTCTTTTTGGACTCAGCCCTCCCGCACCTGGGTGAATAAACAGCCGTGTTGCTCACAGGAAGCCTGTCTTGGGTCGGGGAGGGGGGGGCGGGGTCTCCTCATTCAGAGCCTGTGTGTTAACAGGGAGTTGTCTTATTAATGGTTTAGGTGCTATAACAAAACACCATAGACTGGGTGGCTTATAAACAACAGAATTTATTTCATGCAGTTCTGGAGGCTGGAAATGCCAGGTCAGAGCACCAACAAAGTTGGGGTCTGGCGGATCTCTCTTCTTGTATTCTCACATGGCAGAAAGAGGGTGAGAGAACTCTCTGGGTTCCCCTTTTTCCTTTTTAATTTTTGAGGTGGAGTCTTGCTCTTGTCACCCAGGCTGCAGTGCAGTGGCGCGATCTTGGTTCACCGTAGCCTCCACTTCCCTGGTTCAAGCGATTCTCTTGCTTCAGCCTCCCGAGTAGCTGGGATTACAGGTGCACACAACCACGCATGGCTAATTTTTGTATTTTTAGTAGAGATAGGGTTTCACGATGTTGGCCAGGCTGGTCTCGATCTCCTGACTAGCAGGAAATTAGGGATCTGGAGAGAATGATGGAGTTGCAGGAGGATTTTATTTAATGCGATTACTGGCTCAGTGGAATTGCTCCCTCATTCTAAGCATAGGACAAAGAAAACGGGTTGCTTTTTATGCACCTGGGAGGTACAGGATGATGAAGCAGGAAGCCAGTTTACAGAAGCCAGAATGAAGAGCAGTTAATTAACCTGTAACATGTCTTGTAATGTACTTTACATTTGAAAAGTAACATCTTGAGAAACACGTTTGGCAGTTTCTATCTGCCCTGTGACCTTGCAGCTTGTCAGTAGGAAAAACAGGAATTTTTAGATGGTCAGGAACTTTGCTAAAAATGTGGGGAGGGTAGAGAAGGGATAAATGTTTTGCAGGAAGGCAGTTTAATATTCTGCCTTCAACAGAGCTGGGGAGGTATTATATCACACAGCACACAACACAGCAAAATTTGCTTTTCTATAGCAACTCCAAATTTTAAGGTTTTGTTTTGCTATTATTTCCATTATTTAATTTACTTCTTCACTGACCTCAAGCGATCCTCTCGCCTCAGCCTCCCAAAGTGCTGGGATTACAAAGCGTAGGATTACGGTCAGGCGCGGAGGCTTACACCCGTAATCCCAGTACTTTGGGAGGCTGAGGTGGGTGGATCACGAGGTCAGGAGTTTGAGACCAGCCTGGCCAATGTGGTGAAATCCCGTCTCTACTAAAAATACAAAAATGAACTGGGTGTGGTGGTGCGTGCCTGTAGTCCCAGCTGCTTGGGAGGCTGAGGCAGGAGAATTGCTTGAACCCAGGAGGTGAAGGTTGCTGTGAGCCGAGATTGAGCCATTGCACTCCAGCCTGGGAGACAGACCTAGACTCCATCTCAAAAAAAAAAAAACAAAGTGTGGGATTAGACCACAAGGAGGTGCTCACACCCAAGCGAAATTCTCTCTGCGCCCCGACTGAGAGTCAGGGCCTTGCCACGCCTACATTCCTTAGGATCATCCAGTTGTCAACCCGGTGCTGTGGGGACCATAATTTGAGAAATGAACCTGAGATACTAACTTGTGCCTCCTTTTCCCCACTCCTATTGCCATCTGCCTTTCAGTCAGGGAGTCAAGGGGCTGTCGTTTGCCCTAAGAAGGGGCGGGTGGAATGGGATGGGGAGGCCGCTCATTCCAAGCCCCAAACCCCCAGGTCCGGGTGTGAGGCAGGAAGGCTTAGGATGCAGAACCGGTTTTGCTTCTCGGGCACAGCCATCCTAATTTGGTAAGACATAAGTTAAATGAACTGTCATCAGATTTCACACCCCAGCAAAAGTGGCCGAGGACGTTCCCACGCGCATCCTCCAGGCGCACAGATGTCCATCACGGTGTCGTGGGAGGCAAAGGCAAGCTGGGTGTTCTCACCAGGGTGGCGGGTCGCTGATGACAGGACACCCTGCAGCAGCTGGAAGAACGGACGAGCCTGTCCACACCGTGACAGGAATGAATCCAAGTGAAAACAGCAAAAAGCCAAACAAAGCAAACAAACAAACAAAAAAACCCACAGTCAAAGGGCCCAGCCCTGCAGGGTCCTGTGAGCCCCTCTCTGCTGGTACGGAGGTGAGAAACTGTGGCGATACAAGAGGCAGACACAGAGACAGAGAAAAGAGAGTGTGGGCTCAGGGGTCCACGGCCAACCACAGCGTGGACACCTGCAGTGGCCTCGAGTGCCCGGCCGCTCTTTTATTGAGTAGGAAGCAGGGGGCAGGGAAGGTAGGGTGAGGTCATGGTGGTCAGTGTCAGGGTCAGGGAAATCATGTGGGCCCAGGACTTTCAAGTGGCTGAGATGAGGAGAAAACCTGATGCGTCAGTGTTCTTCACGTATTTGTTAGAAATGTCAAGGACATTTACGATAATTAATTCTTACCTTTTTTTTTTTTTTTTTTTTTTGAGACAGAGTTTCGCTCTCGTTACCCAGGCTGGAGTGCAATGGCGCGATCTCGGCTCACCGCAACCTCCGCTTCCTGGGCTCAGGCAATTCTCCTGCCTCAGCCTCCTGAGTAGCTGGGATTACAGGCACGCGCCACCATGCCCAGCTAATTTTTTGTATTTTTAGTAGAGACGGGGTTTCACCATGTTGACCAGGATGGTCTCGATCTCTTGACCTTGTGATCCACCCGCCTCGGCCTCCCAAAGTGCTGGGATTACAGGCTTGAGCCACCGCGCCCGGCCACAATTCTTACCTTTTAAGAAAAAGAAACCAGGTGCAGAAGCGGAGCGTGAGAGCAGACGTGGAACGTGCCCACTGAAGCACAGCGTCACATAGACACAGTTAAGCCCCCGGATGTCGGCAGGGCCCCCTGACAGCCATCAGGCCTTGCCACAAGAGCTTGGGGGAGTGGAGTTTTCTCCTAACTTCCCCAGGAAGGAGACGTCTCAGCCATTTTGAACGTCTCCTTCCCTAACTGGCTAAACAGCCGGCACTTTCCCAGCGCTGGGGCTTCCGCACAGCCGAGTCGCCCTCCAGCAGCCCTTATGCGGGCGTGACAGAGGACTTAGAGCATCTTGCCTTAGGGTCACTTTGTTCACAATGTCGCCTCAGTTCCATGCTTCGTAACCCGATAGTCATTAGCACAATTAAAGGTTATATTTCGTATATATCTTTATGATTATAAGTAACTATAAGATTACATGTGATTATATAAATGTGCTTGTATTTCTAATTCTTTTCTAAGTCAATATTTATATGGGAACAGGCTGAGGCTTCAGACCCTTGCCACGGCACTTGTGGGGTTTCCCCGCTCAACACAGTGAAATCTACCACTCAATACCATTGACATAAATTATTTTCTTTTCTTTTCTTTTTCTGTCACTCGGGCTGGAGCGCAGTGGCATGATCTCAGCTCACTCACTGTAGCCTCAACCTCCTGGGCTCAAGCGAATGTCCTGCCTCAGCCTCTTGAATAGCTGTATGTACCACACCACGATGATAATTTTTTTTGGCCATGTTGCCCAGGCTGGTATCAAACTCCTGAGCTCCAGTGACTGGCCCACCTTGGCCTCCCAAAGTTCTGGGATTGATTAGAGGTGTTAAATTTGAATAAATCTATACAAAACCAAAATAGCTGGGGGCAGTGCTCATGCCTGCAATCCTGGTGCTTTAGGAGGCTAAGGTGGGAGGATCACTTGAACCCAGGAGTTCAAGACCAGCCTGGGCAACATAGCAAGACCCAGTCTCTACAAAAAATAGAAAAAAAAAAAAAAAAGATAGCTGGGTGTAGTGGCACACGCCTGTAGTCCTAGCTGGAAATCGAGGCTGAAGTGAGCCACAATCTCGCCACTGCACTCCAGCCTGGGGGACAGAGCAAGACCTTGCCTCAAAAAAGAAAAAGAAAAAGAAAAGAATGATACGTGTGTTTGTTCTGAGACAGAGTCTTGCTGTTGCTCAGGCTGGAGTGTGGTGGCAGATCTCAACTCACTGCAACCTCTGCCTCCCGAGTTAAGCAATCTGCCTCAGCTTCCCAAGTAGCTGGAACTACAGGTGTGTGCCACCATGCTGCCTGGCTAATTTTTTTTATTTTCAGTAGAGATGGAGTTTCACCATATTGGCCAGTCTGGTCTCAAACTCCTGACCTCAAGTGATCTGCCTGCTTCAGCCTCCCAAAGTGCTGGGATCACCAACCCCAGCTGAAAAGGACCGTATGTTTTAATGTGCATCTGAGTTTGTGACCGTAAAAAACTGTGCTTGCTGCTCTAGTATTTCCAGAGGGTTTAGGGGCTTCGTGAACCTCACGATGTCACATACATGCACGTGTGTGTATGCCAGAATGCAGGCATGCCTTATCTCATTTCGCCCACACCCCGTTTGGCAGATGTGGAAACAAAGGCAGGGCAGAAGCCATCCGCTCGTGTGAGGTCACGCAGGTAGAGACAGAGGCAGATGCGGGGCCGGGGAGGCAGCCAGAGGTCCCCAGGCTGCAAAGCCCTGCTGAGTGACACTAACGGCCTGATTTGGCTTTGGTGTGCAGCAGGCGGAAAAGAATGTCTGGGAAATGGTTAGAGGGATTTGGCTTCGAGCCCAGTGGAGGGGAGGGAATTAGAGGAGGCGGCTCCAGCGTTGCGGGCTGGGGTGAGGGGTGTCTTCCCACCATCCACTTCCCATGTCCAGCCCCCAGCCTAGTCCACAGTGTGTGGTGACGACGACCTGTTCTCATGCACAGCTGTGGGAGGGCAGACAGGGACACGTGGGAGAACTGTCAGGATCTGTGCAGGCTGGCCGTGTGCACAAACCTTCCTCCACACGCACACACGGGAAATGGGTGCACGCATCCGCCAGGCACACAGACACGAACGCCCTTGGCAGCGTCCTCTGTATGGAGCTCAGGCTGGAGGCAGCTCACGTGTCCATCAACAGGAGACTCGATAGATGAACCCACAGTGGTGCGCTCCTCTGATGCAATTCAGCGAGGCAGTGGGCTGATGATCTGGCTGCCCACAAACGTCTCTGGGGCATTGTTCAGACATGATGTTGAGCAAAAGAAGAAACAAAGGACGATGTGACCTTCTGTTCCATCGACGGAAAGCTCAGAGCGGGCAAAGGCAGGGGATGGAACCACAGCTGTGCGCTCGCCTGACCTGTGGCCTCTGCGGGGACAGCGATGGTGGGAAAGTGAGGGGAGAGGTTTTCTCTGCAGGGACGGGGGGCTTGGACTGGGGCACCTTCTGAGGGGCCATGAGTTTCTGTTTCACTTTGTGGGACAGGGTTTCATTGGATGTTCATCTATAAGACTGCATGTTATGGTTTTTGTGTTTTTAGTTTTATTTTTTGAGACAGGGTCTCACTCTGTTGCCCAGGCCGGAGCACAGTGGCATGATCTTGGCTCACTGCAGCCAAAATCCCCAGGCTCAGGGGATCCTCTTGCCTCAGTCACCAGATTGGCTGGAAATACAGGAGTGTATCACCATGCCTGGCTAATTTTAAAATTTTTTGTAGAGGCGGGGTCTTGCTATGTTGTCCAGGCTGGTCTCAAACTCCTGGCCTCAAGCGAGCCTCCCACCTTGGCCTCCTGATGTCACACTGGGTTTGTAGCTGTTCAGGGTGATAGTATCTGTGCAAGCCCTGGCTACTTCGTTATGTCATCCAGGTCAACACTATTCCAACTTCTCAAATGCTTGCACATGGACCTCCTGCAGATGTGGATTCCCTTCCCCTCGCTTCCCTATATGAGGTTTACAAGACGCCTAAAGTTCTACATTTTTTCCAAGCTTCCAGGAGTTGATGATGCTTCTGTTACCAGAAAAAGGGATCTTGATTCAGGCCCCAACAGAGGGTCTTTAAATCTCTTACAGGAAGGAATTCAAGGACAGTCACAGAGTGTGGTGACAAGAAAGATTTTATTGAAAGCTGCTTTATTGCAGAGTAGGATATCCTCTGAATGCAAGCAGAAGAATGCATCATCTTTAAGGGTTTTTTTTTTATATAGGAGTCTTGTCTATGTAAAGACTAAACTAGGCTGGGCGTGGTGGCTCACGTCTGCAATCCCAGCACTTTGGGAGGCAGAGGGGGTGGATCACCTGAGGTCAGGAGTTTGAGACCAGCCTGGCCAACATGGCAAAACCCCATCTCTACCAAAAATAGAAAGAAAGAAAGAAAAAAGCCCCATGTGGTGGCGCCTCCAGCTACTCGGGAGGCTGAGGCAGGAGAATTGTTTGAACCCAGGAGGCAGAGGTTGCAGTGAGCCAAGATTGTGCCATTGCATTCCAGTCTGGGTGGCAGAGTGAGACTCTGTCTCAAAAAGAAAAAAATAAAAAAGACTAAACTAAGCTGTGCCTGTGTGCAAGGAATGTGCATGACTGGCGAGAAATGTGCCTTATTAGTACCCAGATGGAGCCGAACTGAAAGTGGTATTACTCTGGCTCTCCTGGGCTCCTGTTTCCCTAACGCTGCTGGTCCATTCACATCTCAGGAGTAAGTCTCTAGGGCTGGGTTCTCAGCCTTGGCGCTGCTGACATTTGGGGCCATGCGATTCTTTGCTGAGGGGGCTGTCCTGTGTGTCGAAGGATGATGAGCGGCATCCTTGGCCTCCACTTTTGTTTTTTTGTTTTTTAGAGCCAAGAGTCTTACTCTGTCGCCTAGGCTGGAGTGCAGCGGTGCATTCTCAGCTCACTGCAAACTTCATCTCCTGGGTTCAACTGATTCACATGCTTCAGCCTCCCTAGTAGCAAGGATTACAGGCATGTGCCACCAAACCTGGCTAATTTTTTGTATTTTTAGTAGAGATGGGTTTCACCATGTTACCCAGGCTGATCTCAAACTCCTGACTTCAAGTAATCTGCTCACCGGGAGGTGGAGGCTGCAGTGAGCTGAGATCGCGTCACTGCATTCCAACTGGGGTGACAGAGAGAGACCTAGCCTCAAAATAAATAAATTAAAATAAAATATTTTCTCTCTGGCTCTTTGTAGAAGTTTCACAACTCCATACAAGAATGTCCTTTGAAGTCCGGTTGTAATAACTCCAAACTGGAAACTGCACAAACACCCATCCGTCCACCACTGAATGGATAAATGGATTGTGTTATATTTGTACAATGGAATGCCATCCAGTAGGGGTTGACAAACGTTTTCTGTTAAGGACCAGACAGTAAGTATTTTCAGTTTTCTGAGCCATGTGGTCTCTGCTGCAGCCATTGCTGAGCTTACACAGCTGTAGACAACGGAATGAATGGGTGTGGCTTCGTTCCAATAAAACTTTATTTACACAAACAGACAACAATCTAGAGCTGACTCCAGGCTGCAGGTTTCCAGCCTGTGCCATTCAGCAATGAGAGTCAGCAATCAACATAGAACCTATGTTAAGCGGAAGAAGACAGACCCACGGGAGTATGGACTGTACAATTCCATTTATATAAAATTCGAGAACAGGAAGAGCTAATCTATGGTGTTAGAAGTCAGAATAGGCCGGGCGTGGTGGCTCACATCTGTAATTCCAGCACTTTGGGAGGCGGAGGCAGGCAGATTGCCTGAGCTCAGGAGTTCAAGACCAGCCTGGGCAACGTGGTAAAACCCCGTCTCTACTAAAATAATACAAAAAATTAGCCAGGCGTGACGGCGTGCACCTGTATTCCCAGCAACTCGGGGGAGCTGAGGCAAGAGAATTGCTTGAACCTGGGAGGCACAGAGGTTGCAGTGAGCCAAGATCGTGCCACTGTACTCCAGCCTAGGCGAGAGAGCGAGACTCTGTCTCAAAAAAAAAAAAAAACAAAAAAACGAAAACAAGTCAGAATAGTGATGACCCTTGGGAGAAGAGGAGGGACAAGAGGGTTTGGGGATGTTCTGATTTTTCTTTCTTTCTTTCTTTCTTTTTTTTTTTTTGAGACGGAGTTTCGCTCTTGTTACCCAGGCTGGAGTGTGATGGCGCGATCTCGGCTCACCACAACCTCCACCTCCTGGGTTCAGGCAATTCTCCTGCCTCGGCCTCCTGAGTAGCTGGGATTACAGGCACGTGCCACCATGCCCAGCTAATTTTTTTGTATTTTTAGTAGAGACGGGGTTTCACCATGTTGGCCAGGATGGTCTCGATCTCTTGACCTCGTGATCCACCTGTCTCGGCCTCCCAAAGTGCTGGGATTACAGGCGTGAGCCACCGCACCCGGCCGGATGTTCTGATTTTTAAATCTGGGTGCTGGCTTCATGGGCGTGTTCAGTTTGTGATAGTTTGTTGAGCTGTACATTCATGATGTTTGCACCTTTTTTGTGTGCGTGTTATTAAATAAAACCGGGCAAGCGTTTTGCCTGTGACAATCTGATACCTGGCAGAGCAGCTGCGCAGCAGAATCCCCCAGCCGCTCACGGGAATGGGGATCTGACAGCTTCTCAGCCTCACAGCTGTTGAGGCTTCTCAGATCCACTGATTTAGTGAATCTGACACGGCGGAAAAATTCTCAGGTTCTTACAAGAACCACGCCTCAGTGACTCTCCTCTTTCTTAACCTCACCACTTTCAAACCAGGAAATGAACAGGGAAAAAAACTTAAACACCTCTGAGACACCAAGGGAAATGTCCTCAACGCCAGGCGATGAAGTCCATATTCTTTGCTCTGGGGAAAGCGTCAATAACTCACCTCCTTCATGCTGTGACTCACGCCATCTCCAGTGAAGAGAAGCCTTCCCAGACCCCTGATCTGAGGGAGCAGCCCCTCACCCGAGCCATTCCCGGCAGGCTTCTCTGCTTTCTGGTTTGCATTCACGAGTGTGAGAAGTTGAATTATGTCTCCCCCCAGAAAAGATGTGTTGACATCCTAACCCCTAGTACTTCAGAATGTGACCACATTTGGAAAAAAGGTGATTGCAGATGGAATTAGTCAAGCTCAGGTCATCCTAGAGCAGAGTGAACCTCTAAACCAACATGACTGGTATCCTTATAAAAATAATGCTAGCCGGCACAGTGGCACACGCCTCTAATCCCAGCACTTTGGGAGGCTGAGGCGGGCAGATCACTTGAGGTCAGGAGTTCGAGACCTGCCCGGCCAACACGGTGAAACCCTGTCTCTAGTAAAAATACATAAGTTAGGCTGGGCGCGGTGGCTCAAGCCTGTAATCCCAGCACTTTGGGAGGCCGAGGCGGGTGGATCACGAGGTCGAGAGATCGAGACCATCCTGGTCAACATGGTGAAACCCCGTCTCTACTAAAAATACAAAAAATTAGCTGGGCATGGTGGCGCGTGCCTGTAATCCCAGCTACTCGGGAGGCTGAGGCAGGAGAATTGCCTGAACCCAGGAGGCAGAGGTTGCGGTGAGCCGAGATCGCACCATTGCACTCCAGCCTGGGTAACAAGAGCGAAACTCCGTCTCAAAAAAAAAAAAAAAAAAAAAAAAAAAAAATACATAAGTTAGCCGGGTGTGGTGGCACACGCCTGTAGTCCTATCTATTCAGGAGGCTGACGCAGGAGAATGGCTTCAACCTGGGAGGCGGAGGTTGCAGTGAGCTAAGATCACACCACTGCACTCCAGCCTGGGTGATAGATTGAGACTCTGAAAAAAAAAAAAAAAAAAAAAAAGACTAGACAAATCTGCATGTGATCTGGTCTGGAGGAGGGGGTGAGGGAGATTCAACAGACACATTAGAGAGCACTGGGCTCCCAGGGAATATTATGGAGGAATCAAGATTTGAGCTGGGCCGTTGGAAAATGGGGTGTGAGTTGTGGGTTGAATGATGCTCTCTGAAAAGACAAAGTCCTAACCCCCAGTACCTGAGACTGTGACCTCATTTGGATAGAGGGTCTTTGCAGATGACAGAGTTAAGATAAAGTCATTATGGTGGGCCCCAGTCTTCTAAAAGCGGGGAATTGGGCACAGACAGATATGTCCACAGGGAAGACTGCGTGATGACTCAGGGAGGGTATCATCTACACGGGAAGAAATGGCTGAGGCCAGGACAGAGGGCTGGGACACATTCTCTCTCGTGGACTTCAGGAGGAGCCAGCTCAGGCAGCACCGCAAACTTCTGGCCTCTGGAATTATGAGACGATAAATTTCTGCCATTGAAGGCACACAGTTTGTGGCACTTGGTTAGGGCTAACACAGATGAATAACATGCAGATATGTGGGAAGGGGAAGATGGGCATTCAAGGTGAAAGGAGCAGCCTGGGCAAAGGGAAGGAGCCAGGACACTACCAGGCTTCCACAGAGAAGGACGCACAGTTTGGAGTCATGGGGTTGTGGTGTGCATTATTATAGGGTTCTGCATCTCAAGGACGTGCAACACATGCCCACTGCCCCCTTCTCAGTTCCAGACGTGTGTCTCTGACAGGGTCTGGCCAGGGAAACAAAAAATCACCTTAGGTCTTTCAACGGGAGGTAATTTAATACAGGGGATTGGTCACACAGAGGGCGGAAGAACTGAGGAGTGAAATTGCACAGGGAGGCTTTCTAGAGAGTCTGTAGGGAGAGCACAGCTATCTGTCTGTCTGTCTGTCTGTCATCTCTCTATCATCTATTATCTAGCTATATTATCTATCTACCTATCATCTCTCTCTATCTATCTTAAAAAAATTTTTTTTTGCCGGGTGCGGTGGCTCAGGCCTGTATCCCTGTATTTTTTTGAGACAGAGTTTCGCTCTTGTTGCCCAGGCTGGAGTGCAGTGGCATGATCTCAGCTCACTGCAACTTCCACCTCTTGGGTTCAAGTGAGTCTCCTGCCTTAGCCTCCCGAGTCATGGGATTACAGGCACCAACCATGATGACAGGCTACTTTTCGTATTTTTAGTAGAGATGGGGTTTGCCATGTTGGCCAGGCTGGTCTCGAACTCCTGACCTTAGGTGATCCACTTGCCTTGGCCAAAGTGCTGGGATTGCAGGTGTGAACCACCATGCCCAGCCTATCTATCTACCTGCCTACCTACGTACCTACCTACCTACCTACCTTTTCAGAGACAAGTTCTCACTCTGTCACCCAGGCTGGAGTGCAGTGACTTAATCACAGTTCACTGCAGCCTCAAACTCCTGGGCCCAAGTGATTCTCCCACTTCAGCCTTCTGAGTAGCTGAGCTTCAGGTGCCCATCACCACACAGGTGCATATCACCCCGCCTGGTTAGCTAATTTTATTTTATTTTTTGTAGAGATGGGGTCTGGCTATGTGGCGTAGGCTGGTCTTGAATTCCTGGCCTTAAGCGATTCTCCTGCCTTGGCCTCCCAAAGTGCCAGGATTACAGGCACGAGCCACCATGCAATCCATACAATCTGGATTTTACCAAGTCCTCGAGGGGTTTTCAGCGCTGCTCAAGTTTAAGTAGCTCCAGCTGTGCTTCTGCTTAAACTGTGGCCTGTGACGTAGCCGCATCAGCATCACCTGGAGCTTATTAAACATACAGAACCTCAGCCCCACCCTGGAGCTGCCGGATCAGAATCTTAAGATCCCTCACATTAACTGCGGAAGGGATGCTGTGTCCTTGATGCATAACATCAAGAAGTCTCTGATGTCAGCAGGTCCCACGACTGGTGATACTAACTCTGATCACATACTTAGGGTGCTGGCCACCCAGTTTCTCCTGTTTTTCACACAGAGCTCATTCGATGGTTTTTTTTTTGTTTGTTTGTTTTGTTTTTTTTACCAACGCACGTCTTTAGAGCACATGAAACTGCGAGAATCCCTGGTCTAGAGGTGTTGCTTAATAACCACGGGTTTCATGACTGATGTTTGTAATAACAGCCCTGAGTCAAGGAAAGAGCTGATTAATTATGGCACCTGTGAGAGGTAATTTAGCTTAATGGGTAAGAGTACAGACTTGGAGGCACCAAATTAGGGAAGCAGGTAGCTTAAGACTTCTACCTCTGCGGGCTGCGGCGGCTCATGCCTGTAATCCCAGCATTTGGGAAGCCTGAGGCGGGCGAATCATGAGGTCAGGAGTTTGAGACCAGCCTGGCCAACATGGTGAAATCCCGTCTCTACTAAAAATACAAAAAATAGCCAGGCATGGTGTTGCGTGCCTGTAATCCTGGCTACTCGGGAGGCTGAGGCAAGAGAATTGGAGGAACCTGGGAGGCGGAGGTGACGGCGAGCCGAGATCGTGCCATTGCACTCCAGCCTGGGCAACAAGCAGGACTCCATCTCAAAACAAACAAACAAAACCTTCCGCCTTCACTGCACTTCTGTTTCCTATTATCAGTGTTCAGCGGCTCTGTTCTCTCTATCCCCTTGTCTCGTTTTGTTGTATGTTTTTGAGACAGAGTCTCTCTCTGTTGCCCAGGCTGGAGTCCAGTGGTACAAACACTGTAGCCTTGATTGCGCAAGCGATCCTCCTGCTACAGCTTCCAGAGTAGCTGGGACTACAGGCATGGGCTACCATGCCCCGCTAACTTGTAGGAGTCTCACTATGTTGCCCAGGCTGGTCTCGAACTCCTGACCTCAAATGATCCTCCCGCCTCAGCCACACTAGGTGTTGGGATTACAGGCGTGAGCCACCACCACCACGCCCAGCCTTGTTCCGCGTTTTTATTTTTATTTATTTATTTTTAAGACAGAGTTTTGTTCTTGTTGCCCAGGCTGGAGTGCAATGACGCAATCTCGGCTCACTGCAACCTTGACCTCCTGGGTTCAAGGGATTCTCCTGCCTCAGCCTTCTGAGTAGCTGGGATTACAGGCACGCGCCACCATGCCTGGCTAATTTTGTATTTTATTTTATTTTTGAGATGGAGTTTTGCTCTTGTCGCCCAGGCTGGGGTGATCTCGGCTCACTGCAACCTCCGCCTCCCAGATTCAAACAATTCTCCTGATTCAGCCTCCCAAGTAGCTGGAATTACAGACACCTGCCACCACGCCCAGCTAATTTTTTTATATTTTAGTAGAGATGGGGTTTCTCCATGTTGGTCAGGCTTGCCTCAACCTCAGGGGATCTGCCCGCCTTAGCCTCTCAAAGTGCTGAGATTACAGGCGTGAGCCCCCGTGCCCGGCCGTTCAGCATTTTAAAAAGCTTCACCACCTAACATTATGTCAAATATTTTACTGTCCACTTGTCCATCGTCTCTCTCATGGGAAGTTGAGATCCAGGAGGACAAACACGCTGACTTGTCCCTGGGGATATTCGCAGTTCACAGCACAGTGCCTGGAACACAGTAGGTGCTTAAAAAACTGTGTAGAATTCACTGAGGTCTGTTGGGGGGAAATAGGGGAGGGACGGTGAGGGGTGGGGAGGTGGGGAGAGATAGCATAGGGAGAAATGCCAGATATAGGTGATGGGAGGAAGGCAGCAAATCACGCTGCCATGTGTGTACCTATGCAACAATCTTGCATGTTCTTCACATGTACCCCAAAACCTAAAAAGCAATTTAAAAAATGATGTAGAATTTTTTTAAAATGCCAGCACTGGAATCAGACCCACATGAGTTCAAATCCCAACTCTGCCCCTTACTTAGTTCTGTTTCTGTGTTGGAGACATTGAGACAATGGTGTTGAAAGGGTTAAAGAAATAGGATGCCTATGAAGTTTTTGCCATACCTGCCTTTTAAAAAACTTATCGTGAAATAATTTCAGACTTAACAAAAAAGTTGCAAAAATCGTGCAAAGAATTCTCATGTATCCTTCACCCTAGCTTCTCCAAAGGTTAAAACTTTTCATAACCCTACAGTAAAATACTATGAAATAAACATGGTAACATCTCCATGGGCTAATCTACAAATCTTTTTCTTTTCTTTCCCTTTCTTTTCTCTCTTTCTCTCTTTCCTCCCCCCCTCCCTTCCTCCCTCCCTTCCTTCCTTCCTTCCTTCCTTTTTTTGGACTGAGTCTCGCTCTGTTACCCAGACTGGAGTGTGGTGGTACAATCACAGCTCACTGCAGGCTTGACCTCCTAGGCTCAAGCAATCCTCAAACCAAGACCCGGGTCACCCACTGATTTCCCTTGGTTACAGGCGTGTGCCATCATGTCTGGCTAATTTTAAAAAACATTAGCCGGATGATGCCCCTCCTCCCCATTTCGAACCTGGACACCTGCAGATATGGAGTGACCAAGAGGGGAAATGCAGGTATTAGAGCAGGTTTGGCAGGGAAGATAATTCGCCCTGTTTTAACATAAATGGATGACACATTTCAGAGAGATTTCCTTCCGAGATGGCTGGCCCGAGAGGTGTGTGGAACTTAAAGAGTTAATCCCTCTGCTGTTTGGGAAAGAAGGGGCTGAGCATGAGTGTCTTTCTCTCCTGCTCCTCCTATTTCTCTGGGAATAAACATAAGTCAGATAATGTAGTCAGGAAAGTACTTGGCACTCGGTAAATGCTTATTAGATGGTAGTTGTGTGTATTTTTAAGAAATGTAACGAGGGGCTTACAAAGTGCCAGACAATTATTATTTTTATGGCTGGATGTCTTTTTCTCATTCTCTCTTACTTCTTCATTTTCTCAGCCCCCGTGGGAAGGCAGTTGTCTAGTGCAATAATACATCTATGCAATCCTGGGAGAGGTCATCACTGTGGGAGGCAGGTTGATTTCCCTGTAGACTTGTAGAACTTCCGATGATGCTGGAAATGCGGAATCTCTGTGCTGCCAACAGGGTAGACGCCAACCTGTACCAACCTATGTGGCTGTTGATCACCGAAGATGAGGCTAGTGGGACTGAGGAACTGATTTTTTTTTTTTTTTTTTTTTTTTTGAGACAGAGTTTTGCTCTTGTTTCCCAGGCTGGAGTGCAATCGTGCGATCTCGGCTCGCTGCAACCTCCGCCTACTGGGTTCAAGCGATTCTCCTGCCTCAGCCTCCTGAGTAGCTGGGATTACAGGCGTGTACCACCACGCCTGACTAATTTTTGTATTTTTAATAGAGATGGGGTTTCTTCCATGTTGGTCTGGCTGGTCTCGAACTCCTGAGTTCAGGTGATCTGCCTGCCTTGGCCTCCCAAAGTTCTGGGATTACAGGCATAAGCCATGGCACGGTCTTTTTTCTGCATTTTTTTTTTCTTTTTTAGAGACAAGATCTTCCTCTGTCACCCAGGTTGGAGTGCAGCATCTCAATCATAGCTCACTGCAGCCTCGACCTCCTGGGCTCAAGCTATCCTCTCTCCTCAGCTTCCTGAGTAGCTGGGGCTACAGGTCCACACCACCATTCCTGGCTCATTTAAAAATTTTGGTAGACACAGGAACTCACTGTGTTGCCCAGGTGGTCTCAAACTCCTGGAATCAAGCGGACCTTGTGATCCGCCTGCCTTGGCCTCCTCCAGTACTGAGATTTACAAGCATGAGCCACGGCTCCCAGCTTTGAAGATTTTCATCTTATTTAATTTTAATTTATTTACCTTCAACCACCTCATGCAACTAGCAGTTACCACATGGGACAATGCAATTCTACAGCTGAACCTACTCCCTAGGAAGCATAAAAATTTATCCCGTTGCCAGTCATGGTGGCTTACGCCTGTAATCCCAGCACTTTGGGAGGCCGAGTTGGGTGGATCACTTGAAGTCAGTAGTTCAAGACCAGCCTGGCCAACCTGGTGAAACCAAACCTGTCTCTACCAAAAACACAAAATTAGTGGGGCTTGAGGGTGAGTGTCTGTAATCCCATCTACTCGGGAGGCTGAGGTGGAAGTTGCAGGGACCTGAGATCGCGCCACAGCGTTCCTGCCTGGGTGACAGAGCAAGACTCCATCTCGGGGAAAAACCAAACCAAACCCACATCCTCCTGGAATTCAGTCATACAAAGACAACCTGATTAAAACACAGGCAAAGATTCGAACAAACATTGTATGAAGGAGAAAATATAAATGGCTAAGTTGAAACTGCCATGAGGCCAGGTGTGGGAGTTTGCGCCTGTAATCTCAGCATTTTGGGAGGCTGAGGGGTGGGGGCGGATCACTTTAGCTCAGGAGTTCAAGACCAGCCTGGCCAATAGGGTGAAACCCCATCTCTACTAAAAATACAAAAAGTAGCTGGGTATGGTGGCATGCGCTTGTAGTCCCAGCTACTTGGGAGGCTGAGGCAGGAGAATCCCTTGAACCTGGAAGGTTCAGTGAGCTGAGATCGGGGTCATTGCACTCCAGCCTGGGTGACAGAGTGAGATTCCATCTCAAAAGAAAAATAATAATTATTAATTTTTTAAATTTTTTATTAAAAAAAAAAACTTAGTGGTCATTTGTTAACAGCAGCCATCTTGGAGAGAAGGCTGGCACTTTAAAAAAAAAAAAAGTAAACCTGGGCCAGCCATGGTGGCTTATGCCTGGAATTCCAGCACTTTGGGAGGCTGAGGTGAGTGGATCATTTGAGGTCAGGTGTTTGAGACCAGCCTGACCAACATAGTGAAACCCCATCTCTACTCCAAATACAGAAAAAATTAGCTGGGTGTGGTGGTGCACGCCTGTAATCCCAGCTACTCTGGAGGCTGAGGCGGGAGAATCACTTGAACCCAGGAGCAGGAGGTTGCAGTGAACCGACATTGCACCACTGCACTCCAGCCTGGATGACAGAGTGAGACTCTGTCTTGGGAAAAAAAAAAAAAAAAGAAAAAAAAGTAAACCTGATGCAGGGCAGGCT
Organism: Saimiri boliviensis; assembly: GCF_048565385.1. Lineage (NCBI taxonomy): Eukaryota > Metazoa > Chordata > Mammalia > Primates > Cebidae > Saimiri > Saimiri boliviensis. The sequence continues at coordinate 7,940,094 of NC_133462.1, read as the reverse complement.
CTTGGCTTCTACCACGAAGGAACTCAAGAAGGAGCCGGTGGTGGAAGAAAACAGCTTTACTGAGGTGGTAACAGACTTACAGCCCTGGGACAACACACCGTTCAACAAGCTGCATGCTGAGTGGGAGCAGCAGGGCTGCAATCACAGTTATACCTACTTTTAATGATATGCTAATTAAGGGGCGGGCTATTCAGAGTTAGCTAGAGAATGAGCAGTAACTTCCGGCTGTTGCCATGGCAATGGTAAACTATCGTGGCAAAGGTGGGCGTGTCTCCCGGCGAGGTGCTTTCAGAGCCTCTTCCTGGCTTAGTCCAGTCTTCAATCTGGCAGAGTTGAGTCCTGCCTACCTCAATTCTGTACCTCCTCTGTGACCGAAAATTCCCCTCTTGGGTATTTACATATATCCACATATATGTAACACATATATGTTACATATATCCACAAAAAGACTCATACAAGATAGTGATCCAGCTTTATTCACGATAACCCCAAACTGGAAATATCCCAGCTATCCATCAACCTGAGAATGGACAAGCAAGCTGGCATATCCACGTGATGGAATATTAGACAGCAATTTTTAAAAAGTGACTTGCTGGCGTGATGACTCATGCCTGAGATCCCAGCACTTTGGGGGAACGAGGCAGTCGGGTCACGTGAGCTCAGGAATTCAAGACCAGCCTGGCCAACATGGCAAAACCCCATGTCTACTAAAAATACAACAATTAGCTGGTCGTGGTGGTATGTGCCTGTAATCTCAGCTACTGCAGAGAATGAGGCAGGAGAATCGCTTGAACTCGGGAGGCGGAGGTTGCAGTGAGCCGAGACTGTGCCATTGCACTCCAGCCTGGGCAACAAGAATGAAACTTCGTCTCAAAAAAATAGAAGCAAAAAATAAAATAAAAATAAAGAGACAAATGACCGATTCATATAACAACATGGATGAATATCAAAAGCTTTATGTGGAATGAAAGAAACACAAAAGGTCATCTGCTATAGGATTCTATTTATAAAAAGCTCTAGAACAGACAAAACTAATCTATGGTGATAAAAATCAGAACATTAGTTGCCTGGGGGTGGGTGGAGGTGCAAGTTGGCTGGAGAGTGTCAGGTAACTTTCTAGGATATGGAAATGTTCCTTTTTTTAATAGTTGGGTGTATACGTTTGTCAAAACTCATTGAATGGTATACTTAGGAACTGTACATTTAACTGTCTGTAAATTTTACCTTAAAAAAAAAAAGGGAACCCTAAACAAATATTGAGCTTGAGTTAATGGTGTGTGTGATGAAGCATTTATGGCTGAAGCCTACTGATGTCTGCAGATGATTCTAATGAATGGATAAATGGCAGCTTCTCAACTCCAGCACTACTGACATTTGGAGCTAGAGAATTCTTTGTCGTGGGAGACTGTCCCGTGCATTGTGGGAGGTGGTTGACATCCTGGTCTCTACCCACTAAATGCCAACAGCACGACCCCCCACACACAGGTTGATGATAATAAATGTTTCCAGACATTTCCAATGTCCCTGAGGGGACAAATTTGTTCTTGGTTTAGCACTGCTGAAATTGAAGCATGAATGGATTCATATTTATCCAATACAGCTAATACGGCAGATTTTTTTTTTTTTTGGAGACAGAGTCTCACTCTGTTACCCAGGCAGGAGTGCAGTGGCACAATCACAGCTCAATGCATCCTCGACCTACTGGATTCAAGCGATCCTCCCACCTCATTTTAAAATTTTTACTGAGAGGAGATCTCACTATATTGGCCAGGCTGGTGTTGAACTCCTGGTCTCAAGTGATCCCCCCACCCCCACCTGCCGGCCTCGGCCTCCCAAAGTTCGGGTATTACAGGTGTGAGCCATTATGCCCAGCCTAATACAGCAGAATATTAACAGCTGTAGAATCTGGCCAGTGGCTACTTGGATGTTCATTGTACACTTTTTTATTTTATTTTATTTTATTTTTATTTTTTTATTTTTTATTTTTTATTTTTTTGAGACGGAGTTTCGCTCTTGTTACCCAGGCTGGCGTGCAATGGCGCGATCTCGGCTCACCGCAACCTCCGCCTCCTGGGCTCGGGCAATTCTCCTGCCTCAGCCTCCTGAGTAGCTGGGATTACAGGCACGTGCCACCATGCCCAGCTAATTTTTCGTATCTTTAGTAGAGACGGGGTTTCACCATGTTGACCAGGATGGTCTCGATCCCTCGACCTCGTGATCCACCCGCCTCAGCCTCCCAAAGTGCAGGGATTACAGGCTTGAGCCACCGCGCCCGGCTCATTGTACACTTTTTTACCCCCCAAATTTTCTGTATCCTTGAAATGCTCCGTAAGTATTAGGGGAAAAAATGCACGCACCCTAAGATCCAGCAGTATCGCTTTCTACTGGCTACCCTAGGGAAAAAGAATTGGCCTGTGTTCACAAAGAGGCATGTATGAAAAGATCTTTTTAAAAAAATTCCCTTGTCTATTATAGCAAGACATTGAAACCATCTAAATGCCCATCAACCCATCGACTGTGGAATGTTTAAAATGAACTCTGGGCTGGGCATGGTGGCTGATGCCTGTAACCCCAGCAGTTTGGGAGGTGGAGGCAAGAGGATTGCTTGAGGTCAGGAGTTGGAGACTAGCCTGGGCAAACAGAGAGACCCCATCTCTACAAAAAATATTTTAAAAAATTAGCTGGGCATGGTGCTGCATGCCTGTAGTCCCAGCTACTCAGGAGACTGAGGCAGGAGGATCACCTGAGCCCAGAAGTTCAAGGTTGCAGTGGGCCCTGATTACATCATTCCCCTCCAGCTTAGATGACAGAGTGAGATTCTGTCTCTCTCTCTCTCTCTCTCTCTCTCTCTCACACACACACACACAGACACACACACACACACACAAAAGAAAAAAAGAAAAGAAAAAAAGAAAAAGAAAGAAAAAAGATCCTTAATTACATCTGCAAAGTTCCTTTTGCCATGTAAGGTAGCATATTCACAGGCTTCAAGGATTAGTGTGCAGACATCTTTGGGGGACCATTATTCACCCCTCAACAGTGATCGCACCGTTTTACACTCCCACTATCAGTATAAAAGAATTCCAGTTGCTCCACATCCTCACCAGCAGTTGATGTTGTGAATAGTGTTTATTTTAGCCATTAGTGAAACCTCATCTCTACTAAAAATACAAAAACTAGCCGGGTGTGGTGGCAGGTATCCCAGCTCCTCGGGAGGCTGAGGCAGGAGAATCGCTGGAATCCGGGAGGCGGAGGTTGCAGTGAGCTGAGATCGCGCCACTGTGCTGCAGCCTGGGCAACAAGAGTGAAACATCATCTCAAAAAAAAAAAAAAAAAAAAAAAAAAAGGGTGACTTTTGCCTCGTAGGTAAACACATATAAATTATATATGGGCCGGGCGCGGTGGCTCAAGCCTGTAATCCCAGCACCTTCGGAGGCCGAGGCGGGTGGATCACAAGGTCAAGAGATTGAGACCATCCTGGTCAACATGGTGAAACCCTGTCTCTACTAAAAATACAAAAAATTAGCTGGGCATGGTGGTGCGTGCCTGTAATCCCAGCTACTCAGGAGGCTGAGGCAGGAGAATTGCCTGAACCCAGGAGGCGGAGGTTGCGGTGAGCCGAGATCGCGCCATTGCACTCCAGCCTGGGCAACAAGAGCGAAACTCCGTCTCAAAAAAAAAAAAAAAAAAAAAAAAAATTATATATGTATATATTGTGTAAAATTGTGCAAACATACACAAAAATTATAAATTTGTACACACATTTAGTAAACGTGACTTTAAAAAGGCAATTCTGGGGAAGGGTCCGCAAGTTTTATCGGCTGCCAAGGGACCTATGGGACGTGCACGAAGACTAAGACTTCTGCGGGTGTTGCCTGTGCACGCCTGGGTCACTGGCCGCAGTGAGGAGGAGGGAAGGGGAGGGAAGGACATTCCAAGGAAAGGGCCCTTCCCGGGCTCAGGTTCAGGACAGGGGTGGTTTCTGGGCCGGAGCCCGGAGTGCAGGGAGCATGCAGGGGCGTGGGAGGGAGGAGGCAGGAGGGGGGTTGAAACCAGATGGGGACTCGGTGCCACCGTTCTACCTTTGTCACCGGGCTATTATCATCTACAGCCCTCCATATATTCGTTAATCATACACCTGCTTCATCTGCCCTCCCAGCCTGCATTCTCTTCGGGTGGACAGATGTCCCTGAAGACCAGAGGGACACTGGCTGCTATGCCAGGCTCTGAAGAACCCGAGGCGAACCAGCGCTGGCCCCGGCCTGTGAGGACTCCCCGGCCCAGTGAGGGAGACCGACAGGTAAGAAGGCAATGTCCGCGTCCGTCCGGGGAAGAGGCTGGAAGGGAGGCGACGCAGGCACTGGCAGGGCTGCCTGTGGAACAGTCAGGGAAGACACTCTGAAGAAGGGGGCACTGGGACGAGGCCTTTCCCACTGTCATGAGGCCAAGCCTGATAATAATCACGATATTAACAATAATGGCCGCTGGCCGGGTGCAGTGGCTCACACCTGTAATCCCGGTTCTTTGGTTTTGTTTGTTTTGAGACTGAGTCTCACTCTGTCGCCCAGGCTGGAGTGCAGTGGTGCCATCTCGGCTCACTGCAACCTCCGCCTCCCGGGTTCAAGCGATTCTCCTGCCTCAGCCTCCCGAGTAGCTGGAATTACAGGTGCCTGCCAGCTCTTTGGGAGGCCAGGGCGGGAAGATCACCTGAGGTCAGGATTTCAAGGCCAGCCTGGCCAACATGGTGGAACCTTGTCTCTACCAACAATATAAAAACTAGCCGGGCGCAGTGGCGTGTGCTTGTAGTCCCAGCTACTCGGGAGGCTGAGGCAGGAGAATCACTTGAACCGGGGAGGCGGGGTATGCAGTGAGGAGAGAGTGCACCACTGCACTTCAGCCTGGGCAAGAGGGCAAGACTCTGTCGCAAAATAGTAATAGTAATAATAATAATAATAATAATAGCCACCAACATTTGTGAAGTGCTTGAAATGGGCCGAAATCACTATGCTAAGCACAGGACATGAACTAATTAATTTAGACCTTCAATAGCTGTAAATGGTAGATACCTTTCTCCTCCCTCCCTTCTTTCCTTCTTTCCTTCTTTTTCTATTTTTGAGATGGAGTTTTGATCTTGTCACCCAGGCTAGAGTGCAGTGGTGTGATCTTGGCTCACTGCAACCTCTGCCTCCCGGGGCCAAGTGATTTTCCTGCCTCAGCCTCCCAAGTAGCTGGGATTACAGGCATGTGCCACCAAGCCCGGCTAATTTTTTGTATTTTTTAGTACAGATGAGGTTTCTCCATTTTGGTCAGGCTGGTCTCGAACTCCCGACCTCAGGTGATCTGCCTGCCTTGGCCTCCCAAAGTGCTGGGATTACAGACATGAACCACTGTGCCTGGTCTCTTTCTTTTTCTTTCTTCTTTTTTAGAGACAGGATCTTGCTCTGTTGCCCAGGCTGGAGTGTGCAGTGGTACAATCGTGGCTGACTACAGCCTCCACCTCCTGGGCTCAAGTGATCTGCCCACCTCCACCTCCCAAAATCCTGGGGTTACAGCTGTGAGCCACTGCACCTGGCCAGCAGATAGTGTGATCGTGATCCCTCTTCTTACAGATCAGAAACATCGAGGCACACATTTGGTTTCCTTCCCTCAAAATGTTCCTGCCCTGGCTGGGGACACGGTTATGGGCACAGTGTCAGTCTGGTGTAACGGAGCTTTGAGGGTAGTAGCAGAAGGCAATGAATGGAAGTGAGAGGAAACAGGAACTGATTGCAGCTGGAGAAGGAATGGAGGATTGGGGATGCCGTTTGCAGAAGGCTTCTGAGAAGCCATTGCCCTCCAGGACAGATCCCCTTACAGGGTGTGGACTTAGGTGCATAGAATTCTGCCATATTTTCTGTTCCTGTTTCTCTATCATTTGCCTGTATCCCGATTTTGCTTTCTTTTTTATTTTTCCCTTTAAGACTCCAGTCTCACTCCTGTTTCCTCCTCTGGAACCCCATAAACAAAACAGAACACTTTTTTTTTTTTTTTTGGAGACAGAATCTTGCTCTGTAACCCAGGCAGTGGCATGATCTCGGCTCACTCCAACCTCTGCCTCCCGGGTTCAAGCATTTCTCCTGCCTCAGCCTCCCGAGTTGCTGGGACTACAGGCAAGCGCCACCACACCCAGTTAATTTTTTGTGTTTTTAGTGGAGACGGGGTTTCACCATCTTGGCCAGGCTGGTCTTGAACTCATGACCTTGTGATCCACCTGCCTTGGCTTCTCAAAGTGCTGGGATTACAGGCGTGAGCCATCACACCTGGCTAAACCCTGACACCTTTAACCTTCATGCAATCTTGGGTATGTAGAAACACAGACCAGACAGCATTGCTTTGTGTAATTATATCTTCCAAATTGACACAAAGGATAAATGCTCTTTTAAATTGTGCTATACACTGTTTTATTTCTTACCTTTTCAATTCAACTTTATTTTTTTTGTTTTGTTGCTTTTTTGAAACAGAGCTGCCTTAGCCTCCCAGGTAGCTGGGATCACAGGTGCACACCACCACGCCCAGCTAATTCTCACATTTTTAGTGGAGATGGGGTTTTGCCATGTTGCCCAGGCTGGTCTCAAGCTCCTGCCTCAAGCAATCTCCCCACCTCGGCCTCCCAAAGTACTAGGGTTCCAGGCATGAGCCACCCTGCCTGGCCCAGCATTATGCTTTTTTTTTTTTTGAGACAAGTCTCTGTCACCAGGCTGGAGTACAGTGGCACCATCTCGGCTCACTGCAACCTTCACCTCCTGGGTTCAAACAATTCTTCTGCCTCAGCCTCCTAAGTAGCTGGGACTACAGGAGCATCCCACACCATACCCAGCTAATTTTTTTTTTTTTTTTTTTTTTTTTTTTTTTTTTTTTAATGAGACGGAGTTTCGCTCTTGTTACCCAGGCTGGAGTGCAATGGCGTGATCTCAGCTCACCGCAACCTCCGCCTCCTGGGTTCAGGCAATTCTCCTGCCTCAGCCTCCTGAGTAGCTGGGATTACAGGCACGCGCCACCACGCCCAGCTAGTTTTTTGTATTTTTAGTAGAGACGGGGTTTCACCATGTTCACCAGGATGCTCTCGATCTCTTGACCTCATGATCCACCCGCCTCGGCCTCCCAAAGTGCTGGGATTACAGGCTTGAGCCACCGCACCCGGCTTTTTTTTTTTTTTTTTAGTAGAGACAGGGTTTCACCATGTTGGCCAGGATGGTCTCAATCTCTTGACCTCATGATCCGCTCACCTCAGCCTCCCAAAGTGCTAGGATTCCAGGCATGAGCCACCGCGCCTGGCCAACATTATGTTTTTATGATCTCTCCATGTTATCAAGTGAAACTGATTTACTGCTTCTAGGACACCATGGAGGAATCCCCTCCCTTTCGCTTATCAGCTCCCCACGAGACAGACCCCATGGTGGTCTCCACCTCCCCATTCCCACCCGTAATGCTGCCCGGGGCCTCCTGGGGTTCGTCCTCGTGTGTCACCTGTGTGTGCTTCTCTATGATACCTACTTGGAAGCGGGATTGCTGGATCCCAGGAGAAATGCGCAGTGAATGTCACAAAATTCTGCCTCATTATCTAATGTGGGTTTGGAAGCTCTCGCAGCATGTCACCAGGCAGAGAAGGGTGGAGAAAGTACCAGCGAGTCCAAAGGAGTGAGAGTCCACAGCACGTCCAGGGTTCAGGGAATGATAGGTGAGCCACCGCGGGGTGGAACCCTTCAGGGAACAGCCGTGTAATAAATACTCAACTGCACTGGTTTCTTTTTCGTTTTTTTTTTTTTTTTTTTTTTTTTTTTTTTTCCTAAAAAGGAAAATAGTCTTCTTGTGGGTGGCCACTTAGCAACGTCTATGAAAATCTTAACTGCGTGTACTCTTTGACCCTGCAATATCACTCCTCGTGCATGAGGAAGCAGGAGGGAGGCTGTCCCCTGTGTCGCCATTTGTAAAGGTGGCATGTGGAAAACCACCAGCAGCCCCACCAATGGGTGAGGAGTCAAAGGAACCATAGCCAGGCTGCGGCTATGGGATACTGTGTGGTGTGGACAGATGAAGGTGAATTTAAACATCGGAGCACGGGCTGGGCATGGTGGCTCACATCTGTAATCCCAGTGCTTTGGGAGACCAAGGTGAGAGGATCGTGTCAGTTCAGGAGTTCCAGACCAGCCTGGGCAACATGGCAAAACCCCATCTCTACAAAATACAAAAATTAGCCAGGCGTGGTGGTGCATGCCTGTAGTCCCAGCTACTCGGGAGGCTGAGGTGGGAGGATCACTTGCGCCTCGGGAGTCCAGGTTGCAGGGAGCCATCATCACGCCACTGCACTCCAGCCCGCGCTTCAGAGCAAGGCCCTGTTTTGAAAAAGGAAAGAAAAGAAACATAGAAAGAAAATGTAGAGCATGAAACACTGGCTAAGACATTTTGCCAAGTAAGAAAAGAAAGTCAAGCTGGGCGTGGTGGCTCACGCCTGCAATCCCAGCACTTTGGGAGGCCGAGGTGCACAGATCACTTGAGTTCAGGAGTTTGAGACCAGCCTGCCCAACATGGTGAAACCCTGTCTCCACTAAAAATACAAAAAATTAGCTGGGTGTGGTGGCGGGCGCCTAAATCCTGGCACCTGGGGAGGCTGAGGCATGAGAATTACTTGAACCCAGGAGGTAGAGGCTGCAGTGGAGCTGAGATCATGCCACTGCACTCTAGCCTGGGCAACAGAGCAAGACTCCATCTCAAAAAAAAAAAAAAAAAAGGCCGGGCGCGGTAGCTCACGCCTGTAATCCCAGTACTTTGGGAGGCCGAGGAGGGTGGATCACGAGGTCAAGAGATCGAGACCATCCTGGTCAACATGGTGAAACCCCGTCTCTACTAATGGTGCAAAAAATTAGCTGAGCATGGTGGCGCGTGCCTGTAATCCCAGCTACTCCGGAGGCTGAGGCAGGAGAATTGCCTGAACCCAGGAGGCGGAGGTTGCAGTGAGCCGAGATCGCGCCATTGCACTCCAGCCTGGGTAACAAGAGCGAAACTCTGTCTCAAAAAAAAAAAAAAAAAAAAAAAAGAAGCAAGTCAAATTTCCCTGTATCAAGTATCATCGTATATCCCCAAACTCAAGAAATCATAATATTTCTTAGTTCTGTGTCTATATATGTAAAGCAGGAGTTGGCAAGCTTTTTCTGTAAAGGCTCGGATGGTAAATATTTTCAGCTTTGAACATATGGTCTCTGGCACAATTGCTTAACTGTGCCCTGCTAGCGTGAAAGCAGCCACAGCCGCAGACAATAGTAAACCAGCAAGCATGGCTGTGTCCCAGAAAGAGCGTATTTACAAACCCAGGCAGCTGGCCAGCGTGGCCTGCGGGCTGCTGTTTGCTGACCCCAATGTAAATAAATAGTAAATGTTAGATCCAGCTCAGTGGCTCATGCCTGTATTCCCAGCACTTTGGGGGGCCAAGGTGGGAGGATCGCTTGAGCCCAGGAGTTCTAGACCAGCCTGGGCAACAGAGTGACACCTCATCTTTACAAGACAATTAAAAAAATTAGCCAGACATGGTGGTGAGCGCCTGTGGTCTCAGCTACTCTAGAGGCTGAGGTGGGCAGACTGCTTCAGACTAGGGTGGTAAGTTTAGGCTGCAGTGAGCTGTGATTGCACCACTGCACTCTAGGCTGAGTGACAGAGTGAGACCCTGCCTCCAAAAAAAGTCAGTATTTTTGGAAGAGATTACACCAAAGTATTATCAGGGGTACGTCTGGAAGGTGGAGTGAGAAGGAAGGGCCTGGTCAAAGGAAATATTGCCCCCGTGTTTGAATTGTTTCTACTTTGTATAATTTAAATTGTTTTAGATCAAAAAGAAAAAAATGTTTTAAAAATAGCTTCGGTGACTTCTCCTTTCTGATCAATGTGTTAGCAGCAGCAGGGCCTAGTGGTTCACAGCTCACCACTTTGGGAGGCCGAGAAGGGAGAATCGGTGGAGGCCAGGCGTTTGAGACCAGCCTGGGCAACATAGTGAGACCCTGTGTCGATTTATTTTATTATTATCATTATATTTTTTGAGACACAGTCTTGCTCTGTCACCCCGGCTGGAGTGCAGTGGCACAATATTGGCTCTACCTCCCGGGTTCAAGCAATTCTCCTCCCTCAGCCTCCCAAGTAGTTGAGATTACAGGTGCCTGCCACCACGCCCAGCTGAGTTTGGTGTTTTTATCCGAGATGAGGTTTCACCATATTGACCAGGCTGGTCTCGAATTCCTGACTTCAGATGATCCGCCTGCCTCGGCCTTCTAAAGTGCTGGGATTATAGGCGTGAGCCACCACACCTGGCCCCTATCTCTATTTAAAAGAGAGAAAGACAAAACTTTTTTTTTTTTTTAAAGTAGCTGGACATGGTGTTGAGTGCCTGTAGTCCCGGCTACTCAGGAGGCTTAGTTGGAAGAATTGCTCAAGCCCGGGAGGTTGAAGCTGCAGCGAGCCATGATTGTGCCATTGCACTCCAGCCTGGTGACAGAGTGAGACCTTATCTCAACCCCCCTCCCCCCCGCAAAAAAAAGCAACAACAGAAAAAAACAACTAATAACAAAAAAACAGGAGTCTGCAAACTACAGACCTCAGCCAACCGGCCAAATTCTCCCTGTTGGCATAAATAAAGTTTTCTTGGAACACTACCTCACCCTTTCATTTGCATATTGTCTCTGGCTGTTTTCATGCTACAAGGACAGCATGGAACGATTAGAGCCAAGACTTCCGTCCCGCGAGGCTGAAACCATCTACCGTCTGGCCTTCTACGTGAAGAAGTGTGCTGACCCCGGGTCTGGAACAATGACTGGCACACAGTAGGCACTCAAAACATACTTGTTGCAGAACGGAACCTGTCACTGATCCGTGGCACACAGGGGACTGCCAGCTTGCTCTTGTCTTAGAGCGAGTTCCAGTTGTGAGTCACATGCAGGGAAACAACAGCCCGGAGACCAAAAATAAAATCCTGGAACCGTTCAAGTCTTTGCTGCAGAGAAAATGCCCAGGCCGGACTGCAGTCAGGACTCATGGCAAAACTTAGCGCCCTTTTCCTCCTTCCTTTTTTTTATTTTGAGATGGCGTCTTGCTTTTCTTGCCTGGGCTGGAGTGCAATGGTGCGATCTCAGCTCACTGCAACCTCTGCATCCTGGGTTCACGTGTTCTCCTGCCTCGGCCTTCCGAGTAGCTGGGATCACAGGCGTGCGCCACCACATCTGGCTAATTTTGTATTTTTAGTAGAGACTGGGTTTCTCCGTGTTGGTCAGGCTGATCTCGAACTCCCGACTTCAGGTGATCCTCCTGCGTTGGCTTCCCAAAGTGCTGGGATTATAGGCGTGAGCCACTGTGCCCAGATGCCCTCCTTATTTTTCTCTAAGACTCGGGCCCCTTTTCCTCCACCCGTCATGGAAGCTGTCCCCTAATTTTGTCTTGCTCAAAAAACACCCCCCATACCCTCTTCCGCAAAGCTGCCCTGTCCTTGGTTCTGTCTCTTCCCCTTTCAGCTCCAACTTTTTATCTTCTTTTTCTTTTTTTCTCACCCTGCCTTTTGGTGCTGACAGCTTTTTATTTTCATCAGCTTAGCTCCTTGCTGGCTTTCCCCCACACTGATGCTACTCGGTACTCAGATTCTGTATAACAGGCGTCCCCGAACTTTTTACACAGGGGGCCAGTTCACTGTCCCTCAGACTGTTGGAGGGCCGCCACATACTGTACTCCTCTCACTGACCACCAGTGAAAGAGGTGTCCCTTCCTGAAGTGCGGCGAGGGGCCAGATCAATGGCCTTGGGGGCCGCATGCGGCCCGCGGGCCGTAATTTTGGGACGCCTGCTGTATAACGAGGTCCTGTCTGGGGGCTGTGCCAGCTGGTGGGAATCCAGCTTCCCTGGAGGCTCAAAATGCCCCCTATTCCCCTCTCCTTTTCCCCAGCACACACCTGTCTTGGTATTCCATCCACCCTCATAGTCTGGGTTCCCTCTCTGCTGCAGCTGATACCCTCAGTGCCCAAAGAAGGATCAGACCCAACCCTGGACAGCCAGGGACTCACGATTTAATGTCTTCATCCTGAGGACCTTCTCTGGCAGGCCTGGATGGAGGACAGATGGAGAGCTCAGAGGCAGTGGAATGCCTCCTTTGGACTTGATTTTCTGGGTCTCAGCCTCCCTCTGCTGGGTTTTTGTAGCCCAAACTCTGGAGCCAGACTACATTGATTGAATGCAGGCTCTGCCACCTTTAAACTGTGCAACCTGGGGCAGCTGTGCCTCAGCGTCCTCATCTGTACAATGGGTTTGACATTAGTACTTACCACTTAGCGTTATTAGGAGGATTATGGGATTTAACTCACAGAAGGGGCTTAGAACTGTGCCTGGAACACAGTAAGCACTCAGTAAATACCTGCAACTTTCAAAGTGCTGATACGGGCATCCAGCTCCTAGAATGCCCTCAGCAAAAGAAAGCTCATTACTATCATTCAGTAACATCATCGATTACCCCATTGATTGAGCAGAATTAATGACATCTCCAGTTACAAGCTCAGTTTAGAACCTAGGTGGGCATGATGATATCACACGTTGCCAGGTAGATTTAGCCCTGGGTGGTGTTGATGACATCACCAGTTACCAGGCAGATTATAGTTAAAATGTGGGTGCAAGGGCCTTCTTTCCTGTTTGTAATTCTGTTGTATCCTGGTCCACGCTCTTTCCTAGCACCCTTGCGATCAGGACTTTCATGTCTCTAGACCTCAGAGTTCTTTCTTTTCTTTTTTTTTTTTTTTTTGAGACGGAGTTTCGCTCGTTACCCAGGCTGGAGTGCAATGGCGCGATCTCGGCTCACCGCAACCTCCGCCTCCTGAGTTCAGGCAATTCTCCTGCCTCAGCCTCCTGAGTAGCTGGGATTACAGGCACGCGCCACCACGCCCAGCTAGTTTTTTTGTATTTTTAGTAGAGACGGGGTTTCACCATGTTGACTAGGATGGTCTCGATCTCTCGACCTCGTGATCCACCCGCCTCGGCCTCCCAAAGTGCTGGGATTACAGGCTTGAGCCACCGCGCCCGGCTTTTTTTCTTTCTTTCTTTCTTTTTTTAGATGGAGTCTCACTCTGCTGCCCAGGCTGGAGTGCATTGGCACCATCTCGGCTCACTGTAACCTCCGCTTCCCGGTTCAAGCAATTCTCCTGTCTCAGTCTCCTGAGTAGCTGGCACTACAGGTGCCTGCTACCATGCCTGGCTAATTTTTGTATTTTTAGTAGAGATGGGATTTCACTATGTTGGCTACGCTGGTCTCAAACTCCTGGCCTCAGGTGATCCTCCCACCTCGACCTCTCAAAATGCTGGGATCACAGGCGCCTGGCCTGGACCTCAGTTTTCTGTCCATCAAATGGGGATCGTAATAGCACCAGCCGCACAGGGTTGTGGAGAAAATCCAATGAGTTAATACATAAAAGGGCACAATGTCCCAGCACACAGTCAGCACTCCATACACAGCAGCTTTCGTTATCCTCACTGCAGGATCTTTCTACGGAGAACACTCCAGCCAGAGTGACAGGAGCCATCAGCTCTGTCTTGGTTAAGACAGATTCAGGGGTCTGAGCCACAGGAGTTGGAGCCCAGATCCACCACCGGCAGCAGCCAGGAGACCCTGGACATGTTGCTGGCCTATAAAGTGGGTATGACACTGCCAGCCTCGTGGGCTGCCATGAGGATGCACTCACATAATGACAGGCATGTTTGCAGCGTACAGTGAGAACATGAGCTGTGTTATTACTGCGGGTACTCTCGGAAAGGGCCTTTTCCTCCCCGGGATGCAGTTTCCCCACCTGCAAAAAAGCAGATCTCAAAGCCGCGGCAATCTTGCCGCTGTGACCACAGGGATGGTCCTGTGATTCAACTTTGCCATTGCTGAGCAAATACATTGGGAGCTGGATGCTGGAATCAGTGTCTGCCCTCAGCACCCAACTCCGGCCTCTCTTCTCTTGTCTTTGTGTCTACCATCTCTTATCTCCAACTTTTCCTTTGATCTTTCTCTGGCTTCTTTCTCCTATGCTGGACTTCGTATGTATATAGTTTCTCTCCTGCACTCAATTTATAGGGCAATGAATGACAATAGTCGTGATGACCAGTATTTTCTTTTTCTTTTTGAGATGGAGTCTTGCTCTGTTGCCCAGGCTGGAGTGCAGTGGTGCTACCTCGGCTCACTGCAATCTCCGCTTCCCAGGTTCAAGTGATTCTCCTGCCTCAGCCTTCTGAGTAGCTGGGATTACAGGCATGTGCCATGATGCCTGAATAATTTTTGCATTTTTAGTAGAGATGGGGTTTCACCATGTTGGCCAGGCTGCTCTTGAACTCCTGACCTCAAGTGATCCACTGGCCTCAGCCTCCCAAAGTACTGGGATTAGAGGTGTGAGCAACCATGCCCGGCCAGTATTTTCTAATTTAGCCTTTTCTCCAGTGCCAGGACTGTACTAAGAGCTTTGTGGCTGGGCGCAGTGGCTCATTCCTGTAATCCCAGCACTTTGGGAGGCCGAGGTGGGTGGACCATGAGCTCAAGAGATCGAGATCATCCTGGCCAACATGCTGAAACCCTGTCTCTACTAAAAATACAAAAATTAGCTGGGCATGGTGATAGGTGACTATAGTTCCAGCTACTTGGGAGGCTGAAGCAGGAGTATAGCTTGAACCTGGGAGGCGGAGGTTGCACTGAAAGAGGAGATCACACCATTGTACTCCAGCCTGGGCAACAGAATGAGACTCCATCTCCCCCCACCCCAAAAAAGAAAACTTCGTATGCACCAATTCACTTAATCCACTCAATACGATGACTCATTACTATTTACTTGACAAACACTTATTAAACACCTACTGTGTGCCAGGCACTCAACAAAATAAAGATCTTTGTCCTTGTGGGACTTCAATTCTAGTGAGGAGACATGATAAACGGATAAATTAGCAAACACTGTCAGCACTATAAGAACAAGCAAAGTGGGGTCACGCAGGAGAAGGTGGTGAGTGGAACTGTCTTCTATAGGATGGCCAGGAAAGGCTTCTCGGAAGAGGTGATATTGGAGGAGAATGGATGATGTGGGCGAGAGGCTGTCACGCATAACATGGGGAAGAGCATTCTTGGTGGACGGAACAGAGAATGCAAAAGCCTTGGGACAGCACCAGGCCTCAGGAGTGTTTGAGAAATGAAGCCATGAGCAGTATGAAGTGGGGAACTTGTGGGTGAGACCAGAGAGAGCAAAAGAGCCACATCCCGCAGGCCCTCGTGGGTCAGAGTGAGTTCTTTGACTTTTACTGAGTGAAATGGGAGCCATGGAAGGTTCTGAACAGAGGAAAGGCCCCATCTGAATAGAGCAGACTATAAGGAGGGCAAGGTTGACGGCAGACCGTCCATCACTCCCATTTTACAAGTGCCGAAATAAATGGAATCTCAAAAAAGTCCAGCAACCAGTCTGAGTCCACACAGCTGCTGAGCAGCCGAGACAGGCTGGGAGGCCACCTCTGGTTCAGTGGGGCCATTCCTTTGTGACCTTGTCTCTTTTTATTTTCCTTTTAAATAGAGGTGGGGTCTATGTTGCCCAGGCTAGTCTTGGACTCCTGGGCTCAAGTGATCCTCGAGCCCGGGCCTCCCAAAGTGTTGGGATTACAGGTGTGAGCCACCGTGCCCTGCCAACCTTGGGGTCTTTTGCCTCTCCCAGCCTCAGTTTTTCCGTATGTAAATTGTAAATTGGGAATTATTACCACGTTTGGGCATAGCATGGAGGTTAAAAGCACAGCTTCTGGTTGGATCTGAGTCCTTGCTCTGCCATCAGCCAGCTCTGTAACTTTCTGCAATTAACACCCTCTTTCTAAGCTTGGGCTTACCTCATCTAGAAGATGAAGATCTTAATAGCACCAATTTCAAGGGGTTCGTTGTAAGGATTAAATGAGATCATGCAGGTAAGGTGCTTAGCACAGCTCCCAGCCTACTTCGGGTGCTCGATAAATGATCATTGTTATTCTGACGGTATCACGGCCCACACCTACCCGGTGGGTGAGAGAGCCTGGGAGGGTGCCTGGTACATGGTCTACGTTCGACAAAAGTGAATTCTCTCTCCTGTCTCTCCTGCCCGCCGGCTCCCGGGGGACCCAGGCATTCCGGCCTCCGGCAGCCCCCCCACGCCGGCCCATACAAAGGCGCCCATTCATGCCTTGCGCACAAAGCGGCCCATTCACCCGGGCCCCTTGGGCCTCCCTCCCCCGGCCGCCCCCCGCACCTCGCCATTGGTGGTGCCCCGTGCCCGTCAGGCCTCGGCTCCCACCCCCGACCGTGCCGCCTAGCTCCGCGCTCCGGCCGCGTTCTTTTCCCACGGCTGGCACCCTTCGACAACTTCTGATTGGCCCCACCCGCCAGCCGCTCTTTTTGATTGGCGGCTCCTGTCCCCCAGGGGCGGGGCCGTAGCTTGCCGCAGCGGTCGCCGATTGGCCCCTGCTGCGCTCGTGGGGGCGGGGCTGTCCCGGCGGACCCGCCCCTCTTTCTCCCCAGGCCGAAGCCTCGGGACGGCCCTGGAAGCCGGTGAGTGCCCGGGGCTGGCAGCCCTCCGGGGGCGGCAGAACGGGTCTGGGCCCGGGGAAGCTGGAGCTTGGGGGCTGCTATCGGGGCCCGGGAGTCCGGGCAGGAGGCGGGGGACGGCGGGGAGGTGACGCGGACGCTCACCTTGAGCGCGCAGCGGGACGGCGGCGGGCGAGGTGGGGGGGCGGGACGTCTACGCTCCCCCAACTCCAGTTGCCGCTGTGTGCGAGGCCGGGTCGGGGTCCTCGCTGGCAGCCCCAGGCCTGTTCCGCAGAAGGGGAAACTGAGGCTGTCTTTGGAACCTCGGACGCTTTAATACCTGAGTCATCGCCTCCAGTCCCCCGCCCCCAGCATGACATGTCTCCGTTCTCACGTGTCAGAATCGGGGGCCAGAGAGAGGGGCCGTGACTGGCAGAGGCGGAGGGGTGGGGGAAAGACATATTTGAGACCCTATGAAGTACTTGGGTGCTTTTTTTTTTTTAAAAATAACTAAATAATTTCCTTTATCGTATTGACTGGAGGTGAGTTATATTGTACCCATTATACAGAGAGGGGAAGGGTGAGATTGGCCCAAACTGGTGACTGCAGGGGGACCCGGTGGGGAAAAACACTCCTGAGACCAACTGTGTGCTGGGTCCCTTAACCTTTTCAATCCTACAGGAGTCCCCTAAGGAAGGTGGTGGTCCCTGAGGCATGGATGGGGAAGCAGGTTGATAGTATCACCAACTGGGACGCAGAAATTGATGTCTTTAAGGACCTGCTACAAGTTCTTTCCAGACCCCCTCCTTTAGAATGGCAGAAAAGAGTCTGGTCTTGAATCCCGGACCTCCTTCTTATATTGTGTGACCTTGAGTGCCTTACTTTCAGGCTTCCTCCCTCAGTTTCCCTATCAGAGAAACAGACATGCTGATCGTCCCTATGTCATTGGTTGTTGAGATTATTCTAGGCCGGGCGCCGTGGCTGAGGCCTGTAATCCTAGCACTTTGGGAGGTGGAGGCGAAAGAATCGCTTGAGCCCAGGAGTTCGAGACCAGCTTGGGCAACATGGCGCGACCTCGTCTCTATAAAAAGTAAAAAAAGTTAGCCGGGCGTGGTGGCGCGCCCCTGTGGTCCCAGTTACTCGGGAGGCTGAGCGGGAGGATCGCTTGAGTCCAGGAGGTCAAGGCTGCAGTGAGCCATGATCGTGGCACTGCACTCCATGCTGGGCGACAGAGAGAGACCCTGTCTCTTAAAAAAAAAAAAAAAAAAAAAAAATTGTGATCTGAAAGAGCTGTTCTAAGAGGAGAAAATACTCGACACATAGTAGGTACTCTTATCATCATATATGCCTTACTTCACTCCTGAGACTGAAGCTCAGGACACAACAACAGTGTCCTCTTCTTGGTACTCTTACCGTCTACAGATTTTGTGGTTCCGTGCCCACGGTTGGGAAGCTGAGGTTGAGGGAGATTAATGATGAAGCACTGGGCTGGGAACTTTCTGCACGTCGTTTTATTAATTTCACTGGCCGCCATTCACAGCAGGGAAAGCTGAGGCCCGGGAAGCTCGAGCAGGGTTTGAACCCGGGAATCCTCAGCCTTCTCTGCGGCGGGCCCTCGACCTTTGCCCGCCATAAGGGGGAGGAGTCCCTGGCGCCGCCGCCGCCCACCTGGCAACAGGCTCAACCCCCGCCTTCCCCTGGCCCCTGTCAGTCAGAGGCCCTGAAGCGCCAGGCCCGCCCCGTCCCCAGCCGGGCAGGTGCTGGGTGACATCAGAGCCGGGCTCCCACCCCGTGACGCGACAGGGCCCCGCCCCGCGCTGGACCGCGGAGGTCGCCACACCTGAAGAGGACGGGGATTCCCTTGCCCTCTCCCCATCTCCCCGCTCCGGCCGGCGCCCCCAGGTAGCCCCGAGGATCTGCGGGTTGAGGGGTCCAGGGGAATGGGTGTTGGGCGCTTGGACTCCTGGATCCGCGGAGGAGCCCTGGGGGCCGGGTGACCCAGAACTGAGGAGGTCCTGCGACGAGAGCCTGAACTCCTGGGTCTTAGGGGAGGAAAGGACAGGGGGCCAGGACTGCAGGTCCGGGGTCGTAGCGGAAGAGGGGACGGCAAGCCCGGACTCCTGGGTCTCCAGCAGCAGGGACTGGGGGCCGGAACTCCTGGGTCTGAGACAGGAGCGCATTGAGCCCTGGGACATCGGAATCCCAGCACTAGAAGCCAGGTCAGCGGGCTCAATGCCAAGGGCCCCAACCTCTGCCCCAGGGCGGATCCCTGGCTGCTTTTCTTTTTCAAGCCCAGCAGTCTCGGCCCCTCCCAGGGCAGGTGCTTTCACCTGCCCAGGTGACAGTAATTAGCCCTGGCAGCGCGTTCCTGCCGGTTGAGGAAGGGTGGGGCAGCCAGAGGGGCTCGGCCCTTTGGAGCCAAGGCCTGCAGGCCCTGCCTGCCCCGTCAGCGCTGTGGTCGGTCTTCACCGTCTTCAGAACTCAGCATCCTCACTTCTAGCGCGGCTGCTGTGAGGTGAGGGGGCCTGCACCTCCTGATCCATAGGAAGAAGGGGCTGGGGGCTCAGGCTACTGGATCCTGGGAGAGGAGGGGGCTGGGAGCCTGGACTCCTTGGCCTTGAGGAGGAAAGGGCCGGGGGCCTGGACTCTTGGCTCCAGGGACGGGAGGCATAGGGCTGGGTGATTGCAAAAACTCCCAAACCCTTCCTGGTCAAAGGCCACAGGGCTGGAGAGGAAGTGTGTGGTGGGTGGGTGGGGGGGGGTGGGGGGTAAAGTCCCAGGGATGGAGCTCCACCCGGTGTATCCAGGTCACACTGGATGCCTGGGGTGAGCCTTGATGGTTTGGGGGCCACAGGGTGGAGAGGCCCGGCTGCATTCGGAGTGCAGGGGTCCAGCGTTTTGAGGCCTGAGAGCCTCAGGGCCAAGAGTCACTGGAAGCTGGAGCTGCTGGGCTCGGGAGAGAGGAGGGTCTGGGAGGAAGTGGGTTCTCTGAGCAGAACTGAGACTCCACATGGGAGAGGCCTGGGGGAAAGACAGGAGTCTGTGGGGACCGGATCCAGGGCTGCCTCCAGGGCAGCTGGGCGTTCAGAAGGACTTCTCCAGGGCATGTGGGAGTGGGTGGGGACAGCAGGTGCAGCTAGGTCTGTTGGGCAGAGGTGAAGCCCCGCTGTCGGGGAGACAGAACTCTCCCACTGTTTCTGTGACAGATGTGGTAGGGCAGAGATGGGGACGTTTGAGGTGGTAGATGAGAGTAGGGGCTCATGCCTGTAATCCCAGCACTTGTGGAGGCCGAGGCAGGAGGATTACTTGAGCCCCGGAGTTTGAGACCAGTCTGGGGTAACATAGTGAGAGCCTGTCTTTACTAGAAAAAAAATAATAACTGGGACTGGTTGTGCATGCCTGTGGTCCCAGCTACTCGGGAGGCTGAAGAGGGAGAATCACTTGAGCACAGGAGTTGAGGCTGCAGTGAGCTGTGTTTGTGCCGCTGCATTCCAACTGCTGCCTGGGCGACAGAGTGAGACCTGCCTCAGAAAAAAAAAAAAAAAAAAAAGGAGAGAGACAGAAAGTAGGGGCAGAATTCTTTAGCAGGGGCAGAATTCATTGCAGGCTAGGGAGACTGTTTTTCCTGCCCGATGCTTGCACCACCTTGGAATTGCCAATACTGTCCGTGGCCCCCTGGATGGCAGGAGGGACCTAGCATGTTCTAAGCCCCCAGCACCGGGTCACTTCCTTGCTTCCATGATAGCTAGGCCTGGACCCACCCCTGGGCCAGGAGCTCCTAGAGGCAGGGCTCCCAGCCGACTCCTCTCTGGGTCCTCAGACGCACTCAGGGCGGAGTCTCGTACTTGAAAGTCCTCAGTGAGTTGAATGAATGGGGCCAGTCTCCCCATTTTATGGAGAAGGAGCCAGGTTCCAGAGAAGCACGGAACTGTTCACTGAGGCGGTGAGATTCAAGTCTATTCTGCAGGCATGAGGCAGGCATGACCAGAGGTGGTCAGGGAGTCTGAATGACAAAAATCAGGTCAATGCCCTCCCTGGGCTTGAATCCGAATAAAAATGCGCTTGTACCCTTGCCCCCTCTCTTACATCCCCCCCCCACCCTCTACCCCTCACTCATTTGGCTGTAGCCACGTCAACCACCTCACAGTGCCACAGCCACACAGGTGCATTGCGGCCCCAGGGCCTTTGCACTGGCTGTCGGGAATGATTTTTCTCCCAACACCCCCCTGGCTCGTTCCTGTCATCTCTCTTGGGTCTTTATTTAAATGCCACACCAGAGAGGTTCTCCCTGGCCACCCTAATGAAAACTTCAACCTCCACCCTAACATCCCTGGTCCCTGCTTTATTCTCCCCTCAGCATTTATCACCATTAACATACTAGGTTTGGTTTTTGTAGAAAACGAAAAAAGAGAGAGAGGGTTTTTTTTTTTTTTTTTTTTTTTTTGAGGCAGAGTTTTGCTCTGTTGCCCAGGCTGGAGTGCAATGGCGTGACCTTGGTTCACTCCAACCTCCGCCTCCCGGGTTCAAGCGATTCTCCTGCCTCAGCCTCTCAAGTAGCTGGGATTACAGGCGCCTGCCACCTCACCTGGTTATTTTTTTCTTTTTTCTTTTTTTCTTTTTTTTTTTTTTAGTAGAGATAGGGTTTCACCATGTTGGCCAGGCTGGTTTCGAACTCCTGACAGGTGATCCGCCCACCTCAGCCTCCCAAAGTGCTGGGATTACAAGCAGGAGCCACTGCACCTGACCCCAGAGAGAGAGAAGTTTTAAAAAATGAAAACAAAACCCATACTATCTAATTTACTTTTTAAATCATTTTATCTGTCTCCTGGGATTAGAGCAACTCTGTCCAATAGAAATATAATACAAACCAGATGTGTAATGTAACATTTCCTAGTAGCTACATTTAATGATTAATAAAAAAAGGAACAGGTAACATTAACTTAATGATATATTTTATTTAACCCACTAGATTGAAAATACTATCATTTCAACATGTCATCAAATATTTAAAGTCTCAGCGAAATATCTTTTTGTTGTACTAAGTCTTGGAAATCCAGTGTGTATCTTACATTTAGAACTCCATATGGGGCTATTTATATTTAAATTTTAAGACAGGGTGTGGTGGCTCACGACTGTAATCCCAGTACTTTGGGGATCCAAGCAGGAGAATTTCTTGAGCCCGGAGTTTGAGACCAGTTTGGGCAATAGAGAAGAACCCGTCTCTACAAAATAAATTTAAAGATTAGTAGACTTCAACATTAATATTAGACAGATCAATGAGACAGAAAATTAATAACGATATCCAGGACTTGAACTCAGATCTGGAACAAGTAAACGTAATTAATATTTATAGAACTCTCCACTTAACACAGAATATACACTCTTATCAGTACCACATCATATCAACTTGGAAGTTTAAACGAAATGTTGGTTGGCTCCTTGTTTGTTGCTCTCTTCCCTCATTTTCTTTCATGTCTCCATTATTGGGGACAATTGTAGGCATACCCATATTTGGACTGCATTCTAGCCCGGGCAGCAAAGCAATACCCCCATTCTCTCTCCCTCTTCCTTTTTCTCTTTCTTCCTCTTCTTTAAAAAAAAAAAAAAAAGATTAGTAGGCATGGTGATGTGCCTCCTAATACTTTTTTTTTTTTTTTTTTTTTTGAGATGGACTTTTGCTCTTGTTGCCCAGGCTGGAGTGCAATGGCATGATCTTGGCTCACTGCAACCGCTGCCTCCCGGGTTCAAGCGATTCTCCTGCCTCAGTCTCCCCAGTAGCTGGGATTACAGGCATGCGCCACCACACCAGGCTAATTTTTTTGTGTTTTTAATAGAGATGGAGTTTCTCCATGTTGATCAGGATGGTCTCAAACTCCCGACCTCAGGTGACCTGCCCGCCTCGGCCTCCCAGAGTACTGGGATTACAGGTGTGAGCCACCACGCCGAAACTACATTTATTTTTTGATCAATAAATTTCAGACATGAATCACCTGAGGCCAGGAAGTTGAGGATGTGGTAAGCCGTGATTGCACCAATGCACTCCAGGCTGAGCAACAGAGCAAGACCCCATCTCAAAATAAAATAAAATAGATTTAATTTAAATGACTGAAACTGAAAATGCATTTCCTCGGTGACACAAGTGTCCAGTGGTGCACGGGTGGTGGTGGGGGGGGCTCCTGCACTGGGCAGCCTGGGGCTAGAAGGTAAATGTTCCAAGGCAGGTGTCTTCTTCCAGCTCATCTATTGCTCCATTATCAATGCCTAGAACTGAGTGAAGCCGGGTATGGTGGCTCACGCCTGTAGTCCCAGCACTTTGGGAGGCTGAAGAGGGCAGATCACTTGAGGTCGGGAGTTCAAGAATGGCCTGGACAACACAGTGAGATCCCCAGCTCTACAAAACTGAATATAAGTAGCTGGGGTTGGGTGCAGTGGCTCATGCCTATAATCCCAACACTTTGGGAGGCCAAGACAGGTGGATCACCTGAGGTTAGGAGATCGAGACCAGCCTAGCTAACATGTTGGAAACCCATCTCTACTAAAAATACAAAAATTAGCTGGGCGTGGTGGTGGGCACCTGTAATCTCAGCTACTTGGGAGGCTGAGGCAGGAGAATCACTTGAACCCTGGATGTGGAGGTTGCAGCAAGCTAAGATCATGTGTACCTATGCAACGATCTTGCATGTTCTCCACATGTACCGCAAAACCTAAAATGCAATAAAAAATAAAAAATATAAAAAGACTGAACGGGTGTGTAGAGCGGGAATGAATGAAATGAGCAAGCTAGATCTGTTAACCCACTTTGCAGAAGTGTGGCAAGACGTGGAGCAGGAAGGCAGAGGGGGCCGCCTGGGGAATTAGGGACTGAGCCCCATCTGACCTCCCCACTCTTTCTCTGCCCCCTGCAGACCATGGCAGCGGTGACCATGTCGTTACCCGGGCGGAAGGCGACCCCCAGGCCGGGCCCCGTGCCCGAGGCGGCCCAGCCCTTCCTGTTCACGCCCCGAGGGCCCAGCGCGGGTGTCGGGCCCGGCTCGGGAACCTCCCCGCAGGTGGAGTGGACGGCCCGGCGCCTCGTGTGGGTGCCTTCGGAGCTCCACGGGTTCGAGGCCGCGGCGCTGCGGGACGAAGGCGAGGAGGAGGCGGAGGTGGAGCTGGCGGAGAGCGGGAGGCGGCTGCGGCTGCCTCGGGACCAGATCCAGCGCATGAACCCGCCCAAGTTCAGCAAGGCCGAGGACATGGCGGAGCTGACCTGCCTCAACGAGGCCTCGGTCCTGCACAACCTGCGAGAGCGGTACTACTCGGGCCTCATCTACGTGAGTGGCCTCCTGCTGGGGGCGGGGGTGCTGCCGGGTGGGGAGCCGCGTGCCCACACCCCAGCCTGCGTGAGCCCGAGGCAGTTTATCATCGGTATCCCACGTCCCATGAGGATTCCGAGGCTTACTTGGTTGCCAAATTATGAATTGTTGGATTACCAGGATAGCCTCGGACCCTGCTGGGGGCATCACGTGATCCATATGGTAGATAAACGGTATTATTTTCCTAAAGTATATACACAGTTCCAATTCCTCAGCGGTAACTGATCCCGAGTTTGCAGAAACAGAAACAGATCTGTGCCTCATTAATGCAGATCACTGAGTAGAGAAACATGTCGCTTGAGGCCGGGCGTGGTGGCTCACACCTGTAATCCCAGCACTATGGGAGGCTGAGGCAGATGGATCAGCTGAGGTCGGGAGTTCAAGACCAGCCTGGCCAACATGGTGAAACCCCATTTCTACAAAAATACAAAAATTAGCTGGGCATGATGGCAGGTGCCTGTAATCCCAGCTACTCGGGAGGCCGAGGTGGGAGAATTGCTTGAACCCGGGAAGTGGAGGTTGCAGTGAGCTGAGATTTCACCACTGCACTCCAGCCTGGATGTCAGAGCGAGACTTCATCAGAAAGAGAGAGAGAGAGGGAGAGAGAGAGAGAGAGAGAGAGAGAGAGAAAGTTGCTTGAGGTTCAAGACCAGCCTTGGCAACAATGGGAGCCCCTGTCTCTAAAAAATAAACAAATTAGCCAGGTTTGGTGGTGGCCTATGCTTATAGTCCCAGCTTCTAGGGAGGCTGAGGCAGGAGGATCACTTGAGCCCGGGAGATCAAGTCTGCAGTGAGCTATGATGCCAGCACTGCACTCCGGCCTGGGTGACAGAGCAAGACCCCATCTCAAGAAAAAGCAAAAAGCTGTATGCTAGGCGCCGTGCCAAATGCCTACCTATTAATTCATTCCATCTCACCACAGGCAAGGTAGAGTCTATTACTGTCCCCATTTTACATAAGAGGCAAGTGAGGCTGGGAGAGAGTTCATAACAATAAAAACGAAAATTTATTAAACGTTTACTAAGCATTCTTCCAAGCTTCCTAAAATACATTGCCTCCATACAGTTTCAGAATTATAAAGTATCTGATCCTCATTTTACAGGTAAGGAAACCGAGGCACAGAGAGGCCAAGGTCGCACAATTAGACCTGGCAGATCCAGATTGTCTGGTCCTAGGTGTTCTCACTTTGTTGTGGTGCCTTTTTTTTTTTTTTTTTTTTTTTTTTTTGAGATGGAGTCTTGCTCTGTCTCCCAGGCTGGAGTATAGTGGTGCAATCTCAGCTCAGCTCACTGCAACCCCTGCCTTCTGGTTTCAAGTGGTTCTCCTGCCTCAGCCTCCCAAGTAGCTGGGATTACAGGCGCCCGCCACCACACCTGGCTAATTTTTGTATTTTTAGTAAAGACGGGGCTTTACCATGTTGATCAGGCTGGTCTCGAACTCCTGACCCCAGGTGATCTGCCCATCTTGGCCTCCCAAAGTGCTGGGATTACAGATGTGAGCCACTGCACCCAACCTGTGGTGCCTTTTAAGACTGAGATGGGGCTGGGAGTGGTGGCTCATGCCACCAGCACTTTGAGAGGCTGAGGTGGGTGGATCGCTTGAGCCCAGGAGTTCAAGACCATCCTGGGCAAGGCAAAACCCCATCTCTGCAAAAAAAAAAAAAAAAAAAAAAAAAAAAAATCAATAATAATAATAATAAAATAAAAATAATTAGCTGGGCATGGTGGCACACTCTTGTCTCAGCTACCTGGGAGGCTGAGGTGGGAGAATTACCTGAGCCCTGAAGGTCGAGGCTGCAGTGAGCTGTGATGGTGCCACTGTACTCCAGCCTGGGTGACAGATCAAGACCCCATCTGAAACAAAACAAAACAAAAACTCATTGAGAAGGGATTGATAATAGTGAGGTTGACTATAGTAGTCGTCTTTAGTCTGTGCTAAGCATTGGATGTTCATTGCATTTTTAAAAATCTTTAAAGCAAACAGATGGTGTAGGGAAGTGGTTCTTAACCCCACCCACATGATAGAATCATCTGGGAAATTCTTAGAAAATACCAGTGCCTGAGCCCCACCCCAGAACTTTAAATCAAGCTCTCTGGGGCTGTGACGGAAGCATTGGCATTTTTAATAGGCTTCCCAGGAGGTTCTAATGGGCAGCCCGGGGGTAATTAATTTCATTGAACAAAAGAGCAAACAGGATTAGAGAGATTGATAAGGAATGTGGACAATAATAATGAAAAATAATAATAGGCTAGAAAATATTTATGGAGCACTTGTGACGTGCCAAACACTGTTACAAGTGCGGCATGTAAGTTATCAGCTGGTATCACCTGATGTTCAGGAACGTTAAGTGACCCTCAGCCGTGAAGGAATCATGCCAGGATTTGAACCCAGGCAGCTGGTTCCACAGTCATGCTCCAAACTCCAGCTTAGACTGGTGGGGACTCACAGCCTTGCTCCAACACCCACCACCCTTTTCAGGGTCACAAAGCAGAAGATTAGAATTTTTTTTTTTTTTTTTTTTTTTTTTTTGAGCTGGAGTCGCACTCTGTTGCCCGGGCTGGAGTGCAGTGGCGCAGTCTCAGCTCACTGCAACCTCTGCCACCCAGGCTCAAGCGATTCTCCTGCCTCAGCCTCCTAGGTAGCTACGATTACAGGCACGTGCCACTGTGCCCAGCTAATTTTTGTAGTTTTTAGTAGAGACGGGGTTTCACCACGTCGGGCAGACTGGTCTTGAACTCCTGACCTCGCGATCCACCCGCCTTGGCCTCCCAAAGTGCTGGGATTACAGGTGTGAGCCACTGCGCCCGGCTAGATTAGAATATTTGTATGAAGTCTTAGGCCCACTCGGAGACTGAGGCTGTGAGATGAGCAGTGGCTGGCTCAGGGCCCCTCAGCTTGCGGTGGCAGGTGTGGAATTTGAATCAAGGGCTATTGGACCCTGCGTGGGGTTGGTGTCTTCTCCAGCCTGCCCTGGCCCTTTCCAAATCCTCACACACCTTTACTAGCCCTGGGAAAGAGGCCCCTACCTGATCCACTCCCCCACATCTCACCCAAGGCCACAGACATCAGGATGACATCCAAAACACGGGTCCACTCTTTGCCTTTTACCAGGCTGGAGTGCAGCAGTGCGATCTCGGCTCACTGCGTCCTCCACCTCCTGGGTTCAAGTGATTCTCCTGCCTCAGCCTCCTGGGTAGCTGGGATTACAGGCACCCACTACCATGCCCAGCTAATTTTTGTATTTTTAGTAGAGCTGGGTTTCACCATGTTGACCAGGTTGGTTTCGAACTCCTGAGCTCAAGTGATCCACCCACCTCAGCCTCCCAAAGTGCTGGGATTATAGAGGTGAGCCACTGTGCCCGGCCACTCTTTGCCTTTTAATAACTACTCTGAGCCCCTCTCAGCAACCTTTTAAGGTATCTGCTGTCATCCCCACTCTGAGCCTCACAGGGACAGGATTTGGACATACGCCCCACAACTGGGAACCAGCTAAGCTAGGACTTGAACCCAGGTCATTGTGACTGCAGACGCCTAGCCACTGCACTAGGAAGATTATTCAGAAAGTTCGGGAGAAAAAGTGGTAGGGCCTGAGCTAAGGTGGTGGCCAGGGAGCCAGACTTTTGGGGCCTAAGAAATGAAAGTGAGAGAGAAGATTCTAGAATTCCAGATAGGGAGCAAATTGGGCCTTAATAAGCATCATTAGCACTTAGAGAGTACCTGCTTTCTCTGTTGGCTGCTGTTTGAAATTTCTTTCCAATAGGATCTTGTTGACCACCTCCCCATCCACATCAGGCTGTGAGGTAGGGATTATCACCCTCTTCTTCCTACAGCTTGGAGAGGGGAAGCCATTGGCCCAACAGAAGCTGACAGTGGCTAAAATATTGAGCATGCAGTGTTTCAGGGTCCATGTTCTGTTTTTAATTTTGTTTGTTTTAGACATAGCCTTGCTCTGTCACCCAGGCTGGAGTGCAGTGGCATGCTCACAACTCACTTCAGCTCAGCCTCCTGGGCTCAAGTGATCCTCCTGTGGCCTCAGCCCCCTGAGTAGCTGGGACTACAAGCACATACCACCATGCCTGACTAATTTTTTAATGCGTTGTAGAGACAGTGTCTCATTATGTTACCCAGGCTGGTCTCCTGGACTCAAGTGATCCTCTTGTCTGGGCCTCCCAAAGCGCTGGGAGAAAAAGCTGGGGTTCACGTTAAACCCTCTGCATGCCACATGAACTTGTGTATGGCTCCCAGCCACCCCATGTAGGAAGCACTGTTTCTATCTCCGTTAGCTAAAGACAATGAGACCCTGAAAGGTTGCTTGCTCAAGGTACCTGGCCTGAAAATGTCAGAGGTGTGATTCAAACTCTGTCCTGTTTAAGACCTGTGTGTAATACATGTTTGCTGACTGACCAACTGATGGTGGGGAAGGTGGTGTTGCCCAGCGGAAAGTGAGACATCCCGGGCTTCAGAAACCCAGTTGCTGCCACTAACAGGCTGATTGGCTTTGAGTTGCTAAGAGTCTCAGTCCCTTTCCTGGGTCCCTTGGGGCAGGGAGGGGAACCCCTTTGTAGAACACCCTGGTCTGAGAAACACCGAAAAATGCATTATGTGATTTCACTCTCGCAACACTTCTAGGTAATGGAGTAAAAGCCGCATTCTCCAGGGCTGGAAACTGAGCTTTAGAGAGGACAGTCCTTCCTGCAAAGTCACACACAGCTAGGAAACGCCGCATCTGAATTTGAACCCTGGATGGCTTCAAAGTCTGAGCAATGAGCCTGGGAGTTTGAGGCTGCAGCGAGCCGGCTTGGCATCACTGTACTCAAGCCCGGGCCAGAGCCAGACCCTGTCCCACACCTACCCCGCCAAAAAAGTCCGAGTTAGCCCAGGGCTCCCAGATAGGATGGGAAACGTTAAGAGTCTCAAGACCCATATCTGGCGTGTGCTGCGTGGCCCCGCCTCGGCCCGGCTGGTTTTTATCCGCGATCTCCCCTGGTGCCTGCAGCCTTTGTAATGAGGTAGGGAGTGTCGGCCTCGGTTTCCCAAGGAGGAAACTGATGCTATGGGGAAAGTCACCGGGCTGAGGGGGGCGGGGGCAGGTCTGTCTTCAGAGCCCCAGGGGCTGGAGCAGCCACTCCTGACCCTTCCAGCCGGGCTTCCCCAGCTGTCTCCCACCCTCTCGGGGTACACCAGCCTCCACTCTTTGCCCCCAGCCTTGTTGATCAGCTCAGGTTTCCGTTCCCAGGGTGTCACCCTGGAAACAAGGTGTGGCTGGCAGGAGGGGCTGGGGTAGGAGGGTGGCATGGGGAGTGGGCTCCTCCGCCAGCCAGAAGTGGGGACCGGGGCGCCGGCAGCCATGAGATACCCTCCCAGGGAATGTGGTCTGGCCGCCCCACCCTCTGAGAGCTGGGAGCTTCTGGCGTCGAGGGCAGACACCCACCAAACCGGTTGTTCCGCTCCTGGCCGGCCACCCACCCTCCCACCGTTAGAAGGTTGGCACCTGGGACCGGGCAGCCTATGGTGGCCACACCCTACTCTGCTTGAGAAGTTTAAGCTCCCTGGGAGCTTAAAACAGTCCTGCTGGCCGGAAGCAGTGGCTTATACCTGTAATCTCAGCAGTTTAAGATGCCGAGGTGGGAGGATCGCTTCGGCCCAGGGGTTCAAGACCAGCCTGGGCAACATGGCGAGACCTGATCTCTACAAAAAGTAAAAATTCAAGAAATTGGCCAGGTGTGGTAGTGCGTACCTGTGGTCCCATCTGCTTGGGAGGCTGAGGTGGGAGGATCGCTTGAGCCCAGGAGATAGAGGCTGCAGTGGGCTGTGTTCATGCCACTGCACTCCAGCCTGGGTGACAGAGTGAGATCCTGTTTCTAAAAAAATAAAAGACAAAGACAGTCCTGCTGCTAACCAGCTTAGAAACCAGTTAGCTGGGTAACTAGCAAAGTAGGTTCCCCAACCTGATCACACACAGTTACAAAACACATCTGAATTTGAATCCTGGATGGCTTCAAAGTCAGAGTGACAAGCCCAGAGTAGCTAACTAGTTAAGCCACTAAGCAGCTAATTCTCTGACTAGTTTAGCTAGCTAACTCTGGCTGGCTTGGCTAGTTAGCTCTGCTTGGTTTAGCTAAGTGGCTAACTAGCTCTCTAGCTATATCTAACTGCTTCTGTGACTGTTAAACCCCTCTTGCTATGTGATACCCCTGTGAGCTGAACTTGTTCTTAAACTGTTACAGAATCCTGAGGACTCCTGAGGCTGGGCACGGTGGCTCATATCTGTAATCCCAGAACTTTGGGAGGCCGAGGTGGGCAGATCACTTGAGGTTAGGAGTTCGAGACCAGCCTGGGCAACATAGAGGGACCCTGTTTCTACAAAAAGTAAAAAAAAAATAGCTGGGTGTGATGGTGTGCGCATGTGGTCCCAGCTACTCGGGAGGCTGAGGTGGGAGAATTGCTTGAGTCCAGGAGGCGGATGTTGCAGTGAGCTGAGATCACGCCACTGCACTCCAGCCTGGGCGACAAAGCCAGACCCTGTCTAAAAAAAACAAAACAAAACCCACTACATCTTTACTTTCACACACCTTAAACCTGAAATATAGCATATCCTCCAAGAAGAATATCCCGCTGGCCTGGCGCAGTGACTCATGCCTGTAATCGCAGCACTTTGGGAGGCTGAGGTGGGAAAATTAGTTGAGCCCAGGAGTTAGAGACCAGCCTGGGCAAAATAGTGAGACCCTGACTCTACTAAAAATAAGAAAAATTAGCCTAGTGAGTTGACACACACTTGTGATCCCAGCTACTCGAGAGGCTGAGGTGGGAGGATTGCTTGAGTCTAAGAGGTTGGGGTACAGTGAGTCATGATTGCATGGCTGCACTCCAGCCTGGGTGACAGAGTAAGACCCTGTCTCAGAAAAAATGCAAAAAGACTAGGCACGGTCATGTCAGCAGGACTATTACGTGTCTATTATCTATCAGTAGGAACCACAGGCATGTTTCTGTTGCATTTCAGTTACTGCTGATGCCACAAGCATCCTTCCAGAGATATTCCACGCATATTCAAGTGAATATATAAAAAGAGTCCTCTTCCACCCTTTCTTTTTTTTGAGACAGAGTTTTGCTCTTATCGCCCAAGCTGGAGTGCAATGGCATGATCTCAGCTCACTGCAACCTCCACTTCCTGGGTTCAAGCGATTCTCCAGCCTCGGCCTCCTGAGTAGCTGAGATTACAGGCATACACAACCACTCCCGGCTTATTTTTTTGTATTTTTAGTAGAGACGGGGTTTCACCATGTTAGCCAGGCTGGTCTCGAACTCCTGTCCTCAGGTGATCCACCCGCCTCAGCCGCCCAAAGTGCTGGGATTACAGGCGTGAGCCACAAACCTGGCCACTTCCCTTTCTAATGCAAACGGTAGCTCCTCACACAGACAGTCCTCAACTCTCCTCCTTTTACTCGATATTGATTTGACTTGACGTCTACACACAAGAGATTTGTAGGAATTCACTGTCCAAAGGTGCATTCAGGTCACTTCCATTCTTTTTAGTGCCTCAGCGGGCCGCCTCAGACACGGCCATTTCCCGTGGGCAAGTCCAGGCAGACACAGGCCGTGACCCAGGTCTGGCTGGCCTCGAAGGCCTCGTTCTCTCTCAGGGTAAATCCTTCCCCAGACAGTGCCTTTGTGCAATTTGGAAAGATTCTTTGCGACCATCAGCCTGAAAATGCTCATAACGAACGCTCAAATCTGCATTGCTATGGTGTAGACATACCGCATACAGCTGCCCTTGTGCAGTGCACGACCTGCCCAACGGCCCCGTGATGGCTTCCGGGCTGTGGGCAGGCATCTGAGACCCTCTTCCCTCTCCCCCACTGCAGACGTACTCCGGCCTTTTCTGTGTGGTCATCAACCCGTACAAGCAGCTTCCCATCTACACAGAAGCCATTGTGGAGATGTACCGGGGCAAGAAGCGCCACGAGGTGCCGCCCCACGTGTACGCAGTGACTGAGGGGGCCTATCGGAGCATGCTGCAGGGTGAGTGCTGGCTGGGGCTGTTGGCCGAGAGGCTGCTCTTCAACTGGGGCCTAGCCTGGGGCTGCTGGAAGCCAGAGCCAGGTCAAATGACACCTTGGGGACTTGAGCCTCTGTGGGGCTTCTTAGGGGGCGGGCGGGAACACAGGTAGAGCCCTGAGTGGCTGAGGTGCTAGGTCCTAGAGTCTCTTTACCTGTCTCTATGCCCACCCTCTCATTTGTTTATTCGTTCGTTTATTTATTTATTTATTTATTTATTTTGAGACGGAGTTTCGCTCTCGTTACCCAGGCTGGAGTGCAATGGCGCGATCTCGGCTCACCGCCACCTCCGCCTCCTGGGTTCAGGCAATTCTCCTGCCTCAGCCTCCTGAGTAGCTGGGATTACAGGCACGCGCCACCACGCCCAGCTAATTTTTTGTATTTTATAGAGACAGGGTTTCACCATGTTGACCAGGATGGTCTCGATCTCTTGACCTTGTGATCCACCCGCCTCGGCCTCCCAAAGTGCTGGGATTACAGGCTTGAGCCACCGCGCCCGGCCTTCATTCATTTATTTTTGAGATAGACTCTCGCTCTGTCACCCAGGCTGGAGTGCCGTGGTGCCATCTCAGCTCACTGCAACCCCCGCCTCCTGGGTTCAAGCGATTCTGCTGCATCTGCCTCCCGAGTAGCTGGGATTACAGGCGTGTGCCACCGTGCCAGGCTAATTTTGGTATTTTTATAGAGACAAGGTTTTACCATGTTGGCCAGGCTGGTTTCAAACTCCTGACCTCAGGTGATCTGCCCGCCTCAGCCTCCCAAAGTGCTGGGATTACAGGTGTGAGCCACCACACCGGGCCCGATCATGGCTTTAAAACCCATCTGCAGCACTTGCCCTCTCTGCCCCATCCCCAGCCTCACCGGGCTGTCTGTCTCTCATACATCCCTAACTCAGACCTTTTCCCCTGGCTGTGCCCTCTACCTGAAATGCCACCTTCTCTGAGAAGCCTTCTGGGCTTCTTCCCCTGAGTTAGTTCTTATTACCTAACACCAGGGTTTCGGAACCCTGGCTCTTGACATTTGGGGCGGGATGATTCTTCGTTGTGGGGGACTGTCCTGGGGATTATAGGATGTTTCACAGTGCCCCTGGCCTCTGCCCTCTCAGTGCCCATGGAACTCCCTCTCTTGGTGTACCAGCCAAAAATGTCTCCAGACGTTGCCAGATGTCCCCTGCCAGGAGTGGAGGACATAACTGGCCCTGTTTAAGAACCACTGCTTTAGCCGGGCACAGTGGCTCACACCTTTAATCCCAGCACTTTGGCAGGCCAAGGTGGGCGGATCGAGAGGTCAGGCGATCAAGACCATCCTGGTGAAATCCGGTCTCTACTAAAAATACAAAAATGAGCCGGGCCTGGTGGCGCGTGCCTGTAATCCCAGCTACTCGGGAGGCTGAGGCAGGAGAATTGCTTGCACCTGGCAGGTGGAGGTTGCCGTGAGCCAAGATCGCGACACTGCCCTCCAGAATGGCGACAGAGCAAGACTCTGTTTGGAAAACAAACAAACAAACCACGATTTCGTTTTCTTCCCAGTGCTAATTGCTGTTTGATTGTAGATTTTTGTCCCCTGCATCGTAAGCGGAAGCTCTGCAGGGGCACACACCCTGCCAGTTGCCCGCTCCCCTTCATGCCTGGCGCTCAGTTGGCGGTCAGCATGCAATTGTGGAATGGCTGTGTTAGTCCCGGCACAGGCACTGCGGTAGATATATCACGGGACCTCCCTCCTGTCTTTGAATCTCACATGCCCAGCATGAGGCGGTACACACAGTAGGGTCTCACCTTGAGGTTGTTGAGTGAATCACATGCTGTTCAATTGAGGGAGTTTATCTCCGCTTTACAGGTGAGGAAACCAAGGCTCCGAGAGGGACAGCTATTTTCCCTGGGTCACACAGCAAGCAGGGGGCCGAGCTGGGTGGGGAATTGGACTCCAGGAGTGTTACGCCTTAAGACCCAAGCTTTTTCTTATGTCTTGGGAATAATTTTAAAAAGGCAGTGGTGAGTGTAAGGGACCAGAGGGCCCTGCTTGAGACTCTCTCACATGACATATTTCCCCACTCTGTCCCCTACAGATCGTGAGGACCAGTCCATTCTCTGCACGTGAGTAATCTGGGAGGACTTCCTGGAGGAGGAGGGGGCCGGGCGGGGTGTGGCTGTGTTCGGAGTGGGAAGGGCAGGGGAGGAGCTTGCCTGAGGTCACTGCCAACCCCCTTTGCTTCCCCTTGTTGTCCCCACAGTGGAGAGTCTGGAGCTGGGAAGACAGAAAACACCAAGAAGGTCATCCAGTACCTCGCCCATGTGGCGGCGTCGCCAAAGGGCAGAAAGGAGCCAGGCGTCCCCGTAAGCAACCCAGCCTTGGGACACCCCTGGGCCCGCCCACACCATTGCCCCTTCCGTCTTGGGCTTTCCCTCTTCCCCTCATGGGGGACCTTCTCCTGGACGCCTATGCCATCTGA
The DNA here is from genome assembly GCF_048565385.1 of Saimiri boliviensis. Lineage (NCBI taxonomy): Eukaryota > Metazoa > Chordata > Mammalia > Primates > Cebidae > Saimiri > Saimiri boliviensis. Next base: position 7,905,687 of record NC_133462.1, on the reverse strand, counting down.
GCCCCTACTGTGTGCCTGGGCTGGGGCCGGAAGCAGAGTCAGGGGAACACAAGAGATGTGAGGGCCAGTCTTGGTCTCACTGGCTCTCGGAATGGCTCCTGGCACTTAGTAGGTGCTTTATGTGCTGAGCACCTACTGGGTCAAGCCTGATTTTAGGTGACTATGATGCCCGGGTTGGTCGTCTAAGTGAATGTTACCCGGTCCCCACCCCCACAAGCCTGTTCCAAGCCCTGCCATCACACTCCCTTACTTACCCCTCGGGTGGGGTGGGTGATGCTTTCCCGAATTGAAGATGAAGAGCACAGGCATGGGAGGGTGAGTCAGTTGCGGGTCACGTACCCAGGAAGAGGTAGAGTGGGGCCGGGTGCAGTGGTGCACGCCTGTAATCCCAGCACTTCGGGAGGCTGAGGCTGGAGGACTGCCTGAGCCCCGGAGTTCAAGACCAGCCTGGGCAACACAGTGAGATGCCATCTCAACAACAAATTGTTTAAATAAAGGAGGCAGAGTGGGCTTCAAAGCCAGGCGCATGGTCCCCCAGGCCACCCTACTCCACATGCCCAGTTTCCCCGGCCCCCCTTTCCCCACCCCCCCCACACCACCACCTGAGATCACCAGTTCACCTGTATGTCTGTCCATGTTCCATGTGCTGTGTCCTGGTCCGTGTCTCGTGTCCCGTGACTTCCTCAGGCCTCCGCCAGCACCGTGTCTTATGTGAGTAGCAGGGAATCACCTTGAGTCTTACCACCGCTAATGCCTTCCCAGACACCCAGTGCATGGTCTTCCTGGTCGACAGGGCCCAAAGCAGCAGTGGTCCCACCCGCCAGGGACCCCCCCACCCCACCCCCACCCACTGCTATTCGTGGTGGCCCTGCTGAGTTCCTGCACACGGCCACAGATACCAACATGAAACAATCCGGAGAACAAAAGGGCCACTTACTGCTGATCCACTAAACACGTGCAGCCGGGGCCCACGGACGCTGTGTGCATACACCAGAGAGCTGACAGTGCAGCCAGGGAAATACACGCGTGTCCTGTGTTCTGTGTGCCAAGCCACGTGCCCTTCACTTATGTATCTTTTTTTCCATTTGACGAAGCATCCACCTAGCTAGATCATTTCATCTTAACACAAGCAAGATATGGACTGAGAGAAGACACACACAGGCTGCCATTTATGAGGCACCTACTATGTGCCAGGCTCTGACACTGAGGGGCTGGAGGAAGTTTGGAGTAGGGTTCCTCCCACGGAGTAGCCTGGTGGGGCTAGGAACTCCCTATTTTTTAAAGGCCTGTGATATGCCAGACTGCTTGAAGCACTTTACACAGGTGGTACAGATTCTTGCCTTAGTTAAAAATTCTAGCCTGGGTTTGGTGGCTCAAGCCTGTAATCCCAGCACTTTGGAAGGCTGAAGTGGGAGAACTGCTTGAGGCCAGGAGTTCAAGACTAGGCTGGGTAACAGAATGAGACCCCATTTCTGCTCAAAATTAGCTGGGCATGGTGGCACATGCCTGTCGTCTCAGCTACTCAGGAGGCTGACGTGGGAGGATTTCTCGAGCCCAGGAATTTGAGACTGCCATGAGTTATGACTGTGCCACTGCACTCCAGAAATTCTACAAGCAACACATGCGTACACGTTCATTGTAACAGCAACAAATCAGATGACATGAAATTCCTCTTTCGTACCCTCACTCCCCTTCCTTGGAGGCACTTACACTGTTGACAGTTCGGTGTGCATCCTTGCAGACCTTTCTCCATATGTTTACAAACCTGTATCTATCTGTAGATTTCAGAGTCTTGTTTTGTGGCGTTTCTTCCTTAATTCATTTTTTACGAATGGGATAACATTGTAGACATTGCTCTGCAACTTGTTTTCTGTTTGGCTTGGTTTGGTTTGGTTTCCACTGAACAATATGTCTTGGAGATGCTTCCCTGTTCCCCTCACAATAGACAGATGGGCAAGACCCGGATACAGGAAGTGGGCACACACCCAGATACACAAAGGCCCCTCACACACAGATGCCCAGCCAGCTGAGACACAGCCCGAGCTGGGCTGCCCTGGCCTGCCCCGTTCTCACTGACCTCATGCATCATCTCCTGTGCCCGGCAGGGTGAGCTGGAGCGGCAGCTGCTTCAGGCCAACCCCATCCTAGAGGCTTTCGGCAATGCCAAGACAGTGAAGAACGACAACTCCTCCCGATTTGTGAGTGCCAGGGGCGGGCAGTGTGACTGTGTCAGGGATACAGGAGCTGGGAACCTGAGGGATGGGCTTCGGGGGAAAGACATGTGGGTCTGTTGAGAGAGGAGGGGCGGGGTACCTGGACTTGAGCCTGAATGAGAAGGGGCTGGGGACCTGGACCCTTGGGTCTGATGGAGGAGGGGCAGGGGGACCCTTGGGTCTGATGGAGGAGGGGCTGGGGACCTGGACCCTTGGGTCTGATGGAGGAGGGGCAGGGGGACCCTTGGGTCTGATGGAGGAGGGGCAGGGGGCCTGGACCCTTGGGTCTGATGGAGGAGGGGCAGGGAGCCTGGACCCTTGGGTCTGATGGAGGAGGGGCGGGGAGCCTGGACCCTTGGGTCTGATGGAGGAGGGGCGGGGGGCCTGGACCCTTGGGTCTGATGGAGGAGGGGCGGGGGGCCTGGACCCTTGGGTCTGATGGAGGAGGGGCAGGGAGCCTGGACCCTTGGGTCTGATGGAGGAGGGGCAGGGGACCTGGACCCTTGGGTCTGATGGAGGAGGGGCGGGGGGCCTGGACTTTTCAGTCTGAGGGAGGAGAGGCTGGGGCCTGGATCCCTGGGTTTGAGGGAGGAGCAGCTGGGGACTGGGGGTCTGGGGAAATAAATCAAAGGAGCCCGGACCTTGAATTCCCAAGGAGCCCCTCACTGGGACTCACCATAGGATGGGGTTCAGGTAGAGGGAGCAAGGAAGTGGGGAGGCAGCCCCAGCTCTGGGAGCAGTGGATGTGGGGTCTGGGCTGCTGGTCAGGTCTGGGCGGGGAAGGGAAGGGGACCCTCCGCTGAAGCCCATCCACCTCGATCTCTCCCAGGGCAAATTCATCCGCATCAACTTCGACGTTGCCGGGTACATCGTGGGCGCCAACATTGAGACCTGTATCCTCTCACAGCCCGTGGGGGTGGCGGCCAAGGGGGTGGCCTTTCAGACAGCACTGCGTATAGGAAACCCCTCCCACCGCAGGGACCCCACCCTGCTGCTCAGATGGGACCGGATACCCAGGCAGTATCTGCATGAGGAGGGGGAGGGCCGGACTTCTGGTCTTCGGACTTCCGGCGTGTAGGAGGCCAGCACAGCCTTGCTATGGGGTGGTGGGTTTGGGTCCCCCCAGTTCAGGCAGAAGGGGAGTCCCAGCACTCAGCCTGCAGTGGCACTCATGGTGACCCATGACAGTGAAATGACATAGAGCAGTGCCAGCAAAGAGAAAAGGCACCTGGGGCCAAGTCCCCAGGCACAGGCTCCTGGAACCCTCTCCAGCAGAGGCACACAGGACACCAGGAGGGACGCCACCTATGAAATGCTGTCCCAGGGAAGCGCAGAGAGACTCAGACCCAGGGGTTTCACTGGGGGCTGGTCACAGCCTCCCCTGCACGCCCTTTCCCTAACTCTCTTAGTAGGAACCAAAATTCACACTCCCAGGAGGGAAGCAGGTAATCCGTGTAAACCACAGGGTTTGCACAAGCCATTTAGGCCCAGCGAAGCCCTCTCATCCCATTAGAGGATGCCGGGACCCTCCCAAAATCCAGGGGCCCAGACGTTAGCCAGGGGCCCACCGGGCCAGCAGACCTTTCCAGGGGAGCATCTCAGGCCGGCTGTGCTGACCCTTTTCTGCTCAGACAGCCTTTGAGTGTTGAAAGGAAACTAAATGTTAAAACACAGGCAGTGGAGGAGTGTGGAAATTAAGAGAATGGGCCAAGAAATTGTACCAACCTGGGTTCAAATCCCAGTTTTGCCACTTTGACACTCTGGGGATGTGGGCACGTGTTTTGGCCTTTCCCTGCCTCCGTTTCTCCCTCTAAGAAGGAGGAGGAACATAGAAGCTTCCCTAGTGGGTTCGGAGGATTTTGTGAGTGAAATGCTTGGCCGAAGCACCTGCTACATAGCAGACACTCAAGGATAAGCTATTGTTATTAGCGATTAATAATTGAATTAGTGGCCAGGCACAGTGGCTCACACCTGTAATCCCAGCACTTTTGGAGGCCAAGGCAGGTGGATCATTTGAGGCCAGGAGTTTGAGACCAGCCAGGCCAACACGGTGAAACCTTATCTCTGCTAAAAATACAAAAATCAGCTGGGTGTGGTGGCACGCACCTGTAATCCCAGCTACTCAGGAGGCCGAGATGGGAGAATCACTTGACCCCGGGAGGCAGAGGTTGCAGTGAACCAAGATTGTGCCACTGTACTCCAGCCTGGGTGACAGAGTGAGACTCTGTCTAAAAATTAAAAAAAAAAAAAAATTAGCCAGGTGTGGTCACACGCATCTGTAGTCCCAGCTACTCTACAGGCTGAGGCGGGAGTATCACTTGAGCCAGAGAGGTGGAGGTTGCAGTGACCTGTAATTGTGCCACTGTGCTCCAGCTGGGGCCACAGAGCCAGACCCTGTCTCCAAAAAATAGTCTTGCCACCTTTTAATATGTAAGTTTGACATGTGACTTTCTTAGAAGGGAGAGCGTGCAGAGTGACAGTCTGGTTGGATGTGGGAGCTGATGAAGCTGCATGGGGAAACTGAGGCTGGGAGAGTGCTAACGGCAGGAGACATTCTCTCACTCGTGGGCAACTTTGAACCAGGCGTTGTCCAGGGTGCTTCATGCACAATAAATCAGTTATCCTCACAGCAACTCATCCACAGTTGACGAGGGTTTTCTTGTTGTTTTGTATTGTTTTTGAGTCTTGCTCTGTCGCCCAGGCTGGAGTGCAGTGGTGCGATCTCGGCTCACTGCAACCTCCACCTCCCGGGTTCAAGCCGTTCTCCTGCCTCAGCCTCCCGAGTAGCTGAGATTACAGGCACCCGCCACCACACCACATGGCTAATTTTAATATTTTTAGTAGAGATGAGGTTTCATCATGTTGGCCAGGCTGGTCTTGAACTCCTGACCGCCGGTGATCTGCCCACCTCAGCCTCCCAAAGTGCTGGGATTACAGGCGTGAGCCACTGTGCCTACAGAATCAATGAGTTTTTTAGAGACAGAGCAAGACCCTGTCTCAAAAGAGAGAGAGAGAGAGAGAGAAAGAGAGAGAGAGAGAGAGAGGAGGGTCTCATAACGATGTTATTTACCAGCCCCTTGAACAGATGAGGAAACTGAGGCATGAGTGCTTCAGTTTCATGAGCACGGCTGCTCATCCAGTTAGTGGAAAGTCACCAGCCTGAGCTGCTGAACGACTCCATTGCCCCAGCGGAGAGAAGGGGGCAGCGTCAGGCCCTCCCTTCCCCTCTAGCACCTTGACTCCCTGCGTGCAGACCTGCTGGAGAAGTCACGGGCCATCCGCCAGGCCAAAGACGAGTGCAGCTTCCACATCTTCTACCAGCTGCTGGGGGGCGCTGGAGAGCAGCTCAAAGGTCAGTGCCCCCAGCAGCTGGAGAGGGTGGGCACGATGTCTCTCGTGGGGGCCCCCTCTGGGGAGGAAGCAAGCAGTGGGGGTGGGCACTGATGTCCGTCAAGCACCCACTTCACGGAGGCTTCGCAGCCCCGGCTCTCACTGCGTCGTGTCGCATGGTGGGTTCTGCTGCGCTCTGGTTCCAGCTCTGTCCCGGGCCTGGCTGGCACCCGCTGTCACAGCCACGCAGCCCCTCCCGCCTGGTGGCTCCTGCTCACACTCGCTTCCGAAGCTCCGGGGGCTTCTCTCTCACGAGGCTCTTCCTCACTCCAGCGGGGTTCCGCACTGACTCCGGCTTTGCTGAGGCTCCTCCTGGTTCCTGACGACGCTGGTTTGTGTTGCTTCCTGGCTCCTGCTGCCTCCTGCTGCCCTCTGCTCTGGCTCCTGGGCCACAGCTCCTGCCCGGGTCCTCCTGCTCCTGCTCCCTGCTCCTCCTGCCCTCTGGCTGCCTAAGCGCCCTCGGCTCCTGTTTGCAGCGGCTGGCACTGCCCTGCGGTTCCCTCTTCTCTTGGCTCCTTCCTCCTGGGGGCTCAGGCCACCTCCTGGCTCCTGCGGCCACATAGCCCCTCCTCACCCGGCTTCCCACCCACTGCAGCCTTTGAGACCGCATGTCCTGGACACAGGCCCCCGCATCCTATGATCTGTGCTCACTCGGGCCTGTAGCCCCACTGCTTCTGCCAACCGGTGGCCCCTGCCTGCTCTGGGCACTTCTAGAGACTCGAAAGTCCCTGTGGAGGGAGCACAGAGGAGTGGTATAGGCTGGGCGGTGGCTCACACCTGCAATCCCAGTACTTTGGGAGGCTGAGGCGGGAGGATTGCTTGAGCCCAGGAATTCAAGTCCAGACTGGGCAGCATAGCAAGACCCCATCTCCATAAAAAAATAATAATAAAAATTAGCTGGGCGTGGTGGCATGCACCTGTAGTCCCAGCTATGGGGGAGGCTGAGGTGGGAGGATTGCTTGAGCCCGGGAGTTGGAAGCTGCAGTGAGGTATGACTGCATCACTGGACTCCAGCCTGGGCAACAGAGCAAGACCCTGTCTCTTAAAAAAAAAAAAAGAGAGTGAGTGGTGGTCTCATGGGCGCTAAACACCCACTCCACCCCCGACTCTTCCCACCACACTTGTGAGTGAAGGCCCCCACCCCCTTGACAGAACAGACGTGGCTTGTCTCGGGATTGCCACTGACGAATCCCAGATGTGAGTCTGACTCCACAGCCTGCCTGTGACCTTGACCCCACTCATTGCCCCTGCAGCTGACCTCCTCCTGGAGCCCTGCTCCCACTACCGCTTCCTGACCAACGGGCCATCATCCTCTCCCGGCCAGGAGCGAGAACTCTTCCAGGAGACGCTGGAGTCGCTGCGGGTCCTGGGATTCACCCACGAGGAAATCATCTGTAAGTGAGTCCCGGGGAGGCCGGGGTGGGGCATGCCGGAGACAGCCAGCGACCTAGCCATTGAGGCCCTGGTCTCTTTGCTCAAGTGTTTATTGAGCACCTACTGGGTGCAGGTACTTGGGCCAGAGCGGGGAATGAGACTCACAGACATCTCTGCCTGGGGGAAGCTGACAAAATAAGAGCCCCCAACCAAGTCAATAAGGAATCACATGGCCTCTTAGAAGGCTGTGAGTACAGTCGGGCACCGTGGTTCACACCTGTAATCCCAGCACTTTGGGAGGCCGAGGCAGGTGGATCACTTGAGATAAAGAGTTCAAGACCAGCCTGGCCAACATGGTGAAACATCGTTTCTACTAAAACTACAAAAAAAAAAAAAAAAAAAAAAAAAAATTATCTGGGTATGGTGGCGCTTGCCTGTGTAATCCCAGCTACTCAGGAGGCAGAGGCATGAGAATCGCTTGAACCTGGGAGGTGAAGGTTGCACTGAGCCAAGATTGCACCACTGCACTCCAGCCTGGGCAACACAGTGAGACTCCATCTCAGAAAAAAGAAAAGAGATCATGAGTGCCATGGAGAAAGATAAGGCAGGGGACAGGGGAGGGAGGGGCACAGCTTTAAAACAGGGGCTCAGGGGAGGATGGACTGAGATGGAGATGTTCAAGCAAAGGCCTGAGGAGGTGAGGGAGTGAGCACTGGAGATGTGGAGGGAGAGCGTTCCTGGCAGAGGGAAGAGCCCGTGCAAAGGCCCTGAGGCAGGGAAGGTGTGGCCTGTCAGAGATTGACCCTGTGGGGGTGGAGCTGCAGAGGAGCCCTAGGAGGTTGTGACTTTGTCCTGGGGCGCTGGGGAGTTGTGGGAGGGCTGGGGGCAGGGACTGGACTAAGTCAGCTCTGGGAGCAAGAAGACCCGTCGGGGGCCATGTGAGGGGCGTGCTGGAGAGGGTGAGGCTGGGACCAGAAGGAGGCTGCTGAGGGTCCACGGAAGGCTCACGACACTGGCCCGGGGCCGCTCAGGTCGGCCCATGCTGCGTAGCTCTGGTTAGTTGCTGTTAAATGCTCAGCTCATCGCCTCTATGCTGGGGTGCTATGCTCCGCCCCGCCTTTTTTTTTTTTTTTTTTTTTTTTTTTGAGATGGAATCTCGCTCTCTCACCCAGATTGGAGTGCAGAGGCGCCATCTCGGCTCACTGCAACCTCCGCCTCCTAGGCTGAAGCGATTCTCCTGCCTCAGCCTCCCAAGTAGCTGAGATTATAGGCGCACGCCATCATGCCCAGCCAATTTTCGTATTCTTTTTTTTTTTTTTTTTTTTGAGACGGAGTTTCGCTCTTGTTACCCAGGCTGGAGTGCAATGGCGCGATCTCGGCTCACCGCAACCTCCACCTCCTGGGTTCAGGCAATTCTCCTGCCTCAGCCTCCTGAGTAGCTGGGATTACAGGCACGCGCCACCATGCCCAGCTAATTTTTTGTATTTTTATTAGAGACGGGGTTTCACCATGTTGAGCAGGATGGTCTCGATCTCTCAACCTCGTGATCCACCCGCCTCGGCCTCCCAAAGTGCTGGGATTACAGGCTTGAGCCACCGCGCCCGGCCTCAATTTTCGTATTCTTAGTAGAGACAGGGTTTCACCATGTTGGCCAGGCTGGTCTCCAACTCCTGACCTCAGGTGACTGGCCCGCCTTGGCCTCTCAAAGTGCTGGGATTCCCGGCATGAGCCACTGCGCCCCTACTTTGTTCACCAAACAGCATGTTTTGACAGCGGCTCTGTTCAGGGAGTCGGCTCCAGGCTTCTCCCCTGGCTCCTGGTGGTTTTCTGGGAATCTTTGGTGTTCCTTGGCTCAGAGTCACATCGCCCGATCTCTGCTTTCGTGTTCACATGGCGGCTTCCTGTGTGTGCATCTGTGTCCAGAATCCCCACTCCTCACACGCATTTTTTTTTTAAGACAAAGTCTCGCTCTGTCGCCCAGGCTGGAGTGCAGTGGCACAATCTGGGCTCACTGCAACTTCCACCTCCCAGGTTCAATTGATTTTGCTGCCTCAACCTCCCTAGTAGCCGGGATCACAGGCACCCACCACCACGCCCAGCTAATTTTTTATATTTTTAGTAGACATGGGATTTCACCATGTTAGCCTGGCTGGTCTCGAACTTCTGACCTCAAGTGCTCCTCCCACCTCAGCCTCCAAAATGCTGGGATTACAGGTGTGAGCCACCGCGCCTGGGCTCTTGCCCGATTCTGGTGTGACTTTATCGTAACTCGGGGCATCTGTAATCACCCTGTTTCCAATGACGTCACATTCTGAGGTCCTGGGGTTTAGATTCCCAGCATACCTTTTAAGGAGGGGGCAGTGTAGACACAATTCGACCCATAACAAGTACATAGGTGGACCTCAGGTTTTTTTTTGCAGGGGGAGGCAACCCCCACCTCCCGGGTTCAAGTGACTCTCCTGCGTCCGCCTCCTGAGTAGCTGGGATTCCAGGCATGAGCCCCCGCACCTGGCCAACTTTGTATTTTTTAGTAGAGACGGGGTTTGTCCATGTTCATCAGGCTGGTCTCAAACTCCCCACCTCAGGTGATCCGCCCACACTGGCCTCCTGGGATTCCAGGCATGAGCTGCTGCCGTGCCTAGCTGACCTCAGTCTTTCCAGAGGCTGCGTAATGTTTCATTGTTTGGATGAACTATGATTCTTTTAACCAAGCCCTCCAAAGAAAGACCTTTAGGTGTGTCCGGGGCGAGCTGGGGCTGCCTCTGGGTCTGATTCTCCTCTGGTCTCTGGCGCTGTGGGAGGCCCCGGGAGCCGTAGTTGGCTCCAGGGCGGGATTGGAAGGGCTGGGAATGGCGCGTAGCTTGGCTGTCTACCCAGGCTGCAAACAGCCGCGCCTTTCGGGGCCTGTTGACACAGGGTCTCAGCCCCCACCACCCCCATGCCGCCGGATTTCCCAACCATGGTTGCATAATTCCACAGCCTGCATGACTCCGCAGCTGGGCAGCTGGCACACACATTCCGATTGTGGCTGCAGCCAGGACCTGAGCCTCCCGGCCTGTCCCCATAGGTCCCGCCTGGCCTCTTGACACCATGAGCTCATATGACCCTCCTGGAAGCTGCCCTGCTGCGTGGCGGGCACTGGCAGCAGCTCTGATTTTTGTAATTCAGAAATAAAAACTCTGCAGCAACCTATGCATGTAGTGACCGCCTGGATATGGCTAAGGGTCTTACTGAGCAAACCAAGCCCCCGCCATTCCCTGGCCTGAGTTTCCCACTGTTAAGCTACTTGTGTCTCCTTCTAGAAAGACACATATTATTTTCCTATAAGAGGAGGCATTCTCTAGTCCCAGGGCTGATGTTCAGCTGTCAACATCACGGCGCTCATAAGAAATGTGAAGCGATTTCTCCATTGGTTCAAAAGTTCTGGCCGGGCGCGGTGGCTTACACCTGTAATCCCAGCACTTTAGGAGGCTGATGCGGGCGGATCGTCTGAGATCAGGAGTTCCAGACCAGTCTGGCCAAAAAGGTGAAGCCCCGTCTCTGCTAAAAGTAAAAAAAATTAGCCAGGGGTGGTGGCACGTGCCTGTAGTTCCAGCTACTCAGGAGGCTGAGGCTGGAGAATTGCTTGAACCTGGGAGGCAGAGGTTGAGGTCAGCCGAGATCGCGCCATTGCACTCCAGCCAGAGCAACAGAGTGAAACTCTGTCTCAAAAAAAAAAAAAAAAGTTCCTGGATGTTGGTTTGTCGGTTGCTCCAGCCAGCCCCGCAACTCCCTACCCTTCTCCTGGGACCCCCTGGAGCCTGGCCCAACACTCTGGCTCAGTTTAGTCAACGAGGCAGTGCTAGTGTTAAACACTCAACTTGGCCGGGCACGGTGGCTCACACCTGTAATCCCAGCACTTTGAGAGGCTGAGACAGATGGATCACCTGAGGTCCGGAGTTCAAGACCAACCTAACCAACATGGAGAAACCCCGTCTCTACTAAAAATACAAAATTAGCTGGGCATGATGACGCATGCCTGTAATTCCAGCTACTCGGGAGGCCGAGGTAGGAGAATCACTTGAATCCAGAAGGCAGAGGTCGTGGTGAGCTGAGATCTTGCCACTGCACTCCAGCCTGGGCAACAAGAGCGAAACTCCATCTCAAAAAAAAAAAAAAAAACAAAAAAAAAAAACAAAACTCAGCTCATCACCGGCTCACTCCTGTAATCCCAACACTTTGGGAGGCCAAGGTGGGAGAATCACTTGAGGCCAGGAGTTTGAGACCAGCCTGGGCAATGTGGTGAGATCCTGTCTCTACTAAAAACTAAGAACAAAAAAAAATTAACCAGGCGTGGTGGTGCACACCTGTAGTTCAGCTACGTGGGAGGCTGAGGTGGGAGGATCGCTTACGTCCAGGAGTCGGAGGCCCCAGTAAGCTATTGCACCGCTGTACTCACAGCTGGATGACAGAATGAGACCTCATCTCAAAAAAGCCAAGAACAAACAAATTACTCAGCTCATCACTCCCACGGAAGGGTGCTGTGGACCCCTCCCCGCTGCCCTGTCGCACTGACTGCTACATTTCGGCCATAGTTCTGTTCCAGAATGTATAGATGGACCTCAGTCCTTGCAGCTGCCTAAGGCTTTGTTGTTTAAATAACAGACCCTTAGGTTGTTTCCATTCCATTACTATTGGAACAATTTAAAAAAAAATGCTAAGCCAGCGTGGCGGCTCAGCCTGTAATCCCAGCACTCTCAGAGGCCAAAGCAGCCAGTTTGCTTGAGGTCAGGAGTTTGAGACCAGCCTGGGCAACATGGATGAAACCCCATCTCTACAAAAAACACAAAAAATTAGCTGGGTGCCAGGCTCAGTGGCTGACTCCTGTAATCCCAGCATTTTGGGAGGCCAAGGTGGGCAGATGACGAGGTCAAGAGATCCAGACCATCCTGGCCAATATGGTCAAACCCTGTCTCTCCTAAAGATACAAAAAGTAGCCGGGCGCGGTGGCTCAAGCCTGTAATCCCAGCACTTTGGGAGGCAGAGGCGGGTGGATCACGAGGTCAAGAGATCGAGACCATCCTGGTCAACATGGTGAAACTCCGTCTCTACTAAAAAAATACAAAAAAATTAGCTGGGCATGGTGGCGCGTGCCTGTAATCCCAGCTACTCAGGAGTCTGAGGCAGGAGAATTGCCTGAACCCAGGAGGCGGAGGTTGCGGTGAGCCGAGATCGTGCCATTGCACTCCAGCCTGGGTAACAAGAGCGAAACTCCGTCTCAAAAAAAAAAAAAAAAAAAAAAAAGATACAAAAAGTAGCCGGGTGTGGTGGCTCACCTGTAGTCCCAGCCACTCAGGAGGCTGGGGCAGGAGAATTGCTTGAACCTGGGAGGCGGAGGTTGCAGTGAGCCGAGATCACAACACTGCACTCCAGCCTGGGTGACAGAGTGAAACCCTGGGTCAAAAAGAAAGAAAAAAGCTGTTGTGAATGTCCTTGTAAGTAGCTTCTTGTGCTCATGTGGGAACAGACCTGTCGGTTCAGTTCTCAGAAATGAAATGCTCACGGCTGGGTGCGGTGGCGCAGGCCTGTAATCTCAGCACTTTGGGAAGCTGAAGCAGATGGATCACGAGTTCAGGAGTTTGAGATCAGCCTGGCCAATATGATGAAACCCTGTCTCTGCTAAGAATACACAAATTAGCCAGGTATGCTGGTGCATGCCTGTAGTCCCAGCTACTTGGGAGGCTGAGGCAGAAGAATCGCTTGAACCCAGGAGGTGGAGGTTGCAGTCAGCCGAGATTGTGCCACTGCACGCCAGCCGGGGTGACAGAGCGAGATTCTGTCTCAAAAAAAAAAAAAAAGGAAAGAAAGAAAGAAATGAAATGAAATGCCAGGTCTAAGGAGATTTGCGATTCTTGTTTGTGTTCAGCATAAAAAAAATGAATCGAACAGCTTCGAGATGTAATTCACATGTCACACAATTCACCTATTTAACCTGTGCAATGCGATAGCACTTTGTGCATTCACAGAGTGGTGCATCTGTCATCACGATCACCTTTAGAACATTTTCCTGTCATCTCTGTCCTTGCGTCCCCAGCCATGCTGCGGATGGTCTCAGCGGTTCTCCAGTTCGGCAACATCGTCCTGAAGAGAGAACGGAACACAGACCAGGCCACCATGCCCGACAACACAGGTGCTGCCCCTGCCTGCCCACCCGAGACCCCGGCCCCCGCCGAGGCGGCACCTAGCCCTCCTGCGCCCTTGTCCCACGTCGAGAGCGTCCCCCTTGCAGCCACACCTGTCTCCCACCCAGGATCACTCTGATTTCCTGCTCTTTGCTGAGTCTCTGCCAAAATAACATCAACCACTCTTTTCCTGATTCTAAAAGTGTGAGCTCTGCTGAAAGTGAACCACACCAGCATGACAGAGGGGAGCGGCAGGAGCCCACCCTCCCAGCACCCCCCACCCTCCCCTCACCCCCCACACACTCCCAGCACCCCCCACCCTCCTCGTACCTCCCCCACCCTCCCCTCACCCCCCCACCCTCCCCTCACTCCCCCTACCCTCCCAGCACCCCCCACCCTCCCCAAACCCTCTCCACCCTCCCAGCACCCCCCTACCCTCACAGCACTCCCTCGCCCTCCCAGAACCCCCACCCTCCCAGCACCCACCCCCAGCAGCCCCCACCCTCCCCTCAACCCCCCTACCCTCCTAGCACCCCCCACCCTCCCCATAACCCCTCCACCCTCCCAGCACCCCTCTACCTTCCCAGCACCCCCCACCCTCCCTGTACCCCCCACCCTCCCCAAACCCTCTCCACCCTCCCAGCACCCCCCAACCTCCCAGCACCCCCCCGACCTGCTCACTGAGGGAGCCACTGTTAGCGTTTGGCATAGCTCCTCTGGCCTCTGCGCTCTGCAGAGATGCACTTCTTTTTGCTTTTCAAGAACAGAATTGGCTAGGCGAGGTGGCTCACGCCTGTAATCCCATCACTTTGGGAGGCTGAGGCAGGCAGATCACCTGAGGTCAGGAGTTCGAGACTAGCCTGGCCAACATGGTGAAACCCTGTCTCTACTAAAAATACAAAAATTAGCGGGTGTGGTGGCACTTGCCTGTAATCCCAGCTACTCAGGAGGCTGAGGCAGGAGAATTGCTCGAACTCAGGAGGCGGAGGTTGCGGTGAGCCGAGATCGCGCCATTGCACTCCAGCCTGGCGACAGAGTTAGACTCCGTGTCAAACAAAGAACAGAATTATAGTCTGAATTCCTTACTTTAAACCAAAATAGAAACAGCTGTATTTCTTTATTATTATAAAATAATGCAAGCTGGAAGGGGGAAACATCTGGCATGACAGAAAAGTAGAAAGGTAGGGAGAAAATTACCCCTAATGACTGGTAATCCCAGCACTTTGGGAGGCCAAGGAGGGTGGATCACTTGAGGCCACGAGTTGGAGACCAGCCTGGCCAACATGGCGAAACTCCTTCCCTACTAAAAATACAAAAATTAACTGGGAATTATGGCAGGCACCTGTAGTCCCAGCTACTCAGGAGACTGAGGCAGGAGAATTGCTTGAACCTGGGAGGCAGAGTTTGCAGTGAGCCGAGATCGCGCCACTGCACTCCAGCCTGGGTGACAAGAGCAAAACTCTGTTTCAAAAAAACAAACAAACAAACAAAAAAAACAAAACAGAACGTTCAGAACGTTCTTCCTGTTGGATGAAGCTGGGTCCGTCTAACCGGTCCCCGCTTGCTGGACCCTCAGGTTGTTTTCGGGCTCTCTCTGATTGTAAACAACGCTGCAATGAACATCCTCGTGGGGCAGTCTTTGTCCACATCCAGGGTTATTTTGCCAGTGCTGGTTTCTGGAAAGGCACTAGTTGGGCAGAGAATGTCCACATTTTTGGGACTTGTAATGCATCCGCTGGGAAAGGCGGGACTCGCCTTCTGCTCCCCCCGACAGTGGGGAAGCGGTGGCCTCTCCCGTGCTGGGCAGCAAACCCCTCTTCCCAGTGCTGATGGGATCTTGGTGCCTCTCGCCCTCAGCTGCACAGAAGCTCTGCCACCTCTTGGGACTGGGGGTGACGGATTTCTCCCGAGCCTTGCTCACGCCTCGCATCAAAGTTGGCCGAGACTACGTGCAGAAAGCCCAGACTAAGGAACAGGTAGGCGGGCTGGCAGCGGGCAGGCGCAGGAAGAGCCGGGCACCCCCATCCTGGGTCTTTCAACAGCAGGCACCGTTTTTCCCACCACTTGACAGACTTTTGCTGAGTGCCCTCTCCGTTACCCGTGCTGGTCTAGGTGCCAAGAATAAAAGCAGTTGTCCCGCAGGGACCTCAAGTTATAGTAAGGAAATGGTAATAATAAGAGAGAAACAGGACGTGGCTAGGAGTGGTGGCTCAGGCCTGGAATCCCAGCACTCTGGGAGGTCAAGGTGGGAGGATTACCTGAGCCCAGGAGTGTGAGGCTGCAGTGAGCCGTGATGGCGCCATTGCACTCCAGCCTGGGTGACAGAGTGAGGCGCTGTCTCAAAAATAAAATAAAATAAAAATGGAAGGAGATCAGGTCAGTGAGGCTGAAGAGCAAGGGAGAGAGGGTGGTTGAATCCACAGTCAGAAATGTCAGTAAGGGACAGATCATGCAAGGTCTTAGGGGCCCCAGTAAGGAGGTGAGTTTTATTCAACGAACATAGGAGGCCAGTGAGGTTTTAAGGCAGGGAGTGACTTGATTCAGTTTGTCTTTTGTAGAAAGATCCCCCTGGCTGCCGCGTGCAGAATTGGGCTCAGGGACGCAGGGAGAGACGGGGATGCCTAAGGAGGCTGCAGCCAGAGTCCTGGCCTCAGGGGGCTCACACCAGGGTGGTGGCAGGGAGGGTGGAGTGGGGGAACACAGGCCAGGGAGGGTTTTGGAACCCAGCTTTTGGGATCCAGCTTTTTGAGGCCTCTGCTGGCCCCAGGCTGGGCAGTGAGGTACCTGGATGACGTATTCGCTGTCGGGGGGATGAGGAGTTTGGGTTTCTAACTCGATTGCACTGACCCAGGTTCAATCTCAGCTGGGGCACTGTTGCTCGTTCCCCCTTTGCAGAGGAGAAAATGGAGGCACAGAGAGGTTTATTCACATGCCTGAGGTCACACAGCCCCTACATGGCAGAGCTAGGTTCAAACCCAGGCCGTCCAGCTCCAGAGTCCGTGCCCTTAACCACTGTGTGGGGAGGATTCCAGGGCTAACACACCCAAGCCCTTCACATAGAACCTGGCACACAGTAGGACTTCAGTCATGTCTGCCTGTTGTTCATGGTTGTTCTTGATGGTATTTATGGTCGGGAAGCGGGGAGGTGACATTAAGGGGGACGAGCTGGGGCCTTCCCCCGTCCACCCCCGACGTCTTTGAGTCTGCTGATACGCAGGCTGTGCCCTCACCACGAGCCCTGCCCCGCAGGCTGACTTCGCGCTGGAGGCCCTGGCCAAGGCCACCTACGAGCGCCTCTTCCGCTGGCTGGTTCTGCGCCTCAACCGGGCCTTGGACCGCAGCCCCCGCCAAGGCGCCTCCTTCCTGGGCATCCTGGACATCGCGGGTTTTGAGATCTTCCAGGTCCGCCCTTGTGCTGGGAGGGGGATGTGGACTTCCCCACGCCAGACCTGGTCCTTGCTGAAGCTCTGGGTCTCTCCCCTGCTCTCTGGTCTCTGTCCCCCTCTCTCTCTGGGTCTCTGTCCCCCTCTCTCTCTGGGTCTCTGTCCCCCCTTCTCTCTGGGTCTCTGTCCCCCTCTCTCTCTCTGGGTCTCTGTCCCTCTCTCCCTCTCTCCCTCTGGGTCTCTGTCTCCCTCCCTCTCTGGGTCTCTGCCGTCTGTCTTGGGTCTCTGTCCCTGTCTCTGTGTCTCTGTTCCATCTCTGGGTGTCTGTTCCCCCCCATCCTCCCGGCTCCTGTGTCCTGTGTCCCTGCAGCTGAACTCCTTCGAGCAGCTGTGCATCAACTACACCAACGAGAAGCTGCAGCAGCTCTTCAACCACACCATGTTCGTGCTGGAGCAGGAGGAGTACCAGCGCGAGGGCATCCCCTGGACCTTCCTCGACTTCGGCCTCGACCTGCAGCCCTGCATCGACCTCATCGAGCGGCCGGTGAGCCCCGGGCCCCTCCCAGCCCACGCGCGGGGCTCAGGTCCGTCTCCCCCGGCATCTGCACGGCCACAGTCCGGCTCCTCCCCCACTGGGCCCCAGGATGCCCTGTGGGTTCCGTGGGGAAGGTGACAGCACCCGCTTCCTCGATCATTTGTGACCCTAGATGATGAGGACCCAGAACACGCCTGCTACAGGGCCTGGCTCGTGATCAGGGCTCTTGCCGTAACTATCGTTCTTATGTTTGAAAAAGAGGTTTAACGGACTCGCGGTTCCGTGTGGCTGGGGCGGCCTCACGATCGTGGCGGCAGGCAAGAGAGTGAGAACCAAGCGAAAGGGGTTTCCCCTTATGAAAACATCAGAGCTCGTGAGATTTACTCACTACCATGAGAACAGCATGGGGAAACTGCCCCCATGATTCAATGACCTCCCACCGGGTCCCCCCCACAACACGTGAGAATGATGGGAGCTACCATTCAAGATGAGATTTGGGTGGGGACACAGCCAAACCGTATCGGTTTAGATGCACAGGCCGTGAAAACCGTCCTAGAATGAACAGCTCACGATGTGGCTCTCCCTGTCACTATTGTTCTCGTGTTTCTTTTTATGTCCGAGCGTGACTTATAAGAGCTAAAAATCAGCAGCCACCCGAGTGTCCAATATTAGGGGATCTGACTTACTCTCCCCCTGCTGTTGATGGCCAGGCCAACCCCCCTGGACTCCTGGCCCTGCTGGATGAGGAGTGCTGGTTCCCGAAGGCCACAGATAAGTCGTTTGTAGAGAAGGTAGCCCAGGAGCAGGGCGGCCACCCCAAGTTCCAGCGGCCGAGGCACCTGCGGGATCAGGCCGACTTCAGCGTTCTGCACTATGCGGGCAAGGTAGGGGCAGGGGCCAGCTTTGGGGCATGTGGGTGGGAGTGGGGATCAAGGGATCTCCACTGGCTACAGATGAGGGGAGGGTGCAAAGGGAAAACGGGCCTCCTGAGGTCCGAACAAACAGAGCAGGGGCCAGGAGGATCCAGGGAGCAGCAAGGACTCTGTCCGATAGTGTCAGCAAAAACTTCCTCAAAGAGGGGATATTTGCAGTGGGTTTCGAGGGATGAGTAGGCGTTCATCAAGAGGCGATCTGTGTGCATTTTTCAGCAGGGCCATTTGTGTGCCCAGCTCCATGCTGAGCAAAGCTGGATACACAGATCAGACGTGGTTTCTGTCCTCACAAAGATGCCTGTCTGGGAGGGAGGCGAGTGCAGACTGTGAGGACATAAGGTCAATAGGTGTTTGAGTGGAAGCCGCTAAGGGTAACGTCAGAGCCCAGGAGAGAAACAGCAGGGAAGCCTTCACAGAAGAGAATCTGCTCAATCTCAAATCCGCGTCAAGAGTCAGGAAACATTTTCTGTTAAGGGTCAGACAGTAAGTTGTTTCATTTTGTGGGCCAGACGTCTCTGCCACAGCTATGCAATTCTGTCACGGTCGCACAAAAAAAAGCCACAGATAATACATAAGTATCTTCAAGCCCCCGGGGCAGAAGAAAGAAGAAACAGACTGAGATACAGTTTTGGAGGGCTTTCCTGCCCCAACAAGACCCCCATGAGTTAGACAATGAGATATAAATAAAGGTTCTATTCCAACAAAACTTTTTTTTTTTTTTTTTTTTTTTGAGACAGTCTCCCTCTGTCGCCCAGGCTGGAGTGCAGTGGCACGAACGTGGCTCACTGCAACCTCCGCCTACTGGGTTCACCCAGTTCTCCTGCCTCAGCCTCCCAAGTAGCTGGGATTACAGGCATCTGCCACCATACCCAGCTAATTTCAATTTTGCATTTTTAGTAGAGATGGGGTTTCACCATGTTGGCCAGGCTGGTCTTGAGCTCCTGACCTCAGGTATCTACCCACCTTGGCCCCCTAAATTGCTGGGATCACAGGCGTGAGCCACCACGTCCGGCCGTATTCCAATAAAAGTGTTTGCAAAAAAAAGGTGGCAGCCTGGATTTTGCCCATGAGCCATAGTTTGCTGATCCCTGGTTTTGATGATGTGGACCGGGCAGACCCAGAGGATGGGGGAAGGGTGGGAAGGGCTCTCCAGGCACAGATAACAACATACACACTGGCTGGGAGGCAGGAGAGTCGACTTTTCTTTTTTTTTTTTTTGAGATGGAGTTTCACTCTTTTTTTTTTTTTTTTTTTGAGGCGGAGTTTAGCTCTTGTTACCCAGGCTGGAGTGCAATGGCGCGATCTCGGCTCACCGCAACCTCCGCCTCCTGGGTTCAGGCAATTCTCCTGCCTCAGCCTCCCGAGTAGCTGGGATTACAGGCATGCGCCACGATGCCCAGCTAATTTTTGTATTTTTAGTGGAGACGGGGTTTCACCATGTTGACCAGGATGGTCTCGATCTCTCGACCTCGTGATCCACCCGCCTCGGCCTCCCAAAGTGCTGGGATTACAGGCTTGAGCCACCGCGCCCGGCTCTTTTTTTTTTTTTTTTTTTTTTTTCAAAGACTGCGTTTCACCATGTTGGTCAGGCTGGTCTTGAACTCCTGACCTCAGGTGATCCACCTGCCTTGGCCTCCAAAGTGCTTGGATTACAGGCATGAGCCACCACGCCCGGCCTGGAGTTTCACTCTTGTTGCCCAGACTGGAATGCAATGGCATCATCTCAGCTCACCACAACCTCTGCCTCCTGGGTTCAAGCGATTGTCCTGCCTCAGCCTCCCAGCTAGCTGGGATGACAGGCATGCACCACCACACCTGGCTAATTTTGAGTTTTTAGTAGAGGGGGGATTTCTCCATGTTGGCCAGGCCGGTCTCGAACTCCTGACCTCAGGTGATCCACCCACCACAGCCTCCAAAGTGCTGGGATTACAGGCGTGAGCTGCCGCGCCCGGCCGAGATTCCACGTGTTCTGTGTGTAGCTGTCAGTTTCTTGCCCAGACATACTTCAGAACTTCCCCTGCACCCAGCCCTCTGCTGGGCTGTGAGTCAGACCCTAGCCCTGCCCTCAGGGGGCCCCTGGCTGGTGGGGGCACATATGCAGAGAATTGTAGTGGCCGAGATCGTGACTCCGTGGAGCCCCAAAGCAAAGCCCTGAGTACCCGAAGGAGCCAGGGGTAAAACACCAATGTGGGAATCAGCTCGTGTGTTTGAGGAACAGTGAGGAGGCCACGGTGGCTGGAGCGGAATGAAGAGGAAGCACGTGGTGGTGGCGGCGAGGTCACCAGAGGTGCAGGGGGCATAGGGGGAAGGAGAGAGAAGGGCGCAGTTCAGAATACGGACACAAGGTGGCACCAGTGCTCTCTTGTCCATGGTGAGCTTCAGAGCTGGGAGTCTCAGAGCTTCTGGAAGGCTCCTTAGGAAATCCAGAGAATGTCCGAGCCTGCAAGTCATTGCCCTCCTCTGCCTGACTTCATTCAGGTTGACTACAAGGCCAATGAGTGGCTGATGAAAAACATGGACCCTCTGAATGACAGCGTTGCAGCCCTGCTTCACCAGAGCACGGACCGGCTGACCGCGGAGATCTGGAAAGATGGTGAGGGCCCGTCTCCCTGGCCTCGGCCCTGGGGGCCTGTGCAGCCGTTCACCCAACCCAGGGTGTGAGCACCTTTGTTTCAGAGGCTGAGGCCTGAACTGAGTTTTCTGCTCAGACCCAGAACAGCCAGTGTCACAAATCATATTTCAAAGCAGTGATGGATGGATCCATAGATTAATTGATTGACTGATTGATTTGATTGACCAGACAGCATCCTTCTCAAGGATAAAACACTCCCCCTTCATCAGAAACAAGACAAAGATGCCCACTAACACTGCTGTGAAACATTGGTTTTTTTTGGCAATACTAGCCTATGCAATCAGACCAGAAAAAAAAAATATATATATATATACACACACACACACACACAAACACACACACACACACACACACACACACATATATATATATATATCAAAAAGGAAGCGGGAAACTTATTATTTGTAGATGGCGTGTGTTCCCTAAAAAATTAAGAGATTCTTCCTGGATGTCAGATGGAAAAAAAAATTTAATTAAGAGATTCAGCCAGGCGTGGTGGCTCATGCCTAAAACCCCAGCACTTTGGGAGGCCAGGGTGAGTAGATCATTTGAGGTCAGGAGTTCAAGACCAGCCTGGCCAACTTGGTGAAACCCTGTCTCTACTAAAAATACAAGCATTAGCTGGGTGTGGTGGTACACGCCTGCAGTCTCAGCTACTCAGGAGGCTGAGGCAGGAGAATCACTTGAACCTGGGAGGTGGAGGTTACAGTGAGCCAAGGTTGTGCCACCGCACTCCAGCCTGGGTGACAAAGCAAGACTTCATCTCACAAAAAAAAAAAAAAAAAAAAAAAAAAGGTTCTACTGAAAAATAACTTATAACAACAGGAGAGCAGAGATGGTGAAGTTTTGCAGGTTAGCCAACTTTTAGGCTTTGCTTTCTTTGTTTTTTTACAAAGTTCCCTTCAAGGCCCCGGGAAGAGGAAAGGAAAGACAGACTGAGATACAGTTTTGGAGGACTTTCCTGCCCCCAAAAGGCCCCCATGAGTTTGACTGTCTTTTTGGATTGACGTTTCTCGGGGGCATAGGCAGAGATACCAAACGCTCTGTGGTCAGACTCTGACCTTTTCCCAGCTTTTTCTGCCACCACCACCCCCATCCTCCGAGGAGGTTGGATAAATGGTTTTAGAAAGCTGGCAGAACTAGCATCTTGTTTTTTTTTTTTTTCCCAGATCTCAAGTTTCTGGCATTTTTTGTCGGTTGGCATTAATCTTTTATTGATGTGAAAAGGTAGCTGTAGAAATACCAGCCCATGCAGTTTGGTAAGAAAACAAAATGAGACAGATGAGTGGTTCCCAAGACAAACTCACAGAGCAAAGGAGCATGGGGGGGCCTTGGTCTCGTGAGCTGCTGCTAGAAAGACAGATTTGATTTTTGCGTCTCACATAATATTTACACAACAGGGACTGGAAAGCAGGGTTCGATGTTCAGGAGCAGAATCAGATTATGCCGTGAGAATCATCTCCAGGCTGAAAATCTGCTGCCCTTTTAAAAAACTTGTGCTGTCATCGGGTGCAGTGGCTCACGCCTATAATCCCTGCACTTTGGGAGGCCAAGGCGGGTGGATCACCTGAGGGCAGGAGTTTGAGACCAGCCTGACCAACATGGTGAAACCCCGTCTCTCCCAAAAACGTGAAAATTAGCCAGGCGTGGCAGGTGCCTGTAATCCCAGCTACTTAGGAGGCTGAGGCAGGAGAATCGCTTGAACCCGGGAGGCAGAGGTTGTGGTAAGCCAAGATCACACCACTGCATTCCAGCCTGGGCAACAAGAGTGAAACTCCATCTCAAAAAAAAATTTGTATGTGCCATCTTTATAAACACATGATTATCCACAGTGAGCCCCCATTTGTCCCACTGTGTGTGCCTGACTCTTAGAGCTGCCAAACCTCCTGCATCCTGGACTTGAAGCTGCCATTACGTCGCTTCCTCCATAATCTCCCTGAACCAAGCTAGTCGCAAGGTCTTCCCAGATTCAGGGAGCTGCAAGTCACAGGCAAAGGGTGTGAATATAGGGAAGAGTGTATTGCTGTGTTAATACTATTACCCCATTATGCCAATAAGGAAACTAAAGCACAGAGAGGTTAAGTAACTTGCTTAGGTCACACAGCCAGTAAACGGCAGGAAGAATCGGGGCCATTTTTGCCCCCTCTCTACCACAGCTCCCTTGAGCCCAGAGTTGGACTCCCAGTACCCTGACAGCCCAGGGAAAAAGGTAAATGGGATTAGCTCTCCTCTGGGAAATAAAAACAACAAATGGCTGGGAGCATCAAGTTTGTTCTTGAGCTTCCCGGCAGCCAGAGCAAAAAGGGCTACCTAGTAAAACAGAAACAACCTCTAGAGGGAGAGATTTTCTATTCCTTGCACTGCCTTCTGACAGAGGACACTTGTCCTTTTGGCCAACAGTGTGTGGATACAGAGATGAACAGGAGTTTGGAAGTTTGTGGCCAACATTCGGGTTTTCCCTCTTGCTTTGCTCTGTGCTGTTGACTAATAACCCTCTCCTCTTTTTCTCCCCGCCGCCTCCTCTCCTTCCCGTCTTTCCATGCATCTCTCCCCGCCATCTCTCTGCCATCTGCCCTCCATCCACCCACACACCTGTCCTCACTCCCCAGAACACGGGGGCTTCCAGCAGTTCGCTTTCCTGGGCTCCTTCCCACCGTCACCCCCAGGATCTGCAGGGAAGTGCAGCTCTGCTGTTTCTCCGCCAGGGGGTGGGTGTCTCTGTGCGTCATGGTGAGGCTTGCTGGAGGAGGAGGGTGGACTTGTTGGGCTGGGGACCTGGTTTCGAACATCTGTCCCCTCTCCTCTCACTGTGGAGGTCTCTCACTCTCCCTCTGCCTCCTCGTTGGCTCCCTCAGAAGTTTCCAGACGGTAGCAGCAGAACGCTTTCTTCTAACTAAACTGCATGTTAAAGTACAAACAAGTGCGATGGTACCAGCTGGCGTTTCTCGACCACTTACGATTTCGCCATTTGAAGCCCCTTTAGATGTATCGACACCTCACGTGTATAATGGGGTGATAGTACTAATGCCTCATGAGGCAGGTATTAATACTATTACCCCATTATGCCAATAAGGAAACTAAAGCACAGAGAGGTTAAGTAACTTGCTTAGGTCACACAGCTAGTAAGTGGCAGAGCTGGGATTTGAACCCAGGACACCAGATTCCAGAATTTTAGCTCTTATCTGTGCTACGAGGACTTCATAAATGATAACTGTCGCTTTGAAAATGACAGGGAGTATGGGGTAGGGGGACAGTCAAACCGGGGGAGGAAAACGTCACATTTGCGCCCCTGCCCCAAGCACAGATCATGTAGTTGATGGCTGACGGCCCTTGAATGGGATGCGTTTTGCAGGACATCAGATTCTGCCCTAGCTGTGGGTTCCTGAGGGACCTGGCATGATTCAGTACATAGAATTTGGGGCCAGGTGCATTGGGTCGCCCCAATAATCCCAGTACTTTGGGAGGCCAAGGTGAGAGGATTGCTAAGGCCAAGAGTTTGAGACCAGCCTGAGCAACACAGGAAGACCCCATCTCTACAAAATAAATTTAAAAATTAGTGGGCACGGTGGTGTGCGCCTGTAGTCCCAACTACTTGGGAGGCTGAGGTAGGAAGATCCCTTGAACCGAGGAAGTGGAGCCTGCAGTGAACACTCCACTGCACTCCAGCCTGGGTGACAGTAAGCCCGTGTCTCAGAAAACAAACAAAACAGAATTTGAGACACTACGGATGGAAGGAGTGGATATTTTTCACTACCTGAAGTCACACCACTAAGTGGCAATATACAAAATAGAATCTCTATCTTTTTATCTTTTTTTTTTTTTTTTTTTTTTTTTTGGAGACAGAGTCTTCCTCCGTAGCCCAGGCTGCAGTGCAGTGGCGCGATCCTCCTCCCAGGTTCAAGTGATTCTCCTGCCTCAGCCTCCCAAATCGTTGGGACTACAGGCACGCGCCACTATACCCAGTTAATTTTTTGTATTTTTAGTAGAGATGGGATTTCACCATGTTGTCCAGGCTGATCTCAAACTCCTGACCTCAGGTGATCCACCCACCTCAGCCTCCCAAAGTGCTGGGAGCCACCACACCCAGTCAAGAAAACAGAATCTCTATGAAATCAGGCGCTTCTGGAACAATGGTTAACATAGAGACAGTTTGCCCTGTTTCAAATATTGCATATAATGCAAGAATTTATTACATCTTTTAATGTGTTTCAGATTCCTAAAATGCAACTGCAGTGGTTATCACTGTTTTCTCTCTGTGTGCCTCAGTTCCCAAATCTGTAAAATGGGAATGATTTTTACAGGCTCATAAAACCATTGACGTAAATTGCTTTGAGCAATACCTGGCAGAATATCTATGCTAAATAAGCAATTGCCGCTACTGTCATCATTTATCATTAAGGCAAACAAAGATCATGTCCTTCAAAAGAAGAAGAGTCGGCCGGGCGCGGTGGCTCAAGCCTGTAATCCCAGCACTTTGGGAGGCCGAGGCGGGTGGATCACGAGGTCAAGAGATCGAGACCGGCCGGGCGCGGTGGCTCAAGCCTGTAATCCCAGCACTTTGGGAGGCCCAGGCGGGTGGATCACAAGGTTGAGAGATCGAGACCATCCTGGTCAACATGGTGAAACCCCGTCTCTACTAAAAGTGCAAAAAAATTAGCTGGGCATGGTGGCACGTGCCTGTAATCCCAGCTACTCCGGAGGCTGAGGCAGGAGAATTGCCTGAACCCAGGAGGCGGAGGTTGCGGTGAGCCGAGATCGCGCCATTGCACTCCAGCCTGGGTAACAAGAGCGAAACTCCGTCTCAAAAAAAAAAAAAAAAAAAAAAAAAAGAAGAAGAGTCAAAGACCAGGGTTTGAGAGGAGTCTTACTGTCTGAGTTCTAATCTTGGGTCTTCAGTTTCTCAGCTGTGTGACCTTAAGCACATTCTCCCACCCTTTGGAGCCTAAGTATGTCTGTCTGTCCAATGGAGCTGATAATGTCTACCATAGAGGCTGTGTGAGGTCCTTCATATGTAAAGTGCAGTTCTGATAAATGATAAGACCCTTGACCTTCAGCCCAGGTCCCTAAAACTGACCCCTGACCTCCTTCTCTCTCTCTCTGCATCTCCATCTGACAGTGGAGGGCATCGTGGGGCTGGAACAGGTGAGCAGCCTGGGCGATGGTCCCCCGGGTGGTCGCCCCCGTCGGGGTATGTTCCGGACAGTGGGACAGCTCTACAAGGAGTCCCTGAGCCGCCTCATGGCCACACTCAGCAACACCAATCCCAGTTTTGTCCGCTGCATTGTGCCCAACCACGAGAAGAGGGTGAGTGACCCAGCCTGGGGACACAGGAGTGGCTGTGACTCAGCCTGAGGACGGAGGGGTGGCTGTGGCCGTGGGTTAAAGCTTGGCTGCTGGACTTGGCTGGAGCCACATCTGATTTGAGGACCCTCTCGGACTGGCTGTGTGGCTTTGAGCAAATTGCTCTGTTTCCAGACTCAGGGCCCTGTTCGAAAAATTCATCCATTCATATGACTTAAATGTATTCAGCACCTACCGAGCTGGGAACAGGGAGCATTGGAGAGAAATGCACAGCCAACTCCTGGTCTCAGGGAGCTCATAGTCTGATGGGGGGGGGGGCACAGACACTCATCTGACCACCCAAAATGAATGTCCAGTTGAATCTGTAGGGGTGGAAAGTGTCATATAGGGCTTGATCTGGTCAGTGAAGTCCGGGAAGGCTCCCTGGAGCAGGTGATGACTGAGCCCTGGAGGGTAAGTCGTATCCCAGGCAGAGAAGAGTTTGTGCAAAGGCCCAGTGGGAGTTTGGAGCATACGAGGTCCAAGGGATAGAAGAAGGCCATCAGGGCTGGGACTGTGGCATAGGTGTGACAAGACCATGGCCGGCCTCAGTGGCCAGATTTTCATGTTGAGAAAATCAGAGAATGGGCCCTACAGAGAACGGCTGATGCGAATGGAAAACAACATCGTGTTTGCCATGTTGCCCAGGCTGCCCTCGAACTCCTGAGCTCAAGCAACCCACCCTCCTTGTCTTTCCAAAGTGCTGGGATTACAGGTGTTAGCCAGCACACCCAGCCTGAGATCCCGCCTTTTTATCAAATCTGAGGCAAGTGTTCCCTCCTCTAGCGTCTCTGAAGTCAAGGTGCAGCTGACGGTCAGTGGCGTGTCGGGGTTTAATTGACAGGCTTTTCCCGTTCCTGCTGGCATATTTAATGACAGCATGTGCCATTCGAATTTTTGTACTATTTAGATTTTTGCCATTTAGGTATTACTGTTGAAAAGAAAGGCTGGGCACAGTGGCTCATGTCTGTAATCCCAGCACTTTGGGAAGCCAAGGTGGGTGAATCACCTGAAGTCAGGAGTTTGAGACCAGCCTGGCCAAGATGGTGAAACCCCATCTCCACTAAAAATACAAAAATTGGCCACACGTGGTGGCGTGCGCCTGTCATCCCAGCTATTCAGGAGGCTGAGACAGGAGAATTGCTTGAACCCGGGAGATGGAGGTTGCAGTGAGCCAAGATTGTGCCACTGCACTCCAGCCTGGGCGACAAAGAATGAAACTCCATCAATAATAAAAAAGAAAGCAAGCTAGAAAAAAGTGAGAGGTGGGGGGTGGGGGGAGAGAAAGAAAGAGGGAGGGAGGGCGGGAGGGAAAGAGGGAAACAGGGAAAGGGAAAAGGTGGTCTGGCACGGTGGCTTGTGCCTGTAATCCCAGCACTTTGAGAGGTTGAGGTAGGAGGACTGCTCCAGCCCAGGAGTTCAAGACCAGCCTGGGCAATGGTGAAACCCCATCTCCAAATCAAACAACAACAAAAAAGTACAAAAAATTAGTTGGGCATGGTGGGGTGTGCTTGTGGTCCAAGTGAAATGGGAGCGGAGGTGGGAGGATCACCTGAGCCTAAAAATGGGCCGGGCGTGGTGGCTCACGCCTGTAATCCCAGCACTTTGGGAGGCTGAGGCAGATCTCGGACTCCTGAGGTCAGGAGCTTGAGACCAGCTTTGCCATCATGGCGAAACCCCCATCTCTACTCAAAATACAAAAATTAGCCGGGCGTGGTGGCGGGCGCCTGTCATCCCAGCTACTCGGGAGGCTGAGGCAGGAGAATCACTTGAACCCGGGGAGGCGGAGGTTGCCGTAAGCTGAAATTGTGCCACTGCACTCCAGCCTGGGCGAGAGTGAGACTCCGTCTCAAAAAACAAAGGAAAAAAGAAAAAAAAAAAAAAAAAAAGAGTCAGCAGCCTTGGACACATATCAGCTTCCCAGGAGGCCTTTTGGCGGCTCTCCGGTGTGCAAATCCCACCCACGTGCCTCCCTGCGGGTCTTTTCTCCTGAGCACTGAGTAGTTCTTCATTCGAGACGGCTTCCCCTATGGCACTGTCAGGTTCTCCCGCTGGACTCCCGGTTCCCCAGGGGCTCAGCACTGCTGTCTTCCCAGGGCCCAGAACGGTGTCTGGCACCCAGTAGGTGCTCAGTAAATGGCAGGTTGAAAACACAGGAAATTGCCAAGCTTGGCCGTTTGGCGCCCCCGTGTGGCTGCCGCTGACCCCCCGCGTGTCCGTCCGCTCCCCGCAGGCCGGGAAGCTGGAGCCGCGGCTGGTGCTGGACCAGCTTCGCTGCAACGGCGTCCTGGAGGGCATCCGCATCTGTCGCCAGGGCTTCCCCAACCGCATCCTCTTCCAGGAGTTCCGGCAGCGGTGAGCCAGAGCGGGGGTGCTGGGTGGGAAGCGGGTTTGGAAGCCAACACACACCTGCATTCAGGTCTCCAACCTCTCCTGCTCCTTCTGAGCCCGGGAGGTTGAGACAGATGACTCACTTGGCTGAACCTCAGTTTACTCATCTGCGGTAATGGGAGAACAATACCCCCATTTGATGCATTTCTGAGAGAAAGCACACAGAGCTCTATGGGCATCTGGGGTGCATTGCTGCTGCCGTTTACGGTAGTGGTCCCCAGACAATGAAAGTGAAATCTCTGCTTGGTGTCGCACATCTGCACGTCTTTAAACGTGAAGTAGAAGTCCAGGCGCGGTGGCTCACGTATGTAATCCCAGCACTTTGGGAGGCCCAGGCAGGTGGATCACCTGAGGTCACGAGTTCGAGACCAGCCTGGCCAACATGGTGAACCCTCGTCTTTACTAAAAATAGAAAAAATGAGCCGGGTGTGGTGGTGGGCTTCAGTCATCCCAGCTACTTGGGAGGCTGAGGCAGAAGAATCACTTGAACTCGGGAGGCAGAGGTTGCAGTGAGCCAAGACTGAGTCATGACACTCCAGCCTGGGCAACAGACTGAGACTCTGTCTCAGGAAAAAAAAAAAAAAAAAAAAAAAGTAGAATAGGGCAGAACAGAAAATACCAGGACCTAATGAGCAGGTAATACAGCAAATATTAAAAAAAGGGCTTCGCACGAGCTGCATAGAGCAGCACTGTCCTTTAGAAGTAGAAAGGAAGCCTTGTACACAATCAAAAACGTTCCAATAGCGACACTTTTCAAAGTGAAAAAAAGATGAAATTAATTTTACAAGGTATTTTACTAAAGCCAATACATCCAAAATATTGGCCGGGCGCGGTGGCTCACGCCTGTAATCCCAGCACTTTGGGAGGCCGAGGCAGGTGGATCACTTCAGGTCGGGAGTTTGAGACCACCCTGACCGACAGGGTGAAACCTGTACTAAAAATACAAAAATGAGCCGGGCGTGGTGGTGCACACTCCTGTAATCCCAGCTGCTCAGGAGGCTGAGGCAGGAGAATGGCTTGAACCCGGGAGGCAGAGGTTGCAGTGAGGCAAAGTCATGTCACTCAAAACAAAACAAAACACTGAAGCGGTGGATCGTCTGCGACTGTCCTTGTTGGTGGCATGATGAGTTTTGTGACTGTCCTTGTCATGGTTACCGCTGTTCTGCTGCGTGTCACTCTGAGCCCCGTGCCTGGACCGCAGCAGGCACAAGGTGGGAGTGTCCCGTAACTCTCCTCCCCACCCTCCCTGCTTCTTGCAGGTACGAGATCCTGACGCCCAACGCCATCCCCAAGGGCTTCATGGACGGGAAGCAGGCCTGCGAAAAGATGGTGGGTGGGCAGAGCCTGGTGTGTGTGTGCAGGAGCCCAGGTCGTGGGGGAGTGGGGGCTAGGGTCTCCGCTTCATTGTCCCTCCTCATTACCTCTCCCTATAACCCCCACTACCTACCCCCGCTTCCCCATCATCCATCACCACCCTCCCACACCACTCCCCTCCCCAACCATCCCTCCCCATCACCCCTCCCTATCACTCCCCTCCCCCACCACCCCTCCCCATCACTCCCCTCCCCCATCACTCCCTCCCCATCACTCCCCTGCCCCATCACCCCCTCTCCCCAATCACCACCCCTTCCCACCACTCTCCCTCATCACCACCCCCCATTACCCCTCATCACTCCCCTCCCCCATCACCCCCTCCACATTACCCCTCCCCCATAACTCCCCTCCCCCATCACCCCCTCTCCCCAATCACCACCCCTTCCCACCACTCTCCCTCATCACCACCCCCCATTACCCCTCATCACTCCCCTCCCCATCGCTCCCCTCCCCATCACTCCCCTTCCCATCACTCCCCTTCCCATCACTCCCCTCCCCATCACTCCCCTCCCCCATCTCTCCCTTCCCCATCACTCCCCTCCCCCATCTCTCCCCTCCCCCATCACCCCCTCTCCCCAATCACCACCCCTTCCCACCACTCTCCCTCATCACCACCCCCCATTACCCCTCATCACTCCCCTCCCCCATCACCCCTCCACATTACCCCTCCCCCATAACTCCCCTCCCCCATAACTCCCCTCCCCCATCACCCCCTCTCCCCAATCACCACCCCTTCCCACCACTCTCCCTCATCACCACCCCCCCGTTACCCCCCATCACTTCCCCTTCCCCATCACCCCCTCCATTACTCTCCTCTCCATCATCACCCCTCTCCCACCCCTCACAGATCCAGGCACTGGAACTGGACCCCAACCTCTATCGCGTGGGACAGAGCAAGATCTTCTTCCGGGCTGGGGTCCTGGCCCAGCTGGAAGAGGAGCGAGATCTGAAGGTCACCGACATCATCGTGTCCTTCCAGGCAGCTGCCCGGGGATACCTGGCTCGCAGGTGGGGTGGGGGCTACGCTTCTCCCGGGGTCCCTTTGGCCGAGGCTGGGTCAGGGAGGGGTGGCCACACAGCTCTAGGCATCAGGGCCTCTGGGATGGGTGCAGGGCTGACGAGCAGGCGGGTGGAGCCGCCGGGTGCCCAGGCTTCTTGGTTGGGCAGGCCCTGTGGAGAGTAAGACTGCAACACAGAGGCTAGACTCGGCCATCGGGTGACCGGCTGTCCTAGTGGGCCTGGGACGGGTTTCCCAGGGTGCAGGACTTCCAGAGACAGCCCAGGGCAATCCGGGTCAAGCTGTCTGCTCTCCTGCTTATTTATTTATTTTGAGACAGAGTCTTGCTCTGTTGCTCAGGCTAGAGTTCAGTGGTGAAATTT
This sequence comes from Saimiri boliviensis, assembly GCF_048565385.1. Taxonomy (NCBI): domain Eukaryota; kingdom Metazoa; phylum Chordata; class Mammalia; order Primates; family Cebidae; genus Saimiri; species Saimiri boliviensis. The sequence goes on along the minus strand of NC_133462.1, from coordinate 7,874,582 downwards.
CAGCTCACTGCAACCTCTGCCTCTTGGGTTGAAGCCGTTCTCCTGCCTCAGCCTCCCGGGTACCTGGGATTACAGGCACTCGCCACCACGCCCGGCGAATTTTTGTATTTTTAGCAGAGATGGGGTTTCACCATGTTGGGTCAGGCTGGTCTTGAACTCCTAACCTTGGGTGATCCACCCGCCTTGGCCTCCCAAAGTGCTGGGACGACAGGCGTGAGCCACCACGCCCAGCCAAGACCTGCTTTGATGGGGGCCATAGAGGTGCAGCCAGGAGGCCCTGCTGCAGGCCACGGCTCCCCATGCTGCAGGCCACGGCTCCCCATGCTGCAGGCCACGGCTCCCCAGGCCACACCGGACAACCGGGTGGATGAAGGAAAGCGGGAAAGGTGCTGAGGGCGGAGCGAGCATGTGCAAAGGCCTGGCATGCTTCGGGAATGAGGGAGTTTGCGGGAGAGTCTCCTTCCTCCTTAGAAATGGCCCAGAGAGGCCGGGCATGCTGGCTCACGCCTGTAATCACAGCGCATTGGGAAGCCGAGTTGGGCGGATCACTTGAGGTCAGGAGTTCGAGACCAGCCTAGTCAACATGGTGAAACCCCATCTCCACAAAAGATACAAAACTTAGCCTTAATCGCAGCTACTCAGGAGGCTGAGGCAGGGGAATGGCTTAACCCGGGAGGCGGAGTTTGCAGCGAACCAAAATCATGCCACTGCTTTCCAGCCTGGGCGACAGAGTGAGACTCTGTCTCAAAAAAAAAAAAAAAAAAAAAAAAATTTGGCTCAAAGAATATCGTGGCAGGAAAGGATGCTGCCCGCAAACACCACGCTGAGTGGGGCCTCGTCCAGAGGAGCTAGGGAGCCACGGAGGGCTGTGAGCAGGGAGAGGCGGGTCAGATCCTCTGATAGGAGAGGCTGGAGAAGGAGGCTAGACAGAGGGTCCAGGCAAGGGAGGCTGGGGCTGTGGGACAGCAAAGAGAGAGTTGGGGGAAAGGGGACGAGCAACCAGAACACAGTGAGATCTAAAAATAATAACAGCGCCTGCACACAGTGGGCATTTTATGATGGCTGACTACGTGAAAGGAGCTTGGCTTGGTTAGGCACAGTGGCTGACACCTGTAATCCCAGCACCTTGAGGTCAGGCGTTCGAGAGCAGCCTGGCCCACATGGCGAAACCCCATCTCTACTAAAAAATCCCAGAATTAGCCGAGATTGTTATGACACGCACCTGTAGTCGCAGCTACTCGGGAGGCTGAGGCAGGAGAATCGCTTGAACCAGGGAGGCGGAGGCTGCGGTGAGCTGAGATCGTGCCACTGCACTCCAGCCTGGGCGACAGAGCGAGACTCTGCCTCAAAAAGAAGAAATGAAAAGAAGGGAGCTTGGCTGTCTTGCTAAGGGGACGGCGCCTACAGGAGCCGAGCCCCCACTCTGCCCCTCCGCCTCCCCCCCCAGGGCCTTCCAGAAGCGCCAGCAGCAGCAGAGCGCCCTGAGGGTGATGCAGCGGAACTGCGCGGCCTACCTCAAACTGAGACACTGGCAGTGGTGGCGGCTCTTTACCAAGGTGAGGGCGGCTGGGGGGAGGTGGTCCCAGCAGGCAGAGGACAGGGCCCTCGGGGCTTGGTCTGCTCCACACGTGACTTCCTCCATGTGGGCCTCAGTTGTCTGCATCAGTGTAATGGGGCCAGTCGGCCCAGCCTTTGCTAGCTAGGATTCTTTAGTTAGCAGGTGACAGGAAAAATCTGACTTGAACCAACATGGATCAAAGATACAAGATAATGAGGTCTGGATCCAGGCACCCCCCACCCACCTCCAATAACACAGACAGTCTTATCGGACGGGACATTCCAAGGACTTAGAGGTGACCTCCCAGGAACCCATCAAGGGCCAGACCTCCCTTAGGAATGTGCGGGGTTTGGGCAGCCCCAGGCGTGGTGGCGCGTGCCTGTAATCCCAGCTACTCAGGAGGCTGAGGCAGGAGAATTGCCTGAACCCAGGAGGCGGAGGTTGCGGTGAGCCGAGATCGCGCCATTGCACTCCAGCCTGGGTAACAAGAGCGAAACTCCGTCTCAAAAAAAAATAAAAATAAAAAAATTAAAAAAAAATAAAAATAAAAATAAAAAAAATGGGGTGGAGTGGGAAAGAGTCAAGTAGAGTTATGTAGAATGAAGTAGAAAAGGACAGAACAGAAATTCTCAGAGCGAGCCTCACTTAGCAAGGGGGATGAGGTGTTGTAAACCTTTTGTTTCACTGCAGCCTGAATCACGCCACGTAAAGCACACCTCTCACTAAGGAGCTTGGAGTAACAGGCTTAAGAAACACTGGCCTGGCCGGGCGCGGTGGCTCATGCCTATATCCCAATGCTTTGGGAGGCTGAGGTGGCCAGATTACTTGAGGCTGGGAGTTCGAGACCAGCCCAGCCAGCACAGCGAAACGCTCTCTCCTGAAAACACAAAAATTAGCCGAGCATGGTGGCACACGCATGTAATCCCAGTTACTCAGGAGACTGAGGCCCAAGAATCACTTGAATCCAGGTTGCAGTGAGCAACCTCGCACCCCTGCAGCATTCCAGCCTGGGCAACAGAGTGGGACTCCATTAAAAAAAAAGGAAGGAAGGAAACACTGTTCCACAGAATATAGCAGCGGCCACAGTCCAGTGTCTCTTGGGTGTGGAGGGATCCTTTAGCCAGATAGATTAGATAGATCAATAGTGTATTTAGTGGTGCTTGCCTGTACCTGTCACTGTTCCAGGCCTGTGACCAGGGACTGTCGCCAAGGCGGGGACACACGGCTAGTAGGTGGAGGAGATGGGATCTGAACCCATGAACTCGGACTCCACTAAGAGTGTGAGGTCTTAGCCCCTGGGTCAGATGGCCTGCCACCTAGGAAGTCACCCATGCCGCCCCATTTCCCCTCCACCTAGGTGAAGCCACTGCTGCAGGTGACGCGGCAGGATGACGTGCTGCAGGCCCGGGCCCAGGAGCTGCAGAAAGCGCAGGAGCTGCAGCAGCAGAGCCTCCGCGAAGTAGGGGAGCTCCGGAGCCGCATGGCGGAGGTGAGGGGGCGGGGCTAGAGCGTGTGGGCGTGTCTTGGGGTGGGGCTGTGTCCCATGGGTGGAGCCATGTGTGCGGGGCGGGGCTAGCGCATGGGGGCGTGTCTTGGGGTGGGGCTGTGTCCCATGGGTGGAGCTAGGTGTGGGGGCGGGGCTAGAGCGTGGGGGCGTGTCTTGGGGTGGGGCTGTGTCCCATGGGTGGAGCCAGGTGTGAGGGGCGGGGCTAGAGCGTGGGGGCGTGTCTTGGGGTGGGGCTGTGTCCCGTGGGTGGAGCCAGGTGTGAGGGGCGTGGCTAGAGCGTGGGGGCGTGTCTTGGGGTGGGGCTGTATCCCATGGGTGGAGCCAGGTTTGAGGGGCGGGGCTTCTGGCTGGCTGGCGGGAGGATGGGAGCAGACTAAGGTGTACTGAGGCCGGGCGGTGTTTGGGGCTGTTGAGTTGGCTGCTCCGCTGCGGGTCGCCCTGGGAGCACTGCCTGGTGAGCACTAGCCTCCCACCCACTCCCCAGCTGGAAGAGGAGCGCACCCGCCTGGCAGAGCAGTTGCGAGCAGAGGCAGAACTGTGTGCAGAGGCCGAGGAGACGCGCGGGAGGCTGGCGGCTCGGAAGCAGGAGCTGGAGCTGGTGGTGTCAGAGCTGGAGGCGCGCGTGGGCGAGGAGGAGGAGTGCAGCCGCCAGCTGCAAACCGAGAAGCGGAGGCTGCAGCAGCACATACAGGTCTGGCCCCCTGCGTGCCCAGCAGGCCACCCTCCAGACCCCTCTGTCCACCCCCACCTTTGCTTCTCCAAACCATGTGTCTTTGGGCCATGTAGAAAATTCAGTTCTAGGTGAATTTACAAAAAGAATACATTTTTTAAAATTCAGATAACAGGAGACCCTAGAATGTGTGAAATTCACATACGGCCGGATTCAGGCATGGCTGGATCCAGGTGTCGGAGCGATTTTCTCAGCCTCAGGCATGGCTGGATCCAGGCATCCAAGTGATATCCTCAGTTTCAGGCATAGCTGGATCCAGCCATCCAAGTGATAGCTTCAGCTTCAGGCATGGCTGGATCCAGGTGTCCAAGTGATGTCCTCAGCTTCAGGCATAGCTGGATCCAGGCATTCAGGCAATGTCCTCAGTACTCCCCCTCTCTCCATCTCCTGGTTTCATTCATGGGCAGGCTGCCCTCATGGTTCCCTTTCAAAATCCAGTGTGTATTTTACACTACAGCACATCTCAATTCAGGTGCTAAATTTTCGTCAGAAATACTTGATCTGTATTTCTGTTTTATAATTTCTTTTTTTTCTTTCTTTTTTTTTTTTTTTTTTTTTTTTTTTTTGAGACGGAGTTTCGCTCTTGTTACCCAGGCTGGAGTGCAATGGCGCGATCTCGGCTCACCGCAACCTCCGCCTCCTGGGTTCAGGCAATTCTCCTGCCTCAGCCTTCTAAGTAGCTGGGATTACAGGCACGCGCCACCATGCCCAGCTAATTTTTTGTATTTTTAGTAGAGACGGGGTTTCACCATGTTGACCAGGATGGTCTCGATCTCTCGACCTCGTGATCCACCCGCCTCGGCCTCCCAAAGTGCTGGGATTACAGGCTTGAGCCACCGCGCCCGGCCCCTGTTTTATAATTTCCACAGTTTATAGAAACCAGATTCACATACCCAAGTTGTTCTAAACATGCTTAAAAGCTTTTTGGTGATTGGGTGTCTCGTTTTAAATTTAAAGTAAGGAAAAATAAAACAGAAAATTCAGTTCATCAGTCCACGTCAGCCACATTTCAAGAGCTCTGTCGTGTTTTTTTTGGTTTTTTGAGACAAAGTCTCGCTCTGTCACCCAGGCTGGCGGGCAGCGGTGCCGTCTTGACTCACTGCAACCTCCATCTCCCAGGCTCAAGCGGTTCTCTGCCCTCATCCTCTCCAGTAGGATCTGGGATTACAGGGATGTGCCACCATGCCCAGCGAATTTTGTGTGTGTGTGATGGAGTCTCCCTGTGTTGCCCAGCTGGAGTGCAGTGGCACAATCTCGGCTCACTGCCACCTCTGCTGCACAGGGATAGGTGTTCCTTTTTTTCAGAGGTGAGAGCTCGCTGTCACCCAGACTTTAGTGCAGTGGCGCGGTCATCTCTCACTGCAGAAGCATAGGCACATTTACCTGTCCTTAGCACCTAGAACGGTGCCTGGCATACACTAGGCACTCAGTAAATGCTTGTTGAGCTAATAATTGAAATGGCAAAGCCAGGCCGGGCAGGGTGGCTCACGCCTGTAATCCCAGCACTTTGGGAGGCCGAGGTGGGCGGATCACCAGGTCAAGAGATCGAGACCAACCTGGCCAACATGGTGAAACCCCGTCTCTACTAAAAATACAAAAATTAGCCGGGCGTGGTGGCATGTGCCTCTGGCCCCAGCTACTCATGAGGCTGAGGTGGAAGAATCGCTCGAACCCAGGAGGCAGAGGTTGCAGTGAGCCGAGATTGCGTCCCTGCACTTCAGCCTGGCGACAGAGCAAGACTCCGTCTCAAAAAAAAAAAAAAAAAAAAAAAAGAAAGAAAGAAAAAAGAAATGGCAAAGCCAGTAAGGGTTTGATCCTTCGTGGAACTTCCCCGCCCCCATCCTTCCCCATGCACTCTGTCGCTTCCCGGAGTATCCTCACCCCTCCTGCCTCCCCGCTGCAGGAGCTAGAGGCCCACCTTGAGGCAGAGGAGGGGGCGCGGCAGAAGCTGCAGCTGGAGAAGGTGACGACAGAGGCAAAGATGAAGAAATTTGAAGAGGACCTGCTGCTGCTGGAAGACCAGAACTCGAAGCTGAGCAAGGTTGGGGGCCTGAGGGCAGCTGGGAACGGGGAGCGGATGCACTGGTGGGTTAATGAACGGCGAGCTTCAAGCCGTGGTGTTACCACGTTGCAGTTCACGGGTGTGCACTGGTCGGGGTGGGAGGGGTCTGTAGACCCCAGGGAATGGGAAGAAGAGGGAGAGGGTGGGAGAGGAAGGTCAGAGAAGGGTGAAGAGGAGCAGAAACAGGAGAGCAACATCACAAGCTGCAGGTCGGGTGGGGGCTGCTCCTGGCCCAGCTCCTGACCGCCCCCCACCCCTCAGGAGCGGAAGCTGCTGGAAGATCGCCTGGCCGAGTTCTCATCCCAGGCCGCGGAGGAGGAGGAGAAGGTCAAGAGCCTCAATAAGCTGCGGCTCAAATACGAGGCCACGATCGCAGACATGGAGGGTGAGCTCCCGCCCAGCCCGTGGGGAGCCGGAGGGGTCTGCGTGTGTTCTGATGGGAGGCGTCACAGAAGCCCCATGTGCCACGGGGCCTCCGAGGCTGTGTCTGCTAAATGGGACAGGAAAGAAGGCGCAGGGCGGATTGCGTGTCCTCCCGGCCCTTGAGTTCCTTATGCATCTCTAAGTCCAACTCGCTTTCCCTGCTTGGTGTCCTGAGCCGCCCTGCTGGCTTTCCCTCTCACCGCCCCACCGTCTGTCTGTCTCGGACACCTTTTTGTCTCCCTGTCCTTTGCTGTCGACTTAGAATCAGAAACAGAAGGGAAGGGGCACAGGGAGGCGGCAGGGCTGTGGACGCAGGGCGGAGAGAGTCAGAGGGAGGAGGCAGGGCTGCGGACGCAGGGCGGAGAGAGTCAGAGGGAGGAGGCAGGGCTGCGGACGCAGGGCGGAGAGTCAGAGGGAGGAGGCAGGGCTGCGGACGCAGGGCGGAGAGAGTCAGAGGGAGGAGGCAGGGCTGCGGACGCAGGGCGGAGAGAGTCAGAGGGAGGAGGCAGGGCTGCGGACGCAGGGCGGAGAGAGTCAGAGGGAGGAGGCAGGGCTGCGGACGCAGGGCGGAGAGAGTCAGAGGGAGGAGGCAGGGCTGCGGACGCAGGGCGGAGAGAATCAGAGGGAAGAGGCATGGGCTGTCAGTGGGGATGAGGAGAGGTCAGTGTCTGGCCCATGGTCTAGGACGACATCGTGGGAGAGTCCCTGAGAAAGATGGGGAAGGTGGGAGGAGGAGAAAGTGTTAAGGGAGGTGCTAAGCTTAGCCTTATATGCGGCTGGGGGTCGGCGGTCTCTGTGGGAGCTGCTGGGTGCGCAGGCCTGGAGCCCTCATGCACGGCCCCCGCCCCTGCCTCCAGACCGCCTCCGGAAGGAGGAGAAGAGTCGCCAGGAGCTGGAGAAGCTGAAGCGGAGGCTGGACGGGGAGAGCTCGGAGCTGCAGGAGCAGATGGCGGAGCAGCAGCAGCGGGCAGAGGATCTGCGGTCACAGCTGGGCCGCAAGGAAGAGGAGCTGCAGGCTGCCCTGGCCAGGTGCAGGGTGGGGCGGGCTTGGTGGGGCGAGCAGCACGGCTGCACGGCCGGCCAGCGTGGGGTGCCGAAGTCAGATGCTCCTGAACCCCGGTGGAGCCACTCACCAGCCACAGACAAGCTGCGTCCCCTCTGAGCCTTAGTGTCCGCTTCTGTCAAATAAAGACAGCAGGAGTTCCAGGCCCACTAGGTTAAGGGAAAAGTGAAACAAGACTGTGTGTCTGGTGACTTGCAGAACACTCAATGCACAATGGGAACAAGAAAATGCTATTTCTGCCGGGCGCGGTGGCTCACGCCTGTAATCCCAGCACTTTGGGAGGCCGAGACGGGTGAATCACGAGGTCAAGAGATCGAGACCATCCTGGTCAACATGGTGAAACCCCATCTCTACTAAAAATACAAAACATTAGCTGGGCATGGTGGCGCGTGCCTGTAATCCCAGCTACTCAGGAGGCTGAGGCAGGAGAATTGCCTGAACCCAGGAGGCGGAGGTTGCGGTGAGCCGAGATGGCGCCATTGCACTCCAGCCTGGGTAACAAGAGCGAAACTCCGTCTCAAAAAAAAAAAGAAAAAAAAAAAAAAAGAAAATGCTATTTCTAGGCCAGGGGAGGTGGTTAACACCTATAATCCCAGCACTTTGCTGGGGGCCACGGCAGGCGGATCACTTAAGGTCAGGAGTTCGAGACCAGCCTGGCCAACGTGACGAAACCCTGCCTCTACTAAAAATACAAAAATTAGCTGGATGCGGAGGCATGCGCAGTAATCCAAGCTACTCAGGAGGCTGAGGCAGGAGAATCGCTTGAACCCGGGAGGCAGAGGTTGCAGTGAGCCAAGTTCACACTGCTGCACTCCAGCTTGGCCAACAGAGCAAGACTGTGTCTTAAAAAAAAAAAAAATGCCGGGCGCGGTGGCTCAAGCCTGTAATCCCAGCACTTTGGGAGGCCGAGACGGGTGGATCACGAGGTCGAGAGATCGAGACCAACCTGGTCAACATGGTGAAACCCCGTCTCTACTAAAAATACAAAAAATTAGCTGGGCATGGTGGTGCGTGCCTGTAATCCCAGCTACTCAGGAGGCTGAGGCAGGAGAATTGCCTGAACCCAGGAGGCGGAGGTTGCGGTGAGCCGAGATCGCGCCATTGCACTCCAGCCTGGGTAACAAGAGCGAAACTCCGTCTCAAAAAAAAAAAAAAAAAAAAAAAAAAAAAAAAAAAAAAAAAAATGCTATTTCTCCCTCTCCCCCTGCTTGGCCTCCCCACACCAAACAGCCCAGAATCAGCCGAGATTTGACAAGTGGCCTGGCTGTTAGGAATCTTGATAATTATACTTACCCTCCTTCACAGTAATTGAGCTTCTGCTCTAGGCCACACGTGGCGCTGAGTATCCCACGTGCTTGTTAATGCACGTGCTTCCTGCAGTCTCAGACGCCCTTGATGACAACTACAGCTCCCTTTCAGAGATGTTAACGTGTGAAAAGCTGTGCATCTTAGAGTTGATGGAACATTGTGTGTTCGTGTGTGTGTGTGTGTGTGTGTGTGTGTGTTTAAGAACAAACATCTTTTTTTTTGAAACGGAGTCTTGCTTTGTTGTCCAGGCTGGAGTGCAATGGTGCGACTACAACCTCTACCTCCCGGGTTCAAGTGATTCTCGTGCCTCAGCCTCCCAAGTAGCTGGGATTACAGGCACCCGCCAGCATGCCCAGCTAATTTTTGTGTTTTTAGTAGAGACGCGATTTCACCCTGGCTGGTCTCAAACTCCTGACCTCAGGTGATCCACTTGCCTCGGCCTCCCAAAGTGCTTGGATTATAGGCGCGAGCCACCACGCCCGGCCGTGAACACACATCTTCGAGTCTGACTTCTGGGTTCAAATCCTGGCTTCCCCTCTTTCTAATCATGTGACCTCCCCCAGGTGACACAGCTCCCTAGCCTCAGTGTTTTAATCTATACAATGGGGGAATTGTAGATGCTACTCCTAGGCTTAGTGTGAGGGTTAAAGAAGACGGTGCTCCTCAGGTGCTTGGCATGCTCGAAGCCCTCGGTGAATGCTGGATGTTTCTGTTACGACTTTTATTACTCTTGTTAGTTTTTTTCTTTTTTACTGAGGTGAAATTCATATCAAAGTAATCATTTTTTAAATGTACAATTCAGTGGATTTTGCACCCTCACAATGCTGTGTAACCATCACGTCTAGGTCGAGAACATTTTCTTGTTTTTTTTTTTTTAGATGGAGTCTTGCTCTGTCTCCCAGGGTGGAGTACGGTGGCGTGATCTTGGCTCACTACATCCTCCGCTTCCGGGTTCAAGCGATTCTCTTTCCTCAGCCTCCTGAGTAGCTGGGACTACAGGTGCCCACCACCACACGTGACTAATTTTTGTATTTTTAGTAGAGACAGGGTTTTGCTTTTTTGGTCAGGCTGGTCTCGAACTCCTGACCTCAAGTGATCTGCCCGCCTCAGCCTCCCAAAGTGCTGGGATTACTGGCATGAGCCACTGCGCCGGCCTCTAGAACATTTTTATCACCCCAGAAGGAAACCCTGTACGTATTAAGCAATCGTGGCCAGGCGCAGGGACTCATCCCGTAATCCAGCATTCCGAGAGGAAGAGGCAGGAGGGTTGCCTGAACCCAGGAATTCAAGACCAGCCTGGGCAATATAGTGAGACCCTGTCTCTACCAAAAATTTAAAAACTTAGCCAGGCATGGTGGCATGTGCCTGTAGTCCCTGCTACTTAGAGGGCTGAGGTTGGAGGATCATTTGAAACTGAGAAGTTGGGGCTGCAGTGAGCTATGGTTATGCCACTGCACTCTGGTCTAGGTGACAGAATGAGATCCTGTCTCAAAAAAAAAAAAAAAAAAAAAAAAAGGCAGCCACTCCCCACCCCTCCTTCTCCCCGACCCAGCAGCCTCTGATCCACTTTCTGCCTAAATAGAATTTGCCTATTCTAGATATTTCATACAACATGTGGCCTTTTGTGCTTCAGTTATTTTTGTCACCATCTCCCCAGCAACCCTGGTGAAGGGGAGTGTTCATTGCCATGTCCTCCCACAGACCAGGACCCTGCCCTTCAGAGAGGTTAAGTCCCTTTCGGGGGGCCAGGAGAGGATATGAAGCCAGGCCTGTGTGGCTCCCTGAGCCATTAACCCCCAGTTCCCAGCCGCTGCCCCTGGATCCAGCTTCTCTTTGCAATGACACCACATGAAGGGACAGGAAGCCACATCCCCATCAGGGTTATAAGGAGGGACTCCGGGCCAACCCAGCCACTCCCGGGCCGGGTGACCTCAGCGAGTGCTTTCTCTGCGCTGTGCCTCAGTTTCCTCATTTGGCAGGAGCATTAAATGAGGTGATACACGTCAAGGACTGGCTTGTGGCAGCAACTTACTAAGTGTCTCCGACAACTCCTGTGTGTGTCATTCCCACTTTACTGCTAAGAAAACTGAGACTCGCCGGGCGCGGTGGCTCAAGCCTGTAATCCCAGCACTTTGGGAGGCCGAGGCGGGTGGATCATGAGGTCAAGAGATCGAGACCATCCTGGCCAACATGGTGAAACCCCATCTCTACTAAAAATACAAAAAATTAGCTGGGCATGGTGGCACGTGCCTGTAATCCCAGCTACTCAGGAGGCTGAGGCAGGAGAATTGCCTGAACCCAGGAGGTGGAGGTTGCGGTGAGCCGAGATCGCGCCATTGCACTCCAGCCTGGGTAACAAGAGCGAAACTCCGTCTCAAAAAAAAAAAAAAAGAAAAAAAAAAAGAAAAAACTGAGACTCGAAATGAGTCAGGCTGGGCCAAGTGGCTCACTCCTGTAATCCCAGCACTTTGGGAGGCCGAAGTGGGTGGATCACCTGAGGTCAGAGGTTCAAGACCAGCCTGACCAACATGGTGAAACCCTGTCTGTACTAAAAATACAAAAATTAACCAGGAATGGTGGCGCATGCCTGCAATCCCAGCTACTCAGGAGGCTGAGGCAGGAGAATCGCTTGAACCTGGGAGGTGGAGGTTGCCGTGAGCTGAGATCGTGCCACTGAACTGCAGCCTGGGCGACAGAGCGAGACGCCGTCTCAAAAAAGAAAAAAAGATTAGCGAGGCTTTGTGGGCTGCGCCCGTGGTCCCGGCTAGATGGGAAGCCGTGGCGGGAGGATCACTTGAGCCCAGGAATTTGAGGCTGCAGTGAGCTGTGACTGCAGCACTGCACTCCAGCCTGGGCAACAGAGTGACACCCTGCCTCAAAAAAATCAAGTTAGTCCCGGAGTCAAGTGCCCAATGGCAGGATAGGATTCGAACCCAGGACTGGCCACCCCTAAAGCCCACACCCAGCCCGTCTGTCCCCGGAAATCGTTGTCTCGCCCTTACCTGCCCCTGTACCAGCTCCACGGTTCTTGTCACCCCCAGGGCAGAAGACGAGGGTGGGGCCCGGGCCCAGCTGCTAAAATCCCTGCGTGAGGTGCAGGCGGCCCTGGCCGAGGCCCAGGAGGACGTGGAGGCCGAGCGCGTGGCCAGGGCCAAGGCAGAGAAGCAGCGCCGCGACCTGGGCGAGGAGCTGGAGGCGCTGCGGGGCGAGCTGGAGGACACGCTGGGCTCCACCAACGCGCAGCAGGAGCTCCGGTGAGGCCTGGGACGCGCGGGGCGGGGGCCGGGGGTCAGGCGCGACGTCTCTCTCTATACAGAGGCTTCGTCGTCGAACAGTCGCTCATGAACCACCAGCTCTAGGTCTGGCCTGGGTCGGGCTGGGGACAGAGATGGGTCAGACCCAAGTGTTGTTCTTGGGAACTGCCAGTCTCAGGGGAGGCGGATCGAAGCAAAGACAGTCTCGATCCAGAACAAGGGATGCTTTCGTGGAGTAACACAGGGCATTGTGGGTGGTAAGTGAAGACCCCTAAACCAAGTCTATGGAAAGTCCCAGAAGACTTTCCTGAGGAAGGGGCTTTTGGATAAGGGTTTTGAAGGGTGAATAGGAGTTTCCCCTTAAAACCACACTCCTTCCACAGCATCACCACCCAAATCTCTTGGGGAGCGTAGTGTGAGGCCCTCATTTCTTTAGGAAACATGAAAAGGAGGCCCAACCGGCTCTCCCAAAGCCCCTGCCTTCCTGTGTTCTAAAATTCTCTTCCCCCCTCCCTCCCCTCAATAAAGGTCCAAGAGGGAACAGGAGGTGACGGAGCTGAAGAAGGCCCTGGAGGAGGAGACTCGCATCCACGAGGCGGCGGTGCAGGAGCTGAGACAGCGCCACGGCCAGGCCCTGGGGGAGCTGGCGGAGCAGCTGGAGCAGGCCCGGAGGGTGGGTTGGGGTCAGGGGACGGGGCAGGGGGCCCCGTGGGGTTGGCGGAGGTACTGCTGGCTGGTTCTAGGCCGGCTCACCTCCCTGGGTTTCTTTCCGCACGCATTCACGTCCATCTTTCATTCAGCAAGCCTTAACGCAGGGTGGACTGTCTTCCAGGAGCTGTGCTGGGGACCCAGCCACGAACCCAGCACCCAGCACCCAGCACTGCCTTCCCTCGTGGGGCTTTCCTTCTAGTGGGAGAGCCGGAGAGCAAACAGTATAAACGCCTTCAGTCTGCGTCGGGGTGATAAGTGCTATGGGGCCGTAGGAACAGGAAATGGGTGAGATTTTCAGTAGAGAGGCCGTGGAGGTATTCTGTGAGAAGGTGACGTCAGGGTAAAAACCTGAGGGAGAAGCCGGGTGCGGTGGCTCATGCCTGTAATCCCAGCACTTTGGGAGGCTGAGGCAGGCGGATCACCTGAGGTCGGGAGTTTGAGACCAGCCTGACCAACATGGCAAAACCCCGTCTCTAGTAAAAATACAAAATTAGCTGGGCATGGTGGCACCTGCCTGTAATCCCAGCTACCCAGGAGGCCCAGGCAGGAGAATCACTTGAACCCAGGAGGTGGAGGTTGCGGTGAGCCGAGATCACGCCACCGCACTCCAGCCTGGGCAACAAGAGCGAAACTCCGTCTGAAAAAAAAAAAAAAATACAAAAACTAACCATGCGTGGTGGCACACTCCTATAGTCCCAGCTACTCAGGAGGCTGAGGCAGGAGAATCACTTGAATCCAAGAAGCAGAGATTGCAGTGAGCTGAGATTGTACCACTGCACTCCAGCCTGGGCAACAGAGCGAGACTCTGTCTCAAAAAACAAAACCAACCAACCAACCAACCTGGGCCAGGCACAGTGGCTCACGCATATAATCCCAGCACATTGGGAGGCCAAGGAGATGCCCAAAGGTCAAGAGTTCGAGACCAGCCTGGCCAACATGGCAAAACCCCGTTTCTACTAAAAAGAGAAAAAAATTAGCCAGGCATGGTACAGGTGCCTGTAATTCCGGCTTCTTGGAAGGCTGAGGCAGGAGAATCACTTGAACCCAGGAGGTGGAGGTTGCAGTGAGCCGACATTGCACCATTGCACCCCAGCCTGGGCAACAAGAGTGAGACAGTGTCTCAAAAAAAAAAAAAAAAAGAAGGAGTGAGGGTTGAGCGATCTGGGCATTGAGAGAAGTGTGTTCCAGGCAGAGGGAACAGCCCGCGCAAATGCCCTTAGAGGGGAGTGTGCCTGGCCTGGTCCAGGAAAGGCCTTGTAGACCTGTGGTCATCTCCTTCCCACACTAGGGCAAAGGCGCATGGGAGAAGACTCGGCTGGCCCTGGAGGCCGAGGTGTCCGAGCTGCGGGTGGAGCTGAGCAGCCTGCAGACTGCGCGTCAGGAGGGTGAGCAGCGGAGGCGCCGCCTGGAGTCACAGCTGCAGGAGGTGCAGGGCCGCGCTGGTGACGGGGAGAGGGCACGAGCGGAGACTGCCGAGAAGCTGCAGCGGGCCCAGGTGAGTGGGATGGCCAGGGCGGGGGTTTCTGCTATGTGACCTTGGTGACATGCCTGCCCTCTCTGTTCTGATTGGTCCATATCAAGCCTGTTATCTCGTTTCATGCGCGAGACGGCACGGTGGCTTGCGTCTGTAATTCTAGCACTTCGGGAGGCCAAGGTAGGAGGATTGCTTGACCTCAGGAGTTCGAGACCAGCCTGGGCAACATAGTGAGACCCCATCTTTAGAAAGAATGTCAAAATTAGCCAGGTATGTTGGTGTGCAGTCCCAGCTCCTCAGGGCACTGATGCAGGAGGATCCCATGAACCTGGGAGGAGGTCGAGCCTACAGCGAGCTATGATTGTGCCACTGCACTCCAGCCTGGGCAGCAAAGTGAGATCCTATCTCAAAATAATAATAATACTCAGCACTTTGGGAGGCTGAGGCGGTTGGATCTTTTGAGGTCGGGAGTTCGAGACCAGCCTGGCCAACATGAAGAAACCCTGTTTCGACTGAAAAAAAAAAAAAAAAAAAAAGAAAATACAAAATTAGCTGGTCATGGTGGCGCATGCCTGTACTCCCAACTAGTTGGGAGGCTGAGGCAGGAGAATCACTTGAACCCAAGAGGCAGAGGTTGCAGTGAGCTGAGATTGTGCCACTGCACTCCAGCCTGGACAACAAGAGCGAAATTCAGTCTCAAATAATAATACTGGTTCGCTCATTTACGGTATACAATTGGGTGCATTTTAGTATATGCACAAAGCTGTACAGCCATCACCATAATCTAATTCTGGACCATTTTCATTATCCCTAAACCCTTTAGCTATCACCCCTCGCTTCTTCCCACCCGACCCAGGGAACCACTGATCTCTACGGATTTCCCATTCTGGAGATCTTGTGTGAATGGAATCCTACTCTGTGTGGGTGCCCTTTGTGGCTGCCTTCTTTCGCTTAACATACGGTTTGCAGTTCATGTATGGTACAGCTTGTGGCATCATTCCTTTTTATTTTTTAATGTTTAAAACACTGCTGGGCGCGGTGGCTCACACCTGTAATCCCAGCACTTTGGGCGGCTGAGGTGGGTGGATCACCTGAGGTCAGGAGTTCAAGACCAGCCTGACCAACATGATGAAACCCCGTCTTTACTAAAAATACAAAATTACCTAGGTGTGATGGTGCGCATCTGTAATCCCAGCTACTCGGGAGGCTGAGGCAGGAGAATTGTTTGAACCCAGGAGGCAGAAGTTACAGGGAGCCAAGGTCGCTCCATTGCACTCCAGCCTAGACAACAAGAGTGAAACTTTGTCTCAAAAAAAAAAAAAAAAAAAAAAAACACAAAACAAAAAACCCACCATGCAATAGATCCACATACGTTTCTATTGCTGAATAATGTCTGTTGTATGGATATTCCAGGTTTGTTTATCCATTCACGTACTGTGATGAACATTAGGGCTGTCCCCACCTCTCGGTGGTTATAAGTCATGCCGCTGTAAACATTCCCGTACAAGTTTCTGCAGAGACCCAGCCTTCATTTCTCTTAGGTCTACACCTAGGAGTGGAATTGCTAAGTCACGTGGAGACCCTGTGTCTCAGCGTCTGAGGAGCTGCCGGACTGTTTCCCACGGCGGCCGTACCATTTTGCATTCCTGCCAGTGTGGTGGGGATTTGAGGCAGACGGGGTCGCTGGGTGGAAGCCGAGATTGGAGGGCTTCATTCCCCTCTCCTACCCCGCAGGCTGAACTGGAGAATGTGTCTGGGGCGCTGAACGAGGCTGAGTCCAAAGCCATCCGGCTTAGCAAGGAGCTGAGCAGCATGGACGCCCAGC
The DNA here is from genome assembly GCF_048565385.1 of Saimiri boliviensis. Lineage (NCBI taxonomy): Eukaryota > Metazoa > Chordata > Mammalia > Primates > Cebidae > Saimiri > Saimiri boliviensis. Next base: position 7,858,667 of record NC_133462.1, on the reverse strand, counting down.
TGCACGACGCCCAGGTGACCCGCCTGCCCTCCAGCTCCAGTGTCACCCTCCCCTCCCTGTCCTCCGGACCACACCTGACGTCGCCGCCCCCTCCATTTACAGGAGCTGCTGCAGGAGGAGACCAGGGCGAAATTGGCCTTGGGGTCCCGGGTGCGAGCCATGGAGGCCGAGGCAGCCGGGCTTCGGGAGCAGCTGGAGGAGGAGGCAGCCGCCAGGGAGCGGGCGGGCCGTGAGCTGCAGACCGCCCAGGCCCAGGTGAGCAGCCCCACGCAAGACCCTCCGGGCGGCACGGCCCCCACGCGGCTCCTCCTGGGTTCCCCAGCTCAGGGACGGCCACACTGCCCACCTTCTCGCAGGCCGGGCCATGGTGCCTTTCTCATCTCTGATCCCCTCACCCCCGACAGCCCGTGCCCAGCCCGGGCCCTCCCGCCCCGACTCTCAGCCTCATCCCTTGCCCCAGCTTCAGCTCAGCCCCGGCTCAGCTGCGGTCCTGCCCCACCTCGGTCCTCCATCATAGCTCCTCCCCTGCACAGCTCCAGAAGCTTCTTTCTACAACCAGAGCCGACCCTTCCCCTCGCCTGCTCACGGCTCTCCCATGCCTCCCCAGTACCCCTGGACGAAGTCCATGCCTCTCAGTTGGGTGTTTGAGGCCCTGCCGTCTCTGATCCATCCTCTATCTTTAGCTATATTCATCTCTGTCTCTACCTTCCTATTTCATTTGAAAAAAACCCTGTTATTTTCCCAGACTTAGCATTAGGCTCCCCGGCGGGAAGTTTCCTGACCCTTCTCTTTCTCCTCTGTCCCAACTCCAGTCACCTTGGGCTGGGACTGTCTCTGCCCAGGAGTCTCCCCACCAGACTAAGAGCCCCTTCAAACTCGAATCCCGTAAGAGTTAGATTCAAGTCTGTAGCACAGCCCAGTATAGAGCCTGATATATTGTAGGCTTTCAGAAATGCCTGTTGAATGAATGAGTGATGGGACATGCCTGCAGATATCCTTCAACTGGCAAACTCCTATGCGTACTTGAAGACCCACCTCAAATGCTCCTCCTTCAGGAAGTCTCTCTTGAATGTTCCAAACAGATTCTGAGCTCTTCCTGTGGACTTCCATAGCTCCCATACTTCTATCTGAACCTCTGTCACTCTGGCTGTGACACTGTATCACCAGCAGCAGACAAGGGGTTCTCCAGGAAAGATTCCAGGTCTCATTTATCTCTGCATCCTTGGAGGGAGTAATTTGAATCCCTTGGAAGAACTAGGGCTCATGGCACTCACAACCTCACACCGCTCAGAGGCAGCACTGCCCAGCAGAGTGACCCCTTTTCCTCTTCAGACCGCAGTCTCTTCACCCTGGAAATGGAGCGCCACCAGCTCACCCCTGGGTCACTCGCGGCCCTGACCACCAACCACCCTCTCTCTCCTCCCCTCAGCTCTCAGAGTGGCGGCGGCGCCAGGAGGAGGAGGCAGGAGCCCTGGAGGCGGGGGAGGAGGCCCGTCGCCGGGCAGCCCGCGAGGCCGAGGCCCTGACCCAGCGCCTGGCAGAAAAGACAGAGACGGTGGATCGGCTGGAGCGGGGCCGCCGCCGGCTGCAGCAGGAGCTGGACGACGCCACCGTGGACCTGGAGCAGCAGCGGCAACTCGTGAGCACCCTGGAGAAGAAGCAGCGCAAGTTTGACCAGGTGGGCACCTCGGTTCACCCAGCTGCGGAGCCAGCGAGTCCGTCTGTGCTTCCCGTGGTCGTGAGGAACCGGAATCTGTGCTGTGACGGCTCACCTAGGCAGTTGTAGTGGACTGGGATCAGGACCCTTCTTCAGTCTGGGCCTCTGTCGAATAGGACATCCATCTGTCCTGATTCATGCGTAATTCCTTGTAGCACCCACTTTTACTTTTTTTTCTTTCTTTCTTTCTTTTTTTTTTTTTTTAAGTTGAGGTTTCACCATGATGGCCAGGCTGGTCTTGAACTCCCGACCTCAGGTGATCCACCCACCTCAGCCTCCCAAAGTGCTAGGATTACAGGTGTGAGCCACAGCACTTGGTCCTTTTTTTTTTTTTTTTTTTTTTTTTTTGAGATGGAGTCCTGCTCTGTCACCCAGGCTGGAGTAAAATAACGTAATCTTGGCTCACTGCAACCTCTGCCTCCTGGGTTCAAGCGATTCTCCTGCCTTAGCCTCCCAAGTAGCTGGAATTACAGGTGTGCGCCACCACGCCCATCTAATTTTTGTATTTTTAGTAGAAACGGTGTTTCACCATGTTGGTCAGGCTGGTCTTGAACTCTTGACCTCGTAATCCGCCCGCCTCGGCCTCCCAAGGTACTGGAATTACAGGCGTGAGCCACCGTGCCTGGCTGATACTTTTACTTTAAAAGCTCCTCTAGTTTTTGGATGATGAAATATACAAATACCTTCAGTACCCCAGAGATTGCTTATGAGAATTAAATGGAGTAACTCATCTCACTTCCCCTGCTGATTCACTGGGTAACTCAGGCAAGTTGCTTTTTCCATCTCAGCTTCAGTTCACCCATCTAGAAGATGGAATAATACCAAGCATCTGACAGCCTGTGGATGAAATAAAAATCACAAAACCTTAGACAGTTAAGATCCAGCAATCCTGAGGGTTTGAATCCCACCTTGGCCTCTTTCTGGCTGTGTGGCCTAGGCAAATCGCTCATTCTCTCTATGCCTCATTTTACTAATTTAGAAAACACAGTGTGAGTCAGCCGGGCGCAGTGGCTCAAGCCTGTAATCCCAGCACTTTGGGAGGCCGAGGCGGGTGGATCACAAGGTCAAGAGATTGAGACCATCCTGGTCAACATGGTGAAACCCCGTCTCTACTAAAAAAAAAAAAAATACAAAAAACTAGCTGGGCATGGTGGCACGTGCCTGTAATCCCAGCTACTCAGGAGGCTGAGGCAGGAGAATTGCCTGAACCCAGGAGGCGGAGGTTGCGGTGAGCCAAGATCGCGCCATTGTACTCCGGCCTGGGTAACAAGAGCGAAACTCCGTCTCAAAAAAAAAAGAAAACACAGTGTGAGCCTGGGCACGGTGACTCGTGCCTGTAATCCCAGAACTTTGGGAGGCTGAGGCAGGAGGATCACTTGAGATCAGGAATTTGAGAGCAGCCTGGCCGACATGGTGAAACCCCTTTTATACTGAAAAATACAGAAATTACCTGGGTGTTGTGGTGCACGCCTGTAATCCCAGTGACTGGGGAGGCAGAGGCACTTGAGAGTCCACTTGAACCCAAAAGGCAGAGGTTGCAGTGAGCTGAGATCACACCACTGCATTCTAGCCTGGTGACAGAGAGAGACCCTATCTCAAAAAAAAAAAAAAAAAAAGAAAAAAAGAAAAGGAAAAATGCAGGTGGGGGTGTCATTTTGCCTTCAGTTTTGGAGGATATTTTCATGGATAAAGAATTCGAGTTCAACAGTTTCATTTCTTTAGTACTTTAAAGATGCCATCCCCTTGTCTCTGGCCTGCAGTGTTTCAGATGGAAAGTCAGCGTCATTTAAATTGTTGTTTCCCTGTAGGTGGTGCGGTATGTCTTTCTAGCCGACTTTCTAGCTGATTTCTCTCTCTTCACGTTTGGTTTTTAGCAGTGTGACTGTGATATGCCCAGCTGTGCTGTTCTGTATTTATCCTGCTTTAGATTTTTTGTGCTTCCTGTAGCTATGGGTTGATGTGTTTTGTTTTATCAAATGTGGAAAATTTCAGCCATTATTTCTTCAAATTGTTTTATCTCCCACTCTTTCTCTTTCCCCTTCTTCTTGGAGTCCAAATACATAAAATTTGATTATAATACTGTTCCCCAGGTCACTGAGGCTTTATTAATCTTTTGCATCTTCTAGAATTTTATATAAATTATTTTCACATAAATCTCTTTTGGGATGGGCTTATTTTACGCAAAATATTTTATTTTATTTTATTTTATTTATTTATTTATTTTTTTTCTTGAGACGGAGTTTCGCTCTTGTTGCCCAGGCTGGAGTGCAATGGCGCGATCTCGGCTCACCGCAACCTCCGCCTCCCGGGCTCAGGCAATTCTCCTGCCTCAGCCTCCTGAGTAGCTGGGATTACAGGCACGCACCACCATGCCCAGCTAATGTTTTGTATTTTTAGTAGAGACGGGGTTTCACCATGTTGACCAGGATGGTCTCGATCTCTTGACCTTGTGATCCACCCGCCTCGGCCTCCCAAAGTGCTGGGATTACAGGCGTGAGCCACCGCGCCCGGCCCAGTTGTGAATTTCTACCCCAAAACAAAAAGCCTTCTGATCTGGAACTGTATTGAATCTATACATCTGTTTGGGAAGAACTGACATCATAACAATTTTGAGTTTTCTCACCGAGGAACGTGATATATACGTCCACTGAAGTACCTCAGAAACGTTTTTTAGCTATCCGTGTACATCTTTCATATCTCTTGCCAGCAGTATTTCTAAGCATTTCATGTGTATTTCTGTATTTCTAAGCTATTTTCAGTGATGTTGCTTTCATTTCCATTTTTGATTGCTAGTATGTAGAAACCCAATAGATTTTTGTATGTTGATCTTATATCCTACAATCTTGGCTAAGCTTAATAGTACTAATAGAGTTTTTATGTATTTCGTTGGATTTTCTGCATAGATCATTTTTTTCTATGAACAAAGGCAGTTTTACTTCTTTCTTTACTCTTTCTTTACCTTCTGGGACTCCAAATGCATTTGTATATGACCGCTTGGTACTTTTTTCAGGTTGTTAAATTTCCATTAATTTTTGTCACAATCTTCTTTCTTTCTTTGCTCTGTTTGGATAATTTCTGTTGACTTGTTTTCAAGTTTACTGATTCTTCTGGTATGTCCAGTCTGCGACTAATTTTCTCCAATGACTTTTCTATTTCAGATATTTTATTGCTCAGTTCTGGCATTTCTATATGGTTCTGTTTTACAGTTTCAAATCCCTCCCGAAATAACTCTGCTCCTTCATCCATTATATCCATCTCGTTCTGCAACTTACCACGAAGTCCTTGTTTGTGCATTCTAATATGTGGGTCATCTGTGAGTCTGTTTGTATGGACTGATTTTTCTTTTAACCATGAGTCCTGTTCTCTTTTCTTCTTTGCATGTCTTATAAATTTGTTTACCAATTACTGTGTCTTAAAAAACAGTAAAGATTGAAGTTCATTAAAAAAAAATGTGTATATATATATATATACATATATATATATATATGTGTATATATATATATGTATATATAGGTTTTTTATATATATATATATATATATATATAGGTTTTTCTGCTGCCACTCTTAAGAGGAAGAAATACCCTTTCTTCTGTTAAGAATGTAGAGTTAGGGGCCGGGCGCGGTGGCTCAAGCCTGTAATCCCAGCACTTTGGGAGGCCGAGGCGGGTGGATCACGAGGTCAAGAGATCAAGACCATCCTGGTCAACATGGTGAAACCCCGTCTCTACTAATGGTGCAAAAAATTAGCTGAGCATGGTGGCGCGTGCCTGTAATCCCAGCTACTCAGGAGGCTGAGGCAGGAGAATTGCCTGAACCCGGGAGGCGGAGGTTGCGGTGAGCCGAGATCGCGCCATTGCACTCCAGCCTGGGTAACAAGAGCGAAACTCTGTCTCAAAAAAAAAAAAAAAAAAAAAAAAAAAAGAATGTAGAGTTAGGGACTGATCAGTTTGATCCATTCAGGAGTTGAGCTGGTTTGGGACGTGGTTGCAACTTTAATCCCTCTACCTCCCTCTTGTGTCTCTGCCTTTGTCTGTCTTTCTCTCTCTCTTTCTCTGTTCCTGGCTGCTCCCTCTTCCCCGTTCCCTTGTACACACTCCTTTCAGCTAATCTATTTCCCCCCATCCCATCTCCCTCAAACTGGAAGCTTCTGGCAGAGGAGAAGGCAGCTGTACTTCGAGCAGTGGAGGAACGTGAGCGGGCCGAGGCAGAGGGTCGGGAGCGTGAAGCTCGGGCTCTGTCACTGACACGGGCACTGGAGGAGGAGCAGGAGGCACGTGAGGAGCTGGAGCGGCAGAACCGGGCCCTGCGGGCTGAGCTGGAGGCACTGCTGAGCAGCAAGGATGACGTCAGCAAGAGCGTGAGCAGGGGCCCCACTCCCTGAGACACACTGGGTGAGGGGAGACACATACATGCACGTATGTTTTCACACATAGAACAGGAAAACAACCAGTCATCAGAGTTATATGTTCATGCACAAAGAGTACAAGAGGGCCGGGCACAGTGGCTCACACCTGTAATCCCAGCACTTTTGGAGGCCATGGTGGGTAGATCACTTGAGGGCAGGAGTTCAAGACCAGCCTGGCCAACATGGTGAAACCCCATCTCTACTAATACAAAACTTATCCAGGTGTGGTGGCATGTGGCTGCAATCCCAGCTACTTGGGAGGCTGAGACGGGAGAATTGCTTGAATCCAGGAGGCAAAGGTTGCAGTAAACCAAGATTATTCCTCTGTACTCCAGCTTGGATGACAGAGAGAGATTCTGTCTCAAATTAAAAAAGAGAATGAGAGGAGGACTGCTCACGAAATGTTTGCATTCGTATACACACACGCATGCACACACACGCACGCACACACGCATGCACACACGCACGCACACACACGCTGTGAGAAGAATCTCCCACCAAGTACATGTGCTCATGCACATGCATAGAAAGTAAGGAGAGCCATTTATCAGAGGTAGGTCTTCATGTAGACACTCAGAATGTGAGGAGAATCCTCCATTCAGCATGTGTGCCCACACACAGAGCACGAGCTACTCACAAAGCACACATGTTCACATTTGTATATACGGGATGTGAGAAGAATCTTCTATTATTTGTTTTTGTTTGTTTTCTGTTTTGTTTTTGAGATAGGGTCTTTTTCTGTTGCCCAGGCTGGAGGGCAGTGGTGCAATCATGGCACATTGCAACCTCCGTCTCCTGGGCTCAAGCGATCCTCCTGCCTCAGCCTCCTGAGTAGCAGCGACGACAGGTGCATGCCACCACGCCTGGCTGTTTTTTAAACTTTTCGCGGAGATGGTGTCTTTCTGTGTTGCCCAGGCTGGTGTTGAACTCCTAGGCTCAGGCAGTCCTCCCACCGCAGCTTCCCAAAGCGTCAGGATTATAGCCATGAGCCATTATACCTCGCCGAGAATTTTCCATTAAATATGCATATTCATGTGTGTATGTACACATAGTGCATGAGAAAACTACTCACTACACATATGTGAATGCCCAGAGAGAGAACATGAAGAGAATGTACTACAAAATACAGCCTGAGAACCACTCCCCAGACATGAATATGTGCACGCCTACATACATAGTACACACACGCACACACACACACACAGTGTGAGGACTCCCACTTTGCCTGCCAGCAACCCCACTGAGAACACACAGACTCTTCCCACCAAGCCTGTGTCATCCCTCAACTCATATATCCCTCCAGGGCCTGTAGGGTGGCACCTCAAGGCTGCTCCCAGGCTCCTCTCACCCAGCAAGTGTCCCAGCCTTCTGAATGGTCAGAATGCCCCCCACACCCTCCACTCCATCCTTCCTTCATTCATCCTCCAAGTACATTTATGGATCACGCCCAGGGACACAGGCCACCCTCTCTGATGATGGGAGGCACCAGCAGAATTTGATGAGTTCCTGCATAGATGCCCTCTCGACTTCCTTATTTCTTTATTTTCCCAGCCATGTGCTTCTAGGAGTGCAATGGATGAGGGCTTTATCTTCTCCACACACTTAGATGTGGATGCTTTTAGCCAGTCCTGGAGAGAACCCCCTCCCCCGACGCAGACCTGGCCTGCGGCCCTAGAGACACCGGAGCTAAAACCTGGCTCATACTTGAGCCATTAAAGTCTGTCCCTTGGGAAAAATGTCAAGTTACGTGTAGTGACTCCAAAGGCCCTTGTGGGAAACAGGATGTTGATGGGAGAAAGTTTGATCCCTTTAAGTAAACAAAGTAAATTGGCCAGGTGCCAAATATAACGGGAGGCTAGAGGGCCCATTCCAAGTATGGAGAGTAGATATTGTCAGTGGTCAGAATTGTAATGACCCTAATGCGGGCAGTGGTGATCCACAGACATAGGCCCTGCTCTGTGGAACTCACAGTCCAGTGAGGGAGGCAGGTGTTGCACAACAAGCCAACTAAGCAAATGTCAGATGACCACTGTGACTAGCGCTGGGTAGGAGAGGGGGCACAGTGCCAGGAGCATGGGTAGCAGAGAGGCTCTGATGGGTCCAGAGAGCTTTCCCTGAGGAGGTGATGGTTAAGTAAGGAGAGGAGCGAAGGGAGGGTCTCTGAAAATTCCTAAGCCCAGCTCTATTTTCACAGCATTTGGGCTTTTAATTCACACCTCCCTGAAAGATCTGGGACCCTCCCAAACAGAAAAACCAATAGAAGTATAGAAGTAGACAGGGGGTTGGTAGCACTCCGTGGGGTGGGGTCTGGAGTGCTACCAGCACTGATGACCCTGGAGCTGCCTGCCTTCACACAGAATTCCCGAAGATGAAGTCCCAGTGAGTGAGCTCGCAATGCAAAATCACAAAACTCAGAGGGAATAATCCACCATGAGTAAGAGTCAGCTGACCTAACAGATGCTTGTATTAGACTCTCAAGAGCTTCAGATAATAGAATTATGAAACTTTGCTTATGCATGAAACACATTTGGGGATGATGCTGAATGAGACACCCAAGGGGGAGGCACTCAGCAGATTTCGAATGGATGAACGAACAAACCAGGATGGGCACACCGACTTGCTGCCCCCCCGTCTGCCCTCAGAGCTTCCCTACTCTACCTAGGCTCCTAACCTCCCCCGCCTGAGTGACCCAGGTGCCCAGCACCCACTCTCCCTCCCCACCAGGTGCATGAGCTGGAACGCGCTTGCCGGGTGGCAGAACAGGCAGCCAACGATCTGCGAGCACAGGTGACGGAACTGGAGGACGAGCTGACGGCCGCCGAGGATGCCAAGCTGCGTCTGGAGGTGACTGTGCAGGCTCTCAAGACTCAGCACGAGCGTGACCTGCAGGGCCGTGATGAGGCTGGCGAAGAGAGGCGGAGGCAGCTGGCCAAGCAGGTATTGTCACGCAGAAGGCCTCGGGGTGCCGGTCCAGCTGGGGTACGCCATGGTGTGTTCAGGCAGCAAGGGGTCTCCCTGGCCCACCCACCCCTCTGTCTCCTCCACCCTCCCTCCACTCGGCATCCCCCCACCCTCCATTCAGTGTCCCCCCACCCTCCCTCCGCTCGGCGTCTCCCCCACCCTCCCTCCGCTCGGTGTCCCCCCCACCCTCCCTCCGCTCGGCGTCTCCCCCCATCCACCTGCCACTCAATATTTCTACCAGTCTCTCCTGGCAGCCAACCATCTTCCTCCCACAAAACCATCTTCCTATCCAACCCGGTTAGCCTGCCATGACCCATTAACCCACACGCATATCCCACTGGCCTGTTGTTTTACCCAGTCATACATCTTGCATCCACCAAACCATTCATCCATCCCTCTGCCACCCCACCTATTCAACCACGCCAATCACCCACACACGGCTGCTCCCCCAACCAGCACTGATACTCAACCAGCGCTCTGTCCAACCACTGCTCCATCCACCCAGTTACCCCCTTCCGACCCACCTCCTCTCCCCAACCCAACCCCTCCCCTATTTACCCAACCCCGCCCCTCAGCACCCCCTGCGGACCCCTGCCTCCTGGACTGTTCATCCACCCTCCCTCCATCCACATCCCTCTCCACTCCAGTCAGTTGCTCCTCGCTTCCTTGTCTGTTTCATCACCCTCCCTCCCTGCACCGTTCATTGACTACTCGTTCAATCCAGGAAATTCCCATATCTTCCCTCTACTAGGGGGTGAGGGGCAGGGGCAGCTCTGGGTGTCAGAAAGACCCCTCTGGAGCCATGTGGACAACAGACTTGGGGTGAGGGTGCTAGAAGCTGGGGAGGCAGGGAAGAGGGTGAACAGGTGACCTAAGGCCAGAGGTCTCTGCGGGTTTCTGCCTCTACTAGCCCCTTTGACTTAGACATGGCTGAGCGTCCAAAACGTGGCCCTGGGGGCACTGGGGAACCATGGGAGGGGTATGAGCAGGGTCAGCTCCGGAGATGTGTTGGAATGCGCTGGCAGGGAGAGAGGAGAAGCTGGAAAGGAGGCCTAGGTGGATGGGGGCAGGAGGACTGAGCTGGGGCAGGGGGATAGAGAGGGGACCACGTCGGGAGAGTCGGGGTGAGAGGAACGGGGCTTGCGGCCTGGGCAGGGGCTCCGGGGTAGACATCCACGTCCCTCGCACACAGAGGGAGCCCGGGTTTCCTGTCCCTGACCCGGTCCCTCCTGACTTCCTCTCCAGCTGAGGGACGCGGAGGTGGAGCGGGATGAGGAGCGGAAGCAGCGGGCTCTGGCCGTGGCTGCCCGGAAGAAGCTGGAGGGAGAGCTGGAGGAGCTGAAGGCTCAGCTGGTGTCCGCCGGGCAGGGCAAGGAGGAGGCGGTGAAGCAGCTTCGAAAGATGCAGGTAGGGGCAGGGCGTGAGCCGCGCCGGGGAGGGGAGGCCTTGGTGTCTTCAAGCCGCGGCCATCACTGCAGGGGCTGAGGCCAGCTCGGACCCTCCCTCAACCCACAGGCAGCATCCACGCGGGTCAGCGCCTGTATGAACATCCATGCCCCAGAGGCTAGTTTCCTTCTTCTTTTATATTTCCTGTATTTAAAATGCTGCATTTTAAAGTCAAATTTCCTTTTTTTGTTTCGTCTAGTTGGTTTTTTTTTTTTTTTTTTTTTGAGACCGAGTCTCACTCTGTCAATCAAGCTGGAGTGCAGTGACAAGATCTCAGCTAGCTGCAACCTCCACCTCTCAGGCTGAAGCAATTCTCCTGCCTCAGCCTCCCTAGTAGCTGGTATTACAGGTGCACATCACCACACCCAGCTAATTTTTGTTTTTTATTTTTATGTTTTTGAGACAGAGTCTCACTATGTCGCCAGGCTGGAGTGTAATGGCATGAGCTCGGCTCACCGCAACCTCCGACTCCCTGGTTCAAGCAATTCTCCTGCCTCAGCCTCCGGAGTAGCTGGGATTACTGGCATATGCCACCATGCCCAGCTGATTTTTGCATTTTTAGTAGAGATGGGGTTTCACCATGTTGCCCAGGATGGTCTCAATGTCCTGACCTCGTGATCTGTCCATCTCGTCCTCCCTAAGTGCTGGGATTACAGGTGTGAGCCACCGTGCCCCACCAATTTTTGTATTTTTAGTAGAGATGGTGTTTCACCATGCTGGCCAGGCTAGTCTCAAAGCCCTGGCCTCAAGTGATCCAGCTGCTTCTGTGGTGTTGTTTTTGAAGTGAAAATACCGTATGTTGTTTTGGCCAGGCGCGGTGGCTCACGCCTGTAATCCCAGCACTTTAAGAGGCCGAGGCAGGCAGATGACCTGAGGTCAGGAGATCAAGACCAACCTGGCCAATATGGTGAAACCCTGTCTCTCCTAAAAATACAAAAATTAGCCAGGCTTGGTGGCGGGCATGTGTAATCCCAGCTACTCGGGAGGCTGAGGCAGGAGAATCACTTGAACCCAGGAGGCAGAGGTTGCAGTGAGCTGAGATCCCACCAGTGCACTCCAGGCTGGGTGACAGAGTGAGACTCTGTCTCAAAAATAAATAAATAAATAAATAAACAGGAGGCAAACTGAGGTTCAGAGAGGAGCAGTGGCTGGCTCACTGTCACACAGCAAGGATATGGCCAAGTTGTAATTCAAACCCAGGTCTATCTAACTTGAAGCCAGCTCCACCAGGCTTCCAGCTGCCTTCTAGGCTCAGCCAGGTCAACCTCCTCCCTTGAGGACCAGAGAGGGGAAGCTGGCCCAAGGTCACACAGCAAGCGGCTTTATACACAGAAGCCCAGGTCTGCAGGGTTGGGAGAACTCCCTGCTTGCTCATGGGAGCTGAGGAGCCCCCACTGCTTTTTGGCAAGGGGTTGGAAGGGTTCCCTGTGCTGTGTGGCCAGGCTGAGCCCATCTACCTTTTCCGTTCCACCCAGGCCCAGATGAAGGAACTATGGCGGGAGGTGGAAGAGTCACGAAGCTCCCGGGAGGAGATCTTCGCCCAGAATCGGGAAAGTGACAAGCGCCTCAAGGGGCTGGAGGCTGAGGTGCTGCGGCTGCAGGAGGTGAGGCTGGGGTGTGCTGGGGTGGGCTAGGGTGGGCTGGGTCCTGGGACAGGCAGCTGGGCGGTGGGCAGGGCTAACCTCAGGGCCCCTGGGGTGTGAGGCTGGGGAGGTCTAACTACAAGGTCCCTGAATGTGAGACTGGGGAGGTGGGCGGGGCTAACCACAGAGCCCCTGGGTGTGAGGCTGGGGAAGTGGGCGGGGCTAACCACAGAGCCCCTGGGTGTGAGGCTGGGGAGGTGGGCGGGGCTAACCACAGAGCCCCTGGGTGTGAGGCTGGGGAAGTGGGCGGGGCTAACCACAGAGCCCCTGGGTGTGAGGCTGGGGAAGTGGGTGGGGCTAACCACAGAGCCCCTGGGTGTGAGGCTGGGAAAGTGGGCGGGGCTAACCAGTGTCCTTGGGTGCGAGGCTGGACAGATGGGCGGGGCTAACCACAGAGCCCCTGGGTGTGAGGCTGGGGAGGTGGGCGGGGCTAACCACAGAGCCCCTGGTTGTGAGGCTGGGGAGGTGGGCGGGGCTAACCACAGAGCCCCTGGGTGTGAGGCTGGGAAAGTGGGCGGGGCTAACCACAGTGTCCTTGGGTGCCAGGCTGGACAGATGGGCGGGGCTAACCACAGAGCCCCTGGGTGTGAGGCTGGGGAGGTGGGCGGGGCTAACCACAGTGTCCTTGAGTGTGAGGCTGGAGAGGTGGGCGGGGCTAACCAGAGGGCCCTTGGGAAGTGGGTGGGGCTTACTGTGTGGCCTCCAATCCCGGACTAAGGGCAGAGATTATGTCCTGGGGCACTAGGGAGCCATGGAAAGGTCCAGAACAGAGGATGGCAAGGGTCAGCTCTGTAGCAGTTGAACTGGAGTGGGGAGACTGGACACACAAAGCCTGGTGGGGTGGCGGGGAGAGCGAGCCCTGAGCCAGGGCCAAGGAGATGCAGAGGATGGAGAAAGCAGTCAGAGGGCCAGAGGGAGAAGGCCATGGTGAGGGGGCAGAGGAGGGGAGGAGAACCCTGGGTCTGGCCCAGTGACTGGAGGACCCTGGAGGAGAGGCAGGTTTGAGCGGAGAACCTGTGTGCAGTAAAAGGTGGAGAGGGTGAGGGTCCTGGGGGTTGGGCTGCAGGAGGTGGGCATATGTCAGGGGCTCGGGAGACAGATGTAGGAGACATCTGTAGATTGAAGCTCATTCCAGGGTTACCCAGGGGCAGCATGAGAAAAAAGCCAAGAGACTTGGGGTGTGATGGACAGAGAACGGGTGAGACCCATGCCCAGATTGCCTCTCCTCACGCCCACCGGCCACCCCCTCTGTGCCATCGCAGGAACTGGCCGCCTCAGACCGTGCTCGGCGGCAGGCCCAGCAGGACCGGGATGAGATGGCGGATGAGGTGGCCAATGGCAACCTTAGCAAGTAAGTGGCCCAAGGGTCTGGAGGTGGAGGCGCTGTGCCTGCAAGAGGTGAAGTTGGGGTAGACTAGAGCTGGCTGGGCTCTGGGACAGGTTGGTGAGCGGGGCTAACTTGGGGGCCCATGGGGTGTGAGGCTGGGGAGGTGGGTGGGGCTAACCACAGGGCCTTGTAGTGTGAGGCAAGGCATCCTCCTCTGGCATCTGGTCCTCTCATCCCCACCCCTTCCCGTCTCCCTAGGGCAGCCATTCTGGAGGAGAAACGTCAGCTGGAGGGGCGCCTGGGGCAGTTGGAGGAAGAGCTGGAGGAGGAGCAGAGTAACTCCGAGCTGCTCAATGACCGCTACCGCAAGCTGCTCCTGCAGGTGAGCGCCGCTTGACCACCCCCACCAGCCTCAGTCCCCGCTCACCTGGGACCATAACCTTCAGTCCTCTTATTCAACAAATAGAGAAAGGGGATGTTTGAGTTGGGTTTTGAAGGTTGAATAGGAGTCATGAAAAGGGTGGAAAGGCCTGAGGCATTGGTTCACTTGTATTTCTGAGGCGTTTCTCTAGGGCTGGATCCAAAGATGAATTATGTAAGGTCTCTGTCCTATGAAGTTCCCTGGAGGAAACAGACACGGGACTATGCCGTCACATTGTAGGGCAGCAGGTGTGATCATGGAAGTCTCCTGAGCCCAGTAGAGAGAGAGAAATGACTTTCTGCAGGAGCCATAAGAAAACATTTGGAAAAAGACACATTTTGGCTGGCATTTTGAAGCCTAGAGTTCAGCAAAGGGAGAAAAGCATGCTTTCATTTGTATATTTATTTACAAATGTTTTCTGAGGATTCTGGAGGTCCAGATCCTATTCCGGGTTCTGCTGGGGATCTGGAGCTGGATAGTATAAAGTCTGCCCTCTAACACATCTTAGTCTAAGATAGATTAGACTAAGTCTTGTACTTAGACTAAGTCAGTACTAAGTACAGACTAAGTCAGTACTAAGTCTAAGATTAGACTAGGTCTGTACTTAGACTAAGTCAGTACTAAGTCTAAGTACAGACTAAGTCAGTACTAAGTCTAAGATTTGACTAAGTCTGTACTTAGACTAAGTCAGTACTAAGTCTGCCCTCTAACACATCCTTAGTCTAATGGAGGAAACAGACCATCCCAGTACAGAGATACAAGTGAAAATGGAGGAAGCACAGACACTGTGGAAAGCTAGAAGGGACCACCACCGAGCCTGGAGGCTAGAGGCCATCAGAGAAGGCTTCCTGGTGGAGGTGATGCCTTGAGAGATCTTAAAGGAAGTGCAGGAGTTTGCCAAGAAGACAACCAGAGGGATGGGGCGTCCAGGGACAGGCCAACGTCTGCTTTCTTCATTAACTTTTTTTGTAATTGTTTTATTTTTGAGGCAGTCTCACTCTGTTGCCCAGGTCGGAGTGCAGTGGTGTGATCTCGGCTCACTGCAACCTCTGCCTCCCAGATTCAGGTGACTCTCCTGCCTCAGCCTCCTGAGTAGCTGAGACTAGGCGTGTGCCACCACGCCCGGCTAATTTTTGCATTTTTAGTAGAGACGGGGTTTCAGCATGTTGGTCAGGATGGTCTCGAACTCCCAACCTCAAGTGATCTGCCCACCTAGGCCTCCCGAAGTGCTGTGATTACAGGCGTGAGCCACCACGCCTGGCCAGGAGTTTTTTATTTTTAGTTTCTGTGGGTACATAGGTGTATATATTTATGGGGTATGTGAGATGTTGACTTCATTAAGGTTTAAAGTCATGTCTTGAGGCCTCTCCTGGGTCATACCCTGGCATTGCTGGAGACTCAGAGAAGAGTTAAGACCCTAGCCCTTGGGGAAAGCCCAGGCCAGTGGAGAGGCAGTCATATTCTAGGACGTGGCAGCTCCCATCTCACTCAGAATAAAATCTTACTCAGGGTCCCACACAGTCTGGTCCCCGGCTAACTCAGACCTCCCCAGTCCTTCCGCCCTAGCTCACTGCTCTAGCCACAGCAGCCTCCTCACCTTTCCTGGACCATGCCGAACATATTCCAACCTTACACCCTCTGCACTGGAAAGCTCTGGCGACCTGCGTAAAACAGCCGCCTCCCTCCCGCGGGTCCCTTCCACTCTCTCTGCGTTGACTGCCTTCACGTCACTGACCATTATCAGAGATTATATCCTGTATTTGCTTGTCTGTTGTCTGTCTTCCGAACAGACTGTGAGCACCTTGAGAACAAGATTGTTGTGTCTTAGTTTTGTTCCCTACAATATCCCCAGTGCTTAAAATAGTGCTGGGTACACAATAGTGCTGGTGTTCATTATAAATCAAATGAATGGGTCAATACGTGCTCTAGAGGAGGGAGTATTTTATACAGGATCTAATCTCTCTGACCACCTAAAAGGCCTAGAAACAGCTAACCCAGTAGTAATGAGTATCACTCTGTCCACGTTATGATCTGGGAATGCTGTTTCCCTCTAAAAGAAACTGGGGCTGGCCAGGCACAGTGGCTCACACCTGTCATCCCAGCTCTTAGGGAGGCTGAGGTGGGAGGATTGCTTGAGCCCAGGAGTTTGAGACCAGCCTCAGCAACATAGTAAGAATTTGTCTCCACAGAAAATAAAATTAGCCAGGTATGATGGCGCATGCCTGTGGCCCCAGCTACTCTGAGGGCTGAGATAGGAGGATTGCCTGGGCCTCGGAGACAGAGGCTGCAGTGAGCTGAGATCGCACCACTCCACTCCAGCCTGGGCAACAGAGGGAGACCCTGTCTCAAAAAAAAAAAAAAAGAAAAGAAAAGAAACGAAACCGGGGCTTCTTCCAAAACTGCTGATTCCAGATCTGGAGCAGGCAGCCAACAACAGTAACCTGGAACATTTCGTGATGTCCATTAGCGGGAAAGCTGGTGTAGCGCTTAGAAGTCAATGTGAAGAGCCTCCCGCTGGCCCAAAGTGGGACAGCTTGAGCCTCAGCGAGGAAAATTGCAACCGATTTAATCCCATGAAATTGGTTGAAATTCCTGAGCTCACAGTGACGTTTATAAAAACATTAATTAGTTGTTGTGTTAGTTCCCTAGGGTCACCATAACGAGTTCCTGGAAACTCAGTGACTTAAAACAACAGGAACGTGTTCTCTCTCTCTCTGTCTTTTTTTTTTCCTTTTTTTTTTTTTGAGATGGAGTCTCTCTTTGTTGCCCAGACTGGAGTGCAGTGGTGCGATCTCGGCTGACTGTAACCTCTGCCTCCCGGGTTTAAGCGTTTCTCCTGCCTCAGCCTACCAAGTAGCTGGGACTACAGGCACCAGCCACCAATACAGGCATGCGCCACCATGCCCGGCTAATTTTTGTATTTTTAGAGAGACGGGGTTTTACCACGTTGGCCAGGTTGGTCTCGAACTCCTGACCTCAGGTGATTTGCCGCCTCGGCCTATCAAAGTGCTGAAATGACATGTGAGTCACCGCGCCTGGGCAGGAACGTATTCTCTCGCGGTCCTGGAGGCCAGAGGTCTGAAATCAAGGTGTGGGCTGGGTTCATTCCTCTCGTTCCTGCCTCTCCCCGTCTTCCGGTGGGTGCTGGCAGTCCCTGGTGTTTCTTCACCTGTAGATGCATCACTGCAATCTCTGCCTTCAACGTTACAAGGCGTTTTCCCATCTTTGTGTCTCTGCCTCATCTCCTCGTTTTTTTGTTTTTTTTTTTTTTTTTTTTTTTTTTTTTGAGACTGAGTAGGTTGGAGTGCAATGGCCCGATCTCAGCTCACTGCAGCCTCCACCTTCTGGGTTCAGGTGATTCTCCTTCCTCAACCTCCTGCGTAGCCGGGATTACAGGTGCCCGCCACCACATCTGGCTAATTTTTTTTTGTCTTTTTAGTAGAGACAAGGTTTCACCGTGTTCACCAGGGTGGTCTCAAACTCGTGACCTCAGGTCATCCGCGTGCCTCGGCCTCCCAAAGCGCTGAGATTACAGGCCTGAGCCACCGTGCCTGGCCCTTATCTCTTCTTGAAAGGACACCAGCCATATCAGAGTTGGGACCCTCCCTGATCCAGTGTGACCTCATGTTAGTCTATTATAACTGCAGAGATGGTATTTCCAACTGAAGGTCACATTCCGAGGTTTTGGGTGGACATGGATTTTGCATGGGAGTCTGTTCACTCTAGTGCAGACACCCTTGGACAATGCTTAGGGTGCCATTTGGAAAAAACTTAAACCATTTTTCTTCTGCTCTCACGCCACAACACTCATCAACACAGAAAAAGACGTTGGTGACCAAATGTAGGGAGTGGGGTTCTCCCCATCACCAGGTGAGCAGTTGGATCTGCCGCAGATGCCGGCAAGGTATCCTCCAGTTCCCCTCCAACAGCATCTACCTGGAGGCAGTGTCGGACCCCACAGACTGAGGACTGTCTCCCCGCCGACCCCCAGGCACCAGTCCCGAGTCCAGGCCACCAGAACGTCTTGTCTTTTCCTTTTCTTTTTTCGAGATGAGGTCTTGCTCTGTGACAGCCCAGGCTGGAGTACGGTGGCACGATCTCAGCTCACTGCAACCTCTGCCTCCCGGGTTCAAGTGATTCTCCCGCTCTAGCCTCCTGGGTTCAAGTGAGTCTCCTGCCTCAGCCTCCTGGGTTCAAGTGATTCTCCTGGCTGAGCCTCCCAAGTAGCTGGGATTGCAGGTGTGTGCCACCACACCCAGCTTATTTTTTTTTTGGATTTTTAGTGACACGAGTTTTCACCATATTGGTCAGGCTGGCCTCGAACTTCCAACCTCAAGCCATCTGTCTGCCTTGGCCTCCCAGAGTGCTGAGATTACAGGTGTAAACCCCTGTAATCCCACTTGGCCCAGGCCACCAGAACTGCTGACCAACCAGCTTCAAGCTGGGATTCCCACAACCCCCTCTTTGGATTAATTTGCAGCTCGCAGAACTGAGGGAAAATACTTACTTTTCTGGTTTATTAAAGGATATTACAGAGGATACAGATGAAAAGATGGTTGGGGCAGGGTATCAGGGAGGGGTCATGCAGCTTCCGTGCCTCCTGGGGCTGCCACCCTTCAGGCACCACACATGCTCAGCCCTCCAGAAGCTCTTAAACCCTGTCCTCTTGGGCCTTTTATGGAGACGTTGCTGGATAGGCATGATTAACGACCGTGTAGAACTGTGACTGGACAGAAAGGGTGTGGTCTAAACCCAGCAAGGCCTGTCTGTCCAGAGTCTTCCTGGCTTCTCTAGGCAGTATTCCTCCCCCTCTGAAATGAGGGTTCTGTGATCCACAGTCAGGTTAGAGTTTCTGCCTTGTCCAGGTGAAAGAGGGGCAGGAGGAGATGAGAGACAGCGGTTCTGTTCACACTAACAAAGGCTATGAAAATCATGAGCAAGGAACCATGGACAAAACCCAACACACAACATATACATATACACACACACACACATACACACACACATATACACGCACGCACATACATACACATACACACATGCACACACACATATACACACATAGACATACATACACATCACATACACGTAGCATACACATGCACACACGCACACACATATACACACATGTAACATACGCACACATACACACACACGCACACACATACGCACACATACATATACACACACATATACACACATATACACATACACGTAACACAAGCGCGCACACATACATACATACGCACACATACACATACACACACACACATACACACACATATACACACACACACACACAGCAATATCACAGGTACAGACTCCCTTGAAAATTCACAAATAAGAGAGAAAGATCAGGTGCAGTGGCTCATGCCTGTAATCCCAGCACTTTGGGAAGCTGAGGCAGGTAGATTGCTTGAGGCCGGGAGTTCAAGACCAGCCAGGACAACAAAGTGAGACCCTGTCCCCACTGAAAACAATAGCAACAAAATTAGCAGGGCATGATGGTGGGCACCTGTAGTTCCAGCTACCACGAGGCTGAGGCAGGAGAATCGCTTGAGCCCGGGAGTCTGATGCTGCAGTGAGCTGTGACTGTGCCACTGCACAAACAAAAAAGAAACAAACAGAAACAAATAAAATAGAACAAACCCCTGGACCCAGCTGCCAGTTTCCAGGTAACGTAGAGGAGGAAGAAATGAATGCCGAATTAGACCATAAGTGGCGTGATCAGAAAAATCTGAACTCCACGAGTCTAACAGCCTAGATTCTTCAACAGATAAATTATAAGAAACAGTCTGGCTGCAATGACTCACATCTGTGATTCTAGCGCTTGGGGAGGCTGAGGTGGGTGGATCACCTGAGGTCAGGAGTTTGAGACCGGTCTGACCACATCATGAAACCCCATCTCTACGAAAAAACGCAAAAGGGCCGGGCGCAGTGACTCACACCTGTAATCCCAGCATTTGGGAGGCGGAGGCTGGCGTATCATGAGGTCAAGAGATCGAGACCATCCTGGTCCACATGGTGAAACCCCGTCTCTACTAAAAATACAAAACACATTAGCCGGGAGTGGGAGTATGCGCTTGTAGTCCCAGCTACTCGGGAGACTGAAGCAGAAGAATCACTTGAACCGGGAGGCAGAGGTTGCAGTGAGACAAGATTGAGCCACTGCACTCCAGCCTCGTGTCAGAGTGAGACTCCATCTCAAAAAAAAAAAAAAAAAAAAAGTATTGTAAAGAAATAACAGGGATGGAGGAGGGAACTATAGGTTAAAAGAGACCTTACAACAAAGCCACAGCTCATATGAAGAAAAAGAGAGAAAGAGACTTAAAAGACAAGTATCTGGCCAGGTGTGGTGGCTTATGCCTGGAATGCTAGCAATTTGGGAGACCGAGGCAGGTAGCTCACTTGAGATCAGGAGTTCAAGACCAGCCTAGCCAACATGGTGAAACCCCGTCTCTACTAAATAGTAAATACAAAAAAAAAAATAGCTGGGCGTGATGGTGGGCACTTGTAATCCCAGCTGCTTGGGAGACTGAGGCAGAGGAATCGCTTAAACCCAGGAGGCGGAGGTTGCAGTGAGCTGAGATTGCACCGCTGCACTCCAGCCTGGGTGACAGAGTGGGACACTGTCTCAGAAACAAACAAACTTGCCTCTATTTTTTTAAATGGGCAGGATTCAACTATAGGATCCAGGGATGCATCTGTGTGTAATAAAACTCTGAAGACACGCAAGGAAGCCAGAATCTGAGAAGTCAGGATAACGTGCTATTTTGGGGAGAAGGAAGAGGCTGGCGTTAGGATGAGCACATGAAAGGGCTTCTGGAAGGGCAGAGTTCTATTTCTTGACCAAGGTGCTGCTGACAGTGATGTTTGCCTTTCGTTAACTCCCGATGCCTGTGCTGTATGACACCCACACACATCCACGTTCAGAGACAGAAGCCGCAGGAGCATGAGACTGGAAGGGTTCCCATCTCCAGCTGCTGGAATAATCAAGAACACCCCCGTAATGTTCTTGGTTGAGAATTACTGTGCTAATAAAACTAGCAGAATATTTGTTACTGACTTTATTTGATGAGCGTTTGGCTCTCTGTATCACCATTTTATTTCACAATAAAAACTCTGAGGCCAGGTGCGGTGGCTCACACCTGTAATCCCAGCACTTTGGGAGGCCCAGGCAGGTAGATCACCTGAGGTCAGGAGTTCGAGAGCAGCTTCGCCAACATGGTGAAACCCCGTCTCTACAAAAAATACAAAAATTAGCCAGGTGTGGTGGCAGGTGCCTATAATCCCAGCTACTCGGGAGGCTGAGGCAGGAGGATCGCTTGAACCCAGGAAGCGGAGGTTGCAGTGAGCCAAGATCATGCCACTACACTCCAGCCTGGATGACAGAGCAAGACATGGTCTCAAAATAAATAAATAAAGTAAAATAAAAATAAAATTAGCAGGGGTGATGGTGCATGCCTGTGACCTCAGCGACTCAGGAGGCTGAGGTGGAAGGATCACTTAAGCTTGGGAGGCTGAGGCTGCAGTGAGCTCAAATTTCACCAGCTGGGCAACAGAGCAAAACTCTGTCTCAAGCCGGGCGCGGTGGCTCAAGCCTGTAATCCCAGCACTTTGGGAGGCTGAGGCGGGTGGATCACGAGGTCGAGAGATCGAGACCATCCTGGTCAACATGGTGAAACCCCGTCTCTACTAAAGATACAAAAAATTAGCTGGGCATGGTGGCACGTGCCTGTAATCCCAGCTACTCAGGAGGCTGAGGCAGGAGAATTGCCTGAGCCCAGGAGGCGGAGGTTGCGGTGAGCCGAGATCGCGCCATTGCACTCCAGCCTGGGTAACAAGAGCGAAACTCCGTCTCAAAAAAAAAAAAAAAAAAATTTTTTTAAGTTAAACACATAAAGGAGAAGATGCTAATTACCCAGTCATTATGTCCCTGTGAGGGTCACATAAAGTAGGAATCACACTGGGTCTGACTCATTTCCATGTCCCCAGAAGAAGGCCTTGCTCAGAGTACGAGCTGAATAAATAAATGGGAACTATTATTAGTGGTGTGTTTACACATTTTCCACGTAGCAGCTGTTTATTGAGGCCGTGTTTCTCCAAATGCTCCTGCTAATCACTCCCATCTGAATCACATGAGATGCTTGTTATAAATGCAGATTCCCGGACTCTGCTTTGATCCTGCTGAGTCAGAATCTCTGAAGGGTGAGACCCAGACATCTGCATTTTTTTCACAAGCTCCCCCAGATGATCCTGGTGCAAACAAAAATGTGATAACCCTTGGAATAGACTCAGTCACAGTCAGAAGTAGAATTTTTAACCTTTAAAGAAGTTTGTGATCCACTTATTAAAATAAGCAGAAAACTATCCAAAATGTTAAAACCCAGGGCTGGCAGTGCTGTCAGTGATAAGTCAATAAACTAGTAATAAAAATACTAGCTGACATTTGTTGAGTATTTAGTATGTCTCAGGCTCTGTGCTGTGTGTGTGGCAATCATCAGCGTGCTTAATTCGTGGAGGTGCTTGGATTTACCTAGCACCTTCCCTCTGAGACTCCACCATGACATCCTTCGTTCCCCACCTGCTACAGGTAGAGTCACTGACCTCAGAGCTGTCAGCCGAGCGCAGTTTCTCAGCCAAGGCAGAGAGCGGGCGGCAGCAGCTGGAACGGCAGATCCAGGAGCTACGGGGACGCCTGGGTGAGGAGGATGCTGGGGCCCGGGCCCGCCAGAAGATGACCATTGCTGCCCTTGAGTCTAAGTTGGCCCAGGCTGAGGAGCAGCTAGAGCAAGAGAGCAGGTAGGTGGGAGCGGAGGCCACGGGAGCAAGGCGACCTCCACATCCTGGCCAGTGACAGGAAGGAGGCTGTGTTACAAACACCTGTTTTGGAAACATTGAAAAAGACATCATAATATTAATGACTGCTGGCCTGGCATGGTGGCTTATGCCTGTAATCCCAGCACTTTGGGAGGCCAAGACAGGAGGATCCCTTGAGGCCAGGTATTTAAAACCATTCTGGGCAAGGCGCAGTGGCTAACGTCGGTAATCCTAGCACTTTGGGAGGCTGAGGTGGGCAGATCATGAGGTCAGGAGATCAAGACCATCCTGGCCAACATGGTGAAATCCCATCTCTACTAAAAATACAAAAATTAACTCGGCATGGTGGTGTGTGCCTGTAATCTCAGCTACTCCAGAGGCTGAGGTAGGAGAATTGTTTGAACCAGGGATTTGGAGGTTGCCATGAGTCAAGATCACACCACTGTACTCCAGCCTGGTGACAGAGTGCGACTGTGTCTCAAAAAAACAAAAAAAAAGTCTAGTCTGGGCGACGTTACAAGACCTCATCTCAAAACACACACACACACACACACACACACACACACACACACACACACACACCCTAGGTGTTTTAGCATGTGCCTGTAGTCCCACCTGCTCAAGAGTCTGAGATGAGAGGATGGCTTAAGCCCAGGAGTTAGAGACTGTAGTGAGCTGTGATCACACCACCGCACTGCAGCCTGAGTGGCAGTGCAAGACCTTGTCTCAAAAAGAAAAAAAAAAGCCAGGCACAGTGGCTCACACCTAAACCCCAGCACTTTGGGAGGCTGAGACAGGCAGATCACTTGAAGGCAGGAGTTTGAGACCTGCCTGGCCAACATGGTGAAATCCTGTCTCTACCAAAAAATACCAAAATTAGCCAGGTGTGGTGGCTTGTGCCTGTGGTCCCAGCTACTGGGGAGGCTGAGGTGGGAGGATTGCTTGAACTCGGGAGATGGAGGTTGCAGTGAGCTGAGTTCACACCATTGCACTCCATCCTAGGTGACAGAGCCAGACTCCATCTAAATAAGACAAAAAGAAAAAGCAAAAAACAAAACTGTGTGTAAATGTATGTAAATATTTAAATGATTGTTGATTTTCTATATCTTTTAGGGTGCTTTGGGCTGCAAGTAGCTGCAGTCTCTTAAATAAGAGTATGATTTACGTAATAATGTGTCAGTTAGCTGTAGCTAAGTAACAAACCACTCTAAAACTTGGTGGCTTAAAACAACTACTTATTATTGCTCGTGAGTCTGGCAAGTAAGTTCTGCTGATCTGGGCTTGGTGGGCTTCACTCATACATCTTTGCTCCGTTGAGGGTGAGCTAGATGGATTTCCTAGTCTTGACCGGGCTTTTTTTTTTTTTTTTTTTGCTTTTTTATTTTCAAGAACAGCATGAATGGCAATGGCTGGGTTTGCATAACTCTAAGATCTTGCCTAGGACAAGTAAACTAACGTGTCTCTGCTGTATGTGGCCTCTCATCCTCCGGGAGGCTAGCCCAGGACTGTTCATATGGCAGAGTCAAGGTTCTAAGAGCAAGGAAAAGTGCTAAAGACTCCTCGAGGCCTGCACCTGGAGCTGGTACTATGTCACTTCTGCCACCTCCTATTAACCAAAGCAAGTCACTCAGCCAGCTCAGATTCAAAAGAATGGGGAAATAGATATGACTGTTTGATAGGAGTAGTTGCAAAGTCATATTCCCAAGGATATGGATACAGGAAGGGGTGAGAACTGGTACCATCTGTTGTATCAATCTAGCACAAAAAGGAATGGCCTTTTTTCACGTGATAAGAGGTTTAGAGCTAGGCAGCCAAAAGATGGTAGGGCGCTGGATCAACATCTGTGTTGCTTTTTTAGTCTTTCCTCATGGTCACAAAATGGCTGCAATTGCACCAAGTGCCACACCCACAGGCATCCATGTTCAGAGACAGGAAGCAGCAGTTGTATGGAGCTGAAAGAGTTTCCATCTCCAGTTGCTGGAACAATCAAGAAGACCCCCATAACATTCCTAGTTGAGAACTGCTGTGCTAATAAAACTAATAGAATATTTATTACTAAGCCTAATACCTTTTACTTTTCTAATACAATAGATTTTCCTGTTGTTCAATACTATTCAGCAACAATAATTACAACAATACTAACAGTTCCCACTTTTTTTTTTTTTTTTTTTTTTTTTGAGACGGAGTTTCGCTCTCGTTACCCAGGCTGGAGTGCAATGGCGCGATCTCGGCTCACCGCAACCTCCGCCTCCTGGGCTCAGGCAATTCTCCTGCCTCAGCCTCCTAAGTAGCTGGGATTACAGGCACGCGCCACCACGCCCAGCTAGTTTTTTGTATTTTTAGTAGAGACGGGGTTTCACCATGTTGACCAGGATGGTCTCGATCTCTTGACCTCGTGATCCACCCGCCTCGGCCTCCCAAAGTGCTGGGATTACAGGCTTGAGCCACCGCACCCAGCCTAGTTCCCACTTATTGAGGATTACTATCTATCAGGCGCTGGACTACCTGTATATACCTCCATGATATCACGTAATCCTTGGGAGAGAAAAACCATGGTTATCCTGTTTTACATGTAGAAAAACTGAGGCTGAGATTGGATTTAATGTAGGATGCCTGACTTGCTGTTCATCATCTGTACATTATCTCATGTGCTGAGCACATCTGGGGCTGTTGTATCCAGTGTGGCTGTCAAGCAATATCAGTTGCTAGGGGTCCTATCACATGGATAGGACCAGATATTATGGACATCCAGGAGAGGACAGGCGTGGGAGCAAAGAGAGCGTTCCCTCCCACTCTGAGGATTCGAGCCTGCTGAAAGAAACTGACAAGAAATAGATTAACAAAATAAAAGGCATACAAATGTGTGAATGTGCCTGAACACAGGAGCCATATAAAATATAAGACTTTTTATACAGGGCCAGATGGTTGAGGCTTAAATAGCCTCTTCATGGGGGAGAGGGACACCAAGGATGTTTTCACTTGTGGGAAATAGTAAATGATTTTCAGGGGGAAATGAACGGGCCCACAGAGTAGACTGTAGTTTGTGAATGGTTCTCTTTGGAAACGGAATGGGACCAAACATATACTTATTATAGATCACAGTATCATAGGAAACAGGTACGTCAGGCATCCTAATAGAAGCCAAGGACGTGGATTCCAGGGAGTAGGGATCCTGTGCGTCAGTGTTTAGCCTTGGTAAACAATGGGAACCAGTCAGGGGTTAGGAAAGAGCAAAGAAGCCAATCCAAGAACAAGACGACAGCCACTGCGTGAGTCTGTAGGTTGAGCCCCTCTGCTAAGACTCTTCCTTGTCCCCCTCTTCAGAGAGCGCATCCTCTCTGGGAAGCTGGTGCGCAGAGCTGAGAAGCGGCTTAAAGAGGTGGTACTCCAGGTGGAGGAGGAGCGGAGGGTGGCTGACCAGCTCCGGGACCAGGTGAGCAGCTGCCGTCGTCAGAAAGCAGTGAGGAGGCCGGGCGCGGTGGCTCAAGCCTGTAATCCCAGCACTTTGGGAGGCCGAGGCGGGTGGATCACGAGGTCGAGAGATCGAGACCATCCTGGTCAACATAGTGAAACCCCGTCTCTACTAAAAATACAAAAAATTAGCTGGGCATGGTGGCACATGCCTGTAATCCCAGCTACTCAGGAGGCTGAGGCAGGAGAATTGCCTGAACCCAGGAGGCGGAGGTTGCGGTGAGCCGAGATCGCACCATTGCACTCCAGCCTGGGTAACAAGAGCGAAACTCCGTCTCAAAAAAAAAAAAAAAACAGTGAGGAGTGGGACCGCTGACTCAGAAATCGCCCAGGCCATCTCTGGAGGCAATGAGCTCCCATCACAAGAAGCAACTTGCAGGTGCCGGACTGGAACGGAGTGCAGATACCATCTCGGTATCTGGCACATCAGCAGAGGGTTGGAATCAGTGAGTTTGCAATTCATAAATGCTGGCGTCTAGAAATGGTCCTGTAAGGAGCTGAGGCAGCCAGGGCAGTGGGAGAAGTTAGACCCTACCCAGAGCTAGACCAGGACTAAAATTACAAAAGATAGTGTTTATGGAGTGCTTTCTACGTACCAGGCACTGTGCTAAAGACATAACATTTAGTGCGTTTAATTTCTATCAGAATGATAGGCGGAAGGTACTGTTATTTACTGTCTTGTTTATATGAGGAAACTGAGGCACAGAAAGCTGAAGTAACTTGCTCAAAATTACTTAGCTCGTAAGAGAGGTGGGGTCAGCATTCCAACCTCAGCACTCTAGCCTCAGAGTGTTCTTGATTACTTACTAAGCAGTTACTATGTCACAAGCAACTGCTTTTAAAAAAAATACACATCTGCATTTCCTCACTAGTCCCATTTCACAGATGAGGAATCTGAAACTTTAAGAGGTGATATTTTGCTTCAGAGTCACAGAGATAGAGCCTGGATCAGACCCCAGGTCGGTCTGTCTGGACAGAGGGCCCTTAAAAGCTCAGCTGTGCGTCATTCACCATTCATTCCGCAAACAATTATTGAGCACTGCTACGTGTCAGATATTGTGGGAGGCATTCGGGATATGGATGTGAATGAAACAGAGGAAGCCCCTGCCCTCACAGAGCTCACATTTTCAGCATAGGAAAAGGCATAATAATAAACCCGTAAACAAACAGATAATTACAGATTGTGACAAGGGCTATGAAGAAAAAAAAGTAAAGACAGAGGAAGACACAGAGGATGTGGGAATCTTCTTTCGCTTGGGGGATCAGGAAGGACTCTCTGAGAAGGTGACATTTAAATTGATACCTGAAGGGGCCAGGCACAGTGGCTCATGCCTATAATCCCAGCACTTTGGGAGGCCGAGGTGGGTGGATCACAAGGTCAGGCGTTTGAGACCAGCCTGGCCAACATGGTAAAACCCTGCCTCTACTAAAAATACAAAAATCAGCCGGGCGCAGTGGTGGGCACCTGTCATCCCAGCTACTTGGGAGGCTGAGGCAGAAGAATCACTTGAACCCAGGAGGCAGAGGTTGCAGTGAGCTGAGATCCTGCCACTGCACTCTAGCCTGGGCGGCAGAGCAAGACTCCATCTAAAAAAAAAGATACCTGAAGGGTGAAGAAGAGCCAGTCAGAGGGAACAGGTACTCTAAAGGCCCTGAAGTACAGAAATAAGCTTGGTGAGTTCAGACCAAAAAGCAGACCCGTACGGTCTAGACCAGGCGTCCCCAAACTACGGCCCTCGGGCCGCATGCGGCCCCCTGAGGCCATTTATCCGGCCCCCCGCCGCACTTCAGGAAGGGGCACCTCTTTCATTGGTGGTCAGTGAGAGGAGCACAGGATGTGGCGGCCCTCCAACGGTCTGAGGGACAGTGCACTGGCACCCTGTGTAAAAAGTTTGGGGACGCCTGGAATAGACAAACATCTGCTTTTATTTTAGTCCTGGTCTAGCTTCTGGTAGAGTTTAACCTCTGGCTGGGCACGGTGGCTCATGCCTGTAATCCTAGCACTTTGGGAGGCCGAGGTGGGTGGATCACCTGGGGTCAGGAGTTCAAGACCAGCCTGGCCATCATGGTAAAACCCCATCTTTAAAAAAAAAAAAAAAAAAAAAAAGACTTTAACTTCTTCCCTCACCTTGGCTGCCTCAGCTTCCTATGAGGGCCCTTCCTAGATGCCAGAATTTATTAATTGCAAAGTCATTGATTCCAACCCTCTGCTGATGTGCCCAGTGCCAGGATGGTATCTGCACCTGCTTCCAGGCCAGCACCTGGCAGTTGCTTCTTGTGATGGGAGCTCATCGACTCCAGAAAATGTGGGGTAGGGGGTTGAATGATAAGAAATAAGGTCAGATCATGGATGTTCTCTCCCTGAAGAGAGGTGGTAGGGTCTGAGGAGGATCCCAGTGAAGTTGGTCTGGTTGGTGGGTTTACGGGAAGGGAGAAATGGACAGGAAAAAGACCCTGCCGGGCCTGGAATGCCAGGCTGAGGGGCTGGACTTTTGTCCCAGGGGTACTGGGGAGTCATGAAAGGATTGCGAGCAGGAGGGTCTGGGTCAGTTAGAAAGACCTCTCTGAGGCCATGTAGGAGACAGCCTGGAGGGGAGAGCCTGGAGGTCAGGTACAGGTTGGCATGAGGGCTTTAGGGAAAAAGAATAAGGCCTAGGGCCGGGCGCGGTGGCTCACGCCTGTAATCCCAGCACTTTGGGAGGCCGAGGCGGGTGGATCATGAGGTCAAGAGATCGAGACCATCCCGGTCAACGTGGTGAAACCCCGTCTCTACTAAAAATACAAAACATTAGCTGGGCATGGTGGCGCGTGCCTGTCATCCCAGCTACTCAGGAGGCTGAGGCAGGAGAATTGCCTGAACCCAGGAGGCGGAGGTTGCGGTGAGCCGAGATCGTGCCATTGCGCTCCAGCCTGGGTAACAAGAGCGAAACTCCGTCTCAAAAACAACAACAACAACAACAACAACAAAAAAAAAAAAAAAAAAAAAAAGGAATAAGGCCTAGACAGAGAGCAGAGCATGGGGCAGAGAGGGCCGGGGGCAGCAGGGGTGGGACAGTAGTGGGCTGTCGTGGAGGGAAGAAGTGATGGCAGTGCCTGGAGACGTGACCTGGGCCCCTGCTCTCGCCAAGCTGGAGAAGGGAAACCTTCGAGTGAAGCAGCTGAAGCGGCAGTTGGAGGAGGCCGAGGAGGAGGCGTCCCGGGCTCAGGCCGGCCGCCGGAGGCTGCAGCGTGAGCTGGAAGATGTCACAGAGTCAGCCGAGTCCATGAACCGCGAAGTGACCACGCTGAGGAACCGGCTCCGGTATGGCCATCCCAGAGGCAGGCCTGACGGGTGGGCGGCGCCCTCACTGCATAAACCCCAGGGGTGCAAGGCGTTACCACGGGATCCATGGGGGCGTGGGGCTGCGGGAGCCGGGGCTGTGCTGGGGGAGACTCACATCCAGGGAGCTGCTTCCTTCCCGCACCCTTCTCCCGGCCTCCCCTCCTCCCTCCGCGCCCCGTATCTCTCTCTGCCCCCACCGCTTCTGCCCGTCTCCTCCATTTCTCCTGATCTCACGTCTCTCTTCCCCTCATTGCGTTCTCTCTCTCCTCTCATGTCGCCTCGTGTCCCGGTCTCCCCCCTCCACAGACGCGGCCCCCTCACCTTCACCACCCGCACGGTGCGGCAGGTCTTCCGACTAGAGGAGGGCGTGGCCTCCGACGAGGAGGCGGAGGACGCAGAGCCTGGGTCCGGGCCGTCCCCGGAGCCGGAGGGGTCCCCATCAGCCCACCCCCAGTGACCCTACCCTGTCCCCAGATGCACTAACGGATGGGGCACAGCCCCCTTCCTCCCTGGCCCCCACGGGCCCCTGTCCCAGGAACCCTGCCCTCTGTCTTCCTGTCCTTTGGAAACAGTGCCACACTCTGGCATTTGTCACCCCCACCCGGGCCCCCTGCAACCTCTATCAAAGGATGACCCCTAAACACAGAGGAGCGGGGCAGGCCGGGCGGCAAGGACTGGGGCTCTCTTGCTTGGGAGGAGACCGGGCGCAGTTGGCAAGCTGGTTCCCATCGGCCCCCTGTCGTCCTTTCTTCCCTCCTTATTGATCTGTAGGTGTTAGGAAGGGAGCCACAGCGCTCCTCCACCGCCTCAGCCCGTGCTCCCCGTTCCCTCCTCTTTCTCTCTCTCTCCCTCCCTCCTCTCTCACCTCTTTCTTGGCCTCTCTGAGGGTCTCTCTGCGCATCCTTCCGGGAGTCTCGCTCTCACTTCTCTCTGTGCAGCCACTCTCCTTCCCCCATGTCTGCCTCGACCCCCGAACTCCTGAGTGTCAGAAGCCCCAGGCCTCCGCCAGCCTTGAGCCCTCGCGAAGGGGCAGGACAAGGGGACCCCTCTCACTTCTGCTGCCCATGCTCTACCCTCCCTTCTGGTTGCTCTGATGGTTTGGAGCTTCTCTCCGGGGCTAAAGGAGTGTCCTTTACCCTCCCAGCCTCCAGGCTCTGGCAGAAATAAACTCCAGCCTCCGACTGGACCGTCTGCGTGGCTGTGTGTGTTCCTGCAGGGGGCCTCTGATGGGCAGGACGGGCACGCGCTGCCTCAGACCGCTGGGGCAGCAGGTCAGGCAGCCTGCGGGTTTCAATCACGGTGCGTGGGTGTACAGGGGCCTCCTGTGGACCAGGCACTTCATTACTGCTTTCCTCCTCACCCTGGTGTACAGTGGAAACATCCCCTCCACTGCACAGATGAGGGAACAGTCTGAGCGCAGCATCCCACATGCCACGCCCCAGGGACTGCCAGAAGCGCTGCTGAACTTGGGCCAGCTCTCAAGTGTTTGTAGAATAAGTGACAGGCTCGCTGCAGCGGCTCACACCTGCGATCCTGGTGCTTTGGGAGGCTGAGGTGGGAGGATCACCTGAGCCCAGGAGTGGAGGCTGCAGTGAGCTATGATTGCACCACCCCGCATGGTAGCATGGGTGAGAGTGAGATCCTGTTTCAAAAGCAAAACCAAACAAAAGGACAGCCATGGTTGTTTGTGCTGGGTGCTGTGTTGAGCACACATTGTTTGTCGTAACCCTTAGCACAGCACTGCACGTAGAGATTTCATTGCCCTCTGGTGCCTAGAACAGTGCCTGGCACACAGCAGGCATTCATTCAATACGTATTTGCTGAATGACTATGCCCCTCCCACTCTTTTAGAGTGGTGGGAATAGGCTCAGAGAGGCTGAGTGACTTGCCCAGGGACACACAGCTACTAAGAAGTTCAAACAGTTTGAACCTGGACAGTCTGGCCTCAGAGTCAGCACATATGGAGGCTGAGCCCTCAGCCCCTGACCCTACCGTGGGGACCCAGGTCTATCTCCGCGTCCCACCCCACCTGGGAACTAGACATCCTCGTGTAAGGGCTCGTGTTACTCAGACTGAGTCCTCAGTGACTTTATTTTTATTTTTATTTTTTTGAGATGGAGTCTCACTCTGTCCCCAGGCTGGAGTGCAGTGGCACCATCTCCGCTCACTGCAACCTCTGCTTCCCGGATTCGGGTGATTCTCCTGCCTCAGCCTCCCAAATAGCTGGGATTACAGGCACCTGCCACCACGTCCAGCTAATTTCTGTATTTTTAGTGGAGTCAGGGTTTCACCACGTCGGCCAGGTTGGTCTCAAACTCCTGACCTCAGGTGATCCCGCCCTCCTCAGCCTCCCAGAGGGCTGGGATTACAGGCTTGAGCCACCACGCCCAGCCCTCAGTGACTTGTCAGTTAGAGATGTTGATCTCCATTTTTACCATCAGGGAAACTGAAGCAGGTGCTTGCCCTAAATAAGGTGCAAGTCATTGAGAGGATATCAGGACCACCAAAGCCCATCCTCCGCTTTTTAAAAAAATGGAGCCGGGCGCCGTGGCTCACGCCTGTAATCCCAGCACTTTGGGAGGCCGAGGCGGGTGGATCACTAGGTCAAGAGATGGAGACCATCCTGGTCAACATGGTGAAACCCTGTCTCTACTAAAAACAAAAAATTAGCTGGGCATGGTGGCGCGTACCTGTAATCCCAGCTACTCAGGAGGCTGAGGCAGGAGAGTTGCCTGAACCCAGGAGGTGGAGGTTGCGGTGAGCCGAGATCGCGCCATTGCACTCCAGCCCGGGTAACAAGAGCGAAACTCCGTCTCAAAAAACAAAACAAAAACAAAACAAAACAAAACAAAACAAAAAACGGAGATAGGGTCTCACTCTGTCACCCAGGCTGGAGTGCAGTGGCACAGTCATGGTTCACGACAGCCTCAACCTCCCAGGCTCAAGCGATTCTCTCACCGCAGCCTCCTGAGTAGCTGGGACTACAGATGCCACCACACCTGGCTAATTATATCTTATTTTTTGTAAAGACAAGGTCTCTATTGCCCAGGCCGGGCTTGAACTCCTGGCCTCAAGCAATCTTCCTGCATCCTTGGCCTCCCAAAATGCTGGGATTACTGGCCTCGGCCACCGTGCCCGGCAGTAGGGCCCCAATCCCTCCGTGCGCCCCAGCCGCAATCAGGACACTTTCCCAGCAGGCACACGGGAGGCAATTTTTAAATGAAAAGGAACTTTTATTTTGGCAGGGAGTGAGGGTGGGTGGGAAGGGGGCATGACACTTTTTCTTTGGGGAGAGGGGGGTGACATGCGGCAGCTTCTGCATTGGGCGGTTCATGCACCCAGGGTGGGCGTGGGGGAGGCTTGGGGAAGGGGCCGTGCCGACCCCTCCCTCCCTGCCCTGCAGGTGGGCTGAGAAGACCCGCCATTAGCACCAAAGTTGGACGTTTTGCAGACCTCCCCTCCCCACACTGACTCCGAACCCCGCCCCCATCCCTGAGAGCGCCCCCCTCGCCACTCCCCCCACCCAGCGACAGGCTAGGCCCGCCCCGCCCACATTTGAGTGAGAGAAACTTATTGCTGTGTGTGTGTGTTGGGGAGGGTGAGCCGCGGAGCTCGGAGCTCGGGAAGACCCCCAGCCATTCATTCCTCCCCAATCGCCCCGCCCCCTGGCCCGTGTCCGTGCGTTCCCGGAGCGCAGGAGGGGTGCGACATGCGTGTGGGGGGCGCGTCATGCAGCGCATGCGTGTAAGTGCAGGCACCCTGGCGGCCGGGGGGAAAAGGGGGAGCAGGACTTGGAAACAGTCCCTTTAGCTCGCTCGCTCTCCCTCCCCGAATCCCACACAGTTGTCTTGGGGGATGGGGTGGGAGGGGAGGAGAATCACGTTTCGTGGGTTATCATGATTGTGGTTATTTCGAAAAGCTGAACTAAAAAGCTGGGTACGTGTGGCGGATTGGCGAGCAGGGGGAGACGCTGGGAAGAGGTCAGTACCCTTTGGAAAAGACCCTCACCCCCTTTCCCCGCCCCCTTCGGCTTTCATGAAGGTCAGGGGAAACGGGGGGCGGGGGGGCTCGTTAAAGAAGTTGAACCCTTTGGCAATATAATCAGTCCCCGCCCCGTACCCTGGTGTCTGGAGCCCCTAGCCCTTTGCCCCGCCCCCACCAAAACGCGCCCCACCCCTCACCCCTGATTCACCAGGGTTTAGGGTCCGAGGGAAGGAAGGAGGGGACTCAAAATGCCCCTTGCATAGGAATCGTTGCATCGAGAATCGTGCTCAGTGACGCCCCCCATCCACCCTCGGGTGGGAAGGTTCCTGAGGCCGTGGGAGCAGAGGGAGGGAGGTCGCTAATTCCATGGGCCCCTGGCTCCAAAAACGAGATCCGCTAAGGAGTCTGGGACCGGTGTGGTCTCTGGGCTTGGGGGAGGTAGCATCCTTGAGCCAGGATGGGAGGTGGGAAATGGTTTTCCACCCGCGAGCGCGACGCGGCGAGGACCAACGGGGAAGGGGGGGCTGGGATTTCAGCCGAGTTGGGTATGTCGTCGGTTCCCAGACTTCTGATATTCCAGTGTCTTTCCCTTTGGGAACAGCCTCGGTGATCATTTGTGGACTACTTTAAATGGAAACACTCTTAACCTAAATAAACCGTGTCCGAGCCAGGCAGCGATGCCTACACTTATCGGGTGCTGTACAAAATGTGCACATTAGAGACAAAACTTTTAAAACAAGTGTTTGTCCTTGAACTGCCTAAAACGTTAGCACACCACCGAGGATACAAACACGACCCTCTGGGAAACACTGGTGTCCGTGAAGAGGGCACCTTTGGGGCACCGTCTCAGGGAAGGTACTCAGGGTCAGGCAGAAGACAAAGAGGGTGCCTGGGGAGGGTCTGGTTCCCTGGAATTACAGACAGGCTGGCCTATCTTGGAAGTTCTAGCGTCAAGGGAACCGGGGCTGGACAAGTCTGTTAGGGCTTTGGGGATGGCGGGGAAAGGCCTGAGGATTTGGGGGTGTCCAGGAAATGTCAGTTGTGGGAAGATTTTTGGAGCATCCCAAAGGCTGAATTTGAGCTGAAAAGAGCTGGGTCAAGTCTTGGAGGTTTGAGAAGTGCTGGGATGCAGCCCAAGGAATTTGGTGAGGGTGTCTGGGGTGGCGGGAGTGTGGGGGGAGGGCGATTCGGGGAGCCTCTGTGCAGAGGTTAAGTCGCAGGAGCGTGTGGGGATTGGGGAATGTGAGGTGCCAGGGTCAGTCTCAGAATTCTGGGTGCAGGTCTCATGTCCTGGGAATGGAGGGGGATAGTTGAGGAATTTCGTGTGCTAGGGCCAGATCATCCCAGGAACCCTGGGATAGGAGGTCTGAGTCCATGCAGCAAGAATAGAGGCGAGCAGGTCCTGGGGGAAGGGGCAGATGAGAGGGTGAAATTCACCAGAGGAATCGTCCTAAAGGCTGAGGGAGCAGGTCCGAAGCCTGCCCGCCTCCCTCCATCAGCTCAACTCCAATCTGGGGCCTGGGTAACTGTTCCTCCTTCCCCTCTGTTGCTTCTAGTTCTGGGTTTGTTTCCCCCTAATCAACACACAGGGTTGGTGGTCCTCCTGGGGTGAAGGATGGGAAGGCTGGAGACCTGAAAGGTCAGCCCGACCCCTGGGAGGTGCCAGCCCCCTTCCCAGAGTGCCTGCCCCTCAAACCCACACTTGCAGCCCCTGGCGGCTTATTGCTGAGGTGGACTTGGAGTGGGGAGGCTCCAGGTTAGGGAAGGCATGCAGCGTGCGGGGGAGGTGCCCCAAGATGTAACTGGCTTAATTTGGACCTATTTACACAAGTTGATGGGAGGGGTATGTCCTATGGCTCATGGAGACCTGAGAAGGCTTTTTTTTGGGGGGGGAGAGTTGGGGGGACAGGCTGTGGCCCCCTCGCTCCATCCTGGTGGGGCCCAGGTTGGGGGTGAGGGGCCCGGGGGTGTCTGCTGGCATCGTCATCTCGGTTGCATATTATTAATGACTTTTTGATTTTTTTAAAAAACCCTTTTCCCCACCCCCCACCCCCAGCTCCTTTGACCTTCTTCCCGGTCACCCCCGAGTCCCCCCACAGGGGGGAGGGGAGCGCTAGAGGATGGAGGGCAGGGTCGGGGGCGCGCGGCGGGCGGCCCGGGGAGAGCCAGGGGGGGTGGCAAGGGGCGCGAGACGCAGGGACACCCCGCTCAGGCCCGCGATGCTGCTCAGGCTGCGGGATTTCTCGTAACCTGGGGGGTGGGGAGGTGTGAGGAACAGGGGGGACGCACAAAGATGGGGGTGCAGGGAAGGGTCCGACAGAGAGACCCAAGGCAGGGAGAAAGAGACAGACAGAGAAAGAAATGGATGGAGAAGACAAGAGAGACCCAGAGACAAGGCAAGAGAGAGAGGGTAAGAGACAGAGAGACAGGCGGGCAGACAGAGACACGAGAGGGCAGACAAGAGACAAAGACGGACAGAGGTGGACCGAGGAGATAGAGAGAGAAAGTGAACAAATCGGGGAGTCAGTCAACATCGACGAGAAAGGCGGAGACATGGGGAGGGGAGAGACTCTGGATTAGGAGGCAGGTTGGTGCCCACCGAGCCTCCCCCGCCCCATCCCCACGGCAGTCCGCCCCACTTCCCTCCTCCACTGGTCCCCTCATCTGAGGCAAAAGGTTGGGGGCAGCACGGCGGGATGGTGGGCAGCAGGGGCGTGGGGAGGGGCTGCGTGGAATGCATGTGGGAGCAGCCAGCAGAGAGGGCAGGGAACGGTGTGACCGAGGCGGGGCTGGGGGCTGACCTAGTTTTAGGGAAAGAGGGCAGGCAGGGGGTGGGGTCTGCGAGGGGGCTGAGTGGAGTGAAGCTGGCA
Source organism: Saimiri boliviensis (assembly GCF_048565385.1). Taxonomy (NCBI): domain Eukaryota; kingdom Metazoa; phylum Chordata; class Mammalia; order Primates; family Cebidae; genus Saimiri; species Saimiri boliviensis. Next base: position 7,822,280 of record NC_133462.1, on the reverse strand, counting down.
GTGCCCTTGGGGAATCAGAGGAGCACTCCAAGAGCCGTGGGGGGAAGGGGAAGGGAGGCTCCTCCGGAAGATTCTAAGGCGGGGGGAGGACGGGGGAGGTCTGGGGAGAGAGACCACTTTAAAGGGTCCAAGAAGGCTCTGAGCTTCTGATGGGTGCCGAAAAGCTCGCACCGCATCTTATAGCTAATGGGACTCAAGATCCAGCAGCAGCGGGTGTGTTTTCTACAAAGCCCAGGGCTGCCAGCACGGTTCTGCAGCCCCCACAGGGAGTTTTGTGGCTTTTCCAGGCCACACTAAGGGGACTATCTGGACAAAGGTGTCTTGACCGTAGGAGAGAGGGCTTGGGGGGAGATTTGAAGCCCGGTGTCTTGGGAACACCCCCACCCAGCCATTCCCAATTGCTAACCTGGGGGGAAGGGGCAGGGGGGGACCGAGGGTCTCGCGAGGTCTCAGGCGGTGACAAGAGCTGGGGACAGAAATACACAGAGTCATGGCGGGGAGGGAGGATGGTCAGGGGAAACCCCCCAACACAGCCTCACTGTTGGGGGGATGGAGAAACTCCACCGGCATCTCTTCCTCCTCTCAGGTGTTTTCCGGGGGAGGGGAGCAGTGAAATGGGGGGCGGCTGAGACATCAAATATGGAGGGAGCTTCCGGGGTGGCTAGGGGAGGGAGAGGGGAGAGAGTGCGGGGGAGGAGGAGTGGGAGCCAGTGATCCTGTGAGGCAGATGTAAGAGGGAGGAGCATGGGTGGAGGGGCCTAGAGGTCAGGCGGGCCTTGGGAGGGCCATGGGGACAATAGAGAGGGAAGAAGACAGGCTTGGTGGCTCACACCTGTAATCCCAGCACTCTGGGAGGCTGAGGCAGGGGGAGCACTTGAATCCAGGAGTTTGAGACCAGTCTGGCCAAGATGGCAAAACCCCTGTCTCTACTAAAAATACAAAAATTAGCAGGGCATGGTGGCGAGCACATGTAATTCCAGCCATTCTGGAGGCTAAGGCAGGAGAATCGCTTGAACCCAGGAGGCAGAGGCTGCAGTGAGCCGAGACCGTGCCACTGCGCTCCAGCCTGGACGACAGAGCGAGACCCCATCTCAAAAACAAAACCATTGGGAAGGGAAGGTCGCGGTGGGAGAGGCTCTTGGGGGAAGGAGCATCGGGAGAATAGGCCAAAGGGGTCTTGTGGGAGCTGGGGTTGTGGAAGAGCAGGGAAGAGGCTGGGGACGGATGGAGGGGGAAGGACCCAGGGAACAGGAGGAGACACTTCAGCCAACCCCATCAGCTCCAGCCATGATTTGAGTTCAATGAATGGATTCTGGCATCAGAGGCAAGAGAAGCAGGGACCTCCCCCACCCAGCCACCGCAACCCCAATCCTCCCTCACCCTTAAGCCCACACCCTCCCCACGCCCTCTTCCCCTCAATCCCACAGGGGGCCCTCCAGACCTGGGGGTGGGGAACAGAGGGAAGTAAAGGACTGGGAGTGGGTGCAAGCGGCAGGGCGGGGAAGGGTTAGACAGGAGCAGGGAGGGGAGTGGGCGGATGAGATGGAAATGGACAGTGACGGGGGCGGGGGGGGGGTGTAAAAAGGAGAGGTGGCGGGAATGGAAGCCAGAGGAGCCAGACAGTCCCCGCTCTGGACTAGGAGCCCGGGCTCTCGCCCAGCGTGCTCTGTGGCCTGGGGGGGTGGGTTGGCAGTGAAGCACAGGGCCTTGGATGATGCCATCCCTGGAAGCTCCCCAAGTTCCCCCATGGCATCTCCTTAGGCTGTGGGCAGGCATTCTTGAGGATGCATCTGCATTTCTAGAACCGATTGTTGAATGAAAGCGTGGACCCCATACCTTCCTGTGGCTTCCACTCACATTTAAAATAAAGTCTTGCCTCCTCACTACGGCCACAGAACCCATCCTGATCTTCCTCCCCGACTTCGGCAGCCCTCTGCCCTTGGCCCCTGGGATCGGCCTCACCTCGCTCCTTGCTGTCCCTTTAACAAGCCACACTCTTCCCCCCCACCCCAGGCAGCTCAGGGCCTGTCCACCTGCCGCCTGCCTGGCCCTTTTCACCCTTCAGGTTCTGTGTCACCTCCTCAAAAACTCCTTTTCTTCCCCAGAGGCAGGGTCCCACTGTCCACCCAGGCTGGGGCACCGTGGCACAACTGTGGCTCAGTGCAGCCTCCCAAACCCCTGCGCTCAGACGATCCTCCACCACGCCTCCCAAGTAGCTGGGTCTACAGGCCTGCACCACCACACCTAAGTCTTGTTGTTGTTGAGAAAATAGGTATTGCTAAGTTGCCCAGGCTGGTCTCAAACTGCTAGGTTACTCCCAATTTGGCCTCCCAAAGTGCTGGAGTTATAGGTGGCAGCCACTGTGTCCAGCCAGACCTCTTTAACTGAAGTGGCCAGACTAATAATCTTGTTCTTTTTACCTTTATCTTCATTGCTTTTGCCCTTCCTTCCTTCCTCTTTTCTTTTCTTTTCTTTTTTGAGGGGACTGTCGCTGTCTGTCACCCAGGCTGGAGTGCAGTGGCACAATCTCGGCTCACTGCAACTTCTTCTGCCTCCTGGGTTCAAGCGATTCTCCTGCCTCAGCCTCCTCAGTAGCTGGGACTACAGGTGCCCACGACCACACCCGGCTAATTTTTGTATTTTTAGTAGCGATGGGTTTTTACCATGTTGGCCAGGCTGGTCTCGAACTCCTGACCTCAAGTGATCTGCCCTCCTCTACCTCCCAGAGTGCTGAGATTACAGGCGTGAGCCACTGCACCCAGCCTCAATTGTTTGTTTTCTGCTTCCTCCTACGAGGGACTGGAAACTTTTCCTGTAAAAGGTCAGATAGTAAATCTCTTTGGCTATGGGGGCTGTACAGTCTCTGTCCCAATTATTCCACGCTGCTGTTGTGGCTCAACATGGTCGTGTTCCAGTAAAGCTTTATTTACAAAAACAGACAGCTGAAAGATCAGGCCCTCAGACTGGAGTTAGTCTGCTGATCCCTGCTCTAGATTGTAAACCATAATGGCAGATTCATGATTTGTTTAATCCCAAATCTACAGTGCCTGGAACTATGTTCTCAAGAATCAGTTGTGGCCAGGGGTGGTGGCTCATGCCTGTAATCCTAGCTCTTTGGGAGGCCGAGGCAGGAGGATCGCTTGAGCCCAGGAGTTCAAGACCGACCTGGCCAACATAGCAAGACCCCATCACTTGAACCCAGGAGGTGGAGGTTGCAGTGAGCCGAGATTGTGCCGTGGCACTCCCGCCTGGGTGACACAGCAAGGCTCTGTCTCAAAAAAAGGAAAAGAATCAGTTGCCAAGACTGAATGAATGGATTGAATACATGAATGAAAGAAGCTAGGAGTTGGCTCGGGTTGTTAGGAGGATTAAAGAATATATGTTAAATTCCTAGCACGTGGTATAAGTACTTAGTGATGTTTGCTGAATGATTCATCTACTAAATAGCACCCCCTCACTTCTGCATGGCCGGCAGCCCCCGGCCTGTCCCTCCTCTTCCCTGACCCCCGACTCTCTCTGCCTCACCCCTTCCTCTCCATCCCCACATCCCTGGCCTCAGCTTAGGCTTCCACCTGCCACCTCAGCCTCTTCTCCAGCCTCCTGACTTCCAGCCTCCCACCTCCAGTCCATCTTCACAAGACTCCAGCTGCCCCTCCCAGCTTACCTGCCTCCTCCCCAGCCCCCTAGACAAGGCTGCAGCCTCTCAGCCTCGCCCTGGCTTCATCTGACCTGAGAATCCCACTCCCTCCAGGGTCTAGTCTCCTAGGCGCTGTCCTGCAGTTCCCTCCAACCATTCCTGGATGGGATCACTTCCTGTGTGTGTGGCCAGGACTCCTGGTCAACCTTAGGGTCCCACTGCAGATATCGACTCTTCCCTGATGCCCACCCCCGACCCCTGGGAGTTTCTAGTGTTCCTCTTACTGCCTGTGCTCCCTCCGTTTTAGCATGTATCTCCTCAAACAATGACTTTCTAGGTCCATGTCTGCCTCCTGCTCCAAAGTGGAAGCTCCTGGGGTGTTGGATGTTGTTCACAGTTGAACTCCCCATGGCCAGCACCTGGGGCACATGGGTGCTGTCTAAGCACTGGCTGAATTCACAGGGGGATGGACGGGTGGCTGAACCTTTCTCTTTCCATCCTGCACCCAGAAGGGTTCTGGGCATGCCCCCTGCTTTCCTGATTGAATTTTTAAAAACCCTAGGGCCAAGGAGGGAGGCAGAGATGTTGATGGGGGTGAGGATGGGGTCAGTCGTGAGGGCAGGCGCCGTGTGGGAGGCAGGGTTGGGTTAGTTCAGGGGTTAGTGAGGAGCAGGGTGAGTCCTGGGTAGGTGGGTGTGGGGTCAGTGTCAAGAGCTGGAGATTAAGTGGGTACAGCTGTTTGCAGTGAGGGGGATGGAGTCGCGGTCAGTGGGGGCTGCATGTTCTCAGAGGGGTTAGTCAGGCAGGAGTGGGGAGTCTGGGAGTGGGGGGATCAGAGGAGGGGGGCTACTTACCCCGGGGGGAGGGGGTTCGTCCACTAGGGGGATATCCAGGCCGCAGCGTTGGCGTTGAAATCGGGCAAGAAGCTTGGGGGGCCTGGCTTACGCCAGTCTTGGGGGGGCAGTGGGGGAGCACCAGTGGCTGGGGGTGGGGGAAGAGGCCAGAGGGTTCGGGGGAATGGACATGGAATAAAGACAGGTGAGGGGTCAGTGGTGAGGAAACTTGGGGCAGGGGTATGGGAAGATCTGGGAGGGAGGCGGTTTGGGGCCAAGGGAGGGGGGAAGGGAAGTCCAGCGCCTCCTCCCCCATCACCCTCTCCTCCCTCCTCTGGGCAGGGGAGAGAGAGGGAGGGTCCCGGGGGGCCAGTGGGAGGACATCTCACCTTTTCGGATGGAGCCATCAGGGGAAGGGGCATAGTCGGTGAGGAGGAAGCAGGCTCGGTCCCGGCTGTAGCGGCCACGGCTTCCAGGCGTGATGGGGCTCTTGTCCTCTGGGGACATGGCGGGCTGGTCAATGGCTGGGCAGTCCTCGTGGGCAAGTGCAGCTGCTGCCGGATCCCCATTGGGGCGAGGATCTGCTCCCAAGGGTGTCAAACAGAGACAAAGGCGAGAGTGAGGTGCGGTGAATACGTGGAGGGGCAAGATGGTCTGCAAGGAGCTGATGCTGGGAGCGCTGGAGGACGTTCGGCTTTGGAAGTGGAGATTCAGGGGCCGGGTGATGAGAAGGAGTGGCCAGGACGGTGGGGAGGGGGGCACAGCTGGGAGAGGGTATCAAGAGGGCACGGCTGGGGGGGGTCATCATAGGCGAGGGTGTTGAGTGCTGGGAAGGTCGATTGTAGTCAGGAAGGGTGGTCTGGACAGGGAGGTGGACGGAGGCTGGTGGCGCGGGGAGGTAGTGAGAACTGGGACGTGGTGGTGGTGCCAGATGTGGGGTTCCAGGAAGAGCAGGACTGCGGTGCAGTGCTGTTTAAAGATATGATCTGGAGCTGGGCACAGTGACTCATGCGTGTAATCGCAGCACTTTGGGAGGCCGAAGTGGGAGGACTGCTTGAGGCCATGAGTTCGAGACCAGCCCTGGCAACATAAAATCCTGTCTCTATTTCAACCTGAGGAAGCTGACAGGAAAAAAAAAAGAAGAAAAAAAAATCCCGTCTCTACAAAAGGTAGAAAAATTAGCTGGGGACAGTGGTACACGCCTGTAGTCTCAGCTACTTGGGAGACTGAGGCAGGAGGATCACTTGAACCTGGGAGGTCAGCCTGCAGTGAGCCATGGTGGCACCACAGCTCCATATAGATAGATAGCTCCATATGATGGAGTGAGACCCTGTCTAAAAAAAGAAAAAAGGTGCTGGACGCAGTGGCTCGCACCTGTAATCCTACCGCTTTGGAAGACTGAGGCCGGCCGATCACTTGAGCTCAGGAGTTCGAGACCAGCCTGACTGACATGGTGAAACCCTGTCTCTACCAAAAATACAAAAATTAGCCAGGCATGGTGGCATGCACCTGTAGTCCCAGCTACTCGGGAGGCCGAGGTCGGAGGACTGCTTGAACCTGGGAGGCAGGGGCTGTAGTGAGCCGAGATGGTACCACTGCACTCCAGCTTGGGAGAAGAGAGACTTCATCTCTGGGGTGGGGTGGGGGAGGGAAAACAAGAGCTGGCTGGGGATGAAGCGAGTTGGGTGCTGGGCAGAGGGTGAGGCCGTGTTGCAGGGTGGTTGGCTGAACTTTGGGGGACTTGGCTGGGGTAGGGGTAGGGGTAGGAGGTGGAGGGTTGGCTGGGGAGGATGCGGCAGGCTAGGAAGTGGCTGTTGAGGGAGGAGTGCTGGGCTCTGGGAAGGGCCCTATGGGGACGGGCTGGGGAAGGTGAGAGATGGGAGGTGGGGGTCCCCTAGGCTCTGACTCCAGCTATTTTTAATTGGTGTGAAACTGGGTCAGCGGCTGAGGGAGCAAGACGGGGGCCAGGTGGCCCAGCTCCCTTTCTTGACCTACTTAAGGTGGGGCGATGCAGGGGGGCCACCAGCCTCTCCCTCCTCCCAGACTCCCCCAGTGGGAGGAACACACACAGAGGCACAGGCAGCTTTCTTATCCCCTCTTCTCTCTCCCGCCTTCCTCTGAGCAACACCTCTCCGCGTCTCTCTCCGGGACCTTCCCAGGCTGCCCGCAGCAAAGCCCACTGGCCGGCCCTGGTTTCCATTCTGCCCTGAGGGCTCTGCCCTGGCCTGACTCTCTATTCTGGTCTGTTCGCCTCAGGCTCACTGTCGTTAGAACCCAAACTCTGGGCCGCTGACCAAAAATCTGCATCCAATCTCTTTCTCTGGTCTCCATGACAATCTCGGCAGACCCTATCTCCTTCAGTCTCTCTTCCCTCAGGGCTGTCACCGGATGCTCAGCACCGTCCCTGGGGCTCTGTCTCGGGTCTGCCTGTGATTTGTGCCAGCCCCACTCTCCTTCTCCGGGTCCCTCTCACTGTATGGCTGAGGACGCTGCCTCGGCCTCGCTGGCCCTTCTGAATACCTTGCAAATCTGCTTCTCCCCAAAACTCCTTCCCACGAAACCTGTCTCTGTGTGACTATCTGTGCCTCCTTGGCCCGAGCTCCTGCTGTTGGTTTTTGCTCCCTCGTATCTTCGATGCTGACCACTCGAGGCTCTCTGACCCTCGGAGCTACCTCCCCACTCCTCCCCGGGTCTCCACCGGTGCCCCCCACCCCTGACGCCCAGGCTCACCTGCCCGGTTGATCTCAATCACCTCCTCCTGAGCCAACGGGCAAGGCTCGCCAGGGGCCGGCAGAGGAGGCAGCCCCGTGATCCCCAACCCACCCGCTCCCCCCCTGAGCAGCCCGGGGTGCGTGTGGGGCCCCGTTGGGTAGGCCCCGGCCACAGTCACCCCCATGGAAGGCGGGGTGATGGGTGGCGGCGGGCTGATGCCGCCGCTGCCGTGGTTCGGGTGGGGCGGGGGTGGCGGGGGTGGGTCAGGCTTGCAGTAGTTGGGTGAGCCCGGCTGCGGGGGGCGGGGGATATGTTTGTTCTTCTTCTTGGGCAGCTTCTGCTTGGCCATGGCCAGCGAATAGTACATGCCAAAGTTGTTGACAATGACGGGCACGGGCATGGCGATGGTCAGCACCCCCGCCAGGGCACACAGCGCCCCGACCAGCATCCCCGACCACGTCTTGGGGTACATGTCTCCATAGCCCAGGGTCGTCATGGTGACCACGGCCCACCAGAAGCCAATGGGGATGTTCTTGAAGTAGGTGTGGTTGGAGCCCAGGATGTCATCGGGGTCAGCGCCAATGCGCTCCGCGTAGTAAATCATGGTGGCGAAGATGAGCACCCCCAAGGCCAGGAAGATGATGAGCAGCAGAAACTCATTGGTGCTGGCACGGAGCGTGTGTCCCAGCACGCGCAGCCCTACGAAGTGCCGGGTCAGCTTGAAGATGCGCAGGATGCGGACAAAGCGGACCACCCGCAGGAAGCCCAGCACGTCTTTGGCGGCCTTGGAGCTGAGGCCCGAGAGGCCCACCTCGAGATAGAAGGGCAGGATGGCCACACAGTCGATGATGTTGAGACTGCTTTTAAGAAACTCCACCTTGTCCGGGCAGAAGGTGATGCGCATGAGGAACTCGAAGGTGAACCAGACCACACACACTCCCTCCACGTAGGTCAGGAATGGCTCCGTCTCCACCTCCACGTTGGTGATGTTCTCCGGCGGCGCCCCGGGGATTGGGGAGGCCTGGGTCACCGTCTTGTTGCTGATATGGATGAAGCCCTCGTGGGTTTCCAGGCAGAAGGTGGTGATGGAGATGAGGATGAAGAAGAGGGAGGCGAAGGCCACATACTGCGGGGCAGGGCGGGAGAAAGAGGGAGAGGTGGTCTAGGCATCGGGTTGGCCATAACCTCCAGAAGACCCTTCTGATGCTCCCTTCCCCAGCCTCCTGCGCCCAAAGTCTGGGTAAAATCCAGGTGTCCCGCCTGTGGCTCCATGGATTCCAGAATCCCACCTAGATCTGGAGATTTTAGAACTAGATAGAATCTCTCCTCTACAACTAGCAAAAGGGAAGAGAAAGGAACAGAGGCAGTTGGGAAAGAGCTGGCCCCAGCAGACACAGCAGATGGGCAGCTTCTTTCCTTGGAAACATTTCTGGCCCCTTGCTGTTTCCTAGACCACCTCCCCCCCAACCTCCTGTTTCCTGTGTCCTATTTCAGGGCTCCCCAGCAGGGTCCACAGGTTCTATAGGACGGAGGCCACGGGGTTTAAGATCACACACCCTGTGTGTTCCAGAGGCTTTGGGGCTCAACTTGGAGTTGAGTGCAGGGGAAAGGGAGAAGGTGGGCAGGGAGGCAGAATCATGAAGTGGTTAAGAGTCAGAGAGCCTGGTTTGAATCTGGCTTTTAACCTGTCAAAATTGGGCCAAGAAATTGAGCTTTGTGAACCAGAAGTTTTTAGTGGGACTGTTGTGAGGATTAAATTAGATGAGCGTAAGGACCTGGCTCCAAACACAGTGCTTGGAGCAGTGCCTGGAACACAGAAGATCTGAGCTGTTGTTAGGGTATGGAGACAGCAGTTAGTTGGAGGGTAAGGTCAAGGCCTCACCCAGAGAGGACAGGGCAGGGGTGGTGCCACAGAGGGGAGCAGGGGGTCCGGGCCCCTAAGAGGAGAAGGGGTTGAAGGGTTAACCCTGCAAAAAGGGAAGAGGAGAGTCAGGCAGGGTTTAGAGCCCTGCAGAGGAAGGGAGAGTCACTGGTCTGGACCTTGTGGGAGAGAGCAGAGCCAGGGCCAAAGAGAGGTTTGGGCATTTGCCAAAGGTGCAGAGGATGAAGGGTGAAGGGTCCTGAGCCATTTCAAGATGGGGGATGACCAGAGTCCTGCCACACCGTGATGTGGGTTTTGATGAAGGCCTAGTAAGAGGGAGCGGGGTCAGGGTCTTGGGGAAGGAAAGCAATAAGCCAGGCCCCTAGAAACGCCACGGGCTTTATCAAATACGCAGAGGGGTGGGAGGGGAGAGGAGTGCATTGGAGAGGGAAGGAAGACAGGTGTTAGAGTAAAGAGAAGGATTTAATCCTATGAGTAGAGCAGGAGGGGAGGGCATGGGGAGCTCTGCATCTAATCAGGAGTGCAGAGCACAGAGAGGCCACTGTCGGACTACAGAGAGGACCTTGGACTTTGTGGTGGGCCAGAGGTCAGCAGTGTCCCTCTGTGCACCCACCTTCCTCCACAGGGGTTGGGGCGTGGGCTCTGGGCTTGACTTTACTGAGGTGCAGAGCGAGGAAGCAGCGGTTGGGGAGTTTCAGGGCCACAGAGAGGACCCTGGACCTCGGGGTGGGCTGGGGGCCAGCGCAGGTCCTCTCTGCACTCCCCCCACCCCCACCTTCACGTCTCTGCAGTGGTTTAAGAGGCCAGAGGCCTCCGCAGAGCGCATGCCTAGTTCCTCCCCGCCCCCTCCGAACTGGGCGCGCGGCGTTGCTGCGGCACCGCAGTGGGGGCGGGCCGGCCGGGCCGGGGGGCGGGGCGCACGACGGCCAGCACCGCGGACAGCTCCCCCGCCGCAGTGCGCAGCCGCAGCGGCTCGGGGCCCTCTTAACCCCTTCCGGGCCGGAGCCTAGTATACAACGCGCAGCCGCAGTGTTGCTGCTTTCCGGCGGGAGGCCTCGGGCCAGAAGCCTGATTAACTCCTTCCCTCCCAGGGCACAGGGAAAGGTGGGCACCCGCCGCAGTGCGCAGCTGCAGAGGCTGGACGGCGTCGGGCTGGTTTAACTCCTTACCCCAAGGTGGCTCAAAAGCAGAAGGGGTAGGAGGGCTTGGAGTCCCTGTAAGAAGGAAAGGAGTGATTACGGGGAAGGGGGCGGGGGCAGGGGGCTGTAGGATCGGACCCTCCAGTTTGCTTTGGCTTCAGCTCCCAACTCTCTCAAGCCATCTCACTGGGAGACTGGTAAGGGCTCGGCACACCGTGAACACCCAAAACACATTTGTAGAGTAAATGAATGACCTGCGTAGCTGTCCCGAACCTTGATCATCACTGAAGAACTCTACCTTCAACCCGCCTCTCACCTCAGCACCCTTCAAGGGGGTCACAGGAAAGAAGGGCGCCCCAGGCCGTGGGGGAAGGAGCCTCTCAGTGTCTTGAGGAGGCATCTAGGGCCATGTCCCTTCCGCACCTCCTCTTCCCCACCTCCCCCCATCCAACCCGAAATCTCGCCAACTCAGCGCTTTCTGGGGACCAAACTTTATGCGGTGGTTCCAGGCGCCCCCCTCCCTCCCCCGGCGCGAATGCGGCACTGCGGCTCCGCGTCCTTCCCGGCTCAGGACGCGGCACGGTGGGGGGAGGGGGCCAAGACCTGCTCCCCTGGGTGTTTGAGTCCCCAGGAGCCTAGGAGGGGGTCCCGGAATCGCTCTTATTTTCCCCATTTCCAATTGCCCTCATTTTGCACTGCCCCTCTCTTTTCCACCACATTCTCCCTCCAGAGTCTCCGGGACAGGGAGGAAGTTAGTAGGAGGAAGAGGTTCAGGAGAGAACCCAGGGGGAGGGTAGTCATTTTAGCCTAGGAAGTTATGGATGTTTGAGGAAAGTTTTCTGGGAGCGCTGGAGAGAGCTTTGGGGAAAATCTGGAATTTGGAGAGAGAGAGAGAAGGCTCTTTAGTTCACTTTGATGGAGGGGGACAGGCTGAGAGGCTGGGTTCTGGGTTTTGCACAGTGGGGGTTCTAGAAAAGAAGAGGGCAGGTGGAAGGAATACCAAGGCAAGGGAGAAATACTTGGAAGCTATTCTGAAGTGAAAGTTTTGGGGCTGATGACTTGACGGGTGTCCCAGGGTTTGAGGTTAGAAAAAGTTCCAGAGCAGGGAGGCAAGTCACTTAGGCTAGGAAAGAGGCTGTGGGGGCTTTGGAGTGGGGGGAGTCGCAGGGGTAGAGAGTGGCCTGTGCAGTTAAAATGATGACGGGGAGAAGCTGTAAGGATCTATGGAAGAGGAAGAGCAATACTGGAGGACATATGAGGGTTCTGGAGAGGAAAGGCATATGATGGGGGCATGGGATGCTTCTGGAGACACTGAGGAGGAGTGTGAAAGGCTTGGGGGAGGTCTGGAGCTTTATGGGGAAAGTCCTTGGGATGGGAGTTGGCGTGGAGGTTGCAAGAAGAATGTTGAACACAGAGTGAAGACAAGGGGCCCAAAGGTTCCGGCAGACTCAGTGCTGCAGCGAGGGGGAGGTGAAAATGTCCAGGCAAGAGCAAGCGGAGGTTCAGGGGGGTCAGAAGGCTATGAGGTTGGGGTGGGTGGGGGGCTTGATGAGACTCTGAGAGCAGAAGAGGGGTGGAAAAAATAATCAGGAGATTCAAACTTGGAGAGCGAGGTGTTCTGGGAGAGGGGCCACGGGGTGAATCAGGGAGACGCTGGGAGAGACTGAGAGTTGAAGAGGGGGCCCCGGAGAGTCTGGAGAAAGCGAGGAAAGTGGAGGACCGTGTTCACAGGGCCTAGGACACTTTGAGGGCTGAGACGAGATGTCTTCTGAGGGGTTGGGGAAGGTCCAAGAAACCGAGGGCTGGACAGTGGCCAAGAGTAGTCAGAAGAGGTTTGGAGGGGCCCAGGAGAGGTGAGGGTTGGGGAGGGTCAGAGGGGCCCAGGAGAGGTGGGGATGGGGTTGTTCAGAGAAGCACGAGAGATTCACGGTCTGGAGGACGTGTCTAAGGGTCTAGGGTGGCTTGGAGAGCCGGGGTGAGGTTTAGAGGGGTCTGGAAGAGCCTGAAGGTTGCAGATTGGTCTTTAGAGTATCTGGGGGAATCACTGTTAGAGGGGGGTGTGTTCGGAGGAGCCCAGGAGTCTCGATTGGGGAAGAAGCTTCTAGGAGACCCAGAGGGGTGGGGCTGGGGCGCTCCTGGGAGTCTAGGGGCGTCTGGAGAGACGGGGGTGGGGTGGATGGGGGTCCCGAGAGCGCGCTCACCCTGGCAGCCCGCGACGAGTAGGGGTCCTCGAAGAGCGCCCACACGCGGGGCTGCCAGCGGCGCCACCACGTGCCGCCCGCGCCGCCCGCGCCCCCTGGCGGCCCCCCGGCGCCGCCGCCCGCGTCCTGGAAGCAGAGGCGCTTGAGTTCGCCGCCCGCTCCGTCCAGGCCGCCGCCGCCCGCGCCCGCCTCGTCGTCCAGGCCTCCGTCGTGGGCGCCCGCGGCGTTGGCGGCGTTGGCGGCGCCCGCGGGGTCGGGCGCCTCGAAGGAGTCGAGCGCCTCCTCGGCGTCGCGGTGCTGCCGGTAGGTCATCCAGCAGCAGGCCTCTACGTCGGTCTCGTCGATGCCCCAGAAGCCGAGCTCCTCCTCAAACAGGGGCCCGCACACGTCGGCCGGGCAGTGCAGCTTGCCGGTGCGGTAGTAGTTGAGCACGTAGGCGAAGACACCCGGGTGCCGGTCGAAGAAGAACTCGTCGGCGCCCGGGTCGTAGTCGAAACGCGCCGCCGCCTCGGGCTCCGTCAGGCCGGCCAGCCGCGTCCCCGGCAGGGTGCGCAGCGTCGAGCGGTACGTCTCATGGCGCACGCCGCCCACGTTGATCACGATCTTGCCGCTGTCGCCACCGCCGCCGCCGTGCCGCCCCATGGCCGCCGCCGGCAGCCCGGGGCATGGCTCGGCGCGCCGGCCCCCGGGCCCGCGGGGTGCCGGGGGGCCCGCCGGGGACGCGGCGGGGCCGGGCTGCGCAGGCTGCTGCTGCTGCGGCGGCAGCGGTGGCGGCGGCGGGGACTCTGGCGGCTGCGGCGGTGGCGCCGGCTGCTGCTTGCTGGCCCCCTGGCGCCCGCGGAAGGATGAGACGCAGACTGAGCTCAGCATTGGACGGTGGGCGGGGCAGGAGGGGCGGGGACGCAGGGGGCGGGGACGCAGGGAGAGAGGCCGACGGGATTGGGTGGGAGGAGGGGCGAGGAGGAGGAGGCGTGGCTTCTGGGAGAGAACTCCAACCGATTTGGCTGGGGGAGGTGGGGCGGGGCTGTGGCCGGGAGGAACGGGGCGGGGACTCTAACGCGACCCAGCTGGACGAGGCGGGGCCGCCAATGAGACACAGCGATTGGCTCTTTCCGAGAAGGAAAGGGCGGAGGGGCAGGGCGGGGCGTCAAAGGAGGCGGGACCGGTTACTACTAACTGTGTTCGGGGGCACTGGGAGCAGGGGGAAGGCGGGGCTGGATACGAGAGAGAGGGAGAGAGAGAGAGAGACCTGATTGAACCAAACAAGTGCGAGTGGGGCAGAAGGAGGTGGGGACGAGTCAAAGTTATTTAATGGAGCCCGACTGGCCTGGAGGGGCGGGGCCACCATGAGAGCGGCCGTCCTGATTGGACTGAGGAAGGGGCGGAGAGAAACAAAAGAGATGGCCCGCCCCCACCTAAAACACCGCTAGGCAGGACCTGGTGGGGAGGAGCATGGAAGGGGCAGGGCCGCAGAAAGTAGTAACGGTGGCGATGTGACTGCTCTGGGTCGGGAACTAGAGACGGAGGACTTTCCCGCTCAAGGGGAACAGGCTGGACTGAAAGGGGACGGGGGAGGAGAACAAGACTTAGACTCGGTGAGAAGCGTCTGGATAGGCCTAAAGGAAGGGGCGAGTAAAGAGGGGCGGGGCTGAGGGTGCAAGGTGGGCCTGGTTAGTCGGGGTTAGGTCTGGAGGATGAGTGTCCCGATCGATGGATGGGACTGAGGAGGGTGAGTGGGGGGTCGACAAATAGAAAACGTCTTGAGGCCGGACGCAGTGGCTCACACCTGTAATCCCAGCACTTTCGGAGGCCGAGGTGCGTAGATCATTTGAGGTCGGGAGTTCGAGACCAGCCTGGCCAAAATGGTGAAATCCTGCCTCTGCTAAAAATACAAAAATTAGCGGGTGCCTGTAGTCCCAGCTACTCGGGAGGCTGAGGCAGGAGAAATCGCTTGAACCCAAGAGGCAGAGGTTGCAGTGAGTCGAGATTGCACCACTACACTCCAGTCTGGACGACAGAGAGAGACTCTGTCTCAAAAAAAAAAAAAGAAAAAAAGAAAAAGACTTGAATGGGCGGTAGGAAGGAGAGACTAAGGGAGGAACGGGGCTGTGAGGGGCTTAAAGCAACGAGGGCAGGCGAGGGCAGGGCAGGGCTAAGGGAGGGTAGAGGAACAGGAGAGGTGGGTCCCAGAGGAACAGTGGGACTGCAAAGAGTACAAAGCAACTGGGCTGGATGGAAGGGAGGGACCTGGAACGGGGAGTCTTGGGGATCAGAGGACCTGGGAGAGGGCACTGCCTAAAGGTCACGGGGTCCTCAAAGGGCGAGGCGGCACCGACGTAGGCTGCACCGCGGACTGCAGATTGGAGGACCGAGGATAGAGGAGGACTGGTGAGGAGGGGTCATGCAGGGAGGCAAAGAGGACGGGAGAGGGGATAGGCAAAAGCGCTAGGAAGAACCGTCAAGACTAAGGCAATAGGCAGGACCAGTAAAAAATGGGGTGGGCTAGGAGTCTGAGAGGCCAGGTTGGGGGAAGAGGGTGGTGGATTGGGGGCGGGGCCTGGAAAGGGACCGCCCTCTGGGCGGTCCTAAGCTCCGGGAAGCAGGGCGCAGGCGCAGGCGCAGGGGGCTGGGGCGGGGCCAGCGGCTGCGGCTGGGGCTGCGGAGGGAGGAGGCGGCGCCTGCGGGATGAAGAGGGCGGGTCAGGGGGCTGCGGGCGCCCGCGGGCCGCACAGTTCCTGGCCCTCCGCCTCCCGCTGCAGGTGCGGCGGCCGGTTCGTATCGCCTCCCCACCCCGCCCCGCCCCGCCCCCGCTCCCGTTTCTGGGTCTCTTGGTGTCTCTTTTTCTCCCTTCTCTGAGTGTTTGTGCCGTCGTCTCTGTCCCCACCCCTCGTTTGTAAGTCGGCCCTCCTTCTGGGTCTCTGATTCCGTCCCCCTCCTTTTGAGTCTTTGCCCCTCTTTTCTCTAGGCCTCAGTCTCTCCTCCCCGGTGTCTCAGTCCCCGCCCCCACCCCAGCTCCCCCGAGTCTCTTTCTCTTGGTCTTTGTACCATTTTCTCAGGGGTGTGTCTCTCTGTCTGGGGCTCCGTACCCCACTTCCTAGGTCTTTGTCCCTCTTTTTGTGCCCCTGTCCTCTATCCCCCCCACCGCACCCCGCTCTGTCCTGCCTCCTCTCTGGGTCTGTGCCCTTTCACCGGAGTCTGTTTCCTTGTTCTCCGACAGCCTCTTTCCCCTTCCCCTCCCTCTCCCCGGCTCTAGTGTATTTCCCCCTCTTCCGTCCCTTTTCCCCCTCTGTCTCTGCTCTTTCTCTTGCTGGCTTTCTGTCCTTCTCCCTCCCTCTAAGTCTCTGCCCTTTCACGCTCTCTCTGTCCCCTCCCTGGGTCTCTATTCCTATGTTTCACCGTCTTCTGGGTCTCTTGCTCTCTCGTTCTAGGTTTCTGTCTACTTCTTGGGGACCCTGTCCCCCTTTCTTTGGGTCTCCATCCCTTTCAGCACCCCCATCACCCCCTCTAATCCCCGTCCTGGCTGGGACTGCGTCACTGCAGAGAGAGTTGCAGAAGTGGGGCCTGTCCTGCCGCTCAGGAAGGTCGTTGCCCTCACTCCCCAGACCCAGGGCTCTCCACTGCACCAATCCACCATGTCCTCCAGCTTCTGATGAGACCCACGAGGGCAGAGAAAAGACAGGTACTTCCCACCCCTTCCTGCCCCGAATTCTGGTGCACCGCCAGGCAGAAGCAGCGAATCCTGAGGTGATGGACTGAGCTGGGGCTGGGTGAGGCTCCTGGGCAATTGGAGGTGCGGTCGGGGGGGCGAGCGCAGGGGCTGGGTATGTACTAGAGGCTAGGTAAGGAGCTGGGTCAGCCTTCCTCCTCCACGTTCTCCCCTCAACCCTGCTTTTCCCTTCTGCTTTAGACAGAAGCCAGGCACAGGATCAAGTGACCAAATCAGCGTTTTTTTTTGCAGAGGTCAGAAGGTATGGGAGAAGGCAGGGGCTGTGGGGGAAAGGGACTGGAATAAGGAGCAAGGGGCGATGCGACTCAGGATTAGAGGCCATGGGAGGGGAAGAGGCAGCGGGCTGGTATAGCAGGCTGGTCCACGCTCCATCAGGCCCTGGGAAACTTGGATACCGGTATTCCCTCAAGGCCCTCCATAGACCCCACCAGGGTCTGTGGGAGGATGTGTGAGCCTGGAGTCTCCACCCACCCATTAGAGAGGAGGGGGGGCTTCTGGAAACATCATGAGGGCTCCAAATACTGGACACTCAGCTGTGTTCACAGACCAGGAAGTAGCCTCGACTCTTGACTAGGGACACCAGGAGGGGAGAGGCCAACGTCTGTCCGCGTTTTCAGTTCCTTTTCCCACCCCTGCTCCTCCCCTATCCGTTCCCAGGCCCTCGAGGCACAAAATTCCTGAAAGCTCCAACTCCCATCTCCCGTCACCAGGCCCTGGAAGTGGGGAAGAGTCTTCCCCTCCCTGACTTCTAGGACCCCTTCCTTATTCCTCCGCCGGTTCCATTCGGAGCCTTGGTCTCCGGACCCCAAGGCTGAAAATGTGAGGACTTCCTGCCTACGATCCTTCCTCCCCCAAGACGCTGCAAATACCTTAGCCCCCAAAAGCTCAGAGTCGAGGGGAATCTCTCCGCTATAATCTTTGGGTCCCTAGATCCCAAGTCCCCCGCCTCCAAAACTAGGATTCGGGCTGTCTTACCGCCCCCGGACCCTGAGCCTTCGCCCCCTCCCCCGTACTCACCCCAAGTCGAGGCGAGGCGGGGATGGGGGAATCCGGGACTCGAGATAGGGGGAGGGGTCACCCAGCCCCGGCAGCTCTGGGCAGCAAGAGGCTGCGGAGGGGGGAGTGACATCAGCGCCGGAGGAGGGGCAGCACCGCTCCCCCAGCCCAGGGACTTCAAGCTCCGCCTTTATGGCGGACCCCGGGGTCCTTAAAATCCCAAGAGAGAGAGGAGAAACAGGAGATGAGGTCCGAGGGAATGCTATCCCCGCCCCTTAGAACAAGAACTGGTAAACCCGTACCAATTACAGCCACCCCCCCACTGCCACCTGTCGCTGCCGTCGCGACCCGTCGCCTCCCACGCATGTTGTGGCTGCGCCCGCCCCCGTTAGGGCGTGACCACGGCGTGGACTACAACAACCGTGATGCTCCGGGGCGCCGGGAGGCTTTGACGAAAGGCAGCATAGGCGAGGGGCTTCATGGGACTCGTAGTACAAGACCCTCAACAAAGTGCGCCCTGGAGAAAAGGGATGATACTCTTTGCCTCCTTCTCTTCCTCAACTCCGTGGGTCCGTGCACAAAGTTTTCTCTTCAAAAAGTATGCTCGGAAAAGAAGCAACCTAGGCAGGTTTGTTCAATGGAAATACTGGATTTTATTGAGTAGCGTTAGCGTTGCTACCCGCTGCGCATGCGCAACGCCTGGGCGTCACCCGTGGAACCGCGCCTGAGCCGTCTGGCCCCCTCGGAGGTCAGCTCCGCGAGTGCGCGCACGCGCCAGCCCCACTCGGGCGCCGCTCTTCATGTCCCCGCGGTCGAAGACGGCCACATACGCCCCCAAGAAGACGTCGCCGAGGATCCACATGGGTCCGGGAGGCGAAGGGATGTCCAAACCCCGGAAGCCGGACAAGCAGAAGCGGAAGTCACCCTGAACAAACTGCACGGCAGCAAGGCGGCAACTGGGTGTCGCGGCCTCAGGGACCACCATTTCCCCGGGAGTCTGTGCTCCCTCCGTCCCCAACCCCGGGGACAACAGATGATTCTGTGGCCCCTTCCCGTCCTAGTGATGACTAAGTCCCAGCTCCACCCTCTCAACCCCAGGCATGCTACATCACTGTGGCGTCGTGGTGACGGACACCTACCTGAATGACGTAATCCTGGGCCGTGAGATTAAACCAGACCCCCCCAAGGAACAGGGAGACTGTGGGGAGCTTTGGGATTTCTGAGCACCGGATGATGTACTGGGGAAGAAGAGGAACAAGTTAAGATGAGAGATTCCTGCTCTGCTCAAATCCTGTCTGTAATGTACGTATGGAGCACCTGGGTATTCAGCACCGTGTGTGGACAGCTCTGTTGCCTAGGCTTCTCTCATCTAGTCCCAAACAAAACTGCATTATCATCTTCCACCCACCCCCACTCCCACCTCTGCTTCACCATCCACTGAGCCACTCAGCATAGACACTTGGGAAGTATCTTTGCTTCTTCCCACCACTCTCCAGCATGTCACTTAAGAAGCCCAGTCCCTTGGCGGGGCGCGGTGTCTCATGACTGCAATCCCAGCACTTTGGGAGGCCGGGGTGGGTGGATCACCTGAGGTCAGGAGTTTGAGGCCAGCCTGGCCGACATGGTGAAAACCCGTCTCTACTAAAAATACAAAAATAATTAGCTGGACGTGGTGATGGGCACCTGTAATCCCAGCTACTTGGGAGGCTGAGCCAGGAGAATCGCTTCAACCCTGGGCAACAAGAGCAAAACTCCTGTCTCAAAGAAAAAAAAAAGAAGCAGCAGCAGCAGCCCAGTCCCCTCTGTCCTGGATACGCCCTAGCTACCTGCTTCCCACCCTCAGGCCCCAGTGTTCGTCATCAAACTGCCATCATCTTCCCCAGGACACACCCACCAGAGACTGTAACCTCACCGCCCCTGCCAGCAAGGGGAGTCCCCCAATGGCTTTATGCAGGGCCCGGATCTCCTCGGCAGGTCCTATGATGACAGGTGTGCCCGTATCCAGGATGGCAGCACAGCCCCGGGCACAGAGAGTCAGCTCTGAGCCCACCTTCACACTGAGAGGGGAGGAGGCAGTCATTAGAGGCAGGCTGCTAGGAGTCCAGGCCCCCAGCCTCCAGCTCCAGACCCAGGAGACTAAGACCCTCACCGCTCCATGTGGATCTGCCAGTAGGCAGGGACTGTGACTGGCACAAAGGTGAGGGGTGGGATGTAGTGTGCCGGGTCTGAGCCCCCCAGGACCAGCTCTCCTCCATCAGCCACTTCAGGGTCCCTGCAGGGGCAGAGCATAGAGGTCAGTATCACTGGCCCTCCCCCTGCCAGCCCTAGCAATGGCCAGGGATGGGACTTCCTGCCAATTGGGTCAGTTTAGGGGTTTTGGGTTGGGGAGGGGAATACAGTCAGGGCCTAGATGTTGAGACTGGAAACAAGAAATGAAGGGAGATGGTGCTTGTCTTGATTGAAGTTAGGACTTTAGGATGATGAGTACTGCCTGAAGTGGAGAAGAGACTTCATTTGGCTGTGGAAGGTAGAGCTTTTGGGGGAATTTCCTGAGCTGAATATCATAGTAATCAAGCAGACCAGGGAAGAAGTCTCAGAATTGGCTCTTGAAGATGTGACTTGTGCAGGAGTGTGGTGGCTTCCTGGGAAGCCGGAAAGACTTTCTGAATTGCCTGTTGTGGTATCTGTAACGTCTTTTAGGCCAACTGTGCCACGGATGGCATGGTAACCTCTGTGACCTGCACGTACACTCCAGATGAGTTCCTGGAACTAGAAAGTCTGAAGTAACTGGAAAACCACGAAAAGGGGGAAAATGACTAACCCCTGCGACTCCTAATTGACTTTGAGACATTCTTCTATTGTTCCTTATTTCCACCTCAACTGATAAGGCAACTGGACTTTGTAACCAACCTTGGTCAATCTCATGACTCCAGACCCTACGACCCCCTCCCAGCTTGCAAAAACCGCCCTGAACTGTAACTTCTGTAACTTTCCACTGCCTACCCCAAACCTATAAAACCAACTCCTATCCCACCGCCCTCCACTGACTCTCTTTTCAGACTCAACGTGCCCACACCCGGTGGGTAAACAGCCATGTTACTCGTAAAAAGCCTGTTTAGGTGGTCTCTTCCTTCAGAGTGTGCATTTAACACTATCTAGAGAATGTGTTAGACTTCCTGTTCTGACTGAGAATGATGGGAATGGAGATGGGAACTTCCTGGAAGATATGTTTGTGAGATCTACCAAGAGCTAGACGGGATTTCTTGAATGGGTTGGATGTCAGAGTAACCCAGTGGGCATAGGACTGTGTGTGATGGCCCTCCAGGAAGTAAAGTGAAGAATTCTTGGATGGTGGGTGGGACTTCTGAGCATAAGATTGAACTTCCTCCCAGTTGGTGGGGCTTCCTGAATTAAATCAGGCAATTCCTGACTTCAGTCAGTGTTCTTAAATGGGATATGAGCTCTCTTAATGGTGAAGAGAAGGTTGCTGAGTATTTGGTTGGTGGCACATAGAATTTCCTAGTTTGGTCGGGCACAGTGGCTCACGCCTGTAATCTCAGCATTTTGGGAGGCTGAGGCAGGTGGATCATGAGATCAGGAGTTCAAGACCAGCCTGGCCAACAGAATGAAACCTCATTTCTATGAAAAACACAAAAATTAGCCAGACGTGCTGGCAAGCACCTGTAGTCCCAGCTACTCAAGAGGCTGAGGAGGGAGAGTCAATTGTACCCAGGAGGCAGAGGTTGCAGTGAGCTGAGACCACACCATTGCACTCCAGCCTGGTTGACAGAGTGAGACACCCTCCAAAAAGAAAAAAAAAATTCTAGTTTGATTTTGAAACAGTATATTGAACCGATGGTGAGTTTCTTCAGTACGTCTTAAATTATCACTTAAACTCTAGGACTTATGAATAGGGTTGAGGTGTTTCTTCTGTTAGGTGACTACCTCCTGAATGAAGGTTGCAATTTTTTTTTTTTTTTTTTTAAGACAGACTCTCTGTCACTCAGGCTGGAGAACAGTGGTGCAATCTTGGTTCACTGCAGCCTCCACCTCCCAGATTCAAGCGATTTTCTTGCCTAGTCTCCAGAGTAGCTGGGATTACAGGTGCATGCCACCACGCCTGACTAATTTTTGTATCTTTTTTTTTTTTTTTTTTTTAGAGACGGAGTTTCACTCTTGTTACCCAGGCTGGAGTGCAATGGCGCGATCTCGGCTCACCGCAACCTCCGCCTCCTGGGTTCAAGCAATTCTCCTGCCTCAGCCTCCTGAGTAGCTGGGATTACAGGCACACACCACCATGCCCAGCTAATTTTTTGTATTTTTAGTAGAGACGGGGTTTCACCTTGTTGACCAGGATGGTCTCGATCTCTCGACCTTGTGATCCACCCGCCTCGGCCTCCCAAAGTGCTGGGATTACAGGCTTGAGCCACCGCGCCCGGCCTAATTTTTGTGTCTTTAGTAGAGACGGGTTTTCACCATGTTGGCCAGGCTGGTCTGGAACTCCTGACCTCAGGTGATCTATCTGCCTATCTATGCAAAGTGCTGGCATTACAGGCATGAGCCACGGCTCCCAAACTGCAAACTGCGGCTTTCCCTATGGAGTAAGACACTTCCTGAAGGAAGCCTCACTTCCTTCTTGGGGATAGGACCCGCCCCAGTACCTGTTGAGGTAAAAGAAGAAGACAGGCTTATCCAGTAGTCCCTGCTCCACCAGGACATCCAGCGGGGGCCGAACTCCTTCCACAGCCAGAACGGGAAAACCGAGGCCCAATATCCCATCGGGGCGGGACACAGTGAAGACCAGGCTGGATTCCCACAGAGCTTCCCCAAAAATCACTGATGCACCCTTGATTCCACCAATCTAGGGGAGGGTTGAATTTAGGGTCAGTTACTTTTGGGAGGAGAATAACCCACATGTCCTGAGGTCTTTCAAACCAAGGCATGAATTCCAGGTCTGGAGACATCTGGACCCAAACCCTCCTGCTTGGCAAGCTTTGCCTCTGGACTTGAGAGAATTCCTACCGCTTCACCCAGGAACTCCTCCCCCCCCTTGAGAAGCCCCATCCATCTGCTCCGGAAGCCCCTCCACCTCAAGTCCCTCCCTAAGCCAGATGATCTTAGACAATGGGGTTCTCCCAGGCTCATGGCTTCCTGGAGTCAAAGATCACGTACAGTCAGCTTGTCCTCACTCAGGATTCCATCTACCCGCCCAGTTCCATATTGAATGGCAAACTTGGTCCCATTGGGCCGGAAGGAGCTGGAGGCTTTGGGATCGAAGCGGTGGTGGAACCCTAGGCAGAAGTCAGAGGTGTCACTGGGGGAGGGGAGCCTTCCCAATGCCTTCTTCCCCTTTGACCTGACCTTTGAGGGTGTCAGAAAAGAACGGTTTCTCCAAAACCTGTGGAAAGCTGAGGTCCAGCCCTGCCTCCTCCCTTCACCCCCATTCAGCCTTATTCTCTTGCATAGAAGCTCACAGCAGGGCACACTGGATAAGTGGCATCTCTTGGATGGGACCCAGAGGTTGGAGGAGCCAGTGTCAAAGGCGACAGTGAAGTTTTGTGGAGGCGTTCCAAGCCCAATTTCCCCAAAATACTGGGCCTGATGAAAAAAAGAGGAGAGAGAGTCAATGAAGAGTTTGACTTGAGGGCACTGGGGTGAGGGCTCTGTGGGGCTGTGACTCACATCTAGGAATTTGGAGAGAGGCACGAAGCCCGGCTTGTGCCCAGGGGATGGGGCCCCCAACCTGGGGAGTTTTGCTGGTTTTCCCCATCCCCTCAGCAGGTTCAGGGTCCTGCGTCCGGGGTGGACTCGACGAAGAGGGATGCTGTAGGGTAAGAAGATGTTGAGAGTTAGGAGGCTGCCCTTCCTGGAGACCCTCTATAATAGACTTACCCAAACAGGACATGATGACAAGTTCAGCATCTCCGAGGCGCCACAATAAGAGTCAGTACCAGAAACCCTGCAATAACCACCTCCAGGAAACCCTGGCAAAGATGCCATGAAAGCTTTCCTACCTACAAAAGATCCCCAAAGACTTTAAGGAGCAAACCGTCCCAAACAGAACTTCTCAACAGTATCCAAGTCCTTAAAATAAGCCATTCCCAGGTAACTGACATTCTCTCTTTTTTCTTTGAAATGGAGTTTCGCTGTTGTTATTCTGGGTTCAAGCAGTTCTCCTGCCTCAGCATCCCAAGTAGCTGTGATTACAGGCATGCACCACCACACCTGACTAATTTTTTTTTTTTTAGATGGAGTTTCGCTCTTTTTACCCAGGCTGGAGTGCAATGGCGCGATCTCAGCTCACCGCAACCTCCGCCTCCTGGGTTCAGGCAATTCTCCTGCCTCAGCCTCCTGAGTAGCTGGGATTACAGGCACGTGCCACCATGCCCAGCTAATTTTTTGTATTTTTTTAGTAGAGACGGGGTTTCACTATGTTGACCGGGATGGTCTCGATCTCTTGACCTTGTGATCCACCCGTCTCGGCCTCCCAAAGTGCTAGGATTACAGGCTTGAGCCACCGCGCCCGGCCTTAATTTTGTGTTTTTATCAGAGACGGGGTTTCTCCGTGTTGGTCAGGCTGGTCTTGAACTCCTGACCTCAGATGCTTTGGCCTCCTGAAGTGCTGGGATTACAGGTGTCAGCCACCTCACCCAGCTGGAATTGACATTCTCAAAGCTTTCCTAAGACCCTAACATAAAACCTAACCTTTGCAAAACCCCACAATGGTGGCCCCGGCATGCTTCAGTTCACGAGGTTGGAGACTACCTTCCCCACCCTTGGGGTAAAAATGTAAGCATCAAATATTAATTTCACTCTTTACACTAAAATACATCTGAGATATCAAATACTTAATGGGAAAAGTAAAATTATAAGAGCACTTTGGGAGACCGAGGCAACAGATTGATCAGCCGAGAGTTTGAGACCAGCCTGGACAACATGGCGAAAACCCATCTCTGCAAAAATACAAAAATTAGCTGGGTGTAGTGGCACGAACCTTTAGTCACAGCTACTTGGGAGGCTGAGGTGGGAGGATCATTTGAGCCTGGAAAGTGGAGGTTGCAGTGAGCTGAGATCATGCCACTGCACTCTCGCCTGAGCAAAACCCTGTCTCAAAAAAAAAAAAAAAAACGTAGAGGCAAGTAAAATGTTTTAATTCTGGAAAGCGGACAGCTTTTCTAAATATGAAGGCAGGATCACAAATTATGGGGGAAAATATTAATAAATGTGACTCAAAAATGACACCTGTTGGCTGGGCGCCAGGGCTCACGCCTATAATCCCAGCACTGTGGGAGGCCAAAG
This sequence comes from Saimiri boliviensis, assembly GCF_048565385.1. Taxonomy (NCBI): domain Eukaryota; kingdom Metazoa; phylum Chordata; class Mammalia; order Primates; family Cebidae; genus Saimiri; species Saimiri boliviensis. Next base: position 7,797,854 of record NC_133462.1, on the reverse strand, counting down.
CAGGCAGATCACTTGAGCTCAGGAATTCAAGACCAGCCTGGGCAACATGGTGAAAACCCATCTCTACTAAAAATATAAAAATTAGCCAGGCATGTGCCACCATGCTAATCCCAGCTACTCAGGAGAATGAGATGCGAGGATGTCTTGAGCCTGGGAAGCAGAGGTTGGACTGAGCCGATATCGTGCCACTGCGCTCCCTTCTGGCAACAGGGTGAGATCCTGTATCTAAATAAATAAATAATTGTATCTAAATAAATAACACCTGTAGTCCCAGCACCCCACATATCAAGACTCTCATCTTTATTAAAAGTTTTAACAATTAGGCTGGGCATGATGGCTCACACCTGTAATCTCAGCACTTTGGGAGGCCAAGCCAGGCGGATCACCTGAGGTCAGGAGTTTGAGACCAGCCTGACCAACATGGTGAAACCCCATCTCTACTAAAAATACAAAAATTAGTCGGTGTGGTGGTAAATGCCTGTAATCCCAGCTACTCAGGAGGCTGAGGCAGGAGAATTGCTGAACCCCGGAAGTGGAGGTTGCAGTGAGCCAAAATCACACCACTGCCCTCCAGCCTGGGTAACAAGAGTGAAACTCTGTTACAAAAGAAAAAAAAAAAGAAAGAAAGGAAAAAAAGTTTTAACAATTAGCTATGCATGGTGGTGCACACCTGTAGTCCCAGCTTCTTGGGAGGCTGAAGCAGGAGGATTGGTTGAGCCCAGGAGTCCAAGGCTACAGTGAGCTATGATTTTGCCACTGCACTCCAGCCTAAGCAACAAAGCAAGACCCTATATCTAAAAAAAATTAATTAATTAAATTAATTTTAAACCTTTGTACTTCCCCTCTACATACACACACAAAGCTGCAAATAAACACAAGGGGTAAATAATTATAAGTTGTATAGCAATATTATTGCTAATATGCAAAGAGCTTCTATAAATAAATAACAATGATATAAACAACCTGATTTTGGGAGACAGTTTTTCATGGGTCTCTCACGTGACTGCAGAACACTGACTGCCTTTGTCCAGACTTGTCTTTTGAAGGATTTTGTTTAGTGAACGGTCTTAGAAGAGACATAGTGTCTCCTGGCCAGGCACGGTGGCTCACACCTGTAATCCCAGTACTTTGGAAGGCCAAAGTGGGCAGATCATGAGGTCAGGAGTTCAAGACCAAGCATGGTAAAACCCCATCTCTACTAAAAATACAAAAAACTAGCTGGGCGTGGTTGTGAGTGCCTGTATTCCCACCTAGTTGGGAGGCTGAGGCAGGAGAATTGCTTGAACCTGGGAGGCGGAGGTTGCAGTGAGCCAAGATCATGCCATTGCACTCCAGCCTGGGTGACGGGGCAACACTTCATCTCAGAAAAAAAGAGAGAGAGAGAGAGAGTGTCTCCTTCTAGAGCAAAGGGAAGGCAGACCTATGATGCATATAAAAGATTTAAGTTCTCTATGCTCAGGGTTGTTCTATTAATATCATGCACTGCAGTGCACGTGTAGGTATCATCTGGCCTTCTTCATTTCACCCTGTGGAAACGGGCTTAGAGAAAGGGGCCAGGTGTGGTGGCTCATGCCTGTAGTCCCAGCACCTGGAGAGGCCAAGGTGGGAGGACTGCTTGAGGCCAGGAGTTTGAGACCAGCCTGGACAACATAATGAGACCCTGTCTCTACAAAGAATAAGGAAGTCAGCCAGGTCTGATGGCACATGCCTGTAGTCCAAGCTACTTGGGAGGCCCAGGAATTCAAGGTTACAGTGAGCTCTAATCATGCCACTGCACTCCAGCCTGAGCCACAGAGCAAGACCCTGTCTCAAAAAAGAAACCAAAAAAAAAAAAAAAAAAAAAAAAAAAAAAAAACAAGAAAGGAAAAACTAGCACAAATCCTAATACTCTTGCTACTACGATTGCTGGGAGTAATAAACTGCCCTTCGTCTCTGACTTGGGAGTCTCGGGTCTTCTATGAGCAGCCATGAAACTATGGCAAACTAACTTCACAGTTCTTGACGGTCTTTAGGAAAATGAACGAAGGACAGAATTTGCAAACGAAGTACAAATAAGTTCTAAATACATGGAAAGATGTCATCGAGAGTCACCAGAGAAATACAAATGTCAGGAGTGAGAAACCTTGTTTCACCACTCAGACTGACAAAGAACTGAGAATATGTACTGGGTTTTTTTTTTTTGTTTGTTTGTTTTTGAGACAGAGTCTTGCTCTGTTGCCCAGGCTGGAGTGCAGTGGCGTGATCCTGGCTCACTGCCACCTCCACCCCCTGGGTTCAAGTGATTCTCCTGCCTCAGCCTCCCAGATAGCTGGGATTACAGGTGCCCACCACCATGCCAGCTAATTTTTATACTTTTAGTGGAGACGGGGTTTCACCATGTTGGCCAGGCTGGTCTCAGACTGCTGACCTCATGTGATCTGCCTGCCTGGGCCTCCCAAAGTGCTGGGATTACAGGTGTGAGCCACCATGCCCACTTCTGATTTAAGTAATAATAAAACCCTGGTCTCCTGTTCAGCCAGTGGCTCTGTGTGAATGAAGCTCTTTCTCTATTGCAATTTTCTTATCTTGATAAATTGGCTGCACCTGGGCAGCAGGAAAAAAAAAAAAAAAAACTTGGGTGGTTACAATGGCCAGGAATGGGTACAGCTGAGTTCTGCTTTGGAATGTACATAGAATGGAATCCCACTGGGCCTGTAAGGAGGGAGTAGCTGCCAGGCATGGTGGCTCATGCCTGTAATCCCAGCACTTTGGGAAGCCTAGGTGTGGGGGGGTTACGATGTCAGGAGTTTGAGACCAGCCTGGCCAAGATGGTGAAACTCCGTCTCTACTGAAAATATAAAAATTAGCCAGGCGTGGTGGCATGCGTCTGTAGTCCCAGCTACTCAAGAGGCTGAGGCAGAAGAATCCAGGAAGCGGGGTTTGCAGTGAGCCGAGATCACGCCACTGTACTCCAGCCTGGCGACAGAGCGAGACTCCATCTAAAAACAAAAGGAGGGAGTAGCTGTCTATTCCAGTCATTCTCAAACTTTGGCATGACTCAGAATCACCTACAGCAGTGGTGTTGGGCAAATCTTTGGGTTTGCAGGCCTCACAGTCTGTGTAACTACTCAACTCTGTCAAGATACCGTGAAAGCAGCCGCCGAGGACAGACAATATGGAAATGAGTGAGTATGCACTCTAGTTTTTTTAGAGGCAGGGTGTCACTCTGTTGCCCAGGCTGGAGAGCAAAGGCATGATTGTGGCTTACTGCAGTCTCAGACTCCTGAGCTCAAAGACTGTCTTGAAGGGACGGGCACAGTAGCTCACACTTGTAATCCTGTACTTTGGGAGGCTGAGGGGGCGCAGATCGCATGGTCAGGAGTTCGACATCAGCCTGGCCAACATGGTGAAACGCCGTCTCTACTGAAAAAATAAGAAATTAGCCAGGTGTGGTGGCACGTGCCTGTAATCCCAGCTCCTCAGGAGGAGGATTCTCTCAAGGCTGGAGAATTGCTTCAACCTGGGAGGCAGAGGTTGCAATGAGCTGAGACCGCGCCACTGCACTCCAGCCCGGACAACAGAGCAAGACAACGTAAAAAAAAAAAAAAAAAAAAAAGATCATCTTGCCTCAGCCTGCCAAGTAGCTGGGACCACAGGCATGTGCCACTACATCCAGCTAATTTTTTTTCATTTTTAGTAGAGATAGGTTCTTGCTAAGTTGCCCAGGCTCGTCTCAAATTCTTGGCCTCAAGCAATCCTCCTTCCTGGTCTCCAGAAGTGTTGGGGTTACAGGCATGAGCCACTGCATCTGGCCTAGGTTCCCTTGAGCTTATCTGTAAAAGGGAAGTAGCAGGCAGGATTTGACCTGCAGGCTCACCATTTGCCAAGTCCAGACTCAGAGGGCTAGTTCAAATTCAAATCTCTGATTTATTTTTTTTCGAGGTGGAGTCTCACTCTGTCACCCGGGCTGGAGTGCAGTGGTGTGATCTCAGCTCTCTGCAACCTCCACTTCCCAGGTTCAAGCAATTCTCCTGCCCCAGCCTCCTGAGTAGCTGGGATTACAGGCTTGTGCCACCATGCCCGGCTAATTTTTTGTACTTTTTTTTTTTTTTTTTTTTTTGAGACGGAGTTTCGCTCTTGTTACCCAGGCTCCGAGTGCAATGGCGCGATCTCGGCTCACCGCAACCTCCGCCTCCTGGGTTCAGGCAATTCTCCTGCCTCAGCCTCCTGAGTAGCTGGGATTACAGGCACACGCCACCATGCCCAGCTAATTTTTTGTATTTTTAGTAGAGACGGGGTTTCACCATGTTGACCAGGTTGGTCTCGATCTCTCGACCTTGTGATCCACCTACCTCGGCCTCCCAAAGTGCTGGGATTACAGGCTTGAGCCACCGCGCCCGGCCTTGTACTTTTTAGTAGAGACAGCGTTTCACTGTGTTAGCCAAGATGCTCTCTATCTCCTGACCTCGTGATCCGCCAGACAAAAAATAGACTTCTTGAGGCCTAAACACTTTGGAGGGTGTGAATGTGGGGGAGTCTTAGTTTAAATATCACATGCCTTGGTCTCCAAGATGGAAGGAAGGTGTCACATGTCTGGAGACCCCCGTACCTGAACGTCAGAGCTCAGAGTGGGATCTACAGAGGCCTTCCAGAAAGGCCAGAGAAGGTGGAGAGGGTTTCTCACTCAAGAATCTCCGTGGTGGAGGATCTGGAAGTTAAAAGGGCTCAGGGCTGGACATGGTAGTTCATGTCTGTAACCCCAGCACTTTGGGAAGCTGTGGTGGGAGCATTGCTTGAGCCCAGGAGGTGGAGACCAGCTTGGGAAACACAGAGATGCCCTCCTTTTTACAAAAAGTTTTAAAAATTAGCTGAGCATGGTGACACATGCCTGTAGTTCCAGCTACTTGGGAAGCTGAGGTGGGAGAATGGCTTGAGAACAGGAGTTTGAGGTTGCAGTGAACCATGATTTCACTAGTGCGCTCCAGCCTGGGTGACACAGCAAGACTCAATCGTGCCATTGCACTCCAGCCTGGGTAACAAGAGCGAAACTCCGTTTCAAAAATAAAAAATAAAAATAAAAATTTAAGAATTATGTTAAAGCCAGGCGCAGTGGCTCATGCCTGTAATCCCAGCACTCTCGGAGGCTGAGACAGATGGATCATGAGGTCAGGAGTTCAAGACCAGCCTGGCCAAGATGGTGATACCCCATCTCTACCAAAAATATAAAAAATTGGCTGTCATGCCAGCTACTCAGGAGGCTGAGGTAGACAGCTGTGTAAACCTTGGAGGCAGAGGCTGCAGTGAGTTGAGATTGCGCTATTGCACTCCCACCTGGGTCACAGAGCAAGACTCTGTCTCAAAAAAAAAAAAAAAAAAAAAAAAAAAACCATTTTAAAAGGGAGCTCTGATCTTAAGAGATGTCAGAGTGGAGCCCTTGGGTGAGAGCCCACTCTAGAGACCTGGGATGCCAAGAAAGAAGAGTCAAAGGTCCTGGGTACCAGGTTTGGGAATCACTGAACCAGAAGCTCCAGACTTAAAGGACAAAGGGCAGAGAATCCCTCCCAGGTTTGGGGGTGGTAGATGGGGTCACCATACCGGATCAGTGTGGCCTCAGCAGGCTCCACATTCAGCAGAGGCAGCAGCAGCAGCAGCAGGGGCAGCAGCAGCGGTGGTGGAGACATCACTGCAGACCTGGGTGTGGACCCAGGCATCCTAGTTTCCTTTCCGCTGTGACTCCGCCCTGTTCATGCCCCACCTCCAGGTTCAGGCGGTGATCAGGACCCAAGATCCCTCAGCAGGTGACACAGGGGGACAAGGATGTTTTTAAAGATTTGTGCAGAGTGTTTGTGTAGTGTCAGCTAGAGTTGTATCCTGTGGCCTGGGTGCTCCTCACTCCCTACTTTGGAGGAGGGGGGTCTCTGCTGGGACTGCTTCCCACCCCCCATCCTTTAGCCTCTGTCACTTTTACTTCTCACTTTCACATCACTTTTCTGAGATTCATTAACCACAAGTGTTTCCTTGGCCAAGTGAGACAGCAGGTGTTTGTGAAGGGCCTGGGGAAGGGAGAGTGGAACGGATGGTAAGCCTGCTCTGCCATGTGAGGTGGGACCGCCTGAGTCTCAGGACCCAGACTCTTATTATTTTATTTATAGGTGAAGTATATTTCTTGTAAGCAGCAGAACATTGGGTCTTGTTTTTGTATCCATTTATCCATTCTGTGTCTTTTTATTCAAGAGTTTAGTCCATTTACATTCAATGTTTTTCTTGATGTTGCTTGAGGCCGGGTGCAGTGGCTTATGTCTGTAATCCCAGCCCTTTGTGAGGTCAAGGTGAGTGGATCACCTGAGGTCCGTATTCAAGAAGAGCCTGATGCCGGGCGCGGTGGCTTACACCTGTAATCCCAGCACTTTGGGAGGCCGAGACGGGTGGCTCACGAGGTCAAGAGATCGAGACCAGCCTGGTCAACATGGTGAAATCCCGTCTCTACTAAAAACACAAAAAATTGGCTGGGCATGGTGGTGCATGCCTGTAATCCCAGCTACTCAGGAGGCTGAGGCAGGAGAATTGCCTGAACCCAGGAGGCAGAGGTTGCGGTGAGCCGAGATCGTGCCATTGCACTCCAGCCTGGGTAACAAGAGCGAAACTCCGTCTCAAAAATAAAAAATAAAAATAAAAATAAAAATTTAAGAATTATGTTAAAGCCAGGCACAGTGGCTCACGCCTGTAATCCCAGCACTCTCGGAGGCTGAGACAGATGGATCATGAGGTCAGGAGTTCAAGACCAGCCTGGCCAAGATGGTGATACCCCATCTCTAACAAAAATATAAAAAATTGGCTGTCATGCCTGCTACTCAGGAGGCTGAGGCAGAGAGCTGTGTAAACCTTGGAGGCGGAGGCTGCAGTGAGCTGAGATTGTGCTATTGCACTCCCACCTGGGTCACAGAGCAAGACTCTGTCTCAAAAAATAAATAAATAAATAACCATTTTAAAAGGGAGCTCTGATCTTAAGAGATGTCAGAGTGGAGCCCTTGGGTGAGAGCCCACTCTAGAGACCTGGGATGCCAAGAAAGAAGAGTCAAAGGTCCTGGGTGCCAGGTTTGGGAATCACTGAACCAGAAGCTCCAGACTTAAAGGACAAAGGGCAGAGAATCCCTCTCAGGTTTGGGGGTGGTAGATGGGGTCACCATACTGGATCAGTGTGGCCTCAGCAGGCTCCACGTTCAGCAGAGGCAGCAGCAGCAGCAGCAGCAGCAGGGGTAGCAGCAGCGGTGGTGGAGACATCACTGCAGACCTGGGTGTGGACCCAGGCATCCTAGTTTCCTTTCCGCTGTGACTCCGCCCTGCTCATGCCCCACCTCCAGGTTCAGGCGGTGATCAGGACCCAAGATCCCTCAGCAGGTGACACAGGGGGACAAGGATGTTTTTAAAGATTTGTGCAGAGTGTTTGTGTAGTGTCAGCTAGAGTTGTATCCTGTGCCTGGGTGCTCCTCACTCCCTACTTTGGAGGTGGGGGTCTCTGCTGGGACTGCTTCCCACCCCCCATCCTTTAGCCTCTGTCACTTTTACTTCTCACTTTCACATCACTTTTCTGAGATTCATTAACCACAAGTGTTTCCTTGGCCAAGTGAGACAGCAGGTGTTTGTGAAGGGCCTGGGGAAGGGAGAGTGGAACGGATGGTAAGCCTGCTCTGCCATGTGAGGTGGGACCGCCTGAGTCTCAGGACCCAGACTCTTATTATTTTATTTATAGGTGAAGTATATTTCTTGTAAGCAGCAGAACATTGGGTCTTGTTTTTGTATCCATTTATCCATTCTGTATCTTTTTATTCAAGAGTTTAGTCCATTTACATTCAATGTTTTTCTTGATGATGCTTGAGGCCGGGTGCAGTGGCTCATGCCTGTAATCCCAGCCCTTTGTGAGGTCAAGGTGAGTGGATCACCTGAGGTCCGTAGTTCAAGAAGAGCCTGGGGCCGGGTGCGGTGGCTCAAGCCTGTAATCCCAGCACTTTGGGAGGCCGAGGCAGGTGGATCATGAGGTTAAGAGATCGAGACCATCCTGGTCAACATGGTGAAACCCTGTCTCTACTAAAAATACAAAAAATTAGCTGGGCATGGTGGTGCATGCCTGTAATCCCAGCTACTTGGGAGGCTGAAGCAGGAGAATTGCCTGAACCCAGGAGGTGGAGGTTGCGGTGAGCTGAGATCGCGCCATTGCACTCCAGTCTGGGTAACAAAAGTGAAACTCCATCAAAAAAAAAAAAAAAAAAAAAAAAAAAAGGAGCCTGGCCAACATGGTGAAACTCCATCTCTACAGAAATACAAAAATTAACTAGGTGTGGTGGTGCGCGCCTGTAATCCCAGCTGCTGGGAGGAGGCTGAGGCAGGAGAAACGCTTGAATCTGGGAGGCAAAGGTTGCAGTATGTTGAGATCATGCCACTGCACTCCAGCCTGAGCCACATGCCAAGAAACATTATCTCAAAAATACAACACAAGACAAAAGTAAAACGTAGCCAGGCATGGTGGCATGCACCTGTGGTCTCAGCTACTCTGTAGGCTTAGCTGGGAGGATTGCTTGAACGCAGAAGGTTGTGGGTGCAGTTAGCAGTGATTGTGCCACTGCACTCCAGCCTGGGTGATGGAGCCAAAAATAAAGTAGTAATCTGGTTCCCAAATGTTCATAGTGTCATGGTTGAGAATCCCTGTTCTATTCAAAATAAGTTGCAGACAACAGTATTCTTCAGTGCGTGTACTTCACACACCCATGCTTTTAAACAGCTACATAGTATTTCAGAATACAAATGTAACACTACTTCCAGAACGGATTCTCTACATAGCTTGCTTCCCCTTTTCAATGTAATATGCAGTAATGCCCTTGTATTAGGGTTCCCTAGAGGGACAGAACTAATGGAATAGATATATACATAAAGGGTGTTTATTAAGTATTAACTCACACGGTCACAAAGGTCCCACAATCGGTCATCTGCACAGGGAGGAGGAAGGAGAGCCAGTCCGAGATCTAAAACTAAGAACTTGGAGTCGGATGTTCGAGGGCAGGAAGCGTCCGGCATGGGGGAAAGACGTAGGCTAGGAGGCTAAGCCAGTCTCTCTTTTTGCATTTTGCTGCCTGCTTATATTCTGGCCATGATGGCACCTGCTTAGATGGTGCCCAACCACATGAAGGGTGGGTCTCCCTTTTCCAGCCCACTGACTCAGATTTTTTGTTTATTTTATTTTACTTTAAGTTCTGGGATACATGTGCAGAATGCACAGGTTTGTTCTGTAGGTGAACGTGCCCTGTGGTTTGCTGCACCCCTCATCCTGTCATTAGGTTTTCACCCATGTGCATTAGGTATTTGTCCTATTGCTCTCCCCCTACTTGCCCCTCACCCCCAAAATGCCCCAGTTTTCAATGTTCCCCTCCTCAAATGTTAAACTCTTTGGGCAACACCCTCAGGACAGACCCAGGATCAATACTTTGTACCCTTCAATCCAATCAAGTTGACACTGGGTGTTAACCATCACAGTCCTTACAGATATTTTCTGTGTGTCTGTTCCCTATCATCCGTATTAGTCCATTTTGCATTGTGATAAAGGAACATCTGAGGCTCGGTAATTTATAAAGAAAAGGTCAGGTGGTGCTTCATGCCTGTAATCCCAGCATTTCAGGAGGCTGAGGCAGGTGGATTGCTGCCGCCCAGGAGTTGGAGACCAGCCTGGGCAACAAAGAAAGACTCTGTCTCCAGAAAATAATAATAATAATATTTTGAGACAGAGTCTCACTTTGTCGCCCAGGCTGGTGTGCAGTGGTGGTGTGATCTTGGTTCACTGCAACCTCTGACTCCCGGGTTCAAGCAATTCTGCCTCAGCCTCCTGAGCAGCTAGGACTACAGGCAAGTGCCATTATGCCCAGCTCATTTCTGTATTTTTAGTGGACACAGGGTTTCACAATATTGGCCAGGCTGCTCTCAAACTCCTGACCTTGTGATCCACCCGCCTGGACCTCCCAAAGTGCAGGGATTACAGCATGAGCCACCGAGCCCGCCCCCTCTCCCACACACACACAAAATTTTTAATTATCTGGGCATAGCGGTGCATGCCTGTGGTCCCAGGTACTTGGGAGGCTAAGGCAGGAGGATTGCTTGAGCCCGGGAGTTTGAGGTTGTATTGAGGCGTGATTGTGCCACTGCACTCCAGCCTGGGCAACAAAGTCAATCAATCACACATTCACTGTCCTGCAATTATGGAAGTCAGAAGTCCAGAATGATTCCAGTGCTGAAACTGCCATGTTTGCAGTGCTGTGTCCTGTCAGGAGGCTCTAGAGGAGAATCTATGTCCTTGTCTTCCCCAGCTTCTAGAGGAGGTCCATAGGGACCCCTTCTTCCCTCTTCAAAGCCAGCGTCCTGGTGTCTTGCTGCTTCTGTCTTCACACGAACTTCTGAATCAATCTCCCTTGGCCTCCCTCTTATGAGGACCCTTGCAATGACACTGAGTGCCCCTCTGGATGATGCAGAATAATCTCAGTTCTCAAACTCCTTCACTTGATCACATCTGCTAAATCCCTTTTCTCATGTAGGGTAGTATTCACAGCCCCAGGGATTGAGGTGTGAATATCTTTTGGGGGCCACTCTTCAGCCCACAATGTTGATAATTGACTTCCTGTCTTAATGCCTGTTTCCCCATTTGAGTCTATTTCCTATGAGGGCAAAGATCTTCATCTGTTTCATTCTCCACTGTGTCCCCAGCACCCAGGACAGAGCCTGGCACATATTGAATCAGGCAACACGGTAAAACCCGATCTCTGCCAGCCGAGACCAGCCTAACCAACATGGTGAAACCCCATCCCTACTAAAAATACAAAAATTAACCAGGCGTGGTAGTGCACGCCTGTACTCCCAGCTACCTGGGAGGCTGAGGCAGGAGAATCGCTTCAACCCAGGAGGGAGAGGTTGCGGTGAGCCCTTGTCTCGATAATAACAACAACAACAACAACAACAACAATAATAATAATAATAATAATAAATAGTAAAGATCCACTTTGTGCACTCCTTGCTCTGGGGCATTTTTCTGAAACAGCGGAAAGTGTCTCTATGATAACTGTCCCCACCCCCCTCCTTTGTTTTCTAGTCAGAGCACTCGGTCTGGGCCCCTTCAACTCGCCCCCCACGCTTTCTGACCGTAGCACCCCATCCAGCTCCACCCAAGCGCTGGTAAGTCGTTTCTGAGAGGCCTCGCCTGCAAATTCCCACATGGCCACACGGTGGTGCTGTGGGCCTGTTTTCCCAGCCAAGATTCCCCAGCCGCCACCCCTATTTTTAAAGCTGGACTCCTGGAACACCAGGCTCTTTCCAGCTTCCCCGCTTTCGCCCTAGCGGTTCCCACCGCCTAGAATTCCGACTTGCCCGCTCTCTGCATCCCACAGGGAAAGGAGCAGAACAGAGGCTACCTCCCCGACTCCCCTGCCCTAGCTTACTGGGAGATCTCCTGCCTAACACGGCCCTGCCAGTGGGACCTGGATCTCCCCCTATCTTGTCTGTCCGGGGGTTGTGACCAGGTCGGCCTCCACCATCAGAACAGCACACTCTCGAGATGGGGCTCAGGCCTGACTCTTTTCGGGGTCCCCGGGATCGCCCAACACAGTTCTTCCAAAAGCCTCAGGACGCGATTAGATAAAGGATTGCCAGAGTTTTCCACCGATCATTTTTTCGAATCCATTAGCTCTGGGCAGCAAGAGGCGGAGGAGGGGGAATGACGTCAACGCCGCGGAAGAGGCAGCACAGCTTCCCCAACTCGGGGTCTCCGAGCTCCCCAGGGGTCTCGGAATACGGAGCGAGAGAGAAGAAACACGAGATGAGGTCCGAGGGAATGGTATCCCCGGCCCCTTAACAGGAACTGGTAAACCCTTACCAATTAGCCACCTCCCCCACTGCCACCTGTCGCTGCTGTCGCGACCTGTCGCCTCCCACGCATATTGTGGCTGCGCCCGCCCCCGTCGGGGCGTGACCACGGCGTGGACTACAACGACCGTGATGCTCCACGGCGCCGGGAGCCTTTGACGAAAGGCAGAGTAGGCGAGGGGCTTCATGGGACTCGTAGTACAAAACCCCTCACCAGGGTGTACCCTGGAGAAAAAGGGTAGTATCCTTCGCTTCCCTCTCTTCCTCAACTCCGTGTGTACAGGCACAAAGCTTTCTCTTTATTTATTTATTTTTGAGACGGAGTTTTGTTCTTGTTGCATGGCTGGAGTGCAATGGCGCGGTCTCGGTTCACTGCAACCTCCGCCTCCTGGGTTCAAGCGATTCTCCTGCCTCAGCCTCTGGGGTAGCTGGGATAACAGGCCCGCGCCACCCGCACCCACCTAATTTTTTTTAGTAGAGACGGGGGGGGCAGGTTTCACCATGTCGGCCAGGTTGGTCTCGAACTCCTGACCAAAGGTGATCCACCAGCCTCGGCTTCCCAAAGTGCTGGGATTACAGGCGCGAGCCACCGGGCCAGGCCACAGATTTCTCTCTTTAAAAGCACGCTCTAGGCCGGGCGCGGTGGCTCAAGCCTGTAATCCCAGCACTTTGGGAGGCCGAGGCTGGTGGATCAAGAGATCGAGACCATCCTGGTCAACATGGTGAAACCCCGTCTCTACAAAAAATACAAAAAATTAGCTGGGCATGGCAGCGTGTGCCCGTAATCCCAGCTACTCAGGAGGCTGAGGCAGGAGAATTGCCTGATCCCAGGAGGCGGAGGTTGCGGTGAGCCGAGATCGCGCCATTGCACTCCAGCCTGGGTAACAAGAGCGAAACTCCGTCTCAAAAAAAAAAAAAAAAAAAAAAAAAAGCACGCTCTGAAAAGAAGCAACCCAGGCAGGTTCGCTCGAGAGAAATCGCTGGTTTTTTACTGGGTAGCGGTACCTCCGCCCACCCGCTGCGCATGCGCTTCTCTTGGGCGTCACCCAGGGAACTGCGCCTGCGCAGTCTCGCCTCCTCCCAGGTCCGCTTCGCCCTTGTGAGCACGCGCCAGGCCCACTCTGGCGCTGCTCTTCCGGTCCCCGCGGTCGAAGACGGCCACGTAGGTCCCCAGGAAGACGTCGCCGAGGATCCAGAAGGGCCCGGCAGGCGGAGGGACGTCCAAGGCCTGGAACCCCGACAAGCAGAGGCGGACGCCATTTCGAGTAGTCTGCAAGGCGACAGGACGGCTACTGGGTGTCACGGCCACAGGGACGGCCGTTTCCCAGGGACCCCGTGCTTTCCCCACACCACCACCCTCGGGCTCTTTGTATTCGTCGACAAACTGCCATCACAGGGACAAGAAATGTTTCTGGGGCCCCTTCCCGTCCTGGTGACGTCTCTCAGCTCGACCCTCTCAAACGGTCATATTTCGTCCTTCTGGCGTCGTGGTGACGGCCACGTACCTGGATGACGTAATCCTGGGCCGTGAGGTTAAACCAGACCCCTCCAAGAAGGAAGGAGACTGCGGGGAGCTTTGGGATTTCGGAGCACAGGATGATGTACTTCGGGGAGAAGAGAAACTAGTGAAGATGAGAGATTCCTGCTCTGCTCAGTCCCTTCGGTGGCTCCCAGAGCCGTAGGGTAATCTCCGTATTGAGCACCTGGGTATTCAACGCCCTGTGTGCAGAGGCCTTGCTGCCTAGGCTTCTCCAGCCCCAAGCAAACCTGCATTATCATCTCCCTCCACTTCGCCGCCGTCCACAAAGTCACAGCGCAGATGCTTGAAAGGTGTCCTCAATTCCTCTCACCACCCTCCAGACTATCTATCATGAAGTCCAGTGCCCGCTGCCCTGGAATACCCCTTAAATACCTGCTTCCCACTCTCAGGCCTTTTGATGTTCACTGTCAGACTGCCATCAGCCTCCCCAGCCCATACCCACCAGAGACTGGGACCTCACCTCCCCAGCCAGCAGGGGAAATCCCCCAATGGCTGTATTCAGGGCCTGGATCTCCTCAGTGGGTCCTGTGATAAGGGACGTTCCTGTGTCCAGGATGGCGGCACAGCCCCGGGCACAGAGAGTCAGCCCTGAGCCCACCTTCACACTGAGGGGGAAGGAGGCAGTCATTAGAGGCAGGTTTGTAGGCGCCCAGGCCCCCAGCCTCCAGCTCCAGACCCAGGAGACAGACGGAGTCCCTCACCGCTCCATGTGGATCTGCCAGTAGGCAGGGACTGTGACTGGCACGAAGGTAAGGGGTGGGATGTAGTGTGCCGGGTCTGAGCCCCCCAGGACCAGCTCTCCTCCGTCAGGCTTTTCGGGGTCCCTGCAGGGGTAGAGTGTGGAGAGTGTAGAGGTCAGCATCACTGACCCTCCCCCTGCCACCTCTAGATATGGCCAGGGATGGCACTTCCCATCAATTGGGTTGTTTCTGGGGTTCTAGCAGGTTAGTGGGGTGCAGGAAGGACCTAGTTGTTGGGACTGGAAGCCAAGCAAGAAAAGCATGGTGCTTTTCTTCAGGGAAGTTAGAACTTTAGACTGTTGGGGACTTCCCGAAGTGAAGAGGAGATTTCTTCATTTGGCTATGCAGGGTAGAGTTTTGGGGGAATTTTCTGAGCTGAATATCAGTAACCACGTAGAGCAGCGGAGTCTCGGAATTGGCTCTTGAAGGTGTAACTTGTGCAGGGGTGGGGTGGCTTCCTGGGTAGGAGGAGAGAATTTCCGAATTGCCTGTTGTGGTATCTAGAGAGGTGTTAGACTTCCTGAGTTGGTTGAGAGCGATGGGAACGGGAATGGAGACTTCCTGGAAGACGGAGAAGGGCAGGATCTGCTAAGTGGTAGGTAGAACTGCTAGAGGGGGTTGGATGTCGGGGCGAGTGAATGGGCACAGGATTTCCAGCCTGTGTGTGGTGGGCCTCTGGGAGGGAGAGCGGAGACTTCTTGGAAACTTCTTGGATGTTGGGTGGGACTTCAGAGCGTAACATTGAACTTCGTAGCAGGTGAGTAGGGCTTCCCGGATTTAATTGGGCAATTCCTGACTCCTGGTCAGTGTTCTCAAATGGGATTTGAGCTTTCTTTTTCTTTTTCTTTTTTTTTTTTTTTTTTTTTTTTTTTTTTTTTTTTTTGAGACAGAGTTTTGCTCTTGTTACCCAGGCTGGAGTGCAATGGCACAATCTCGGCTCACCGCAACCTCCGCCTCCTGGGTTCAGGCAATTCTCCTGCCTCAGCCTCCCGAGTAGCTGGGACTACCGGCGTGCACCACCATGCCCAGCTAATTTTTGTATTTTTAGTAGAGACGGGGTTTCACCATGTTGACCAGGAGGGTCTTGATCTCTTGACCTCGTGATCCACCCGTCTCGGCTTCCCAAAGTGCTGGGATTACAGGCGTGAGCCACCACGCCCGGCCTGAGCTTTCTTTATAAGGGGCATGGAATTTCCTGGTTTGATTCTGTAACATGGAACATTTTGAACTGATGGTGACTTTCTTTAGTATTTTGGTTTTTGGTTTTGTTTTGAGATGAAGTTTCACTCTGACACTCAGGTGGGAGTGCAGTGGTGTGATCTCAGCTCACTGCAACCTCTACCTCCTGGGTTCAAGCGATTCTCCTGCCTCAGCCTCCCGAGCAGCTGGGACTGCAGGTGCGTGCCACTACGCCCGGCTAATTTTTGTATTTTTAGTAGTGACAGGGTTTCACCATTTTGGCCAGGCTGCTCTTAAACTCCTGACCTCATGATCCACCCCTGTGTTGGCCTCCCAAAGTGCTGGCATTAAAAGGCGTGAGCCACTGCGCCTGACCTATTATGTCTTAAGTTGTCACTTAAACTCTGGGACTTCTAGTAGAGTTGAGATATTGCTTTATAGGGTAGTTGACTTCTGCATGGAGGATGCAACTTCCTGTATTAGATGGCTGACTTCCTTAATGGAGAGTGTAAGTGGGTGACTCTGAGAGTGAGACTTCCTGCATTGGATCAGTGACTTCCTGAGTGGAGCGTGGGACTTCCTTTATGGAGTAAGACACTTCCTGAAGGAAGCCTCACTTCCTTCTTGGGGATAGGACCCTCCCCAGTACCTGTTGAAGTAAAAGGAGAAGACAGGCTTATCCAGTAGTCCCTGCTCCACCAGGACATCCAGCGGGGGGCGAACTCCTTCCACAGCCAGAATGGGAAAACCGAGGCCCAATATCCCATCAAAATGGGCAAAAGTGAAGACCAGGCTGGGTTCCCAGAGAGCCTCCCCGAAAATCACTGATGCACCCTTGATTCCACCAATCTAGGGGTAGAGTGAGATGTGATCAGTTACTTCTGGGAGGACAATACATGTCTTTGAGATCTTCCAAACCAAGGCATGAACCCTGGGTCTGGGGACATCTGGATGCAAGCCCCAACTTCCTAGGAAACTTTGCCTCTTGAGAAGCCCCGCCCCTTCACCCAGGAAGCTCCTCCCCCTGCCTGAGAAAGCCCCACCCCTTCACCCAGGAAGCTCCTCCCCCTGCCTGAGAAAGCCCCTCCTCTTCACCCAGGAAGCTCCTCCCCCTGCCTGAGAAGCCCCACCTCTTCACCCAGGAAGCCCCTCCCCATCCTTGTGAAGCCCCATCCCTTCATTCCCCACTTGCAAAGCCCCATCCATTGGCTTGGGAAGCTCTTCCTCCTCAAGCCCCTCCCTAAGCCAGATGGTCTTAGACAATGGGGTTCTCCCAGGCTCAAGACTTCTGAAAGTCAGAGGTCACTCACAGTCAGTTTGTCCTCACTCAGGATTCCATCTACCCGCCCAGATCCGTATTGAATGGCAAACTTGGTCCCATTGGGCTGGAAGGAGCTGGAGGCTTTGGGATCGAATCGGTGGTGTAACCCTAGGTTCGAGGTCAGAAAGGTGTCACTGGGTGAGGAAATCTCCCCAATGCCTCCTGCCCCTTTGACTTTCTGACCTGTGAGAGCATTGTAAAGAAAAGGTTCCTGAAAAACCTCTGAGAAGCTGATGTCCAGCCCCGCCTTCTCCCTTCACCCCCATTCAGCCTTATTCTCCCTCCTTGAAGCTCACAGCAGGGCACACTGAAGAAGTGGCATCTCCTGGACGGGACCCAGAGGTTGGAGGAGCCAGTGTCAAAGACGACAGTGAAGTTTTGTGGAGGCATTCCCAGCCCAATTTCCCCAAAATACTGGACCTGATGGCAAAAGAGTAGAGTAAATGAAGTGTTTGGCCTGAGGGCACAGGGGTGAGGGTCGTGGGGGCTGTGACTTACATCCCTGTAGTTGGAGAGAGGCACAAAGGCGGGCTTGTCCCCCGGGGATGGGGCCCCCAACTTGGGGAGCTTTGCTGGTTCTCCCCAACCCCTCAGTAGGTTCAGGGTCCTGCGTTCAGGTTGGACTCGTCGAAGAGGAATGCTGTAGGGAAAGAGGATATTGACAGGAAGCTGCCCTTCCTGCAGACCCTCTATAATAGATTTGCCCAAACAGGACATGATGACAAATTCAGCATCTCCAAGGTGCCACAATAGGAGTCAGTACCAGAAACCCTGCAATAACCACCTCCAGGAAACCCTAGCAAAGATATCATGACGACAAATATCCTCAAAGACTTTACAAGAGCAAACCATCCCAACACCTTCCCAAAGACCTTTCCGTGGCCAAATCCCTTACAATAAGCCATTCCCAGGGAATTGACATTCTCGAAAGTTTCTCGAGACCCTAGCATAAAACTTTGCAAAAGCCCCTGGATGGTGGCCTCTGCATGCTTCAGTTCATGATGTTGGGGACTATTTTCCCCACCGTTGGGGAGAAAAATGTAAGAATCAAATTTTTTTGTTTTGAGATGGAGTCTTGCTCTGTTGCCCAGACTGGAGTGCAATGGCGCAATCTTTGTTCACTGCAACCTCCACCTCCAGGCTCAAGCAATTCTCCTGCCTCAGCCTCCCAAGCAGCTGGGATTACAGGCGCCTGCCATCATGCCTGGCTAATTTTTGTGTTTTTAGTAGAGATGGGGGTTTCACTATGATGGCCAGGCTGGTCTCGAACTCCTGACCTCATGATCCCACCACCTCAGCCTCCCAAAGTGCTGCGACTTCAGCCGTGAGCCACCATGTCCAGCCAGCATCAAATCTTAATTGTCTTTGTGGGTTGCCCATGCTGATCTCGAACTCCTGGCCTCAATCTCCCAAAGTGCTGAGATTACAGAGGAGAGCCATTGTGCCCTGCCTGGGTTCCCTTAAACTGTATTTGCAAAAGCAGGTGGCACACTGGATTTGGCCCTTACGTTGAGTGTTTGTAACCCTTGACTTGGGCAATTCAAATTCAGATATCTTAGTTTCTGTTTAAGTAGGTCTGGGATGAGGCCCAAGAATTTGGATTTCCAACAAGTTCCCAGGTCGTGATGATGCTGTTGATAACAACATTTGGAGACTCACTTTTCTTTGCATTGACTTAGAAAATGGCCAGGATACATTAGGTTCAAAAAGCAGGTTAACAAGCATCGTGTGCAGTAATATCTTTGTTCCTGCTTTTAGTCACTCCTTGAAGCAGTTGTCCCCTCACTCACACCTTTCCCCCCACCCCCCACAAGTCAGTCTTTGAGAGGCACAAGAATGTCAAGTGGAGAAAACTTACTGCAAGTGTACACCCCTCCCCCATCAAGAGTTCCAGGGTATGAGGAGAAGAGGGGAGTTTTTAAAAAGGGAGAGATTGGGGGCAGCATCAGAGGTCAGGTGGTGGGAGGACCTTGCATGAGGTCTCCAAAATTGGATTTCTTTTTCTTTTTTATAAACTTTTTATCTGAAATGGGGTCTCCCTCTGTCGCCCAGACTGGAGTGCAGCAGTGCAATCAGGGCTCACTGTAGCCTTGATCTCCAGGGCTCAAAAGTGATGCTCCCACCTCAGCCTCTGGAGTAGCTGAGACTATAGGCACACCAGCACTTTTTTTTTTTTTTTGAGATGGAGTTTAGCTCTTGCTGCCCAGGCTGAAGTGCAGTGGCGTGATCTCGGCTCACCGCAGCCTCCGCCTCCTGGGTTCAAGTGATTCTCCTGCCTCAGCCTCCAGTAGCTGGGATTACAGGCGCCTGCCACCATACCCAGCTAATTTTTGTATTTTTAGTAGAGACGGAGTTTCACCATATTAGTCAGGCTAGTCTCAAACTCCCAACCTCAGGTGATCTGCCCACCTTGGCCTCCCAAACTGTTGGGATTACAGGCATGAGCCACTAAGCCCAGCTTTTGTTGTTGTTTTAGACAAGGCGTCACCCTGTTGCCCAGCCTGGAGTGCAGTAGCGGAATTATATAGCTCACTGCCCCTCAAACTCCTGGGCACAAGCCATCCTCCTCCCTCAGCCTCCACAGTAGCTGGGACCATGGGCATGCACCACCACACTGAGCTAATTTTTGTATTTTTTGTAGAGATGGGGGTCTGGCCATGTTGCCCAGGCTGGTCTTAAAACTCTTAGCCTCCAATGATCTTCGCAACTTGGCCTTCCAAAGTGCTGGGTTACAGGTGTGAACCACTGCTCTGGCCCCAAAACTTGATTCTTCAAACCAAACAGTTTAATGGGTGTGAATGTGGGGAGTCTCTGTTTAAATGTCACCTATCTAGGTCTCTAAGATGGAGGGAGTGTGTCACATGTCTGGAAACCACAGTACCTAGTCATCACAGCTATAGTGGAGTCTGCCGAGACCTCTCAAAAACCTGGATAAGTGCAATGGCTCACGCCTGTAATCTCAGCACTTTGGGAGGCTGAGGCGGATGGATCATAAGGTCAAGAGTTTGAGACCAACCTGACCAGCATCGCAAAACCTCGTCTCTAATAAAAATACAAAAATTAGCTGGGTGTGGTGGCACACACCTGTAGTCCCAGCTACTCAGGAGGCTGAGGCAGGAGAATCACTTGAACCCAGGAAGCAGAGGTTGCAGTGAGCCAAGATCGTGCCACTGCACTCCAGCCTGGTGACAGAGTGAGACTCTGTCTCAAATAATACTAATAATAAAAGGGTTCTGGTTGGCCACGCACAGTGGCTCACACATGTAATCCCAGCCTTTTGGGAGGCCAAGGTGGGTGGATCACAAGGTCAGGAGTTCAAGACTGGCCTGGCCAACATGATGAAACCCCATCTCTACTAAAAACACAAAAATGAGCTGGGCGTGGTGGCGTGAGCCTGTCATCCCAGCTACTTGGGAGGTTGAGGCAAGAGAATCACTTGAACCCGGGAGGTAGAGGTTGCAGTGAGCTGAGATGGTGCCACTGCACTTTAGAATAAGACTTTGTCTCAGAAAAAAAAAAAAAAGGACCCTGGTCTTAAGAGATGTCAGCAGAGTGGATCCTTTAGGGGCAACAGCCTGGTTGAGAGATCTGGGAAGCTAAGAAAGAAACGCTAGGGATCCTGGGTGCCAAGTCTGGGAATCACTGAACTCGGAGTCCTGGACTTAAGGGCAAAAGGCAGAGAATCCCTCCCAGGTTTGGGGGTGGTAGATGGGGTCACCATACCGGATCAGGGTGGCCCCGGCCGGCTCCACATTGAGCAGAGGCAGCAGCAGCAGCAGCAGGGGTAGCAGCAGTGGTGGTGGAGACATCGCTAGGGACCTGGGTGTGAGCCAGGTGTCCTAGGGCTTCGTTTTCTTTCCCCTGTGACTCCGCCCTGTTCATGCTCCACCTCCAGGTTTAGAAGGAGACCAGGCCATGAAATCTGTCAGCAGGTGACCCAGTGGGACAGGGGTGTTTCTGGAAGATTTGTGCGAAGTGTTTTTGGAGGGTGGGCAGAAGGAGCATCCCGCGCCCCTGGTGCCCCTCACTCCCTGCTTGGGTGGCAGTGTGGTGGGGACTCCTCCCGTGACCACCTCCCGCCCTCCATCTTTTAGTTGCTGTCAGTTTTATTTTTAACTTTCACGTAACTCTTCGGAGACTTATTAACCACAAGTGTTTCTTTGGCCTAGTGGGAGAGGTCAGCAGGTAGCTGTGAAGGGCCTGGGGAAGGGAGAGGGGAAATGATTAGACGCCTGCCCTCCCTCACGAAGCGGGGCTGCCAGCATTTCAGGACCCAGACTCTTACTGTTTTATTTGTAGGTAAAGTGTGTTTCTTGTAGACAACAGATCCTTGGGTCTTGTTTTCTTATCCCTTCAACCACTATCTATACCTATAGCAGCTGTATCTATGTATATGTCTCTATCTAGCTATAGATCTATGTCAATACCTGTATTTTGGAGAAAGGGTCTCCCCCTGTCACCCAGGCGGGAGTGCAGTGGGTGCCATCTTGGCTCACTGCAACTGCAGCCTCAACCCCGCCTTAGCCCCACAAGTCATAGGCATGCACCACCCTGCCCTGGTCATTTTTTTGTATTTTTTTTTTTTTTTTTTTTTTTTTTTGAGACGGAGTTCCGCTCTTGTTACCCAGGCTGGAGTGCAATGGCGCGATCTCGGCTCACCGCAACCTCCGCCTCCTGGGTTCAAGCAATTCTCCCGCCTCAGCCTCCTGAGTAGCTGGGATTACAGGCATGTGCCACCATGCCCAGCTAATTTTTTGTATTTTTAGTAGAGACGGGGTTTCACCATGTTGACCAGGATGGTCTCGATCTCTCGACCTCGTGATCCACCCGCCTCGGCCTCCCAAAGTGCTGGGATTACAGGCTTGAGCCACCGCGCCCGGCCTTTTGGTATTTTTTATAGAGACAAGATTTTACTATGTTGCCCAGGCTGGTCCTGAACTCTTGGGCTTAGGCAGTTCCTCCAGCTCGGCCTCCCATTCAGGAAATCCACCTGCCTCAGCCTCCCAAAGTGCTGGAATTAGCCACCTTGCCCAGCCTAACCACTGTATATCTTTTTATTGGAAAGTTGAGTTCATTTATATTCAGTGTTATTCTTTTTTTTTTTTTTTTTTTTTTTTTAGACGGAATTTCGCTCTTGTTGCCCAGGCTGGAGTGCAATGGCGCGATCTCGGCTCACCGCAACCTCCACCCCCTGGGTTCAGGCAATTCTCCTGCCTCAGCCTCCTGACTAGCTGGGATTACAGGCACGCGCCACCACGCCCAGCTAATTTTTTGTATTTTTAGTAGAGACGGGGTTTCACCATGTTGACCAGGATGGTCTCGATCTCTTGACCTCGTGATCCATCTGCCTCAGCCTCCCAAAGTGCTGGGATTACAGGCTCGAGCCACCGCGCCCGGCCTTCAGTGTTATTCTTGACAAGGACTTCCTCCTGCCATTTGTGATTTTTTGTGTGTGTGTGTGTTTTTTTTGTTTGTTTGTTTGTTTTGTAGTATTCTCTCCTTCCTCCCTGTCTTCTTTTAGTGAAGGTGATTTTCTCTGGTGGTATGATTTAATTTCTTGCTTTTTATTTTTTGTTTTGTATCCATTAGGTTTTTTGATACGAAGTTACCATGAAGCTTGCAAATACTATCTTATAACTCATTGTTTAAGCTGATAAATAAACAACACTATTTGCATAAACAAATCAACAAATGAGCAATAAGAAAATTAAGTCTGGGCGTGGTGGCTCACCCATATAATTCCAACATTTTGGGAAGCTGAGGCGGGTGGATCACTTGAGGTCAGGAATTCCAGACCAGCCTGGCCAACATGGTGTCTACTGAAAATACAAAACCTGTGTCTACTGAAAATACAAAAATTAGCCAGGCGTGGTGGCACACACCTGTAATCCTAACAATCCTAACTACTGGGGAGCCTGAGGCAGGAGAATCACTTGAACCCGAGAGGCGGAGGTTGCAGTGAGCCGAGATTGTGCCACTGCACTCCAGCCTGGGCAAGAGAGAGAGAGACAGAGAGAAAGAGAGAGAGAGAGAGAGAGAGAGAGAGAGAGAGAGAAGAGGGGAGGGGAGGGGGGAGGGGGAAAATGTACACCTTAATTTTGTCTTTTTAACTTTTCTAACTTTTAGTTGTTTGTATTTATAACTTATTGTACTATCTGTGTCTTAAAAAGTTCTTGTAGTTATTTTTGATTGGTTCATCCTTTGATTATACTGTTTTTCTGTGTGCTGTTAGCAGTGAGTTTTGCACCTTCGGATAATTTTTTATCACCCTTTAACATGCTTTTCCTTCTGATGGAAGTACTGCCTTTAGCATTTCTTGCGGGATAGGTCTGGTATTGATTGAATTCCTCGGCTTTGTTTTTCTGGGAAAGTCTTTATTTTTCCTTTATACTTAAGGGATGTTTTTGCTGGGTATGCTATTCTGGGGTAAAAGGTTTATTCCTTCAGCACTTTAAATATGTCCTGCCACTCTCTCCTACCTGTAAAGTCTCCGCCGAAATGTCTGCTGCCAGATGTACTGGAGTTCCATTATATGTTGTTTCTTTTCACTTGCCGTTTGTAGGATTTTTGTACAATCTCTACCTCCTCTTTAAGGCCAATAACTTAGATTTTTGCTTTTTTTTTTTTTTTTTTGAGACGGAGTTTCACACTTGTTACCCAGGCTGGAGTGCAATGGCACGATCTCGGCTCACCGCAACCTCCGCCTCCTGGGTTCAGGCAATTCTCCTGCCTCAGCCTCCGGAGTAGCTGGGATTACAGGCACGCGCCACCATGCCCAGCTAATTTTTTGTATTTTTTTAGTAGAGATGGGGTTTCACCATGTTGACCACGATGGTCTCGATCTCTTGACCTCGTGATCCACCCGCCCCACCTCGGCCTCCCAAAGTGCTGGGATTACAGGCATGAGACACCGCCCGGCGCTAATTTTTGCTTTTTTTTTTTTTTTTTTTTTTTTTGAGACGGAGTTTCGTTCTTGTTACCCAGGCTGGAGTGCAATGGCGCGATCTCGGCTCACCGCAACCTCCGTCTCCTGGGTTCAAGCAATTCTCCTGCCTCAGCCTCCCGAGTAGCTGGGACTACAGGCATGCACCACCATGCCCAGCTAATTTTTGTATTTTTAGTAGAGACGGGGTTTCACCATGTTGACCAGGATGGTCTCCATCTCTTGACCTCATGATCCACCCGCCTCGGCCTCCCAAAGTGCTGGGATTACAGGCTTGAGCCACCGTGCCCGGCTGATTTTTGCTTTTTTAAAGGCTGTTTTCTAGCTCTTGTAGCCCAGGGTTCACTGTTTTTTATTTTAATTTAAAAAAACTTTTTGGAGACAGAGTCTTGCTCTGTTACCCAGGCTGGAGTGCAGTGGCATGATCTCAGCTTACAGCAACCTCCACCTCCTGGGTTCAAGCAATTCTAGTGCCTCAGCCTCCCAAGTAGCTGGGATTACAGGCACGCGCCACCACATCTGACTATTTTCTTGGATTTTAGTAGAGACAGGGTGTCCCCATGTTGTCCAGGCTAATCTCAAACTCCTAGCCTCAAGCGGTCCCACCGCCTGAGCCTCCCAAAGTGCTGGGATTATTCTTTTCTCCTTTGTCTCCTCTGCGTATATTCAAATAGTCTGCCTTCAGGCTCATTGATTCTTTCTTCTGCTTGATTAATTCTACTGTTAAGAGACTTTGATGACGTCTTCACTAAACCAATTACATTTTTTCCCTCCCCCGCCCTTTTTTTTTTTTTGAGTCAGAGTCTCACTCTGTCACCCAGGCTGCAGTGCAGTGGTGCAATCTCAGCTGACTGACTCTGACTGCAACTTCCACCTCCTGGGTTCAAGGGATTCTCTTGCCTCAGCCTCCCAAGTAGCCGAGATTATAGACTTGCGCCACCATGCTCAGCTAACTTTTGTATTTATAGTAGAGATGGGGTTTCACCATATTGGCCAGGCTGGCCTCGAACTCCTGACCTCATGTGATCCATCCACCTCAGCCTCCCAAGGTGGCTCATCCCAACAGGCATGAGCCACCAGGCATGAGCCACCACACCTGGCCGGATTTTTCAACTCTAGAATTTCTGCTTGATTCTTTTTAATTATTTCAATCTCTTTGTTAAATTTATTTGATAGACTCTGAATTCCTTCTGTGTATTATCTTGAATTTCTTTGAGTTTCCTCAAAACAGCTATTTTATTATTTTTATTTATTTATTATTTTTTTGAGATGGAGTCTCACACTGTCATCCAGGCTGGAGTGCAATGGCATGATCTTGGCTCACTGCAACCTCCACACCCCGAATTCAAGTGATTCTCCTGCCTCAGACTCCCGAGTAGCTGGGACTGCAGGCACCTGCCACCATGCCTGGCTAATGTTTGTATTTTTGGTAGAGATGGGGTTTCATCATGTTGCTTAGGCTGGTCTCATACTCCTAACCTCAGATGATTCTCCCGACTCAGCCTCGCAAAGTTCGACACATTACAGATGTGAGCCACCACGCCCGGGCATGTTAGGTGGTTACTGTAGTCTGCAGAGAAGGCTTGTTTGTACCTGTCCTTCTTGGGGAGGCTTTCCACATATTCAGAAGTACTTGAATGTTGTGATCTAAGCCATGTCTGCATTAGGGGGCACCCCGAGCCCATTAATGCTGTGGTTCTTGCAAACTCATAGAGGTACTGCCGGATAAAGGATCCAGAAGAATTATCTGGATTACCAGGCAGACTCTTGTTCTCACCTGAGGTCAGGAGTTCAAAACCAGCCTGGCCAACATGGTGAAACTCCGTCTCTACTAAAAAAAAAAAAAAAAAAAAATTAGCTGGGTGTGGTGACAGGTGCCAGTAATCCCAGCAACTCAGAAGGCTGAGGCAGGATAATTACTTGAACCCGGAAGGCGGAGGTTGCAGTGAATCAAGATCGTGCTTCTACACTCCAGCCTGAAGAACAGAGCGAGACTCCGTCTCAAAAAAAAAAAAAAAAAAAAAGGGAAGAAAAGGCTAGGCGAAGTGGGGGGTGCCTTTGGGAGGCTGGGGGTGTCATTCTAGCCCTTTGGGAGGCTGAGAAAGGAAGATCGCTTGAGCCTGGGAGTTGGAGACCAGTCTGGGCAACAAAGGGAGACGCTGTCGGTACCAAAAAAATTTAAAAATTGGGCGTAGTGGCACACTCCTGTAGTCCCAGCTACTGGGGAAGGTGAGGCAGGAGGATCACTTGAGCCCAGGAGGCTGAGGCTGCAGTGAGCCGTGAGCATGACAGTCTGCACTCCATCCCGAGCGACAGAGTGAGACACACTGTATCAATAGAAATAAATACATAAATAATGGTAAAGATTCACTTTGTGCATTCCTTGCTCTGGGGCATTTTCCTGAAACAGCTGACTGTGTCTCTGATAACTCTTACCACCCCCCCCCCTTTGTTTTCTCAGTCAGAGCACTCGATTTAGGGCCCTTCAACTCGCCCCCGACTCTTTCCCGCGGCAGCACCTCATCCAACTCCACCCAAGCGCCCCTAGTTTCTGAGAGGCCTCGCCTGCAAATTCCCACTTGGCCACACGGTGGTGCTGTGGGCCTGTTTTCCCAGCCAAGATTCCCCAGCCGCCACCCCTATTTCTAGAGCTGGACTCCTGGAACACCAGGCTCTTTCCAGCTTCCCTGCTTCCGCCCTAGCGGTTCCCACCGCCTGGAATGCCAGCTTGCTCGCTTTCTGCACCCTGCAGGAAAAGGAGCAGAAAAGAGCTTCCTCCTTGACTCCCCGGCCCAGGCTTACTGGGAGATCGCCTGCTGAACATGGCCCTGCCAATGGGACCTGGATCTCCCCTATCTTTTTTTTTTTTTTTTTTTTTTTTTGAGACGGAGTTTCGCTCTCGTTACCCAGGCTGGAGTGCAATGGCATGATCTCGGCTCACCGCAACCTCCGCCTCCTGGGTTCAGGCAATTCTCCTGCCTCAGCCTCCTGAGTAGTGGGATTACAGGCACGCGCCACCATGCCCAGCTAGTTTTTTGTATTTTTAGTAGAGATGGGGTTTCACCATGTTGACCAGGATGGTCTCCATCTCTTGACCTTGTGATCCACCCGCCTCGGCCTCCCAAAGTGCTGGGATTACAGGCTTGAGCCACCGCGCCCGGCCGATCTCCCCTATCTTATCTCTCAGGGGGTTGTGACCAGGTCGGCCGCCACCATCAGAGGAGCACCATCTCCAGAATCGCCCAACACAATCTTTCCTGAAGCCTCGGGATGTCATTAGGTAAAGCAGTGCGAGATTTTTAAACCCGTCATTTTATTTACTAAAATAACCTGGTAAGAAAGGAATTATCGCCCACTTTACGGGGTTGGGAGGGTGCTGCGGTGCAGGTGGGGGTTAAGAGGAGGCAGCCCAGGTGCACTTGGAGGCAACTGAACCTGGTTCTTGAACCTCCAGACACGAAGTAATCTGCCCAGATGCCTTGCATTGTCTTTGCCAGGATTACTTTTGCTCCTGTTCCATTGGCGGGAATCTGTCACGTGCGTGCTCCTGGCTGCAAGGACGACTGGGAAATGTAGTCCAGTTGTGTGTCCAAGTGCAATGTCTTTGGGTGACTCAGCCACTGCGGGCCACATCTGACCCCTGAGGGCCTCAAATTCGGACCCACGTTTCCTCCATGATCTTATATTGCACCTTCCCGTGGTCTTGCATTAGTTGTTATTTTTTTTTTAGTGGAGTCTTGCTCTGTCTTCCAGGCTCGAGGGCAGTGGCAGTGATCTCAGCTCACTGCAACCTTGTCTTCCCAGGTTCAAGTGATTCGCCTGCCAATTTTTTGTATTTTTAGTAGAGACGTGGTTTTGCTATGTTGGCCACTCTGGTCTTGAACTCCTAACCTCAGGTGATCTGCCCACCTTGGCCTCCCAAAGTGTTGAGATTACAAGTGTGAGCCACTGTGCCCAGCCCTCACATTAATTTTAATGGGAAAAATTGCAGTTACTTTTGGACAAACCTAATAGCAGTAGATGCTGTCATTTACCAGATTTCAGCCTAATATCCTTGGCATAAAATTGCAAATATAGGCCAGGCACACGGGCTCATGCCTGTAATCCCAGTACTTTGAGAGGCTGAAGCAGGCAGATCACTTGAAGTCAGGAGTTCAAGACCAGCCAGCCAACATGGCAAAAAGCTGTCTCTACTAAAAATACAAAAATTAGCCAGGCATGGTGGTGCACCCGTAGTCCCAGTTGCTTGGGGTGGGGTGGGGGTGGGGGGCAGCGCTGAGGTGGGAGGATCTTTTGAGCCAGCAAGGTCAAGGCTTCAGTGAGCCAATATTGCACCACTGCACTCTAAGCTGGGTGAGAGAGTGATACCCTGTCTCAAAAAAATAAAGGACGGAAGGGAGGGAGGGAGGCAGAAAGGGCCGGGCGCGGTGGCTCACACCTATAGTCCCAGCACTTTGGGAGGCCGAGGCGGGTGGATCATGAGGTCAGGAGATCAAGACCAACCTGGCTAACATGGTGAAACCCCATTTCTTTTTTTCTTTTTTTCTTTTTTTTTTTTTTTTGAGACGGAGTTTCGCTCTCGTTACCCAGGCTGGAGTGCAATGGCGCGATCTCGGCTCACCGCAACCTCCGCCTCCTGGGCTCAGGCAATTCTCCTGCCTCAGCCTCCTGAGTAGCTGGGATTACAGGCACGCACCACCATGCCCAGCTAACTTTTTGTATTTTTAGTAGAGACGGGGTTTCACCTTGTTGACCAGGATGGTCTCGATCTCTCGACCTCGTGATCCACCCGCCTCGGCCTCCCAAAGTGCTGGGATTACAGGCTTGAGCCACCACGCGAAACCCCATTTCTACTAAAAATACAAAAAATTAGCTGGGCATGGTGGCACACACCTGCAGTCCCAGCTACTCGGGAGGCTAAGGCAGAGTTGCTTGAACCTGAGAGGTGGAGGTTGCAGTGAGCTGAGATTGTGCCATTGCACTCCAGCCTGGGTGACAGAGTGAGACTTTGTGAAAAAAAGAAAGAGAGAAGAGGGAGAGGGAGAGAGGGAGAGGGAGGGAGGGAGGAAACGGAAGGAGAGGAGAAGGAGGAGAAGAAAGATGGAAGGAAGGAAAGAAGGAAGGAGGGAAGGAAGGAGAGGAGAAGAAAATGAAGAGGAGGAGGAGGAGAAATAGGGAAAAAAGAGAGATAACAAATGCTGGTGTGGATGTGGAGAAACTGAAGCCCTGGTAGTGGGCATAATGCACGCAGTCTCGCAGTCTGCTAGTTACTAAAAAAAAAAAAATTTTTTTTTTGATACAGAGTTTTGCTCTTGTTGCCCAGGCTGGAGTGCAATGGCTCAGTCTCTGCTCACTGCAACCTCCGCCTCCCGGGTTCAATCCATTCTCCTGCCTCAGCCTCCTGAGTAGGCTGGGACGACAGCCATGCACCACCACACCCGGCTAATTTTGTATTTGTAGTAGAGATGGAGTTTCTCCATGTTGGTCAGACTGGTCTTGAATTTCTGACCTCAGGTGATCCACCCGCCTTGGCCTCCCAAAGTGCTGGGATGACAGGCATGAGCCACTGCGCCCGGCCTCAAAATTTTTTATCTTTCTTTGTTTTTTTTCTGAGACAGAGTCTTTCTCTGTTGCCCAAGGTGGAGTGCAGCGGCATGATCTCCGCTCACTGCAACCTCCACCTCCTGGATTCGAGTAATTCTCCTGCCTCAGACTCCCGAGTAGCTGGAACTACAGCACACAACCATGCCCGGCTAATTTTTTTTTTTTTTGTATTTTTAATAGAGACGGGGTTTCACCACATTGGCCATACTGGTCTCGAACTCTTGACATCAGATGATCTGCCCTCCTCAGCTTCCCAGTATGCTGGGATTACAAGTGTGAGCCCCTGCGCCCAGCCAACTCAAAAGGTTAAATACAGGCCGGGCGTGGTGGCTCATGAATGGCATCCCAGCACGTTGGCAGGCTGAGGTGGGAGGATTGCTTGAGCCCAGGAGTTCCAGACCAGCCTGAGCAACACAGTCAGTCTCTGTCTCTACAAAAGAATTAGCCGGGCCTGCTAGTGCACACTGTAGACCCAGTTACTCCAGAGACTGAGGTGGGAGGATCGCTTGAGCCCAGGAGGTCGAGGCTACAGCGATCTGTGACCATGCCACCCTACTCCAGTCTGGGCGACAGAGTGAGACCTTGTCTCAAAACAAAACAAAACAAAGCCAAAAGTTAAACACAGAGTTCCTGCCGGGCGCGGTGGCTCAAGCTTGTAATCCCAGCACTTTGGGAGGCTGAGGCGGGTGGATCACGAGGTCGAGAGATTGAGACCATCCTGGTCAACATGGTGAAACCCCGTCTCTACTAAAAATACAAAAAATTAGCTAGGCATGGTGGCACGTGCCTGTAATCCCAGCTACTCAGGAGGCTGAGGCAGGAGAATTGCCCGAACCCAGGAGGCGGAGGTTGCGGTGAGCCGAGATCGCGCCATTGCACTCCAGCCTGGGTAACAAGAGCGAAACTCCGTCTAAAAAAAAACACAAGAGTTCCTGCATGACCCAGCATCCCCACTCCAAGTTCAAATGAGCACATATGTCTACACAAAAACTTGTACATGAATGTTCATAGCAGCATTGCAGCCAAGAATAGAAACATCCCACCTGTCAATTGGGTAAGTAAAAGGTGGTGTAGCAGCCTGGTGCGGTGGTTCACACCTGTAATCCCAGCACTTTGGGAGGCCTAGGTGGGTGGATCATCTGAGGTCAGGAGATCAAAACCATTCTGGCTAACACGGTGAAAACCCATCTCTACTGAAAATACAAAAAATTTGCTGGGCATGGTGGCACACGCCTGTAATCCCAGCTACTTGGGAGGCTGAGGCAGAAGAATCGCTTGAATCTAGGAGGTGGAGGTTGCAGTGAGCTGAGATCATGCCACTGCACTCCAGCCTGGGCAACAGAGTCTTGCTTTGTCACCCAGGCTAGAGTGCAGTGGCTTTGTCACCATGGTGCCATCACAGCTCACTGCAATCTCAACCTCCTGGGCACAAGTGATCCTCCCATCTCAGCCTCCTGAGTAGCTGGGACTATAGGCATTCAATACCATGCATGAATTAGTTTTTAATTTTTTGTAGAGATGGGGGTGGGGAGGGTCCCCCTATGTTACCCAGACGGGTCTCAAACTCCCGGGCTTAAACAATCCTCCAGCATTGGCCTCCCAAAGTGCTGGGATTACAGGCATGAGCCACCTTGCCCAGCCAGATATAGATTAATGGCTGCCTTGAGCTGGGGAAAAAGGGTGGGAGAATTGGGTACACCTCCTCATGGGAGTGGGGTTTCTTTGTGGAGTGACCAAAATGATCTAAAATTGGTTATGGTGGTGGTTGCACAACCCTGCGAACATGCTAAAAACCATTAAATTGTACTTTAAAGTGGGGAATTAGGGTATGGTAGGTGAACCAAATCTCAATAAAGCTATCACCAAAAAACTTAGAGAATATTACTTACAAATGAGAACCGTAGCCCACAACTATGTTCAGACAACCAAAGTGATGTTTTGTGTTATGTATGCTTATTATGTATTGCTTCGTAGTATGTATGCTTATGTATGCCAGGCACTGCACTTCTGGAATCGTCATCCCCATCATAAGAAATCAGAACGGCTGGGCGTGATAACTCAAGCCTGTAGTCCCAGCACTTTGGGAGGCCGAGGCGGGTGGATCACGAGGTCAAGAGATCGAGACCATCCTGGTCAACATGGTGAAACCCCATCTCTACTAAAAATACAAAAAATTAGCTGGGCGTGGTTGCGCGTGCCTGTAGTCCCACCTACTCAGGAGGCTGAGGCAGGAGAATTGCCTGAACCCAGGAGGCAGAGGTTGCGGTGAGGTTGCGGTGAGCCGAGATCGCGCCATTGCACTCCAGCTTGGGTAACAAGCGAAAACTCTGTCTCAAAAAAAAAAAAGAAATCAGAACGAGGCCAGGTGCAGTGGCTCACACCTGTAATCCCTGAACTTTGGGAGGCTGAGGCAGGCGGATTACCTGAGGTCAGGAGTTCAAACCAGCCTGGCCAACATTGTGAAACCCTGTCTCTACTAAAAATACAAAAATTAGCTGGGCCAGGTGGTGTGCACCTATAATCCCAGCTGCTCAGGAGGCTGAGGCAGGAGAATCACTTGAACCCAGGAGGCGGAGATTGCAGTTAGCCAAGATTGTGCCATTGCACTCCAGCCTAGGTGACAAGAGCAAAACTCAAAAAGAAAAAAAAAAAATTTCTATTGCTGAAAAAAAGAAGAAATAAAAGAAAGAACAAGTTCTTCTATTTTACCAGTAGGTCAGCTGAGCCTGAGTGCAATGTGACTTGCCCCTGAAGGGTTGTAATTCCTCTTCAGCGACTTTAGGGCTCTTGCACTTTTCTTTTCCTTTTTCTTTTTCTTTCTTTTTTTTTTTTTTGAGACGGAGTTTCGCTCTTGGTACCCAGGCTGGAGTGCAATGGCGCGATCTCGGCTCACCGCAACCTCCGCCTCCTGGGTTCAGGCAATTCTCCTGCCTCAGCCTCCTGAGTAGCTGGGATTACAGGCACGCGCCACCATGCCCAGCTAATTTTTGTATTTTTAGTAGAGACGGGGTTTCACCATGTTGACCAGGATGGTCTCGATCTCTTGACCTCGTGATCCACCCGCCTCGGCCTCCCAAAGTGCTGGGATTACAGGCGTAAGCCACCGCACCCGGTGCACTTTTCTAATAGTGGAAAGTTAGAAACAGCTTTAACATCCACAAGAGGCAATATAGGCTGGATGCCGTGGCTCATGACTGTAATTCCAGCACTGTGGGAGGCCAGGGTGGGCAGGTCACTTGAGTCCATGAGTTCAAGAACAGCCTAGGCAACATGACAAAACCCCATCTCTACCAAAAATACCGAAACTTAGCCAGGTGTGGTGGCTCATGCCTGCAGTTCCAGATACTCTCAAGGCTGAGGTGGGAGGATCACCTGAGCCCTGGAGGTCAAGGCTGCAGTAAGCCAAGATGGCGCCACTGCACTCCAGCCTGGGCAACAGGGTGAGATCTTATCTCAAAATAAAAAAGAGAGTACAAATATAGTTCCACCATATCCGGCCCCTCATTTGAAACCCACCCTGTTTCTGCTTTTACCTCATTTAGTCATAAGAAGGCAACAAGAAGCCGGGCACGGTGGCTCAAGCCTGTAATCCCAGCACTTTGGGAGGCCGAGGCGGGTGGATCACGAGGTCAAGAGATCGAGACCATCCTGGTCAACATGGTGAAACCCCGTCTCTACTAAAAATACAAAAAATTAGCTGGGCATGGTGGCACGTGCCTGTAATCCCAGCTACTCAGGAGGCTGAGGCAGGAGAATTGCCTGAATCCAGGAGGCGGAGGTTGCGGTGAGCCGAGATGGTGCCATTGCACTCCAGCCTGGGTAACAAGAGTGAAACTCCGTCTCAAAAAACAAAAAAAAAAAAAAAAAAAAAAAAAAGAAGGCAACAAGATCAGCACTCTTGATACTGGTGGGCGAGGGGAAGTCCCGAAACGCCCATGTGGGACGTCCACCCAGCCACTGTCCAAGCTCTTGACACCATTTCGGGAAGGAACTCAAGGACAGATGGGTGGGAACACACTGAAAGTACAAAGAGGTATTGCAAAGTGAAAAGTACACACTCAACAAAGAGGAGTGCGGGTGGACTCGAGAGTCCTTCCGTTTTCACGCTACTAAGGAAAAAAAAAAAGTCTTGTGCAGGGGGATTGGGGCTGCTGCTTTAATCACGGAGTGCAATCTTTTTTTTTTTTTTTTTTTTTTGAGACGGAGTTTCGCCCTTGTTACCCAGGCTGGAGTGCAATGGCGTGATCTCGGTTCACCGCAACCTCCGCCTCCTGGATTCAGGCAATTCTCCTGCCTCAGCCTCCTGAGTAGCTGGGACTACAGGCACACGCCACCATGCCCAGCTAATTTTTAGTATTTTTAGTAGAGACGGGGTTTCACCATGTTGACCAGGATGGTCTCGATCTCTTGACCTCGTGATCCACCCGCCTCGGCCTCCCAAAGTGCTGGGATTACAGGCTTGAGCCACCGCGCCCGGCCAGATCACGGAGTGCAATCTTTATTCTGGTTTCTTTAATCAAGGAGTGGGAGCTACATGAAGATTCCTACAAAAAATGAGATTTTGTTTTTCTTTTTGAGACGGAGTTTTGCTCTTGTTGCCCAGGCTGGAGTACACTGGCATGATCTCGGCTCACTGCAACCTCCGTGGCGCAGGTTCAAGTGATTCTCCTGCCTCTGCCTCCTGAGAAGCTGGGATTGCCCAAACTTGGGATTACAGGCACTGGCCACCACACCTGGCTAATTTTTGTATGTTTAGTAGAGACGAGGTCTCACCATGTTGGTCAGACTCGTCTCGACTCCTGACCTCAGGTGATCCGCCCGTCTCAGCCTCCCAAAGTGTTGGAATTATAGGTGTGAGCCACCGCGGCCGGCCGATAAAGGAGATTTTTGAGAACTGTGGTGCCACCCAGTTTTACACCAAATATGGATGTTCCTGAATTGTCCTGGCGCTAGTGGGTGTGTGTTAATGAGAATATAACGAGGTCCTGGGTGAGACCTAGGTCAGATGTAGGGTCTTATTGGGTCCATTGGGTCTTAGCCAGCTTGGTCCATACCTAGGGTTTTCCAGAGTCTTATCAGCCCCTACCTGCAGCAACTATTTCAACAATTTCCTTTTGCTATTCATGTGAAACTGCTGCCTGGAATTTTCTGTTCTTTTGTGACCACCCTTTATTATTCCTGTTTCACTCTATTTTTTTTTTTTTTTTTTTTTTTTTTGAGACAAAGTCTCACTCTGTCACCCAGGCTGGAGTGTAGTGGCACAATCTCAGCTCACTGCAACTTCTGCCTCCCAGGTTCAAGTGATTCTCCTGCCTCTGCCTCCTGAGTAGCTGGGATCACAGGCACGCACCACCACGCCTGGCTAATTTTTGTATTTTTAGAAGAGAGGGGGTTTCACTATGTTGGCCAGGCTGGTCTTGAACTTCTGACCTCAAGTGATCCATCCGCCTAGGCCTCCCAAAGTGCTGGGATTACAGGCGTGAGCCACCGCACCCAACCTCCTGACTCACTCTTGTTTGTAATTTCCAGGCAAGGAAACTGAGGCATAGGGAGGTTAAGGAACTTGGCTCATCGTTACACAGGAAGGGACAGAGACCCCAGGTTCTGCCATCTCTAATGCTCGTGTCAATCACTCGTTTCGCTTCTAACATCCCTGGGTGGAAAATTCCACAGTCTAAAAGGATGGGCCTGGGTGGAAAAATAAGTCACAAAAGAGCATGGATCACATATTCCCATTTTTTTAAAGGCAGGCACATATGTCAGCGGCATTCCAACCACAGCAATTCTGTCTTGAATAGGAGCCTAGCAAAATAAGGCTGAGACCTACTGGGCTGCATTCCCAAGAGGTTAAGGCATTCTTAGTCACAGGATGAGACGGGAGGTGGGCACAAGATGCAGGTTACGAAGAGCTTACTGATAAAACAGCATATGCAGTAAAGAAGCTGGCCAATCTCACCAAAACCAAGATGGCGACGGGAGTAACCTCTAGTCGGGCCGGGCGCAGTGGCTCAAGCCTGTAATCCCAGCACTTTGGGAGGCCGAGGTGGGTGGATCACGAGGTCGAGAGATCGAGACCATCCTGGTCAACATGGTGAAACCCCGTCTCTACTAAAAATACAAAAAATTAGCTGGGCATGGTGGCACGTGCCTGTAATCCCAGCTACTCAGGAGGCTGAGGCAGGAGAATTGCCTGAACCCAGGAGGCGGAGGTTGCGGTGAGCCGAGATCGCGCCATTGCACTCCAGCCTGGGTAACCAGAGCGAAACTCCGTCTCAAAAAAAAAAAAAAAAAAAAAAACAACAACAAAAAAAAAAACCCTCTAGTCGTCCTCATGGCTCATTATACACTGATTATAATACGTTAGCATGCTGAAAGTCACACCCACCAGCACTACCACAGTTCACAAATGCCAGGGCAACATCAGGAAGTTCCCCTATATGGTCTAAAAGGAGGAGGAACCCTCAGTTCTGAGGATTGTCCACGCTTTTCCTGGAAAACCTAGAACCATGACTCAGTTTGTCCTGTGGCCCCCCACCCGGAAGCCGACTCAGCACAGTGAGGCCGGAACACTGGGTCTGGAGGCAGGAAACATAAGGCCAATTCACACGTCAGCTATGACAGGAAATAGCCTCTCCAGGGGGCATAGGCCAAGGAAATAAATGACTTTCTAACTTTACTTCATTCTCTTCATTTACATTGGGCTTACCCCAAGTAACCAGTGGAATCCTCTAGAGGGTATTTAAATTTCCAACTATTCTGTAATTGGCCCTTGAGCCCCTATGCTCCGCCTGTTCCCACACTGTGGAGTGTACTTTCATTTTCAATAAATCCCTTCCTTCCTTGCTTTGTTTGTGTGTTTTGTCCATTTCTTTGCTGAAGACACCAAGAACCAGGACACCCTCTATGGGTGACAGCAGAAGGACCCTTTTCCACACTCCTATGATTGCATCCTCAACCAGTCTGCAGCACCCATTCCCCTAGCCCTTGGTCCAGCAATCCATCCTTCAAAAACTCTTGTCTCTAAATTCTGGGGGAAGCTGATTTAAGAAACAAAACACGTCTCCCATTCAGCCTGCTCTACATATATTAAACTCTATTGCAGTTCCCTCGTCTTGACAGACAAGCTCTATTTGGGCAGCAGGCAAGAAGAACCCATTTGGCCATTATTATTTATTTTATTTATTTATTTATTTTTTGAGACGGAGTTTCGCTCTTGTTACCCAGGCTGGAGTGCAATGGCGCGATCTCGGCTCACCGCAGCCTCCGCCTCCTGGGTTCAGGCAATTCTCCTGCCTCAGCCTCCTGAGTAGCTGGGATTACAGGCACGCGCCACGATGCCCAGCTAATTTTTTGTATTTTTAGTAGAGACAGGGTTTCACCATGTTGACCAGGATGGCCTCGATCTCTCGACCTCGTGATCCACCCGCCTCGGCCTCCCAAAGTGCTAGGATTACAGGCTTGAGCCACCGCGCCCGGCGCCCATTATGTTTTAAAATAATGTTTTCTTCAAAACCAGGGAAGGAAAAAAATAAATAAATATTTTCCTTTTTTTTTTTGAGACGGAGTTTCGCTATTGTTGCCCAGGATGGACTGTAGTCGCGATCTCAGCTCACTGCAATCTCTGCCTCCCGGGCTCAAGTGACTGTCCTGCCTCAGCCTCCCAAGTAGCTGGGATTACAGGCATGTGCCACCATGCCCACCTATTTTTAGCAGAGATATTGGTCAGGCTGGTCTCAAACATCTCAATCAAGAGGTTAGAGACCAGCCTGGCCAACATGGTGAAATCCTGTCTCTACTTAAAATACAAAAAAAAAAAAAAAAAGGCGTGGTGGCAGGTAATGCCAGCCACTCGGGAGGCTGAGGCACGAGAATCTCTTGAACCCAGGAGGCGGAGGTTGCAGTGAGCTGAGATCACACCACTGCACTCCAGCCTGGGGTGACAGTGAGATTCAGTCTCCAAAATAAATAAATAAACAAAAATAAAAGTAAATAAATAAAACCAACAAGCCGCACAACCCCCAGATCAGAAAACTTGTAAGGACCAAAAAAGTGCAAACGTGTCTTAAATCAGTCACGTGCGACAAGCAACCAGAGCTTGGGTTTTGCCTCGGGCTCAGAGAAGCGCTTAACTGATCTAAAGCCACAAAGGGCGGGGCTGGAGGTTGGGCTCCGAGCTTCCCTGCTTATCTAAGAAGCGAGGAAACGGGTCCGGAACTCTTCTGTCAAGTTCCAGCGGATCTACCCGGTAAAGTAAACTTCCGGCGAATGTCCAACTTCCGTGCGGGGCAGCCACTTCGGCTGGTCCTAAGCGGACGGGAAGTCCGTCAACTTCACGCTCCGCCCCCTTCCGGACGTGACGCACGGGCGGGGTTGCCGGAAGAAGTGGCGAAGTTACTTTTGAGGGGACTCGAGTAGCGGCGGTGTGTCAGGGGCTAAAGAGGAGGCCGAAGAGAAGCAGAGCAAAGGGAGAGGCAGGTGTAGCCGAGAGTGGGGAGACGCGGGAGGAGCCCCGAACCCGGGGCTTCTCGGCGCTCCCCGCGTGCTCCGCTCAGCCCCTTTCTCTCCTTCCATTCCCTCCCCTCTGTCACTCGCGCCTCCCGCGGCTGTTTCCAGGGCAACAGGAGTAGTTCACTCCGCGAGAGGCCGTCCACGAGACCCCCGCGCGCAGCCATGAGCCCCGCCCCCCGCTGGTGCTCGGAGAGGGGCGGGACCTGGAGTGAGGTGCGGGGGCGGAGCATGCATGGACGAGGCGGGGTGGGGTATGATGGGCAGAGATGGGGCGGGACCTGGAGCGTGGGTCGGGGGCGGGGCATGAGGGAGGAGGCGGGGTTGGGGCGGGCATGTGGGTGGTGATGGGGCGGGGCCTGAAACTAGGTTGTTGGGGCGGAGCATCAAGGGAGGAGGTGGGGTGGGGCATGAGGGGAGGAGATGGGGTGGGACCTGGAGCGAGGTTGTGGGGTGAGGCTTGGAGAGAGGGATGTGGATGTTGGAAGGCCCATGATGGGGGCTGTAGGGGCTGAACCTGGAAGGATGGGGGCGGGGCATAATGGGAGGAGGTGGGCTCAGAATGAGAAATAGGGGTGGTTGGGGCAGAAGTGAGGTGGAGTCTTATGAAGAGGAGGTTGGGGGAAACTAGATGGGAGGCTGTCAGGGCACAGCATGATTGAAGGAGAATGGGCCCTTACGTAGAAAGAGCAGGTGGATGGGCCCTGAGGGGAGGGGCCTAGAGCAGGGGTGGGGCTTAAGACCAAGCTGAAGGCTGGCCTAGAGCAGAAGGGGGCGGGCCCTGTTAGAAGGATGGGAGGGTTTGTAGGCTGGCAGGAACGAGGGTTGTGGCTGGAGGTAGGGTCTCAGAGATGGAAGAAAGAGGGGACGCCCTCTCAGCACCTGTAACTGACCTGACCCAACCCTTCTTAGCCCCGCAAGACTCTCAGTCCCCTGTATTCTACAGGCTGCTCCGTGACCCCACCATGTCCTCTCCCACCACGAGTTCCCTGGATACCCCCCTGCCTGGTGAGTGAGTCTCTTCCTCTCCCCAACTCAACCCTTATTACACGCTAGCAGAAGCTCACTGTACCTCTCCTGGATTCCACCCTCTTCCAGGAAATGGCCCCCCTCAGCCCGGCGCCCCCTCTTCTTCACCCACTGTAAAGGAGGAGGGTCCGGAGCCGTGGCCCGGGGGTCCAGACCCTGATGTCCCAGGCACTGATGAGGCCGGCTCAGCCTGCAGCGCGGACTGGGGTGAGACAGGGCCCAGGGATAGGGCTCTGGAGTTGATGTGGAGGTTTGGGGAGGGATTTAGGAAGGGAGAAAGAAATGGAGATGGGTGTGGGAGGCCCCTGATCCTTGGTTTTTGTTCTTGCTTTCTCCTTGACATCTCCTCTGCTTCGTGCTCTGGGGTCCACTGACATACACGTTTTTCTGAATTGCAATTTCCCTGAGTGTGAGCAGCACCTCCTCTCTCCCTCCATCCTCTGGCGCATTGCCCGGGGATCTCCTGGGGGCCCATGCCTCTGGCTCCCATTTCTCCTTGTGGCTCTCTCACGGCCTTTGCCTACCCACCCCAGTCATCCCAGACCCGGAGGAGGAGCCAGAGCGCAAGCGAAAGAAGGGCCCAGCCCCGAAGATGCTGGGCCACGAGCTTTGCCGCGTATGCGGGGACAAGGCCTCTGGCTTCCACTACAACGTGCTCAGCTGCGAAGGCTGCAAGGGCTTCTTCCGGCGCAGTGTGGTCCGTGGCGGGGCCAGGCGCTACGCCTGCCGGGGCGGTGGAACCTGCCAGATGGACGCTTTCATGCGGCGCAAGTGCCAGCAGTGCCGGCTGCGCAAGTGCAAGGAGGCAGGGATGAGGGAGCAGTGTGAGTGCGGCGGGAGGGGGTGGTGTTGGCCCGGCCCCGCTCACCCCCCGGGGTTCCGCTGAGGCCTGCATCTCCCTACAGGTGTCCTCTCTGAAGAACAGATCCGGAAGAAGAAGATTCGGAAGCAGCAGCAGCAGCAGCAGTCACAGTCGCCGTCGCCCGTGGGGCCACAGGGCAGCAGTAGCTCTGTCTCTGGGCCTGGGGCATCCCCTGGGGGATCTGAGGCGGGCAGCCAGGTCTCCGGGGAAGGCGAAGGTGTCCAGTTAACAGCGGCTCAGGAACTAATGATCCAGCAGTTGGTGGCGGCCCAGCTGCAGTGCAACAAACGCTCCTTCTCCGACCAGCCCAAAGTCACGGTACTGCCCCTCCACAGCCTGAAGTGTGATGATCCCAGTGGGGTAGAGCTGGCTGGGCCATCGCCCAGGGTGTGGGAGAATGAGGCCTCAGAGGGCAGGGGCTTTGGGAGGAGGGTCCCCCAGGGTGCAGGCGTGGCCTCAAGGTGGCTGCCCGGACGTAGGCTCACAAACCCCTGGGAATGACCCTGGTCTCCTGTGTCCTAGCCCTGGCCCCTGGGCGCAGACCCCCAGTCCCGAGATGCCCGCCAGCAGCGCTTCGCCCACTTCACGGAGCTGGCCATCATCTCAGTCCAGGAGATCGTGGACTTCGCCAAGCAAGTGCCTGGTTTCCTGCAGCTGGGCCGGGAGGACCAGATCGCCCTCCTGAAGGCATCCACCATCGAGGTAGTGGCCCATCTGCCCACCAGGAATCCCCGAGATAGCTCCAGGACAGATGCCGGGGGCAGAATTAAGCAAGATCAGTCCTTACCCTTACAGGATGACATTCCATGAGGAATAGAGTCTCCTATGAGCCAAGAAGAGAAAGGAAAAAGGGGCCAAGGCCGAGAAAGTTGAGGATCAGGCTGGAGGGGCTATTTTAAAGAAAAGTTGCCAAAAAGTCTTTTCAGAGGAGTTGACGTTTGAGTCAAGTTAGGGATAACATATAAGTATTGAGCAGCTACTGTATGCCAGACTCCATTCCAAGTGTTGGCATATGGCAAAGAACAAAGATCAAACCTCCTGCCCCTATACATGGTTCCCACCTGGGGAAAGAGTATCCTAA
The DNA here is from genome assembly GCF_048565385.1 of Saimiri boliviensis. Lineage (NCBI taxonomy): Eukaryota > Metazoa > Chordata > Mammalia > Primates > Cebidae > Saimiri > Saimiri boliviensis. The sequence continues at coordinate 7,757,176 of NC_133462.1, read as the reverse complement.
GGAGAGGGGGACGCCGCGTGTGCAGAGGCCTGGAGTGGAGAAGGCTCGGCTGTTTCGTGCTGGCTGCACGCTGGTGTGGCTGAGAGAGCAGCGGGGACGGGGTTGAGGGATAATCCTGGTGAGATTAGACCCCCATTTGGGCTAGGAGCTGGGGAGCTAGCAGCTGAAGGGTCACAGGGCTCGAGCCCCCTCCCGCTGCCACCCTCAGATCATGCTGCTGGAGACGGCCAGACGCTACAACCACGAGACGGAGTGTATCACCTTCCTGAAGGACTTCACTTACAGCAAGGACGACTTCCACCGCGCAGGTAGGGCCCCGCGGAGGCTTCGGGGAGGGTTGGCGCCCCTGCTGGCTGGAAGACCTGGGGCCATCTCATCCCTGTCGGAGACTTTCTTTTTTTTTTTTTTGAGACGGAGTTTCGCTCTTGTTACCCAGGCTGGAGTGCAATGGCGCGATCTCGGCTCACCGCAACCTCCGCCCCCTGGGTTCAGGCAATTCTCCTGCCTCAGCCTCCTGAGTAGCTGGGATTACAGGCACGCGCCACCATGCCCAGCTAATTTTTTGTATTTTTTAGTAGAGACGGGGTTTCACCATGTTGACCAGGATGGTCTCGATCTCTCGACCTTGTGATCCACCCGCCTCGGCCTCCCAAAGTGCTGGGATTACAGGCTTGAGCCACCGTGCCCGGCAGAGACTATTTCTTTATCTCCAAAGTCGGGGTGAGGGTTGAGCCAACATGAGAGCAAGAAAGGAGTGCATGTGCCGTGTGTGGTGGTGCGCGCCTGTGGTCCCAGCTCCTCAGGAGGCCGAGGCGGGAAAATTGCTTGAGGCCAGAAGTAGGAGGCTGCTGTGAGCCATGATTGTGCCACTGCACTCCAGCCTGGCGACAGAGAGGTTTAAAAAACCTCTCGTGTCTCTCTTTAAAAAAAAAAAAGAAAGAATGTATTGAGTGCCAACTCTGTACAGTGGGTTGCAGTGGAAGCTGAGACAGAGGGGCCCCTGTTACCCTGTCAGCCATCTTGGTGTCTTGGTGGGCATTAGGAAAAGCATCCTCCCATCCCGAAACCTGGCCTCACCCGAGGGAGGCAGGCTGGGGTTCATTCCATTGCGAAGCAGGCAGCCTTCCCCGTTGTCTAGGGTAGCACTGCTTCCTGCTCTCCAAAAGCACTGACGTGGGCATGGCACGTGGGCAGATGGGCTTCTGGAAGAAGGCCTGGGCAGTGAGGGGTCCTCGTCGTCCCACCGTCTGCCTGGGACCTCTGCATTTCTCAACATCTGTCTGAACCCCGCCTTCTCCCCTTCCTCTAACCCTGGCCCTTTCGCCACCCGAGACGGTCCCAGTAACCCTTTTAGTTTAGTATGAGCTTAGCAGGGCAGGGCTGTGGGGAAGTTTTCTGGCAGGGGGGATTGGCGATTGCGAAGGCCCTGAGGTAGGGGAGAGCCGCTGGTTTGGGGGAACTGCAGGGAGGCCCAGGCAGCTGGAGCCCAGGGAGATGGGGTGGAGAGGAGGTCGGGAATCCCACCGTGCCACCTCCCAGCCCCTCCATGCTACCACCCTGGCTTCAGTCATTGCTCCCTGGAACACTGCCAGGGTCCCCTCGAGGAACCCCCTGCCTCCACCCACCTGACTGTGCTGTTCACAGGTGGGGCAGAAGGGTCCCATCAGCACTTGAGGCTGCTCACGTCCCTCCTCTGCTCAGAACCTTCCATGGCTCACGTCTCACTGGGAGAAGAGCTAGAGTCCTCTGTGGCCCATAGAACCCTTTAGAGCCTGGCATCGCTCCCTGTCTGCCCTCAGCTCCTGCCCTCGCCCCCTCCTCGAGTACCCTGGCCTCTTTACTGGCACCCATCCGGCACACTCCAGCCAAGGGCCTGTCTACTAGGGGAACCGACTGGTTTGCCCAGGACCTTCTCAGTTTAACACTGAAAGTCTCATGGCTTGGGCAGCCCTCAGGAGCCTCAATCCCTCACTGCCTTCGGGTTGGTCACTGCTCCAGTGTTACCCACAGCACAGCCTTCCCTGCCTGCCTGGTGTAAAATAGAACCGTGGCTCTCAGCAGGGCCTTCACCCTTCTGTGCACTGTTCTGTTCCATTGAACTCAGAGCCCTCTGACAGGTGGGCCTCTTACTGATGTGTTTGTCTATGACCTGTCCCCTCTGCCCTCAAGCGCTGGGGCCTGGCCCGTGACGGGCACTCAGTGATGTTTCATGAAGGAACAAGTCAGTCTTGGGAATGAGTTGGGCTTTAGCTTGAGCAGTGGAAGCCAGCACAGGGACTGACGGCGTGACCAAGCTTTAAAAGCTTCCCTTTGCCTTCGTGAAGGGGGCAAGGATGGGGCAGCAGAAGCTGCAGCCACCGCCCAGGTGGGAAGGGAGGGTGGTGATAGGATCGTAGAAAATACTGAAGAAAAGTGCACCATCATTATTCATCCCCTCCCTGGGCGGGATGTGCTGCCCAGCCAGCACTGTCATGGGCACGGGGACACAGGTGGACAGAAATGACAAGAACTCTAATTACTGCTGTGTTCCCGGCCCCAGTGACTGTGGGCGGCGCCAGGGGCCAGGGTGTGGGGCCCGGTTTCAGGCTGCTGGAGTCACGGGCGGCCTCCCGCCCCACAGGCCTGCAGGTGGAGTTCATCAACCCCATCTTCGAGTTCTCACGGGCCATGCGGCGGCTGGGCTTGGACGACGCTGAGTACGCCCTGCTCATCGCCATCAACATCTTCTCGGCCGACCGGCCCAATGTGCAGGAGCCGGGCCGCGTGGAGGCGCTGCAGCAGCCCTACGTGGAGGCGCTACTGTCCTACACGCGCATCAAGAGGCCGCAGGTAGGGGGCCGCAGAGCCGACTCGGTCCCGAGATCCATCCGGGCTGGGCTCTGGCACCGCGCTGCCGTCCCCTGGGCAGAGTCTGTCTTCAGGCCCCGCCCTCCGGACGGGGAGCCTGGTCTAGTCCAAGCACAGGGGCGGGCCCCAAGCTGGCTTCCATGCCTGGTCAGGGAGGGGCTCTCCTTTCGGTTGCGGTGGGCTGGCATGGCAGGGTCTCAGCCGGCGCCCACCTGCTTCCCGCAGGACCAGCTGCGCTTCCCGCGCATGCTCATGAAGCTGGTGAGCCTGCGCACGCTGAGCTCCGTGCACTCGGAGCAGGTGTTTGCCCTGCGGCTCCAGGACAAGAAGCTGCCGCCTCTGCTGTCCGAGATCTGGGACGTCCACGAGTGAGGGGCCAGCCACCCAGCCACACAGCCTTGCCTGACCACCCTCCAGCAGATAGACGCCGGCACCCCTTCCTCCCCCTGGGATGGAAGGGGCCCCAGGCAGGGCCTGAGTTCCGCCAGCCCTTGGGATGAGCCTCAGTCCGGGTCCAGGAGGCTCCCTTCTTGCCCACTGAGTCTTCCAGAAGGGGAAAGGGTTACAGGTCCCGACCGCTGACCCTTCTCGCTCCCCTCCCTCCCCAGCTTACACCTCAAGCCCAGCACGCAGTGCACCTTGAACAGAGGGAGGAGAGGGCCCATGGTTTTCCCCGATAGCCTGGGACACCAGGGGCTCCCCTCTTTCTCTGCTCCTTTTATTTAATAAAATCTAAAAACAAAAACAGGAAAATAAAATATGAATACAAGCCAGCCCGGAGCTGGAGTGTGAGATGGAGAGTGGGTGGGCTTCTAGGGTCCTCAGTGACACCAGGTCCCTGAACCTGATTCAGCAGGTGGGACTGGGTGTGGCACATACGGCCCCAGAGCTGGGTGATGTGATGGCTGCTGTGGAGATACAGGACAGGGACCTCACAGCCTCAGGGTCACCTCCCTGGACATGGTGAATCAGAACCCACACTTGAAGGATAAACGGGATGTAAGTGGATGAGGGGACCTGGACTTTTGTGCCAACAAGTGTTTGCTGAGGCCTCCTGTGGGTCAGCTACTGGGTTGGCCATTCTAGAGATGGAGACATCATTCACCCAGCAAATGTTTGTGGAGCATTTACGATATGTCAGGCACAATTCTAGGCACTGGAAACATCCGTGAACAAGATAGCGACCGTCCTACCATACTGGGGGAATAGACACGGACAGAATGTGAGGGAATAGGGGCTTTAATGAGGGCGGCACTGGCGGGGCCAGAGGAAGTTAGGCAAGGCACCACAACAAAGGCGATCGCTGGGACCTAAAACAAGAACCCGAGGGCTGGGTCTCCAAGTTGAGGGAACAGTGCGTGCAAACTTTGGAAGGTGAGGAGAGATCCAGCGAGTTTGGAGTGAGAGCAAGCCGAGAAGTTCCTCCAATTCTTCCGCTGTGCCAGCTCTGAAGGAGCTGGATGGGCAGTTCCAATCAATGGCGAAAGGGGGGGTTGCATGGAGGGATGCAACTTAAAGGTACATTTATTTGGGACGGGGGACAGCGGAAATGAGAGTGGTTACAAACGATCACCTTATTTCAGGAGTAGTGTACCGAGCGCCTAAGTGTCGCCATCATGCGTTCAGTCTAGTTTACATATGGGGAAACTGAGGCCAGGATGAAGGAGAAAAGGCCAGGACTCAACCACGTATCGGCCAGCCTCTGCCGGGACCTCTGGCATCAAGTCACCGGCTGGTTGGTGGGCAGCGGTCCCGACGCGGCCCGGGACGAGAGGCGGGTGGGGGACGTGGAAGATGCGCGCGCAGCACCCGAGGGTGTCGGGGAGAGAACAGAGCTGCGGCGCGCGCGGACAGCACGAGGTCGTGAACTCAGCCGCACGGAGGGGTGTGGCTTCGGGATTACGTCATGGGAGGCGGAGTTAGAGATAATTTTTCAGCAAGGGGGCGAGGCCACTTGCCGGTAGAGGGAGGGGGCGGGGCCTGCCCTGCAGTTGAACGAGTGGGGCGTGGTTCGCTGCCCGGTTGGGCGTGGCTTCGCCCGCACTAGGTCAGGCGGGGGCGTGGCCCGCCTCGGCGCGCCGCGGCTCTGAGCTTGCGCGCGCGGGAGTCAGGGGTCACGGCGGCGTAGGCTGTGGCGGGAAACGCTGTTTGAAGCAGGTAAGTAGAGAGAAGAAGGGGAGTTCGGGGCACTGGACCTGACGGGGAAGGGGGCTTGAGCAGCCAGGGCACACAGACCTGAGAGAGGGTTGCGAGGGCACCCCTTGGCCCGGGGGAGCGCAGGAGGGGGCAGGGGCCAAGGGTCTCCCGGGCGAGGGTGCGGGGACGCTCAGGAAAAGGCCGGGGTAGGGGTGGAATTTCACCGCGGGCAGGGGGCGCACGCGCCGGGCGCCGGGGGCGGGGAGTGGCCCGGGAGACGCGGGGGTTCTGGGTGGTGCACGTGTGGGCTTGGTGTCATCCTTGATTCGGTAAGGTGTTTGAGTGCTCTGTGCCAGGCGCTGTTCTGGAAGCAAGAACAAGTCGGAAGGTCCCTGCTTCGAGAAGATAGACGGTGTTAATAGTAGCACCAGTAAAGCAGTGCTCTTGGGCTCCGAGATACTCTCAGAAGGAAACTAATGCAATGTGATCATGAGCGAAGAGCCTGCTTCTTTAGCTGGAGTGGCAGCTCTGCCACCCTCAAGTGCAAAGGCCCAGAGGTGGAGGGAGCCCGATGTATTTGTAGCAGGAGCCGATGGGCTAGGAGAGAAATACAGATGAGGTCGGAGTCGTGATGGGGAACTAGGTCCTGTAGGACCTTGTAAACCTTGATATGGAATCCGGCCCTTATTCAAGGTTCATTGGGGAGCTCTGGGAGGGTTTGAGCGTGCATGTATTCGCCCCGTGTTTTGAAAAACTCACTGGCCTCTGAGTGGAAATTCGACTGTAGCAGGAACAAGAGTGGAAGGAGGGAGAGCGTCCTGCAGGCAGAGAGAATCAGGCTCAGGTTACCTTTGTGGGTAGAGCTAGGGGGCTGGCTGATGGACTGGGCGTGGGAGCGAGGGGAAGAGTCCAGGATGACTCTAAGTTTTGTGATTTGAGCAGCAGGCCGGATGGAGAGGGCTAAGGGAGAAGCAGATTGGGAGTGCCGCTCTGAAGGTAGAGCTTAGGGTGGGGAGTGAGTGGGCAAGGTTTAGAGGGGAACACAGAAGGGGGCAGGGCGATGCCAGTGCTTCGCCTCAGCTCCCCCACTCAAGGAACCTGTTGTTGTTGCCTTGTCTCTCTCTCCTTTTTTTTCCTTTGGAAACGGAGTGTTGGTCTGTTGCCCAGGTTGGAATGCAGTGGTGTGAACCTAGCTCATTGCAACCTCTGCCTCCTGGGTTCAAGTGATTCTCCTGCCTCAGCCTACTGAATAGCTGGGATTACAGGTGCCCGTCACCATGCCTGGCTAATTTTAGTATTTTTAGTACAGATAGGGTTTCGCCATGTTGGCCATGCTGGTCTCGAACTCTTGACCTCAGGTGATCCACTCATCTGAGCCTCCCAAAGTGCTGGGATTTGCCACTGTGCCTGGCTACCTCTCTCTCCTCCTTCTTGCACTTCCCCACCCAGGTCTCTCCTCCCCTAGAGAGGTTCCTTCCCTCCCCTGAAATGCTCTTCCCTCTCTTAAGTCCTTCTGACAGCTGCTCTTTGGACGGGCCCCCTGCTGAGCCCTGGGGAGCCAATGATCACCCACTTTGGTTGGAGGGGGACAGGAGATCTCAATCCAGAGTGCGCTGAGCTATGGTGGAGCAGTGATAGTCTTTAGGAGCTAAGAGACGAACCTGCGTGCTCAGGAAGACTCACCAGAGTGGGTGATACTCACAGGGAGTTTCAACTCACATGTCTTTTTTTTTTTTTTTTTTTTGGTTTTTGTGACAAGATCTTGCTCTGTTGCCCAGGCTGGAGTGCAGTGGCATGATCTCAGCTCACTGAGTAACATCCACCTCCCAGGTGCAAGAGATTTTCCTGCCTCAGCCTCCCGTGTAGCTGGGATTACAGGTGTGTGCTAATATTTGTATTTTTAGTAGAGACGGGGTTTTGCCGTGTTTCCCACGTTGGTCCCGAATCCCTGACCTCAGGTGATCCACCTGCCTTGGCCTCCCAAAGTGCTGGGATTACACATGTGAGCCACTGCGCCCAGCCTAAACTCACATGTCTTGAAGTGACCAGACACCGTGCAAGGTGATGTTGGAGATCATGACTTGGGCAAGACACTGACTTCTGTTCTTGAGGAGCTTACAGGCTGAAAGAATCCGAGTTCTGCTTGCACGTGTGCATTAAAGAAAGTAGTGCAAGGCATTATGGGAACCTTGAAGGGCAGCTGGTCAGCCTGGAGGAGCTAAGCCTGAGCTGAGTCTCCAGATGCAGTGGAGTTTCATGCAGCGAACGCTGCTCAAGGCCTCCTGGGGGCCTGGCCTTGTGCTGGGTGATTGTAGGGTCCTAGGGGAGAGAGGCCTTGCTCTGCCATCTAGAGGCCCCTGGCCCGTCAGGGAGGCAGACATACACCCAGATAGTCCAAGGGCAACAGTCGCAGAGGCCTGGGGGAAGGACAAGGCCAAAAGTATGGAGGTGAGCCTGGGCAACATAGCAAGACCCCATCTCTACAAGAAATACACAAACTGGCCAGGCACGGTGGCTCACGCCTGTCATCCCAGCACTTCGGGAGGCCGAGGCGGGTGGATCACAAGGTCGGGAGATTGAGACCATCGTGGTCAATGTGGTGAAAAACCCTGTCTCTACTGAAAATACAAAAATTAGCCAGGTGCGGTGGTACATGCCTGTAATCCCAGCCACTCAGGAGACTGAGGCAGGAGAATCACTTGAACTCAGGACTTGGAGGTTGCAGTGAGCTGAGATCACACCACTGCACTCCAGCCTGGGCAACAGAATGAGATTCCAGCTCAAAACAACAACAACAAAAAAAAATGGTGAGAGTAGAGGCTGGGTGTGGTTTCTCACTCCTGTAATCACAGCACTTTGGGAGGCTGAGGTAGGAGGATCATTTGAGCCCAGGAGTTTTGAGGCCAACCTAGCCAACGTCGTGAAATCCCGTCTCCACAAAAATTAAAACATTAGCAAGGCATGACAGCTTGCTAATGGTTCCAGTTACTTGGGAGGCTGAAGTGGGAGGATCATTTGAGCCCGGGAGATTGAAGCTGCAGTGAGCCGTGTTCATGCTGTTGCACTCCAGCCTGCACAACAGAGCAAGACCGTGTCTCAAAAAAACATACAGGTCGGGCACAGTGGCTCACGCCTGCAATCCCAGCACTTTGGGAGGCTGAGGCGGGTGGAACACCTGAAGTCGGGAGTTCAAGACTAGCCTGACCAACATGGAGAAACCCCGTTTTTACTAAAAATACAAAGTTAGCCAGGAGTGGTGGTATGCACCTGTAACCCCAGCTATTCTGGAGGCTGAGGCAGGAGAGTCACTTGAACCTGGGAGGCGGAGGTTTCAGTGAGCCAGCATCAGGCCATTGCACTTCAGCCTGGGCAACAAGAGCAAAACTCCGTCTCAAAATATATATATATATATAAATAAAAACAAAGCTGTGAGATTGGGCGAGATTGGATGAGGCCATTGAGGGAGTGAGGGAGTGTCTTGCTCATCAAGAATGCAAGTGTCTGGCCTGCAGCGAGCATGTAGTGTCATTGTATTGCTGAATCTCTGTTAAGTGCTTGCTCATGAGAGGGGCGGAGGCCCGTGTTTGCCAAGCTCTCGTCCTGTGCCAGGGCACAAGAGAGGGGGCACACAGAGGCCTTTCCTTCCTAAAATTACTCTCCCTCCAGTATGTAGCAACAAGAGCCTAGGTTCTGCGCCTGCTGACAGTGTCCCTCCTACCACACCCCCGTAGCCACAGCCAACTGACCTCGGGCAGCCAGTCAGCTCCTTCCTTCCTCCTCCAGGTCCGGCAGTGACTCTGGGCTCCCACAAGCCCCTGCACTTCCTCTGTCCCAGTCGGGTCACTCCCTGTCCGTCTCTGGCTACTTACACAGCCAGAGCAAGGGCCACTAACAGAGCTTGCTTCTTCCTGTGAGATAAGTCACTCATGTACGCAGTTGTCACCCGAAGAATGCAAACGCGGAAGTCAGTGAAAGTCTTCCTCATACGAAACCCCCGCACATGTTCACGGGTGCGCCACTCACAAACGGTGGAAACAACCCCACCCTGATGTCCATCCGCCGATAAGCGGATACGTAAAACGTGTTCTAGCCATACAGTGGAAAAGTACTCAGCAAAAAAGTACGCAGCTCTGATTCCAGGCCGACATGCACATGAACGATGAACGCATTCAGAGAAAGCAGCCAGACACAAAAGGCTGCAGATTCCAAGATCCCATTTATAGGAAATGCCCAGAATAGGCCGATCCATGGAGACAAAGTAAGGTGGGTGGTTGCCAGCGGTGGGGGCAGATGGCCTGAATCGGGGGAGAGAGCTAAAGGATGTAGGCTTTTTGGGGTGATGAAAGAGTTCTAAAATTGATTGTGGTGATGATTGCCTAACTCTGAACATACTAAATACCATTGAACTATATATACTTTAAATGGGTGAATTGTATAGTATGTGAATTATAGCTCAGAAAAGCAGTTACCAAATGAAGCCTTCTTCCACCCTGTCCCCCAGGAAACCAGTTTCTTAGCTCTCCTCGCAGAATGATGCATTAAAAGCAGATTTATACCTAGTCTCTGCATTAAAAACAAAAAGATTGCTACATACTCCCTGCATTAAAAGCAAACTGATTTATACGTGGTCTTCTGCCCACCTTGTAAAATTGTTACTGTTTTCATTTGATATATTTCCCTCTTAATATTCTGAAAGGTTTCAAACCTGCAGAGAAGGTACAGATTGGGCACAGTGAACAGCCACGTCCCTTTGCCTAGATCCACTGGCTGTCAGCGTGACACCTCCTTTGCTTTATCCAAGCACACACATACACTTGTACCTTTGTCCTTTTTTGAGACGGAGTCTCGCTGTCTCGCCCAGGCTGGAGTGCAGTGGCACAATCTCGGCTCACTGCAACCTCTGCCTCCTGGGTTCAAGCAATTCTCCTGCCTCAGCTTCTAGTAGTTGTGATTACAGGTGTGTGCCACCACGCCCGGCTGATTTTTGTGTTTTTAGTAGAGACGGGGTTTCACCATGTTGGCCAGTATGGTCTGGATCTCCTGACTTTGTGATCCACCTGCTTTGGCCTCCCAAAGTGCTGGGATTACAGGCGTGAGCCACCACGCCCGGCTTCTTCTGTCCCTTTTTTGACTGAACTACTGAAAGCTGTGGTCATCATGATACTTCACCTCTGAAAGATCCAGGAGTTGACACCTTCTTTTTTGGTACAAGCACTCACCCTGTCATGCAGGCTGTAAGGCAGTGGTGTGGTCATGGCTCACTGCAGCCTTGACCTCCCCAGGCTCAGCTGCTCCTCAGCCTCCCAAGTATCTGGGACTAAACGTATATGCCACTGCACCCTGCTAATTTTCGTATAAAAATTTTGTATAAGGCCGGGCGCGGTGGCTCAAGCCTGTAATCCCAGCACTTTGGGAGGCCGAGGCGGGTGGATCACAAGGTCGAGAGATCGAGACCAACCTGGTCAACATGGTGAAACCCCGTCTCTACTAAAAATACAAAAAATTAGCTGGGCATGGTGGCGCGTGCCTGTAGTCCCAGCTACTCAGGAGGCTGAGGCAGGAGAATCGCCTGAACCCAGGAGGCGGAGGTTGCGGTGAGCCGAGATCGTGCCATTGCACTCCAGCCTGGGTAACAAGAGCGAAACTCCGTCTCAAAAAAAAAAAAAAAAAAAATTTTGTATAAAACCCTGTGTTTTATAGAGACAGGGTTTCACCATGTTGCCTAGGCTGATCTGAAACTCCTGGGCTCAAGCAATCCCCCCTCCTCGGCCTCCAAATATCCTGGGATTACAGCCGAGAGCCACCGTGCCTGGCCTCCAGCAGTCAGCTCTTAAGAACAAGATGTCCAACTGCAAAACTACGATGTCGTTGTCATCACCGTGCAGTTTAACATGGGACGGTGACGTTATCCAATAGACAGTCTTTATTTAGATCTGCCATGTGTTCCTGTAATAGTCTTCAAAGCTATTAATAATTTCTTTTTTTTTTAGACTGAGTCTCACTCTGTTGTTCAGGCTGGCGTGCAGTGGCACGATTTCTGCTCGCTGCAACCTTTGCCTCCCGGGTTCAAGCAATTCTGCCTCAGCCTCCCGAGTAGCTGGGACTACAGGCACACCCAACCAAGCCCAGCTACTTTTTTTTTTTTTTTTTTTGTATTTTTAGTAGAGACAAGGTTTCGTGTTGGCCAGGCTAGTCTCAAATTCCTGACCTCAGGTGATCCACCTGCCTCAGCCTCCCAAAGTGCTGAGATTACAAGCATGAGCCACCGCACCCAGCCCCACTCCAAGTTCTAACCTAGGATCACACACATTTAGCTGTCATGGCAACTTTTTCCTTCCTTTTTTTGAGACAGGGTCTCACTCTGTTATCCAGACTGTACCACAGTGGTGCAATTACGGATCACTTGCAGCCTTCACCTCCCAGGCCCAAGTGATCCTCCCACCTCAGCCTCCGAGTAGCTGGGACTATACGTATGCACCACCATGCTTAACTAATTTTTAATTTTTTGTAGAAACTGGGTCTCACCATGTTGCTTGGGCTAGTTTCTAACTCCTGGCCTCAAGTGACCATCCCATCTCAGCCTCCCAAAGTGTTGGGATTCCAGATGTGAGCCCCCAGCCCAGGCAACTTTCTTTTTCATGACATTGACAGTTTTAAAGATTTTAGCGCAGTACTGTCACCCTTTACTTTGGATTGGTTTGTTTCTTTTTGTGTATTTTTTTTTTTTTTTTTTTTTTTGGAGACGTAGTTTCGCTCTTGTTACCCATGCTGGAGTGCAATGGCGCAATCTCGGCTCACCGCAACCTCCGCCTCCTGGGTTCAGGCAATTCTCCTGCCTCAGCCTCCCGAGTAGCTGGGATTACAGGCATGCGCCACCATGCCCAGCTAATTTTTTGTATTTTTAGTAGAGACGGGGTTTCACCATGTTGACCAGGATGGTCTCGATCTCTCGACCTCATGATCCACCCGCCTCGGCCTCCCAAAGTGCTGGGATTACAGGCGTGAGCCACCGCGCCCGGCCTGTTTTTGTTGCTTGTTTGTTTTTTTGAGACAGAGTCTTGCTCTGTCACCCAGGCTGGAGTGCAGTGGCATGATCTTGGCTCAGTGCAACCTCCACCTCCCAGGTTCAAGCAATTCTCCTGCCTTAGCCTCCCGAGTAGCTGGGCTTACAGGTGCCCACCACCACGCACAGCTAATTTTTGTGTTTTACTAGAGACGGGGTTTCACCATGTTGGTCAGGCTGGTCTTGAACTCCTGACCTCAAGTGCTCTACCAGCCTCGCAAAGTTCTGGGATTACAGGTGTGAGGCACCGTGCCCAGGTGGTTCGTTTCTTAATGACTCGAATCAGGGTAAACATTTTCTTCGACCTTTTTTTCAACACAAAAGATAAAACTCTGAGTGCACCTTTGTGCACCTTGCTTTATCTATTGAACAGTGCCTCTTTGAGAACCTTCCCTATCAGTACACAAGGAGCTTCCTCATTTCTTTACACAGCTGCATAGTATTCCATTGAACAGACTTAACATAACTTATTTAAACAGCCCCGTAGGGGAGGACAGTTAGGTGGTTTCCAGTCTTTGGGGATTTCAAACAATGCTGCCGGAAATAACCTTATAAATGCAGTTTTTCTTACGTGATAATGTATCTGCAGCATACGTCCCTAGATGTGGACTTGCAGCCTCCAGACTTTTAGGTTTGTAATTGAGGTGTTATTTACATGGCATGCAGCCTCCAGACTTTTATGTTTGTAATTGAGGTGTCATTTACATGGCGTGCCATGCCCAGGTCTTCAGTGTGCGTTTGGCCGCATAGTATGTTTTATCACCCCAGAAACCCCCTCACACCCTTCCCAGTCCCTCCCACCCTAGGAGCAGCCACTAGTCTGATATCTAGCACTGTAGATCATTTTAGTCTATTCTACAATTTTGTCTAGATGGTATCGTACAAATATACCTTTTTTTTGGGAGGTAAAATTAGCCATTTTAAAGCAAACAGTGGGCGCAGTGGCTCACATCTGTAATCCCAGCACTTCGGGGAGGCTGAGGTGGGCAGATCACTTGAGCCCAGGGGTTTGAGACCTGCCTGAGCAACATGGCAAAACCCTGTCTCTCCAAAAAATAAAATTAGCCAGGCATGGTGGCATGCACCTGTCTTCCTAGCTACCCAGGAGGCCAAGGTGGGAGGATCACCTGAGCCCCGGGGGGGTCAAGGCTGCAGTGAGCTGAGATCACACTACTGCACTCTAGCCTGGGAGACAGTGAATAAAGAGAGAAAATATTAAAAGACAGAAAAATTATTATTTTCTCTTTTTTTCTCTCAATAAAAATTATTTTCTCTATTTTCTCTCAATAAAGAGAAAATAATAATAAAGCCAAGAATTCAGGTGGTACATTTACAGTGTCGTACACCCATTACCTCTGTCTAGTTTCAAAACATTTCATCACCCCAAAAGAAAGCCCCATACTCCGTAACCAGTCACTCCTCATTCCCCCACGATGTGCTTTGTGTTTGGGTTTTGCACATCCTGTTTTCAAGATTCATCTTTGGTGCATGTCTGTCAGTAGCTGCCTGCCTGCCTGCCTGCCTGCCTTCCTGCCTTCCTTCCTTCCTTCCTTCCTTCCTTCCCTTTCGTGACAGAGCCCTGCTAGAGTGCAGTGGCACAATCTCAGCTCACTGTAACCTCCACCTCCCAGGTTCAAGCGATTCTCCTGCCTCAGCCTCCAGAGTAGCTGGGATTACAGGTGCCTGCCGCCATGCCCAGCTGCTTTTTGTAATTTTCGTAGAGACAGGGCTTCACCATGTTGGCCAGACTGGTCTTGAACTGCTGACCTTGTAATCTACCCACCTTGGCCTCCCAAAGTGTTGGGATTATAGGCGTGAGCCACCGCGCCTGTCCCTGCTGGCCCCTTTCTAATGCTGAGCATCTGTTATGAACCTCCCTGAGCATTTATAACATACACCCCATCAGTTCGGAAGTTCTCCATGACTTTTTTCAGGTCTAAACTGTTGTACCAAGGAGCCCCCAAAGCACAGTGGCCCAAGAAAGAGACAAATTGATTTCTTTTTTTTTTTTTTTTTTGAGACGGAGTTTCGCTCTTGGTACCCAGGCTGGAGTGCAATGGCGCGATCTCGGCTCACCGCAACCTCCGCCTCCTGGGTTCAGGCAATTCTCCTGCCTCAGCCTCCTGAGTAGCTGGGATTACAGGCACGCGCCACCACGCCCAGCTAGTTTTTTGTATTTTTAGTAGAGACGGGGTTTCACCATGTTCACCAGGATGGTCTCCATCTCTTGACCTCGTGATCCAACCGCCTCGGCCTCCCAAAGTGCTGGGATTACAGGCTGGAGCCACCGCGCCCGGCCCTGGGACAGGCACCTTTTAAAAATTTCTTTCTCGGGCCGGGCGCGGTGGCTCAAGCCTGTAATCCCAGCACTTTGGGAGGCCGAGGCGGGTGGATCACGAGGTCGAGAGATGGAGACCATCCTGGTCAACATGGTGAAACCCCGTCTCTACTAAAAAAAATACAAAAAATTAGCTGGGCATCGTGGCACGTGCCTGTAATCCCAGCTACTTAGGAGGCTGAGGCAGGAGAATTGCCTGAGCCCAGGAGGCGGAGGTTGCGGTGAGCCGAGATCGCGCCATTGCACTCCAGCCTGGGTAACAAGAGCGAAACTCCGTCTCAAAAAAAAAAAAAAAAAAAAAAATTCTTTCTCTGATATTCAAATTAACAGGAAGGTTGAAAGAATAAATAGTGTAAAGAACACCCGCACACACCCTTGGCCCAGGTTGCCTGTTTCAACACTCTGCCCTGTTTATCACTTGCATGTGTGTTTCTTATCTCCTGTCTCTCTGTATACGTACACACACTTTTTACAAATCATCTTGAATATCCTGAATATCTTGCAGACATTACGGCCATTTACTCCAAAATACTTGAGTGTATATCTCCTAATAATATTCTTACTGAACCACAGGAAAGTTATCCACGTAAGTTTAACCTGAATATAATCTTGTCTAATCAACCAGAGGATATATACTTTTGGTTTTATTTGAGACGACGTCTTACCATGTTGTCCTGTCTGGTCTCAAACTCCTGGCTCCAGTGATTTTCCTACCTTGGCTTCCCAAAGTGCTGGGATTACAGGCACAAGCCACTTGCCCAGTCAACTTTTCTGTTGTGGTTCTTTTGTTTTTTCTTTGTTTGGGTTTTATTTGCTGTCGGTGGTGGTAGTTTTGTTTTGTTTTTTGTTTTTTTTTTGACAGAATCTTGCTCTGTTGCCCAGGCTGGAGTACAGTCACGTGATCTCAGCTTACTGCAACCTCTGCTTGCTGGGTTCAAGTGATTTTCCTGCCTCAGCCTCCTGAGTAGCTGGAATTGCAGATGTGCGCCACCACGCCCAGCTAATTTTTTGTATTTTTAGTAGAGATGGGGTTTCACCATGTTGGCCAGGCTAGTCTCAAACTCCTGACCTCAGGTGATCTACCCGCCTCAGCCTCCTAAAGTGCTGGGATTACAGGCGTGGGCCACTGTGCTCGGTCCCAGCCAACTTTTATATCAATATGTCTTGTCAAAATATATCCCCAAAATAGTCTTTTATAGGTTGTAATTAAGAAAACACAGGCTGGGCATGGTGGCTCACTCTTGCAGTCCTAGCACTTTGGGAGGCCAAGGCTGACTGTAAGGCTTGGGAGGATCGCCTGAGGTCAGGAGTTTGAGGCTAGACTGACCAGTATGGTGAAACCCTCTCTCTACTAAAATATAAAAATTAGCCGGGCATGGCGGTGGGCATCTGTGATCCCCGCTACTCAGGAGACTGAGGCAGGAGAATCTCTTGAACCCAGGAGGCAGAAGTTGCAGTGAGCCGAGATGGCGCCACTGCACTCTAGCTTGGGTGACAGAGCCGACACTCCATCTCAAAAAAAAAAGGAAAAAAAGAGGCTCTGATCCAGAGGAAAGGAGGATAGAGGAGGAAGAAAAGGATGTAGGTGAAGGAGGTGAGAGACAGGCAAGGGAGGAAGGAAGTGGAGGAGGAGGGGAGAGGAATTAGAAAGGGGTAGAAGTCATGCAGAGGAGGAGGGGAGAGGGATGAAGGAGAGCGGTGAACAACAAAAGGAGGGGGGTGGAGAGGGAGCTAGGAGAACAAAGGGTCCTTTCTCCGGAGAGGGGGACAGTGGGCGGGGCTGACACTGTCAGCCAGTCCTCCCAGCAGGGAAGAGAATCCTGGACAGGGAGGAGATGAGAGGGTATTTATAAGGGCTTCTTGGTGGGAGATGGGAACCCAGTGAGGGCCACTGGAGGGTCCCTGGGCACACTCTGGCCCTTCCCAGAAAGGGGGGTCCTTTTTCTTGAAGCTTCAACCAATTGTGTATTAGGGGAACCTAGGGGGCATTTTATTATTGATCACAGTCATTATTATTGTTATTATATTGCTATTTTTATTAAACCTCCCCCCACTGAAGGGCGGGGGCAAAATAAATATTTATCTTCTCAAATGCCACATTCCCAGGAAGGACAGACCCTGATGCTCCGTCAGACAACAAGAAACCAATAAAGGCAACTTTGTAAAAAAAAAAAAAAAAAACACACACAAGTAGGCTGGGTGCAGTGGCTCACACCTGTAATCCCAGCACTTTGGGAGGCCGAGGTGGGAGGATCACCTGAGGTCAGGAATTCGAGACGAGCCTGGCCAACATGGTGAAACCCTGTCTCTACTAAAAACACAAAAAGTAGCTGGGCGTGGTGGCGGGTGCAGCTACTCAGGAGGCTCAGGCAGGAGAATCGACTGAATCTGGGAGGCAAAGGTTGCAGTGAGCCAACACCATGCCATTGCACTCCAGCCTGGGCGACAAGAGTGAGACTCCATCAAAAAAAAAAAAAAAAAAGCCCACAAATATATATAAGTAGCAGTCTGTGTGTGGTTTGTGTTGTGGTTTTGCTACTGCGTGTCCTGGATTAGAAGAGAAAGTAGGTTACTATAAACGGGATTTTGGAGACGACTGGAGAAATTAGGAGATGTATGTACCCTTATTTATTTCCCGTCATCCTTGAGTTGGTGTTAAACATCCTAGATTGTATCGTACTGTGCTCAGTGAAGGGAATTCCTTATTCTTAGACAGTACGTGCTACAGTGTGGAGGGGCATGGTATCTGCAAGGAATTCTCAAAATAGGAAGAGAAGCAACAGGCTGGGTGTGGTGACTCACGCCTGTAATCCCAGCACTTTAGGGGGCTGAAGTAGGCGAATCACCTGAGGTCAAGAGTTTCAGACCAGCCTGGCCAATGTGGCGAAACCCCATCTCTATTAAAAGCACAAAACTTGGCCGGGCGCGGTGGCTCAAGCCTGTAATCCCAGCACTTTGGGAGGCTGAGACGGGTGGATCACGAGGTCAAGAGATTGAGACCATCCTGGTCAACATGGTGAAACCCCGTCTCTACTAAAAATACTAAAAATTAGCTGGGCATGGTGGCTTGTGCCTGTAATCCCAGCTACTCAGGAGGCTGAGGCAGGAGAATTGCCTGAACCCAGGAGGCGGAGGTTGCAGTGAGCCGAGATGGCGCCATTGCACTCCAGCCTGGGCAACAAGAGCGAAACTCCGTCTCAAAAATAAATAAATAAATAAATAAAAGCACAAAACTTGGCTGGGCATCGTGGTGGGCGCCTGTAATCCCAGCTACTTAGAGGCTGAGGCAGGAGAACCACTTGAACCCGGGAAGTGGAGGTTGCAGTGAACTGAGATTGCACCACTGCATTCCAGGCTGGAGTGAGACTCTATCTCAAAAAAAAAAAAAAAGTTATAAGATAGTGCGCACACCGCACAGGTGGGAGGGCAGAGAGAGGCGGGGAGGAAGCCCAGGCGCAACATGCTGACCACCAGGGAGCCTGGGGAAGGGCATCCAGGAGTCTTGGCATTTGCGATTCTTTCTTTCTTTCTTTTTTTGAGGCAGTCTTGTTCTGTCACCGGGTGCCAGGCTGGAGTGCATTGGCACAGTCTTGGCTTACTGCCACCTCCGCCTCCCAGGTTCAAGCAGTTCTCCTGCCTCAGCCTCCTGAGTAGCTGGGAACACAGGCGTATGCCACCATGCCCAGCTAATTTTTGTATTTTTTTAGTAGAGATGGGGTTTCACCATGTTGGCTGAGATGGTCTCGAACTCCTGACCTCGTGATCCGCCCTCCTCGGTCTCCCAAAGTGCTGGGATTACAGGCTTGAGCCACCACGCCCAGCCTGAGATTATTTCAAAGTATTTAGGCTGGTGCAAAAGCAATCATGGTTTTTGTCATTTCAGTGACAGATGGCCTGGGCAGATGGGTGGTAGGTGAGAGCATAGGAGACAGAGGTTTATGGGAAATAAAGAGATGTGCTAAGGCCAAGCGTGGCGGCTCACACCTGTAATCCCAGCACTTTGGGAAGCTGAGATGGGTGGATCACTTGAGGTCAGGAGTTCCAGACCAGCATGGCCAGCATGGTGAAACCCCATCTCTACTAAAAATTTAAAAATTTGCTTGGCATGGTGGCGGGTGCCTCTGTAATCTTAGCTGCTGGGAAGGCTGAGGGGAGAATTGCTTGAACCTTGATGGTGGAGGTTGCAGTGAGCCGAGATCATGCCACTGCACTCCAGCCTGGGTGACAAGAACAAAACTCCATCTCAAAAAAAGAAAAAAAGTCCAGGTGCGGTGGCTCACACCTGTAATCACAGCACTTTGGGAGGCCAAAACAGGAGGATCACCTGAGGTCGAGAGTTCAAGACCAGCCTCACCAACATGGAGAAACCCCGTCTCTACTGAAACTACAGAATTAGCCGGGTGTGGTGGCACATGCCTGTAATCCCAGCTACATGCGGGGCTGAGGCAGGAGAATTGCTTGAACCCAGGAGGCAGAGTTGCAGTGAGCCAAGATCACACCATTGCACTCCAGCCTGGGCAACAAGAGCGAGATTCCATCTCAAAAAAAAAAAAAAAAGAAAGAAAAAAAAGGACATCCTAAGGACCTAGTGTCAGGGAGTCGAATGGGCTGCCACTGCTAGCTGACAATTGAGCATCTGCAATGTGCTCCCACCCCGCTGCCTGCAGGGTGCAGAGCTGTGTTACTCTAGCCACTCCAGAGAGCAGGAAAAGGCTCATGGTCATGGTGGGTGCATGGGAGGCCATGGAGAAGACAACAGGGTAAGGGGTGTCTCTGATCAGTACCTCCACCAAGCTCCAACTTGCCTGGCAGGATGGATGGCAAGCGGCGGCCAGGCCCAGGGCCTTGGGTGCCCCCAAAGCGGGCCCGTGGGGGATTCTGGGATGACGATGACATACCTCAGCCATCCCAGTTCGAGGAGGACCTGGCACTGATGGAGGAGATGGAGGCAGAGCACAGGCTACAGGAGCAGGAGGAGGAGGAGCTGCAGTCGGCCCTGGAGGGGGCTGCAGACGGTAAGGCTTGGAACTGGAAGCCCCTGCTGCGGAACCCATCGACCCTGGTCTTGCCTTTGGTCCAAGAGTCAGCTGCAAAGCTGACCTGTGACCCCGCTTTGGCTTACTTTGAATCCTACAAAGGTCTGACCTTCCCCCCGCCATGCAGCCCGTATGGCCTGCAGTGATTCTGGCCCTGACCCTTGACCCCCATTCTCTTCCAAGTTTCCTGCCTGACCCAGACCACAACCTCTGCCTGGCTCCTTTGAGAGTCAGATGCTGTCCTGGCCGGAGAGGACCATGCCTCCATGTACCCCACTTCCTTCCCTTCCCCTACCAGGGCAGATCCCACCATCAGCCATAGATCCTCGCTGGCTTCGGCCCACACCAGCCCCCCTGGACCCCCAGACGGAGCCCCTCATCTTCCAACAGTTAGAGATTGACCATTATGTGGGTGAGTTTGGGGGTTCCATGTCTGGGGCCCCAGGCTCCTGGGACAAGGCTGGGCCAGGTCAGCCCCTCCAGCTCTGCCACTCTGGTGTCCATAGAGCTGAAGTGACAGAACAGACCAGTGGGTGCCAGGAGTTGTGGATTACGAAGCAGAGGTGACACAAGGTCAGCCCGAGGGAGGTGCTCGGTGCAGTGAGTTGTTTTGCATCCTGATTTTGGTACACAGTGAATGTAAGGACTCCTGTGCCTTTTAAAATTCGTAGCACTAGGCACGTACACCAAAAGTCAACTTGACTTTTTTTTTTTTTTGAGATGGAGTCTTGCTCTCACCAAGGCTAAAGTGCAGTGACACGATCTCTGCTCACTGCAACTTCTGCCTCCCAGGTTCGAGCAATTCTCCTACATCAACCTCCCAGGTAACTGGGATTACAGGCATACATGATTTTTTTTTTTTTTTTTTTTTTTTTTTTGAGACGGAGTCTCAATCGTCACCCAGGCTGGAGTGGATAGGCACGATCTCAGCTCACTGCATCTTCTGCCTCCTGGGTTCAAGTAATTCTCCTGCCTCAGCCTGCCAAGTAACTGGGATTACAGGTGCCCACCATCATGCCCTGTTGATTTTTTTTTTTTTTTTTTACCTGCACAATCTGTAGATGTGAAAAAAAGGTTTTTATTTATTTTTTTTTTTTATTGCATTTTAGGTTTTGGGGCACATGTGAAGAACATGCAAGATTGTTGCATAGGTACACACATGGCAATGTGATTTGCTGCAACATGATTTTTATATTTTAGTAGAGACGGGGTTTCGACATGTTGCCCAGGCTGATTTTGAACTCCTGACCTCAGGTGATCTGCCTACCTTAGCCTCCCAAAGTGCTGGTATTACAGTTGTGAGCAACTGTGCCCCACCAATTTTTTTTCTTTTTTTTAATTTCTTTTTTTTTTTTGAGATGGAGTTTCACTCTTGTTACCCAGGCTGGAGTGCAATGGCGCGATCTCGGCTCACCGCAACCTCCGCCTCCTGGGTTCAGGCAATTCTGCCTCAGCCTCCTGAGTAGCTAGGATTACAGGCATGCGCCACCATGCCCAGCTAACGTTTTGTATTTTTAGTAGAGACGGGGTTTCACCATGTTGACCAGGATGGTCTTGATCTCTTGACCTTGTGATCCACCCGCCTCGGCCTCCCAAAGTGCTGGGATTACAGGCGTGAGCAACTGCGCCTGGCCATTTTTTTTTTTTTTTTGAAACAGAATCTCCCTGTGTTACTCAGGCTGGAGTACAGTGGCACCATCATGGTTCACTGTAACCTCAACCTCCTGGGCTCAAGTGGTCCTCCCACCTCAGCCTCGAAGTCGCTAGGACTATAGGTGTGTACCACAATGCCTGGCTTACTTTTAAAAATACACTTTTGGGCCAGGCATGGTGGCTCAAGGCTGTAATCCTAGCACTTTGGGAGGCTGAGGCGGGCAGATCACTTGAGCCTTGGCCAACATGGTGAAACCCCATCTGTACTAAAAATACAAAAATTAGCTGCGTGGGGTGGCACAGGCCTGTAATCTCAGCTATTCAGGTGGCTGAGGCACAAGAATCCCTTTGTCCTGAAAAGTGGTGTTTGCGCCACTGCACTCCAGCCTGGGAAACAGAAAATACACACGTATACGTATACATATACCTATATGTATGTGTATTTGTTCTGTTTTTTTGAGAGAGGGTCTCGCTCTTTTGCCCAGGCTGGTCTCAAAGTCCTGGGCTCAATTGAAGTGATCCTCACACCTTGGCCTCACAATGCAACTGGAATCACAGGCTTGGGCCACTGTGCATGGCCAGTTGTTTTTATCTTGTAATAAAAAAGAGGGGCCTCCCTGTAGCTGTGCTGTGGAGAATGGATCCTAGGGGGACAAGGATAGAAATGGGAACCAGGGCGGAGGCTGAAATGGACAGAGGGAATGGTAGAGGGGCAGGAGTGCCCCAGGCTGCAGGCCCCAAGATATTTGGAGGCTGTGGGGGTCTGGGAAGGCACACCTCCGAGGAATCTGAGAGAGGCATCCCCTTTCTTATCCTGTGACCCTGCAGGCCCAGCACAGCCCGTGTCTGGCGGGCCCCCACTGTCCCGAGGCTCCGTGCCTGTGCTCCGAGCCTTCGGGGTCACTGACGAGGGGGTCTCCGTCTGCTGCCACATCCATGGCTTCGCCCCCTACTTCTATACCCCAGCACCCCCTGGTGAGTGGCCCCCACCCAGCCCCGTCCCGGGCCCCCAGAGCCCCCGGAGCCCCCTGTACCTCTGACCACCCCTCCCACTCCAGGTTTCGGGCCCGAGCACCTGGGCGAGCTGCAGCGGGAGCTGAACTTGGCCATCAGCCGGGACAATCGCGGCGGAAAGGAGCTGACTGGGCCGGCTGTGCTGGCCGTGGAGCTGTGCTCCCGAGAGAGTGAGTGCTCCCCAGGGATCAGCAGGTGAGGGTTCCCTGGGGAGGCTGCCGGCCGATCCCAGCCTCTTCCGTCTGCAGGCATGTTTGGGTACCACGGGCACGGGCCCTCCCTATTTCTGCGCATCACCCTGGCGCTGCCACGCCTCGTGGCCCCAGCCCGCCGTCTCCTGGAACAGGGCATCCGTGTGGCAGGCCTGGGCACCCCCAGCTTCGCGCCCTATGAGGCCAACGTCGACTTTGAGATCCGGTATGGCCTCTGCCTCACTTCTCCAGCCTCTGTCCCGACCCTTGGGCAGCCCCTGTCCACTGACCTCCAGTCCCCTCCAGGTTCATGGTGGACACGGACATCGTTGGCTGCAACTGGCTGGAGCTCCCTGCCGGGAAATACGCCCTGAGGCTGAAGGAGAAGGTACAGGGCTGTCCAGGGCAAGGCGGGGCAAGGCAGGGTGGGGAGCTGGTACCCTGCTGCCACCGCTGACCCACTCATGCCCACAGGCTACACAGTGCCAGCTGGAGGCGGACGTGCTGTGGTCCAATGTGGTCAGTCACCCACCTGAAGGGCCATGGCAGCGCATTGCGCCCCTGCGCGTGCTCAGCTTCGACATCGAGTGTGCCGGTCGCAAAGGTCTGTCTCTGGACCCAGGCTCCTGCTCACCTCCTTGATGTGCCAGGTGGTGGTGGGGGATGGGCAGGCAAGTGCCCAGGTCCTGGGGGCAGGACCACCCCAGCCTGTGTGGCGGGATGGGGTGGGGAGGGGTGGAGATGGCCTGGAGGTGAGGGCCGAGCTGGAGCCAGGGTGGGTTACTCAGGGCGGGCCAGCAGGCAGGTAGGTGGTGGGGACAGCCCTGGGGAGATAGGAGGTGCAGCCTCCCTGCTGTGTTGGGAGGGAGGGGCAGGAGTCAGGTCCAGGCATCCCCCTTCTCCCCTCCCTCACAGGCATCTTCCCTGAGCCCGAGCGGGACCCCGTGATCCAGATCTGCTCACTGGGCCTGCGCTGGGGGGAGCAGGAGCCCTTCCTGCGCCTGGCGCTCACCCTGCGGCCCTGCGCCCCCATCCTGGGTGCCAAGGTGCAGAGCTACGAGAAGGAGGAGGACCTACTGCAGGTGGCTCTCGCTCCGCGCCCCACACCACTTCCCGGGGACCCCGCCAGCCTCCATGTCCTGAGCCATCTCGGGCCAGCCTCTGGTGCTGCGATGCCCGTATCCGTGGGTCTGGGCACCCCTGTGCTCTGAGGCTTGAGCATTCCCACGCTGGGTTCTGCAGGATTTTCAGGGGTGGCTGGGCTTCCAGAACATTCTGGAAGTAGGGAAGTCTGAGGCAGGGCGACCACCAGGGTGACCCAGTGTGCTCCCATCCCCAGGCCTGGTCCACCTTCATCCGCATCATGGACCCTGACGTCATCACCGGCTACAACATACAGAACTTCGACCTTCCGTACCTCATCTCTCGGGCCCAGACCCTCAAGGTGAGGGCTGGGCAGGGGGGGGCTTCTCTCCGACGCTCCGGGCCTGGCCTCCGGGCCCTGGGCCTCCTTCCCATGGCTTGGTGCACCTTGCTCTGTGTGCCTCAGCCCGTTGCCTGGGCCTGGCCCTGCCCTGTTCCAAGTCCGAAAAGTTACTGTGGCTTTTGTCAGAGGCAAGGAGGGCGTTAGAGTGGAATAAGAGAAGGCCGCGTATTCAGAGGTCAGGCTGAAGCTTGCAGGGGTTCAGCAAGCCACTGAAGCAGCCACTGAATCCAGGCCTTGCTTTGGGTTAGATCCGAGTAAGGAAAAGAGTAATCATGAAGTAGGAGAGGGGAGTGTGATGATGGACGGGGCAAATTCCAGATGCTTGTTGAGTCCGGGTGTGTGTAAAGGTGGATTCCTCTCCCCGGGTTGCTGTATCAAAGAGCCACAGACCAGGTGTCTGAAAACAGCGGGTCATTGTCTCACCGAACCGAAGGCTGGAGAGTCCACGACCAGGGCGTCAGCCGGGCCACTGCGTTCGGGGCTGTGAGGGAGGATGTTCCTGGCCGGCCTTTCTCCTGGGCTTGCAGACGGCTGTCTTCCCCGCGTGCCTGTTCACGCTGTCTGCCCTCTGTGTATGTCTGTTTCCAGATGTCTTCCTTTTTGAGACGGAGTCTCGCTGTGCTGCCCAGGCTGGAGTGCAGTGGAGCGATCTCAGCTCACTGCAACCTCCACCTTCTGGGTTCAAGCAATTCTCCTGCTTCAGCCTCCCGAGTAGCTGGGATTACAGGCATGCACCACCACACCCAGCTAATTTTGTTTTTTTAGTAGAGACAGGGTTTCTCCATGTTGGTCATGCTGGTCTTGAACTCCTGACCTCAGGTGATCCGCCCACCTTGGCCTCCCAAAGTGCTCGGATTACAGGTGTGAGACACTGTGCCTAGCTTTTTTTTTTTTTTTTTTAAGTAGAGCAAGGTTTTACCATGTTGGCCAGGCTGGTCTCGAACTCCTGACCTCAGGCAATCTGCCCGCCTCAGCCTCCCAAAGCGCTGGGATTACAGGCATGAGCCACTGTGCCCAGCGCAGATGTCCCCTTTGTATAGGGACACCGTCATGGGATGAGGGCCCACCCCAGTGACCCCATCATCACTTGATCTCCTGCAAAGACGTATTTCCAAATGAGGTCACATTCTGAGGTGCTGGGGGTTAGGACTTGGGCATCTTTTGGGAGAACACGGTTCAGCCCTTAACGGGATATATTGCTTTATTTTCCTGCTTTTCTGTCTGGCCAGCTTGGTAATGGAAAACCAAAACAGGCCGGGCATGGTGGTTCGTGCCTGTAATCCCAGCACTTTGGGAGGACGAAGCGTGAGGGTTGATTGAATTCAGGAGTTTAAGACCAGCCAGGGCAACATAGCAAGACTCTGTCTCTATTACACAGAAAAAAAGAAAAAAATCCATTCTGAAAAAACAGAGCAAACTCTTAGGACTCCCAGTGGCTCCAGCTGTCCACTCCACAGTGTGGCGCTGATGCCCGGGCCACTGCGCTCCTCCCCTTCCCTGGGCACCCCTCACCCTCTGCCCTGGGTCCACCCCAGGCTTCTCCTGCTTCAGTCTCCCACAGGCTGGGCCCCAGCACCCTGCAAGGTCCCCTCCACCCAGGCGCTCTCCAGCGTCTTCTGCTCCCCCGTCTCAACCCAGCTCCATGCTGCCGCCTGCTCACAGCGTCCCCAAATCTGTTCCTCACCTAGGTGCAGCCCACAGCCACTGGGCTCCGTCCTTGGTCCCCAGTCCATCAGGACCCCGACTCTCCCTGTCCCAGCCCCGGCTGCAGCTTCATCCTCCCTCCGGACTCCTTCCCCGGCCTCCCGCTCCCCACACCCAGCCCTGCCTGTCTTTTTGCCCCCAGGGTTGCTCTCGGCCCCCCAGGGTTGCTATAGGGATGTCGTGGTCGATGTGGATCTCTGTTCCTCTGGCTGATGTGACACTGGGGACTCCCAGCCTGCCGCACACCCTGCCTCTCCCCGCCAGGTACAAACATTCCCTTTCCTGGGCCGTGTGGCCGGCCTTCGCTCCAACATCCGGGACTCATCGTTCCAGTCCAAGCAGACGGGCCGGCGGGACACCAAGGTGGTCAGCATGGTGGGCCGCGTGCAGATGGACATGCTGCAGGTACAGCTGGGCCGGGCGGGGGCCGGGGGTTGTCCCCGTCCTCGGGAGGCCACTGCCCAGGCCTGGAGCCAGCTGACCCGCCCGCGCACCCAGGTGCTGCTTCGTGAGTACAAGCTCCGCTCTTACACACTCAACGCCGTGAGCTTCCACTTCCTGGGCGAGCAGAAGGAGGACGTGCAGCACAGCATCATCACCGACCTGCAGGTGCCCGACCTCTGACCGCCACCTCTTCCCTGGCCTCGCACTGTGGCTGCATACCCCCACCTCTGACCTCACGCTGGACTCCCCGCCCCCCCGACCCTACCTCCATCTCCACCCAGACCCTGATGGCTTGGAAGCCGCCCCTGCCCGCCTCCCCTCCCAGGCCCTCCCCAGGCCACCTCGCCCTGTTCCCACTTCCTCCTGCTGCTCTGCCTCGCACCCTTAGCCCCCGGGCCCTGACCCCATCTGTGCCCATCCCCAGAATGGGAATGACCAGACCCGACGCCGCCTGGCCGTGTATTGCCTGAAGGACGCCTACCTGCCGCTGCGGCTGCTGGAGCGGCTCATGGTGCTGGTGAACGCCGTGGAGATGGCTCGGGTCACTGGCGTGCCCCTCAGCTACCTGCTCAGCCGTGGCCAGCAGGTCAAGGTCGTGTCCCAGCTGTTGCGGCAGGTCAGTGGCTGAGACCTGTCCTCACCACTCCCCAGCAAGGGGCGCCACCGGGCATGTCTCTGGCCCCCTCCAGGCGATGGCGTCCCGGATGCACCTTTTCTCCCCGCTCCCAGTCCTCACGGCCCCACCTGTACCCACTGCATTTTCCACCTTCTCCCTTCCCAGGCCAAGCAGGAGGGGCTGCTGATGCCCGTGGTGAGGTCGGAGGGTGGCGAGGACTACACGGGAGCCACTGTCATCGAGCCCCTCAAAGGGTGAGGCCCAGGCTGAGTGCAGTTTGTTACTGTGATCTCTGGGAGGCCAAGGCAGGGAGGATCTCTCGAGCTCAGGAGTTCCAGACCAGACAGGGCAACATAGCGAGACCCCTGCTCTACAAAAAGTTTTTTTTTTTGAGACGGAGTTTCGCTCTTGTTACCCAGGCTGCAGTGCAATGGCACGATCTCGGCTCACCGCAACCTCTGCCTCCTGGGTTCAGGCAATTCTCCTGCCTCAGCCTCCTGAGTAGCTGGGATTACAGGCACGTGCCACCACGCCCAGCTAGTTTTTTGTATTTTTAGTAGAGACGGGGTTTCACCATATTGACCAGGATGGTCTTGATCTCTCGACCTCGTGATCCACCCGCCTCAGCCTCCCAAAGTGCTGGGATTACAGGCTTGAGCCACCGCGCCCGGCTTACAAAAAGTTTTTTAAAATTAGCCAGGCGTGGTAGTGCACACCTATAATCCCAGTGACTCAGGAGGCTGAGGTGGGAAGATGACCTGAGCCCGGGAGGTGGAGGCTGCAGTGAGCAGTGATTGCACCACTGCACTCCAGCCTGGGTGACAGGGCAAGACCCTGGCTCTAAAATACTTTAATAGGCTGGGCACAGTGGCTAACGCCTGTAATCCCAGCAATTTGGGAGGCCAAGGGGTACAGATCACGAGGTCCGGAGATCGAGAGCATCCTGGTTAACATGGTGAAACCTGTCTCTACTAAAAATACAGAAAATTAGCCAGGCGTGGTGGCGCGTGCCTGTAGTCATCCCAGCTACTTGGGAGCCTGAGGCAGGAGATCGCTCAAACCAGAGAGGCAGAGGTTGCAGTGAGCTGAGATCACGCTGCCGCACTCCAGCCTGGGCGACAGAGCGAGACTCCATCTCAAAATAAAATCATTGATGATTTTGTTTTTTGAGGCAGGGTCTTCCTCTGTCACCCAGGGGGGAGCGCCGTGCTGTGATCTTGGCTTCCTCCATCTCCCAGGCTCAAGCCATCCTCCTGCCTCGGCCCCTGACTAGCTGAGACCACAGGCGTGCACCACCACACCTGGCTAATTTTTAAAAATTTTTTGTAGAGACAGTGTTTCACCATGTTGCCCAGGCTGGTCTGGAACTCCTCCTGCCTCAGCCTCCCAAAGTGCTGGGATTACAGGCGTGAGCACTGCTCCCAGCCAATAAATGACTTCTTTTTTAAGGGTGGGGCCACAAGGCAGGGCAGGGGGCGGCATGGGAACTCCTAGTCCTGACTCCCCACCACGGCGGCTCCCCTCCCAGGTACTACGACGTCCCCATCGCCACCCTGGACTTCTCCTCACTGTACCCGTCCATCATGATGGCCCACAACCTGTGCTACACCACGCTCCTGCGGCCCGGGGCTGCCCAGAAGCTGGGGTACGGTGTCCAGTTCAGCAAGCGTCCCCCGAAGCCATTGGGGCCCTCCCTTGGGGTGCTCGGTCTGGTGGGGGGAGACAGGCACAGGGCCAGGACCGCAGGTCAGAGGTGGAGCTGCCGGCAGTCACCCTGCCATCTTCCACTCTAGCCTGAAGGAGGATCAGTTCATCAAGACGCCCACGGGGGACGAGTTTGTGAAGACCTCGGTGCGGAAGGGGTTGCTGCCTCAGATCTTGGAGAACCTGCTCAGTGCCCGGAAGAGGTGAGGCCTTGAGATCCCCTGCTCAGAACTCAGACTCGCTGGGGTCTCTGTTCAATCCCTGTCCCTCACTGGCTACCTGGCCACACTGCCGGAAGCTGTGTGTGAAATAACACCAGGCGCCCCCTCCTGGCAGCTTCCCTTCACCCCCTTGACCAGAAGCCTCTGTGCAGTGCACAGCACGCCCAACTGTACATCGCACCCACTTCCAGAAAGGACCCCTGACTGGTGCCCGGGGTGCTGTCTGATTGTGCTTTATCTGTGTTCCCTCACAGGGCCAAGGCCGAGCTGGCCAGGGAGACAGACCCCCTGCGGCGCCAGGTCCTGGATGGGCGGCAGCTGGCGCTGAAGGTGAGCGCCAACTCTGTATATGGCTTCACTGGCGCCCAGGTGGGCAAGTTGCCGTGCCTGGAGATCTCACAGGTAAGCACTCAGGCCTCTGGCAGGTAATTGGGGGCAGGTGGGCCCCCTGTGTAGGAGACCGGGGCTCCATGTTGGGGACTTGTATCCAGAGGACTGGGTGCCCCGACTCGCTGGCCTTCAAGAGAGAGGATACCACCGTGGCTTGAGCGACTGGTCCATTCATTCAGTCAGCAAACGCCTGCTGAGCATGAACTGTGGTCAGGGCTCACTCTGTGCCCTGGGGGTACAGAGTAGGGCAAAGGGATGAGAGTTCCTGTCCCCGTTCGGCTCACAGCTCAGTGGGAACACTCACAGGTCCGTGGTAAACGCGTGGGACACACGTGGCACTAGGAGCTCTGCAGACAGATAAAGCAGGAGGTGCGGACTGTCGGGGAGTGGGAGGGCTGGGCGGGACCCACCACCCTCAGCAGGCGATGCTCACTCACATAGGTTGCAGGCCATGGGGCGGGAAGCCGCTCGCCGTCCTCACAGCAGCATCCTAGCCTGCTTACTCCTGGCAGCTCTGCTGCTTGGGCGGAAAAACAGACTCTGAAACCACAGAGGGCCTGAGTTTCCCAGATTTTGCCAGGCTAGGGTGAGTGCCCCAGCTCCTGGCCCATGAGGGCCTCGGAAGGGTCTTCCTGTACAGCCTTCTCCCCTGGGACTTGGGTCTTGGCCCATTCCAGGCCAGTAGTTGTGCCCCTCTGCTTGGTTATCTCTAGCCACGGGGAGCTCCCTCCCCGTCTGGGCACTGTGCCAGTTTTCACAGGGGCTCTGGGCAGAAGCTGGATGAATTCCCAAGGGGTGGGGCCTGTGCACACACACACACCCACTCAAACTTCTGGTGCCCCAAAGCCCACTCAGGTTCAGTGATTCACTAGAAGTACTCAGAGAGCTCGGAAAAGCTGGTTCTCATGGTTCTGATTCAATACAGCAAAAGGACACATTAAACTCAGCAAAGGAAATGGTTCACAGGGCACGGTCTGGGAGGGACCAGGCGTGTCTTCCAGGTGTCCTCTCCCAGTGGAGTTACCAGGATGGCCCTCCTTTCTCCCGGTGTTGATACGTGGCTGCACGTGCAGCATTGCCAGCCAGAGGTTCTCACCCGTGCTCTGGGGTCCAGGGTTTTATCTGGGTGTCAGTCCTGTAGGCACGAAGCACCCTGTGCCTGGCCTTAGTGTCTCCATCCCCAGGCCCCTCAGTGACCCCTAGAGGTCACACTGATACTGCATGGCCCAGGGCCCCGCCGTAAATCATAAACCGCCTGGTGTGGTTCAAAGTCTCAGGTACACGGACACATTTATTTATTTATTTATTTATTTTTTGAGACAGGGTCTCACTCTGTCTCCCAGACTGGAGTGCAGTGGCACAATCCTGGCTCACTGCCGCCTCAACGTCCCAGACTCAAGTGAGCTTCCCACCTTAGCCTCCCCAGTAGCTGGGACCGCAGGCACGTGCCACCTGTTTTTGCCGTTTTTTTGTAGAGATGGGGTCTCACCATGCTGCCCAGGCTGGAACAGAGACACTGTTATCAGGCGGGATATTCTAGGGACTTAGCGGGCCTTCCAGGGGCCAGGCAAGGGCCAGACCTTTCTTTGCAACAAAGTGAGTCACTGGATGCATGCCCTTAACTCCCCTCTGCAGGCACCGGCTGCCTCCCCAGCCTCCTTGGTGGAAAGGGGCGGCTGCGTGGACATGAGACCCCAGCCCCAAAGCAGAGGCCAAGCCAAGAGAGCACCATGTGGCCCTCACCTGGGGCCGCCTCTCACCGACCCTGTACCTCTGTCTTTTCTCTCTCAGCTGCTCCTCTCTGTCATTCTGTCTCTTGACCTCTTTCCTTATTTCTGTCTCTCAAGCTTATGGAGCAAGGGGTGGAATAATAAAGTGTATTGAACCAGGCGCACACCTGTGATCACAGAGTGTAAACACTCTGTGATACTGAGGAGCGAGGATCACCTGAGGCAGGGGTTCGAGACCAGCCTGGGCAGCACAGTGAAACCCTGTCTACAAAAAATACAGCCAAGCTAGCTAGGCATGGTGGCGGCTCATGCCTGTAGTCGCAGCTGCTCAGAAGGCTGAGACAGGAAGATCGCTTGAACCCAACAGATTGAGTTACAGTGAGCTGTGATGGCATCACTGCACTATTCTGGGTGACAGAGTTGAGACCCTGTCTCTCTTAGTTTTTGTTTGTTGTTTTGAGACAAGGTCTCGCTCTGTTGCCCAGACCTGGCGTGCAGTGGTGCGATATTGGTTCACTGCAACTTCTGCCTCCCACGTTCAAACAATTCTCCTGCCTCAGCCTCCCGAGTAGCTGGGGCTACAGGTGTGTACCACCACGCCCAGCTATTTTTGTATTTTTAGTAGAGATGGGTTTTCACCATGTTGGCCATGATGGTCTCAATCTCTTGACCTCGTGATCCGCCTTCCTCAGCCTCCCAAAGTGCTGGGATTATAGGCGTAAACCATCACACCTGGTCTGTTTTGAGATGGGAGTCTCACCCTGTCACCCAGGCTGGAGTGCAGTGGCGTAATCTCTGCTCACTGCAACCTCTACCTCCTGGGTTCAAGTGATTCTCCTGCCTCAGCCTCCTGAATAGCTGGATTACAGACGCCCGCCACCACGCCTGGCTAATTTTTGTATTTTTAGTAGAGATCAGCGTTTTACCGTGTTGGTCAGATTGGTCTTGAACTCCTAACCTCAGGTGATCCATCCACCTCAAGTGCTGGGATTACAGGTGTGAGTCATAGCGCCTGGCTTCCTGTCTCTTAAAAAAAAAAGACACATATCTCTGTGTGTGCGTGTGTGTGTGTGTGTGTGTGTGTGTGTATATATATATTGAATTATGTCTGGAAAAGATTAGAAAGGAAATAAAAAGTAACACAGAACAGGTGGAACAAATAAAAGTCAGACAGTAAAGTGGTAGACATAAGCCAAACTATATCAGTGATAACAGTAAATATAAATGGACCAAATAGTTACACAGATTTCCTGATTAGATCAGGAAACAAACAGAAACAGAAGAGTCACACCCATCTCTCTCCAATGTCCCCACCCCCAGCCTCAGGTTTTTGTGGGGGTTTTTTTTGTATTTTTGGTAGAGATGGAGTTTCACCATGTTGCCCAGGCTGGTCTTGAACTCCTAACTTCGAGTGATTGAGCCATCTTAGCCTCCGAAAGTGTTGGGAGTACAGGCATGAGCCACCGCGCCCAGCCAATTTTCTTTTCTTGAGAAGAAGTCTCGCTCTGTTGCCCAGGCTGGAGTGCAGTGATGCGATCTTGGCTCAGTGCAACCTCTGCCTCCTGGGTTCAAGCGATTTTTCTGCCTCAGCTTCCCAAGTAACAGGAATTACAGGCACACACCACCATGCCTGGCTAATTTTTGTATTTTTAGTAGAGATGAGGGTTCACCATGTTGGCCAGGCTGGTCTCCAACTCCTGACCTCAATTGATCTACCCACCTTGGCCTCCCAAAGTGCTGGTATTACAGGCATGAGCCACCATGCCTAGCCTCAGTTTTCTTAATTCTAAAATACAACAGTGGGTTTCTCAATGATTTTTTTTTTTTTTTTTTTTGAGACGGAGTTTCACTCTTATTACCCAGGCTGGAGTGCAATGGCGCGATCTCGGCTCACCGCAACCTCCGCCTCCTGGGTTCAGGCAATTCTCCTGCCTCAGCCTCCTGAGTAGCTGGGATTACAGGCACGTGCCACCATGCCCAGCTAATTTTTTGTATTTTTAGTAGAGACGGGGTTTCGCCATGTTGACCAGGATGGTCTCGATCTCTCGACCTCGTGATCCACCTGCCTCGGCCTCCCAAAGTGCTGGGATTACAAGCTTGAGCCACCGCGCCCGGCCTCAATGATTTTTTTTAGTCAGGGTGGTACCATGCCCTGCCCTGTGGGACATCTGTCAATGTGTAGGTAGGGCCAGTTCTGGTTGCACAGGGATGGCCGTGGCACTGCTGGCTTCCAGGGAGGGCCGGCTCTGTCAGTGGTCCTGTACCACAGAGACCTGCACAGAACATCACAGTGTCGGGGAAACACCGAGCCAGTGGCCTCTTCAGGTGCAGCCTTTCCAGCACACATTTGATGTATTCAATTCCTCCTGTGTGCCCAGCGCTCCCATCTGGGGAACCCATTTGTTTCCACTTGACCATTGAGGAACAGCCTTGTAGTCCCATTTTGCAGATTTGGCAACTGAGGCCCAGGAGGGGCAGAGTGGCTTGTGCATAAGCCCATGCCACTGGGCAATGGCAGAGGTGGGACCCGCCCCCCCCACCAGCACCACCCATTGCCCACATTCACAGCAGATGGCCCCCAGGGCTTCACTCGGCCTGATTCTCTCCCCGACAGAGCGTCACGGGGTTCGGACGCCAGATGATTGAGAAAACCAAGCAACTGGTAGAGTCCAAGTACACCGTGGAGAATGGCTACAGCACCAGCGCCAAGGTCGGGAGCTGCCTGCCGCTGCCCTGAGATGGGCCCAGGGCAGGTGGGGGGAGGAAGCAGGGCCGGGGCCCCATGTCCTGGTGCCTCCTGGTCACACCCTGCCTGCTCTCCTGTTGTGTCCTTGGGTTCCCATTAGCATTACCCACCTGCCGCTCCCCCCACCCACTGCAGAAGTTGACAGAATGGACCCTGCTTCTGACACACACACCACCTACCCCCAACCCCCACCCCCGCAGGTGGTGTATGGTGACACTGACTCCGTCATGTGCCGATTCGGCGTGTCCTCTGTGGCTGAGGCGATGGCCCTGGGGCGGGAGGCCGCAGACTGGGTGTCCGGTCACTTCCCGTCGCCCATCCGGCTGGAGTTTGAGAAGGTGTGTGGCTCCATCCGGGGCTCTCCATGTAGGGTGCCCTCATCCGGGGACTCGGGGCGTCCCATCATTCTTCCGGTGGCTTACGTGAGTAAGCCACAGTGTGTAGGTATTTTGCTGCCTAGATGCTCCTGACAGTAGGGCCTGGGTTTCCAAAGCCTCCATAGCCTTGGCCTTTGTTACACTGGGTGGCAGCTGTTCTTTGAAAACCCTGTCACAGTGTCCCTGCTTGTGAGGTTTCCTAGTACCTGTCAGATGTGGAGCTGCCCTCCGCACGGGAACCTGATGGGGCTGCATCTTGGATATGTGCACCAATGCCCAGGGCCCCAGCCCTCCGGATACGTACACCTGGTCCCAGGAAACCTTTCGCATGCTTTCTTTTCTTCTTTTTGAGAGGGAGTTGCGCTGTTGTTGCCCAGGCTGGAGTGCGATGGCGAGATCTCGGCTCACGGCAACCTCCACCTCCCAGGTTCAAGCGATTCTCCTGCCTCAGCCTCCCAAGCAGCTGGGATTACAGGCATGTGCCACCACGCCTGGCTGATTTTGTATTTTTAGTAGAGACGGGGTTTCTCCATGTTGGTCAGGCTGGTCTCAAACCCCTGACCTCAGGTGATCCACCTGCCTTGACCTCCCAAAGTGCTGGGATTACAGGTGTGAGCCACTGCACCTGGCCCATATTTTCTTTTGAAAAGACTGGGTCTCGCCCTGTCGTTGCCCAGGCTGGAGTGCAGTGGGGAGTTGACAGCTCACTGCAGCCTTAAACTCCTGGGCTCTGGGAATCCTCCTGCCTCGGCCTCCTGAGCCACCCTCCCAGTCCTCACACTGTACTTTTTCCCTGTGGTTTAAGAGAACTCTTGTGCCAGGCCTTGAACTTGGAGCCTGGAAGCCTGGGGAGGTCTCTGCCTCAGGGCTCACCCAGCCGTAGTCTCTCCTTTCCTGGGGATGCCTCGTCTCCCGAGTTGGGCTCTTATGTTTTAGAGACGATCTCTGGGTTTATCTGTCTCTGTTTCAGATTGGGGTCCCTGGTGTGGAGGGCCCCGGCATGCCAAGGGGCCTCAGGAGCCGCTTTCAGCCACACTCGGGGTCTCGGGGCCCATCCCACCAGGTTCAGGGCGTGGCTCCCGTGTCGTCCTCCTGCATCTGGAACCCTGTCTGCCTTCAGTTCTGGGGGAGTGCAGGGACTGGGGCTCAGCCTCCGCAGGCTCAGGGGTCTCAGCCACGGCTCCCCCCCAGGTCTACTTCCCGTACCTGCTCATCAGCAAGAAGCGCTACGCAGGCCTGCTCTTCTCCTCCCGGCCCGACGCCCACGACCGCATGGACTGCAAGGGCCTGGAGGCTGTGCGCAGGGACAACTGTCCCCTGGTGGCCAACCTGGTCACCGCCTCGCTCCGCCGGCTGCTCATCGACCGGTATGTTGGGCCTCCTCCCACAGACCCGGGGTTCCAGGCCCCAGCCCCTCCTCCCTCAGACCCAGAGGTCTGGATCCCCAGCACCTCCTCCCCCAGACCCAGGGGTCCAGCCCCCCCAGCCCCTCCTCCCTCAGACCCAGGGGTCCAGCCCCCCCAGCCCCTCCTCCCTCAGACCTAGGGGTCGAGACCCCCATCCCTCCTCCCTCAGACCTTGGGGTCCAGCCCCCCATGCCCCTCCTCCCTCAGACCCAGGGGTCCAGACCCCCACCCCTTCTCCCCTGGGAACACAGGTGTCAGACCCAGCTCTTACCCGGTGGTGAAGCAGTGGAAAGAGTCGCCTTGGGCAGCTGTGGGTTCAGGCCCTGCCTCTGCCACTCTGCAGCCTGTGGTAGGAAGGGCCCCTCCCTGCCCTGAGCCTCAGCCCTGAGAGCTCATCCTGGTCCCCAGCCATGAGGCGCCAGCCTGGTCCCCGGCGCCTTTTGGTGACACTGGCCTGTGCGGTCCGCTCTCCCACAGAGACCCCGAGGGCGCGGTGGCCCACGCGCAGGACGTCATCTCCGACCTGCTGTGCAACCGCATTGACATCTCCCAGCTGGTCATCACCAAGGAGCTGACCCGCGCGGCCTCCGACTACGCCGGCAAGCAGGCCCACGTGGAGCTGGCCGAGAGGTCCTGCCTCGGTGCGGGCGGCCGGCCAGAAATAGCCCCCTCCTTCCTGCCAGCTGGGCCCACCACTTCCTACGCCCCCACCCCCACCCCCACCACCCACCTGCCCTCACCCACCCGCCGCCTGTCTCCACGCAGGATGAGGAAGCGGGACCCCGGGAGTGCGCCCAGCCTGGGCGACCGCGTCCCCTACGTGATCATCAGTGCCGCCAAGGGCGTGGCCGCCTACATGAAGTCCGAGGTCAGGCCCACCTGGCTGCCTGCTCCCGCCCAGCCCCCTCACTCTCACTTCTGCTTTCCGAGATGGGCGGGCCTGCGGGAAGGGCGGGGCCTCCCCTGCCCTGTGGGGCCCTGAGAACCGCCCCCGGTGGCAGCCTGGGCGTGGCCTCGGCCCCCTCTGGAGGTCCCCCTCTGTTTTGACGCCTCCCTTGCTCCCCTATGGAAGGGGGTTCTCTTGGATTCATAATCCTCCCACTCTACCCCTACCCGCAGTGACCCACATCTTAGCCCATGACCTCTGACCTCCTAACCTCTTCCTCATCCTTGCTTCCCCTTATGAACTCTGACCCTTCTGTTGTGACCTGAGGGCCCCACAGACTGTGGCCCAGAGACTTCTCCTTCATGACCTCTGACCCCATCCCAGACCTAGGATCCCCCACGTCACAGCCCCTCCTCCCTCAGACCTGGGGGTCTGGGCCCCCAGACCCCTCCTCCCTTAGATGCGAGAGTCCAGACCCCGCGATCACCCCCAGGCCACCGTCCCCCGTGTCCGTCCCGGCACCCTTCCCTGGGTGGCCCGGGCGTGACTGCCGTGTGGCCACAGGACCCACTGTTTGTGCTGGAGCACAGCCTGCCCATCGACACGCAGTACTACCTGGAGCAGCAGCTGGCCAAGCCCCTCCTGCGCATCTTCGAGCCCATCCTGGGCGAGGGCCGCGCCGAGGCCGTGCTGCTGAGTACGGGGTCCCTGGGAGGGGGCGGGCTGGGGACACCCCGGGGGCAGGGGAGGGCACTAGCTCACCACCCGCCTCCTCTCCTGCCTCCTTCTTGCAGGAGGGGACCACACACGCTGCAAAACGGTGCTCACAGGCAAGGTGGGCGGCCTCCTGGCCTTCGCCAAACGCCGCAACTGCTGCATCGGCTGCCGCACCGTGCTCAGCCACCAGGGTGAGCGGCCAGACCACTGCCCCTCGGCCTGCCTGTGCCAGCACCCCCGCTCCTAGACACCCACCACACGGGCTGGCACTGCCACCCAGCAGGCCCCGGGCCCCTGGGCGGTGGCTCCTCCCTGCCCACCCCGCACGGAGGGTCCTCGGCCCCCACCCCGGGAGTTCCCCAGGGGAGTTTTTCCGGCACACTCGCTCCGTTGTTCTCCAGCCTCCGGGGAGTTTCAGAAGCTGGGATTGGCAGTGGGCAGGGAAGGGGCAGGGATGAGGTGGCCCAGGCCCTGGCTGGGCCCCAGCCCTCGGTGCTGACACGCCTCCCCCGCAGGAGCTGTGTGTGAGTTCTGCCAGCCCCGGGAGTCCGAGCTGTATCAGAAGGAGGTGAGAGGGCCGGGAGGTGAGGAGCGGGCAGGTGGGGCGACCGGGGCGCCCTGCTCAGCCGCTGCCGTCCTTCCCAGGTGTCCCATCTGAATGCCCTGGAGGAGCGCTTCTCACGTCTCTGGACACAGTGCCAGCGCTGCCAGGGCAGCCTGCACGAGGACGTCATCTGCACCAGGTGTGCGCCGAGGCCGACCCCCGCCTGCCCCGCCCTTCCCGCTCCCGGGCCTGTGGGTTATGGACCCGGCCTTCCACTCCAAGACCTCTCCCAAGCATTCTCCCTGCCCATCCGCTTCTAGCTGTGAGGTCTCCTGAGCCTCAGTGTCCTTGCCCACAAAATGGACCCATCCCAGCCCCCCAGAGGGGGTGGGTGCTCAGGGAGGCAGGGCCGGCACCCACCCAGTGTTGCCCGGGAAAAGGCTGTCCTCCTGACACACCCAGCCTTCCTGGCCCCCTCCCCAGGGCGGAGCCGGGCTTTCCCCAGGGAACGAGTAGGCGGGGTGGGTTCCCACGCCAGGTGACAGGTGATATACGGCCAGCCCTGGCCTGCACACGGCCGGGCACCCGCTGTTACCGCCTCCCCCATGCCCGCTGAACAAACAGCCTGCTGCAGGAAGGGGCAGGTGGGCTGGGCAGCAGGCAGGGGCCAAAGTCCTGGGAACAGCCCCCACCCCTCTCCCAGGCTGGGCACTGGGCCTTGGCCCTGACCCTGCCCCCACCCCGCCCGCAGCCGGGACTGCCCCATATTCTACATGCGCAAGAAGGTGCGGAAGGACCTGGAGGACCAGGAGCAGCTCCTGCGGCGTTTTGGGCCCCCCGGCCCCGAGGCCTGGTGACCTTGCAAGCATCCCACGGGGCGGGGCCGGGGCGGGGCCGGTGAGAATGAATAAAGTTCTGGGCTTTTGCTACATGGCACTTTGTGGTCTCTGAGGGCACAAGGTCTGGTTTCGTAAGCCCTGGGCCTGGCTGGGACCCTCCTGAGGCCCCCACTGCACCTCATCCTCAGGAGAAGCCCCCCCGGGTTCCTACCTGTGTTGCCTGGTTCATGTGGGCCAAGCCTGCCTCAGTTTCCTCTCTGACCCTGAATGAACACTGGCACCAGTGCTTCTCTGCCCTG
Organism: Saimiri boliviensis; assembly: GCF_048565385.1. Lineage (NCBI taxonomy): Eukaryota > Metazoa > Chordata > Mammalia > Primates > Cebidae > Saimiri > Saimiri boliviensis. Next base: position 7,718,789 of record NC_133462.1, on the reverse strand, counting down.
CTTAGGGCCCCAGGTGTCTGGCTCTGGCCCTGGCCCGGCCCTCCCTGGGGTTGACCCTGGGGACCCTGGTGGCTGCCCCACCTTCCAGGTGCTGACCTGTTTCCTCCAGGCCTTGGGGCAGCCCCAGGCCCCAAGGCTTCCATTCCCAAGTACGGCCAAGAGGACCCCCCCGCCAGGTCACACACCCACGATGTTTCCTTCCACATTGGGGTCCTGGCAATGGGCTTCGGGTCTGGGTTTCCCCCCAGCGACTCCCATCTCTATCCCCGCGGCCTGTGACTGCCCTCAGACACTGTCAGTCACCTCACCCATCCCCTGGGGGACAGTCTGCTTGCCCTCGGCCTCCAGCCTGCCCCTGCTGGAATTCAGCTTCTGGGTCCGGATCCTCCCCTTCCTGATTCCCCTCTTCAGCGAACCCCAGCCCTTGACTTTTTCAGGGTGGGGCCAAATCCAGCTTCTGTCCCATCTCTACCCGTCAAGGTCAGCCCCCCAACCCCAGCCCACGGGGATCCCCAAATCCAGACAGCCCCTGGCCTGCCCTCCTTGCCACGTGACAAAGGGGTTGTGCAATCCAGCCCCCTCCCCTGGCCCCCTCCCTGAGGGGATTTTTGAGGAGGGCCGAGCTTGTGGCCAGCGGGCACCCTCCTCCCCCTGGCAGGGGCTGGGCCAAGATATAAATAGGGGCGGCGGCTGCAGCGGGCTGCACACAGCCCGCCCGGCACCACCATGCTCGCCCTGGAGGCTGCACAGTAAGTGAGGGCCCCCAAACCTGCACTCGGGGTCCCCACCTGCACTGCCCCTCTGTGGGGCCTCACCCACCCCACGGGCAGCGGTCTCTCTGCTCCTCAGGGCAGGTGCGTGGGAGAGGAGGGGAGGGGTCTGCCCTTTCTCCTGCCCCTTCGGGTTCTGTTCCCTCTTCACTTCGGACTCTCCATCCCCCCAGTGCCTGTCTTTCCTGGTCCCCAAAGATCTCATGTCCTCAGGACACTTGCTAGCGTGCTCTCCTGCAGGCATCCTCCTGGGCTCACTCTGCTGTCTGCGACTCCTGTCTCCCCGGGTCTCCCCGGGTCTGCTCCCTCTGTATCTGGCATCTCCTGGCTCTCCGTGTTCTGCCTCTTGCTCTCTGTCTCTGCCTGTCTCTGTGTCTCTGTCTCCAGTTTTCTCTGCCTTTTCATTTCCTTCTGCCCCACCCTCACCGCCAGTGCGTCCCGTTGAGGCTCCAGGAATCCTCCCTGCCTCTGGGTGTGAATTTGCACACCTTTCTCCCCATCCAACCTCTCCTCACGCCTCCTCATCTGAGTCTCCTCCGGGTTTCCCCCTTTCCACCCAGACATCTCGGCATCCCTCACCTCTGGTCCAAGCTGGACCCATTTAACTGACTTGCCACCAAGGCCCCACTTGGCCCAGGCTCCCTCTCCATCTCACACCTCCGTTCCGGGGACTTTCTCTCCCTCGCTTTCCCTGCTTCTCCCCACCAGGATGTCTATGCAAATTCTGGGGAGGAGGGGGACATTTGCCTGCCCCCTACCCCCCCTACTTCCTGTCCCAGCAGTGGGTAGTGGGGGAGTCGGGTGAATGTGGTGGGGCTGGTCCCTCACACAGGGCTGCGGCGGTGACAGCTGCTGCCTCCTCCCCATCAGCCCCCAACCACTTTGAGGCTCAGGTGGCTGGAGGCAGCCTTGACATACTACTGTGTCTCCCCTCCTCCAGGCTTGACGGGCCACACTTCAGCTGTCTGGTGAGTCGGGGCCCCTGGGGGCCAGGAGGGGTGGCCCGCTGTGACCTCCCTCGGTGAAGTCTGTTGCTTCCTGCCTCAGTTTCCCCTCCCGCCTCTTCCTGCCACTTTGTTTCTGAACTCCCCCTTGGTATCTCCCACCACCCCCATCCATATCTCCCGTGTCTCTCTTCCCCTCTCAGGCTTGAACCCACTTCCTTGTGATTTCATGTCTCTCTCTGCCCATCTCACATTAAGCAAACGTGTTTATGTGTTCCTTTCCTTCTTTATTCTTCCGTGTTTTTAAATATTGTATCCCATAATAGTTCAGACACGGAATACTATACCCAACACCCTTGAACCCACAACGCAGTCTTGAGAAATCACATCTTACTGATGTGGTTGAAAGAAACCCTTGTTTATGCCCCTCTACATTTACACCCCATCCATGTTTGTTAAATTGAAGTGCAACTTACAAGTCAGTAATGTGACGAATCTTGTGGACACATCAGTGAGTTTTTGCAATATATATATATATATATATATATATATATATATATATATATACACACACCTTGTAGCCACATGGCAGATCAAGATACAGAATGTTTCCATCACTCTGGAACATTCCTTCCTGTCTCTTCTCAGTCAGTACCTTTCTCTGGTATTTCCACCACCAATTTGTAATTTGTTTTGCGGTTTTTTTTTTTTTTTTTTTTTTTTTTTTTTTGAGACAGAATCTCACTCTGTTGCCCAGGCTGGAGTGCAGTGGCATGATCTTGTCTCACTGCAACCTCTGTGTCCCGGGTTCAAGCAATTCTGCCTCAGCCTCCCAAGTAGCTAGGATTACAGGTGTGCAACACCACGCCCACAGAATTTTTGTATTGTTAGTAGAGACAGTGCTTCACCATGTCAGCCAGGCTGGTTTCAAACTCCTGACCTCAAGTGATCCACCCACCTCAGCCTCCCAAAGTGCAAAGATTGCAGGTGTAAGCCACTGTGTCCGGCTGCCTGCTTTTGAACTTCACATAAAGTGAGTCGTGCAGCATGTCCCTTTTGGGGCCTGGCTTCCCTCACTCCACATGAAGTGTGCGTCAGGTGTTTGTCCTTTTTCTTTGCTGTATAGTACTCCATGATTAGCCCCTACCATGGTTTGTGAGCTGTTTCCAGTTGGAGACTCGTAATAAAGGTGCTCAGATGATTCTGGAACAAGGCTATTTGATGCACATGCATTTTCAATTCTCTTGATTAAATGCTGAGGCGTGAGACTGCCAGGGCCTAGACATGATGTGGGTCTAGCTTTTCCTAGACACAAGTTCTTGAAGCAGCAACACATGATTCTTCGGGCAAATCAACATATGGAGGTTTGTTTATTTATTTGAGATGGAGTCTCGCTCTGTCACCCAAGCTGGAGTGCAGTGGCATGATCTCAGCTCACTACAACCTCCACCTCCCAGGTTCAGGTAATTCTCCCGCCTTGGTCTCCCAAGCAGCTGGGATTACAGGCACCTGCCACCAGACCCAGCTAATTTTTGTATTTTTAGTAGAGACGGGGGTTTCACCATGTTGAGCAGGCTGGCCTCGAACTCCTGACCTTGGGCGATCTGCTCACCTCAGCCTCCCAAAGTGTTGGGATGACAGGCGTGAGCCCCACGCGACTGGGCTGGAGGTTTACTTTAAAAGCATTGAAGCCCTGACTCTGTGAAGTGAAAAACTTCCATTTCCCCTTGTCCTTTGCCTCCGGAGACCACCAGGCAGACAAGGCTGGGAGAGTACTTCTGCCCCTTCTGCAGGCGCCCTGACGTGCAGACTGTGTGCCAGTGAGGGGCTGGGGTCTCTTGGTAGCCCACCGTCCTAGCAGGAGCTGGCTGCTGTACGCCCCTCTTGGGTTGTGTCTCTACTCTCTGTATTTCTGTCTCTTTGTCCCTGTCTTTGATGCCTGGTCTCTGTGTCTCTCTGTTGGTCTGTCTCTGATCACTCCAAGTTCCCCTCTTCTCTCCCCTGTCTGTGCTGGAGTCTCCCCAAGGGTCCAGGGTGGGGGTGGGGACTCCCCAAGGCCTGAGATGACCCCTCTTCCCACCCGCACCCTGTATTAGTACCCAGATGGCGTCTTCTATGACTTGGACAGCTGCAAGCATTCCAGCTATCCTGACTCAGAGGGGGCTCCCGGTGAGTGACCCCAGCCCAGGGCCCTTCCTGCCTTGAGGCCCATTTCACAGATAGGGGAGCGGAGGCCCAGGGGAGGTCATCGCCTAGCACAACAGGATAAAGGTGGCCCAGGCCTATAGCCCTCCTCCCCTTTCCTCTCCCACCCATCCGCTCCCTCATGCAAATCCTGGGGTCAAAGATTTGCACAGCCTACAATGGCCTCTCTGTGCTGGGGGCTTAGACTGGGAGGAGGCCTCTGTCAGACCTCCCAGCTCCTGACTCAGTGCCCTTCCCCCAGACTCCCTGTGGGACTGGACTGTGGCCCCACCTGTCCCAGCTGCCCCCTATGAAGCCTTCGACCCTGCAGCAGCTTCTTATAGCCACCCCCAGACTGCCCAGCTCTGCTATGGACCCTCCACCTACAGCCCTGCAGGGAACCTTGAACTGACCCCCAGCCTGGAGGCCCCAGGGCCTGGCCTCCACGCGTACCCCATGGAGGACTTCGCCAGCCAGGTGAGTGGTAAGGGGACAGTTAAAATCAAGCCCGAGCCAGGCATGGTGGTGCACGCCTGTGATTCCAGCTACTTGGGAGGCTGAGATGGGAGGAGGATTGCTTGAGTTCAGAAGGTTGAGGCTGTGCTGAGCTGGGATCACGCCGTTGCACTCCAGCCTGGGCAAACAGAGCAAAACCCTGTGTCAAAAATAAATAAATAAATAAAAGAAGGGCCAGGTGCGGTGGCTCATGCCTGTAATCCCAGCACTTTGGGAGGCCAAGGAGGGCAGATCACCTGACGCTGAGAGTTCGAGACCAGCTTCACCAACATGGAGAAACCCCATGTCTACTAAAAATACAAAATTAGCTGGGTCTGGTGGTGCATGCCTGCAATCCCAGCTACTTGGGACGCTGAGGCAAGAGAATTACTTGAACCCGGGGGGCGGACGGTGCAGTTAGCCGAGATCGCGCCATTGCACTCCAGACAGGGCAAAAAGAGCGAAACTCTGTCTCAAAAAAGAAAAAAAAGAAAACTCAAGCTTGGTCATTTGGTTGAGGTTTGCTGGGTGCCAGGCACTGTACTGAGACTGCACACAGTGACCCCTGCAGCCACCTCCCAGGTTCCGTGCCATTTCTGCCCCACTGAACGAGTGAGTCAAGAGAGGTAGTGACAGGAGGCCAGGGACAGGGCGGACTGGCTTTAGCAGTGTTGGGTCTGCTCTAAGGAGGAACCTCAGGTGCCCTCTGGCCACAGTGTGGTGATCCAAACAAAGGCCAAAGACCAGGCTATCAGCAAAGACGGAGACCAGAGCCAGGAGGGCCACCCCAGGGCCTGAGAGGAGGGAGTGGAGGGAGAGAAGGGGGCCTGGACGTGCAGGTGACCCTGACCTTCCGCAGACCCTGGGTCCCCCGGCATATGCCCCGTACCCCAGCCCCGTGCTGTCAGAGGAGGAAGACTTACCATTGGACAGCCCAGCCCTGGAGGTCTCGGACAGCGAGTCGGATGAGGCCCTCATGGCTGGCCCTGAGGGGAAGGGATCCGAGGCAGGTATGCGGGAGTGGCTGGGGTGGGGGAGATGCCAGCTGGAGGTGGGGGAGGGGGCTGAAAGCACCATGGTTTCCTGGGCTCCGATATGTACTCCATCGCTCAGAGCAGCTCCCAGATCCACACCACCTGCTGGCTGTGTGACTTTGGGTAAGTGCCTCTACCTCTCTGTGCCTAGGTTTCCTGCCTGTACGATAGGGATGGAGGTGATAGTGTCTACCCTCATGAGGTCGTTGGGAGGATTAAATGAGAAAATATGTGTAAATAGGACAGCAGTGCCAGGCACAGAGTGAGTTTTTCAATAAGTCAGCCCCTTCACCATCATTCCCAACACCACAGCAACAGAAATAATCGCGCTATCAGCCCCAATGGTTCAACCCTTGCCCTGCCCCAGTGCCCGACATCCTTTATGCTCAACCCCAGGGAAGCTGGGATCAGTCGTTACTTTCTGTATCTGGGCCTCAGTTTCTCATCTGTAAAATGAGTATCATTGTCATCATCCCTATCTCACGGGGTTATGAGGGAGATTAAGTGAGCTCATAATTGTAAAGTGCCTTGTGAAGCACCTGGCACTACCTGTTTTACAATGGACTGTAAAACTCAACACACAGGCTTGGCGCGGTGGCTCACACCTGTAATCACAGCACTTTGGGAGGCTGAGGCGGGCGGATCACCTGAGGTCAGGGGTTCGAGACCAGCCTGGCCAACATGGCAAAATCCGGTCTCTACTAAAAATACAAAAATCAGGCTGGGCATGGTGGCACACGCCTGTAATCCCAGCGCTTTGGGAGGCCAAGGCGGGTGGATCACAAGTTCAGGAGTTCAAGACCAGCCTGGCCAAGATGATGAAACTTCATCTCTACTAAAAATACAAAAAAAAATTAGCTGAGCATGGTGGCAGGCGCCTGTAATCCCAGCTACTTAGGAGGCTGAGGCAGAGAATTGCTTCAGCTCGAGAGGTGGAGGTTGCAGTGAGCCGAGATTGTGCCACTGCACTCCAGCCTAAAAAAAATTATTTTAATTTAAAAAAAAATTAAAAATCAGCTGGGCTTGGTGGTGCATGCCGATAGTCCCAGCTACGCAGGAGGCTGAGGCAGGAGAATCGATTGAACCTGGGAGGCAGAGGTTGCAGTGAGTCAAGATCATGCCATTGCACTCCAGCCTGGGCAACAAGATCAAAACTCTGTCTCAAAAAAAAAGAAAAAGTATTGGGGCATGGTGGTATATGCCTGTAATTCCAGATACTCAGGATGCTGAGGCGGGAGAATCACTTGAACCCGGAAGGCAAAGGTTGCAGTGAGCTGAGATCGAGTCACTGCACTCCAGCCTGGCAACAGAGCGAGACTTCGTCTCAAAAAAATAAATAAATTAAGTAAAAAATAAAATAGCAGGGTGTGGTGGTGCATGCCTGTAGTCCCAGCTACTTGGGAGGCTGAGTCAGGAGAATTGCCTGAACCCAGGAGGCAAAGGTTGCAGTGAGCCGAGATCGCACCCCTGCACTCCAGCCTGGGTGACAGAGCAAGACTTGTCTCAAAAAAAAAAAAAAAAAAATTCAGCCTCATTAAAAATTTTTTTTTTAGAAGTTGGCCATTTCTCCAGCTCCTGGTCTCCCAGCCTCTCAGCCCAAAGCAGGACAGGGTTCGGGAGAGCCAGGGCACCTGACTCCTGGGCTCCTTGGTTTCTTTTCTTTCTTTCTTTTTTTTTTTTTGAGCTGGAGTTTCGCTCTTGTTACCCAGGCTGGAGTGCAATGGCGCGAACTCGGCTCACCGCAACCTCCGCCTCCTAGGTTCAGGCAATTCTCCTGCCTCAGCCTCCTGAGTAGCTGGGATTACAGGCACGTGCCACCAAGCCCAGCTAATTTTTTGTATTTTTAGTAGAGACGGGGTTTCACCATGTTGACCAGGATGGTCTTGATCTCTGGACCTCGTGATCCACCCGCCTCGGCCTCCCAAAGTGCTGGGATTACAGGCTTGAGCCACCGCGCCCGGCCTCTTTTTTTTTTTTTTTTTTTTGAGACAGAGTCTTGCTCTGTTGCCCAGGCTAGAGTTCAGTGGTGCCATCTTGGCTCACTGCAACCTCCACCTTCCGGGTTCAAGCAATTCTCCTGCCTCAGCCTCCAAAGTAGCTGGGATCATAGGCACCCACACCATGCCCAGCTAATTTTTGTATTTTTTAGTAGAGATGGGGTTTTGCCATGTTGGCCAGGCTGGTCTCAAACTCCTGACCACAGGTGATCCACCAGTCCTGGGCTCACAAAATGCTGGGATTACAGACGTGAGCTACTGTGCCTGCCTAAACAGCTTCATTTGTGCCTAAGGAGGCTTTGGTTCAGAGAAGTTAAGTCAGCTGTTTTAACTTAGGATATTTAAGATGGAGAGGACCTCTCCCATGACCAGGAAACACACAAGATGGAAATAAATATTTTAAAAAATTTATTTGAGACAAGGTCTCCATCTGTCACCCAGACTGAAGTGCATGGCACAATCCCAGCTGACTACTGCTTTGAACTTCCGGGCTCAATCAATCCTCCTGCCTCAGCCTCCTGAGTAGGTGGGACCACAGGCGTGTACCACCACATCTGACTAATTTGTTAAATTTTTGTAGAGGTTAGGTCTCGACACATTGCCCAGGCTGATCTCCAACTCCTGAGGCTACGTGATCCTCCCACCTCAGCCTCCCAAATTGCTGAAGTTACAGTCATGAGCCACCTCACCCAGCCGGAAATAAATATTTTATTGCTTATAGGTCCTGGGCATACATGGCACGCCTGGAGGCTGCACACACACAGGGGTCAGGGAGTGCAGGCAGGGAGGGAGAAAGAGGGACCAGTGGACTGATGCCTTTATTGGTCCAAGGCAACAGGTTTCCTGTGGGTTTTTTTTTTTTTTTTTTTTCGAGATGGAGTTTCGCTCTTGTTACCAAGGCTGGAATGCAATGGCGTGATCTCAGCTCACCGCAACCTCTGCCTCCTGGGTCCAAGCAATTCTCCTGCCTCAGCCTCCTGAGTAGCTGGAACTACAGGTGCACACCACCATGCCCAGCTAATTTTTGTATTTTTAGTAGAGACGGGGTTTCACCATGTTGACCAGGTTGGTCTCGATCTCTTGGCCTCATGATCCACACACCTCAGCCTCCCAAAGTGCTGGGATTATAGGTGTGAGCCACCGCGCCCGGCCAGCGGGGTTTTAATTGGTGGTTCAGGCCAGGAACGGTGGCTCATCCCTATAATCCCAGCATTTGGGAGGCTGATGACCTAACATCAGGAGTTCAAGACCAGCCTGGTCAACATGGTGAAACCCCGTCTCTACTAAAAATATAAAAATTAGCCAGGCATGGTGGTGGTCACCTATAATCCCAGCTACTCAGGAGGCCTAGGCAGGAGAATCTCATGAATCCAGGAGGTAGAGGTTGCAGTGAGCCAAGATCATGCCACTGCACTCCAGGCTGGGCAATAGAGCAAGACTCCATCTCAAAACAAACACACAAACAAATAAATACCATAATTGGTGGGTTGAAAGCAAGCAGGATCAAGTTCCAGGAGGTCATGCTGTGCCTGAGAGGGGGTCACTGAGGCATCTGCCCAGTCCATGCATGGCCATCAAGTAGGCTGTCCGTGGCTGTCCCGCAGGGAGGCGGTCCCCAGGAGGCAGCTGCATAAAGGAGATGTCTGGGGCACCCACACTGAGGAACTGGGGACGTAGATCTGGACCTGGAAAGTGCCGAGGGGGACGGCCCCATTTCCAGCATGAGAAAGTCCAATTTTTGTTTTATTTTTTATTGTTTTGAGATGGAGTTTCACTCTTGGTGCCCAGGTTGGAGTGCCATGGCATGGTCTCAGCTCACAGCAAACTCTGCCTCCTGGGCTCAAGCAATTCTGCCTCAGCCTCCCAAGTAGCTGGGATTATAGTCATCAGCCACCATATTTAGCTAATTTTTGTATTTTTAGTAGAGACGGAGTTTCATCATGTTGGCCAGGCTGGTCTCGAACTCCTGACCTCAGGTGATCCGCCCACCTTGGCCTTCTAAAGTGCTGGCATTAGAGGCGTGAGCCACCGTGCCCAGCCTCCAACTTAATATTTTACATGAATGCTGAGGCAGCCTAAAATTATAAGAATTCAAGCCGGGTACAGTGGCTCACATCTGTAATCCCAGCATTTTGGGAGGCTGAGGTGGGAGGATTGCTTGAGCCCAAGAGTTCAAGACCAGCCTGAGCAACATAGCAAGACCCCATCTCTACAAAAAATAAAACAATTAGCCAGGCATGGTGGTGCGTAGCTGTAGTCCCAGCTATTGGGGAGGCTGGGGCAGGAGGATGAGGTTGCAGTGAACTGTGATTGCTCCACTGCATTCCATCCTGGGTGGCAGAACAAGACCCTGCCTTGAAAAAAAAAATTAAGATGTCACTATGTTACCACCCCAAGGTCACACTGCTGTGAAACAGCAGAGATGGGATTCTTGTAGCCAGTGCCCTGCTTTGAAAACTCCCAGTTATTGGCCGGGTGTGGTGGTGGCTCACGCCTGTAGTCCCAGCACTTTGGGAGGCCGAGGTGGGTGGATCACCTGAGGCCAGGAGTTTGAGACCAGCCTGGCCAACATGGAGAAATCCCGTCTCTACTAAAAATAAGCCGGGTGTGGTTGCGCATGTCTGTAGTCCCAACTACTGGGGAGGCTGAGGCAGGAGAATTGCTTGAAACCAGGAGGAGGCAGCTGTAATGAGCCAAGATCGCACACCACTGAACTCCAGCCTGGGCGACAGCAAGACTCTGTCTCAAAAAAAGAAAGAAAGAAAGAAAGAAACCTAGGAGCCCAGGAGTCAGGTGTCCTGGCCTCTCCGGGGACCCTGTTCCTCTTTGAGCTGAGAGGCTGGGAGACTAGAAGCTGGAGAGATGGCCAGGCCATTGCAAACTGCCTCCAGATCTGTTTGCTTCTCCCTTATAGGCCTTTGAGCAGCGCTGTCAACCCATTTCACAGATTCTTTCATCCACGGGCTCAACACATATGTAATATTACGTGCTGGCTGCAGGGCGGAAGGCAGGACAGATATAAATCCCGAAAATTAAAGCACAGAACATGGAGGGGGCCTGGGGCTGACAGCTTCGGGTGGGGGGGAGTGACTTGCCCCCCCCTCCCGTGGTGAGGGCCGCAGAGCCGGGTGTCTGTAACAGCCACCTCCCTCACCCCACTTCTCAGATCTAGGAGATGGAGTCTGGGTGGGAGTCGCGGAGGAGGCTGGGTGGGGAAAGCGGGGCCTTAGGGACCCCTCACCTAACGCGTGCCCCCGACCCCACCGCAGGCACCCGCAAGAAGCTGCGCCTGTACCAGTTCCTGCTGGGGCTGCTGACGCGCGGGGACATGCGTGAGTGTGTGTGGTGGGTGGAGCCGGGCGCCGGCGTCTTCCAGTTCTCCTCCAAGCACAAGGAGCTCCTGGCGCGCCGCTGGGGCCAGCAGAAGGGGAACCGCAAGCGCATGACCTACCAGAAGCTGGCGCGCGCCCTCCGCAACTACGCCAAGACCGGTGAGATCCGCAAGGTCAAGCGCAAGCTCACCTACCAGTTCGACAGCGCGCTGCTGCCCGCAGCCCGCCGGGCCTGAGCGCACCGAGGCTCCCACCTGCCGAGCCGCTGGGGTACCTCACATCCCAGCCAGGACCCCCTCGGAAGAAAAACGGCGCCCCCACAGCCTAGGCGATAGGACTTAACGCATCCGCACGTGTTGCGGTGGGGAGAGCGCTGCCCTGCCACAGCCCCCAAGCCCAGCCCGGGGCCGTCGGGGATTCCTCACTTGTGCCTGGGGTCCCTCTGGGATTTCTTTATCATGTACGGACTCCCCGGATCCTCATGTTTTGGGTGACAGGACCTATGGACCGCTATACTAGGCGAGGCGGGGTGGCAGTTCTTCCAGAATCCCAAGAGCTTCTCTGGGATTTTCTTGTGATATCTGATAACCCAGCGAGGAGACCTGGGACCTTTTTAAGATCCCTGTGTGTCTGTAAACCCTCAGTCTCATCTGGGCTGGGGGCCCTGCAGCAGCCCTGAGCCCTGTCCAGGGGTCCCTCTTGTCAGATATGAGATCTCCTAGTTATGTCTGGGGCCCTCTGAGAGCCATTATTGTCTCAGCCCTCTTCGCCCATCTATGGCTGTGTTGTCACATCTGTCTCCTCCTCTGTGAGATCCCCGAATTCTCTGGAACCATTCTGCTGTCCCTTTTTTATGTGTCTGGAGTTCCCCAATCACATCGAGGGCTCCTCCGAGGCCCTTTTGTCATGTCTGAAATCACTCTTGAGCCGGTCTGGGGTGGGGGATGGGGGAGTCAGTGAAACGTGTCTGGTCTGGGCCCTGTCAGGGACACCCTTGTGATATCTGGGATCCTCCAATCACATCTGAGACCTCCTAGGATCTCCATCTGATATGCCCTTGAGGGACCCCACCCTTCCTGGTGGCCCTCCCTGTGGCCATGCTGAGAACCACTCTGGCCATGAGATTGATTTCTGGGTGATCATGGCAGCCTCCCACCTATTAATTTCTTTTTCTTGCGCCGGGCGCGGTGGCTCAAGCCTGTAATCCCAGCACTTTGGGAGGCCGAGGCGGGTGGATCACGAGGTCGAGAGACCGAGACCATCCTGGTCAACATGGTGAAACCCCGTCTCTACTAAAAGTGCAAAAAATTAGCTGGGCGTGGTGGCACGTGCCTGTAATCCCAGCTACTCAGGAGGCTGAGGCAGGAGAATTGCCTGAGCCCAGGAGGCGGAGGTTGCGGTGAGCCGAGATCGCGCCATTGCACTCCAGCCTGGGTAACAAGAGCGAAACTCTGTCTCAAAAAAAAAAAAAAAAATTTCTTTTTCTTTTCTTTTCTTTCTTTCTTTCTTTTTTTTTTTTTTTTTGAGACGGATTCTCGGCTGAAGTGCAGTGACACAATCTAGGCTCACTGCAACCTCTGCCTCCTGGGTTCAAGCGATTCTCCCGCCTCAGCCTCCCAAGTAGCTGGGATTACAGGCGCATGCCACCATGCCTGGCTAATTTTTTTTGTATTTTTAGTAGAGATGGGGTTTCACCATGTTAGCCAGGATGGTCTCAATTTCCTGACCTCCTGATCTGCCTGCCTTGGCCTCCCAAAGTGCTGGGATTACAGGTGTGAGCCACTGCATCCGGCCCCACCCATGTTATTTCTAACCAGAGGTCTCAAGGTGGTCACCCCTTACCTGTCCCTGGTGGTGGTCTCTTTAGTTCACTGTAGCATGTGGCAGTGGAGGTATGAAGGATCCACATTCACAGTAGACCATCAGCTAGGCAGTGGCTCACACCTGTAATCCCAACGCTTTGGGAGGCCCAGGCAGGGGTCGCTTGAACACGGAGTTCAAGACCAGCCTGGGCAACATAATGAGACTTTATCTCTACAAAGCAAAAAAATTAGCTGGGCATGGTGGTGCACACCTGTGGTCTCAGCTGCTCAGGAGTCTGAGGTGGGAGGATCGCTTGAGCCCAGGAAGTTGAGGCTGTGGTGAGCTGTAATTGTGCCACTGAACTTGGCCTGAGTGACAGAGCCAGAGGCTGTCTTAAAAACAAAAAACAAACAGCAGACCATTCCAAATAGGGAGACTTTGCATAATGCAGATTTCTGCCTTCACTTAAAACTCTGGACGATCTGGAGAGAGTGGGATAGTTTTCGGTGAGGGGTGGGGTGCTGGAACAGGCCAGTAGCCTGTCTTAATGGAGTATTTGTTCTCCAAGCTACCCCAGTGGCTGCCATCCTGGCTGTCTTACCCCAGCAGCTTCTCAAGCCTGTTTGGTCAGCCAAGAGGCCATAGGTCCTTGAGCCCAGGGAGAGGGGAGTGGGGGGAGTGGGGTGGGGGTGGGCAGGTGTCTAGGGTGAATGACTCGCTCCGTCCCAACCTCAGTTTGTCCCTTCTGTGAAAAAGGGAGAGAAGGAGGAAGATCTCAAAAAGCCCTTGTGGCCCAGTGAAGTGGCTCATGCTTGTAATCCCAGCACTTTGGGAGGCCGGTGCAGGTGGATCACCTGAGGTCAGGAGTTCAAGACCACCCTGACCAACATGGTGAAACTCCTGTCTCTACCAAAAATACGAAATTAGCCAGGTGTGGTGGTGCATGCCTGTAGTCCCAGCTACTTGGGAGGCTGAGGCAGGAGAATCGCTTGAACCCGGGAGGTGGAGGTTGCAGTGAGCCGAGATCTCGCCCTATACTCTGGTTCTGAGCAACAAGAATGAAACTCCTTCTCAAAAAAAAAGCCTTTGCAGACCTGTTGAGCCTTTGACACATCACCTGAAATCCACCCCACTCCTGGGAGGAGGAGAAGGAGGACGATGACGAGGAGGAGGAGGGAATACTAGTGACCCAGAGACACCAGACTTCCATGTGGAGGCACACAGTGGCTGGTGGCAGAGCCAAGGCTGGGACCTGCCCTCAAGAGGAGTGGGGAGGCGGAGGGAGGAAGGGCGGGCAAAACGTCCTCCCCAGGGCCCCCTGCAACAAAGAAGGTACTTTTTATAAAAGCTATCATTGTCACCCTAAATGTAGAATAAAGTATGACAAATTGAGGTAGACAGACCTCCTGGGACCTTTTGTGAGGGACTGCAGTCGTGCCCTTCCACTGGGACCACAGGCTTTGTCAGAGCCGTCACGGGTGATGATGACAGGGGCGTTCAAAGAGACAATTACATGCTGGCGCGGTGGGTGGCTCTATAATCCCAATACTAATCCCAACACTTTGTGGGGGCCGAGGCAGGAGGATAGCTTGAGTCCAGGAGTTCGAAACCAGCCTGGGCAAGACAGTGCATGCCCCCCCCCCCCGCCGCCGCCGCCGCCCACCCGTCTACGAAAAATACAAAATTAGCCGGGTGTGGTGACGTATGCCTGCAGTTCCAGCTACTCTGAACTTCTGAGGTGGGAGGATCACTTGAGTACGGGAAGTCGAGCCTGCAGTGAGCGGTGATCCTGCCACTCCCCTCCAGCCTGGGCGACAGAGCGAGACCCTGTCTCAAAAACAAAAAACGCAAAGAGATCATACAGCAAAACCCGTCTGAAACTTGAATGCCGAGAAATAAGAGGCTTGACGTGCAGGCACAGAGTGTTCCGTTTGTTTTATGTCTTTCTCTCTTCCTGCCAATTGAATGTCTCCACCTCCTCCCGGCTTCCCCTTCCTTCTGGGTCTCCGTCCCCTGCCCTCGGAATTGAGCCCTCCGGCTGGCGGCGCGGGGCGGGGAAGAGGCTCCAGGTGGCCGCGCCACTGCAGGCCCGAGCCCCTCCCCAACTGCGCGGGGCTCTCCGGAGCGCCGTGGCAGTCTGCCTGGCAACCCGTGACGTCACACGGGGCTGACGTCGGATTGGCTGATGCTCCCTGGAGGCGCAGAACTTTCCGGCTCGTAGGGGGTTTTGGAAAAGGAGGGGTGGGAAGATGAGTAGGAAGAAAGAGAGAAGGGACTTGTTTTTCCTCACACCGGGTCCCTCGCGCCGCGTTACTAGCTAGGTGGTCCCCCACCTTAACCCTAAGTCCTCAGCACCCTTTCCCCCCTCCCCCCCCACAACACCTGGTGTCCCCCAGGCCCCGCCCTCCCCAGGCCCCGCCCCCTCGGCGCCCGCCGCGTCCAGCGCCTCCCCATTCAGAAAGTCGCGGGTCTCCCTGCCGGGAAGGGCGCCAACGTCCGGGCAGCCCTCCAGGGCCTTCCCAGCCTCTCGCCCGCCCCCGCCGGGGACGCCCGACCCCTACCCGCGTCCGGTGCCCGCTCCGGGAAGAGTCGCGGGGAGCGGTCCCAGGAGGGGCGGCGGCCAGTCCGCGTCCCAGGTGGCCCGAGCCCAGGCCTTCGGGTTTGCCTAGGCCGGGGCGCGAGACTCCGGAGTCCCAGAGCCCCGGCGCCCTTCCCGGAGGCACAGGGACTTCCTCCCCCCTCCGTCGTCCTGCCTACGCTGGGAAACCGGACCCTCCCTCCCGGCTCCGGTTTCCCGAAAACTCCTGACTTGCAGATGCTAAGAATGGCTTCCTAGACCCTGTTCCTCCCCGCCCTGCTTCATGCCAGAGCTCTGGCCCGCAGCCCTTGCCCCCTTGAGACTCTCAATCTCTTCCTCTTCTTCCTCCTGGGAGCCAGGCGTCCAGGCGCTCCTTTCTAGAAAACCCAAGAATCTGGGACCCCGGTTGCTTCTGCTCCCAGACTCAGGGGTCCAGGCACCCAGCCCCCTCCTCCCTGAGACCCTGGAAGTCCAAGCCCCAGCCTCCCTCCCCCGTCAGACCCAGGTGTCCGAGCCCCAGCCCTTCCTCCCTCGGGACCTGGCTCTCAGCCATCTCTCTTGGTCCAGCTGTTATTTCTCGCCCTTTAGAACATGCAGGCGGAATGTGGGGCGGCCCCAAGGTCTCATACCTCCTGGAGCCTTCTGGGAGTCTCAGGACTCCTTAAAAGGCTCCCCCTGGGGGCCCACCTGTCCTCCCTAGGGCTTAGCGAGAGGCAGCTGCGGTCAGAGGAGCGGGAGGAGGTGCTTCAACATGCCTGAGGCAAAACCAGGTGGCTCCGGGACCCCCTCCCTGTGTGGGGATGGATGGGGCTCTTCTTTTCTGAATGGGTATTGGGGATTTGTAAGGTTGGGAGGAGGAGGGGCCATCTCTGTGTGACGAGGAGGCTCTCTTTTTTGTGTGGAATGGGGGTTCCCCTGTGTGTAGGGTGAAGGTCTCGGCTCTGCATGGGGAAGAGGGTCCCCTTCCCTTTGTGACAGGATTTTCCTTCCTTGTATGAAATGGGGGTGGTCTCATATCTGTGTGGGATGAGGGATCCCCTTCACTCTGCAGGTAAGTGATTACTTGTGATTGGGGACACCCATCTCTCATGGAGATGGGGTTGTAAGTTGGATTCCTTTTGCTTGATGAGGATGGGGGTCCTATGTGTGTAGACTGGGGAGGTCTTTATTTATTTACTTTTTTATTTTTTTACATTTTTTGTATATGGAGTTTTGCTCTGTTGCCCAGGCTGGACTGCAGTGGTGCAATCTCGGCTCACTGCAACCTCCACCTCCCGGGTTCAAGCAGTTCTCCTGCCTCAGGTAGCTGGGATTACAGGTGTGCACCACTATGCCTGGCTAATTTTTATATTTTTATTAGAAACTGGGTTTCCCCATGTTGGCCAGGCTGGTCTCGAACTCCTGACCTCAGGTGATCCACACGCCTCGTCCTCCCAAAGTGCTGGGATGATAGATGTGAGCCCCTGGGTCTGCCCAGACTGGGGGGCCTTTTCACGTGATTGGGTCCACATTCAGGGATGGCATCCTCCCAGCAGGGTCTGGGCCACTTCTTGGAGCGAAGACTCAGAGGGGGCCACGTGCAGTGGCTCACACCTGTCATCCCAGCACTTTGGGAGGCCGAGGCAGGAGGATTGCGTGAGACTAGGAGTTCAAGACCAGCCTGGACCCCATGTAGAGACCTTGTCTCTGCAAACAGTTAAAAATTAACCAGGTGTAGTGGTGCATGCCTATAGTCCCAGTTACTTGGGAGGCTGAGACGGGAGGATCGTTTGAGCCTGGGCAGTCGAGACTGCAGTGAGCTGTGATCATACCACTGCACTCCAGCCTGGGTGACAGAGTGAGACCCTGTTTCAAAAGCAATAATAAAAATTTCCCGGTTCAGTGGCTCACATCTGTAGTCTCAGCACCTTGGGTGCCCAAGGTTTGTGGATCGCCTGAGCCCAGGAGTTTAAGCCCAGCCTGGCCAACATCGTGAAACCCTGTCTCTACAAAAAACACAAACCTAGCTGGGCTTGTGGGTGTGTGCCTGTAGTCCCAGCTATTCAGCAGTCTGAGGCAGGAGGATCACTTGAGCCTGGGAGGCAGAGATTGCAGTAAGCCTAGATCTTGCCACTGCACTCTACCCTAGGAGACAGAGCAAGATACTGCTTGGGGAAAACAAACAGACTCTTAGGCGCTTTCTTTGTAGGATATGGGGTGATTGTGGGCATAAAGATGAGTGGTTCTGGCTAGGCGCGGTGGCTCACATCTGTAATCTCAGCATTTGGGGAGGCCGAGGCGGATGATTCACAAGGTCAGGGGTTCGAGACCAGCCTAACCAACACAGTGAAACCCTGTCTGTAACTAAACATACAAAAATTAGCCAGCGTGCTGGTTCATGCCTGTAATCCCAGCTACTCAAGAGGCTGAGGCAGGAAAATTGCTTGAATCTGGGAGGCAGAGGTTACAGTGAGCTGAGATTGCATCACTGTGCTCCAGCCTGGGTGACAGAGCAAGACTCCATCTCAAAAAAAAAAGAAAAAAAAAAAAAGATTAGTGGTTCCCATCTGCATGGAGTCACAGGAGATGTCTCTGTATTAAGGGTTGGGGAGCTTCATTTTTATGGGCACTGAGGTTTCCCTGTGTAGGAATTAGGAGGCTTTCTTCATATCGGGAATGGGGTCTTTTCTGTGGGGTTTGGGGACCTTGTTTGATTGGGACTGGGGAACACTCTCTATGGAGATGAGGCTTTCTATGAGGAACTCACCGCAGGAGACACACACCGCTGGGCAGACCCCCTCCTGGGATGTGTGGTCCACTGGCATCAGGCCGAGCAGGCTGTGGGGTAGGTCCGGCCCCTGCTGTAGCTACAGACCCATCCAGCAAGGAACAGCAGGCAGGGCAGGGAAGGATGCTGGGGTCAGCACCAGGTGTCCAGTTTCCAGCCCGGAGGGAGAGCTAATTATACCCCTGGACCCAAAAGGTCAGGGCCTGGTGGCCTGGGCAGATGGGGCAGGGCCTGCTGGGGGTAAGGGAAACCCGATCCCGCAGATTCTCAGATAAATTTATACCTAGGGTGGGGGCCTGGACTCCTGGGTCTGAGGGAGGAGGGGCTGGGGGCCTGGACTCCTGGGTCTGAGGGAGGAGGGGCTGGGGGCCTGGACTTTTGGGTCAGAGGGAGGAGGGGCTGGGGGCCTGGACTCCTGGGTCTGAGGGAGAAGGAGCTGGGGGCCTGGACTTTTGGGTCAGAGGGAGGAGTGTTCTGACTGCATGCTCAACGGTGAATGTCCCCTACCTTACAGTGGCCAAAAAGGCCCCCAAAGGCAAAGAAGCCCCCAAGGAGGCTCCCCCTAAGGAGGCGCCTGCAGAGGCCCCCAAAGGTGAGGAGGTGTCCCCTGGGCTCAGCTGGCCTGGTTTCTCATCTCCATCCTCCCCGACGCACCGCACCCCGGCCTTCCCCCAGCCTCTGTCCTTGAATCTGTGCCCACATAGCCCCAGGGCTGACCTACGCCTCCCATGCTCCCAGGCTTCCTGGGGCTCCCTGGCACCCCCACGAAGAGCCCAGCACCTCGGCTGGCTTCAGCTCCTGTCAACTGGCTGATTGATCGCCAAGTTCTGCCCCAATCTCTAAACGTCTCCCACCCCAAAGGTCCATTGAGTGACCTTCAGATGAAGAAGTCGAGGCCCAAAGGGGTGGGGGAGTCTGGCCAAGGTCACACAGCCACAAGGTTGACCAGTGGCCTTTCCCAGGCCAGGAAAAGCCATTTCACCCGCATGATGTTTGGTTTCTGAGCAGAGGGTCCCTCTCTGTCTCTAAGTCCCTTCCCCAAAGCGGCCCACTGTCCCCTCCCCAGCCCATCTCAGACTTCCTCATCCTAATCCTGTCCCCTGAGCAGAAGCTCCACCTGAGGACCCGTCCCCAACTGCAGAGGAGCCTACTGGAATTTTCCTGAAGAAGCCAGACTCGGTCTCAGTGGAGAATGGTGAGGGGAACCCTGGGGAGAAGGGGCTGGAGGCCTGGACCCCTGAGTCTGAGGGAGGAGGGGCTGGGGCCTGGACCCCTGAGTCTGAGGGAGGAGGGGCTGGGGCCTGGACCCCTGGGTCTGAGGGAGGAGGGCCTGGGGCCTGGACCCCTGAGTCTGAGGGAGGAGGGGCTGGGGCCTGGACCCCTGAGTCTGAGGGAGGAGGGGCTGGGGCCTGGACCCCTGGGTCTGAGGGAGGAGGGCCTGGGGCCTGGACCCCTGAGTCTGAGGGAGGAGGGGCTGGAGCCTGGACCCCTGGGTCTGAGGGAGGAGGGCCTGGGGTTTGGACCCCTGGGTCTGAGGGAGGAGGGGCTGGGGTCTGGACCCCTGGATCTGAGGGAGGAGGGGCTGTGGGCTGGACCCCTGGGTCTGAGGGAAGAGGGGCTGGGGACTGGACTCCTGGGTCTGAGGGAGGAGGGGCTGGGGTCTGGACCCCTGGGTCTGAGGGAGGAGGGAGCTGAGGCCAGGACTCCTGGGTAGGAGGGAGGAGGGGGGGTCTCTCACCCTCAGTCTCCCTCTGGAGAGCCTTAGGTTCCTGCCTGAGCCTCCTCCCACTCTGCCCCGTTACTCATCTCGTGTAGGGCAGGACGTGGTGGTTGTGGCCAAGGTGAACGGGAAGGAGCTCCCGGGCAAACCAACCATCAAGTGGTTCAAGGGGAAGTGGCTGGAGCTGGGCATCAAGAGTGGCGCCCGCTTCTCCTTCAAGGAGTCCCACGATTCCGCCAGCAATGTGAGGACACCCTGGGACCGAGGGCCAGCGGGCGGGACTGGGGGTTGTGCCGGACATGCTTCTCAGAAGCCCCATTGTCTGAGGCATCACTGTGGGCCTGGAACCGGAGATGGGGTGTTGGGGAGTGGGCCCTCTGGGGAGAGATTATGGGGGGCAGAGAGGAGGGTACCTGGCGTGGGGCAGGATGCACCTGGGCTTGGTCAGCAAGCTCCCTCCCAGCAAGGCCTGAGGGAGCCAGGGACATGGGCCCCAGAAGTTCCGAAGGGTCAGGTGTGAGGAGACAGAGCTGGTCACCAGGTGCTGAGCCCCTCTCGGTCTCCATTGCCCGTCCCCCCATGGGGTCGGGGTGAAGACTTGGAGACCAACTATGAATGGACTCTGGGGAATATGGGGTGGCGCTAGAGGGTGGTCCCGTGCACCCACGCCCCCCATCCTGGACACAGGTGTACACCGTGGAGCTGCACATCGGGAAGGTGGTACTGGGGGATCGTGGGGATTACCGCCTCGAGGTCAAAGCCAAGGACGCCTGTGACAGCTGTGGCTTCAACATCGATGTGGAGGGTATGCTGGTGCGGGGTGGGAAAGCAGAGGGTTCTGCCTCTGGGGGAGGAGGACAGGTGTACCAGCCAGGTGTCTGGAGAGCACACAGGCATAGGTTTTTGGAGGAGGGAGTGCAGATTCGGGAGTCAGAATATTCAAACTCGGGGAGACTTAGCTTAGCATGGGAGGAGGTCTGGATTTGGGGGGTGAACGTGTTCAGGGTTTGGGGATGCACTGCAAAAGCTTAGGAGGTGAGTTATGCACATTCCAGGACTGAGCAAGTAGGCATAAAGGCTTGGGAAGTGAGGGTATCCAGGTTTAGAGAATAAGGGTGTGTGGGTTTAGGGCGAGGGTGTACAGGATTAACAGGCAGTTACATGGATTCGAGGGCACATATATGGACCCCCAAGTGTGTCTGGGCCCTGGGGGTCTGCAGCCCAGAATGTGTGAGGGCTTAAATGTGGGGTGCACAGGAAATGAGATTGTCCAGGCCCGGGGAGAAAGACATGGTGATCCAGGTGCGGGGGGTGTAGGCTGCTGAGAGAGGGTGGAGCGTGGCAGCCAGGGAAATGAGTGTGAGCTCTTCTAGAACTAGAGGGTGCCCAGGCCTTAGTGAGGGTGTGCTGGTTCAACAGATGGAAGAAGGGGGCCTGGAAGGGGTTGTGCCAGCCTGGGGACCGGCTCTCAGTCTTAGATCAGCCCTGGCCTCACCTTCCCTTCTCCCACCACCTCTCCCCAGCACCCCGTCAGGATGCCTCTGGGCAGAGTCTAGAAAGCTTCAAGCGTTCGTAAGTGACCCCAGGCCCTTACCAGGGTCCCAAGGACCGTGGAAGACTCTCCCTTGGGAGGGGGAAAAGGGAGGACTGGGGAAGGCAAGGAGTGGGGATCCTGGGGTGAATCTGAGAGGTCAAGACTTACACCCCCTCTCAATGGCCACAGGGGTGAAGGGAAGTCGGATACTGCAGGTGAGCTGGATTTCAGTGGCCTGTTGAAGAAGAGGTGAGCCCCAGACCTGGGACAGACAGGAGAAGAGGGATCAAGGGGAGGAGGTGGTGGTTGGAGCTCCATGGCCCCTGTCTCCTCCTAAACCCACTGCCTATCCCTCTACCCACAGCCCCACCCAGTCACCAGCTGCCATGAGTTCCCCCACCTCCCCACCCTTTAACCCACCATTCTCCTACCCACTCTCAGGTCACACAGACTCTAGTTCACCTGCACCTCCACCTACTCACCCTCCCATCCATCCATCCATCCACTTGTCCACCTGCCAGTCCATCCGCTCACCCATTCATCCAGTCATTTGCCTGTTTATCCATCTACTAATACATTCATTCGCCTACCCGTCCAGTCGCTAATTTGTCTACCTACATATCCATCCGTTAACCATCATGTTCCCGCCTGTTTACCTGCCCGTCTGCCATTACAGTCAGCCTGGCTACGTGGGTAGGTGGATGAGTAACGGGCGAGTGGGATGTTAGATTTCATTGGGAGATGCAGGTGCAGGTGGACAGACAGGTGGGAAGGTGGGTGGGTGGTACGGATGAATGGGTGGTGGAGAGGCGGGAGTATGGGTGCCTCAACAGGCGGGGAAGTGGATGGATGGAAAGGGTGGGTGCAGGATGAAGGGATGGGTTCGTGAATAGGCAGCTGAGTTCACCAATGAACAGGTGAGCAGTTGACACACCCATCCACACAGATAGCCCTCTGTTAGACTGAGCTATGTGAAATTGATGTTCTGTAGGTAAAAGATGATTGAAAGCCTGGGTACAGTGGCTCACACCTATAATCCCAGCATGTTGGGAGACTGAAGCGGGAGGATCGCTTGAGCCCAGGAGTTTAAGACTAGCCTGGGGCCGGGTGCGGTGGCTCAAGCCTGTAATCCCAGCACTTTGGGAGGCCGAGGCGGGTGGATCACGAGGTCGAGAGATCGAGACCATCCTGGTCAACGTGGTGAAACCCCGTCTCTACTAAAAATACAAAAAATTAGCTGGGCATGGTGGCGCGTGCCTGTAGTCCCAGCTACTCAGGAGGCTGAGTCAGGAGAATTGCCTGAACCCAGGAGGCGGAGGTTGCGGTGAGCCGAGATCGTGCCATTGCACTCCAACCTGGGTAGCAAGAGCGAAACTCCGTCTCAAAAAAAAAAAAAAAAAAAAAAAAAAAGACTAGCCTGGGCCACATAGGGAGACCGTGACTCTGAAAAAAAAAAAAAAGGTGAAAGAAAAACTAGCAGAGCATAGGAGCATAGTGGCATATGCCTGCGGTCCTAACTACTTAAGAGGCTGAGATAGGAGGCTCATCTGAGCCCAGGAGATCAAGGCTGCAGTGAGCCATGATCACACCACTGCACTCCAGCCTGGACAACAGAGTGAGATTTTGTTTCAAAAAAAATTAAATATTGGCAATCTCATATGCATTATCTGCTGGTCCACTTACCCATCCTTCCCTTGCCCATCAATCCCCATAACCGCAGCCCTGACAAGTCCATTTACTGATGGATTCATCACTCTGTCTCCAGCTAGCCAGCTGCTCCCTTGGCTACCTCCCATCAGTGTATTCACCCAGCTGTGTAGTAATTTCCCCAGTTATCTATGGAAATAAGAAAATATGGGAAAAAAAATGGTAAGAAATACTCCATGGACTGGGTGTGGTGGCTCATACCTGTAATCCCAGCACTTTGGGAGGCCGAGGCGGGCAGATCACTTGAGGTCGGGAGTTTGAGACCAGCCTGGCCAACATGGCAAAACCCCACCTCTAGTAAAAATACAAAAATCAGCCAGAAGTGATGGCGGGCACCTGTAATCCCAGCTGCTTGGAAGGCTGAGGCAGGAGAATCGCTTGAACTCGGGAGGTGGAGGTTGCCGTGAGCTGAGATCACACCACTGCACTGCAGCCTGGGCAGTGGAGTAAGACTCCGTCTCAAAAAGAAACAACAAAAAAGAAATACCCAGTGGGGACCATGCCGGGAAGAGGCCAGGAGACCCCAGGAGGAGGCTGGGACAATTGACCAGGCAGGAAGGAATAAGGCCCCTAAAGGGAAGGGGACTTGAGTGAGTCGCAGAGCGAGTGAGTGAAGAAGGCAGAGGGACACCCTCCCCTCCTCTCTCCCTCATGGCCCCTGTGTCTTCCCCCACCCCCCAGGGAGGTGGTTGAGGCGGAGAAGAAGAAAAAGAAAGACGACGATGACCTCGGTATCCCCCCGGAGATTTGGGAGCTCCTGAAAGGGGCGAAGAAGAGCGAGTATGAGAAAATCGCCTTCCAGTATGGCATCACCGACCTCCGCGGCATGCTGAAGCGGCTGAAGAAGGCCAAGGTCGAGGTCAAAAAGAGTGCAGGTCAGCCCTGGTCTGGGGGGAGCTGGGCCCTGCACCCTGGGACCCCCAGCCTCTTGGGTATCTGATGGTTGGGCCCCCAGACCTATCTTTTCGAGGTCCCAATGAGGTCGGAGGCAAGACCCAACTCCAGAGGTGGGCCTTGGACACCGGACCAAATTGAGGACTAGCTAAAACAGGGACGGGGTGGCAGCAGCTTTCCATCGGACACGCCCACCAGTGTACCCTGTCAGTTAACCATGGCTATAGCAACAGCTGGGAGTTACTGCCCCTTTCCATGGCAACAAACAGACCACCCAAAAGTTACCACCCTTTTCCTAGCAATTTCTGTATAACCCACTCCATAATCTACGGGTAATTAAAAGTGGGTACCAGTCTGACTGCAGCATTGCCTGAAGCGGTTGCTCTCTGTCTGTGGGGTAACCCTGTTCTGCAGGAGCAGTCGGGGGGGCCGTCACACTGCCGCTTCAATAAAGCTGTTTTTGGGCTGGGCGCAGTGGCTCACACCTGTAATCCCAGCACTTTGGGAGGCTGAGGTGGGGCACATCCCCTGAGGTCAGCAGTTCGAGACCAGCCAGGCCAACATGGTGAAAGCCCCATCTCTACTAAAAATGCAAAAATCAGCCGAGTGTGGTGGCATGCGCCTGTAATCACAGCTACTCGGGAGGTGGTGGCAGGAGAATCGCTTGAACCCGGGAGGTGGAGGTTGCAGTGAGCCGAGATTGTTTCACGGCACTCTAGCCTGGGGGATGCAGTGAGACTCTGTCTCAAAAAATAAAGCAAGCAAGCAAGCTGTTTTTCTCTACCTTCCGCTGGCTTGCCCTTGACTTCTTTCCTGGGTGAGGCCAAGAGCCCTTGCAGGCTAAGCCCCACTGTGGGGCCCCCTGCCCTGCATCACCACCAAGGGAGTTCTCAGGGACCTCCAAGTTCATAGGAGGCCTCCTGACTTCCTCACTTTGACCTTGGAGAGCTCTTGGCCTGGGGAGGGAGATGTGGTGCCTTTGGGGATGACCAGGGCAGTGAGGACCACTGGCTTGCGTCCCCTCTGCACGCTTCCATCTCCAGCATTCACAAAGAAGCTGGATCCAGCCTACCAAGTGGACAGAGGCAACAAGATCAAGCTTATGGTAGAGATCAGCGACCCAGACCTGCCCCTCAAGTGGTACAAGAACGGCCAGGAGATCAAACCAAGCAGCAAGTATGTGTGGGGTGGGCGGTCCCTGTGTGGGGGAGATCCCAGTCCAGAGAAAACGCCCGGAGACAAGGCCCATCACTCTTACCCAGAGAGGGCACACTCACCCCTGTATGAAAAGTACAAATACCTCACTAGAAAAATAGACTAGGCCAGGTGTGGTGGCTCACATCTGTAATCCCAGCACTCTGGGAAGCTGAGGTGGGAAGATTGCTTGAACCCAGGAGTTCAAGACCAGCCTGGACAACGCAACAAAACCACACCTCTACAAAAAATAAACAAAATTAAGGCTGGCCGTGGTGGCTCATGCCTGTAATCCAAGCACTTTGGGAGGCCAAAGAGGGTGGATTACCTGAGCTCAGAAGTTCGAGACCAGCCTGGGCAACATGCTGAAACCCCATCTTTATTAAAATATAACAAAAATAGCCGGGTGTGGCAGCATGCACCTGTAATCCTAGCTACTCAGGAGGCTGAGACAGGAGAATCGCTGGAACCTGGGAGGCAGAGGTTGCAGTGAGCCTAGATCACGTGACGGCACTCCAGCCTGGGCAACAGAGCGAGACTCCGTCTCAAAACACCAAAATTAGCCAGGCATAGTCCCAGCTGCTTGAGGGTCTAAGGCAGGAGGACTGCCCAAGTCTGGGAGGCTGAGGCCGCAGTGAGCTCTGAAGGCACCACTACACTCCAGCCTGGGCAACAGAGAAAGACCCTGTCTCAAAAAAAAAAAAAAAAAAAGAAAAGAGAAGAAAATGGAAACACAAGTATCTCTGCTCTCCAAACTGGCAAAACCTTTCGAAATTCTCAAACCCAGTGCTGGAGAAGAACAGCACAAACATGGCTGGTGGGAATGTAAATTGGTGAGTCTCCTAAGGGCAATGTATTAAAAAGCGTTCGGGTTGTGCAATCCTAGGTACGTATTGTGAGCAGCTATCATGACTGAGCATTGTTAGCTACAAGGATATTTGCCGGGGCAAATACCAGGCTAATTTTTTTGTACTTTTAGTTGAGATGGGGTTTCACCATGTTGGCCAGGCTGGTCTCAAACTCCTGACCTCAAGTGATCCTCCCACCTTGGCCTTCCAAAGTGCTGGGATTACAGGTGTGAGCCACTGTGCCCAGCCTTGGCTGTGTTTTCTAAATTTCCCATAATGATCATAATTAGCTGGGTATGGTGGTGTGCACCTGTGATCCCAGCTACTCAGGGGCTGAGGTGGGAGGATCGCTTGAGCCCAGGAAGTCTAGGTTGCAGTGAACTATGATTGCACCACTGTACTCTAGCCTGGGTGACAGAGTGAGACCTTGTCTCGAAAATAAATAAAAATAAGTAGATAATTGAAACCGGGCCCTCAATTTCTTCCCACACAATTTGGCTCTGAGAGAGAGAGAGAGAGACTTGTCAGAGAGAGAGAGAGACTTGCCTTGAGATCAGGTGAGCAGAGCTACCCCAGGACGAGGTGGAAGCTCTGGGTGGGTGCTCCGTGCCCTGGTTTGACATGAGACTTTTGCATCAGGTACGTGTTTGAGAACGTTGGTAAGAAGCGAATTCTCACCATCAACAAGTGCACATTGGCAGATGACGCCGCCTATGAAGTGGCCGTCAAGGATGAGAAGTGTTTCACTGAGCTCTTCGTCAAAGGTGAGGCTGGCATCCAGGCCTGAGCGTGGAGAGGGACTGGAACTCTGGAGGGGGTCCTGAAACGACTGACCTCCTGTCCCCCTGCTCCACAGAACCTCCAGTCCTGATTGTCACCCCTCTTGAGGACCAGCAGGTGTTTGTGGGTGACCGGGTGGAAATGGCAGTGGAGGTGTCAGAAGAGGGTGCCCAGGTGATGTGGTAAGTGACTCTTGATCCCTCATCTCCACACAGGAGCATACAGCTTCTTTGCCTCTGCCCTGATCTTTATGGAACCTCCTGTAACCTCTCTTGGAGATTTCTGACCTTTACTCTGTAGTTACCACCAGGATATCTCAGCTTTTCTCTATAAATCCTTACCTTCACCTAAAATTCTTTCTAGAATTTCTGACATCTACCCATCCTGTCATCCTCAGGGTCCTTTTCCTGATCCCGCCTGTTCCATTAAATATTGATTCATTTGACCAATCATCTGTCCCTTGTTCCACCTATCTGTGTATCCACTTATCCATTCATCCATCCATCTATCCATCCATCCACTTAACCATCCCTCCATCCACTGATCCATCTATCCATCCATCCATCTACTTAACCATCCATCCATCCACTTAACCATTCATCCATTCATCCATCCATCCATCCACTCATCCATTCATCTATCCATCCATCCATCCATCTACTTAACCATCCATCTACTCATCTATCCATCCATCCATCCATCCATCCATCCATCCATCCACTTAACCATTCATCCATCCATCAGTCCATCCATCAGTCCATCCATCCATCCATCCATCCATCCATCCATCCATCCACTTAATCATTCATCCATCTACTTAACCATCCATCAGTCCACTCATCCATCCATCCACTCATTCATCCATCTATCAATCCATCCATCCATCCATCCATCCATCCATCCATCCATCCATCCCATTAACCCATTCATCCATCTACTCATTCATCTATCTACTCTTCCATTTAGGTCACCATCGAGAGATCTATCCATCCACCTACTCACTCACCTGCCTACTTGCCCACCATCTACCCATCCATTCATCATCTCTGTACCTATTCACCCATCCAGCAAATATTTAACAAGCCCTCGTTGTGTGGTGGCACCCTTCTACATATCAGAGACATAAAGGGGAGACAAAACGGTCAACATGGTACCTGCCGTCATGGCATTTATAATATGATAATTTGGTGGTGGCGGTGGTGGTGGTGGCGGTGGTGGTGTGTGTGTGTGTACAGGAGGCAGAGATAGGCATTAGTCAAGTCATCACATAAATACACTTAAAAGTTCCATTTTGAGACTTTTTTTTTTTTTTTAGACACCAGGTTTCACCATGGTCTTGATCTCTTGACCTCGTGATCTGCCCGCTTCGGCCTCCCAAAGTGCTGGGATTACAGGCATGAGCCACTGTGTCCGGCCTTTTTTTTTTTTTTTTGAGACAGAGTCTCAAAAAAACAAGTTTCACCTTCTTGGCCAGGATGGTCTCGATCTCTTGACCTCATGATCCACCCGCCTCGACTTCCCAAAGTGCTGGGATTACAGGTGTGAGCCACTGCGCCTGGCCTTTGAGACTGGTTTGAAAGGAGCAGTAATGGATGCTGTAACAGCTCCCTAGGAGAAAGGCACTCAGGAGGTCAAGGAAGGCTTCCTGGAGGAGATGACAGTTGAGCTGAGATCTGAATGACACAAAGGTGTAGCGAAGAGAGAAGGGGAAGGTGCCCTGGAAAGGGAAAACCATTGACAGAGGCCACGACATTTGGACATTTGACGTTTCTCTGATGCCCGAGGGCTTCCTCTGTGCTGAACTCTCCCCGTGACATCTTTTTGTGTCCCCTGACTTCCAGCCAGTACCTTAAGGCAATAATTAACTGAATGTGGCCTGTGACCCCCTCCTCCTCTCTTCCCCGCAACCCACCTTTTTTTTTTTTGAGATGAAGTCTCATTCTGTCACGCAGGCTGGAGTGCAATGGCATGATCTCGGCTCACTGCAACCTCCGCCTCTGAGTTCAAGCAATTCTTTTGCCTCAGCCTCCTAAGAAGCTGGGATTATAGGTGCTCACCACCATGCCTGGCTAATTTTTTATATTTTTAGTAGAGATGGGGTTTCACTGTGTTGACCAGGCTGGTCTTGAACTCCTGACCTTAGGTGATCCACCCACTTTAGCCTCCCAAAGTGCTGGAATTACAGGCGTGAGCCACCGTGCCCGGCCCTCTCTCTCCCCTTCGCCTGACCTATGACCCATCCACCACTCAAGATGCCTCTGCCATCGTTTATGTCTCCATCCTCCTGGGACCTCCCTTCTGACCCCTCTTCGTGGGCCCCCAACTGGCTATCCGAGACCTAGACCCAGGGCTGTGCTGTCTCATGTCCCGCTCTGTGCCTTACCCACCTAGGACGAAAGATGGTGTGGAACTGACTCGGGAGGATTCCTTCAAGGCCCGGTACCGCTTCAAGAAGGACGGGAAGCGCCATCTCCTCATCTACTCCGATGTGACCCTGGAGGACAGAGGTCGTTACCAGGTCATCACCAATGGTGGCCAGTGTGAGGCTGAGCTGATTGTGGAAGGTACGGGGCCTCCAGGCGGGGCTGGAGTACGTACGCTTCTCCACACAGCTTGAGGTTGCTCAGGTCCCCAGTCTGGATGTTGTTCCCGACTCCTCTCTTTCCCACACACCCTGTGTTCAACCCACCAGCGAGTCCTGGTGGCTCCAGCTTCGAAGTACATTTTGAATCCAGCTGGGCATGGTGGCTCGAGCTTGTAATCCCAGCACTTTGGGAGGCCAAGGTGGGTGGATCACTTGAGCTCAGGAGTTTGAGACCATCCTGGCCAACCTGGTGAAACCCTGTCTTTACTAAAAATACAAAAATTAGCTGGGCGTGGTGGCTCGCTCATGTAATCCCAGCTACTCAGGAGGATGAGGCAGGAGAATCACTTAAACCCGGGAAGTGGAGGTTGCAGTGAGCAGAGATTGTACCACTGCACTCTAGCCTGGGTAACAGAGCAAGCCTCCATCTTAAAAAAAAAAAAAAAAAAAAAAAAGGGCCGGGCGCGGTGGCTCAAGCCTGTAATCCCAGCACTTTGGGAGGCCAAGGCGGGTGGATCACAAGGTCAAGAGATCGAGACCATCCTGGTCAACATGGTGAAACCCCGTCTCTACTAAAAAATACAAAAAAAAAAAAAATTAGCTGGGCATGGTGGTGCGTGCCTATAATCCCAGCTACTCAGGAGGCTGAGGCAGGAGAATTGCCTGAACCCAGGAGGCGGAGGTTGCGGTGAGCCGAGATCGCGCCATTGCACTCCAGCCTGGGTAACAAGAGCGAAACTCCGTCTCAAAAAAAAAAAAAAAAAGCTGGGCACAGTAGCTCATGCCTGTAATCCCAGCACTTTGGGAGGCTGAGGTGAGCAGATCACCTGAGGTCAGGAGTTCAAGACCAGCATGACCAACATGGAGAAACCCCATCTCTACTAAAAATACAAAATTAGCCGGTCATAGTGGCACAAGCCTGTAATCCCAGCTACTCAAAAGGCTGAGGCAGGAGAATTGCTTGAACCCAGGAGGCGGAGGTTGCAGTGAGCCGAGATCGCGCCATTGCACTGCAGCCTGGGCAACAAGAGCGAAACTTCATCTCAAAAAAAAAAAATCTGAATCCAACCACAAGCCCCACTGTCGCTGTCCCTGCCTGGCCCAGGCCTTCCTCACCTCATGCCTGGACTGGTGTAGTGGTCTTCTCTCTGCCACTCCATATCTATATCTGTCCCCTGACCTCTACCGCCCCAGCACCTGCCAGACCGCCCCATAAAACATAAATCCGACGGTGAGAGTCGAAGAGATCTGTGGTCCGGTTAACAGTGTCCTGGTTTGGATACGGCACTCTGGTTATATAAGATGCCGCCAGTGGGGGACGTTAGGTAAAGAGCACATGGGACTCTATGTGCTATTTTTGTAAGCTCCTGGAAGTCTATAATTCTGTGAAAACAAGTAAAAACCAAATGAACTCAAGTCATTCATGGGCCAAACAAATGATGGCATTTCCATATGTAGACCTAAAAAAAGAGAATGGTCACCCTGGGCGTGGTGGCTACACCTGTCATCCCAACTCTTTTCGAGGCCCAGGTGGGAGGGTAAATTGAGCCCAGAAGTTCAAGGCCGGCCTAGGGAACATGGCAAGACAGGTCTGTATAAAAAAATTAGACTGGGTGTAGTGGCTCAGGCCAGGCTCGGTGGCTCACGCCTGTAATCCCAGCACTTTGGAAGGCTAGGGTAAGTGGATCACCTGAGGTTAGGAGTTCAAGACCAGCCTGGTCAACATGGTGAAACCCCATCTCTCCTAAAAAAACAAAAATTAATCAGGCGTGGTGGCACATACCTGTAATCCCAGCTACTTGGGAGGCTGAGACAAGAAGATCACTTGAACCCGGGATGCAGAGGTTGCAGTGAGTGGAGATCGTGCCACTGCACTCCAGCCTGGGTGACAAGAGCAAAACTCTGTCTCAAAAATAAATAAATAAATAAAGTTTAAAAAAAAAAATCAAAACTTAGCTGGGTGTGGTGGTGCACCTGCAGTCCCAGCTACATGAGATGCTGAGGCGGAAGAATCGTTTGAGCGGGGAGGTCGAGGCTGAAATGAGCTATGATTGCAGCACTGCACTCCACCCTGAGTGACAGCGTGACACCCTGTCTCTCAAATAAAAAGCAGCGTGGGGAGTTTTTTTGTTTTTTTTTTTGAGACGGAGTTTCACTCTTGTTACCCAGGCTGGAGTGCAATGGCACGATCTCGGCTCACCGCAACCTCCGCCTCCTGGGTTCAGGCAATTCTCCTGCCTAAGCCTCCTGAGTAGCTGGGATTACAGGCACGCGCCACCATGCCCAGCTAATTTTTTGTATTTTTAGTCGAGACGGGGTTTCACCATGTTGACCAGGATGGTCTCGATCTCTTGACCTCGTGATCCACCCGCCTTGGCCTCCCAAAGTGCTGGGATTACAGGTTTGAGCCACCGCGCCCGGCCGGGGAGTTTTAAATGTACTGATTTGGAAGGATTTCCGAAATATATTCTTAGATGACAAAGCAAGTGTGCTGCAATTCGTATAGGAGGGAAGTGAGAAGGAAGGAATGAAGGAGGGAGGAGGACATGTTTGGACAAGCACAGACATGTTGGTGTTATAGCCCTAGACTGCATGAGTATTGCCTTAGGGGAGTGGACTGAGAGGAGGGTGGGTGTGGTAGCGCATGCCTGTAAATCCCAGCACTTCCGGAGGCCCAGACGGGAGGATCACTTGAGCCCAGGAGTTTGAGATGAGCCTGGACAACATAGCAAGACCCCATCTCTAAAAAGAAGAAAAAAAAAGGTTCCCTATGTGGTATCTAGATACAAGAAAAAAAAAATGACTGGAGGTGGACGCAGGTGGAAGGGAGATTTTTGTCCTTTTATTTTTATTTTTATTTTTTTGAGACAGAGTTTCACTCTTGTTACCCAGGCTGGAGTGCAATGGCGTGATGTCGGCTCACTGCCACCTCCGTCTCCTGGGTTCAGGCAATTCTCCTGCCTCAGCCTCCTGAGTAGCTGGGATTACAGGCACGCGCAACCATGCCCAGCTAATTTTTGTATTTTTAGTAGAGACAGGGTTTCACCATGTTGACCAGGATGGTCTCGATCTCTTGACCTTGTGATCCACCCGCCTCGGCCTCCCAAAGTGCTGGGATTACAGGTGTGAGCCATCGCGCCCGGCCCTGTCCTCTTTTTTTGAGACAGAGGCTTGTTCTGTCACCCAGGCTGGAGTGGAATGGTGTGATCTCAGTTCACTGTAACCTCTGCTTCTGGGTTCAAGTGATTGTCCTGCCTCAGCTTCCGGAGTAGCTAGGATTACAGGCGTGCCACCATGTCTGGCTAAATTTTGTATTTATGGTAGAGACAGGGTTTCCCCATATTGGCCAGGCTGGTTTCTAACTCCTGGTCTCAAGTGATCCGCCTGCCTCCGCTTCCCAAAATGCTGGGATTACAGGCGTAAGCCACAAAAACATCACAACATTTGAATGTGAGATCCCATCCTTCTTCCCAACACCCTCCAGTGGCTCCCATTTTGCTGAGAGCTGGAGCAGAGTCCACTCCGTGGCCTCTAAGGCCCAGAATCTGGGTCCATCATCTCTTGTCCATTTCACTCCTACCATGTCCGCTTCCCTCACCTACACCAGCCTCCTGTGGCCTCAACCCGACACCTGCTTGTTCCCAGAGGAACTCCCAAAGTGCGTTCCCCCTCGGTCTCACAAAGTGCTGGGATTACAGGCGTGAGCCGCTGTGCCCGGTCGCCTCGGGGCCTCTGCACGTACCAGTCCCTCTGCCCGGGACGCTCTTCCTCGTCCTCTGGGGGGTTCCTCCCTGCCTCCCTCAGGCCTCCTCGCTCCCTCTTCTGTTTCTCTCTTCACTGTCTCCCGCTAGCACGTGAGCTTCCCGAGGCCAGCACGTTGTCCCCAGCGCCTAGACCAGTGCCTGGCATGCAGCGGGTGCTCACAAGTGTCTGTGCACCCACTGGAGTAGTCACGGCTCCCTGTCTTTCTCTCCCTGACCAGAGAAACAGCTGGAGGTCCTGCAAGACATCGCGGATCTGACAGTGAAGGCCTCAGAACAGGCTGTGTTCAAGTGTGAGGTGTCTGATGAGAAAGTGACAGGGAAGTGGTATAAGAACGGAATCGAGGTGCGGCCCAGCAAGAGGATCACCATCTCCCATACAGGCCGGTGAGAGTGCGCTGCAGAAGTGGCTGGGGGCAGTGCACGTGGAGCAGTTAGCTTTAGCTGCAGAACAAGCTGTCCCCCGTTTTTCTGTTTGAGACAGAGTTTCGCGCTCATTGGCCAGGCTGGAGTGCAGTGGCGCAATCTCAGCTCACTGCAACCTCTGCCTCGCAGGTTCAAGCGATTCTTCTGCCTCAGCCTCCCAAGTAGCTGGGATGCATCACCATGTCTGGCTAATTTTTTGTATTTGGTAGAGATGGGGTTTCACCATGTTAGTCAGGCTGGTCTCGAACTCCTGACCTCAAGTGATCCACCTGCCACAGCTTTCCAAAGTGCTGGAATTTACACATATGAGCCATGGCACCCAGCCAAATTTTTAAATTTAATTAATTTCATTTTTACTGGAGATGGAGTCTCACTCTGTTGCCCAGGCTAGAGTGCAGTGGTGTAATCTAGGCTTACTGTAACCTCCACCTCTGAGGTTCAAGCGATTCTTCTGCCTTAGTCTCCTGACTAGCTGGGACTACAGGTGCGCCACCATGCCTGGCTAATTTATATATATATATATATATATATATATTTTTTTTTTTGAGACAGAGTTTCGCTCTTGTTACCCAGGCTGGAGTGCAATGGCGCGATCTCGGCTCACCGCAACCTCCGTCTCCTGGGTTCGGGCAATTCTCCTGCCTCAGCCTCCTGAGTAGCTGGGATTACAGGCACGTGCCACCATGCCCAGCTAATTTTTTGTATTTTTAGTAGAGACGGGGTTTCACCATGTTGACCAGGATGGTCTCGATCTCTTGACCTCGTGATCCACCCGCCTCGGCCTCCCAAAGTGCTGGGATTACAGGCTTGAGCCACCGCGCCCGGCTAATTTTTATATTTTTAGTTGAGATGTGGTTTCACTATATTGGCCAGGATGGTCTCAAACTCCTGACCTCAGGTGATCCACCCACCTCAGCCTCCCAAAGTGCTGGGATTAAGGCATGAGCCACGGCGCCTGTCCCGTCTGCAAACAGTGGTTTAGAAGGATAAGGACTGGGCTTGGTGCAGTGACTCATACCTGTAATTTCAGCACTTTTGGAGGCCAAGGCAGGAGGATTTCTGGAGCCCAGGAGTTCAAGACCAGCCTGGGCAACATAGTGAGATCCTCTTTCTAAATAAATAAATAAATTAGGATTCATTTCATCTTGAGCCTGCAGGTTGGTTGGGGGCTGGCTGATCCAGGATGGCCTCCTCCTTGCCTCTGTGGTGGCAGAATCTGGGCTTTGCTGACTTTGTGTGGGTGCTGTCAGGACGTCAGCTGGGACAGTGGGGCAGCCAGCACGCTGCTCCCTATGGCACCTCCTCCTCCTCCTCCAGTGGGCTCAGCCTAGCCCGTTCATGAGGCAGAGGCAGAGGTCCAGAGAGAGCGTGGAAGCAGACAAGACCTCTGTGGCCCAGGCTGCAAATGAGCCCAGTGCCATTTCCGCCATATTCTTGTTTTTCTTTTTCTTTTTGAGACGGAGTCTCGCCCTGTTGCCCAGGCTGGAGTGCAATGATATGATCTCGGCTCACTGCAACCTCCACCTCCAGGGTTCAACCAATTCTCCTGCCTCAGCCTCCTGAGAAGCTGCGGTTACAGGCACGTGCCACCGCGCCTGGCTAATTTTTGTATTTTTAGTAGAGATGGGGTTTCACCATGTTGGTCAGGCTGGTCTCAAACTCCTCACCTCGTGATCTGCCCGCCTTGGCCTCCCAAAGTGCTGGGATTACAGATGTGAGCCACTGTACCCTTCTCCATGCTTTACAACAACCTTGATGTAGATTGGCATCATTACCCCTATTTTATAGATGAAGAAACAGAGGCACGGAGAGGTTAAGTAACTTGCCCAAGGTCACACAGCTACCGATTTGAACCTAGGCCACAGCACTCCAAAGCTCTGGATAAGAATGCAAGCATGTGAATTTCACTGAGGGAAGCCAATACGGGGGTGCAGCCCCCTGGTGGTTCCCAGGGCAATCTGGCCCCAGCTCTACCCTGCTCCCCGACTCCTTAGGTTCCACAAGCTGGTGATCGACGATGTCCGCCCGGAGGATGAGGGAGACTACATGTTTGTGCCGGACGGCTACGCCCTGTCGCTCTCGGCCAAGCTCAACTTCCTGGGTGAGGATGCCCTTCCTCCTTCCCTGGCGGCTGTATGACCCATCCTCCCAGACCCAGGGCCCAGGATGTCCCCCTCCAGGATTAAGGTTCCCTGAGTGCCAATGAGGACGACAGCAGGTGTCTGTCCCGCTCATGGCTGGACTTAGAAGATGGAGGGAGAGCCCCGAACTCCCCGCCGCCTGCTGCCTGGCAGGAGAGGTGGCTCCTGGGCCTGAACCTGTCCCCAGCACCCCAGTTCCCAGGGAGACTGCCAGACCCTCACCTCTTCCTCTGGGCTGTGAAGGCAGGGCGAGGGGCCTGCTGGGTTTAGACCTGACTGTCCAGTCTTCTTTGTCTTCCAGAAATCAAGGTGGAGTACGTTCCCAAGCAAGGTGAGCACCAGGGACTGCTCTGGGAGCCGGCCAGGGAGGAAGGGAGGGGCCAAGAGAGAGCGGGCAGGGTGAGGAAGGAGGGGCGGGGCTGAGGGGAGATGGGCGGGGCTGAGGGGGAGGGGCGGGGCTGAGGGGGGCGGGGCTGAGGGGAGATGGGCGGGGCTGAGGGGGAGGGGCGGGGCTGAGGGGGAGGGGCGGGGCTGAGGGGAGATGGGCGGGGCTGATGGGGAGGGGCGGGGCTGAGGGGGAGGGGAGGGGCTGAGGGAGGAGGGGCGGGGCTGAGGGAGGGGGGCGGGGGCGGGGCAGATAGATGGGGCGGTCAGCGGAGACTGAGGCACTGGGGTCCTGAGAGAGGAGGGGTTGGGGGCCTGGACCCCCAGGTCTCTGTCACTGTTGTGACCCAGCTTCTCGGAGATCCTCTCGTCGGGACTGGCCACCCACCCCCAGGGTCCCTATATCTCTTCCGTGCCACCAGAGCCACCAAAGATCCACTTGGACTGCTCCGGGAAGACCTCAGATAATTCGATCGTGGTTGTGGCTGGAAACAAGCTGAGGCTGGATGTGGCCATCACAGGGGAGCCCCCTCCCGTTGCCACCTGGCTGAAGGGCGATGAGGTGGGTCGGGGCCTCCCCTCTGTCCGGACTTCCTTTCCTTTTAGGGAAGTCGTTTCTTTCCCCCTGAGCCTCAGTTTCATCCTCTATAAAATGAGGGTGATGACTCCTTCTTCACAGGGTCGTTTTGAAGATTGGAGGTTATGTTTGTCCATCACAGGTGCGGGCCTAGCACATGGTGGACGCCCCATCCATTCATCCTTTCACCGTTCAGTTAATTAATCAGGGGATCGACCAGTTTAGCCTTCCAGCCATCCAGTAACTCATCCGCCCATCCGCTGATGATTTTTCATCAACTAATTGGTTAATTCACCCAGCCATCCACTCATACAGTAATTAATCCGTTTGTCTATTTATTCATCAACCAATCCAGTTATCCATTAATCCAGAAATATATCTACCCATTTATCTATCTATATTTTTATTATATATTTTTTTATTTTTAAAATTATATATGTACACACACAGAGAGAGATATATATAGAGAGAGAGAGAAAGAGAGAGAGAGAGAGGAAGAGAGAAAGAGAGAGAGGGAGAGAGAGATGGAGCCTCACTCTGTTACCCAGGCTGGAGTGCAGTGGCATGATCTCAGCTCACTGTGACCCCTGCCACCAGGATTCAAGGAATGACTCCTTCTTCAGGCTCCCAAATAGCTGGGATCACAAGCTCCTGCCACTGTACCTGGCTAATTTTTGTAGTTTTAGTAGCAGTGGGATTTCACCATCTTGGCCAGGCTGGTCTTGAACTCCTGACCTCATGTTCCACCCACCTGGACCTCCCAAAGTGCTAGGATTACCAGCGTGAGCCGCTGCGCCTGGCTATCTATCTATCTATCTATCTATCTATCTATCTATCTATCTATCTAATTTTTTGAGAGAGGGGTTGTGCTGTGTCACCCAGGCTGAGATGCAGTGGCATGGTCTTGGCTCTGCAACCTCCACCTCCCAGGCTCAAGCGATCCTCCCACCTCAGCCTCTGGAGTAGCTGGGATCACAGGAGTGCTCCAGCATGCCCGGCTAAGTTTTTCTATTTTTGTAGAGACGGAGTTTCACCATGTTGCCCAAGCTGGTCTCCTGAGCTCAAGCGATCCTCCTACCTTGGCCTCGCAAAGGGCTGGGATTCCAGGCGTGAGCCAACATGCCCAGCCGTATCTAAAGATTCCTATGTCCATCCATCTAACAAATATTTTAACCTTGCACGTCCCAGGCCCTGGGACGGCTCAATTTTTCATGTCTTCCTGTGCTTCAGTTTCCTCTTCTGTCAAATGGACAGACTTGGCTCGACATTCATCTACTCACTCACTCAGCAAGCATCCCTGAAAGCTTCCTTTGCACCACATACTGAGGATGCAGCCATGAATTGGATGCACCTCCTGCCTCCAAGAGCCTTCATTTTATTTAAAATATATTTATTTATTTTAAAATTCGAGACAGGGTCTCACTATGTTGCCCACACTGGCCTTGCCTCGGCCTCCCAAAGTGCTGGGATTATGGGCGTGAGCCACTGTGCCTGCTCAGGAGTCTTCACTCTTGTGGAGAGGCAAATACCTGCCCAAGCACCCATGGTCCAGGGTGTTCTGGCTGAGATAAAGGGAGGTTCTAGAAGCTATGAGAACCCAAGGGTTGGAGCCAGCACTTCCAGCTGAGGGCATCCAGGAAGGCTTCCTGGAAGAGGTGTCTTCTGAGTGTGTCCTGAAGGATGAGTAAGAGCCTAGTGTTGCATGTACAGGGACCAGCCTTGCAAAATCTCTGGGCCAAGACCGTCCAGTGTTTTTAGTGAAGGACGGCATTTGGAGGGTGAGGATGGCAGCGGAGCGCGTGAGGACCCTGTGTGTCGATGGGGAACATGGGAGGATTCTGAGCAGGGCAGTGGCAGAGGCAGGCCTGGGTTTGCCTGGGGACACGATGGGCTGCAAGGCCATCCGGTGGCTGTGTCCAGGTGTTCACGTGCACCGAGGGCAGGGTCCGCATCGAAAAGCGAGTGGAGTGCAGCAGCTTTGTGATCGAGAGCGCAGAGCGGGCGGACGAGGGCCGCTACACCATCAAGGTCACCAACCCCGCCGGCGAGGACGTGGCCTCCATCTTCCTGCGGGTGGTGGGTGAGTAGAGAAAGCCAAGGTGGTCTGGCCCAGGGGTGGCTCCTGAGGCCCTGAGGGGCCGCCTGACTCTCCTGCCCCCTGCAGATGTCCCAGACCCCCCGGAGGCCGTGCGCGTCACCTCGGTTGGAGAGGATTGGGCCATCCTTGTCTGGGAGCCACCCAAGTATGACGGGGGGCAGCCGGTCACTGGTGAGTGCCTCTTTCCTCATGACCTCTGACCCCTTCTCCTGTCTTTCTGCCTTCTCTCTCTCTCTCTTTTTTTTTTTTTTTGAGACAGAGCCTCATTCTGTCACCCAGGCTGCAGTGCAGTAGCTCGATCCCAGCTCACTGCAAACTCCGCCTCCCGGGTGCAAGCGATTCTCCTACCTCAGCCTCCCAAGTAACTGGGATTACACCCGCCACGACGCCCGGCTAATTTTTGTATTTGTAGTAGAGATGGGGTTTCACCATGTTGGCCAGGCTGGTTTTGAACTCCTGAACTCAAATGATCTGCCCACCTCGGCCTTCCAAAGTGCTGGGATTACAGGCGTGAGCCACTGTGCCAGCCTCCGCCTTCTCCTTGACCTCCCAGAGCCCTTGGCATCCTCCGTGACCGACCTCTGACCCCTGATTTTTCATTTTGCCATCTGACAATCCCTTTGGTCTTCCCCCTTCGTTTACTCACCGGTGACCTGGGAATTCTCACTTTGACCAATAGCCTGGGCTTTCCTATGACTCCTGGCCCCCTGGTTCGTGAGCTGTGACCCCTCTTGATTGCTGACTCCAGGACTGGTGGCCTCCGGATGCTCTGTGGCCCCTGAGATCCACCTAAGATTCATGGCCTCAGACCGCCCTGGGTCATGCGATCCTCTGGATGTGACCCTCACTTCCCCAGCTGACCCGTGCCCCATGCCCTCCCGTCCCCTCTTCTCCTCTCTGCTTGGAGCCTCCAGGGTACCTCCTGGAGCGGAAGAAGAAGGGCTCTCAGCGCTGGATGAAGCTGAACTTTGAGGTCTTCACGGAAACCACGTATGAGTCCACCAAGATGATCGAGGGCATCCTCTACGAGATGCGTGTCTTCGCTGTCAATGCCATAGGTGTCTCCCAGCCCAGCATGAACACCAAGCCTTTTATGCCTATTGGTAATGTTCCCTGCACTCTGATCCATCAACCCCCATCTACCTCTGACCCATCTTTTGCCTGTCATCAATCTCTGACCCTACACCCTGGCCTTCTGACCAATCATTCTACCTCTGACCCCTGCCCCTTGTTGCTGACCCTGACTCCTCATTCCCTATCATATCCTCTTTTTCTGGATGCTTCCAGCACCCACGAGTGAACCCCTGCACCTGATGGTGGAGGATGTGACGGACACCACCACCACGCTCAAGTGGAGGCCTCCGAACAGGATCGGGGCAGGCGGCATCGATGGGTACCTGGTGGAGTACTGCCTGGAAGGCTGTGAGTGACCCTGGCAGGCCTGGTGGGGGTGGTGTCCAGCACAGATCCCCCTGGGGGTATCCAATCCAGGGACCTGAAAGCAGGACTGTGCATGAAGAGAGATGGGTGCAGCGGCCTGCTTGTGTTTTGTGTCTGTGCCGTCATGAGACCCCCAGTGACTGGTGTGTTTTCTCTCCCTTCTTTCTTTCTACATCCATCCTCCATACGGCAGTGACGTTCTGTCCGTTCCGTCTATCTGTCCATCCACCCAGTTATTTTTTTACCTCTGTGCCTTCTTTCTTCCCTCTATTCATGTATCCATCTAACCAATGTTTCATTCATCCATCTTAACATCCACCCATCCATCCATCCATCCATCTGTCCACCCGTCTGTCCATCCATCCATCCATCCATCCATCCATCTGTCCACCCGTCTGTCCATCCATTCATCCATCCATCCATCCATCTGTCCACCCGTCTGTCCATCCATCCATCCATCCATCCATCCATCCATCCATCCATCTATCTGTCCACCCGTCTGTCCATCCATCCATCCATCCATCCATCCATCCATCCATCCATCCATATTCCCATCCATCCATCCATCTACCTACCCATCCATATTTTCATTCATCCGTCCATCCATCCACCCACCCACCCACCCATCCATATTTTCATCCACCTATCCCTCCCTTTGTCTGTCTGTCCACCCATCTGTCATCCATCCGTCCATCCATCCACCCCCCCACCCGTCCATACTTTTATCCATCTGTCCCTCCATTTTTCCATCTGTTCATCCATCCATCATCCATCCATCCATCCATCCACCCACCCACCCATCCATATTTCCGTCCATCCACCCATCCATCTATCCTATTCGTCCATCTGTCCATCCTTATTTCCTTCCTTCCTTTCTCTCTCTTTTTAAGTTTTTGAGGTAGGGCATCACTCTTTCATCCAGGCTGGAGTGCAATGGCACAATCATAGCTCACTGCAGCCTCGACCTCCCGGACTCAAGTGAACTTCCCACCTCAGCTTCTCAAGTAGCTGGGGCTATAGGCATGTGCCACCATGGCTGGCTAATTTTTTGATTTTTTGTAGAGACAGGGTCTCCCAACGTTGCCCAGGCTGGTTTCAAACTCTTGGGCTCAAGCCATCTGTCCACTTTAGCTTCCCAAAGTGCTGGGATTACAAGTGTGAGCCACCATGCCCAGCCCCTTTTTCCCTTTTATTTCTCCCTTTTACCCTCTCTCTGTCCTCCCTCCCTCCCTTCTCTCCTGCCTGCCATTCACTTGTCTACCCGGTCATCCATCCATCTATCCTTCTATCCATCTGAAAGTCATTTGAATCTTCCAACCATCCATTCAGTAACATTTTTTCATCCATATATCTGTCTCTACCACCATCTTTGCTTCCTTTATTTTTTCTTATTTTATTTTATTTTATTTTTTTTGAGACGGAGTTTCGCTCTTGTTACCCAGGCTGGAGTGCAATGGCGCGATCTCGGCTCACCGCAACCTCCGCCTCCTGGACTCAGGCAATTCTCCTGCCTCAGCCTCCTGAGTAGCTGGAATTACAGGCACGCGCCACCATGCCCAGCTAATTTTTAGTATTTTTAGTAGAGACGGGGTTTCACCGTGTTGAACAGGATGGTCTCAATCTCTTGACCTTGTGATCCACCCGCCTCAGCCTCCCAAAGTGCTGGGATTACAGGCTTGAGCCACCGCGCCCGGCGCTTCCTTCATTTTTTCTACCTAAATGGCCATCCAACCATCTGTCCACCTCTAGCCATTGTCTCTCTGCCTGTCCATCCATCATCTGTACCTCCATACATCCACCCTTCATCCTCCACCAAACATTCACTGAACACTGACTGCGTGCCTGGCCCAGCTCCATGGCTGTGGAGATGTTTCAGACGCAGCCATCTCTCTGGGAGGATGGACGTGATCACTCAACACAACATCCCAGGCCTTAAAGTCAGACAGATGCGGGTTCCAACCCTTCCCCTCCACTGACTGTGTGTCCTTGGGCAAGTCTCTGAGCCTCAGTATCTTCATCTAACAATGGCGAAGACAGTTACCATCTTGACAGGGTACAGTGACGATGCACTCGAGAATGCATGGAAGGGAGGGATGGTTCAACCCCCATCAGCTTCCTCCCTCCTTCTCTCTTTCATGCCCTTTACCCCATTCCTTCCCTGGCTGGCTACTCCCAACCTGACATTTCAGAACCCAGCTTGTTAGAGTTCACTTTGTTGATTGCTGGTCTGAACCAACAGTCCTGAGTTCCCCAACCCATGGCCATAAACCCAAGACAGAAAAGCATGTAACAAAAAGCAGGCAATCTGAAGAGCTCTGACCCTGCCCTCAGCCCACACTCCGTCTGACTGTGCCTCAGACAGTGCCAGGATCTCTGCTCCTCTGTGCCAGCCTTGCAGGAGAGCAGAACTTGGGAGCGTGCTGGGGTCAGACAGACATGGGTTTAACATCCTAGTTCACCCAGGCTGAGCTGTGTGTCCAGGCTGGTCTCGAACTCCTGGGCTTGAGAGATCCTCCTGCCTTGGCCTCCCAAATTGCTGGGATTACAGGCATGAGCTATTGCACCCAGGGAAAGTTTTGTTTTTGTTTTGTTTTGTTTTGTTTTTTTGGGATGGAGTCTCGCTGTGTCACCCAGGCTGGAGTGCAGTGGTGCCATCTTGCCTCATTGCAACCTCTGGCTCCCAGGTTCAAGCAATTCTCCTGCCTCAGCCTCTCGAGTAGCTGGGATTACAGGTGCCTGCCATCATGCCCAGCTACTTTTTGTGTTTTTAGTAAAGACAGGGTTTTGCCATCTTGGCCAGGCTGGTCTCGAACTCCTGGACTCAAGTGATCTGCCCACCTCAGCTTCCCAAAATGCTGGGTTTACAGGCGTGACACCACGCCCGGCTGAAAGTTCTTTAATCTCTCTGGCCCTCATGCTGACATGTTAGGGACGTTCCCTCATCCCTAACATGGGGATAGCACAGGGTTGAGGTAAGAATTCATGAGTGAACCTGGCCGCGATGAATGCGTAACTAACCAGCCGCCTTCGCCGCTGCTGCTGGGAATTTACCCAGTGCTGGCTCGCTGCCTGGGGCCCAAGTCCCCGGGAGAATCGGGAGCGGAGGGTGGGAGGAGAGTGTGAGATCCGGCAGCCAGCGGGGCGTCTCTCTGCAGCCGAGGAGTGGGTCCCCGCCAACACTGAGCCCGTGGAGCGCTGTGGCTTTACCGTCAAGAATCTCCCCACTGGAGCCAGAATCCTCTTCCGAGTCGTCGGGGTCAACATCGCGGGGCGCAGCGAGCCGGCCACCCTGGTCCAGCCGGTCACCATTAGGGAGATTGCGGGTGCGTTGCCCCTGACTCTGCGCTCCGAAGGACCCAGCTGGCGTCGTTCCGGCGGCCCTTTCCGTGTCATCGGCGACACCGCCCCAGACAGCCGCGTCACCCGGCCCCCCGTTGAGTCCCCTCCCTGTGTTTGCGCCCTCAGAGCCACCCAAGATCCGGCTCCCCCGCCACCTCCGCCAGACCTACGTCCGCAAAGTGGGAGAGCCCCTCAACCTTGTGGTTCCCTTCCAGGTCAGGGGAGCGGGGCTGGGGCGGGGGTCAGCTGCGCAAGCCTCCCTCTGTGCGCGGGGGGAGCCCCGCTGACCCGCCCCGCTGTCTCCCCGCAGGGAAAGCCCCGGCCCCAGGTGGTGTGGACCAAGGGCGGGGCCCCGCTGGACACCTCCCGTGTGCACGTGCGGACCAGCGACTTCGACACCGTGTTCTTCGTGCGCCAGGCGGCCCGCTCCGACTCCGGGGAGTACGAGCTCACCGTGCAGATCGAGAACATGAAGGACACTGCTACCATCCGCATCCGCGTTGTGGGTGCGCGCGCTGGGCGGGGCCTATGGGGGGGCCGGGAGGGGCAGGGATGGGGAACGATGGGGGAGGTGGTGAGAAGAGGGGTGGGAGAGGAAGTGAGAGGTGAGGGGTGGGAGAGGAGGTGAGAGGTGAGGGGTGGGAGAGGAGGTGAGAGGTGAGGGGTGGGAGAGGAGGTGAGAGGTGAGGGGTGGGAGAGGAGGTGGGGAGGTGAGGGGTGGGAGAGGAGGTGAGAGGTGAGGGGTGGGAGAGGATGTGGGGAGGTGAGGGGTGGGAGAGGAGGTGAGAGGTGAGGGGTGGGAGAGGAGGTGGGGAGATGAGGGGTGGGAGAGGAGGT
This sequence comes from Saimiri boliviensis, assembly GCF_048565385.1. Lineage (NCBI taxonomy): Eukaryota > Metazoa > Chordata > Mammalia > Primates > Cebidae > Saimiri > Saimiri boliviensis. The sequence goes on along the minus strand of NC_133462.1, from coordinate 7,674,621 downwards.
GGGGAGGTGAGGGGTGGGAGAGGAGGTGAGAGGTGAGGGGTGGGAGAGGAGGTGGGGAGATGAGGGGTGGGAGAGGAGGTGGGGAGGTGAGGGGTGGGAGAGGAGGTGAGAGGTGAGGGGTGGGAGAGGAGGTGAGAGGTGAGGGGTGGGAGAGGAGGTGAGAGGTGAGGGGTGGGAGAGGAGGTGAGAGGTGAGGGGTGGGAGAGGATGTGGGGAGGTGAGGAAGGGGAGACGAGGTAAGGAGCAAGGCAGTACCAGGGCTTGGAGTAGAAGAGAGATGAAGATGGGGAAGCCCCTGAGAGAGAGATTGGGTGGAGAGAGGAAATGGGGAGACACCGGGGTGAGGAGGGATGAGGATGGCCCAGGAAGGGAGGACGTGAGGTGAGACTGGCACGGGGGAGGCCGTAAGGTGGGAATGGGGCATAAGCGAGGTTAGAATCAGGATCGGAGTGGGGTTGTGGAGAGGGAAGGGGAGGGGCTGAGGACTGACTTGTCACACTTTCCCCCTTCCAGAAAAGGCTGGGCCCCCCATAAATGTGATGGTGAAGGAGGTGTGGGGCACGAACGCACTGGTGGAGTGGCAGGCCCCCAAAGATGATGGGAACAGTGAGATCATGGGGTATTTGGTCCAGAAAGCAGACAAGAAGACCATGGTGAGAGAGCAGAGTGGGTGGCGGGGAAGAGGGGGGAGGTGGTCAGAGTAGGTGCAGATGTCCCCATGTCACAGCCGGAAGGGCAGGGAGGGGTGCAGGGACTGGGGGACAGGCCGGGCTGGGAAGGGAAGCCTTTTAGCTGAGACTTGGTGCATGATGGGTTTTCATTTTCCTTTTTCACTGAGGTAAATGTCACATAATGGAATTACATTCGCCGCTCTAAAGAGAATAATTCTGCAGCACGTCGGACATTTGCAGGGTTGTGGGGCCACTGCCTCTACCCCCGCCACTTTCATGGCCCAGAGAAGCCCTGTACTCATGAGTGCGACCCCCTGGCATCCCCCGGCCCCTGCCCCAGCCCCTGGCAGCCACCAATTTGCTTTCTGGCTCCATGGATTTACCTACTCCCAACATTTCCTACCCACGGAACCCTAACTATGTGAGCTTTGCGTCTGGCTTTGTTAGCTCAGCACACGATCATCCGTGCTGCAGCGTGCAGGGTGTGTCTGTGCAGCAATCCTGTTTTTAGAATTCCTTTTTTTTTTTTTTTTTTTTGAGACAGGGTCTTACTCTGTCACCCAGGCTGGAGTGCAGTGGCTCAATCTCGGCTCACTGCGACCTCTGCCTCTGAGGTCAGGTGATCCCCCCACGCCAGCCTCCCAAGTAGCTGGAAATACAGGCACACACCACCATGCCCTGCTAATGTTTATAGAGACAGGGTCTCACTATGTTGTCTAGGCTGGTCTCGAACTCCTGGGCTCAAGTCATCCTCCCACCTCAGCCTCCCAAAGTGTTGGGGTTCCAGGTGTGAGCCACTGCACCTGGCCTTAATTTCTTTTTTCTTCTTTCTTATTTTTTGAGAAGTCTTGCTGTGTCACCAGACTGGAGTGCAATGGCTTGATCTTGGCTCACTGTCACCTCCTGGGCTCAATTGATTCTCCTGCCTCAGCTTCCCAAGTAGCTGGGACTACAGGCACGCACCACCATGCCCAGCTAATTTTTTTTGTATTTTTAATAGAGATGGAGTTTCACCATGTTGGCTAGGATGGTCTTGATCTCTTGACCTTGTGACCCGTCTGCCTCGACTTCCCAAAGTGTTGGGATTACAAGTGTGAGCCACTGCACTGGGCCTTGTTTTTTAATTTTTTTTTTTTTTCTGAGACGGAGTTTCGCTCTTGTTACCCAGGCTGGAGTGCAATGGCGCGATCTCGGCTCACCGCAACCTCCGCCTCCTGGGCTCAGGCAATTCTCCTGCCTCAGCCTCCTGAGTAGCTGGGATTACAGGCACGTGCCACCATGCCCAGCTAATTTTTTGTATTTTTAGTAGAGACGGGGTTTCACCATGTTGACCAGGATGGTCTCGATCTCTCGACGTCGTGATCCACCCGCCTCGGCCTCCCAAAGTGCTGGGATTACAGGCTTGAGCCACCGGCTTGTTTTTTAATTTTTGAGACAGGGTCTTGCTCTGTCACCCAGGCTGGCATGCAGTGGCATGATCATGGCCCACTGCAGCTTCAAACTCCCAGGCTCAAGCCATCCTTCTCCCTCAGCCTCCAGAGTAGCTGCGACTATAGGTGCTGGCCACCAGGCCTGGCTAATTTTTTGAAGAGGCAAGGTCTCACCACGTTCCGCACGCTGGTCTCGAACCCCTGGGCTCAAGTGAACCTCCCACCTCTGCCTTCCAAAGAGCTGGGATTACAGGCGTGAGCCACAGTGCCTGACCCAGTCTTAGGGTGGAATGATGCTTCCTTGTCTGGGCAGACCGTTTCATTCGTCCATCCCAGCGCTGATGGACGCTGGGTTGGTTCCACCTGTTGGCCACTGTGAGTAGTGCGCCATGAGTGACAAGGTTTTTTTGTTTGTTTTTTTGACATGGAGTTTTGCTCTTGTTGCCCAGGCTGGAGTGCAATGGAGTTACCTTGGCTCACCGCAACCTCTGCCTCCTGGGTTCAAGCAATTATCTTGCCTCAGCCTTACGAGTAGGGGATCACAGGCATGCACCATCACGCCTGGCTAATTTTGTATTTTTAGTAGAGACGGGGTTTCTTCATGTGGGCCAGGCTGGTCTCGAACTCCCAGTCTCAGGTCGTCCATCCACCTTGGCCTCTCAAAGTGCTGGGATTACAGGCATGAGCCACCACGCCCGGTGTGACAAGTTTTATAAACACTGGATGTGCTTTTCTCATGCCTGGCCCTTCTTGCATCTGTGTCTTGTGTGTGACCCTGTGGCCCCGACCTGCCTGGTCCCCCTCTTTCTCCCACACTAGGAGTGGTTCAACGTCTATGAACGCAACCGGCACACCAGCTGCACCGTATCCGACCTCATTGTGGGCAACGAATACTATTTCCGAGTTTACACTGAGAACGTCTGTGGGCTCAGTGACGCCCCTGGGGTCTCCAAGAACACGGCTCGCATCCTCAAGACAGGTACACAGCCCGCTCACAGCCCAGACCCACCCCCACCGCCCTCCCGCCCTCCCCTCCCCACTGGGGTTGACGGCACCTGGTCATGGGGGAGAGGGGAGTGCGGTTTGTTCCCTGGTTGGGGTCAGGGGACCATCTGGATGGGTCACCTGATGGGTGTATCTTCTCTCCCCAGGAATCACCTTCAAACCGTTCGAGTATAAGGAGCATGACTTCCGGATGCCTCCCAAGTTCCTGACGCCTCTCATAGACCGGGTGATCGTGGCTGGGTACTCGGCGGCTCTCAACTGTGCTGTTAGAGGCCACCCAAAGGTGCCAGGGCAGGGACCCAGATCTGCATGTGTGTTTCCTTGTGGGGAATCTTCCATACGGTGAAGCCCCCACTCCCTATCACGATCACGACGTTCTTCTTCCCCGAGTTCTCTGTCTCAAGGGATTTAGTCACTTTAAAAAAAAACTTTTTTTTTTTTTTTTCCTGAGACAGAATCTCGCTCTGTTGCCCAGGCTGGAGTGCAATGGCGCGATCTTGGCTCAGTGCAACATCTGCCTTCTGGGTTCAAGCAATTCTCCTGCGTCTGCCTCCCGAGTAGCTGGGACTACAGGCATCAGCCACCACGCCCGGCTAATTTTTTTATATTTAGTAGAGACCAGGTTTCACCATGTTAGCCAGAATGGTCTTGATCTCCTGATCTTGTGATCTGCCAGCCTTGGCCTCCCAAAGAGCTGGGATTACAGGCGTGAGCCACTGCGCCCAGCGTAAAACAAACAAACTTTTTTTTTTTTTTTTTTTTTGAGACGGAGTTTCACTCTTGTTGCCCAGGCTGGAGTGCAATGGCGCGATCTCGGCTCACCGCAACCTCCGCCTCCTGGGTTCAGGCAATTCTCCTGCCTCAGCCTCTTGAGTAGCTGGGATTACAGGCACGCGCCACCATGCCCAGCTAGTTTTTTGTATTTTTAGTAGAGACGGGGTTTCACCATGTTGACCAGGATGGTCTCGATCTCTCGACCTCGTGATCCACCCACCTCGGCCTCCCAAAGTGCTGGGATTACAGGCTTGAGCCACCGCGCCCGGCACAAACAAACATTTTTAATGGATTCTTTTTTTTTGAGACAGGGTCTTGCTCTGTCACCCAGGCGGGAGTGCAGTGGTGTGATCACAGGTTGCTGCAACTTTGACCTTCTGGGCTCAAGCGATCCTCCCACCTCATCCTCCCAAGTAGCTGGGACCACAAGCATGCACCACCATGCCCAGCTAATTTTATTATTTATGGAGATGGGGTCTTGCTATGTTGTCCAGGCTGATCTTGGACTCCTAGTCTCAAGTGATTCTCCTGCCTTGGCCTTCCAAAGTGCTGGGGTCACAGGCGTGAGCCACTGCGCCCACACTGGACCTGGGCACTTTTCACCCACTTCCTGTTAACTCCTCTGACCAGAGCCCAAGTCTCAGACAATCACACGTTGCTTTTGGCTTCCTGCCTTTTTCCTTCTTCTTCTCCTTTTTTTTTTTTTTTCTGAGACAGAGTCTCACTCTGTCGCCCAGGCTGGAGTGCACTGGCACCATCTTGGCTCACTGCAACCTCCATCTCCTGGGTTTCAAGCGACTCTCCTGCCTCAGACTCCTAGGTAGCTAGGATTACAGGCATGCGCCACCAAGCCTGGATAATGTTTGTATTTTTAGTAGATACAGGGTTTCGCTGACCTCACGTAATCCACCTGCCTCAGCCTCCCAAAGTGCTGAAATTACAGGCGTGAGGCACTGCTCCTGGCCTCCTGCCTTTTTCTTTGCTCTCCTGCCCCCTTTCACAACTGCCAGGTAAGAGCTTGTCTTGGCAGCTTGAGGAGAGGACCATTAGTCTCTCTTGTTCTGTCCTCCCGTGGAAAAAGAAACCTTGCGGGCAGGGGCAGCCTAAACCGCCACGCCTCCCCAGGGTCTTCCTATTCAGCTGTTTCCTGACTGCTGTTTGGGAATATGGATACTCGCAACCTTGAGCTCATTTAGACCAGGGGTTGGCGAACCATTGCCCGTGGGTCAAATCCACCCATCACTGGTTTCTCTCAATAAAGTTTTATTGGAACATGGGCCATGCACATTTGTTTATGTTTTGTTTATAGTGCTGCAGACAACACACAAATAAATGTACATGGCTTGTGTTCCGGGTCCAGAGATGACGGCCCCAAAAGCCCAAAATATTTACCATCTGGCCCTTTATAGGGTTCTGGTCAGGTCTGGTTCGCCGGCTTCTGGTCTGGGCCATAGATTCTTCGCTTCAGCCTCCTTAAGGCATACCATGGATTTGTTAGTTCACCATCTCCATCTCTGTATACTTCATTCACGAAGTCCATTCATTCATGTCATTCATTCCGCTCATTTATCCACCTACCAATTCATCCATTTCCTCAGTTCATTCATTCACTCCATTTGCTGATACAGCACTCATTCATTTATGCACTCCATTTATTCTTTCAACAAACATTTTCAGAGGCTTTCAATGACCTGAGAGATTTGAACAAGAAACTTCCTATATGTTGGAGGAAACTGACATTCACCCAGAGTCACACATATAATAAAATTATAAAGGGTTGGGTCAGGCACAGTGGCTCATGCCTGTAATCCCAGCACCTTGAAAGGCCGAGGCAGGCATATTATCTGAGGTCAGGAGTTCGAGACCAGCCTGGCCAACATGATGAAACCTTGTTTCTACTAAAAATACAAAAATTAGCCAGGCATGATGGCGTGTGCTTGTAATTGTAATCCCAGCTACTCAGGAGGCTGAGGATAGAGAATCACTTGAACCCAGGAGTTGGAGGCTGCAGTGAGCCGAGATCATGCCACTGCACTCCAGCCTGGGTGACAAAGTGAGACCAAAAGAGCAGGGGCTGGTGGGGCACAGTGGCTCACTCCTGGAATCCCAGCACTTTGGGAAGCCATGGCAAGAGGTTGGCTTGAGGCCAGGAGTTTGAAACCAGCTTGGGCAATATGGCAAAACCCATCTCTATGTTAAAAAAAAAAAAAAAAAAATTGGCTGGGTGCCGTGGCTCACGCCTGTAATCCCAACACTTTGGGAGGCCAAGGTTGGTGGATTGCAAGGTCAGGAGTTCAAGACCAGCCTGGCCACCATGGTGAAACCCCGTCTCTACTAAAAATGCAAAAATTCGCTGGACGTGGTGGCGCAAGCCTGTAATCGCAGCTACTTGGGAGGCTGAGGCAGGGTATTGCTTGAACCAGGACCCGGGAGGTGGAGGTTGCAGTGAGCCGAGATTGCACCACTGCACTCCAGCCTGGGCTACACAGCAAGACTCCACCTAAAAAAAAAAAAAAAAAAAAAAAAAAAATGTATAAAGGGAGGCAGAATATAAACACAGGTATTCTTGTTCCAGTCTGGGGGCCACGAGGGGACATGTGAACTGAGACCTAAAGGATTGGTTAAAAAAAAAAAGGAGGGCCGGGCGCAGTGGCTCACGCCTGTAATCTCAGCACTTTGGGAGGCCGAGGCGGGTGGATCACAAGGTCAAGAGATCGAGACCATCCTGGTCAACATGGTGAAACCCCGTCTCTACTAAAAATACAAAAAAAACCTAGCTGGGCGTGGTGGCGCGTGCCTGTAATCCCAGCTACTCAAGAGGCTGAGGCAGGAGAATTGCCTGAACCCAGGAGGCGGAGGTTGCGGTGAGCCGAGATCGCGCCATTGCACTCCAGCCTGGGTAACAAAAAGCGAAACTCCGTCTCAAAAAAAAAAAAAAAAAAAAAAAGAGGGAAGGAAGAGCAGTACAGAAGAGGGAACGGCCAGCGTCAGGGCCCTGAGATCTGCGCCTGCGTAGTCTGTTTGAAGGACAGAGGCCGCCTGTTTGGCTGTAGCAGAGGAGTAATGGGGGTCAAAGACTGTGGGGCCCTGGGGGCTGATACAAGCAGTGAGCTCTTGGTCCTGAGAGCAATGAGAAGACCCCACCGTTACCCTGTGAAATAGGGATTATCAACCTGCTTTTACAGAAGAGGAGACTGAGGGTCAGGGAGGTCACGAGTCCAAGGACTCCAGCAAGAGGGTGGCAGAGCCCAGAGCCCAGACCTGCTTCCCGGGCCCCGCTGTGGCATTGCCCAGGGGCCCTCTCTAAGTTGGCCTCCTCTCCCTTGACTCTCAACAGCCGAAAGTGGTCTGGATGAAGAATAAGATGGAAATCCGCGAAGATCCCAAGTTCCTGATGACCAACTACCAGGGGGTCCTGACGCTGAACATCCGCCGGCCCTCGCCGTTCGACGCTGGGACTTACAGCTGCCGGGCCGTCAACGAGCTGGGCGAGGCGCTGGCTGAATGCAAGCTGGAGGTCCGAGGTGAGGGCCTCGCCGTCCCCAGCACTGGCTGACCCTTGCTCGGGCCCTGTGCCAGCCTGGCCCGAGGCCGCAGGTTAAGCACTGCTGAGCCCTGGAGACGAGTGAGCCCCGCCCTCTAGCGGAGGATTGGGAAGCTGCTGTCCTGAAGGCAGTGCAGGGCGTTGTAGAAGTTGGGACCGGGCAGCCCCTGACCCAGCTTGGGCAGGCGGAGTCAGATTTTTCCAAGGAGTTGAAGCACAAAGGAGAGGGAGGCTGGGCTGGGCGCGGTGGCTCACGCCTGTAATCCGGCACTTTGGGAGGCCGAGGTAGGTGGATCACGAGGTCAGGAGTTCAAGACTAGCCTGGCCGAGATGGTGAAACACCGTTTCTACTAGAAATTAAAAAAAAAAAAAATAGCTGGGCGTGGTAGCACGCACCTGTAATCCCAGCGACTCAGGAGACTGAGGTAGAGAATTGCTTGAACCCGGGGGGCGGAGGTTGCAGTGAGCCAGGATCGCACCACTGCACTCCAGCCTGGGCGACAAAGTGAGACTCTGTCTCAAAAAATAAAATAAATAAAATAAAAATTTAAAAAGGAGAGGGAGGCTGAGTGAGAAGGGCTTAGCAAACGTCCCCAAGGCCTCCAGTTTGCCTGGGCCCTCAAAGGCAGATGGGTTGACAGTTAAAGCAAACATGGTCAACACGGATGACCAGGGGCCATGGGAGCCCCCAGACACACCTCCCCTCCCTGGCCCGTCCCCAGGCTCCGACCCAGTAGCCCCTGCCTCTCCCTGCCCTGTCCCCTGGTCTCAGTCCGACAGCTCCGGCCCCAGCTCAAGCCACATTCTCTTCCTCCCGGATTCCATTTCCAGCCGCCTCCCTGTCTCCAGTCTCTCCCTCCTGCCGGCCACCCTGACCCTAGACTGGCCCCAGGGGCCTCTCTCTACCCAGACCTGCTCTGCGCCAGCCCTGCTCCCAGCCCACTGGGGGCTCCCCACCGCCCCAGCACCCCTCCACCTGGTGCTCTTGGTGCCGTATCTGCCCCGGCACCCACCTGCCCCAGTTGTTCTCACATGACGTTCCAGCCACACCAGGCTGTTGGCGGTTACACTGGCCAGGCTTTCCCGTCACTGGACATTTGCATGTGCTCTTCCCTCTTCCTAGAACACGCTTCCCCCGCTCCTTCACCCTGCACTCTGGCCCGTCAGACACCTGTCAGTCCAGTCTCAGCGAGGAGGCCACTAGCTGTCCCTCAGAGCAGGATGACATCAGCGTGGACTTCTAGAGTCCCCCCCGGATGCTGACTCCTAACCACTCAGACTTCCCTGGCTCTGAGGATGGCCCAACAGACAGAGCAGCTGGGACCCTTAACAAAGGCTCAGAGAGGACAGCTTCTAGCCAAGCACGGTGGCTCATCCCTGTAATCCCAGCACACTGGGAGGCCAAGGCAGGCAGGTTGCTCGAGCCCAGGAGTTTGAGAGCAGCCTGGGCAACATGGCGAGACCCTGTCTCTACTGAAAATACCAAAAAAATTAGCTGGGCGTGGTGGCGCGTGCCTGTCATCCCAGCTGCCTGGTGGGGAGGGGGCTGAGGCAGGAGGATCACTTGAACCGGGGAGGTTGAGGCTGCAGTGGGCTATCTTGCCACTGCACCCCTACCTGGTGCAACAGAGTAAGACTCTGTCTCAAAAACGAAACAAAAACACCCAGATCACTGCCTTTCCAGGCCACCCCAATGTCTGATATTCTGCTGTCTCCCTGATCAATGGTTGAATAAGCTCAGAAAAATCCCGGCCTTGGGATTCCAGTGTGCAGCCAGCAGCTCAGAACGTCCCCATCTGGGGTCCAGAATGGCAGTAATCAGGGGCACTGTGACGACGGGTGGTCCAGCCACGGTGGCCGGGGATGGGGCAGGATGGTGACCGTCATCCTTGACGTCACATGGACGCAGAAGCTGAAGGGGCCTGGGGGGGGCCTGGGGGGGGCGCCTGGGGCTTCAGAAGGAGGCGCACCCGGCCCCGTCTCACCCGCTTTCTCCTTTTCCCGCAGTGCCGCAGTGAGACCTGTCCCTGTCCCCTACCTGCCAAGACAGTCTGTGGCGGAGTCCTGACCCCAATCCCCAGCCTCCTGGGACTGTGTTCCTTGTGGAGTTTTCGCTAAGAACAAAACAGTGTTGCTGACCCAGGAGTGTCTGTCCTTCTTCACTCTGTAGCTCCGTCTTCCTCCTGCAGGGGGTTGGTCACCCTGGGTTTGGCGATGGGAGCAGCCGAGGTGACACAGGCCACGGTGAGGTGGCCTCTTGGAAGAGCTACTTTAGTGAGGCAGCCACGTTGTCACAGAGTGTGACAGCAGCCACAGAGTGTGAAAGGTGAACCCAAGCTGGGCGTGGTGGCTCGAGCCTGTAATCCCAGCACTTTGGGAGGCCGAGGCGGGCAGATCACAAGGTCAGGAGTTCGCGACCAACCTGGCCAATATGGTGAAACCCTGTCTCTACTAAAAAATAAAAAAATGAGTTCGGCACGGTGGCAGGCACCTGTAGTCCCAGCTACTCAGGAGGCTGAGGCAGGAGAATTGCTGGAACCCGGGAGGCAGAGGTTGCAGTGAGCCGAGGTGGCGTGACTGCATTGCAACCCGGGGACAAAGCAAGACTCCGTCTCAAAAAAAAAAGAAAGGTGAACCCAAGCCCACGTGGAGGCTGGCCCCAGAGACACTGCTGGGAGGGAGGGAGGGCACAGGCTGGGTGGCAGTCACGGTGGCAGAGAGTCAAAGACGCACCCAGGCCACACCCAGAAGGCTGCTCTATTGAGGCAGCTGTGGTGGCGGGGTGGCCTCTAGGCCTCAGCAGCGGCCCTAAGAGCCAGAGGTGGTGAGCCAAAGAGGGAGGCGGCCGAGCTGGACAAACTCCCGTGAGGCCGCTGTGCTGACCTGGCGATGGTGGCATCTCTCGTGGTCTGCTTGTAGGTTCTTAAGGAGCTGATCTTTATTAACTTGAATATCTCATCTGCCTGGGCCTGAGGCAATGTCCTTTGATCTCTGGCCCTTCGGTGACCTTGAAGGATGTTGGAAGACTCAGAGGCCCCAGAGTTGAGAGGTCTGGGGCTCAAGTCTGGCTTCTGAGGCTTGGAGCTGGGGGGAGAGAGTTCATTTCAGAGGCCTTGGCCTGCGATTGGGGAGTCCGGGCGGGGAGCGACTTTGCACTGGCTGGAATGGCAGGGGGAGCCAGACGTCTCAAGAGGGACACAGATTCCAGCGCCCCCAGCTTCCAAAACTGGCATCACCCCTTGCCCTACCTTGACCTCCAAGGCCCTACAGAGAACTGGACAGTGGGCCTGGCTGACCCCACTCCTTCAGGACTTGGGGTGTCCCTCTCCAGGCCCCACTGTGGTATATCACAGGCAGAGGTGTGGGTGGCTGTGTGTGCTCCCAAGTAGGACACAACAGCCCCCTTGATTAGGAGCGCCAAGGCCTTGTAGAGCCTGCTGGTGTCTACCCACAGACCCCATAACCCTGGGTCACCTCCACCTCCAACCCAGGAGTCCAGACCCCAGCCCCTCCTCCCTCAGACCCGGGAGTCCAAGCCCCAGCCCCTCCTCCGTCAGACCCGGGAGTCCGGGCCCCAGCGCCTCCTCCGTCAGACCCGGGAGTCCGGGCCCCAGCGCCTCCTCCGTCAGACCCAGGAGTCCGGGCCCCAGGCCCTCCTCCCTCAGACCCGGGAGTCCTCAGCTGCCTCCCCTCTGCGGCCCCGCCGCGCGTCTCCTCTCCCCCCACCTCCTCGCACTCCAGCTGGGCCTCCTCTTCATCATCGTTGCCCTCCCCGTCTTCATCCTCCAGCTCCTGGTCCTCCCGTGTGAAGGGCACGGCGGGCGCCGACCGGAAGCGCAGGCGGTAGAGCAGCCGCACCCACTGGCCGAACTCGCGGTCCCGGGTCTCGGGCGGCGCTTGCAGCTGTAAGTAGAAGGCTCGGTGGTTGCTCAGCTTGACCTTGAGCTGCCGGCGGCTTTCGTCGTGGACGAAGAGCTGGACGAACTGCAAAGGGAAGAGCCTGGGTGGGAGGAAGGGGCCGCCTCAGGTGCTGACCCCGTCGGGTCCGCCGGCACCATCGGGGTCAGGGGTCTCCACCTCGCCACCCCTCCCTCTGGCCCAGGAATCCTTTTCCACCTCCATCGCCTCTTGAATTTGAGTCCATTTCCGTCTTTCTTCCAGCCACACGTCTCCTTTCTGTCTCCCACTAGTCCTCTGCCCTAAACTCCGGACTCCAATATGCAACTCCCTACTTGACATTGCCACCAGGGGCCGGGCGCCGTGGCTCACGCCTGTACTCCGGGCACTTTAGGAGACCGAGGAAGGCAGATCACCTGAGGTCCGGCGTTCGAGACCAGCCTGGCCAACATGGCGGACTCTCTCTACTAAATTTGCACTCAGTGGGTGCTTGTGAGCGCCTGTAATCCCAGCTACTCGGGAGGCTGAGGCAGGAAAATTGCTTGAACCTGGGAGGTGGAGGTTGCAGTGAGCCGAGATCACGCCACTGCCCTCAAGCCTGGGTGACAGAGCAAGACTCTCCTCCTGGCTCGACCTCCTGGGCTCAAGCAATCCTCTTGCCTCAGCCTCCAGAGCAGCTGGGACTACGGGCGTGCCACCGCGCCTGGCTGATTTTTCCATGTTTATATAGTAGAGATGGGGTTTCACCTTGTTGGCCAGGCTGGTCTCCAACTCCTGGGCTCAGGTGATCCTCTCCTCTCAGCCTCTCAAAGTGCTGGGATTAGAGGCATGAGTCACCTCACTTTGCTTGCCACCTTTAAAATGCATCCAGGATCCAAAAACACTCCTTCTTCCGCCACCTCTGGTCCAGCCACCTGCCTCAGCCCTCAGCCCCTCCAGTCAGTTCCCCATGAGTCCACCAGAGGGCGCAGGCCAACACCTTGGGCAGCCCGGGTCCCTCTGCTCAGAGCCCTCCTGTGGCTCAGCGGGACAGGAATGAAAACAAAGTCCTCACCGTGGTCCACAGGCCTGCAGAGCCCCTGGTTCCTTCTCTGCCCTCACCTCCTGCACCTCCAGCCACACTGGCCTCCGTGCTGTTCCATGAACACCCCAGGCTAAGTCCAACCCCAGGACCTTTGCACAGACGGTTCCCTCCACCTGAAAAGCTTTTCCTCCGGCCACGACTCACCCCCTTCATCTCCCTCTGTCTTTCTCAGGAGGCATGTTCTCAGGGAGTTCTCCCCTGGCCTATTTCTTCATTTTATTTTTTGAGATAAGAGTCTTGCTCTGTTGCCCAGGCTGGAGTACAGTAGTTTAATCTCAGCTCACCGCAACCTCCGCCTCCCGGGTTCAAGTGATTCTCCTGTCTCAGCCTCCTGACTAGCTGGGATTACAGGCACCCGCCACCATGCCTGGCTCATGTTTGTATTTTTACTAGAGATGGGGTTTCACAATGTTGGCCAGGCTGGAACTTCTGGAACTTCTGACCTCAAGTGATCCGCCCACCTTGGCCTCCCAAAGGGCTGGGATTACAGGCACGAGCAACGGCACCTGGTCACCCCTGGCCTATTTCAACCGCATCCACCCTGTGAGACTCACCCATAGTCCCTCCCTGTCTGACGTAGCCCCACACGCCTTGCCCATCTGACAAATGGCCACCTGTTCCCTCTGCCTGCCTGGTAGAGTGGGAGCTCCTGGGGATTTGGCTGGTTTTGTCCAGTGGTGTTTCCCTGGTGCCCACAGCTGACACGTGCCAGGTGCTCAGTGGGTGCTTGTTGAGTATCTGGGTAAATCGATTGCTCAGGCCCCTGGCCCGTTTCAAGGTCCCACGGGCAGAGCAGGAAGCAGTCAGGAAAGCGTGGGGATCTTGGCTCAGGTCACACAGCTGGAACTGGAGTCCAGATCCAGTGTTCTCAGCCACAACACTGGGTAGCCATGTGGCCTCTCTGGCCCAGCAGTATCACTGCCAGGAACGGAGCACACAGACACCCTCACACCTGCGCACAGACACATACGCATGGATGTCCCCTGCCACACTGCCTGTAACCGAGATGCCGGGCAAAACCTTAGCGTCCCTCAGTGGGGGACTTGATTATTGTCCCCCACATAGAAGAATAACAGCTGACACTATAGGGCGCTTACTCTGACCCAGGTACTATTATATTTACTCAGTTTCTCCCCCTCCACCCGACAAACCTAGAGGGTGGGCTCTCCTCTTTTTTTTTTTTTTTTTTTTTTTTTTTTTTGAGACGGAGTTTCGCCCTTGTTACCCAGGCTGGAGTGCAATGGCGCGATCTCGGCTCACCGCAACCTCCGCCTCCTGGGCTCAGGCAATTCTCCTGCCTCAGCCTCCTGAGTAGCTGGGATGACAGGCACGTGCCACCATGCCCAGCTAATTTTTTGCACTTTTAGTAGAGACGGGGTTTCACCATGTCGACCAGGATGGTCTCGATCTCTCGACCTCGTGATCCACCCGCCTCGGCCTCCCAAAGTGCTGGGATTACAGGCTTGAGCCACCGCGCCCGGCGGTGGGCTCTCCTCTTATCCTCCTCAACCACATGAGAAAACTGAGGCACAGGCAGGTAGGGGAAGCTTGGCCAAAGCCAGTGATGAACTGAAGCCGGGATCTGAACCCAAGTCATCTAAGGGCAGGCGTTTGTTTAAGGATGTTGTCTATCACCTTAACACCAGGAGGCTGGACACAACTTGGCGTCTAAGCCAGGGGAGCTTGTGCAATCATCAAAGGGAGCCCATTGCATGGGCTGGGCGCGGTGTCTCACACTTTGGGAGGCTGAAGCGGGCCGATCATAAGGTCAGGAGTTCAAGACCAGCCTGGCCAACATGGTGAAACCCTGCCTCTACTAAAAATAGAAAATTGGCTGGGTGTGGTGGAGGGCACCTGTAATCCCAGCTACTCGGGAGGCTGAGGCAGGAGAATCGCTTGAACCTGGAAGGTGGAAGTTGCAGTGAGCCAAGATCGCACCACTGCACACTAGCCTGGGCGACAGAGTGAGACTGTCTCAAAAAAAAAAAAAAGTGAAAGCCACTGGCAGAATGTTTCTCTGAATATATTATAAGCACATAAACATTTCAGTGTTTACAGTTGGAGTTGGGGCTGGAGCCTCCAGTGAGAGAAAGCCGGTGCTGTCTGTTTCGTGCTTGTTTCTCATATGTTTGCATTACTGTTTTTCTTTTCTTTTCTCCTGTTTCTCCCTTCTCTCTTTTCTTTTTTGAAACAAAAATCTCACTCACTCTGTCATCCAGGCTGGAGTGCAGTAGCATGAACAAAGAAATCTTAACTGATTGTGATCAATTAGTTGTCACACCACTGCACTGGGACCAGCAATGAGGTTTTTTTTTTTTTTTAGACAGAGTCTCTGTCGCCCAGGCTGGGGTGCATCCTCCACCTCCCAAGTTTGAGCGATTCTCCTGACACAGCCTCCCAAGTAGCCGGGATTACAGGAGCCCACTACCACGCCAGGCTAATTTCTGGTAGAGACAGGGTTTCGCCATGTTGGCCAGGCTGGTCTTGAACGCTTGGCCGCAAGTGATCTGCCCGCTCAGCCTCCCAAAGTGCTCGGATTACAGGTGTGAGCAGTGTGGGGTGAGGCACAGGTGGGTTCAAGAACTGCGAGCTCGCGGGGCGCGGTGGCTCAAGCCTGTAATCCCAGCACTTTGGGAGGCCGAGGCGGGCAGATCACAAGGTCAAGAGATCGAGACCATCCTGGTCAACATGGTGAAACCCCGTCTCTACTAAAAAAATACTAAAAATTAGCTGGGCATGGTGGCACGTGCCTGTAATCCCAGCTACTCAGGAGGCTGAGGCAGGAGAATTGCCTGAACCCAGGGGGCGGAGGTTGCGGTGAGCCAAGATCGCGCCATTGCACTCCAGCCTGGGTAACAAGAGCGAAACTCCGTCTCAAAAAAAAAAAAAAAAAAAAAAGAACTGAGAGCTCATGACAGACTTGCCAGTGGGACCCTGGGCAACTGGCTCCCAGCTCTCTGAGCCTCAGTTGAGCTCTTTGGAGGATGGGGCTAAGGGACCCCACCATGTGAGGATATGAGGTCAGGGTGAGATCACATGCACAGCCCAGGGGCATCTGGCATGAGCGGGCGCTGCGGACACGGTCATTCTCCCGAGCCCTGCTGGGGCGTGGCTGAGGACTGTCCTCTTCGGGTCTGTCTAGTCCCCAATTTCTGGCCCCTGGAGGATTCCTCTGTCCTTGTTCTCCCAGGAAGGTGGCAGCTCAGGGAGGGCTGGTAGCACCCCCGGGTCCTGGCCCTGGGGCTGGTCTGGCTGAGGGGAGTTGCTGCTGGGGACTCAGGTGCCTGGAGCTGAGGGAGGAGGGATCTCGGCTGAGGTGGGGGCGGTCACCCAAAGAGTTGCAGGTGTCCATTCTCCTTGGCAGGGCCGGCCAGCAGCAAGAGGTCCGGGAGCTCCAGGGCTGGACTGGAGGCTGCCACCCCCATGGTGACCTTGTTGGCAACTTCTCCCAACCGAGTCACCTGGGGCCAGAGGTCAGAGGTTAGGGGCAGGATGGATGTGGGGGCAGAACTGGGGAGGTATCAGAGGTTAGGAATCCTGATAGGGGAAAAGGTCGTGAACCAGGTGAGTTGAAACTCAGGCTGGGGGCCAGATGTCTTTGAATTCAAGGTCAAGAATCATAGGGGTGGAAAGTCAGGGAAACTGAGGCAAGGGAGTTAGAGGCTAGGGTTCACCGAGAATCTAAAGAGCTAGAGGTATGGGGCACCAGACGTCACGTGGAGTTGGCAGTCAGGAATCCCACGAGATGGACGTTATGTGGGGGCAGGGGCTTTCCAAGGGAAGAGGAGGTCAGGAGGCAGGCCAAGGCTCGGGCTGAGGGGGTTCTGGGGCTCCCCACCTGCACAAAGTTGCTCTCAAAGATGGGGAAGTCCCGCAACTGGTCGAACTCGCCGCTCAGGAGGTGGCGCTGCAGCTGTCTGGGGCGGCCTGTGGGAGAGACTGGAACCAGGAGGCATTCTAGGGGGGTGATGTCCGCGGGTTGATCCTGGGAGGCTGTGCCTGGCTCCCCAGCTGGGGAGGGTCCAGCACAGCCCCGCACAGAGGACAGGGTATCAGATGCCCCCCAATTTTTATACTTTAATTTCTAGGGTACATGTGCAGAACGTGCAGGTTTGTTACATAGTTACATACGTGCCATGGTCGTTTGCTGCATCCATCACCCCGTCATCTACATTAACTATTTCTCCTAATGCTATCCCTCCCCTAGTCCCCCAGTCTCCCAAGAGTCCCCATTGTGTGATGTTCCCCTCCCTGTGCCATGTGTTCTCATTGTTCAGCTCCCACTTATGAGTGAGAACATGTGGTGTTTGGTTTTCTGTTCTTGTGTCAGTTTGCTGAGAATGATGGTTTCCAGCTTCATCCATGTCCCGGCAAAGGACATGAACTCATCCTTTTTTGTGGCTGCATAGTATTCCATGGTGTATATGTGCCACATTTTCTTTTTCTTTCTTTCTTTCTTTTTTTTTTTTGAGACGGATTTTCACTCTTGTTACCCAGGCTGGAGGGCAATGGCACGATCTTGGCTCACTGCAACCTCCGCCTCCTGGGTTCAAGCAATTCTCCTGCCTCAGCCTCCCTAGTAGCTGGGATTACAGGCACGCACCACCATACCCAGCTAATTTTTGTATTTTTAGTAGAGACGGGGTTTCACCATGTTGACCAGGATGGTCTCGATCTGTTGACCTCCTGATCCACCCGCCTGGGCCTCCCAAAGTGCCGGGATTACAGGCGTGAGCCACCGTGCCCGGCTACCACATTTTCTTTATGCAGTCTATCATTGATGGGTATTTAGGTTGATTCCAAGTCTTTGCTGTTGTGAACAGTGCCATGATAAACATGTGTCTTTATAACAGAATGATTTATCATCCTTTGATATATACCCAGTAATGGGATTGCTGGGTCAAATGGTATTTCTGTTTCTAGATCCGTGAGGAATCGCCACACTGTCTTCCACAATGGTTGAACTAATCTGCACTCCCCAAATTGCTAGCCCCATCCCTTACTTGGTTCCCTCACCAGGTCCAACCCCTCCAGGTCTGGCTCCCGCTCTCACCTGCCATCCCACCTAGTTCTGCCTCACCAGCTCCACCAAGGGCGGGCTTAGGCCCTCGCTCCCTTCTCATCGCAATGTCCCCGAACCTTGACGGGAGCGGAGGGAGGAGCCCAGGGAGAAAGCGAGGGGGTGGGGGGGGCTACAGGTACTGTGACGCCACGAAGCGGAGTGGGTTGGATGACGTCACATAGAAGCGGACGCCTGGGGTTGTGATGACGTCACTGGAGGGGCGGCTCCGGGACCCCAGGATAAAGAGGCGGTCTCATCCTGGTGACGTCGGGCCCCAGGTGCGGACGGGCGCCAGTGCGCAGGCGCCGGAGCCTAGCGCAAGCGCACGAACGTCAGGATGCGGCGTGTTTCTCCCGGCGTGCTCCGCGGCTCTTGGCTCGCGTCCGTCCCTTGGCGGGTGGGAAGGAGCCGAAATGGCCGCGGCCAGTGCTGGGGCGACCCGGCTACTCCTGCTCTTGCTGATGGCGGTAGCAGCGCCCAGTCGAGCCCGGGGCAGCGGCTGCCGGGCCGCGGCCGGTACGCGGGTGGTAAGTGCTCGTTAGTTTTGCATAGCCGGCGCGGCCTACGGACGTCTCGGGTCTTGGGGTCTTTAGGTGGGTTACAGAGGGAGGGAGGCTGCGCAGGGCCAATAGGGAAGAGGTGGGAGAGCCCTGGAAACAGGTTCAGTCACGCACGCCCAGGAGGGTCCTCGACAGTGCACCAGGTTGCAGCGACTGGGACGGAGAATTACAGCTCTGGCATATGTATGAGGGGGCGGGGCGGGGGTGGTGGAATCTTGGCAAGTCGGAAGTCCCGGCGGTTAAAATGAAAGAGGCGTGGGGAACCCAGGGACTGTGGCTCATCTGTTATCCCAGTGCTTAGGGAGGCCAAGGCGGGAGAATCGCTCGAGGTCAGGAGTTCGAGACCAGCTTGCTCAACATGATGAAACACCGTATCTACTAAAAATACAAAAGTTAGCTGGGTGTGGTGGCAGGCGTCTGTAATCCCGGCTACTCGGGAGGCTGAGGCAGGAGATTGGCTTGAACCCTAAAGGCAGAGGTTTCAGTGAGCTGAGATCACCACCTGGGTGACACAGCGAGACGCTGTCTTAGAAAAAGAAAATAAGACATGCATGGGAAGGGCGCTTTTGAGGAATTGGAGAGGAGTTTTGCCTCCTGAATATGCGTGAATATGCAAGTTTGGAGATTGGAGAAAAGGAAAGCATGAATCTTGAATGTGCTTAGTAGGAACTGAACTCAGGCTGGATCTTGGCTATTGGGGCTGTCAGGTGATAATGAGGTCTTAGCATGAAAAGGAAGCCTTGGGAGAGGGTGTCCTTTAACTCAAGAGTATTTGTGGTGCAATGCTTGGAAGTGACCTTGGGATACTTGCTTTGGCAATGAGGTTAGGCGTGTTTCTAGGGTCGGGTTTTCTGGGAGTTGGGGGGGGGGTGTCGATATCATGAATATTCATGAAGTGGGTGGTTCCTAGTGAAATAGAGGCAAGCAGCCATGATAAGGCTCCACCCTCAGCCCACTCGTCAGTCTGTCCTTGGCTCTGTGGGTGACTGCCATGCTGAGGGCTTGGTTGGTTCTCAACTGGGGCCTTCTGTGTC
This sequence comes from Saimiri boliviensis, assembly GCF_048565385.1. Taxonomy (NCBI): domain Eukaryota; kingdom Metazoa; phylum Chordata; class Mammalia; order Primates; family Cebidae; genus Saimiri; species Saimiri boliviensis. Next base: position 7,655,560 of record NC_133462.1, on the reverse strand, counting down.
TTCTGCAGGCTGGGGTGGAAGGCCGAGAGGGTGAGGCCTGCGGTACGGTGGGGCTGCTGCTGGAGCACTCATTTGAGATTGGTGAGTCAGGCAACGTCTTCTCCTAGACGCTTAACATTGGTGTCCTGAGAAGTCAAGAGTTGGCGTCCGGGCGCCTCCCATCTATTATGTTCACTCTGGTCCATTTACTAACAGCTTTGCCCCAGGCTGGGGAGAAGGGGGACATGAAAGAAGAGAAACACTGTTTAAATACCCCCTTGCCTGTAAGAAAAATCTCAGTTTTTAAAAGGTCAGCAGAGCAGTCATTTCAGAGCCGAGTTTCCTTATCAGTGCCAGGTGCCTGGCATTAGCGGTTCCACACTCTGCAAGTATTAGCTCATTCACAGCAGCTGTGTGAGGTGGAAGGCAATCGGGTCAGTCTCTTTTTCCAGAAGAGGAAACAGGCTCAGAGTGGGCGCCACACAAGGTCTCCTCGTGAGTGAGTGGCAGAGCTGGGGCCAGCTTCAAAGGCACACTTAAACTGCCATGATGCAGGTGTGCATGTTCCCAGGGCCGATCACCAGTGCTGCCCAGAGTGTAGTCATTGAGTCTGAAGCCCCGAACCCACGGGTGCAAACCCTGACGCTGGTGCCCCTCCTGGACCCTGGCATCTGCTCAGTGAACAACTCCCTGATTCTGACACAGCCAGGCAGGTGGGAACTCCTGGACTCCCCAGCTTCCATGTTTTGCAGCTGGGGAAGCTGAGGCTGAGAGAGGTTCTGTGGCTGTCCCTGGGTCACCTGTCGAGGCAGAGGCAGGATTTGGGAGCTGTGGGGTTCATGCGTATGCTGGGGGTTGCCTCGTGAGGTGGGACATGGTGGGGGTGTCCCCACTTTGCAGATAGGAAAATGGGGGCCCAGATGAGGCGGGAACCTGGCCACTCGGGTGTAGGCTGAGCCAAAATGTGAAGCTGAGCTTCCTGGGTCCTGCCTGGGTTGAAGGATGTGGGGTGGGGAGGGCGCGTCTCTGAGTCTGAGCTCTTCACAGACGACAGTGCCAACTTCCGGAAGCGAGGCTCCCTGCTCTGGAACCAGCAGGATGGTACCTTGTCCCTGTCACAGCGGCAGCTCAGCGAGGAGGAGCGGGGCCGACTCCGGGTGAGGTGGGGCACTCAGGGCTGGGTGTGGACGGGGATAGAGGGTATCCAGCTGTCTCTTCAGCTGCCCCGTGCTGGTGCCCGGCAGCCTTCCCTCCAGGCCCAGGTGGGCTTCCAGCACCTCCTGCCACCCTTGCTCTCTGTCCAAGGATGGCCACTCCCGGTGGAATGGTGCCACACTTGGTCCTAGTGCCAGCGGGCACGATGTCCTGCCTCGAGGCCTCCACGCACACTGCTCCCTCTTCCCCGACAGGTTTCACACAATCAGCCCCTCTCCTCTTCCAGATTCAGCTGAGCTGTTTCATGTCCACTTAGACAAAATTCGCTTGTGAGGAAAAAGAGATCCTCAGAATAGCCGTGGTTGGACAGGAGCCTTCTCCTGCCGCCCTGGGCTGCGACAGCCTCCAGGGCCCGGCTCAGTCCTCGTAGGGGTCGTGCACAGAGGCGCCAGGGCTCCAGGCAGCAGGATAGACGGGGAGAAGGAGGGACAGAAGGAACAGCAGTGTTTAGAGGACGCTTGCAAAAGCCGGCACAGCCCACCTCCACCCACAGGCCAGGTGCGGCAGCGAGGGAGGCTGGGGAGCACAGGCTTGATTCTGGAGGCCACGTGGTGAGGTGTGCGTGAGCAGCCTTCGTGCATGGCGCCCACGTGACTCTCTGTCACAGCTGTCCCCAAAGAGAATTTATTGTGCGTGTAACGGGTACGTCCACGCGTCAGGTGGACGCCCGGTACGGCTGGATTCAGGCACAGGGATGGTGTCCTCAGGACCCACCCCATCGTTGGGCTGGGCTCTGTTCTTTTCGTGATGACTTCTCCCTTAGGTGGGGCAGCTCCAGCTGCTGCTGGCTTCACCCACCAGTTGGGCCACCCAGCAGGAAGAGTCCCAGGCAGACTCAGGTCGGCTAGCCTGGGGAGTGTGGGCTGTGAGGCGGGTGGGTCAGAAGAGGGACCTTTGCTGAGGTCTGGTGGGCATCACAGCCTGTCCAGGGATGGCACTGTCCCTCTGACCAGCACCCTCTTTTCCGGTCCCCAGGATGTGGCAGCCCTGAATGGCCTGTACCGGGTCCGGGTCCCGAGGCGACCTGGGGCCCTGGATGGCGTGGAAGCTGGTGGCTACGTCTCCTCCTTTGTCCCTGCGGTGAGTTGGTGTCGAGGATGAGCCCCCTCTCCCTCTTCCTCCCTACCCGCTACCCTGGTCCTGCTTCCACCATTCGAACCCCAGTGTTTCTAGAACCCTCAGAGGCCTGGGAGACTCAGACCTGGCCTCCGCTCCAGGGCCTCCTGGTCTGGAGGGGTGGGTCCAGGTGGTGAGTGCTTTCATGGGACAGCATTGTGAGGGCTCTAGGGTGGGGGTGGTTGGGCTTGGGCTTGTGCCTGAGTGTGACAGGGAGCCGTGGCCCTGTCGAGGGGCGGAGGGGAGGTTAGAGTGGAGCCCAGGCGGCAGGCTCCGCACCTCTGCTGACCCCACTCCCCGCACAGTGCTCCCTGGTGGAGTCGCACCTCTCGGACCTGCTGACCCTGCACGTGGACGTGGCTGGCAATGTGGTGGGCGTGTCGGTGGTGACATACCCTGGGGGCTGCCGGGGCCACGAGGTGGAGGATGTGGACCTGGAGCTGTTCAACACATCGGTGCAGCTGCAGCCGCCCACCACAGCCCCAGGGTGAGCTCGAGTCTGCTGCCTTTGCGATGACCTTGCCGCCTGCCCCGGCCCTTTCTGGGCCTCACCCTTCTCCTCTCCCCTCCCACCAGCCCTGAGACGGCAGCCTTCATTGAGCGACTAGAGATGGAGCAGGCCCAGAAGGCCAAGAACCCCCAGGAGCAGAAGTCCTTCTTTGCCAAATATGTGAGTGGGGCTCCCCTGCCTTCCCATTCCCTTCCTGACAGTGCTGGTGTCTGGCCAGGCCCTCCCTGCTCCTGCCCGTGGTGCTCAGGCCTGCTCCTCATCCTCCCGGCCTCCTGCTGGGGACCCCTCCTGCCCCGGACCTCCTGTGTGTCGTCCTGGTACCTGGGCTGAGGGCTGTCCAGGCTTGTTTGCAGGAGGAGGGCGAGGAGGTGTGGTCAGGGGAGGTCAGGCAGCTCTAGGGCCCAGGGGCCTGGGGGAGGGCTCGGCCTGAGCGAGGCTGGAGCTGTGAGGCTGGAGAGGAACCAGGGAGGCTTGGAAAGGTGGGGCGATTGGTTCCCCGGGGGTCGTACAGGAAGGAGAGAGGAGTGGGTCTGGGAGGGACGCGGCCCAGGGAAGGCCGTGGGGGCAGCAGGGTGCGGGGAGGCTGCCTGGAGCCGAGGAGCGAGGGGCCTGTGCGGCCGGCAGCAGGTCTGAGTGTGGGGTGCGTGGAGGCCGAGGCACAGGGTGGGGGTGCTGGGGATGGGAGGCTCCCCTGCCCATGGAATAGGTGGCTTCCGCCCAGGCCTCTGGTCCCTGAGTGTGGAGACGGGGATTAGGTTGGGGCATAGGACCCCATGCAGGACAGGGCCAGCAAGGAGGCTGGCGTGGCTCAAGGGAGGCCAGGAGGATGCTGAGGCTGGCATGGCTGAGCCCTGCCATGCTGCGCGCCCTGCCCGAGGGCCTCACCCACTCCTCCCACATAGTCCAGCAGCTGTGCTGCAGGGAGACGGATGCCTGGAGGCTTAGCCCCACTGGAGCACCCTCCCGCTCCTCACTGGCCCTAGGGCCCCACGGCTGCCCGCTAGCCCTGACCTGCGCTTCCTCCCTCCCCAGTGGCACCTCATCCTGGGGGGGGCCGTGTTGCTCACAGCCCTGCGTCCTGCTGCGCCAGGGCCCGCGCCACCACCGCAGGAGGCCTGAGTGAGGACTGAGACCCCTGCCCCTGCCCCTCCCTGTGCCCCGCCGGCCCTCCCCCACCTGTAGTGATGTAGGAGACCTGGGCGCCCCCCCCTCACTTGGCCTCCCCTCATACCGGGCCCCACCTTTCCCACCCTGAGTGGGTGCGACCCACACTCACCTCTCTCTCTCTCTCTCTCTCTTTTGTGTCTGTTTGTCCTTCCGTCTGGCCGCAGTGGATGTACATCATTCCCGTCGTCCTGTTCCTCATGATGTCAGGAGCGCCGGACACTGGGGGCCAGGGTGGGGGTGGGGGAGGGGGCGGCGGTGGGGGCAGTGGCCGGTGAGGGCCCAGGCTGGTCAGCTTCCCGTCCTGCACGCCCAGGGCCTCCCTTTCCGCTGGAGTCCCCCGTGTCCTCAGCCATCCCAAGAATGGTTTGCTGGCCCCTCCTTTCCCCATCCCACAAGGCACCTGGGCCAGCCACTTGTCCTCTGCCTTCCTGCTGGCAGAGAAGTGGCTGGATTGGGGCTTTGGCACAGGTGCCAGTGTCTCCTGCGCCTGCGTCTCCTGTGCCCACCTCCCCTGTGACCTCATGCAGCCCCAGGGACTTCCCTGCCCATGGAATAGAGCCCGAGATCCTGGCCAGTGTTCCCCCTGTGACCCCGTGTCCCCCACCCTGAGCCGTGCAGTCTGGGAACATGCCGCCTTCTCCAGCCTCTGTGCCTTTGTTCCTGGTGGTCTCACCCTCCTGCCCCTGGCTGGGCTAGGTGGTCCCGTCCAGGCTCCTGCAGCAGCCCCCTCATTCTGATACTGGACTGGGACGCAGTCTCCCTCTGTGCCCCCTTGGGGGCACCCTGGGTCCCCTCCTTAGGGGCAGAGGTGTGAAAGCCGAGGCTGGATGGCCAGAGGCTCCTGTGCCCCACTCCTAGCACCGTCCCTGGGGTTGAGGTTTGACATTTGTCTGCCTAGTGCAGACAAGGAGTCCTTGCCTGGTGGGTGACAGGCCTCCAGACTTGAAGGAAAAGTTTTAAGGTAAAAAGGAAACCAACCTTTTACCTTTGTTTAAAGTGAAAACAAAACCAACAGTTAGTGGAGTCAAAGGCGATACACTGTCAATAGAACCCCTCCACCCTCCCCCTGCCTCTCAGCGTCCTGCCCCGACCTCGGCACTGGGAGGGGCTGCAGCCCTTGCTGTGCACACCTTAAGTCTATTTAAAAACATGGACAATGTGCTGAAATGTGTGAATGTTTTGAAAAGTTACATTTATAGCTTCTGGCAGCCAAAAGCAACTGTTGTTTGGGCAAGATGGTCCTGATGTACAGGCTTGACTGAAATTGACTGCTCACTTGATATGTTATTCAGAAACCCAAGGAATGGCCATCCCCGACGTCGCAGGCTGTGTGAAGCTCAGCTGTGTCACGTGACAGTTTATTAAACTGGCCCTTGAATGTTGGACCCTCAAGCTCGCCTCCTGCATTGTGTGGTTATAAATAGCGCCCCCGTGAATGCTCTTGTCCAGTCTGCGTGTGGTTAGAATGATCTCGAGATGCATGACTAGAATGGAATTATGATGGCAGGTCGGAAATGCGTTTATGAACAGGAGATGTGTTCACAGGAGTTGACTGTCAGGACCAGGACGTGGCGCATGGGTGGAGGTTGCATTCCCTCCTGTCACTTCTTTTTTGTTTTTGAGACAGGGTCTTGCTCTGTCGCCCAAGCTGGAGAGCAAGTAGCAAGACCTTGGCTCACTGAAACCTCCACCTCCCAGGCTCAGGGCTCCTCCCTCAGCCTCCTGAGTAGCTGGGATGATAGGTGTTTACCACGCGTCAGGGTTATTGCTGAGGTAAAATGAGGAAACTGAGGCAAGTATAAAAAAATGAGAAGTTAATTTATTCAGCTCCTGGGCAGGGTTCTGTGGTCCAGGAAGGGGCCAAGGAAGTGCATCCTGTTGTTTAGGGGAGGGAAGGCAATTGATTGGCTGTTGCGGAAACAAAGTGAAGGCAATTTTATTGGCTGTTGAGAAACAGGAAATGCATGGAGCGAGCTGTCATTGGTAGGTGGGCGGGACCTTGTTAAGTGGGCCTTGATTGGCTATTGGGGAAACAAAGTGAAGGCAACTTTATTGGCTGTTGAGAAACAGGAACTGCATGGAGTGAGCTGTCATTGGTAGGTGGGCGGGACCTTGGGTAAGTGGGCTGGCCGGGGCATAAAAGGCAGACTGCTATCGGGCAGGGTTTGGTGGGTCTTCTTTAAAATTTTTTCAGGGTTTTCCAACAGCGGGCTGGGGGTTGGATGCATAGTTGGGTGCTGAGTGTGGGCTTGGGTCTGGTATGCAGAGGCAGGTGTGGGGAAGCCATGTGGGGAGGCCAGATAACGAGCTTGGGTGATGACGTAGTTATCAGGCGTGGAGTGGGGTGAGTGTGTCCGTTTAACTCCCAGCGAGGCAACCAGCCTTACACCACGCCCAGCTAGTTTTTGTATTTTTTGTAGAGATGGGGTTTCACCGTGTTGCCCAGGCTGGTTTTGAACTGCTGTACTCAAGTGATCCACCTTCCTCTACCTCTGAATGTGCTGGGATTGCAGGTATGAGCCACCATGCTGGCTTCTCTCATCACTTCTTCAGTCTAACACCCCACTGAGCTCTTTCGGCTACTCTGTTCTCTCATCACTCCTATTTGATTTTTTATTTTCCCTCCTGAAGTGTCTGTGTCAGCCCAACCAGATAGTAATGTGCAGTACTTGTCCCTCCCTGACCTTTTTTTTTTTTTTTTTTTTTTTTTTTTTTTGAGACGGAGTTTCGCTCTTGTTACCCAGGCTGGAGTGCAATGGCACGATCTCGGTTCACCGCAACCTCCGCCTCCTGGGTTCAGGCAATTCTCCTGTCTCAGCCTCCTGAGTAGCTGGGATTACAGGCACACACCACCATGCCCAGCTACTTTTTTGTATTTTTAGTAGAGACGGGGTTTCACCATGTTGACCAGGTTGGTCTCGAACTCTTGACCTCGTGATCCACCCGCCTCGGCCTCCCAAAGTGCTGGGATTACAGGCTTGAGCCACCGCGCCCGGCCTTTTTTTTTTTTTTTTTTTTTTTGAGACAGAGTTTTGCTCTTGTTACCCAGGCTGGAGTGCAATGGCACGATCTCGGCTCACCGCAACCTCCGCCTCCTGGGTTCAGGCAATTCTCCTGCCTCAGCCTCCTGAGTAGCTGGGATTACAGGCACGTGCCACCATGCCCAGCTAATTTTTTGTATTTTTAGTAGAGACGGGGTTTCACCATGTTGACCGGGCTGGTCTCGATCTCTTGACCTCGTGATCCACCCGCCTCGGCCTCCCAAAGTGCTGGGATTACAGGCTTGAGCCACCGCGCCCGGCCCTCCCTGACCTTTTTAAAGAGAAGGGGCTCATTCTGTCACCCAGGCTGGAGTGCCGTGGCACATAGTTCACTGCAGGCTCAAACTCCTGAGCTCAAACGATCCTCCTACCTTGGCCTCCCAAAGTGTTGGAATTACAGGTGTGAGCCACCATGCTCGGCGGAGGGATTATCTTTTTACAGGCTTTTATTTATTCATGTATTTTTTGGTAGCAACACGCTCCGAGGCATCCGTGCCATGGAACGAGGTGCACCTTATACCAGACATGGAAACCGCCCAGCTATGCCAATAGAAGGTGGGAAGAGAGCAGCACTTGCAAAACTATTCACATGTGGACCTGCTGCTTGATGTGGATAATATCTGCAGAGTATCAGGGGACAGAAAACCCAGGCCGCCTCCAGGGAACGGGAAGTGGGTGCTGGAGTCCGGGGTGAGCACACGGTTTCTCACCATGGATCCCACTGTATCTTTGGTGTTGGAGAGTCTCCCTCTGCTGGATTTGAATGCTCCTAAATGCATTTAGGATCGCTTGCCATGCATCCTAAAATATACAAGCAATCCTAAAATACACAAGACTACATTTAGTATTTTGTAAAATTCTTTACTACCCCCAAACTGTCTACTGGAAACTATGGGCTCCTTATTTGGGGGAGGTGGGGGGTGGGATGGAGTTTCACTTGTCACCCAGACTGCAGTGGCTTGATCTTGGCTCACTGCAACCTCTACCTCCCAGGTTCAAGCAATTCTTCTGCCTCAGCGTCCTGAGTAGCTGGGATTACACCTATATGCCTCCACTCCTAACTTTCGGTTTTTTTAAATCTTTAAAAAAAAAAAAAAAAAAAAAGGCCGGGCGCGGTGGCTCAAGCCTGTAATCCCAGCACTTTGGGAGGCCGAGGCGGGTGGATCACGAGGCCGAGAGATCGAGACCATCCTGGTCAACATGGTGAAACCCCGTCTCTACTAAAAATACAAAAAATTAGCTGGGCATGGTGGCTCGTGCCTGTAATCCCAGCTACTCAGGAGGCTGAGGCAGGAGAATTGTCTGAACCCAGGAGGCAGAGGTGCCGTGAGCCGAGATCGCGCCATTGCACTCCAGCTTGGGTAACAAGAGCGAAACACCATCTCAAAAGACATATATGTGTACACACATGGCAGTGTGATTTGCTGTCTTCCTCCCCCTTGTCAGACGGTTAGATGGCAAAAATTTTTTCCCATTCTTTTGGTTGCCGATTCACTCTAATGACTGTTTCTTTTGCCGTGCAGAAGCTGTGGAGTTTGATTAGGTCCCATTTGTCTTGTTTTGGCTTTTGTTGCCAGTGCTTTTGGTGTTTTGGTCATGAAGTCCTTGCCTATGCCTGTGTCCTGAATGGTTTTGCCTAGATTTTATTCTAGGGTTTTTATGGTGTTAGGTCTTATGTTTAAGTCTTTAATCCATCTGGAGTTAATTTTAGTGTAAGGTGTCAGGAAGGGGTCCAGTTTCTGCTTTCTGCACATGGGTAGCCAGTTTTCCCAGCACCATTTATTAAACAGGGAATCCTTTCCCCATTGCTTGTTTTTGTGAGGTTTGTCAGTGATCCGATGGTTGTAGACGTGTGGTGTCGCCTCCGAGGCCTCTGTTCTGTTCCATTGGTCTCTATCTCTGTTTTGGTATCAGTACCGTGCTGTTTTGATTACTGTAGCCTTGTAGTTATATTTTGAAGTCCGGTAGTGTGATGCCTCCAGCTTTGTTCTTTTTGCTTAGAATTGATTTGGCTAGCCGGACGCGGTGGCTCAAGCCTGTAATCCCAGCACTTTGGGAGGCCGAGGCGGGTGGATCACGAGGTCAAGAGATCGAGACCATCCTGGTCAACATGGTGAAACCCCGTCTCTACTAAAAATACAAAACATTAGCTGGGCATGGTGGCGCGTGCCTGTAATCCCAGCTACTCAGGAGGCTGAGGCAGGAGAATTGCCTGAGCCCAGGAGGCAGAGGTTGTGGTGAGCCGAGATCGCGCCATTGCACTCCAGCCTGGGTAACGAGAGCGAAACTCCGTCTCAAAAAAAAAAAAAAAAGAATTGATTTGGCTATGCAGGCTCTCCTTTGGTTCCATAATTTTTGTATTTTTAGTAGAGATTTCTACTCACCATGTTGACCAGGCTGGTCTCAAATTCCTGACTTAAAGTGATACACCTGCCTTGGCCCCCTAAAATGCTGGGATTACACGTGTGAGCCACCAGGCCTGGCATCTATAGGCTTCTTCACCCCGTCAGAGACTCCCTGGTAAGATCAGGGGCTAATGACTGGTGCCTCTTCAGCTGTCAGTCCAGCCTCCTTTGCTTGTACCCACCTTCCAGTCAGCAAGGCACAACTTTGTTACAAAAGAAACAAACTCAATTTGGTCCATTTCCTGGAATGCAGTCTCCCCAGACAGGTTTGTGTGAACAAATTTCCATTTTCCTTTGTTTGCCATATACAGCCCTACCTGCATTTCCATGGGAGCCAATCCACCCACCCATAGGGTGACTTGAAAATGTGTGAAGTGCAGCCGTTTCATACCATGATGTTTATATATTGATTAGGAGTAAAAATACTCATTTTTACAGAATGTTACAAGTTCTCCCTCCCCCCTCCTTTCACCCAGTATCCCCTGTTCCTCCCCCAGGCATTCTGGTCGTTGTTCTTTGCTGGGATCATTGTCAGTGTCTCGTTTGCAAGTAGGTGGTGAGAGAAGATTCCACGCACTCGGAATGCCTCAGGCCGGCTCCTGTGGCGGCTTCTCTCCGTGTCCTTCAGGGAGCACTGCTGGTTCCTCAGCTATCGTCGGGTTCCTTCCAAGTCCCTGTCCTAGCAGTTGCTGCTCTTCAGAAACACTGGGCACCGATTTTCTCATCTGTGAAATGGAATTCAGGTGAGGTTCCCCCCCACCCCCCGCCCCCCGCCCCGAGTGCTGAGGTGCTTCCCGAGGAAGAGTTGGGGCGGGAGTGGAATGGAGCAGAAAAGGGCGTCATCCCCTGCTCACTGAGCTCAGACAGGAGGCCAGGAATCAGCAGGTTCAGGAGCCCATTCCTGGCTGACCCCAGGAGCCCCCAGTCCTGCCCCGCTCCTTACATGCTGTGTATCTTTAGGCAAGTTGCTTCCCGTCTCTGAGCGTTTTCCTTGTTTTCGCCTTCCTGGGCCTTGGGCAGGTCTGATTCCTCCAGGTAGCGTCCAGGGTTCCAGACAGATGGAAAAGAGAGAGAGAATGGGAGTCACAAAGGTGTCTGTCTACTCCTGGGCCTCAGGCTTGGAGCCTGCTCAGGGCTATCCTGTTTGGGACTCAGTGTGAACTCCTGCCTCCTGGTCAGGACCTGGGAGCAGCCAAGGCAGGAATGGGAGAGGGAGGCAAAGGCCCACGGGGCAAGGAGGCAGGGGCCATCTGGAGGTGGAGGAGAGGAGGCTTGGAGGAGGGAGGCTGGTGGGAGTAAGAGCTCTGGGGGAGAGAGAGAGAGGGAGCAGGAGCAAGGAGAAGAGACAGGTGAAAGGATGGGGCAGAGACAGAGAAACCAGAGAGAAGGAAGGAAGAGACCCAAGAAGGAGAGACAGGGAAGGAAAAGGGAGGTGAAAAGAGGAAAAGACAAGAGTCAGAGGAGAGGAGAGCGGAGAGGTGGAAATGAAACTGGAGAAACAGGGAGGAAAGGGAGGAGAAAGTTCAGCAAAAAAGCAGGAGTCGTCGATGGCATGTGCCCGAGTCCCAGCTACTCGGGAGGCTGAGGTGGGAGGATCACTGGAGCCCAGGATTTCTGGGCTCTAGTGCACTATGCCGATCGGGTGTCTGTACTAAGTTTGGCATCAATAGGGTGACCTCGGGAAGATCCAAGATAGCCGATTAGACACAACTCCAGCGCACAACACCCAGTGAGAGACACGGAAATCCAGAGCTCTCCTAGCTCCAACTGAGGTACCAGGTCCATTTCAACGGGTCTGGTCCGATGGTGAGGAAAGCCCACTCAGGGCAGACTGGGGCGGGGAGGGGTGCTGCTTCATCCAGAAAGTGCATCTGACCGGTGACTTGGAGGCTTCCCCTCTGGCACTCCGGTCCAGATACAGCCCTTCCCCTCAAGCCTCAGCAATACACAGAACAGGGGATCTTTGCCAGTCAAACGCTGGGATTTACAAGTGTGGAGTTGAATAAGAGCCTGAGGTATCACCCCCTCCCCGTGCCCAGAGAGAGGGAGCTGTAAGCAGAAGCGGCTGGGTGGGTCCCTACCCTCCCCACAAACCCCAGAGGGTGGAAGCTCTTAAGTGTAGTCGGTTGTGCAGCCAGTGCCACAGTCTGAGATGAACCCTGAATGATCCAGCCCAGTGGAGGAATGGCACAACCCACCACTACCGGGGTGGGACTGGGCTACATGTTTTAACACCACAGGAAGCCTATGTAGCAAAGGGCCGGCATTCTTGACAACCCAGCAGCGCCTACAGGTCAGCAGAAGAGACGGGCCTAATCTTCCAGCGTAAACAAAAGACACGGGAAGCTTCCCTAGAAACCCAGTAGTGCCTCCACAGGCAGACAAGCAACCTCATCAAGCTGCTCTCTGACACCACAGCCAAGTAAATCCACGAAGATGGGGGGAAAAAACCATCAAAGACCAGAACGCCTCTTCTCCTTCAAGGGATCGCAACTCCTCAACAACACAGGATCACAACTTGACCAAGAAGGAGTGTGAAGAATTGATGGAAACAGGATTCTGAAGGTAGGTAATGACAAACTTTTCAGAGCTAAAGGAACACATTCTAACTCAATGCAAGGAAACCAAAAACCCTGAAAAAAGGTTAGGCGAAATACTAACTAGAATCACCAGCTTAGAGAAGAACATAAATGACTTGATGGAGTTGAAAACACAAGCTTTTTTTTTTTTTTTTTTTTTTTTGAGACGGAGTTTCGCTCTTGTTACCCAGGCTGGAGTACAATGGCGCGATCTCGGCTCACCGCAACCTCCACCTCCTGGGTTCAGGCAATTCTCCTGCCTCAGCCTCCTGAGTAGCTGGGATTACAGGCACGCGCCACCATGCCCAGCTAATTTTTTGTATTTTTAGTAGAGACGGGTTTCACTTTGTTGACCAGGATGGTCTCGATCTCTTGACCTCGTGATCCACCCGCCTCGGCCTCCCAAAGTGCTGGGATTACAGGCTTGAGCCACCGCGCCCGGCTGCAAACACAAGTTTTAATAGTGGAATCGATCAAGACAGACAGCTCTACTCACATAAACCAGTAAACCAGGAAGAAATGGATAAATTTCTAGACACTTGTACTCTACCAAGACTAAACCAGGAGGAAGCTGAAACCCTGAATAGACCAGTAACAAGGGCTGACGTAGAGGCAGCAATCAATAGCCTACCAACCAAAAACCGTCCAGGCCCAGACGGGTTCACAGCCGAATTCTACCAGACGTACAAAGAGGAGCTGGTTCCATTCCTTCTGAAACTGTATCAAACACCACAAAAGGAGGGAATCCTCCCTAACTCAGTTTATGAGACCAACATCATCCCGATACCAAAACCAGGCAGACTCAACTAAAAAAGAAAACTTCAGGCCAGAGTGGGAGAGGGAAGAGGGAGAAAGGAGACAGAGTGGGGGCCGGAAGTGGAAAGAGAAGAAAAGGCAGAAGGGGAAAGAAAGACGAGTGAAAAGGACAGGAAGGAGGGAGAGAAATGGTGGGAGCCATGGCGCTGGCTCCGAGAAGAGGGAGGCAGAGAAACGGGTGAAGGAGGGAGCAGCCCAGGGAGAGGGGCATGAGGGAGAGTGGCCGGCTGGCTGCCCAGGGAGAGGGAGGGAGGGAGGGCGGAGCGGGAAGCTCCAGCAAGAGAAGAGGAGAGAAAAAGGAGAGAGCCAGGAACAGGAAGGAGAAGAAAGCCAGGAGACCCTGAGACAGGAGAGAAAAGGGCGCCGAGGAGAGTGGCAGGGAGGAGGGGGGGAGAGGAAACAGCCAGAGAATGTGCTAGAAGGGACACAGGAGAGAAGAGCTGGACAGGGAGAGACGTGAGAAAAAGGAATGTGGCAGTAGAGAGGACAGTGAGAAAAAACAGGAAGAAACAAATGGGAGAGGGGCAGAGACAGCAGACCTGATGGAGGCGGGGACAGCGGTGCATCAGGGAGGGAGGGGAGAGGGCTGCAGAGGAGAGAAGGCGAGACAGACGTTGGGAAGGAAGGGAGACTGAAGGGAGAAAGGGAAAAATACTAAAAAGGGCAGAGAAGGAAACAGGCCGTGTGTGGTGGCTCACGCCTGTGATCCCAGTAGTTGGGGAGGCTGAGGTGGGAGGACCACTGGAGCCTGGGACGTGGAGACTGCACCACTGCACTCCAGCCTGGGTGAATGAGCGAGAAGAAAAGCAGAGAGGAAAGAAGAGGTGCGTGCCCCTCCAGCTGAGGGCTGGTGCCCCTAGGACAGCGTCAGCCCAGAGACCAGAGCAAGAAGCAGGAACGTGACGCAGGTGAGGAGCTGGTGCGAGGCAGGGAGAGGGCCAGGCAGGCCAGCTGGGGGTCTTCTGGGCATAGCCCAGGCTACTGCGGGACAGGTGGCCAGACCCAGCGAGTCCAGGCTGGGAACTCGGCCACGCAGCAGAAACGTCCACCAGCCTCATAGGAGATGCTCCTGCCTCAAGGGGCGCAGTCACCCCGGGACCATCTCTGTGACCCAGGGAGAGGATGGGGAGAGGGAGGAAAAGAGCAGCTGTGGAAGGGGCGACAGAGGAGGAGGAAGGGATGGAGCTGGGGGGCGGGAGGTCAGGAGACAGGATGGAGGCAGCTGCCCGAGAGGTTGGCAGAACAGAAGGAGCGAGGAATTGCCGAGCACCGACCTGGGGGAGAGGAGCAGAGGAGCGAAGGGGGACTGGAAGGGAACTGGAGAAAAGTCTGCCCGAGAAGCAGAAGTGTCAGAGTAGGGGTGTGTGTGACGGGGCGGGAGAGCCAGTGGCAAGATAAAAGAAGGCGCAAAAAGCAAAGCCACACCTGACGCCTCATCCACTGACACCGAGACAGGCTGTCGCTCCTGCCCCAGCCCCACAGCCGATAACAAGTAGGAACCTGGGTAAAGTGTTCTTAGCGATCTTAAGAGCATCAAACTGCAGACAAGACCGTAAGGAAGACGTGGGTCAGCGCGCAGGGACGCTGGAGCCCATATTGGTGAAGTGGGAGTTACGTGTCCTTGGATCCAGGGATCTCTTGGTCTGGGCCATCTGGCCTTCCGTGTGGACAGCCTGGGTGACAGGGGGACCCAGGGCCCTCACCTGGGCTACCTCAGGTGGGTGGGATCAGAGAAACATGCCCTCCACCTGGTCCCTTACTTCCTTTTCAGATCCAACACGCAGAGCAGGGCGCAAGCGACCAGGCTAGCAGGGAAGGGAGACAGTGAGCAAGAGCCGGCGGGACGGCGGGGTGGACGCAGAGGCCTCCACTGCTGGGAAATCCGACGCAGCCCACGAGTGCCTGTGCTCGCTGTGAGTAAGACAAAGACCGGGCTCGTGGGTGCACTGACACTAACAAGAGCAAGTCATGGGGTAACACCCGTGGCCCAGACAATGAGCTGCAGACGGACGGGACTGTGCAGCTGTGGAGACACACAAGCTGATGGTCCCGGGACCTGGCGGGACATGAAATAAGTTTCCTAAAGGGTGAAACATTGCTGGACCAATTGTCCTGATCGTCCAAGGCAGGGTAAAAATATCCCAGCAGGCGGAGGAGCCCTCCCTGTCCCGCCTCCTGCGAGGGGCCTCGGGGCCTCTGCAGCTGCCGATGTTGGAGTCAAGAAGAAGACGGCATGCAGGAGGGGACAGGGGCCGGGAGGTGAGGGGACGGCAGGCGTGGCGGGTGGGGTCGGGGCAAGGCTGTGGGCGCAGGCGTCAGAACTGAGGAGCCGGTGGGAGCAGAGAGGGGAGAGAAGGGTCAAGGGCAATGACAGGCAGAGAAACTGTCTGGAAAGGAGGGAGCAGGCGTGGAGAGGCGGAGCTGGGCAGGACTTGGGTCTGGAGGTGACGGGAGAGAGCTTTCGGGGTGAGGAAGGAGCGAGGAGAACAAACGCAACAGCAAGTAGGCCAGGAAGGAACAAGTGAAGGGGGGATGGAAAGTACACGGGAGAGCCCCACGGAGGCGAGAGGGGGAGAGACGGTGTCGGAGGCAGAGAGGGGGAGACAGCGGGAGAGAGAGACGGAGAGGGAGAGACCGAGAGAGAGAGAGACAGGGAGAGGGAAAGAGACACCGAGAAAGAGACTGAGAGAAAGAGACAAAACGATGGCAAGACACACAGTGAGAGACAGGTGAGAGAGGGAGACGCGAGCCAGCCTGACTGAGGCACCGCGCGGGAGCAACTGGGTGGGGCTCACTGCAGGCGCCCAGAGGAAGGGGAGGGGAGGGGAGAGGAAGGGAGAGAGGCAAACCCAAGGGGCAGTAACTGGAAGGAAGCTGACGGAGGCAGGGAGCCCGAGGGCACAGGCCCCCCCTGCAGTGCTGCCCCTGGTCCCTGGCCTGCTTGTCCCCTTCCGACACAGTCCAGTGCTGTGGACGGACAGGCGGGCGCAGTCAGACTGAGGCCCCATCAGCTCGTCCTCTGGGGGTCAAGTACAGACAATGAGGAAATGAAAGGGTGAGGACGGACGGGGAGGACTCAGCACAGGGGGAGGGGAGAGGGCAGAGGACCCTGGGGGTTGGCAGTCTGGAGGACAAGGGAGAAGATTCCAGAAAGGCTGAGAGTCACAAGGTGGGCAGTCAGGAAAAGGTGGAGCTGGGTGGAAGCAGGTGGAGGACCCAAGGAGGAGCAGGAGTGTGTGAGACCTGGAGGGGAGGAAGGAGGAGGAAAGAGGGAGGAAAGAGGGGAGAGGAGGAGGATGGGGGGGGGGAGGAGGGGGAGGGGGAGGGGAGAGGAGGGAGGGGGGAGCAGGGAGAGGAGGGAGGGGGGAGGAGGGAGGGGGAGGAGGGGGGAGGAGGGGGAGGGGGAGGGGGGAGGAGGGGGAGGAGGAATGAGAAAGGGAGGAAGGAAGGATGAAGGAGGAGGAGGAGGAGGAGGACGGTGGGGGTGAAGGACCCTCTGGCCTGTAGTGGGAGGGAAATTAGTGTGTATCAAAGATAAGCCGGGGCCGGGCGTGATGGCTCACGCCTGTAATCCCAGCATTTTGGGAGGCTGAGGCGGGTGGATCGTTTGAGGTCAGGAGTTCGAGACCAGCTTGGCCAATATAACAAGTCCTACCAAAAATATAAAAATCAGCCAGGCATGGTGGCGGGCGCCTGTAATCCCAGCACTTTGGGAGGCCAAGGCAGGAGAATCGCTTGTACTTGGGAGGTGGAGGTTGCAATGAGCCGAGATTGCTCCATTGCATTCCAGCCTGGGCAGCAGAGTGAGCCCATCTCAAAAAAAAAAAAAAAAAAAAAGTTGGGGAGTTGGGGGCATGTAGAGACAGGAACAGAGTCGGGAGTAAGGATGCCGGAGAGATTCTGAGAATGGGAGAGAGGCGAGGGCAAGAGAGACAGAGGCGGTGGGGGGGTCACAGAGAGTTAGAAGGAGAGATGGGGGAGGGGCACATCTTCCTCACCTGGACCGCAGTTTCTAGAGCATTCCTTCCTAGATTCCCTCAAGGCCTCCTTCAGCACCCCCCCCCCGCCCCGCCCTGGGAGGGAGTGGCCATTGTCATCCACCTATTTTCCCAAGGGCGAAATCAGGCTGCAGCCCAGATCCTACGTGCTGCTGGGGGTGTAGCTGGCTGCCCCTTCTAGGCTGTGGCAGCTGCAACTCCTGAGGAAACCTAAGCCCCTGCCATCGGAACGGTCTGGGGCTTCTACTGCTGAGAAGGAAGAAAAAGAGAGGGACAGGGGAAAGAAGGGCCTAGAGAGAGTCGCCAGGTACACAGTCGGTGCCCAATTGGTGTCCTTTCACCTTCCGAGGGAAGGCACAGAGAGTAGGAAGGCAGAGAGAGGAAGGGAAGGGGGACAGAGGGAGAGAAGGGGAGGCTGTGCACGTAAAAAGCCTGGCACACAGTCGGTGCTCAATAAATGCACATTCCCTCCAGGACCACATGAAAAACGAGAAGAAACCTCCGCAGAGGAAAAGCAGCCTAGAGAGGGGCATGGAACCAGGCGCGGTGGCTCACGCCCGGAATCCCAGCACTCTGGGAGGCCAAGGCGAGTGAATCACCTGAGGTCAGGAGTTCCAGACCAGCCTGGGTAACACAGTGAAACCCCGTTTCAAAAAAATTACCGGAACATGGTGGTGCACACCTGTAATCCCAGCTACCCGTCATCTCTGCTTCAGCTTGGGAGGCGGAGGCTGCAGTGACAGGAGGTCGTGCCCCTGCACTCCAGCCTGGGCGACAGAGCGAGACTCCGACTAAAAAAATATAGAGGGGCACGGGTGGAAAGTGTGACGCACACAGTAGGTGTTCGTTAAGTGTTGTTTCTTTTCCCCAAGAGACAGGAGAAAGTAAAGGAGGGAGTGAGGAGAGGAGGAGGAGGAGGGAGCGGAGGGGAAGGAGGAGGAAGAGGAGGAAGAAACTCCAGCAGAGAGAGCAGAACAGACTGTTGTGTGGGAAGGAGACAATATACGTAAAGTCACTAATACACAGTAGGTGCCTAATAAATGCCCCTTCTTCCTGGCAGCAAGCACAGAGCAAGCAGCCAGGAGGAAGACAGCAAGCAGCAAGGAGAGAAGGGAGAACAGAGCCTGTGAGGCAGCAGATGGTGTAGACGAACAGGCAGCATACAGCAGGCACTCAGCCATGCCTGTTCTCTCCCCCAGGAAAGGGCTGGCAGGGCAGAGAGGAAGGGGAGAAGCTGGAGGAGAGGAGGCGGCCGGGAGAAGAGCAAAGGAGAACATGTGCTCTGGTGAGCGGTGGGCACACAGGAGGCACTCAATAAATGCACATGGTCTTCCTTGGAGGAGCAAGAGAACAAGACGGAAATGAAGGCACAGACAGGAACAAGAGGAGGCCTCCGTGGGGGTGGAGGGGCGGAGGGAGGAGAGACAGAGGAGAGGATGTGTGGGGAGGGAGGGGTGCGGGTGAGCCATGGGGGACACAGGAGGTGCTCAGTCAACACTGGCACTCTTCCCCAGAAGAGGACCCAGAGAGCAGAGTGAAGGAAGAAGCGGGCAGAGCAAGAGGGGTAAGTGGGATGTTAATTGCCTGGCATACAGCAGGTGACCCATAATTGCTTACTTTTGTCCCCGAGAAAGAGCTGATGGAACAGAAAGAAGTTAGAGATAAGGGAAGAAGTGGTGGAAGGGTTGGGGGAGAGTACAGAAACGGTCTGGCACACAATAGGTGCTCAATAAATGCCCATTTTCTTCCCTGGCAGAGTGCAGAAAGACGCAGAGACTGGTGGAGTCAGTGGAGACTGAAGGGCAAGAGGAGAGTAGAGAAAGAACCCAACTGCGTGCATACCAGAAGTGCTCAATAAATGTAGTCCTCGCCTTGGAAGAGGGCAGAGAGCACAGAAACACAAGGAGAGGACAGGAGAGGGACCAGGGAGGCAGAGGGTGAGGAGAGGTGTGCACAGTGCCTGGTCCACAGCAAGTGCTCAGTGCGTCCACCCGCCCTGCCGGCAGGGAGCAGAGAGTCGGAAAGGAGAGGAACAGAGGGAAGAAGCGGCCCCGGGGAGGCGGCTCACCGCACTTGAGGGCAGAGGCGGGAGGATGGCTTCTTGAGCCCAGGAGTTCGAGACCGGCCTGGCCAACATAGGGAGACCCCGTCTCTCTAAAAAATACAAAGATTAGGCTGGGCACGGTGGCTCACGCTGGTAATCCCAGCACTTTGGGAGACTGAGGCGGGTGGATCACCTGAGGTCGGGAGTTCAAGACCAGCCTAACCAACATGGTGAAACCCCATCTCTGTTAAAAATACAAAAAATGAGCTGGGCATGGTGGCACGTGCCTGTAATCCCAGCTACTCGGGAAGCTGAGGCAGGAGAATTGCTGGAATCCAGGAGGTGGACGTTGACATGAGCTGAGATCGCGCCATTGCACTCCAGCCTGGGTGACCAAAACAAAACTCCGCCTCAAACAGTAATAATAATACAAAAATGAGCCAGATACGGTGGTGCCTCGACTTCCAGCTACTTGGGGGGCTGGGGTAGAGGACCGCCTGAGCACAGGAGGTCGAGGCTGTAGTGAGCCTCGATTGTGTGACTGCGATCCAGCCTGGGTGGGAGTGAAACCTCATCTCAAAAAAAAAAAAAAAAAAAAAAAGAGAGAAGAAAGCAGGGCGGGGGGAGGAGAGGAAGCAGGCAGAGAGCAGCCAGTGTTCCCAAACTCCTTGGCACACAGTAGACGCTCAATAGATGCCCGCTGCCTTCCCAGGAGACCCGAGCCAATGGGAAAGAGAAAGGAAGTGGGGTGGAAGGGACAGGAAAGCTGGAGGATGGAAGGTGCAGATGGACGCCAGCTTCAGGTGCATAATAATTGCCCGTTTCCCAGGAGGAACAAGCAGCGGACGGGACAGGGGGGCGGGAGGCGGGAGTGTAAGGAGAGGAAGGCAGGCGTTGTGGATGCGGGCGGCAGGTGCTCCGTAAATGCCTGTTCCCTTCCCCAGGCAGAGCAGAGAAAGCAGGCGGGGACCCCAGGAAGGGAGTCCAGGGGAGGAGGGGAGTCTGAGGGTGGAGGCTCCGGGCCAGGCCCCTAGGAGGTGCACCCCACCAACCCTGGGTCTGTGGCCGCCCCTCCTCCACGGCCCAGACCACAGGCCTCCCCAGCTGGCCAGCTCCTCTGGAGCTCTGACAAGGGGCCATTGTTCTGGGCCTGGCACCGCCTGGCCTGGCCTGGCCTGGCCTGAAGGGGGAGGGGAGGCTGCCCAGCCCTGCCCGGCCCTTGTTCCCTATGTCTGTTTGTGTGTATTGGGGCGGGGGCGCTGCCTGGTCTCTCTGTCTCTGGGTCTCTGAGTCTCTGTCTCCCAGTCTCTCACGAGCTGTATCTCTGACCTGCCATCTCTCATCTCTGAGCTCATGGCCCCATCTCGTCTCTGTCTTGCTCGGTCTCTCGCTCTCTCTGTCTTCTGTCTCTGCATCCATCTCTGTCTCTGGGAGGGAGGAGCCCCCACACCCAGCTCTGGGATTCCCACCTCCTAGACCCAGGATCAGGGCTGGGGGCCGAGCTGAGAGGCAGAGGAGTGAGGAAGGAAAGAAGGAGGCGCAGAAGGGAGAGAGGTGAGGACAGAAACAGCTTTATTCAGCAGGGACCGCAGAGGCCAGGGAGGGCTTCATCTGGAGAGCTGGGGAGAGAGGAGGACTCAGAGAGAGACAGGAGAGACAGACAGAGACGGAGAGACAGAGGCAGAGAGAAGTGGGGGAGAGACAGACAGAGAGAAATGGGGGAGAGGCAGAGACAAGTGGGGGAGAGACAGGCAGAGAAGTGGGGGGAGAGACAGAGAAGTGGGTGAGGCAGAGACAGAAGTGGGGGAGAGGCAGAGACAGTGAGGGAGAGACAAGTGGGGGAGAGGCAGAGAGAAGTTGGGGAGACGCAGACAGAAATGTGGGGAGAGACAGAGATAGTGAAGTGGGGGAGAGGCAGAGACATGCGGGGAGAGACAGAGAAGTGGGGGAGAGACAGAAGTTGGGGAGAGGCAGAGACAGAAATGCGGGGAGACAAGTTGGGGAGAGGCAGACAGAAGTGGGAAAAAGACAAGTGGGGGAGAGGCAGAGACAAGTGGGGGAGAGGCAGAGACAAGTCGGGGAGAGGCAGAGACAGAAGTAGGGGAGAGACAAATGTGGGGAGAGACAGAGAAGTGGGGGAGAGGCAGAGACAAATGCGGGGAGAGACAGAGACAAGTGGGGGAGAGACAGAAATGTGGGGAGAGACAGAGAAGTGGGGGAGAGGCAGAGACAAAGAAATGCGGGGAGAGACAGAGACAGAGAAGTGGGGGGAGAGGCAGAGATAGAAGTGAGGGGGACAGCCGGGCACGGTGGCTCAAGCCTGTAATCCCAGCACTTTGGGAGGCCGAGGCGGGTGGATCACGAGGTCAAGAGATCGAGACCATCCTGGTCAACAAGGTGAAACCCCGTCTCTACTAAAAATACAAAAATTAGCTGGGCATGGTGGCACGTGCCTGTAATCCCAGTTACTCAGGAGGCTGAGGCAGGAGAATTGCCTGAACCCAGGAGGCGGAGGTTGCGGTGAGCCGAGATCGCGCCATTGCACTCCAGCCTGGGCAACAAGAGCGAAACTCCGTCTCACAAAAAATATATAAATAAAAATAAAAAGAAGTGGGGGAGAGACATGGGGGAAGAGACAGAAGTTGGGGAGAGACAGAGACAGAGAAGTGGGTAAGAGACAGAAGTGGGGAGAGAGGCAGAGACAGAGAGAAGTAGGGGAGAGGCAGATGGAAATAAGTGGGGGAGAGACACAGAGATAAGAGACAGAGACACAGAGATACCAAGCCAGGGAAAGACAGAGCGAGATGGGGGAGAAAAGGGAGAGTAAGAAAGAGAAAGGGGTTGCTGAGGGAGACAGAGACAGAGAGACTCTCAGAGACAGAGGGAGACAGACAGAGAGAGGGAGACAGACAGAGACAGAGGGAGGGAGACAGAGAGGGGAGACAGACAGACAAAGAGACAGAGGGAGACAGAGACAGAGACAGAGGGAGAGACAGAGGGAGACAGACAGAGA
The DNA here is from genome assembly GCF_048565385.1 of Saimiri boliviensis. Lineage (NCBI taxonomy): Eukaryota > Metazoa > Chordata > Mammalia > Primates > Cebidae > Saimiri > Saimiri boliviensis. The sequence continues at coordinate 7,633,676 of NC_133462.1, read as the reverse complement.
CAGGGAGACAGAGAGAGGGGAGACAGACAGACAGAAAGAGACAGAGGGAGAAGACGCGCAGAGCCTTGCGGTGGGGAGGTCGAGGAAGGAGCAGCCCCTCTCACCTGGCGTTGGTGGCGGCTGAACCCTGGGCCCGACCACGCAATTTAAGGGATGCCCTGGGGGTGAGACCGCCCCCCGCCACCGCCTTAGCTGGCCAGACCCGGCTCTGTGAGCTAAATCGGGCAGCAGCTGTCACCACCAGGGGGTGTGGGACAGCTGTCCCCTCCGCCCGCACCTGCCCGCCACAGCCCCTCTGTCTTCCCTCCTGCAGCCCGGGGTGGCTGAGAGGCAACTGGCATCTACGTGGGGCACCCCAGCCCCCTCAGCTCTGGGACGAGCCTGGCTGGGCGCCTTGGGGTGAGTGGCAGTCCTCTGAGTCCCGAGGCACTTCTGTGAGAAGAGGGGTCCCAGTGGAGGGGGCATGGGGCTCTGCACTGTGGGGCAGACAGTAAGTGCTTAGATGGTGTGATAACCTGTCGCCCTGCCCCCTCTCACCTGCCAGGATGTGGGGGTTAGGGCAGGAGGGAGTGGGAGCAGGAGGAGGTCAGCGGCCCCTCTCTCCCCACCGACTCCCCCTCCCTGGGCTCCTCACTCAGGACCTTATTTGGCCATAACCCAGCACGCACATGGGGGCCACAGCCCTGCCTGTCACTCAGGCCAAGAATAGCAACACTCAGGCCCCTGCCAGGCTGTCTGGGACCTGTGATGGGACAGGTGACAGGCACGGGTGGCAGGGAGGGGCCAGGGGCCCAGGGAGAAGGGGGGAGAAGGGGAGAGAAGGGGAGAGACACAGAGAGATAGAGGGGAGAGACAGCTGAGCAAAGACTGAGAGAGACCTTGGAGAGACAGACCGCTAGCCAGATTAATAAAAAAGAGAAGGGAGAAGAATTAAATGGATGCAACAAAAACAATACAGGGGACATCACCCCTCATCCCGCAGAAATACACACCACCATCAAGGATTACCACAGCCAGCTCTACTCACATAACCAGTAAACCAGGAGGAAATGGACACATTCGTAGACGCTTGTACTCGACCGAGACTAAACCAGGAGGAAGCTGAAACCCTGAACAGACCAGTAACAAGGGCTGACGTAGAGGCAGCAATCAATAGCCTACCAACCAAAAACCGTCCAGGCCCAGACGGGTTCACAGCCGAATTCTACCAGACGTACAAAGAGGAGCTGGTTCCATTCCTTCTGAAACTGTATCAAACACCACAAAAGGAGGGAATCCTCCCTAACTCAGTTTATGAGACCAACATCATCCCGATACCAAAACCAGGCAGACTCAACTAAAAAAGAAAACTTCAGGCCAACATCCATGATGAACATCGACGCAAAATCTTCAATAAAATACTGGCAAACAGATTGCAATAGCACATCAAGAAGCTTATCCATCACGACCAAGCAGGCTTCATCCCGGGGACGCGTGGCTGGTTCAACATGTGCAAATCCATAAATGTAATCCATCACATAAACGGAACCAAAGACAAAAAGCACATGAGTATCTCAACAGACGCAGAGAAGGCCTTCGATAAAATTCAACGGCACTTCATGCTAAAAACTCTCAATACATTAAGTATCGACGGAATGTATCATAAAATGATTAAAGCTATATATGACAAACCTACAGTCACCCTGGAGTTGGGGTGTCCCCTCTGTTGTGAACTTTTCACCTTACAGCCCGCCCTCTGACCTTGGGGAAACCTGCAGACCAGAGCGTGCCACACCCTGCTCCCTGCGTGGCCAGGGCTTTTGCGAGTGCGTCCTATGGGATGTCAGCTCCACCTTGCCGGGGTGTCACGGGCAGCCTGAACTGCCCGCCATGGCACATGGCCTGCTTCTGGAGGGACACACCCCAAGTGGGGGAACACCTGCCTCCCTGCACCTGAGTCCCCCACTTCTGCGGGTGCCTAGTGGGTGTCACCGGGTTTAGCCAGGCCCCTGGGCACCTTCCACTCACTCCTGCCTCCTCACCTTCCAGGGCCCCCCCAGGCTCAGACCCTCCTCGCCATCACCCTCAGGGGCCTGGCTCAAGCCCCGCCTCACCCCTCTAGACCCCTCCTAGCCTCCCTGTGGGCCTCCTGGCCTCTCGTCCCCCCTCCATTCTGTCCCTGCAGCCCCAGAGGGGTCTCTGCACCCAGAGCTGACCTGCCCCTCCCTGCCTGCAGCTCCAGGCTGCCCTCAGAGGTCTCGCCTGGTTGGGTTCCTGGCCAGGATCCACCCTCCTCCTTTGTCACCTCCTCAAATAACTCACCTCCTCAAATAACTCCGGTGATAAACAGCCGCAGCGTTCCAGGTCTCATGGGGTGACTTCCAATTCCGGAGCGCCCTCCCCTGCGCCGCCAGCCTCCGCAGAGCCCTCTGCAGTCTTCGTGGCTGGTCTTGTCTCTCGCCCATTTTATGCAACCTGCTTGTCCCAGGGTTCCTTCTCTGTCCTCTGGTCCCTGCAGTGCCCCGTGGGGACACCGCACAAGCCCCCACAGCTGGGATAGGAATGCTTGGTGTCCTCTTGGGTCTCCCACTGGGTGGAAGCTGGGACGGTGGACGGACTCCGCTGGTCTGCACGGGTGTCCCTCCTCTGCTGTGGGGACCCTTGTGATGATGTGGGGCCCACAGGGGATCCAGGACACTCTCCTGGTCTCAAGGTTGGCTGGCTGGCAGCGTCAATCCCACCTGCACCCTCACTTCCCCTTCACTGTGTAACACGGCATTGTTCACAGGCTCTGGGGACTAGGACAGGACATTCAGAAATCATATTTATTATTATTATTTTGAGACAGAATCTTGCGCTGTCACCCAGGCTGGAGTGCAGTGGTGTGATCTCGGCTCACTGCAGCCTCCGCCTCCTGGGTTCTAGGGATTCTCCTGCCTCAGCCTCCCAAGTAGCTGAGATTACAGGCGCTCACCACCACACCTGGCTAATTTTTGTATTTTTAGTAGAGAGTTTTACCTTGTTGGCCAGGCTGGTCTTGAAACTCTTGACCTCAGGTGATCCATGTGCCTCGGCCTCCCAGAGTGCTGGGGTTACAGGTGTGAGCCACTGGCCTCACATCCCACTTATTTTTAATTTTTTTGTAGAGACAGCGTCTGGCTGTGTTGCCCAGACTGGTCTCATAATTATGGGCCTCAGCCTCCCGAAGCACTGTGATTATAGGCATGGCCGCTACATCTGGCCAGGGTGTGCACAGCTTTGGGGCCGCTGTTCTACCACCTACCAATCAGTGGAATAGAATCCAGAGTCCAGAAGTCAACTCAGGCATGGCGGCTCACACCTATAATCCCAGCACTTTGGGAAGGCGAGGCAGGCAGACTCAGCTGCCTGAGGTTAGGAGTTCAAGACCAGCTTGGGCAACAGAGTGAGATCCCATCTCTACAAAAAAGTGTAAAGAAAGCAGCCAGGTGTGGTGGTCCCAGCTACTTGGGAGGCTGAGGCGAGAGGATCACTTGAGCCCAGGAGTTCAAGGCTGCAGTGAGCTGTGACTGAGCCACTGCACTCCAGCCTGGGTGACAAAGTGAGACCCTGCCTCAATCAATCAATCAATCAATCAATCAAATAAAGAAGTAGCCCCTGCTTTCTCCTTTGCAAGTACCCCCGTGGAACCCAGGAGATGGAACCTGTTTGCTGCTGGCCTCTCTCCTGTATGGGAGGAGTGTGAGCCCCAGGGGGCACGGACTTGTGTTGTTTTCTGCTGTGTCCCTGATGAGGAAACTGAGGCCCAGTGGTGAGGAACTGGCATGAGGTGGCAGAGAACCAGGAGGGGTCCTAGGCTCTCACCCCGCCCACCAGGGTGTCTGGCTGCTCAGATAAGTGGGAGTCACTGAGCGGAAGGGCCCCAGAAGGGCGGGGCAGTCAGACATAGGACAGGCCAGCAGCAAATCAGCAGATTTATTGAGGCAGCAGCGGCAGTGGGGAGCAGGGCTGTGGGGAGGGTATGGGCCTACCCCGGGTCCATGATTGCAGGCCTTTCCCAGGCACGCAGGGTACACGGGAGGAAGATGCGGAGGAACCGTGCCGTAGGCAGGACGGTCAGCTGTGGTCAGTCTGTCCGCAGCCAGCAGCCCTTCTCCTCCACCTCCTTGGTCACCACCAGCAGCACCTCACACAGGCCTTGGGCCAGTGCAGCCGCCAGGAAGGCCCTGGGTGGGAGAAATGGGGAGACTGAGGCTTGGCCAGCCGTGGCATTCCCTCCGGGGAGTGGGGTTTCAGGATGGAGCCTGTGGTCTCGGAATTGCCTGTGCGGGGCTCACCTCACTCCATCCTCGTCCCCCAGGGCCTCCGGCGCCCGCAGCTTGGAGTCCAGGTTGTAGTAGACGCCATCCACCTGGCGCAGGGCCACCCAGTGCCGCCGCCGCAGCGGCAGCGACAGCAGCCCCAGCGACACGGGCGAGGGCAGGTTCAGGATCAGCCCCAGCACCTGGGGCAGGGCCAGCTGGGACAGGGGCCTGTGTGGGCAGGGGGGGACACCGCCGTCAGGGCCTGCTCCGCCTGTGTGCTGGTGAAATGTTGGGGAGCATGTGGGGCCCAGGCTGGTGGCGGTGGGGGGGCCTCCTGAGCCCAGCCAGGGGTGTTCCTTAATCAGTCACCCTGGTTCCTGACACTAATATGTTCACCGCCGACTCAAACAAACCTCCCACCCACGCAGACTCCCAACCAGACCTCCCATCTACCCACAGCCCACCCAACTCACATCTGTCCTTCACCAACCACCATCACCCCGTCTGTCCAGCCACCCACCCACCTTCTCCACTCCTCACATAGCCACCCAGGATCCACCCACGATCCACCCACCCCACCGATCCCAGCCATCAGCCAACTTCCCAACGATGATTCACACACTCACCCCCATCTATGCGCCCACTTTCCAGCCCTCACACACACCTGCCCCACCTCCCTGCCAGCCACCCACCACCATCACCACCCAGCTAGCCATCTACTGCTCCCCACCCATGCAGCCAGCCATCACCCAACAGCAGCCCTGCCGTGCCCCCTACTCCTCACCCACTCTGCCATCGATCTGCCCCCGATCCACCAGCCACTGGCCAGGCAGCCATCAAAACCTCCCATTCATCCACCCAACTCCCCAGCCTCCTGTCTGCTGTCCACGGCCCACGAACACCCATCCCTTCATACCCCTCATCCAACACATCCAACCGCCCACGCAGCATTCACCCGGTAACCATCATCCACCCAGCATCTCAGCCCATCGACCACCGGCTCTCCCCCACCAACCAGTCAGCACCAGTCTTCCCACGTCCACGCCCACCTCCCCCAGCCGCATTTCCCTCCCTGCCTCCCCCGAAGCAGGCTTACACTACAGGGCGCCCTCGGTGCCCGGCCCGGCATGTGCTGTGCTGCTCTGGGGCCTACCTCCTCCTGTCCCACCACACGGCAGCCAGGCCCAGCCCCTGCAGAGCGGCCATGATCACATTGACGTCATAGTTGCCGGTGCCCAGGAGGCTGCGATGAGGGTTCAGCCGGGAGTCTGGGGCCAACCTGGTGGTGGGGGTGGCCAAAGCTGAGTTGGGGACCCTGGAAAGACCACCTCACAAAATGGGGGTCCCAGGAGCCACAAGTTGCCTCGGCCTTTGACTCTCCCTGTTTCAGACCCCACAACTCATCCACCCTCAAGTCCCGTCTCTCCTGCCCTGACTCTGCCCTGTCCCCAAGGCCCCAGAAGGGCTTTGTCTCCGCCCCAAGTCTCTCCCTCCAGGCCATTTCCCCGGGGCCCTGGGCCTCCCCTGCTCACAGGCCTCCCATGGCTCCCCAGTGTCCCTGGACAAAGTCCCCATCCCTTGGCCAGTCCCTTCCTCTGTCCATCAAGACCCGCCTCAGATGTCACAACCTCTGAGAGGAGCCTCCTGACCTCCGGGCTGGGTCAAGGCCCTCTCTAGGCCACCCCAGTGAACTGAGCACTTCAATGACGACCACTGCCTGTATCACCCCGACTGAACACTGCCTGCTCCTCCCACAGGGCCGCCCCGCCATTCCCGTCACAGCCCACTCTGCTGCCTCATTTTCCCCAGGACGGAGTCCCACCAGGTCCTGCGTGGTCTGGCCCTGGTGGCCTCACCTCAGAGCCTCAGCCCCCACTTCCTGGTCCCCTGGCCCCAGCCACATCCCCTGTGGGGCACCCCCCCACTGCCCAGGAAGGCTCTTCTGCCAGCCAGCACGTGTGTCTCTGGGCCCTGCCCCTGAACAGCTGCACATCTGTTCCCTATCTGGGCCCTGGGAGAGCAGGGCAGAGGAGGAAAAGGCTCCTGTGTGTGTGTTTCCTTCGCCTCCCTCAGGCCAGCACTCGTGAACCAGTCATTTCAGGGTCTCCGGCATGGCTTTGGCATGAAAGAGCTGATGGGTCCTTGTTCTGAATGACAGAGATGAATATTCCCCATAATAATCAGTCTGAGAGGCTGGGACTCTTAGGATATCCAGGAGCCACAGGAGGCTTCGAGCAAGGGGCAGAGGAGGCAGGGTTATCTCCGGGTGTAGAAAGACCCTCTAGCGTCACGTGGGGACTGAGGGAGGGGACAGACTGGAGGTCCCGGGCAGGGTGGGCAGGAGAGGGTCAGGCCTGAGCTGGGGCCAGGGTCCTGGGGACAGAGATGAGGGAGTGAGATGATTAAGTCCTATGTTTGTTTGAGACAGCGTCTTGCTTTGTGGCTGGCTCTCTGAGACCTCTGTCTCCCAGGTTCGAGCAATTCTCCAGAGTAGATGGGACTACAGGCGTATGCCACCACGCCCAGCTAATGTTTTAAACATTTTTTAGTAGGCTGGGCACGGTGGCTCAAGCCTGTAATCCCAGCACTTTGCGGGAGGCCGAGGCGGGTGGATCACGAGGTCGAGAGATTGAGACCATCCTGGTCAACATGGTGAAACCCCGTCTATACTAAAAATACAAAAAATTAGCTGGGCATGGTGGCGCGTGCCTGTAATCCCAGCTACTCAGGAGGCTGAGGCAGGAGAATTGCCTGAACCCGGGAGGCGGAGGTTGCGGTGAGCCGAGATTGCGCCATTGCACTCCAGCCTGGGTAACAAGAGCGAAACTCCCGTCTCAAAAAGAAAAAAAATTTTTTTTTAGTAGAGACAGGGTTTCACCCTGTTGGCCAGAGCGGTCTCAAACTCCTGACCTTACGTGATCCACCCACCTCGGCCTCCCAAAGCGCTGGGATTCCAGGCGTGAGTCACCATGCCGGGCTAAAGAGTGATGTTTGACATGGTGAACAGTGAAGAGGAACATTCCAGGCTGGCAGGGAAGGCAGCCACGCCAGGCAGAAAGAAGTACTTGGAGGCCCAGAGGCCACACAGTGGGGCCTCCAGGGGAGTGGAATGAAGTCTGGTTTGAGGGGGTCGGTGAGGGCTGAAGCTGCAGAGGCAGGCTCAGCGTCTGCTACGAGGAGGGCCCTGAGCAGGGCGGGGCATGTTTAGAATGGACTGGAGAGCTGTGACGGGGCCCAGATAAGAGACCCTGAAGCTGGGTGAGCCTGTGATCACAGCTACTGGGGAGGCTGAGGTGGGAGGATCACTTAAGCTTGGGAGCTCGAGGCCAGCCGGGCAGCACAGCAAGATGTCTCTAAAGAAACGAAAGAACCACCGGATTGAGGCCTGGCTGGGGCTGAAGCCACAGGGACAGACAGGCACAGGAGGCAACATCTCCCCAGTGCCTAGCTTAGGCAAGTGAGCAGGGTGGGGGCAGAAGCAAGCCCCCAGGCTCAGTGCCGCCTCCTGCTCCAGGGGCTGGGGTGGGTGACGGTCACCTCTTGCAGATCTCATCGGCAGCCTCCTGGCTAAAGAGCTGCTGCTGCAGAACGTTGTTGAGGGCGTGGACGGCACACAGCTCCAGGCGCTGCCGTTCGTGGTACACAGAGGGCGGACTCGGCTGTGCTCCTGGGGCCTGGGACATGCCGTCCTTGGCTCCTGCTGGGGGTTGGGAGGGGGAGAAGGTCCTTAGGGGCCCGGGATCTAGAGGTTCGACCTCCCAGCAGGCCTTTGGGGCACCGCCATTGATTGAGCTGGGGCTCGGGGCAGCCCGGGAGGACCCTGGACCCCTGACCCCGCTCCCTGGCAGTCTCCTGGCAGTACGCGTCCCTCCATCCCCTACTCGTATTCCTACGAAAAAGGCTGTCTCTTCAGCTCCCTCAGCAACACAGAACCACCCCCACCACGTCTCTAAGTAACAGGGTCCCTATCATGGTCACCTAGCAACAGAGGAACCCTCCTCCCCTGTCCCTAGGTAACCGGGGCGCTCTGCGGTTCCCTAGCAACACAGCCCCCTTCCCGCCGCACTAGGTAACAGTCTGTCCTCCCAGCACCTAGCAATAGAGGGTCCTCCTCCACTGTCTCTAGGTGATAGGGTCCCCTCTGGTCTCCTAGCAACAGAAGACTCCCTTCCCCGGTCAGGAAGCAGCGAGGCTCTCTGCTCTTGTCACTTGGCAACGGGGGCCCCCTCCCCAGTCACTAAGCAACAGGAGTGCCTCCTCCCATCTCCCGGCAACCAGGCCCCGTCCCCGGACACCGAGGAATGGAGCCCTTCACCGACCCGCACCCCAACCACGGCGCTCGCCCTTTGCCTGGCAAAGCCCCTCACCCCGCCAGCCTCTCCACTCCACCGAGCCGGGGGCTTCCGCATCCCCGTCCTGGGCGGCGGCTCTGGGCTCCCAGTGCGGGGCGGGCAGCACGGCGCTGACTGGGCAGGCGGGACGGACTACAGCTCCCGGCGGTCCCCGCACGCCGGACTGCGACTCCCGTGGGTCCCCGCGGGACGCTTTAGCTCCACAAGGAACGCCCAGGCCGCGAAGCCCTGAAGTCCGCTGTCAGGCCTAGAAAACGCCACACTACAACTTTGGTCGGGCCCCGAGGCAATTCCCGGAAGTGCGCCTCAGACGCCATTCCCTCGCGTACGGCCACGCCCACTGCCGCGCGGAGATTCTGGGTAATATAGTGGGTAGGCTCTCGCGATAGGTTCCTGGCGCCGCGCTCTCGCGGTGCTCGCCCCTTGTGATGGCGTCATACGCGGTGCGCAGACGCAGCGTGACGTCACAGAAGGGAAACAGGGACCAGAGACGCCAGGAGGCGGAGGGGCGGGCAGCTGTGGTCTTTACTGAGTCAGAAGGGAGATCCTGGGGAAGTGGGGCAGGGCAGGAGTGGGATGGTGGTGGTGGGAGGCCAGTCAGATGATCTCGCCTCGGGAGGGAGAAGGCTTCTCAGCAGAGATGGATCCCCGGCCTGGAGGGGAGCTGGCAGCAGGCTGCGGGGAGAGAGGGGAGATGAGACAGACACCTGGGGGAGGCAGTGGCGAGAGGAAGGGACAGGCCAGGGCGGCGGTGGACGAAGACCCCCGAGAAAGCAGGACAGAGCCCTGGGGGTGGACAGAGACACATACACACAAGAGTCCCGGACAGAGGCGGGCACAGAGAACTCACGGACAGAGATGGAAACATCTACAGTGCCAGGATTCAAAGTTGCGGAGAGAGGAGGTTAAGGAAATAAAGGTCAGAAGCAAAGGTCAACAGGGACAGAACCAGAACTGCAGGACTAGCCAGAGCCTGGGACCCCACGCTCTGCAGACACAGGAGCCCAGGGCCAGGGGAGCGGGGCCTGGCCGCACCCAGGAGGCTCCGCCAGAAGGCCGTGACGGTGGCAGAGCCGGTGACCGCGCCTGGCTCTGCAGGGTTCTCTCTGCGGGTGTGCACAGCAAAGCTTCGGCCCGTGGGGCCTGGGGGTCCACTCAGCTCCACATCCACCACGTGCATGTCCGTGAGGCTGGGGCAAGCAGGGCGGTCAGTCTGGTTACCCTGGACTTGGCCCAACCCCCTGCTCAGCTCTGCTCACCTGAGATCAGCCACAAGCACCCCAATCACCCCATCGAAGCCCAGGCTGGGGGCAGCCAGGGCAGCGGCCGCCATGGTGTTGGAGTTTCGGGGGGCAAAGGGACAGAGCCCACGGACAGGGCCTTCGTAGAGCACAGTGCGACACCCGGTGCTGTGGGCTTCAGCCAGGGGTCCCTCCAGCCGGAAGCCATCAGGGTGTGTGGCCATGGTGACACGCAGGCTCTGGAAGCAAGAGCCCGGGTCAGGGGGAGTAGGGTCTTTGCAGGCCCCCTCCAGTTCCTCGGGAGCCCAGCAGACCCGCACCTGGAGGCCCCCAGCTGCATCCAATCTCTTGATGTCCTCAGTGCCCCACAGAGCCCCTCGGGCCACAAACACGGCATGGTTCCAGTGGTTCGAGGCCTCCAAGAGCTGCCGCTCTGTGGTCTGGTCACCTAGGGCTGATGGGGACCCCACCTGGGGTGCACGAAAGAGGGAGGGTTGAGGTCAGAGAAGGATTTCTACTTTAGGGTAGGGTAAGACTAAGACGCAAGGGGGAGGGCTCTGCGTGAATGGTTGGGGCGGGGCTTACCAGGAGATTGGCATGGCGCAGGATTTGTGCCCCAGATTCATGGATTATTTTGGGATGGGCCACTTCCACAACCAGATCAGGGTGCCTGGGAGAGGGGAAAGAGGGCAGAGGGTCTTGGAGAGGTATTAGGCCTCTTCTCCCCAAGATTCTCTCTTAGTCTACTGAGGGCTGCCCTCTTCTCCCTGGCCTGGGAGGCAAAATGCGATGAATGGGCTCATCCTGTTTCACATTTGCATGAACCAAGGCTCAGAGGGTCAGGGAGTCCCTGAGATCAATCACACAACGGCTGAGGGGGCCAGGACAGGAGCTTCAGGGAGCTCCACTCTCCCATGGCACGGTCACTGACCTTTCCCCAAGGGCAGCAAGGTTCTGGAGCTGCAGGGAAGGGGGCACGCTCCCTGCCATTCGTCCTGGGTCACGATTCCAGACGAAAACAAGTTCTAAGCCAAGTTCTGGTCCCAGAGCCAACAGGCGGGAGACAAGGGACCGTCCTGGGAAGAGGGAAAGCAGAGGACTAGAGACCCAGAGAGAAGGGGACAGAGGCCCAGAGAGAGGGGCACAGAGGCCCAGAGAGAAAGGAATGGGGGACAGAGACCCGGCGGCGGGGGGGAACAGACCCAGAGAGAGGGGGACAGACCCAGAGAGAGGGCGACAGATACCCAGAGAGGAGGGGACAGAGACTTAGAGTGAGAGGGAGACAGACCTAGTGAGAAGGGGACAGAGACCCGGAGGGAGAGGAGGGGAGGAAAGAGACCCAGAGAGAGAGAGAGAGAGAGGAAGTGGGGACAGATACCCCGAGAGAGAGAGAGAGAGAAAGAGAGAGAGAGAGAGAGAGAGAGAGAGAAGGTGGGAACAGAGACTCAGAGATCGGGGAGATAGAGACGGAGGCAGGGGCAGAAACCCAGTGGGGTAGACAGAGGGCCAGAGAGAAGGGGACAGATGGAGAAGACAGAGACCCAGGGTGGGGTGCGGTGGGCAGACCCAGAGACACATCCAGGGGAGGACAGAGACAGAAGTTGTGTTTGTGGAGGGCAGAGAGCCTTGGGGGCTTTAGAAAGCGGCCTGGGAAAGGAGGCCCAAGATGGTCAGAGACTCACCGAGGCGGCCGTAGCCCACCACGCCCACCCTCCGTGGTCCCCTGTCGGCCATGGCCCTGAGTGTGGTGGTCTGTGGCCTGGGCTCCCTGGACTGCTCGCTGCCCACTGCATGAGGCTGGGAAGCTGCTGCTCTTTGGACATTTGACCCTTGAGCCTCTGGGCTCAGCCTTCTCCCTTCCCCGCAGACCCAGGGTGGGGGTGTGGGTCGGCTGGAGTGGAGGCAGGAGAACCCTTCCCTGCTCTCTGACCCCTTTCCCAGACCTGGCGCGGTGAGCATGGTGACCGGGGGTTCTGGGAGCCCTGCATGCCCCTTTCCCCGAAGCACACCCTCCTTGCTCTCTGCTGGTGTGGAAAATTTCCTCTGCAGTCCCCTGCCCCCATCTCTGGCTGGCCAGGTTGTCATGGAAACTGCATCTTGCTTTGGGTGGGGAGAAGAGATGGTGACAGGGATCTGGGCTCTGTCTGTCCCTTTGCGCTCAGCTCCGCTCCTCGTCCTCAAGCAGCCAAGGTCTGAGGGAAGCTTCAGCCTGGCCGTGCCCCCAGCTCTTCCGGAGGCAGTGGGAGCCCTGGTTGCGGCTTCTCCTCGGTGCCCTTGCCTCAGCGGGCCCAACCTCCTTAGCCCTGCAGCACGGGTCCCCTTACCAAAGCCTCCACCCCCGTCCACAGCCTCCCTCAGATCTGATCATCCTTCAGTTCACCTTGACTTGCCACCTTTCACTCTGTCCCCCATCGTGCCACCAGCTGCCTTCCATGTGACATTCTCACTCCCACGTCCATCCCTCCCGCTCTCCAGCTCACATCAGCCCAGGAGAAGCCTGTGAGGCCTGGGGAGGCCAAGCGCCCCCACCGTGAGCCCCAGCCACTGTGCCTCGAGGGTGCCTGGCATCGGAAATGGCGCAGGCTGCGGCAGTGCAGGCTCCCTGCCCCCAGCCACCACCTGGTACCCGCTGCAGTGTTTCCATAGCAACCAGGATTGGCGCTGGAAGGAGGCTGGAGAGAAAGAGAGCGTGAAAGGGAGCATGGGGTGGGGGGTGGGCACTGGGTGGCGAGAGCCCCAAGCTGACAGGCGGAGAGAGGAGACAGGCGCAGACAGAGAGGACCCGGGACCCCGACATGGCGCCCAGAGGCTGCCGCTGCTGATAAGGGAGGAATTGGCTTTCAGAGCCAGGAGCCCCGGGTGTGGGGAGATAAGATGCCCAGGTGTAGAAAGCCAGAAGAGGGCAGGGGCCGGGGGGGCCTCATGCGTGGAGGTCTCTGCCATCCCCACCTTCTGACTCCTTCTGGGGCCTGAGTGTCCCACAGTGCCCACAGCTGCCATGTACAGGGTACAGGCTGGGCCCCCGTGAGGGGAGAAGGGGGCTGAGCTCGGGGCTGTGTGTTCCCAAGACCCCCTCAGCGTGGGAAGGCACTGGAAGGCCCAGTATGGCTCTGGCACTCCCGCTGCCTCCCCCAGCGGTGTGAGATGGCAACTCTGGCGAGCCCCAGCCTCCACCCCCACAGAGACATCATCACCCTGTCCCCCCACCCACCCAATAGCTGCCCACTGTGCCGGCCGCCGCCCAACTCCACCCACTGTTTGCTCCCTGCTCTCTGAGGGCTCTGTCCCTTACTTTCTGGGCGGCACTGTGGTGTCCCTGCCTTCTCAAGGCCCACCCCCCATCCGTCCCTCCATCCTCCCACTGAACAAGCCAGAAATACAGCTCCTGTGCCCCAGAGGCCGCAGCCCCAGCCTCCCTCTCCCCCCACGCCACTCAGCCTCCCTCCCCTTCATCACCCCCTCCTCCAGAGCAGCCCTGAGGGGGTCTGCAGTGGAGACACATGCTTTGGATTAGGCCCTGTCATGAGCTGAACTGTCACCCCAAAAGGGAAGCGCAGAAATCCTGACCTCAGAACAGGACCTTATTTGGCAATTTGAGTTTTTGCCAGGGATGGAGCGGAGGTTATACTGGAGGTGGAGGTGCCTGGTCCAGTCTGATCTCTGTCCTTGTAGAAGGGGAAGTTAGGCAGGCCGTGGTGGCTCACGCCTGTAATCCCAGCACTTTGGGAGGCCAAGGCAAGTGGATCACTTGAGGTCAGGAGTTCGAGACCAGCCTGGCCAACATGGCGAAACCCTGTCTCTACTAAAAATACAAAAATTAGCCAGGCATGGTTGGTGGGCACTTGTAATCCCAGCTACTTGGGAGGCTGAGGCAGAAGATTCACTTGAACCTGGGAGGCAGAAGTTGCAGTGACCAGAGATTGTATTGCTGCACTCCAGCCTGGGCCACAGAGCAAGAGTCTGTCTCAAAAAAAAAAAAAAAGAAAAAAAGAAAAAGAAAAAAAGAAAAAACGGGGAGTTGGACACAGACGCATACAGAGGGAAGAGTTGGAAGGCTGCAAGGACAGGCCTGGACAACTCGGGTGATGTGATCCAGCCACCAGCCGGGACAGCCTGGGGCCACCAGCAGCTGGCGAAGCAGGAAGCTCTCCCCGACCCCAACCAGAGGCCCGAAGGTTTCAGAGCGCGTGGCCCTCCTGGCCCCTCGAGCCCTTCCCGCCTCCAGGACTGAGGGACAGCAGATTCCTTTGTTCTAAGCCCCTGCCTTAGATTCGGCTGTCGTGTGGCAATGCTTCGGTGAGGGGAAGGAATCGGACCTTCCCTGGGGTCTCCAGGGTGAAGGCTAAGGGGCCTAAGCCCAGCAGCAGGTGCCCTGCGCCCGCCCTTCTGGCGGGTCTTCAGGGTGGTTCTCCAGCCTCTCCTCCGCCCCCACCCACATTCACTTTGTTTTCTCTCCTCCCTGCTTTCATGACCAAAAAAAATATTTTTTTACTTTTTCCATGTTTTTGTTTTTTTTTTTTTTTTTTTTTTTTTTTTAAAGTAATTACAGAGCAGGTAGTCGACGCAAACCTCCCTTCAGTATCAAAAGTGTCTGTGGGGCAAGTGGGGCTGGGGCGGGTGGAGGCTGCCACCCCCACCCCGCCGACGACAGGGACTGCCGGCCAGGAGGGACGGGCCAGGGTGCAGGAGCTCTGGCGACACGTCCGTCTCTTCCGTTTCGAAGGGCGGAGGAGTGGGAGGGAGGGATGGGCGTCAAACTGCAAAAACTGAACCGTAAAAGGAGGGTGTCTGGGGCCGAGGGGAAAGGGCACCCCTGGAAAAATCTCCTCTCTCCCCTGGAAGGCGGCGGCTGGGAACAGTCGGGAGAGCCAGGAGGAAGTGAGGAGAACTCGGGCCACTTCTGGATCCCATGTCCCCTCCCGTCACCAGGGATCGGCGGGGGTGAGGTGAGGACCCCCGGAGACTCCGCTTCTGGAGCCCCACCCTGTCCTCACCGGGGGTCCGTGCCCCACATGGGGCCGGAAGCCACCTCTCCCCAATTCCCCGCGTGGTCCCAGAAGGTGGGCTGGGCTGTGGGAAGGAGGGGTCCCGGTGGGGCTGGGACCAGGGTGGGGGGCTCCGCGCCCCTCGCCCGTCCGGCCCCGCAGCCTCAGATCTGCGTCTCTTGCACGTTCTCCTTGGAGCCGCTCTTGAAGAGCAGAGGTTCGTGGATGGAGTTGAGGCCGGGCGGGCCCTTCCCCCCGCAGCCTCCGCCGCCGGGGTTGCCGCTGTAGTGCGCCTTGAAGGCGGCGGCCACATAGTGGTGGTGGTTGAGGTGGTCTCGCTCCAGGGCGGGCAGGGCCAGGTGGCTGTCCCCGCCCACGCCACCCCCACCGGCCACGGCGGCCGCGGCGGCCACGGACACAGCCGAGGCGGCGGGCAGCTCGTCCTCCACGTTGATGATCTCCACGGTGCGCGTGGGCCCGTGGTGCTTGTGGAGCTGGTGCTGCTTCCGCAGCTTGTAGAAGGCCACGAGCATCACCGCGGCCATGAATGTGATGGCCACGAAGCAGCCGATGATGATCTTGGTGGTCTTCATGACGTCGTCCAGGTCCTTGAGGGCGTTCTCCGTCACATCCGTGATGGGCACCGTGAACGCCTTCTCCGTGGGCCGCGAGGAGCGCGGGGCCGGTGCCGTGGTGGACGACGAGGCCGGGCCCGCCGCGTCCCCGGGCCGGCCCCCGCCCCAGACACCGTCCGTCGTGGGCCCCGGCGGTTCCTTCTCAGTCCCCCGCGGCTGCAGGGCCTCCTCTCCGGGCTGCGTCTCCAGGGTCTCCACGGTCACCGTGGTGAAGTAGGTGTAGCCGCCACTGCCCCCTCCGACACCACCACCGCCCCCAGGGCCGCCCCCGCCGGTGCCCCCGGCCGCCACGGGGTCCACGGCCGAGACGTTGAGCGTGGCCGAGGCGGTGGTGTTGCCGGCCGAGTTCGTCACCATGCACGTGTACTGGCCCGTGTCCTGCACGGTGACGTTGGTGAAGTTGAGCGTGCCGTCATGCAGGACGGAGATGCGCACGCGGTAGGAGCCGTGGGTCATGAGGGTGCCATTGGGCGTCAGCCAGTTGACGGAGGTCATGGAGGTGCCCGTGCGGCATTTGAGCTCGGCGGCCATGCCCTCGGTGACGTTGAGGTCCGTGGGCGGCTCCACGATGACCGGCGCGTAGCAGGTGAAGTGCGACTGGTCCAGCTCCCCGATGTAGCGGCCCTTGAGGCCCGCGGGCGCGTGGCAGCGCGCGCAGCACGTGGTGTTGCTGGGCACCGTCTCCTTGAGCCACCAGCTCAGCCAGAGCACATCGCAGTTGCAGTGCCAGGGGTTGTGGTTGAGGTGCACGCGCTCGAGGCGGTGCAGGGGCGTGAAGAGGTCGTGGGGCAGCGACATCAGGTTGTTGTGGGACAGGTTGAGCTCCTCCAGCGACTTGAGGTCGTCGAAGGCGTTGCGCTCGATGGTGGCCACCTGGGCGTGCATGAGCCACAGCTTGCGCAGGCTGGTGAGACCCTGGAAGGAGCCCGGGCGGATCAGGTCCAGCCGGTTGCCTGACAGCTCCAGCTCTTCCAGGCGCACCAGGGCCGTCAGGTTGGGGATGTCCTTGAGGTTGCACATGCCCAGGTTGAGGTAGCGCAGGTTGACCAGCCCCTCGAAGGCCGCCTCGGAGATGTACTCCAGCCGCTTGAGCTCGCCCAGGTCCAGGCGCCGCAGCGAGGGCACGCGGTTGAAGGCGTAAGAGGGGATGCTCTCGATGGGGTTGTTGCGCAGCCAGAGCTCCCGCAGCTTAGACAGGTACTCGAAGGCCTGCGTGGGCACCGTGGTCAGCCGGTTGTCAAACAGCTCCAGCGTGTTGAGGCTGGGCAGCCCGTTGAAGGCGCCCACCTCGATCTTGCGCACCAGGTTCTTGCTCAGCTGCAGAATCTCCAGGTGCCGCAGGTGCTTGAACGTGTCCGTCCGGATCACCTGGGGAGAGGGAGACAGGGATCAGTCACGGAGATACTGATGGGACAGTGGGGGGAGCGCCAAGGTCCCTGGGCGCGGGCGGGGTCAGGTGGCTGGATCTCCCGTGCTGTGCTGCTGGGAGCAGGAGACCGTGTGACCACATTGCAACATGGTTTGATGAGTTTCCTATAAAGTGAAAGCTGGAGTCAAGGCTGGGCGCGGTGGCTCATGCCTGTGATCCCATCACTTTGGGAGGCCGAGGTAGGTGGATCACCTGAGGTCAGGAGTTCAATACCAGGCTGACCAATATGGTGAAACCCTCTCTCTACTAAAAACATAAAAATGAGCCAGGCGTGGTGGCGCGTGCCTGTAATCCCGGGAGCTACTCAGGAGGCGGAGGCTGTAGTTAACCGAGATAGTGTCGCTTTACTCCAGCCTGGGCAACAGAGCAAGACTCCATGTAAAAACAAACAAAAAAAAACTGGATTCAAGAATTTTGGGGGACTGGGCACAGGGGTGGCTCATGCCTGTAATCCCAGCACTTTGCAAGGCCGAGGTGAGTAGATCATAGGAGCCCAGGAAATCAAGATCAGCCTGGGTAACACAGCACAGATCTTATCTATACAAAAATAAAAATAAAAAAATTAGCCAGGTGCGGTGGCACATGCCTGCTGTCCCAGCTACTAGGGAGGCTGAGGTGGGAGGCCTGTGGGAGCCTGGAAAGTGAAGGCTGCAGTGAGCCCAGATCATGCCACTGCACTCCAGCCTGGTGGTCAACGAAGTAAAACTCTGTCTTAAAAAAAGAAAAAAATGGCCGGGCGCGGTGGCTCAAGCTTGTAATCCCAAGCGGTGAGCCGAGATCGAGCCATTGCACTCCAGCCTGGGTAACAAGAGCGAAACTCCGTCTCAGAAAAAAAAAAAAAAGAAAAAGAGATAGTCTCTTATAAAGCGAAAACCGAATTCAAGGCCAGGTGTGGTGTCTCATGCCTGTAATCCCAGCGCTTTGGGAGGCCAAGGCGGGTGGATTACGAGGTCAGGAATTTGAGACTGTTCTGGCCAACATGGTGAAACCCTGTCTCTACTAAAAATACAAAAATTAGCCCGGTGTGGTGGCATGCGCCTGTAGTCCAAGCTGCTTGGGAGGCTGAGGCAGGAGAATTGCTTGAACCGAAGAGGTGGAGGTTGCAGTGAGCCAAGATTGTGCCACTGCACTCCAGCCTGGGCAACAGAGCAAGACTCTCATCTCAAATAAATAAATAAATAAATAAATGAAAACTGAATTCAACAATTTTGGGGGGCCCAGTTGTGGTGGTTTACGCCTCTAACGCCAGCACTTTGTGAGGCCGAGGTGGGCGGATCATGAGGTCAGGAGTTGGAGACCATCCTGGCCAACATGGTGAAACCCCGTCTGTACTGAAAGTACAAAAATTAGCCGGCGTGGTGGTGTGCGCCTGTAGTCTCAGCTACTCAGGAGGCTGAGGCAGGAGAATCACTTGAGCCCGGGAGGAGGAGGTTGCAGTGAGCTGAGATTGTGACATTGCACTCCAGTCTGGGTGACAGAGTGAATCTCTGCCTCAAAAAAAAAAAAAAAAAAAAAGAAAGAAAGAAAAGAATTTTGGGGCCAGGCACGGTGGCTCATGTCTGTAATCCCAATACTTCGAGAGACCCAGGTGAGAGGATCACTTGAGCTCAGGAGCTTGGGGCCAGTCTGGGCAACATTGCGAGACCTTGTCCCTACAAAGAATAATTTAAAAAGAAATATAAAAACAATAATTTTGAGATTGAGGACGAAAAAAATCTTGAAAAAAAAAAGTTAAAACTGGAGTTGCTGTCCGACCCAGCTATTCCATTCCTGGATATTTCCTCAAGAGAAATGAAGGCAGATGTCCACGCAACAGCTTCTACGGGGGTGTTCCACAGCATTTTTTCCCTTGGAGACAGCCCAAATGCTCATGAGCAGGTGAATGGGCAAACACTGCCAGAGGTGGTCACGCGAGGGATGCTGCGCCTCAGCCACGAAAGGGACCTGGCTACTGATGACCCCCTGGATGAATCTCTTGGGGGTTGCTCTGAGCAAAGAAGCCGAACACAAAGGAGCCAGTGTCATGGATCTGTCCACACTGTGCTCTGGTGTTCTAAGTGGACATCTCTGAGTGTATGGGTGGGTGGGGTGTCTGGGGCAGACAGGGAAGGGCGTGAGAGAGCTTTCTGGGGTGACTGACGTGCTACATTGGGGTGGTGGTTACATGACAGAAAGTGACTGTCAGGACTCCCCTAACTACATTTAGAATGGGGATATTTCATTCCATGACAGTGATACATTGTTTTATTTTATGTTAGAGACAGAGTCCTGCTCTATAACCCAGGCTGGAGTTCAGTGGCTGTGATCTCACTTCGCTGCAACCTCTGCCTCCTGGGCTCCAGCTATTCTCCTGCCTCAGTCTTCCAAGAAGCTGGGATTACAGGTGCACGCCACCATGCCTGGCTAATTGTGTATTTTGTATTTTTTTTTTTTTTTTTTGATACAGAGTCTCACTCTGTCGCCCAGGCTGCAGTGCAATGGTGCAATCTCGGCTCACTGCAACCGCCACCTCCCGGCTTCAAGCAATTCTCCTGTCTCAGCCTCCCGAGTAGCTGGGACTACAAGTGCGAGCCACCACGACCAGCTAATTTTTGTATTTTTAGTAGAGACAGGGTTTCACCATGTTGATCAGGCTGGTCTTGAACCCCTGACCTTGTGATCCGCCTGCCTTGGCCTCCCAAAGTGCAGGGATTACAGGTGTGAACCATTGTGCCCAGCCAATTTTGTATTTTTAGTAGAGACAGGGTTTCCATGTTGGCCAGACTGGTCTTGAACTCCTGACCTGAAGTGATCTGCCTGCCTTGGCCTCCCAAAATGCTGGGATATTACAGGTGTGAGCCACTTCGCTGGCCACTGTAGTTTAAAAAAAAAAAAAAGGCTGGGCACAGTGGCTCACAGCTGTAATCCCAGCACTTTGGAAGCCTGAGATGGGAGGATCGCTTGAGCCCAGGAGTTGAAGACCAGCCTGGTCAACAAAGCAAGACCCCCATCACTACAAACAAATACAAAAATTAGCTCCATGTGGTGGTGTGCACCTGTGGTCCCAGCTGCTCAGGGGGCTGAGGTGAAGGATCGCTTGAGCCCAGGAGGTCAAGGCTGCAGTGAACTGTGATCGCACCACTGCACCAAAATAAATAGATAAAAAAATAAAAATACTAATACTAGCAACTAATGCCACTGAACACATCTTTGGTGCTGGACACTGTTCTAAGCGCTTTGTGGGTAATAACTCATTGAATCCTCCAAACTGCCCTGTGAGATAGGCACTATTAACCGACCTTATTAATACCTGCAATTCCAAAATTCATAAGGCGCTAACAACCAGATTCTTCCAAACTTTGATACCAAATCTCATTCAGCGGCAAAACCTGATTAGAACTCACGTGAAGCTATTTATTTATTTTGAGGTGGAGACTCACTCTGTTGCCCAGGCTGGAGTGCAGAGGCGTAATCTCGGCTCACTGCAACCTCTGCCTCCCAGGTTCAGGCGATTCTCCTGCCTCAACCTCCTGAGTAGCTGGGATTACAGGCACACATCACCATGTCTGGCTAATTTTTTGTATTTTTAGTAGAGACGGAGTTTCATCATGATGGCCAGGCTGGTCTTGAACTCCTGACCTCAGGTGATCCACCCACCTTGGCCTTCCAAAGTGCTGGGATTACTGGCGTGAGCCACCGCGCCCGACGTGAAACTAAAGCTTTTATTGATCCCACTCCTGACTATCCAAACATTTCACTCTAGAAATTCCCATGTTTCAAGACCACTAAAATGTTATAAAACCCACGCTGTTATTACGTTTCTAATATCAGAATGCCAAAACGCATCAGGCCTCAAGGGTTTCACACAAACAATTATGAATTAGGCCCAGGGAGGGACAGTGACTTGCCCAAGGTCACACAGACTTGGACAGTAGAGTTGGGATTGGATCCAGGCCCTCCGGTGCCAGAATCCTGGCTCTTGACCTGGGACGCGGGCTGCCAACCGTCAGGGCTGGGGCGAGGGTCCACAAGAGGGGCAGTGCTGGGCCAGGGCCTGGGAGGCAGGATCTCACGGAGTCCTCACTCCTGATCACCATAACGGGTGCACTGAGGCCCAGAAGGCCCCACAGCCATCGGATCACATTTATGAAGCCCTGACAGTGATGTGTGCTAGGGGGAACAGACGCTGGGGAATGCCGTGTTGCAGTAGGAAGAGTGGGAACGGAGAACCCCAGGCAGCATCCTGTGTCATCACAAAGAAGCTGAAGAGTCAGGTTTCAGAGTATATGCGTCAAAACAAAAAAGAGCGAGAGGCCAGGCACGGTGGCTTAGGCATAGTCATAAAATTATAGTAAGTTATGTTGGTGCTGTCCAATAGAAATAGAACATGAACCACAGGTGTGATTTGTTGTTGCTGTTTGGTTTGCTTTCAGATGGAGTCTTGCTGTGTCGCCCAGTCTGGTGTGCAGTGGTGCAATCTCGGCTCACTGCAATCTCCACCTTCTGAGCTCAAGGGATCCGCCTGCCTCAGCCACCTGAGTAGCTGGGACTCCAGGCCCATGCCAGCACACCTGGCTAACTTTTTTAGTTTAATTTTTTGTAGAGACAGGGTCTTCCTATGTTACCCAGGGATTCCAGGTGCGAGCCACCACACCCTGCCCACATGTGTAGTTTTAAATTTCCTAGAAGCCACATAAAAAAAAAAACTCAGCCAGATGCAATAGCTCATGCCTGTAATCCCAGCACTCTGGGAGGCTGAGGTGGGTGGTTCACGAGGTCAGGAGTTCAAGACCAGCCTGGCCAATATGGTGAAACCTCATCTCTACCAAAAATACAAAAAATTAGCTGGGCGTGGTGGAGAGCGCCTGTAATCCCAACTCACTGAGAGGCTGAGGCAGGAAAAATGCTTGAACCCAGGAGGTGGAGGTTTCAGTGAGCAGAGATCTCAGCACCGTACTTCAGCCTGGGTGACAGAATGAGCCTCCATATCAAAAAACAAACAAACCAAAAACCCAAGCAGGTGAAATCAACTCTACGACATTTATTGAACTTAGCATACCCAAAATGCTATCATTTGAACCTGCCCTCCTCTGGATGCCTCCAGGGCTCCCCAGTGCCTTTGGGAAGTTCAGCCTGCATTGGAAGCCCCACTGGTCATGCCTCCCCGACCCCTGCATGACCCTCACTCACAGCCCTCACTCAGAGCCACGATCAGTCCTTGGACCCTCTTGCCAGGCACTCCACCTTGGCACATGCTGTTCCCTATGCTCAGGACGCCCTTCCCTTTCTTCCATCTGGAAAGCTCCTGCTCACCCTCTCGAACCCAGCCCACAGCCTCCATTCATTCCTCCATTGCTTATTGATTGAAAGGAGATAAAGCAGGCCGGTGGACACACACGTGGAGAGGGGCTGTTGTCTGTGAAAGGACATCACAAGGTCAGCCTTGCTCTGAAGGCTGAGATGAGATTCACTCAGCTCAGGGATTGGGGACTGGCACCAGGAGGCGAGCACAGGGCACAGGGGATGACTCTCTGCAGGGCAGGGGTTGTTAGGTTCATTTCCTTTTTTTTTTTTTTTGAGACAGAGTTTCACTCTTGTCGCCCAGGCTGGAGTGCAATGACGCGATCTCGGCTCACCACAACCTCTGCCTTCCAGGTTCAAGCGATTCTCCTGCCTCAGCCACCTGAGTAGCTGGGATTACAGGCACGCGCCACCATGCCTGGCTAATTTTGTATTTTTAGTAGAGACGGGGTTTCTCCATGTTGGCCAGGCTGGTCTCCAACTCCTGACCTCAGCTGATCCACCTGCCTCAGCCTCCCACAGTGCTGATTACAGGCGTGAAAGGCTCACTTTTCAGAGGAGGAAGATGGCTGAGCGAGGCCACACGACAAGGAAGTGGCAGAGCCAGGGTTTGAACTCAGGCCTCGGCAGCCTCCACGCCCGCCTCCGGCCTGCAGCTCCCTGCACCTCTGCAGCACGGCAGGTGCCTGTTGACTCCCCCGGCAGCTCCGGAGGTGAGCATCACACGCCATTTCAGAGACAGGAGACCAGGGCTCAGTGAAGTCAAGTGACTCAGCAGGGTTGCCGGCCCCAGGAGGCGGGCAGCTAGGGCTCCAGCCACAGCATCTCTTTTCCAAGTCACCCTGATGCCTCTGGACAGAGGACCGAGATGACAGCGGATGGCCTGAGGCTGCAGGGTGCTCAGCATGAGGTGACCCAGCTGCAGAGGGAAGGGGGTGTAAAGGGAGATGAAGGGGCACTCCCAAAGGGAGGGGGTGGGGTCCCCTGCCAATCACTTTAATAATGCTCTTGAGAACGAAGTGGGATGGGGGCGTTGCTGCAAAGGGAAGCCTGGTTTTGTTGAAACGTGGCATAGGCCTGCTTTAAATAGGGAGTCTCTTTATTTTGAACAGAATTCATCTATTCTCTCTCCTCTTTTCTGCAGAATGCTTGCTGAGCAGCCTCGTGGGGGATGGTTGAGGCTTGGTTTGAATCCTGGCTTTGCTGCTGACCAGCTGTGTGGCCAAGGGCAAGTGTCCTAACCTCTCTGAGCCCATTTTCCTCACAGGTCCCATGGAGTTATTGTGGTGCTTGGACAAGACAGTGAGTGCTTGGGATGAGATAGCAAATGTGTGGGACACGGCGAGCATGAAATAATATATATATTTTCATTGTTAATTCAGCTGATAATGATCATTAACATTGGTCCTGGCTGGGTGCAGTGGCTCACGCCTGTAATCCCAGCACTTTGGGAGGCTGAGGTGGGCAGATCACCTGAGGTTGGGAATTTGAGACCAGCCTGACCAACATGGAGAAACCCCATCTCTGCTAAAATACAAACTTAGCTGGGCATGGTGGCACGTGCCTGTAATCCCAGCTACTCAGCAGGCTGAGGCAGGAGAATTGCTTGAACCCGGGAGGCGGAGGTTGCGGTGAGCTGAGATGGCACCATTGCACTCCAGCCTGGGCAACAAGAGCAAAACTCTGTCTCAAAAACCCCCAAAAAAACAAACAAAAAACACCAACATGTGTCTTGGCGTGGTGGCACACTTCTGTAGTCCCAGCTACTTGGGAGGCTGAGACAGGAGAATCCCTTGAACCCAGGAAGTGGAGGCTGCAGTGAGCCACGATTGCGCCACCGCACTCCAGCCTGGCTGACAGAGCGAGACTCTGTCCCCAAAATCAACACAACAAAAAACCCTTGGTCCTATCTCTGGGCTTCCAGTTTCTCCCTCTGCACTGGCAGTCAGAGTGACCTAAAATGTACTTTAGACCTTGCCACAGCCGGACACCCAGCCCGCCCACGGCTGTCACCCTCTACAAAGTGTCAGAGGCCCTTCAGAAGCTGCCCTGCTGCCCTCTCCTTGACTCCAGCCTCAGGAGGGAGTAGAGGCATGTATGGGGTTCCCTCTGCTTTCCACACTCTGTCCAGCCTCTCTGTCTCTGCACAGGCCCTGTCCCTTCTTTGTTCTCTGGAAAATTCCAATTGCCTTCCTGGGAAAAGCCCTATTTGGCCCCTGCTCCCTCACCAGTCACACACACTGTCTTATTAGATCTCTATCACAGTGACCATAATTTGGTTACACATATCTGTCTCCTTGAGTCGGTAGGAGTAGAGACTGTTGGGATGGTTTCTCCATTCCCATCACCCTACGCAAGGTCGAGTTCATGACAGACTCGGGCAAAGTCTGCTGAGTACACAGACTATAGTACATCAGACTCTTACCGGAGAAGACCCCGGTCATGCTGGTCCCTGTTGACCTGCGTACTTTTTGGCCTGGGTGATAATGCCAACGTTGTCAAAATCATGTTGACATCAGTATGACAGAACTTGGGAGCTGAAAAGCATTGATGTCCTGGTTCCAACCTATTCTGCTTTTCACCTTAATGTCCACATGTCTGAGATTGTTAAAGCTACATTACCTTTTGCAGCAGACAAAACAACTCTGTCTTGTGTGTGTGTGTGTGTGTGTGTGTGTGTGACAGTCTCACTGTCACCAGGCTGGAGTGCAGTGGTGCAATCTCGGCTCACTGCAACCTCTGCCTCCTGAGTTCAAGCGATTCTCCTGCCTCGGCCTCCTGAGTAGCTGGGACTACAGGTGCATGCCACCAGGCCCTGCTAATTTTTCTATTCTTAGTAGAGACTGGCTTCCACCATGTTGGCCAGGATGGTCTCGATCTCTTGACCTCGTGATCCACTTGGCTTGGCCTCCCAACATGCTGGTATTACAGGCGTGAGCCACCGCACCTGGCCTGAAATCTCTGTCTTTTAACTGCAAGTTTAGTTCATTTACGTTTATTGAAATTACTAATATATTTGGAATTCTTCCTATAATGTTATTTTGTGCTTTTTAATTGTCCTGATTTTTGTAGCCTATTCTTTCCCTTTCCTGTCTTCTTTGTATTGACTGAATTTCTTCTGATTCCATTTCTCCTCTCTACTGTTTTAGAATTTCTATATTTTCTCTTCATTTAGTGGTCACCCTTAAAGTTGAACATGCATACTTAAAGACCAAAGCCAGATAATTCTTCTCTTCTGCTCCCTAATAATAGAAAGCTGGTCCTATCTCTGACTCTAAAACAAAGAGACATCCTGGTCAGCTTCCCAATAAGGTAAAAAGGGGGTAATCATAATTTGTTAAGCACCGATTATTGCCAGAACTGTGCTCAATGCTCTGAGGTATGATCTCAGTTAATCTTTGTGGAAATTCTGTCACATGGGGGTTATCAAGCACATACCCCTGCTTCCCTCATATCTGTTGGTTTATAGCTGAGAAAATGAAGGTTCAGAGGAATAAAGTCACTTGTCCTCAGTCTCACAGGCTCCAACGCTGCAGAACCAAGACTCTGTGTCTGCTTCTCCTAAACACAGACATGGAAGTATCCACCACACCCACCCACCCGAAACTGAAAGAGCCGGGCTGTCTATGGGTTTCAGAATGCTTTTTGAGCGGCAGGGGCCATTCATTCTTACATGACCGTGTATTGATTTGCTCATTTAACAGGTATTTTTTGAGAGCAGCTGCATGTCCAGTGTAATACTGGGCTCTGGGGATCCTGCTGTGGATAAGACAGACACAGCCCTGTCTTGCTAGAACCTGGGCTCGTGGAGAAGAGAGACACCAAACATAAGAACTATGGAGGCTGGGCACGCCAGCTCATGCCTATAATCCCAGCACTTTGGGAGGCTGGGCGGACGGATCGCCTGAGGTCAGGAGTTTGAGACCAGCCTGGCCAACGTGGTGAAACCTCGTCTCTACTAAAAATACAAACATTAGCTGGGTGTGGTGGCACGCACCTGTAATCCCAGCTACTCCAGAGGCTGAGGCAGGAGAATTGCTTGAACCCGAGAGGCGGAGGTTGCAGTGAGCCAAGAACGCGCCACTGCACTCCAGCCTGGGAGACAGAGTGAGACTTCATCTCAAAAAAAAAAAAAAAAAAAAAAAAAAAAAAAAAAAAAAATTATGGAAACAATCATTTAACCAGCAATGGTGGAAACAGGTCACAGAGGCTGCCCTGGCTGCAGCAGGAGGCAGGCCTGGGGCACCTCCAAGGCCCGGTTTGAAACACCCGAGACGAGATCATCTCTGAAGTTGTGGGTGGCACCACCCTCATAGCCACCGACGCAGAGTGGGATGGGCAAGGTGAGAACTGGTTCTCAGAGCAGGTAAATCCCCCGTCCCTCACCCTGACATCTTTGGTCTCATGAAGATATTTTGTAATACGGTAGAGGATCTGGGTCTGGGGCCGCCTCTGACAGCCACCTAGCTGCACACACCTCCAAGTTCTCTTGCTCTCCAGCCCCTGTCTGCTGAGCCTGCCTCCACCCGGGCCGGGCTCTGGGCCAGGTCTCAAGGATGCGGACGTGAATCAGGCAAAGGGACGTGGTCCCATCAGTGGCCGCCTCCTCACCCCAACGGGGACTTTTATCCTGCAACCCGGCCTGTGGAGGGGACTTTTCACTTCAGCTGCGGTAGGTAAATATTGCCAAAGCTGAAAACAACCCCTCCGAGATCTGTTGGGGTTTTTAAGAAAATAAATTGTCAAGCAATTCCTTATTAAAAATGTAACCGTGGCCGGGCGCGGTGGCTCAAGCCTGTAATCCCAGCACTTTGGGAGGCCGAGGCGGGTGGGTCATGAGGTCAAGAGATCGAGACCATCCTGGTCAACATGGTGAAACCCCGTCTCTACTAAAAATACAAAAAATTAGCTGGGCATGGTGGCACATGCCTGTAATCCCAGCTACTAGGGAGGCTGAGGCAGGAGAATTGCCTGAACCCAGGAGGCGGAGGTTGCGGTGAGCCGAGATCGTGCCATTGCACTCCAGCCTGGGTAACAAGAGCGAAACCCCGTCTCAAAAAAAAAAAAAAAAAAAAATGTAACTGTGGTAAGAAAATGATCAACTGTTCATCCTAACACTAGAAATTGTTTTGATTTATTTTTTTCTTTCTCTCTTTCTTTTTTGAGATGGAGTTTCACTGTGGTTGCCCAGGCTGGAATGCAATGGCATGATCTCAACTCACTGCAACCTCTGCCTCCAGGGTTCAAGCAATTCTCATGCCTCAGCCACCTGAGTAGCTGGGATTACAGGCGTGTGCCACCACGCCTGGCTAATTTTGTATTTTTAGTCGGGGCAGGGTTTCTCCATGTTGGTCAGGCTGGTCTCAAACTCCCAACCTCAGGTAATCCACCTGCCTTAGCCTCCCAAAGTGTTGGGATTACAGGCATGAGCCACCTCGCCTGGCTGATTTATTTATTTATTTATTTAAAGACTAGATCTTGCTCTGTTGCCCAGGCTGGCGTGATCTCAACTCACTGCAGCCTCTGCCTCCTGGGTTCAAGTGATTCTTCCACCTCAGCCACCCAAGCAGCTGGGATTACAGGTGTGAACCACCACACCTGGCTAATTTTTATATTTTAGTAGAGACCGGGTTTTGCCCAGTTGGCCAGGCTGGTCTCAAACTCCTGACCTCAGGTTATCTGTCTGCCTCAGCTTCCCAAAGTGCTGGGATTACAAGTGTGAGCCACCGCACCCAGCCTTTTTTTATGTTTTGAATATAATGAGCCAATAACAAAAGTTTAGCAAGCTTACTGTTGTGTGTATGTTAATTTTTTTACACTCAGATTTTAAAAACTGTTACTTGTCACATCCACAGACTTTATGATGACTTCATATTTTTTCCTTGTCCCTGAGACAAGGGACTTGTGCCTTCCTCTCCAACAGGGACTTTAGGGAGCTCCCTGACGGCGTGGCTGGCAGCATTGCAAGGGCCATTGCAGGCTCCTGATTCTCACACTGACCCGGCTCAGGCCTAGGGTTCCCCGTCTCCCTCCTCCCATTCATCCTCCTGGGAGTGGCCTCCTGAGCCTGTGTGGGACCAGGCCCTGGCGTGGGTGCAAGGCCTGGCTGGGTGTGTACCCCACCACCTGCCCCTCCATCACCAGGAGCCCAGGGAAGCATTTGAACCTGGGTGTTAACAACAGGGTGATGAGAGCTATATCAGAGGGACGTGTGAGGCTAAGCGAGGCAGCACGACTTCGCCTAAGGCACCTGTGGGTCAGGTGCGAGAGTGGGGTTAAGCCAAGGCTCAGGCCGTGGTCCAGCACTGCTTCCTGGGCAGCATTCCCTGGCTTCCCCTCACTCCCGCCCCTCCTGCCTTATGCTCAGCGAAACCTCCGCCTCCCGGTTCAGGCGATTCTCCCGCCTCAGCCTCCCGAGCAGCTGGGATTACAGGCACGCACCACCATGCCCGGCTAATTTTGTATTTTTAGTAGAGATGAGATTTCTCCATGTTGGTCAGGCTGGTCTCGAACTCCCGACCTCAGGTGATCTGCCCGCCTCGGCCTCCCAAAGTGCTGAGATTACAGGCGTGACCCACCGTGCCTGGTGTCTGTGACTATTTAAAGGCAGGGCAAGTTTCTGGAAGGGTGTGAAGGAAAGGGCTGGGTAGAAGGTGGCCCTGAGCTTGGAGTAGCTGGGAGCGCCAGGCATACTCATCCTGATCTGAGATGGGGACAGGGTGGCTTTCAGAAAGGTGTCCCTTAGGAGGAGATGGCGTGGCGACTTTGGCTGGAATGTGGTGGCGGGGGTGTGGGGTTGCAGGCTACAGCTGGGAGGATAGGAAGAAGCTGGGGCTTCCGGATGAGCTGGGCTGGGCTGTGGGACTCAGTGGCAGTTCTGAAGCTGACTCACCAGGGTGCAGCACCGGAGATAGCTACAAATTAGGAAGCGTTAGGAATCGCGTTGAAAAAACCAAGTTCTTGCCGGGCGTGGTGGCTCAAGCCTGTAATCCCAGCACTTTGGGAGGCCGAGGTGGGCGGATCACGAGGTCAAGAGATCAAGACCATCTTGGCCAACATGGTGAAACCCCGTCTCTACTAACAATACAAAAATGAGCTGGGCATGGTGGGCTGGCGCCTGTAATCCCAGCTACTCAGGAGGCTGAGGCAGGAGGATCGCTTGAACCTGGGAGGCAGAAGTTGCAGTGAGCCGAGATGGTGCCACTGCACTCCAGCCTGGGTGACAGAGCAAGGGTCCATCTCAAAAAATTAAAAAAAAAAAAAAAGAAAAGAAAAGAAAAAGCGAGTTTGGTGGCCAGCATGCCTGGGCTGAGTCCCAGCTCCGTTACTAACCATGGGACTGGGACCATGTGCACGTGTCTTAACCCTGCCCTGCCTCAGTTTCCTCATCTGTGACATGAGAGGGATGGGACCTCTCAGGGGGCTGTTGTGAGGCTGAAGTTCGCTGACCACGGAAAGGGCTTGGAGCAGTGCTGGGGCCTGGTTGATCTTCTCCCACCGGCCCTCTCTGAGCTGTAGAAATAATTGGTCTATTTTCTAGATGAGGAGGCAGGCTCAGAGAGGTGACTCAAGGCCTTTGAGTCATTTGTGGAGGGGAGAACAAGGGCCTTGTGCCTCTCTGGGCCTCTCTGGCTGCTCGACAGAGACGTGGGACTGCTACTCCCACCCCCCTCGTCCCAGGCCTGTCCCGACGCTCCCGGGCCACGTGGCTTTGCAGGACGCCAAGCAATTCTACGTGTTCATCAATTTAACAGTTGCATTTTGGGAACCTATAGTTTGTGTGGAGTGTTGGGGCCAGCAGCGATCCAGACAGACAAGCACAATGACATCAACAAACTGGGGGCCGGGCACGGTGGCTCATGCCTGTAATCTCAGTACTGTGGGATGCTGACGCGGGCGGATCACCTGAGGTCAGGAGTTCGAGACCAGCCTGGACAACATGGTGAAACCCCATCTCTACCAAAAATACAAAAAAATTAGCCGGGTGTGGTGGCAGGCACCTATAATCCCAGCTACTCAGGGGGCTGAGGCAGGAGAATCGCTTGAACCCAGGAGGCGGACGTTGCCATGAGCCGAGATGGTGCCACTGCACTTCAGCCTGGGCGACGAGAGTGCAATTCTGTCTCAAAAAGCAAACAGACAAAACAAAATGGGGAGGCTGCGGGGACCAGTGGGGTACGACCAGACTCAGGGCGCAGAGAAGGCACCCCTGAGGTTGAGACATCCGTCCGCTCCTGAGGGATGACGCGGCCGTGATAATGGCCTTACTATGAAAGCTACCAGCACCGCCCAGCAGCTGACCCCACCCCAGGCCCTCTGCTGAATCCTCCTGCACGGCCGTCCCACCCGCCAGGGCCTGGGAGAGCCTGGCACATGCCGACCCTCAGTCTGTGCTTGCACAAGGAAAGATGCATCCAATTTCTCGGCAATTCTATGACAGAGGGGCTGCCGCTACCCTCATCTCACTGGTGACGAAACTGAGGCCCACACAGGTTCAATAATGTGCCCGAGGCCCCTCGGTCGGGAAGCGCAGGGCTGGGATCAGACCTCAACTGCCTCCCACAATCCCAGGCGCTGGCGCTAAGGAGGTGAAGAAGACAGTGGAAGGGCATTCCAGGGAGAGGGAACAGCACGTGTGAGAGCGCTGAGCAGGGAGGGTACCGGAGAAGCCACTGTGCTGCAGGAAGCAGGAGGCACCCAGCAGGAGGGCGGGCAGACCACGTCCTGAAGGATCTTAGCTCAGCTGCAGCAACAGGGACGAGATGCCAAGGAGGAGGAAGCTGAGAGGGGGACAAGGCTGGGTGCGGAGGCTCACGCTTGCAATCCCAGCCCTTGGAGGCTGAGGTGGGAGAACAGCTTGAGCTCAGTTCAAGACCAGCCTGAGTAACATAGCAAGACCCTGTTTCTACCAAAAATGTAAAGATTAGCCAGGCGTGATGGCACATGCCTGTAGTGCCAGCTACTTGGGAGGCTGAGGCAGGAGAATTGCTTGAGCCCGGAAGGTGTGGCTGCCATGAGCCAGGACTGCACCACTGCATCCCCGCCTGGACAACACAGCAAGATCCCACTTCTAAGAAATTAAAAATTAGGTCCTGCGCGGTGGCTCATGCCTGTAATCCCAGCACTTTGGGAGGCCAAAGGGGGCGGATCATGAGGTCAGTAGATTGGGACCATCCTGGCTAACACAGTGAAATCCCATTTCTACTAAAAATAACAAAAATTAGCTGGGTGTGGTGGCAGGTGCCTGTAGTCCCAGCTACTTGGGAGGCTGAGGCAGGAGAATTGCGTGAATCCGGGAAGCGGAGGTTGCAGTGAGCTAGGATCATGCCACTGCCCTCCAGCCTGGGTGACAGAGCCAGACTCGGTCTCAAAAAAAAAAAAAAAAAAAAAAAAAAAAAAAGGATGAGCTCTAGGCATTGGCACATGGTGCGTGCGGTCCTGTCCCTTCTTGAGCCAAATCTCAAAAAAAAAAAAAAAAAAAAAAAAAAAAAAAAAAAAAAAAGGCTCACGCTTGTAATCCCAGCACTTTGGGAGGCCAAGGCGGGTGGATCACGAGGTCATGAGATCAAGACCATCCTGGCCAACATGGTGAAACTCCATCTCTACTAAAATACAAAGTTAGCTGGGCATGGTGGCATGCGCCTGTAGTCCCAGCTACTCTGGAGGCTGAGGCAGGAGAATTGCTTGAACCCAGGAGGCGGAGGCTGCGGTGAGCCGAGATCGCACCACTGCACTCCAGCCTGGTGCCTGGCGACAGAGCAAGACTCTGTCTCAAAAATAAAAAAGGGGGGGTGGAAAAAAAGCAGCAGCAGATGTGTGGTCAGACCTGCCTCTGAGGCCACCACCAGGTACCAACTCCAGCTTCAGACCACAGCAGCACGGAGCTGCTCCGCCTCTCCCACCTCAGGACTTTCACCCACTGGCTAAGTGGAGAGACGCTCTGCCTGTCTCCTCTGGGACGAAAAGATTTTAAATCTAAAATCAAGCAGGGTAAGGGCCCCAAACTGGAAAGAATCCAAACGTCCATCAGTAGGAAATGGGTAAAACAAACTGTGCTGTCTTCATCCGACAGAATATTATACAATGACAGAAAAGGAGGGGAGAAGCCGAGGCTGCTCGGACCATGGACGTGACTCTCAGCAACATTGCAGAGTGAAAGAAGCCGCTCTAAGGGTGAGGCAGCGCACGGCTCCGACTGCACCAGTGCAAAACCGGCCCTTGCAGTCAGGAGTGGGAGCAGGCGCCTCTGGGGAAGGGGAAGGCTCCCCAGCTTCCATCTCCTGACCCGGGTGGTACTGACATGGTTGCTCTCTCTGACAATCTTTTTTCGCCGAACTCTTATAGACTGTGTTCTTTTTCATTTTTGTTTTTGAGATGGAGTCATGCTCTGTTACCCAGGCTGCAGTGCAGTGGCGCGATCTCGGCTCACTGCAACCTCCACTTCCCAGGTACAAGCAATTCTCCTGTCTCAGCCTCCCGAGTAGCTGGGATTACAGGTGTGCGCCACTATGCCCGGCTAATTTTTTTTTGTATTTTTAGTAGAGACGGGGTTTCATTAGGTTGTCCACGCTGGTCTCAAACTCCTGATCTCAGGTGATCTGCCTGCCTTGGCCTCCCAAAGTGCTGGGAATGTAGGCATGAGCCACCGGGCCTGGCCTTTTTTTTTTCTTTCTTTCTGAGATGGAGTCTCGCTGTTGCCCAGGCTGCAGTGCAGTGGCGCGATCTTGGCTCCCTGCAACCTCTGCCTCCCGGGTACAAGGGATTCTCCTGCCTCAGCCTCCTGAGTAGCTGGGATTACAGGTGCTCACCACCATGCCTGGTTCATTTTTTATTTTTTTATTTTTTGAGACGGAGTTTTGCTCTTGTTACCCAGGCTGGAGTGCAATGGCCCGATCTCGGCTCACCGCAACCTCCGCCTCCTGGGTTCAGGCAATTCTCCTGTCTCAGCCTCCTGAGTAGCTGGGATTACAGGCACGCGCAACCATGCCCAGCTGATTTTTTTGTATTTTT
Source organism: Saimiri boliviensis (assembly GCF_048565385.1). Taxonomy (NCBI): domain Eukaryota; kingdom Metazoa; phylum Chordata; class Mammalia; order Primates; family Cebidae; genus Saimiri; species Saimiri boliviensis. Next base: position 7,600,482 of record NC_133462.1, on the reverse strand, counting down.
AGTAGAGACAGGGTTTCACCATGTTAACCAAGATGGTCTCAATCTCTTGACCTCGTGATCCACCCGCCTCGGCCTCCCAAAGTGCTGGGATTACAGGCGTGAGCCACCGCGCCCGGCCACTTTTTTTTTGTATTTTTCGTAGCGATGGGGTTTCATCAGGTTGTCCAGGCTGGTCTGGAACTCCTGACCTGTGATCCCCCTGCCCCGGCCTCCCAAAGTGCTGGGATTCCAGGCGTGAGCCACTGTGCCTGCCAACTGTTCTTTTCTGTTAAGTGCGCGGTGCGTCATCATGAGAAAAAGTTAAAAAGAAACTGACAACGTACGGGAAATCCTATTCGAAAAGGGTAGAAACTGAGGCTCCGAGCGATGACAAGGATTATCTGGGCCCCGAGGTGGCGCTGCTGAGAGAATGAGGACGATAATGCCGCTGGAATGAGAGCCGGAGAGGCCGCAGACACGAAGGAGCAGCAGCCTGGGAACGGACAGCAGAGGGCGCACTGCTCCCTCCTACCCGGAGGACCACGACAGGGACTGTCCCAGTTGACCTCAAGAGAGGTCAGCTTCTAGATCCCCACCAGATCCTTCGTCCCGCCATTTTCCCTCCTTCCTTCCTTCCTCCCTCCCTCTTTCTCTCTTTTGATGGAATCTCCCTCTGTTGCACAGGCTGGAGTGCAGTGGCACAATCTCAGCTCCCTGCAACCTCTGCCTCCCGGGTTCAAGTGATTCTCCTGTCTGAGCCTCCTGAGTAGCTGGGATTACAGGTGCCCACCACCACTCCCAGCTAATTTTTGTATTTTGGGTTGGATAGGGTTTCACCCTGATCCACCCACCTAGGCCTCCCAACGTGCTGGGATTACAGGCGTGAGCGACCGCGCCCGGCCCTGCCACCATTTTCTTCCTTAAAAGGCTCTTACTGGGTGACGTCTGTTCAATCCGAAGCTCTATGTTTCATGCCCCTGGAGGAATCAGCCATCTGGAAGATGCAAGCTAGTGAGTGATTTAAAAGCCATTCCTGGTATTCACCTTGGTAATGCATGATAGCAGGGTTTTTTGTTTGTGTGATTTGGGTTTCTTGAGACAGGGTCTCGCTCTGGCCCCCAGGCTGGAGTGCAGTGGTACAGTCACCTTCTACTGCAGCCTCTGCCCCCTGGACTCAAGCCACCTTCCCCGCTCAGCCTCTCTGGTATCTGGGACTACATGTGGGCACCACCACACCTGGCTAGCTTTTGTATTTTTAGTAGAAATGGGGTCTGGCTATGCTGCCCAGGCTGGTTTCAAACTCTTGAGCTCAAGGGATCCGCCCGCCTTGGCCTCCCAAAGTGCTGGGATTCCAGGCATCAGCCACTGTAGCAGGGTTTTTGTGTGTGTTGTTTTTGCAACAGAACTACCATCCTGTAGCTGCCCCACTGTGGCTGTCTGGGCCTGGCTTCTCTATGCTGACTCTAAGGGTGGAGCAGACATCTACCTTCTGAGGCACAGAGCAAGCTTATGGGGGCCACAGCTTACTGGGCAACCTTGGAGAAGTCACTCACAGCCACCTGTGCCTCCATTTCCACATCCGTAAGATGGGAGGAGTCATCCCACTCTCATGGGATAAATGGGACCCTGTTGGACGAACTGTTCCTTCCCCGCTCCAGGTAAATGCTTTGAAATTTTACTTTCTTTTTCCTCATTTAGGAAAAGGTGAGCAAATTCCAGTATAGACTTTTTTTTTTTCTTTCCAGCCTGGCTAGCATTTTATACTTAGTATTTTTAGGGTTTTTTGCTTTTTTTTTTTTTTTTTTTTTTTTTTAACCGAGATGGAGTCTCACCCTGTTGCGCAAGCTGGAGGGCAATGGTGGGATCTCATCTCATTGCAACCTCTGCCTCCCAGGTTCAAATGATTCTCCTGCCTCAGCCTTCCGACTGGCTGGGATTACAGGCGCCCGCCACCACGCCCAGCTAATTTTTGTATTTTTAGTAGAGATGGGGTTTCACCGTGTTGGCCAGGCTGGTCTCAAACTCCTGACCTCGTGATCCCCCCGCCTCAGCCTCCCAAAGTGCTGGGATTACAGGCATAAGCCACCGTGCCTGGCCAATACTTAGTAATTTTAAAGCTTAATTTGTTCTGATTATAAAAGTTACAAAATGTCACTGAAGAAAATCTAGAGAATAAAGAAAACACAAAGAGGAAATTGAATATGTCCCGTAATACTAATGCAAAGAGAAAGACCTTGTTGACATTCCTGGGTGTTTCTCGGTCTTTTAAAATCTATTACTTGAGTCTTAAAAGTGCATTGGAGATCTGATTCACATTCTTTGAAAGCTCAGTATTATGTTTTGAGCATTTCTGCATGTCGCCACTATCCTTTGAAACTCTGTTTTAAGTAGCTGCATAATATTCCATTGTAAGGGGCACAGTGATTCATTTAACCCAGGGGTCCCCAACCCCTGGGCCACAGAGCGGCATCGGTGGGTAGCCTGCCAGGAACGGGCTGCACAGAAGGAGGTGAGCAGCGGGTTAGCGTTCCTGCCTGAGCTCTGCCTCTTGTCAGATCAGTGGCGGCATTATATTCTCTTTTATTTAAATTACAAAAAAAATTATTTTGAGGCAAGAGTCTTGCTCTGTCGCCCAGGCTGGAGTGCGGCGGTGCGATCTTGGCTCACTGCAACCTTCGCCTCCTGGGTTCAAGCGATTCTCCCGCCTCAGCCTCCCGAGTAGCTGGGATTACAGGCACCTGCCACCATGCCTGGCTGATCTTTGTATTTTTAGTAGAGTCGGGGTTTCACCATGTTGGCCAGGCTGGTCTCGAACTCCTGACCTCAGGTGATCCACCCACCTCGGCCTCCCAAAATGCTGGGGTTACAGGTGTAAGCCGCCGCGCCCGGACGGCATTAGATTCTCATGGGAGCATGTACCCGATCGTGAACTGTGCAGGCGGGCGGTTTACGTTGCGTGCTCCCTATGAGAATCTAATGCCCAGTGATCTCCCCTCAGCCCCAGGTGGGACCATCTAGTTGCAGGAAAGCAAGCTCAGAGCTCCTACTGATTCTACATTATGGCGAGTAGTGTAATTATTTTATTATATATGACGATGTAATAATAACGATAGAAATGAAACGCACCGCAAGTGAAACGCAGCTGAATCCCCCCGGCACCCCAGTCCGTGGAAAAATTGTCTTCCATGAAACCGGTCCCTGGTGGCACAAAGGCTGGGGACCACTGACCTAAGCAGCCCCTCGTCAGCAGGAGTTGTATCTACTTGTAAATGCTGGCTGTCAGGCCATCCTTAAACACAGCTCTTGGAAGCCCCTCTAATGATTTTCTCAGGATGGATTGGTTTGCTCCTTAAGCTGGAACCACACTTCCTTGCCATACAACCTCATGGCGGGCCCCAGGAGAGACCCAGGGCCGTCTGCTAAAAGCCTTGGGTGGATTCAGCGGTGCTTTGTTAAATTAAATACATGCGTATCCTATGGCCTGGCAATTCCCTCTGGGTATATATTCCACAGAAATGACCACGCAGCTCCCAGAGGGGTCCCCAGGGAGGATTTGCAGTGGGGCAGCTAGAACCCTCCGGGACGTCCGATCTCATCAGTGGGCAGTGGGGGACTTGGCAGGTGGATGAGGGCGGATGCCCATCAGTGCTTCAGCAGTTATAGCCACGGAGTACACACACATACACACACACACACACACGCACGCACGCACGGCAACGTGAACCACTCTTGCAAACACAGGCCGAGTGAAAACAGTGAGACAAAGACAGCGATCTCTATCGCAGCTTCATCTGCAGAAATTAATTTTGTACATGCACACAAAGCAACAATACACATTTTGCAAGCATACACACACACACACAAACAAATCCACAGTAAACACATTAGGAGGATGGGCTATGGGGAGAAGGGAAGGCGGGGGAATTGGATAAAAGAGAGGGAAGGAGGAAGGGGCTGGTCGGTGAGAACCACATGCCTGACTGAGGAGGAGCCGGGAGTGGACAGGCTGGGCCCAGCCGAGGTGGTGGGGTCGGGGGAGGGCCTTGGAAGAGTGCTGATTTTTTTTTTTTTTTTTTTTGAGATGGAATCTCCCTGTGTTACTTAGGCTGGGGTGCATTGGTGTGATCTTAGCTCACTGCAGCCTCCGCCTCCCAGGTTTAATCCATTCTCCGGCCTCAGCCTTCCATGCAGCCAGGACTACAGGCATGCGCCACTTCGCCCGGCAAATTTTGTATTTTTAGTAGAGACAAGATTTCACTATGTTGGTCAGGCTGGTCTCGAACTCCCGACCTCAGGTAATCACCCACCTCAGCATCCCACAGTACTGGGATTACAGGCGTAGCCACCGCGCCCAGCCATGACTTTTTCAAAAAACAAACATCCTCTGTCTTCCTATGGGGACCACCTCCTATCCCCATCATGTGGCAGAGGGACATTTTAACCCTCTCACCAAAGATGGATGGCAACATTCTAACCTCCCAGAGAGAGGCCAGTACCATCACCCCGTGCACTTAGAGTCCCTCAAAGTCCCCTCGAGGTTCTTGCTGCCTGCGCTGCGCCCAGGCTGGGGGCATGTGGGAACAGGTGACAGAAGTCTCTGAGCCACCCCGCAGAGCTCACAACAGGGATTGGCATCAGCTCCCACTGCCAGGCGGCTGCAGGGCCTCTGCCAGGGATGATGAGAGCAGCAGCTCGGGAGCCGGCCTCCCATTCACAGGCAGCAGCTGCTAGGCACCTCCTGCACACCAGGCTCGGCTGGCCCTAGGTGCTGGGGGTCTGGGAGAGAACAGTGCAAAGTCCCTGCTTCATGCAGGTGACAGTGCAGCGGGGGACAGATGACAACCAAGGTGGTGAGCCACACGGGAGGCTCTTGAATCTCCAGAATGCAGCCTGTCGCTATCAGTGCTTCAGCGCCAGCCCCTGACGTGTGTGTGTGTGTGTGTGTGTGTGTAAGGGAGGAGTTCACGTAAATGAGGAAGCCACACACAACTCAGAGCCTTGCTGCTCTCCCTCAGACCTGGAAACTCTGCTTCTAGGAATGTATCCCAAGGGCTGAGTCCAGAACATTCAAAAGAATGAGTCAATGGATGTCCCCTAGCATTGTTCATATCAACTCAGAAATCGGAAATAAGGAGTCCAGTCGCGGCGGCTCACACCTATAATCCCAGCACTTTGGGAGGCCAAATTGGGCAGATCACCTGAGGTCAGGAGTTCCAGACCAGCCTGGCTAACATGGTGAAACCCTGTTTCTGCTAAAAATACAAAAAATTAGTCAGGCGTGGTGGCAGGCGCCTGTAATCCCAGCTACTTGGGCGGCTGAGGCAGGAGAATCGCTTAAACCCGGGAGGTGGAGGTTGCATTGAGCCGAGATCGTACCACTGCACTCCAGCTTGGGCAATAAGAGCAAAACTCTGTCTAAAAAAAAATTTTAAAAAGCAAAAAATCCATTTACGAATCAGCAGCAACCGTGCAATGCACTGCACATGGGTAGGGAGGGTGTCTGAACGCAGACACCGAAGCAGAAGGGAGCCACGTGTGGCTGTGGCTATGGTGGGTTCTGTCCTCTTGATTTTACTTAGGTGTATTTTCTAGTTTCTCTCAATTAATTTGTATTTCTTCTGTAAGAAGTAATTAAAAATACATTTATGGCTGTGTGCGGTTGGTTATACCTGTAATCCCAGCACTTTGGGAGGCCAAAATGGACGAATTGCTTGGGCCCAGGAGTTCAAGACCAGCCTGGGAAACACAGTGAGACCCTGTCTTCATAAAAAAGAAAAAAAAAAAATTGGCCGGGTGTGGTGGAGTCCCCCTGTAGTCCCAGCTACTCTGGAGGCTGAGGCAGGAGGATCACTTGAGCTAGGGAGGTTGATAACAGTAGTTATTTATGTCTGGTGATGGAACTAGGGTGATATTTTCATTTTTAATTTGGATAACTAAAAAGTTATTACTTTTTTTTTTTTTTGAGACAAGGTCACTCTGTTGCCCAGGATGGAGTGCAGTGGCGAAATCTCAGCTCACTGCAACCTCTGCCTCCCAGGCTCACGCGCTCCTCGAACCTCAGCCCTCTGAGTACCTGGGACCACAGGTACATGCCACCACACCTGGCTAATTGTTGTTTTTAGTGGAGATGGGGATTCGCCGTGTGACTCAGGCTGGTCTCAAACTCCTGGGCTCAAGCAATTTACCTGCCTCAGTCTCCCAAATCATGGGATTATAGGCATGAGTCACTGTGCCAGGCTAAAAGTTACTACTTTTTTTTTTTTTTTTTTTTTTTGGGACGGAGTTTCGCTCTTGTTACCCAGGCTGGAGTGCAATGGCGCGATCTCGGCTCACCGCCACCTCCGCCTCCTGGGTTCAGGCAATTCTCCTGCCTCAGCCTCCTGAGTAGCTGGGATTACAGGCACGCGCCACCATGCCCAGCTAATTTTTTGTATTTTTAGTAGAGACGGGGTTTCACCATGTTGACCAGGATGGTCTCGATTTCTCGACCTCGTGATCCACCCGCCTCGGCCTCCCAAAGTGCTGGGATTACAGGCTTGAGCCACCGCGCCCGGCCTTAAAGTTACTACTTTTTAAAGAGCCTCTGGGCCGGGCGTGGTGTCTCACGCCTATGATCCCAGCACTTTGGGAAGCTGAGGTGGGTGGATCACCTGAGGTCAGGAGTTCAAGACCAGCCTGGCCAACATGGTGAAACCCCATCTCTACTAAAAATATAAAAATTAGCTGGGTGTGGTGGTGGACGCCTGTAATCCCAGCTACTCGGGAGGCTGAGGCAGGAGAATGGCTTGAGGCTGGGGGACAGAGGGAGACTCTGACCTGAAAAATAAATAAATAAACAAAATCATGAAGTGCGTAGGATTCCCCTGGATGTGGTCCACACCTCTTGCTGTCTGGGAGATGTCTGCTGAGGGAGGTCAAGGCCACTGAGCAAACACTCACAAGCATCCACTCTCCTGGACTGGACGGATACACCTCCACCATCCTCTCTGGAGGGGGTGCAAGAACCCCCGGTGGGGGCGATGAGACATGGAGGTGCCCAGATCCCTACTGATGCTTTTCACCCTTGGACGGCGCCCACCCTGGTGTATGCTTTACCATGTGTGTGATCTACGCAGGGAGCCGGCCTGTGTGTGACTTATCATAAATGAACGCACATCTGCTGGTGGCGCTCAGCACACGTTTGTGTGGCACTGAGCTCCCCAAAGAGAAACGGGTCCAGGTTCTATGACAGGGATGTTGCCCCGGCCTGGCGCTACTGGCGAGCGGCGTGGGCACCTCCCTGACATTCCTGTGTCTATGTACATGGTTGCATTTTTAGAGACAGGGTCTCACTCTGTCACTCAGGCTGACGTGCAGTGGGGCGATCACGGCTCACTGCAGCCTGTCCCTGGCCACGTCTCTAAGACGCGTCTCCCTGGCGTGCCGTCCCGTCCATTTGCTCCTTCTCATTTCTTCCCCGCTAGGATGGGAGCTGCCCGGGGCCAGGGCTGGGCTTTGCCTGGCTGGGACACCACCCAGGACAGGGCTTGGCACAGAGCCGGTGCTGCTGGTGTCTGCTGAACGTCACGTGTTTAAGTGGGTGAAGGACGGAGCACAGGGAAGCGGGCAGGTGCCTGGGGGCTGCCCAGTGGGGAACGTCACCTGCTTGAGGGGGACGTGGACGGATCAGTGGGGCCTGCAGCTGGAGAGACACAAGGCAGACTCTAGCACACTGGCAGAAACGGGAGCCTGTGAGAGGTGGGCCTGGACAGAAGGCAAAGGCGCTGCAGGAGCGGGGGCGGTCACGCCACCAGGCCTCTGGCGTTTCTGGACCCCTTCACTGGCCCTTGCCCCACAGCCACCCAGGAATCTGGCTCTTAGGATGGTCAGATGGGAATGGTCAAGTCCTCTCACCTCTTTCCAGGGACAGACCAGGAAGAAGAGCAGCCGCGCTTTTTTTTTTTTTTTTTTTTTTCTGAGACAGAGTTTCACTCTTTTTTTGAGACAGCGTTTCACCCAGGCTGGAGTGCAATGGCGCGATCTTGGCTCACTGCAACCTCCGCCTCCTGGGTGAAAGCAATTCTCCTGCCTCAGCCTCCCAAGTAGCTGGGATTACAGGCGTGTGCCACCATACCTGGCCAATGTTTGTTTTTTAGTGGAGACGGGGTTTCTCCATGTTGGCCAGGCTGGTCTCAAACTCCCGACCTCAGGTGATCCGCCCACCTCGGCCTCCCAAAAGTGCTGGGATTACAGGTCTGAGCCACCATGTCCGGTCACAGCCGGTCTTCTTAGAGGAGCAGTTGGATCTGGAGGATTAGATCTGGAGGGGCTGGGACCTCTGGCAGCTTTAGAGCTGGGGCAGGAGGAGGCTTGCTTGGAGGCAGGGGTTGGACCAAATCAACCTGGGGTGATGATTCCCCGCCCCTGGGAATCACTGGCAATGCCTGGAGACATTTTTGGAACTGGGCATGGGGTGCTACTGGCATCTAGTGGCCAGAAGTGCTGCAAAACATCCTACAGCACACAGGACAGAGTCCTCCACCCTGCCCCCCAAAGGATGATCCGGCCCCAAGTGTCCATAGGGCAGAGGTTGGGAAGCCCTGCTTCCTCATAGCACAGCTGTGTCCCCCAGCCCTTGCTCACAGCCTATCATAGCCACAGTCATGATTAATCAAATGGCAGCTGCCCCATCCTGAGCACCAGCCGCAGGCTGCCACGACGCCAGGCACCAGAGCGTTCTCAGCCTCTCTGCTCTCCAATTCGCACACCACCTCCAGGACATGGGGACGCAAACGCCACGCTGCCCGCTCCACACCACCACCGGAAACGCCTCCCGTCCTCTGACTGCTCGCCAGGTGCCGGCACCCAGGCTAAAGCCCCCACAAGTACGAGACCCATCAGCCCTCACAGCAACGCCTCGACGAAGAGGCTCGCGTCGCCCGTGTGTTTCAGGTGAAGAAACTGAGGCTCAGAATCATGCCGTCACCTTCCCAAGGCCGCGCGAGGGTGTGGTGGTGCAGAGGGCACAGAGGTGCCCGTGGAAGGGTTGTTCTCCACAGCTCAGTGACTCCAGGGTTCCGCCTAGGCAGACCCGCCTGTCCCGTGCTGGGGGGCTGGGCAGGTGGCCTGCACTTGGGCCCCAACGCAGTGGCTGGGAGCCAGGGTGGACTGTGCCCACAAGCCCGGATAGGCTCCACTCCCCCTCGGGACGGAGAGGACGCACACCTGCACACCACATCCACAGGTGTCGCAGAACGGACGAGCCGGTGTGGCAGGCCCAGGAGGGACGTGATGGGCCACATCTGCGCGCCTCCCCAGTCCGCCCACCCCCGACCCTCGGTCCCCCTCCACCCGCTGGCCCTGAGTACCTGGATGCCGTTCTCCTGAAGGTTCAGGTACCGCGTGTTGACTGGGATGCTGGCCGGGACCTCGGCCAGCTCTCTCCGTGTGCAGATCACCCGGCTGGCCTGGTTGCTGCAGGAGCAGGCCTCGGGGCAGGAGGTGGCCGGCGGGGAGCCCCCTGCGGCGGCAGACGTCACGGCCACTCCACCTCCACCGGCCCCCAGGGGTGGGGAGAAGAGCCAGAGGAAGAGCAGTGCCCCGTGGGGCCAGGACATCCTACCGGGCGGCAGCGGGGGGCACGGGGAGCCGCGGGCACGCGCCATCCTCAATGTTCATGCTCCGCGTGGACACTGGGGGGCTGTGGGCAGGGGAGAGAGAGGGGAGAGACTTGGTGAGGGACAGGAGCCCACACGGCCTGGGTGCTCGCCAACACCCGGCAGCCCCAGCGCCACCTCCCTGCCCCACTGCCCAGTACCGAAGGGGTAGGGAGGCAGACAGCCGCCGAGGGACCCACCCAACAGGCTGGGGCAGGCTCAGGGAAGCGCTGCCCGCCCTGCCCTGCACTGGCTCATCTCCCCTGGCTGACAAGACTCTACACCCATTCTGCAGCAGGGGAAACTGAGGCTGGGGGAGACTAAGTGCCTGCCCAAGGTCACTCAGCCGGGAAGTGCAGAAGTCGTCCAGATTCAAAACCCAGCTCTTTGCATGATTTCAGAAAGGTAGATACATCAGTCGAGTAAGACAGACGAGGCAAGGGGCAGAAAAGGGAGGGCAAGCCAGGCAGAGAGGACCTTGCTCCCATCCCAGCACCCGCCTGGTCCCCTCGCCACCTGTGTGACGCCCCGAGAGGTGGGTCCCAGCCTCCCCTCCCCTTCACTCCCTCCCCCTCTCCCTCTCCCCCTCCCAGGAATGTCAGTGGAGAGCCACGTTCCCCCACCGGCTGCGCCCTCAGCTGGCCTGACGGACCCTCCGCTGCATACCCTCCTGTCACTGCCCACCCCGTCCAGGTCCTGTGGGGGCCTCGCAGCAGCTTCAGAGTCTTGAGTCAGACTCAGGGGGAACCTGAGGGACAGAGAGCTGAGGTGGCAGCCGAGGCAGCCATGGAGGTGACAGGTTTGGGCAGGTGAGGGTGGGCTGGAAGGCAGCCGGCTGAGGAGGGAGGAGACTGGAGCTTGTGGGTGAGGGTGGCTGGGGACCTCAGGGGCGGCACAAACTGAGAGGCCACCAGCTGCGCTCCCTCCTTTGCCCGGAGACTGTGGGTGCTCCAGGCAGAGGCAGCCCCAGTGGGACTCGTGCCAGCTGGTGCCGCAGGATGGAGCTTGGCTCTCGGGGAGGGGATGGGGAAGGGAAGGGGGTCTAGGACCCTAAGCGGGTTCTCGGCGGGGGGGAGTGGGCCGTGGGGAGCCGGGTCCTCTGAGAAGTCACGCTGCACCTCCTCCATCTGTCCTGCCCCCCCATTTCCGTAGAACCAGAGGAGGAAAGGAGATGGGCCAGTCACAGCTGCAGCAATGATCCCAGTAATAATACTCGCGCCAGAACACCGGGGGAGCCCCACAATGCAGCAGACTCTATCCTGATAGTCTCACGGAAGCCTCACGATGACCGTAGGAGGGAGCCGTTAGGATGCCCAATTTACAGATGGGGTCACTGAGGCACTGCGAGGGAAAATGGCCTGTGCAAGGACACAGAGCAGGCCGGGAGGGTGCAGAGGGGATACTCCAGCCCCGGGTCAACCCTCCAGCTCCCAACCCTCCCTTGCACGCAGCATCTCTGAGTACACACAAACACACCCACGCCAGCGGGCTCTGCCCCGGCAGAGGCCAGCCCCAACCCGTCCCCCAGAGACCCGGAGGGGAGCAGGTCACACAAACAGGCACACCAACTGGCCGACACACTCGGCAGGGACGGGGCACGCCCTCTCTCGGTGGCCTCTCAGCCCCCACCCCCCAGGCTACCCCCCCCAAGGCACATGGCCGTGTGCACACACACAGTCACTCCCTCCTTCTGCAGTTTCCAAGACCATTTTAACCCAGATAAAAATGTGTGTGCATTCGTCTGTGTATCTGAGTGTGTGTGTGAGAGCAAAGGCTAGACAGAGACACAGAGAGACAGAGAGACACAGAGACAGAGAGAGGCAGAGAGAGGGGGAAGAGGGGTTAGGGAGAGAGAGAGGGAGGGGAGAGAGGTTGATTCTGTGTCTGCTCCCGGGCTCGTTTTTCTCCTGGAGGGCCGGGGACGTGATCTGTGTCTGACTGTGAGTGTGGGGAGGGTCTTCATTCTCCTGAATGGGAGGTCGAGGCCAGTCTTTATCCTGGGTGTCAGGCCCCCACCTCTTAAGACCCTACGACGACCCAGCCCACACGCTCTCAGCCAAGGGACTGGCCCAAGGTGCAGGGCCAGGATTTGAGGCTGGGGCCCCCACCCGGCCCGTGGGAGCCCACGGCACCCGCCCGGCCTCCGGGCCTGCGTCGGCTCAGTCTACCTCCGCATCTGTCCCCAGTTCTCCCGCTGCCAGCCCGCATCCCCCCACCCCCATCTCGGCTTCTGCAGCAACCCAGCCTCCCTCCTCTCCCCCCCGTCACCCTCCGCCATCGCCCGTCCTTGTCTCCCCCCCACCCCATGGTGGGGGACACTCACCCTGGTGGCTTGGCTTCCGCTGGGCCTCTCCCTGCACCCAGGCCCCCCCCTCCACATGCCTCCAGCCAGCCGGGGTCTCTGCCTCCCCAGTTCTCCAGGGCTTCCCGTCGAGATGGTGTTGGGGGGGCGCAGGGGCTTCTTGGGTCTCCCTGCGCCCCCCCCACTGGCCTGTCGCCCTTCCCACCCCGGGGGGGGAGGCTGTCCTTTGGCCACTGCAGCAGTCCCCTCCTCCCCTCCCCGCTCGCCTCCTCCGATCTCCTTCCACCCCCTCTCCCACCTCTACCTCGACTCTCCCCCCACTGGCAGCCTCCTTCCTCTCCACCCACCGACCCCAGGCCCCCCCAGCCCCCTCTCCCCTCTCCCTGCCCCTCTCAGTCCTCCCCCTCCACCTCTGGTCCCCGTCCACCTCCTTTGGCCTCCCCCCTCACAATCTCGACTCCCTCGGGACCCCCAGGCCCCTTCTCTCCTTCTCCTCCATCTATCCCTCCCTCTCGCTCTCTCCCTGTCACCCTCTCATCGCCCCGAGCCTGTCTCAGTCAGGTGGTCTGTCCGTCCGTCTGTCTTGGTCCCTTTCTCCCCGGCTCTGTCTGTCTCTCTTTCTCCGCGATTACAATTTCTAGTCACACGGCAGTGCAGAGCCAAGCTGTGCCTCAGCTCCCTCCCTCCCCACCCCTCCCTCTTTCTCTCCTTCTGAACGGGGAGGGCGCCTCTCCTCCCTCCTCCTCGGCCTCCCTTCCCTGCGCTGTTGGGGGGGAGGCCTCCCCCTCCCCCGCTAATCAAAGGCTCCGTTATCTAATTAACCCATTGGTTCTGGGCAGCCGAGAAGGCAGCCGAGGAAGGTCGGGGGGAAGTGGGGGGAGGAAGGTTGCTGGCTGGGCTGCCCAAGGAAGGGGGGTGGTTGGGCCGTGCCAAGCCGGAGCCTCGTGGCACACAGACTGCCTCGTCGGCTGCATGACCAGGCTGGGCCACCACTGACCCCCCGCCCCCACCGACACGGCCAAAACCACCCCTCCTGCATTGCACCCCCCACCGGGCCTAGGCACACAACCTCGCCCAGCGTCCTCCTGCAGATGCCCCGTACCCCAGGAACTCCCTTGAACCCCCAGTACGCCACGCAGTCTTTGCTCCAACCCCCACGCCTGATATACCAGCACCATCACCCCGTCCCGCAGCTCAGGGCCAGCCCCTCTTCATGCCACAAAGACTCCCACCCCCCGAGGCACCCCTCTTCTTTGGACCTTAGCCAGATCCTCACCCCCTGACACACTTCTGCAAAATCGTCAGGGGAGCCACCTTCATTCATTCGATGTATCCACCCACCCATCCGTCCACCGTCCATCCATCTATCCATCTGTCCACCCATCCATCCATCAACCCATCCATCTGTCCACCCATCCGTCCAGCCAACGAGTGTCTACCCAGTCCCTGCTATGTGCCAGACACTGGCCCAGGACCCCCAAGGGCCACAAAAGGCACATCCCGAGAGTGGCGCAGGCTGCTGAGCGCCGTGAGGCCTGGGTTGGAGTCCTGACTCTGCTGCCACTTCCCGGGTACCCTCCGGCCAGTGGCTGCAGTTCCCTCCGCTGTGAAACAGGGATACTGAGAGTCTCTGCCTCCTAGGGCCGCTTGGGAGATTAAATCGCCAAATCCTCAGTAAAGGCTTCTGTCTTCGTAACATGTAGAATCAGACCCTGGAATCAGAGGATCTTTCTCTCCACCCCCAGGGTACTTCCCTAGCCTGGCTACCATCCCCCTCTCCCGGGCCCTCCCCCACCTCCCCACTTCTACCCTCACCCCCACTCCCTGTCCATTCCCCATGGGCAGCAGGCAGCGAGAGGGACGCTGTCAATACCCCACGGACCCTGCCCTGCCTCTGCTCCACAGTCCCCCATGGCTCCTGTCCCACTCAGAGCAGAGGTGGGGACTTCACCTCGGTTTTCAGGCCCCTTACTCCCCAGCCCAGCTCCATCTCTGACCTCACTGCCTGCCTCCTCCCTCTGCTACTCTGTTTCCAGAACAGGCCGTGCACACCCCGGCCCCAGGGCCTTTGCACCTGCTCTTCCCTCTACCTGAAGCCTCTTCGCTGGTCATCCGAAGGCTCTCGCCCTGTTCTCTATCAGGTCTGTGCTCTGATGTTACCTTCTCAGTGAGGATGTCCTAACTACCCCGCCTCAGACGGCACCCCCATCCCCCCCTCCAGAACCTTCTCTATCTTGCATTTCTCCGTGACATTTATCAGCGTCTGAGCTTTTATATGCCCGAACGCTTGATTGTGAGTTTCCCAAGGCCAATCCGTTTGTGACTGATTCCCAGGACCCACGACAGTGCCGGGCACATGGCAGTTGCTCACTGAACACTGGGTGCAGGATGGATGGGTACGTTATCATCGCTGGGGGTCTGTTTTCTCCCACGCTCACACAACACCCCCACTCAGCCCAGGCCACACTGCAATAGCTGCACATTCAGGCTCCTAGCCCTGGACACCCTCGGTCCCCAGCTCCCCTTCCAACCCAGGAGGGCTGCTCGCAGAGGCAGTACAGCTTTTTTTTAAAAAAAATTTTTTTTTTTAAATTTTTTGAGACGGAGTTCTGCTCTTGTTACCCAGGCTGGAGTGCAATGGCGCGATCTCGGCTCACCGCAACCTCCGCCTCCTGGGTTCAGGCAATTCTCCTGCCTCAGCCTCCTGAGTAGCTGGGATTACAGGCACGAACCACCATGCCCAGCTCATTTTTTTGTATTCTTAGTAGAGACGGGGTTTCACCATGTTGATCAGGATGGTCTCGATCTCTCGACCTTGTGATCCACCCGCCTCGGCCTCCCAAAGTGCTGGGATTACAGGCGTGAGCCACCGCGCCCGGCTTTTTTTTTCTTTTTGAGACAGAGTCTCACTCTGTTGCCCAGGCTAGAGTGCAGTGGCACAATCTTGGCTCACTGCAACCTCCACCTCCTGGGTTCAAGCAATTCTGCAGCCTCAGCCTCCTGCGTAGCTAGGACTACAGGTACCCACCATCACGCCCGGCCAATGTTTGTATTTTTTAGTAAAGACAGGGTTTCACCGTGTTGGCCAGGCTGGTCTCGAACTCCTGACCTCCAGTGATCCGACCGCCTCGGCCTCCCAAAGTGCTGGGATGACAGACGGGAGCCGCCACGCCCGGCCGAGGAAGCACATCTACATACCGTGATGCAGCTGTCGTCAGCTGGACACAGTGTCCCAGGTCACCCTCCATGCCCCAGCACCACCTGAATGGCTAAGACCTAGATACTACACCTCAGATTGCAAACAGGAGGTCCCCAGCACAGCTCCGTGCACCCAGAGGAAAGCTACCACTTTGCCCAAGCCTTAGATACCCACTTGTGTGAGCTACACTCCTGGATACAGCCACACACTGAGGGGGCACCTGGCCCCAGCTGTCCCCAGACAGAGCTCTCTGACCTGGATAACAGGAATGCTGGCTAACCTCATTCCCACAGCCAGGCAGGCCGCATGCATCTGACTCATGTGAACTCAGCGAATAACCACAGCACCAAAGGTGGTAATGTCCAACACACACCTGGCACGGACTGGCACCGTCCTGGGAATTTTACTTGCATTAAGCCCCACAGTTTGCCCATCAACCCTCTGAGAGAAGAGCGCTATTACCCCCATTTCATCTCCAGGAAAGCTGAGGCACTCAGAGGTACTGTCAGTTGCCGAAGGCGAAACACACAGCTAGGAAGTGGCTCCTCCCAGGTCGGCCTCACCAGAGTCCAGGGGCCCCGAAGACCCCCGAGACTGGCCTGATGACAGCAACAATTCCCACGGAGGTTGCCTGTGTAGGGGGTGGGTACAGGCAAGGCCACGGGCCTGCTGAACTGCCATCCTTCCTCCGCCCCTGCAGTCACCTGCACTGCACAGGACACAGCACGCCTGACACCCCACCATGGCTTCACGCCCTGCTAGTGCAAAGTCTGTGGCCTGTCCCCTGCCCCCACGTACCCCTAGTAGTGATGGGAAGTACTGATTACATGTGGGTGCCATGCTATCCACTCCTCAAGCCGCTGGCCTCTCCCCATGGCCCTGGGAGGGAGGGATGGTTCTTGTGCCCATTTTACAGATGCAGAGGCAGATTCGGAGGCGGGCGGCACTTGCCAAAGGTGACACGGTCCCCAAGCCGCACGGCCAGATTGGAACCCCAAGCCCAGAACCTGGCCAGGTCACCACGGCTGCGTCTTCGACCCCAGGTTCCCCGGGAGAGGACCCATCACAAAGGTACACCCGTTCTCTCTAACCTGGTACAAGGAACGAACCAGAGATGCAGGCACAGAAGGCCCCCAAAGAGGAGAAGAGGAGCAGAGACTGGCAGAGTCACAGGCATACAAGGGGGCATGAGAGGGGCAGGACAGGAGGCCCCGAGGTGGGGCTGAGATCCGGGGGAAGCAGAGGCAGGGAGGGCCCGGGCACTCGAGGTGTGAGGCTGAGTCCTCACCGGCTTCGCCATCCTCCCTGGTCCCAGCTCTGCAAGATCTCGGGCACTGTGCCTGGGAGGATTCAGGCAGATGGCAGATCGGAAACTCGGGGACCCAGGGGAGGCGGGGTGAGGAGAAATGGGAGGCAGGGAACGTTCCTGTCAGGCACACTCAGTTTTTTGGGGGGTAAATTCAGAAGGCCAGAGGGAAGATAGGAAATTGACTACCATTCCAGCAAACGGCATGGAGGTTAGAGCTAGAGAAGAATTTCCTGACTGTGAGGGATTGGGGCAGGAGTGGAACCTGGAGCCCAGGGGATGAGAGGCATTGAACCCGGGGAGGGATGGGCACTTCTGTCCCTGAAAGAAGTTCCTGGTCCTATGCGAGAGACCCGGGTTCAGGGGGCGGCGACAGGCAACGCGGGCGTCAAGGATGGATGAGACTTCCTGCCTGTTTCTCTGAGCCAATCCATGTCCGGAATGCTTTGAAAATAAAAGCAGCCCCACAGCCCCAAGAACTGTCAGGCCCCTAAGTTTTGAGGTAGAAGAACCTCCTTAGGGAAAGGGCACTCCAGGTCCCCTAGGAGCTGCTGATGAGGAAGCAGGGCTGGGGGCTTGGCTCAGCTCACGAGTTTTTTCGGGCAGCAGGACCAACAGGCCGGTGAAGTGGGGGTGGAGTTGGGGTGGGGGTGAGGTGTCGTTGGAGGAGGAGAGGTGGTGACTTGTTTGAACGGGGGTCTGTTCTTTCCCTTGCAGCCCCTCTGGCCTCCCCCAGGCTCCTCCCACCCATGAGGCACCTCCCACCCAGGCTCCACCCACCCACCAGGCACCTCCCACCCAGGCTCCACCCACCCACCAGGCACCTCCCACCCAGGCTCCACCCACCCACCCGGCACCTCCCACCAAGGCTCTTCCCACCCAGGCTCCTCCCACCCACACCGAGCCCCTTACCCACGAGGGGACTTTGCCCCTGCTGTGCCGTCTGCCGGCCAGGGGTGCTCTTCCTGGGGTCAGGGAGGCGCTGCGTTCCCAAGACACCTCCAGGACATCTTCTCTGAGCTCCACCTGCCATCCCTATCCCTTGCACTGCTTCACAGCTCGTGTCACAGCCACCCAGCTCCTGATGCTCGGTGATTTGTTCCTGTATTCCTTGCCTGGCTTCCTGCTAGGAGGGGAGCTCCTGAGGGCTTTGCCGGGGTGTGGACGGCTGCGTCCCCAGGGCCTGCCACCGTGCCGGCCCCTCCAAGCCTCAGTTATTTGCTGCAGGAATGAGCGAGCCAGCGCCCCCTACCGGCAGGTCCTCTGCTGGCACCCGATGCAAAGAGCCTTGTTTCTGGGAGGCAGGTATGGGGGTGGGAGTGAGCCGCCTAAGTGACAGGGTGGGCCCCTGGAACGTCCAGGAGGGAAGCCCGGAGGAGGGGTCGCCGAGCTGTTACAGAGGCCGTGGTGATGGGCCGGGGGGGCCTCCTTCCTCCCACACCAGGGCTGTGACAACCGAGGGGCAGGGTCAGCTCTGGGAGGTGAAGGGCCCCTCTGAGTGGACTGGAGCGAGGCGGCTGGAGGCCAGGGAGGAGCCGGGCCAAGGATGAGGGGGTAGAGGATGGGGCCGTGGCTGGAGCCACAGAGATGGAGAGGAAGGAAAGAGTGAACGGATAAGGCAAATTTGTAAAAGTGGCAGAACCTGGGGGCGGTGTAGGAGGTGAGGGAGAGGGAGGAGCCAGGCCCTTCTTATAGATCTGGGGTCAAACTCCAAAAGCCAGAAGAGGACGGTGGGGTGGGAAGCTGTTAGGGGGAGAAGAGAATGCAGAGGACCCTGCCATATGCCCCCAGCCCCGGTCCCCACTCGCAGGCGGCGCCTCACTCTGGTCACACCCACAGTGCCGCAGGGGAGCAGGGGACACACCGCCCACCTGGCTCCCATCCAGTCCCCGGCTGTGCGACCTTGGGTGAGTGAGCTGCTCCCTCTCTGATGAGGCTGCACGGGGCTGTGGCAAGGGGGCCCAAGTAGGGCCTGGCACGCAGCAGGTGACCAACAAGTGAGATGTGGGACTCGGAGCCTGGCTGGCCACCGGGAAAAGAAGAAACCAGGGCTCCGACCCCCTGGCGCTGCCAATTTTCTGCTAGGAACGGTACCCTTTGGTCACTCAGTTTCCTCATCGGAGAAATGGGAATTAACAGCAAGTTCCAGAAGACAGAGGGCTGGGAGGACTGGGGGTGGGGGGACCCGGGAAGGGTAGAGGTGGGCTATTTATTTCCCAGCCAACGGAGGACTACAGTTGACCCTTGAATGACAGGGGTTTGCACCATGTGGTCCACTTACACGTGGACTTTCTCCCACCTCTGCTACTCCTGAGACAGCAAGACAACCCCCCCAACTACCGCCTCCCCCCCCCCCCCGCCACAGCCCAGTCAATGTGAAGACGATCAGGGGGAGCCCTTTACGATGATCTACTCCACTTAGTGGATAGTAAATGTACTTTCTCTTCCTCAGCATTTTCTTAATAGCATTTTCTTTTCCCTAACTCACTTCATTGTAAGAATTCAGGATAGAATACATTTAACATACAGAATGTGTGAACTGACTGTTTACGTAGGGTGTCCAGTCAACAGCACACTATTAGTAGCTACGTTTTAGAGGAGTCAAAATTTATACGCAGATTTTCAACTGCACAGGAGGCCGGTACTGTATGCATAGATATGTCCACGCACACAGGCACACACATACACACATATATAAATTTCTACTGGAGTGCAGTGGCGTGATCTCAGCTCATTACAGCCTTGACCTCCCGGGCCCACATGATCCTCCCACCTCAGCCTCCTGAGGAGCCAACTACAGGTGTGCATCACTATACCCGGCTAATTTCTTTTTTTCTTCTGAGATGGAGTCTCGCTCTGTCACCAGACTGGAATGCAGTGGCGTGATCTCGGCTCACTGCAGCCTCCACTTCCTGAGGTTCAAGTGATTCTCCTGTCTCAGCCTCCCAAGTAGCTGGGACCACAGACGTGCACCACCACAGCCAGCTAATTTTTGTATTTTTAGTAGAGACAGGGTTTCACCATGTTGGCCAGGATGGTCTCAATCTCTTGACCTTGTGATCTGCCCTCCTCAGCCTCCCAAAGTGCTGGGATTACAGGCGTGAGCCACCGTGCCTGGCCAATCTTTTTGTATTTTTGTAGAGATGGGCTTTTGCCATGTTCTCCAGGCTCAAATAATCCTCCTGTCTCAGCCTCCCAAAGTGCGGGATTCTAAACGTGAGCCACGGCACCCGGCTGTATTTCAACATTTCAATGCATCACCATCCAACAGAACTCTCTGCAATGATGTAAATGTTCTATCTATGCTGTCCAACATTGGCAGCCACCGGCCACATGAGGCTACGGAGCATGTGACATGAGTCAAGCGTGAACAGGGGCTGAATTCTTCATTTGGCTTGACGTGACTGCTGGTGCTCACGCGTGGCAATGGCTACTGTATGGGACAGCGTGGATCTAACGGCTGATCCTGCTTGGGGCTGCTTCTGCCTGAGTCCCCGAACTGCTGCTCCGTCTGCTTCTTGCCCAGCAACCTCATGGGGCTCTTACAGGACTCACGCAGAAGCCAGGGCGGTCACAGCCAGAGAAACAGAACATTACTGAGACTGTGAGGTCCAAGCGCCTGGCCAGCTCTGCCTCGGTTGCCTGTGCCAGGCCTGCGCTGTGGGAGCTGCCTGCAAGAGCTCATTGAGTCCCTGCCAGGGGCCCATGGTGAGAGCTGCTGCAGCCCATTTTACAGAAGGGCATGCTGAGCCACGGTGAGGTCACTGCCGTATCTATGGAGAGCCAGATTTGGACAGGCTTTGAGATACAAACTGAACTTCCAAAAAAGAAAGGAAAAAAAAAAAAAGAAAAGAGGGCCAGGCATGGTGTCTCACGCCTGTAATCCCAGCACTTTGGGAGGCTGAGGCGGGCAGATCATCTGAGGTCAGAAGTTTGAGACCAGCCTGACCAACAGGGTGAAACCCCGTCTCTACTAAAAATGCAAAATAAGCCATGCCTGGTGGCGGGCACCTGTAATCCCAGCTGCTTAGGAGGCTGAGAAAGGAGAATCACTTGAACCCGGGCGGTGCAGTGAGCCGGGACTGTGCCACTGCACTCCAGCCTGGGCAACAGAGCAAGACTGTCTCAAAAAAAAAAAAAAAAAAGAAAAAAAAAACTGGCCTTCCAGGCCCCTGGACTGTGATTCTGTGCCGGGAAGTGGCAGTTTAACAGCCCTGAACTGAATTTGCCCGGAAGAGAAGTGGGATCTGGCGTGGCACTGGTGGGTTTTGCAACAGTATTCGTTGTCAAGGCTCGGGCAGTGGGGTGTGAGAGTGAGTCTGCAGGTGGGAGGGGCATGGCCGCAGCTGGCTCCGCCCACAGGGGGCCCTCCTAGGAAGGATGCTGTTGCTATCTGTTTTCTCTCACAGGGTTGTGCATAGCTACTTTGTTTACAACACAAGGGTGCTACTAAAAGTCATAAAAAGCTGAAAATGATGTGAACTGGAGCAACGCTTCTCAGACATGAATGTGTGTCCAGCTGCCTGGGAATCTTGTTAAGAGGTGGATTGTGGCCGGTCGCAGTGGCTCACGCCTGTAATCCCAGCATGCTGGGAGGCTGAGGCAAGCAGGTCACTTGAGGTCAGGAGTTTGAGACCAGCCTGACCAACATGGTGAAACCTTGTCTCTACTAAAAATGCAAACATCAGTTGGGCGTGGAGGCATGTGCCTGTGGTCCCAGCTACTCGGGAGGCTGAGGCAGGAGAATCGCCTGACCTGGGAGGTGGAGGCTGCAGTGAGCTGAGTCGCATCATTGCACTCCAGCCTTGGTGACAGAGTGAGACTCTGTCTCAAAAAATAAAAATAATAATAGGCTGGTCGAGGTGGCTCACGCCTGTAATCCCAGCACTATGGGAGGCTGAGGCAGGCGGATCATGAGGTCAGGAGATTGAGACCATCCTGGCTAACACAGTGAAACTGTCTATACTAAAAATACAAAAAACTCGCTGAGCATGATGGCATGCACCTGTAACCCCAGCTACTTGGGAAGCTGAGGCAAGAGAATCACTTGAACCCAGTAGACAGAGGTTGCAGTGAGCCGTGATCATGCCACTGAATTCTAGCCTGGGTGACAGAGAGAGACTCCATCTCAAAAATAAATAAATAAATAAATAAATAAATAAATAAATAAAAATAACCCAAAACATACAGATTCTGCATCGGCATATCTAGGATGAGGCTGTAATTCTGTTTCCCAGGGGATGCTGGTCTCGGAGCAAGGGGCTAAGGGGTCTCTAAGGGGTCTCTAAGTGCCCGTCCCACTCCTATATTCCATTTTGGGATGAAGAATGATGCCCCCTCCTCTCTCCCCGAGCTTTGTATAGGAGTGTGGCTCAAGGGTGGGCCTTGGAATCAATTAGACCTGGGTTTGGACCTCAGCTGCAACAGTCACCAGCCATGTAGCCTTGCAAAGGGAACATCACCCCTCAGGGCCTCGGTCGGCTCATCTGTAGGTGAGGAATGTCTGTTCTCTGTGATGAGCTTAGGGAAATGCCTGCAGCATAAGAGGAAAATGCTCAATGAACTTATTCCAGGATCCAGAAGATCCTCCTCCTCATCACACCGTCCTGTGAAAAGGAAGGATGGAGAGGTGGAAAGAGTGTGGAGGAAAACTGGGTTTAAATTAAGTTAAAACTGGCTGGCCACTTTCTCCCTGTGTCCCCTACCCCAGGCTCTGCCTTGCAGTCTGTGAAGATAATGACTCCTAAGAATAGTTTGTTGGGGCTCCTGGTGACCATGTGCAGTGTTTGACACTTAAATGACAGCTACATTAAAAGTTACCATTTATTATCGGTCAGGTGCAGTGGCTCACACCTGTAATCCCAGCACTTTGGGAGGCCAAGGCAGGCAGATCACCTGAGGTCAGGAGTTCAAGACCAGCCTGGCCAACATGGTGAAACCCCATCTCTACTACAAATATGAAAAATTAGCTGGTGAGGTGGTGCATGCCTGTAATCCCAGCTACTCAGGAGGTTCAGACAGGAGAATTGCTTGAACCTGGGAGGTGGAGGTTGCAGTGAGCCAAGATCACGCCACTGCACTCCAACCTGAGCGATAGAGCGAGACTCCATCTTTAAAAAAAAAAAAAGTTATTTATTCTTACGGGTCAGAAGAATAAACCATTTCCCCATTCTGTGACTCAGGCCATCTACCTCTGCTATTGTAAACGCAGCATTTCTGGCTGGTTCGAAACCATTCATTTGTCAAGGAGTGGGGGCCCATGGGATCCTATCTGGGGTCCTTGCCCTTCCCAAAACAAGGTCCGACAACCCCCACGTTGGTGAGGACTGATTCTCTACTGTGAGAATCCGCGTGGAGCATCCTTTTCCTTTCTGGTGGTTTAGAGGCATAAACAACACTGAGAACCTGATGGTCCCTGAGTTACAGGAGATCCAGTGCCTTTAAAAGTCTCATCCTGGGCCGGGCGCGGTGGCTCAAGCCTGTAAGCCCAGCACTTTGGGAGGCCGAGGCGGGTGGATCACGAGGTCAAGAGATCGAGACCATCCTGGTCAACATGGTGAAACCCCGTCTCTACTAAAAATACAAAAAATTAGCTGGGCATGGTGGCGCGTGCCTGTAATCCCAGCTACTCAGGAGGCTGAGGCAGGAGAATTGCCTGAACCCAGGAGGCGGAGGTTGCGGTGAGCCGAGGATCACGCCATTGCACTCCAGCCTGGGTAACAAGAGTGAAACTCTGTCTCAAAAAAGAAAAAAAAAAAAAAAAGTCTCATCCTGCTGGCGGTGGTGGCACATGTCTGTAATCCCAGCACTTTGGAAAGCCAAGGCAAGAGGATCACATGAGCTCAGGAGTTTCAGACCAGCCTGGGCAACGTAGTGAGAAGCCCCCTCTCTACAAAAAATGCACGAATTAGCTGGGTGTGGTGGTGCACACCTGTAATCCCAGCTACTCAGGAGGCTGAGGTGGGAGGATCGCTTGAGCCCAGGAGGTCAAGGCTGCGGTGAGCTGTGACCGTGCCATTGCACTTCAGCCTGGGTAACAGAGCAAGACCTTGTCCTCCTCCAACTACAAAAGTCTAACCTTTGATGGGTCTATTGTTATGAACAACCTAATTATTGTGATTATTAATTTTATGGCCGGGTACAGTGGCTCACACCTGTAATCCCAGCACTTCGGGAGGCCGAGGCAGGTGGATCACTTGAGGTCTGGGGAGTTTGAGACCAGCCTGGTCAATACAGTGAAACCCTGTCTCCATCATAAAATAAAATAACATAAAATGATTACCCAGGTGTAGCGATGTGTGCCTGCAGTCCCAGCTACTTGGGAGGCTGAGGCAGGAGAACTGCTTGAACCCGGGAGACGGAGGTTGCAGTGAGCCAAGATCGCACTACTGCACTCCAGCCTGGGCGACAGAGCGAGACCCTGCTACAAAAAAAAAAAAGTCTAATTTCCACTTGGATGGCCCAATGGACCATTGTATTCTTCTCTCTGGGCCTCAGTTTCCCCCTCTGTAAAGCAGAGGCAACCTTCGTGACAGCCACATACAGGTTTGCAGTCCCTGCTCAGCCACTTCTAGGTGTATCATTCTGGGCAACGACGCCACCCCTCTGGGCCTCAGTTTCCCCATCTGTCAAGCCGGGGATGATGACTGTGCCTCCCTGAAGGGTTGCCACAGGAATACGTGGGAAAAATCCACATAAGAGGCTGAGCATTGAGCCTGGTGAGTGTCACGCTCTCCATCACCGTTAGCTGCAATCATGATCATCTCAGGCTCGGGATGAGACTGTTCCAAGCAAGAGCAAGGCCAGTCTCCTCTGCGCTGACCACCTGAGGATGGCCTCTCCGGTGGAGCTGTGGCCGCACTGCCTTCTGAACTCTGTCACAGTGTTTGAACAAGAGCTCTGGGGTCTAAGCTAACTCCCCAGCTGGTGCTGCTTCTGGGGGCACGGTGAGCCTGGGAGTGACTGCTGACCACCCCCGCCCACTGCCCTGCCTCACTCCCTTCCTCCTCTCCGTCAAGCTTTTTTTTTTTTTTTTTTTTTTTTTGACAGAGTTTCGCTCTTGTCGCCTAGGCTGGAGTGCAGCAGCATGATCTCAGCTCACTGCAACCTCCACTTCCCGGGTTCAAGTGATTCTCCTGCCTCAGCCTCCCAAGTAGCTGGGATTACAGGCTCACAGCACCACGCCTGGCTAATTTTGTATTTTTAGTAGAGACGGGTTTCACCATGTTGGCCAGGCTGGTCTTGAACACCTGACCTCAGGTGATCTACCCTCCTCAGGCTCCCAAAGTGTTGGGATTACAGGTGTGAGCCACTGCGCCTGGCCTGTGTCTGTCTCAGTCTTACACTCACTCTTCAACCTCCCACTAGGATCACCAATACTACCAGACACTCCCCATCCTCATTCTCAGACGCCCTCCTGGGGGACCACCAGTCCCCTGTGGGCTGCTGCCTGCTCCCCAGTGGCCAGCCCTCCCAGCCCATCTCATGGGCCTTGGAGGCAGCCTCTCCACCTCTGCCTGCTGTGACAACAGTTGTTCATGGGTTTCTAGGCAACAAGGGGCATCCTGCCTCTCTTCTTACTCTCCTGCCACCCCCCTGTCTAGCAGAGCCCCCCCAGTCTCAGTACCGGGACTGGAAGGAAAGGGGCATTCTCCCCAGTGGGGAGAGAGGGTCCCGAAACTCAGTGATCAAGGTTTTCCACACCCCGCCGGAGAGGACAGGAAGACGTGCCCCCTACACCCAGCAAGCGTGACGGTGGAGGGGCCACTGCTGGGCCTGAGCGCTGCAGGCTCTGAGGGGAGCCTTGTCCTCTGCACCCCTATCTGGAGGTGAGGCCTTCCTCCTCCGGAAACAGGGTCCTCACGCCGGGCCCTCTATGGCAGGCAGCCCTCCGTCTCCGCCTGCTCTGGGACCACATGTGGAGCCTGGAACTCAGGGAGGAAGCCCGCCCCCTGCCTACGGGCTGTGATGCCACATGCTGGGGACAAGAGTGTGGGGTCTGTGGCCCACCCTGGCCATGGGCCAGCTGAGAAGCACAGGCTGCGACATGGTGGCTTCACGCAACGCTGACTCTCCAGCACGGGGAGGACCGGCAGTTTCACAGCAGACCCTGGCCCTGGAGAACGGGTGTGTGCTTGGTGCCCTGGCAGCCTTAAGAACCACTTCTCCCAGATAAGGATAGGACTCTCCTGCTCCTGGCACTGCAAAGAGGCCGTTTAAGTGGAAAGAGGGCCCCGCCAAAGTGAGGCTTGGAGTTAGGGCTAACTGAGGGGGGAGATGATGGAGGAACCACGGAGAGGACCCGGCCAGGGACGCCGAGGCGTGGAGAGTGGAGAGGGGGACAGTGCACAAAGAGACAGAGCAGGGAGGAGGAGAGGCAAACGGCAGGGGCTGCAAACCTCCCTGCCCAGGAGGGAAGACCCATCAGGACACTGGTTAGAGGAGCGAGTGGGGCGTGGTGGCCCTGGGCACCTGAGCACAGCCCACGGTTACTCAGGGGGGAAGAAGATTCCAAAAGCTGGCAGTCTAGATTTTTACGAGAAATCTCTAATTTAAAAAAAATGTTGGCAACAAATTAAACATGTTGAAAGCACCAGGAAAATAATGCTCTCGGGCGCCGGGAGAACCCCAGCGTAAGTGAGTCCTCAGGGATGTGGGGAGAGGGAGCCTCGGGGAAGAAGCCGGGGAGGCAGGGGGCAGACAGGCTGGCAGGAACAGTGGCAGAGGTGAGGGCGAGTGACACAGAGGGACAAAGAAGAGAGGCACCGAGAGCGGGTGTCGAGCAGAGGCAGAAACAGAGGCAGGTTTCACAGCAGATGGGGTGGGAGAGGGAAAGACTGAGGGCTGAGTCCAGAGACTCCACAGTTGGGCCAGGCCCAGCAGGGGGTGAAGGGTCAGTCCCAGGAAAGCTGACACAGGAGATGGAGGGGTGAGACAGCTTGACAGAGACAGGAGGTCCAGGTGACAGCCCATGACAGACAACCGGCCAGAGAGCACTGGGATAGGGAGACAGGATGGAGCCGTGTGAGCTGCCCAGCAGGTGTCCTAGCAGATAAGACGGGTGATCGAGGGGGTGGGGACCCTGGCAAGAAAGCAGGGCCAGGGTTCCGGAAGGGACTGAGGATTCAGCGGCCACCCCTGACCCCCAACCCACAGCACCTCCGCATGGGCCCCGACAGTGCGCACAGGCTCTGCTTGTGAGAGAGATGTCAGCGCCCTGTGAGGGCTCATGTCTTAATTCTGCCGACCTCTCGGACGGCGAGGAGGTCCTAAGGGGGCCCGGTGGCGTGGGAAGCACTCTCTGGGCTGTCTCTGAGTGGGATTAAGGGTGACTGCTGGAGCCTGGTGGGGCTGGCCCTCCCTGCAGTGCACACGCGATCGGGTTCCCTAGGCTGGCACTGGGTCTGGCGCGTGTGCAGCTCCGGGACTGTCTTAGCTGCACCTGGAGAACGGTGTGTGCTCGGTGCCCTGGCAGCCTTCCCACACCTCCGTGCCTTTCGCTGTGTGTCTCTCTGCACACGTGAGGCCACGAGGTCACAGGACCACGAGGCAAGGGCCTCCCGCCTTTGTCTCTCCCTCCAGGTCTCTGTGTAGGAAGGACCGTGCGTGACACACGACTACAGGTCTGGGGACTGCTCTGTTTCTCCTGACCTCCTGCTGAGCGTGGGGGCTGCGTCCGCAGCTGGGCCACTGTGGTTGCACGTGGGGTCTCTGGCTGCCAGTGAATGACTGTGTGTGCGAGTGCGTGTGTACAAGCTAGGGCGTCTACCTCTATGTCCCCGTGTCTTCCCCGCACACTCCCACTCTCGGTCGCTGACTTGGGGTCTCTCTGACAAGTCCGAAGCGGCCTCTAAACCCCCCAGCGCTCTGGTGGCCAGTGTCCCCCGGCTCCCTGCTGGCCCCGGCAGGCGCCCTGTGGGTCTGTCCCACCCTCCCTGAGTCTGCGGCTCCCTGCGGCTCTGCCTCGCCCACCCCGAATGTTTGCTCTCTGGGTGGGAGTGGCATGTGTCCCTGGCTCCCCGACTTTTTTCTTTCTTTGGGAAATTGAGTGAGTAACTCCACGACTCTGGATGCTGATGCCCTAATTGTGTGTCTGTTTCAGAGGCTGGGTCCCCTTTCTCGCTCTGGGCCTCCCTCCCTGGCTCCGTTCCTCTCCTTGGGTCTCTCTCCCGCCTTTCTGCTGCTTCACTCTCTGTCCCTGTTTTCTCTGTGTGCGTTTGGACCATTGGGTGGCCAGGAGGAGAGGAGCCCCAGGCAGGAGGGGAGAAGGAGGAGGAGGAGGAGGAGGAGGAGGAAGAGATGGAGGAGGAAGGTGGGAAGGGGAAGTGGAGGCTGCAGAGAGGCAGGTTAGAAGGCAGAGGCTGCAGAAGATGCTACAGGAAGAGGGAGGGGCGCGTCCTGGCCGCGGGCCGGGGGTGGGGGACGGGAGTTTGTAGGCTCCTGGACCAGGAGAGAAGGCGGCTCCGGCTACTCCCAGCTGCCTGGAGCCCGAGTTCCTGTCTGGCGGCTGCGCGGCCGGGACTTCGGATGTGAGGCGCATAGCAATGGGGCGCTGCGGAGGCGCCACTGCAGCTCCCAGCTGGAGAGGGGGGCGGGGAGGGGGCCGAGGGGCAGCCCCGAGGCTCCCTTCCCCCTCCCCTTCCCAGCTGGGCTCTCCCCAGGGGAATTCCCCACCCCGAGAGAAAGTCGCCAGCGGCTGCAAGGAGGGGGCAGGGAGGAGGGGAGGGCGCCCAGGAGGAGAGCAGAGGTGAGGGGGTCTGGGGAAGAAGATAGGGGTGCAGAGAGGAGGGGACGGGGAGGGGGAGGGGCGGGGGGGTGGTCAAGAGGCCATCCTGGGCTCTGGGGACTCGAGCCCTGGGGGCGAGACGGGCTGGGCCCCTGGCCGGATGGGACCCCAGGGAGGCAGGGCATGGAGATGGGGGAACCTTGAGAGCCCGGGCCCGGGATTGATGGTGAGTTGGAAGGAGAGGTTCCCAAAAGCAGAGAGCTGGGGCTGTGGGGGTGTGAGATTGGGGGTACTATGGGGTGAGGAGACAGGACGGGGGTCTCTGGGTGAAGAAAGGTCATAGGAGGAGGTTTCAGAGAGTGCTGGGCTGAGAAGGCAGCTGGGGTGCTGGGGAGAAAGCGGAGAGGCTGGGGTGCAAGGCCGGAAGAGAAGCGGGGAGGGAGCGGGAGAGAGCGGGAGGAGAGGGCAGCTGCAGGAGGGGGTCTCCTGGACAGAGGGTCTGGTGAGGGATATCTGGGGGAGGGTCCAGGATGGGGTGAGAGGATCCTGAGGGGCACGTGTTGTGCCTTAGAAGATCCTAGAGGAGCAGGTGTGAGGGTCGGAAGCCTGGGGATGAGGCAGCAAATGGAGGGCGGGGGTCCGCAGGAGGGGAGGCTTCCAGGAGGGGAGGGTGGAGGGAGGTGGGAGAGGCAGTGGTCCTGGAGAGACACGTGCCCAAGGATACAAGGCCCCAAAGCCGAGTGGGGTCAAGGAACCGGGTCTTGGGGAGAGGGAGGGGCAGGGGTCTGAGTCTTCCACCGGGAGATGGGGGGGGTGACCCCAGAGACAGAAGGGCTGAAGACTGGGGAGGGGGTTGTCTCACTCCCCAATCACCCCCTCCGTCTTTCCCATTTTCACTTCCCAAACTCCCCGGTTCTCCCCGGTTGCCACGGCAACCGCTCTTGCCAGGCGCGGTCACCAAGGAAACCCCGTGCCCGCCTCTCCCCCCCTCCCCATCACTGGCGTGCCCCCCCCACCCCAAGCAGCAGCGGTGTGGAGGGTGGGAGGGGCCATGGGGAGAGGAAGAACCTGGACTCCCGCCCCAGAAAGGGGGGCCCGGACCTACGCCCGGCGAGCCCCCCACCCTGTCTACTTCCTCAACCCCACAGCTGGATACGCAGCGACCGCCGGACGCACCCCCCACAACCTGTCCCCAGGCAGCGGCGACCCCCCCAGCACAGAACTCGCCCGGCCCGGAGAACCCCCACCCAGCCGCCTCCCCCACCGGCTTCTGCCTCCGTCAGGCCCCGCCCCTTGTCCTCTGCCATCCCCCACCCCATCCCGGAGGAGGCCTAAGACCACCGTCCCCCAATTAGCGAATGCCCCCCACCTACCCCCCGCGGTTCCGCCTCCGGCCCCCGCCCCTGACCCGTGCCCCTCAGCGGCTACTCACAGCGAGGAGAAGGACTCCTTCCGGGGGGCAGCATGCCCGGCCCGTGGGGGGAGGACCCCCCCAATGAGGCTCAGGAATTTGGGGTGCAAGGCCCGCTGCGGGGAGGCGCGGGGGGCGGGGCTGCGGCCGGGCCGGGAGCCTCTCTCGCGCTCTCCCCCCTCCCCGGCTCCTGGGTGGGGAGGGGGCTTCCGCGGCGGCGGCGGGGGGCTGGGGGGGCCGCGCTGCCTCCTCGCCTCGCACCCGCCCGCCGTCCGGCCCGGCGCCCTCGCCCGCCGCCCGCCTTCCTTCTTGCCTTCCTTTCTTTCCTTCTTTCTTTCCCGGCTTCCTTCCTTCCAGCCTTCCTTCCTTCCTTCCTCCCTCCTCGGGCCCGCCGGCGCCGCTCTCCCCCCACCCCACCCCCCCCCAGGCCCCGGCCCCGGCCCCGGCCCCCGCCTCGGACGGTGCGGCAGCGACCGAGAGCAGCCGAGAGCGGCGGAGACGGGAGCGGAATACTGATGATGGTGGGAGCGGGCGGGCGGAGGGAGGGAGCGGGAGGGAGGCCCGGGAGGAGCGGAGGGGGGAGAGAGGCAGGGGAGGGAGGGCCGCGAGGAGAGGGAGGAAGGAAGAGGGGGGAAGAACCGAGAGGATGGGAGAGGGAGGGAAGGGGAAGGGGAAGGGAAGCAGGAAGGAAGAGGGAAGAGGGTGGAGGAAAGAAGAGGGGGAGAAAAAGGGGAGGGAGGGGGAGAGGGTGTGGGAGGGGAGGGGTGGGGGGGAGACTCCTGGATGGAGGGGCGGGGGAGAGGGCAGAGGAAGAGGAAAAGAGGGAGACATGGGTAGAGAAATGGGCAAGAGAGGCCCAGGGGCCAGGAAGTGGCGGGGGGAAGAGGAGGGAAGGCCCAGCTCGGAGGGCTGCAGGAAGCAGAGGGCCGGGGCGGGGGGCTGTGGGGAGAAGAATGGGGGGTGCCGTAGGTGCTGTCAGGAAGAGCAGGGGAAGCTGGCGGGACCCCAAAGAGGCAGGAGGAACTAAGTTGGACGGAGATGAGAGGATGGAAGATGGAGGGAAGGACCCGTGGTGCCGGGCGGGGGTGGGGGTGGGGGGGAGGAGGGGCGGGGGGGGGCGCAGGGATCTCTCGGGAGGGGAGGGAGGCTGGGGAGCTGGAGCTGTGAGGGCCCAAGACTGGGTGGCAAGAGCGCGGGGAGTAGATGGGGTGTGGGAGGGGACAGAGGGCCCTTCTTGGACCCCCCTGTGTGCCCACTTCATCAGCACCCCCCCCCACCTCATGAAGAGACGGACCCTCAAGCCCATTTTCCGGAAGAGACCATGGAGGCTCTTGGAGGAGCCAGGATGGGGGTTGAAGGCAGAGTCTTGGGCTGGCGGCAGCCTCAGAGAAATGGAGAATAGGTTGGGTCCTAGTTTGCAGCACCTGGTCCAGACCTGGGAGCTGGAGGCACCTGGGAGGGGCAGAGGGCACAGCCTGAAGCTCCCTGCCCACTCGCCTCTCACCTCCCCCAGGTGCTGGCAGCAGGTGCTGGGGATGAATTTAGAGCTGTGAAGCTGAGCCGCATCTTGGGTGCAGGGAGGGGGAGGGCGGATGCAGAGGCCTCTGGGAGGTCACCGTGTCCCTCCCGGCCCCCCTCCACTACCCCAAAACTTTGGGCCCCAAGAAAGGGAGACATCGGGAATTAGGGGCAGCCCCTGTCCAGGGCACTAAAGAGCCTTCCAGATGTTAAAATTAGCACAGAAGTTTCACCCCTTCCTTGTTATCCCCCCAAACACTGACTAATAACTGAGGACGTTCCTTCTTTCAGCCCCAGGGACTCCGGGACAGACTCTCCCTCTTCCCCCTTCTCCTTGGAGAGCCCCAGGGAGGAAACGTGGGGCCCTGCTCCTGCAGGCAGAGTCTAGGGAGAGTCGGGGTTGGAAGCTGGAAGGAAAGTGGGCCAGACACATCTATAATGAGCCAGAGATCCAGAGAGAAGCAAGGGTTGGAAAGAGGCGGCTTCGGGTGGGCGCTGGTGGACGCGGAGCCCTGAGATCTGCCGAGAGGGGAAACTGAGAAGAGGCCAGGCGACGGCCATGAAGTGGCAGGGGGTGCTGTGGCCCTTCGGGTTTGCGAGACGACCAGTGAACACGTGTGTGATACGTGTGTGCACCCGCGTCCAGCACAGAGCGGGCCAGGACCAGTGGTGACCCCAGCAGAGTCACATGGTGGCAGCTGTGGTTCCTGCTGGTCTGCCAAGGGCCAGATGCTGCGTCCAGCAGCGGACAAGCATGGCATCGTACCAGCTCCTAGGGATGGGGGCCCTGGTGGGCAAAGGTGAGAACAGGCCCCTGCTGAGCCCTGAGTTAACCCTTTCTTACAAGAGGGTCTCAGCGGGGCAAGGTAGCTCATGCTTGTAATTCCCAGCACTTTGGGAGGCTGAGGCGGGCAGATCACTTGACTTTGGGAGTTTGAGACCAGCCTGGCCAACATGGTGAAACCCTGTGTCTACTGAAAATACAGAAATTAGACCAGGTGCAGCGGCTCACACCTGTAATCCCAGCACTTTGAGAGGCCAAGGCGGGTGGATCACGAGGTTGAGAGATTGAGACCATCCTGGCCAACATGGTGAAACCCTGTCTCTACTAAAAATACAAAAATTAGCCAGGCGTGGTGGTTTGCACCTGTAGTCCCAACTACTTGGGAGGCTGAGGCAGGAGAATTGCTTGAACCTGGGAGACTGAGGTTGCAGTGAGCCAAGATCACATATTACACTCCAACCTGGTGGCAGAGTGAGACATTGTCCCCCGCCCCCCCGCAAAAGAAAAGAAAAGAAAATTAGCAGGGCATGGCAGTGTGCACCTGTAATTACAGCTACTTGGGAGGGTGAGGCACGAGAATCGCTTGAACCTGGGAGGTGGAGGTTGTAGTGAGCCGAGTTCACAGCATTGCACTCCAGCCTGGGTGACGGAGTGAAACTCAGTCTCAAAAACAACACACACACACACACAGACACAAGAGGGTCGCAGGTGAGAGGCCAAGCCGTGTCAGGTGTGGCCCTTAGAGAAGCAGGGCAGTATCTCAGTATTTTAACAACCAGCGAACCCTCTAGGTCCATGCAGCCTGGATCTCGGCCTGGCCGAGAGGGTGCAACTGCCTGTTGTACTGAAGAGAAATGATTTGCCGGAAGCACCCAGAGCTCATCAAGGGCCTGTTCAGCACTGGGCACTGTTGAGGGCCCAGAGAGCCGGCCAGAGAACAGGAGGCAGCGCCTGTCCAGCAGAGAGGGTAACTCAGGGTCTTATTTCCAAGAGCAGTGTGAGCAATGAAGAAAATAAAACAATTAGGGAGGAAAGAAGTTGGTGGGAGGCCAGGAGGGCAGACTTGAGGTGATCAGGGGAGGCCTCCTGGAGGAGGTGTCTTTTGGGCGGAGGCCAAAAGGAGACAGCTGATTATGTGCCCAGGGGCAAGCACCTGGGGCCGAGGTCCCTGATGGCAGCAAGCCAGACCCGTGTGAGAGACAGGTGTGGCGTGGAGGAAGAAGAGAAGCAGAGTAGAAAAAGATGAGGATGGAGTCCCAGGTTTGGCTCAAACACAAAATCAAACCTTAAAGCTCCCCACCGTTCGCTAAACCTTGCCCTAAGGCCTAACTCTAATCTCACTCAGGTGACAGTCCTCAGCAACCTGAATCCTGATCCTCATTTTTCATTCACACTTCCAGCATGGATTGGGGCCTCTGATGCCCAACAAATAATATTAGGTAAGAGACGGGGCCGGGCGCGGTGGCTCAAGCTTGTAATCCCAGCACTTTGGGAGGCCGAGGCGGGTGGATCACGAGGTCAAGATCGAGACCATCCTGGTCAACATGGTGAAACCCCGTCTCTACTAAAAATACAAAACATTAGCTGGGCATGGTGGCACGTGCCTGTAATCCCAGCTACTCAGGAGGCTGAGGCAGGAGAATTGCCTGAACCCAGGAGGCGGAGGTGGCGGTGAGCCGAGATCGCGCCATTGCACTCCAGCCTGGGTAACAAGAGCGCAACTCTGTCTCAAAAAAAAAAAAAAAAAAAAAAGAGCCGGGGGCAGTGACCCTCCACAGTAACAAACGCGCAGAGGAATTTTCACCATTAAAAAAAAAAAAAAAACTACCAAGTAGAAGTCGTACATTTCCTTCGGGATGGGATTTCAGATAAAAAAAAAAATTATCCACTTAGCGTGTTCATTGCCTGTCTCACCCCAATCAGAAGTTCTGATTGGCAGTTTGGTTTACCTTTGATAGATAAAATATGGGAAAATGAATGCACTTTTCATTTAATGTAGTTTGGTTTGCTGAGAAAAGTCTCTCAAAGTGGGACTCGGGGGGTCACTGGCTAAAGGAATCACAGCCACTCTGGTGTTCCTGTATTTAGTTCCACACAATTGCACAGGTCAATACCATGTACCTTTCACCTGGGCTGGAATATGCAAAACTGCCACCCACAGTGGGAAGCTCCAGGAAGGCGGCTCACACCAGCTAGGCCCTGTGCCTTACCCTCAAGTTTTTGTCTTTTGAGACAGGGTCTCACTCTGTTGCCCAGGCTAGAGTATGGTGGTATGATCTGGGCTCACTGCACCCCCATGTCCCAGGTTCAAGCTATTCTTGTGCCTCGGTGTCCAAGTAGCTGGGATTACAGGTGCGCACCACCATGCCTGACTAAATTTTCTACTTTTAGTAGAGATGGGGTTTCACCATGTTGGCCAGGCTGGTCTTGAAGTCCTGACCTCAGGTGATGCCCCTGCCTCGGCCTCCCAAAGTGCTGGGTTTACAGGCATGAGCTGCTGCACCTGGCCTCTTACCCTCAATTCTGACCATCACTAAGTGCTATGATCTGAGAATGTTCCCCCGAAATGCCTGTGTTGAAACTTAATTGCCAATGTGACCGTATTAGCAGGTGGAGCCTTTGTGAAGTGATTGAGTAGCAAGGCAGAGCCCTCATGAATGGCGTTAGTGACTTTATTTATTTATTGGCAAGTCTCGCTCTGTCACCCAGGCTGGAGTGCAGTGGCACAGTCTCTGCTCATTGTGACCTCTGCCTCCCAGGCCCAAGCAGTTCTCATGCCTCAGCCTCCCAAGTAGCTGGGACTACAGGCTCCTGCCACCAAGCCTGGCTATTTTTTGGTATTTTAGTTGAGACGGGGTTTCACCATGTTGCCTAGGGTGTCTCGAACTCCCGACTGCTCAGGCAGTCCACCCGCATCAGCCTCCTGAAGTGCTATGATTACAGCCATGAGCCACCACGCTCAGCCGCATTAGTGACTATATAATAGCAGTTTGACCAGACACAGTGGCTCAGACCTGTAATCCCAGCAATTTGGGAGGCTGACGTAGGAGGATCATTTGAGCCCAAGCGTTTCAGAGCAGTCTCGGTAACATGGCAAAACCCATAAAAAATACAAAGCCCATTAAAAACACAAAAAATTAGCCTCTATAGTGGCATGTGCCTATAGTCCCAGCTACTCAGGAGGCTGAGATGGGAGGATTGCTTGAACCCAGGAGTTGAAGGTTGCGGTGAGCCAGCATGTTGCCACTGCACTCCAGCCTGGGGGTAGAATGAGACCCTGTCTCAAAACACAAACAAGCAAGTCCAGAGGTTTGAGTGAATTGTATTCCCTTTTGCTATGTTGAGAAATGGCAAGAAGGCACCATCTACGAAGATCAGGCCTTCCCCAGACACTGAATCTACTGGTGCCTTGATCTTGGACTTCCCACCCTTCAGAACCAGAAGAGAAAATTCCCATTGTTTATAAATTACGCAATCTAAGGCAGGCAAGGTGGTTCACACCTTTAATCTCAGCACTTTGGGAGGCCAAGGTGGGCAGATCACTTGAGGTCAGGAGTTCGAGAGCAGCCTGGCTAACATGGTGAAACCCCATCTGTCTCTACTAAAACTACAAAAATTGGCTGGGTACGGTGACGGGCACCTTCAATCCTAGCTACTCAGGAGGCTGAGGGAGGAGAATTGCTTGAGACCAAGAGGTCTGGAGGTCGAAGTGAGCCAAGAGGGCCACTGCACTCCAGCCTGGGCTACAGAGCATGATTCCATCTAAAAAAAAAAAAAAAAAAAAAAAAAAAAAAAAAAAAGATTACAGGGGGCTCACACCTGTAATCCCAGCACTTTGGGAGGCCGAGGCAGGTAGATCACGAGGTCAAGAGATGGAGAGCATCCTGGTAACATGGTAAAACCCCGTCTCTACCAAAAATACAAAAATTAGCTGGATGTGGTGGCGGGTGCCTGTAATCCCAGCTACTCGGGAGGCTGAGGCAGGAGAATCTCTTGAACCCGGAAGGCAGAGGTTGCAGTGAGCCGAGAGTGCACCACTGCACTCCAGCCTGGTGACAGAGTGAGGCTCTGTCTCAAAAAAAAAAAAAAAAAAAAAAAAAAAAAAAGAAAAGAAAAGAAAAGAAAAGAAAAAAATTCCCCAATCTAAGATATTTTTCTGTAGCAGCCCCGGTGCGTGAAGACACTATGTATGCCTCTAATCCCAACCCTAAACCTCACTGTTGGGAGAGCTGGGCGGCCACTGAAACAGAGGCACAGAGCTGGATGCTCCATCCTCACAGCAGAGTACCGTCCCCATTGCCTGCCTGTCTGCTTTCCAGAACGTCTGCATTTGTCCCAAGTCAGGGTGACAGACTACATTTCCTGATGATGGCTGTGATCATCGCCCCGTCCCTCAGGCCCTTCTTATGACGGATCATGTCTCGCCCCATCAGAAGGCTGATTGGCAATGAGGCCCACCTCTGATAAATAAAAGCCCCTGAAACTGGGAGGGCTTTCGTGACTTTTTCAACCAGTGGCCTGTGGCCGCCGAAGAGATGTAGCTTCTGCTTTCTTTGCTAAAATATTAACTCCAGCCTTTGGCAGCTCTATGAGCCGAACGACTGCCCTGACGTAGCTGTGCTGTGAGGAGGCTCAGACTAACCTGATCTAATTAGGTGTTTATTTATTTATTTTTTGAGACAGGGTCTCGCTCTGTCACCCAGGCTGCAGTGCAGTGGTGCAGTCGTGCCTTACCGCAGCCTTGACACAAGGAATTCAAGCGATCCTCCCACCTACGCCTCCCAAGTAGCTGGGACTACAGACATATGGCTAATTTGTAAGGTGTTTTTTTTTTTTTTTTGTAGAGATGGGGTCCCACTATGTTGCCTAGGCTGGTCTCAAATTCCTGGGCTCAAGCTGTCCTCCTGCCTTGGCCTCTCAAAGTGCTGGCATTGCAGGCATGAGCCACCACACCTGGCCAAGTTTGGATACTTGTCCCTTCCAAATCTCATTTTGAAACCTGATCCCCAATGTGGGAGGTGGGGCCTGGGGGGAGGTGTTTGGGTCACAGAAGCAGACACCTTATGAATGTCTTGGTGCCATCCCTGCGGCAACAGATGAGTTCTTGTTCCACGAGTTCACTGAGATCTGCTTGTTGAAAAGAGCCTGGCGCCTCCCTCTGCTGTCTTTCTTGCTCCTTCTCTCACTGTGTGACATGCCTGCTTCCCCTCCGCTTTCACGCCCTTCTATGGTTGAAAGCTTCCCAGCCAGGTATAGTGTGGTTCACGCCTGTAATCCCAGCACTTTGGGAGGCCGAGGTGGGCGGATCACGTGAGGTCAGGAGCTCGGGACTAGCCTGGCCAACATGGTGAAACCCCATCTCTTCTAAAAATAAAAAATTAGTTGGGTGTGGTGGCGCGTGCCTGTAGTTCCAGATACTTGGCAGGTAGTGGTTGCAGTGAGCTGAGATTGTGCCATTGCACTCCAGCCTGGGTGACAGAGTGAGACTCTGTCTCAAAAAAAAACAAAAGCTTCCTTAGGTACTGACCAGAGAGCTACGTGCTAGTGCCATGTTTCTTTCTTTTCTTTTTTTTTTTTTTTTTTTTGAGACAGGGTCTTGCTCTGTCCCTTAGGCTGGAGTGCAGTGGCGTGACCTCGATTCTCGGCTCACTGCAGTCTCGCCCTCCTAGGCTTAAGCAGTTCTCCCACCTCAGCCTCCCCAGTGGCTGGGACCACAGGCATGTGTTACCATGCCTGGCTAATTTTAAAATTTTTTTCTAGAGAGTTTGAGACCACGTTCCCTAAGCTGGTCTCAAACTCCTGGGCTCAAGTGATCCACCAACATTGGCCTCCCAAAGTGCTGGCACTACCTGAGCCACGGCACCGGCCATGCTTTGTGTACAGCCTGCACAATGACGAGCCAAATAAACCTCTTTTCTTCATAAATCACCCAGCCTGAGATACTCCCTTAGAGCAACGCAAAACATACGAATACATAATCCATGTGGAGAGGCCCCGAGGCTGCCTGGAGAGAGGAGGATGTGTGGCTGGCAGGCAGTGGCCTTAGTCTCGCTTTGTGATAATCCTCGCCACTGCCTCACGGCACCTACTGCAGAGACCCAGAGCCAGAGCTGCCTCCCTGAGCCCCTCCCCAGTTCTTAACTCACAGAAACTTAAGAGGTAATAACATGATTTGGTTGTTTTCAGCCACTAAGTATTGGGGGTGATTTGTTACACAGCATTAGATACCTGCAACAGTCAGTAACACACAACACTCGAGTTCTTCACCAGATAGGACCGTCTCAGAACACCCGCTTCCATGAGATGCAGTTGAAAGTTTGGCTGAAATGAACATGTATACCCAACCCAGTCTCAGTTTCTAGATGCTATTCTTCACTAAAAGGAAGCAGACTCCTTGGGAAAATGGCTGCTTCCAGGTTTGGGGTAGGGCAATTAAAATGTAAATTTAACTGGTGCCTGGGCATGATGGCTCATGCCTGTAATCCGAAGCCAAAGCAGGCAGATCACCTGAGGCGAGGAGTTCAAGACCAGCCTGACCAACATGGCAAAACCCCGTCTCTATTAAAAATACAAAAATTAGCCCAGTGTGGTGGGGGATGCCTGTAATCCCAGCTACTTGGGAGTCTGAGGCAGGAGAATCTCTTGAACCTGGGAGGCAGAGGTTGCAGTGAGGCAAGATCATGCCACTGCCCTCTAGCCTGGGCGACAGAGCAAGACTCCGTCTTAGAAAAAAACAAAAACGAAAACAGAGCCTCACTTATGACATTTGCTTGCCAAGAGCATTTAAATTAAATCTAATAAAGCTCCAAGACCCGTGGTTCCCAAACTAGATGCTAAGACACCCTGGGGGGACGACAGCAAATTCATAGCAGGCCACAGCACATTGCCTGGGATCACGCCTGCAATGCCAGCACTTTGGGAGGCCGAGACGGGCGCATCACTTGAGGCCAGGAGTTCAAGAGCAGCCTGGCCAACACGGTGAAACCCCATCTCTACTGAAAACACAAAAATTCGCCGGATCTGGTGACGGGAACCCGTGTTCCCAGCTACTTGGCCCCTGCATACACCCTTGCTTCGCTTCCAGTCTTCCTTATCTCAGTAAACTGTACCATCCTCCACTGGGCTGTTAACTTAAAGACACAGAAATTGTTCTTGACGGCACTCCTTCCTCACTCTCTCTGTCCCATCCATCATCCAGTGCCTCCACCTTTAAAATACATTTCCAAGCATCCCCTCTTTCCATCCTTTCTGGCACCACGTTAGCCAAAGCCACCATCCTCTCTCCCGTGGCCGACGGAAGGCCTCCTCCCTGGCCTTATTGCTTTCTGTTGTTGTACTTAAAGCAGTTGGAGGACTTCTCACTACATTTGCTGGTAAACATTTAACAGCCAGTTCTCAGCATTCAGGAGAGAAGCGATGTATAGTGTTTGCTTCTGTTTGGAAAGCAGCACATGGTGGCTCCAGCACACAACTGGTTAATTTTCCAAGTGAAACACAGTGATGGTCGGTCGGTATGCCTCAGACACCGCCATGGCTTCATGGCTTGGGACAGTCCACAGTTTCAACATTAGATTATACTACATCTTGGGGATGATATTATCTCTGTGAAGCTGAGTTTTTGGCGGTTTGGTGAGAAAAAGCAAGCACTTACCTGTTTGTGGAATGGGGAATAACGGGTAGTGGTGTCCAATCTGATTCTAAAGTTTGAGAGGTTGTACAGCGTCCAACAGGTGCATATATCCCGTTAGCAAGCAGTCAGTGCCATTTAAGAGCGAAATAAAGGCTGGGCGTGGTGGTTCATGCCTATGATTCCAGCACTTTGGGAGGCCAAGGCGGGCAGATCATTTGAGGCTAGGAATTTGAGACCAGCCTGGCCAACATGGCAACACCTGTTGGCAAAACTCCGTCTCTACTGAAAATGCAAAAATCAGCCGGGCGTGGTGGTGCACACCTGCAGTCTCCACTACTCTCGTGGCTGAGGCAGGAGGATCACTGAACCCCAGAGGCGGAGGTTACAGTGAGCTGAGATCGTGTCACTGCACTCCGGCCTGGGCAACAGAGTGAGACTCTCTATCAATTAAAAAAAAAAAGGATAAAATATTTTTCTTCCAATTGGTGTGCATTACTTTTCAACTGGTGCCAAGTTGCTAGAACATAATGTCTTTTTTTTTTTTTTTTTTTGAGATGGAGTTTTGCTCTTGTTGCCCAGGCTGGAGTAGAATGGCGAGATCTCAGCTCACGGCAACCTCCACCTCCAGGGTTCAGGCAATTCTCCGGCATCAGCTTCCGAGTAGCTGGAATTACAGGCACGTGCCACCATGCCCGACTAATTTTGTATTTTTAGTAGAGACAGGTGTTCTCCATGTTGATCAGGCCGGCTTCAAACTCCTGACCTCAGGTGATCTGCTTTGGCCTCCCAAAGTGCTGGGATGACAGGTGTGAGCCACCATGCCTGGCCCCACAAAATATCTCAAGTTGTATGAACAAAGCTACTTAATAATGGAACCACTAAGTATTTCTTTTTGGCCTAGGGACAGCAAGAAAAAATAATAGGTGCTGAAGTGCTGTGAACTGAGAAAGTGGGGGAGCGTCTGCACCAGCCCTCATTCCATCTACAGCACCTAGGAGAGAGAGATAAACTGGAAGACACTGTGAAGGAATAATGAGGCAAATCCAGAATGTGGGACATTCTAGGCGACAAACAGCCTAGTCCCTCCCAGAAGTCCCCGTGATGGGGGATAGAAGGTGGCTGGAGTGGTTGCTCTAGATTAAGAGATTAAGGAGCTAGAACCACCACATACAATGCATGAGCCTTGCTTGGATTCTGGTTTGCAACATTTCTTTTCTTTCTTTCTTTCTTTTTTTTTTTTTTTTTGGAGATGGGGTCTTACTTTTTTGCTTGGGCTGGAGTGCAGTGGCACAATCATAGCTCACTGCAACCTCTAACTCCTGGGCTTAAGTGATCCTCCTGCCACAGCCTCCTGAGTATCGGGGACTACAGGCAGGTGCCACCACATCTGGTTAATTCTTTTTTTTTTTGAGATGGAGTCTCGCTCTGCTGGAGCGCGCTGGCACGATCTCGGCTCACTGCAACCTCCGCTTTCCAGGCTCAAGCTGTTCTCCTCCCTCTGTCTCCCCAGTAGCTGGGACTGCAGGTGCACACCACCATGTCTGGCTAATTTTTTTTCTTTTGTATTTTTAGTAGAGATGAGGTTTCACCATGTTGCTCAGGCTGGTCCCAAATGCCTGACCTCAAATGATCTCAGTCTCGACCTCCCAAAGTGTGATTACAGGCATCAGCCACTGCACCTGGCTCATTTTTAAACTTTTTTTTTTTTTTTTAAGAGATAGAGTCTTGCTATGTTGCCCAGGCTGATCTTCATCTCCTGACATCAAGTGATCCTCCTGCCTTGGCCTCTCGAAGCACTGGGATTATAGGTGTAAGTCACTGTGCCCAGCCCATAGTATTTTTTAAAAGTCCTAAAGGACAATCTAGGAACCAGTGGGATAATGTGAATTTGGACTCGATCTTAAAAGCACTAGGGAATTCAGGTTAATTTTCTTGGGTGTGATATGACATAATATTGTAGTTATGTAGGAGAATGTTCTTATTCTTTTCTTTTTTTGTTTCTGGAGACGGAGTCTCGCTCTGATCTCGAATCACTGCAACCTCCGCCTCCCAGTTTCAAGCAGTTCTCCTGTCTCAGCCTCCCAAGTAGCTGGGATTACAGGCACCTGCCACCACACCCAGCTAATTTTTGTATTTTTAACAGAGGCGGGGTTTCGCCATATTGGTCAGGCTGGTCTTGAACTCCTGACCTCAGGTGATACACCTGCTTCAGCCTCCCGAAGTGCTGGGATTACAGGCATGAGCCACTGCGCATGGCCTGTTCTTTGTTTTTGAGACAAGGTCTCACTTTGTTGCCCAGGTTTGAGTGCAGTGGCACAATCTTGGCTCAGTGCCACCTCTGCCTCCCAGGTTCAAGCCATCTTCTCTTTTCAGCCACCTGAGTAGCTGGGACTACAGGTGCGCACCACCATGCCGGGCTAAGTTTTGTATTTTTTATAGAGTTTCCCCATGTTTCTCTACATCGCCCAGGCAGGTCTCAAACTCCTGGCCTCAAGCAATCTGCCTGCTTCAGCCTCCCAAAGTGCTGGGATTACAGGCATGAGCCCCCATGCCTGGCCTAGAGTATTCTTCTCTTAGGAGATTCCTACAGAAGCATCTGCATCTGCAACCTCCTCTCAAATCATTCAGCATCTCAAATTTTAGCAATGATTGAATCAAAATGGTGGCATACAGATGCACGATGTTTTTTTCAACTTTCAAGATATATGCTATTTTTCATGAAAAATTTGAGAGCTATTCATTGGAGAGAAGTCACATTTAGGGCAGGTTTTTGCTTGCTATTAACCCCTCCTCTGCTGCATAAGCGCTTCTGCCTGTCTGCACCAGCATTTAAGATTTCCCCATTATAGGGCTGGGCACGGTGGCTCACCCCTGTAATCCCAGCACTTTGGGAGGCTGAGGTGGGTAGAGCACCTGAGGTCGGGAGTTCGAGACCAGCCTGACAGCATGGAGAAACCCCATCTCTACTAAAAATACAAAATTAGCTGGGAGTGGTGGTACATGCCTGTAATCCCAGCTACTCAGGAGGCTGAGGCAGGAGAATTGCCTGAACCCTGGAGGTGGAGGTTGCAGTGAGCCGAGATCGCACCAGTGCACTCCATCCTGGGCAACAGGAGTGAAACTCTGTCTCAAAAAAATAAAAAAAATAAAAAAAAAATAAAAAAAAGATTTCCCCAGTATCTCCCATGTTGAAGAGGAACCACCCCATCATGCTCTCCTCTGACACATCTCCCTGCAGCAACCACCCCTTTCTCTTGTTCTTCTCAGCAGCCCTTCACAAAGGCTTCCTCTCCTTCCTGTCCTAGTTCCTCTCCCAACACCAGCTGCGCTTCTGCCTCCCACCCCCGGCCAAGCTGTCCTTGTGCAAGGCCACTGATGGCCTCCACGACGCACATGCAATGGCCCTTCTCTCCTCGCATCCCACCCACTCTTCTACTTGGCAGCTCTGGCCACAGGACCTCCTGGAAACCGGTGTCTTCCTGTGGCTTCAAACCCTCCTCGCTGTCCTCCTCTCTCTCCTGGCTCAGCCCTCTGGGACTCTTCTGCCAATTCCCATCCTTGGCTTTGCCCCTAGATGTGGGAGGAAAGCCACTGGGTCCCAGCCTTCATTGTGCTCTGTTCTCTCCCTCTAGGTGACCCAGTTCCGTGGCTTTAAGCCCAGAGAGCGGGCCAGACGCAGTGGCTCGCGCCTGTAATCCCAGCACTTTGGGAGGCCGAGGTGGGCAGATCATGAGGTAGGGAGTTCGAGAACAGCCTGGCCAACATGGTGAAACCCCGTCTCTACTATAAATACAAAAATTAGCCGGGTGTGGTGGCGGGTGCCTGTAATCCCAGCTTCTTGGGTGGCTGAGGCGGGAGGATCACTTGAACCTGGGAGGTGTTGGTTGCAATGAGCCAAGATCGAGCCGCTGCACTCCAGCCTCGGTGACAGAGTGAGACCCTGTCTCAAAAAACAAAACAAAAAACTCAGGCAGCTGATGACTCCCAGTATGGGGTTCAATGTCATACTCTGCCCTAAGCTCCTGCAGGTGTACGAACAGCTCCTTGACCTCTCTTCTCAAATACAACAGCCAAAGTCGGGCTCGTGCATCCCGGCCCCTGCCCACACACCCTTGCTTTGCTTCCAATCTTCCTTATCTCAGTAAATGGAACCATCTTCCACTCGGCTGTTGACTTAAAGACGTAGAAATCGTTCTTGACGGCACCCCTTCCTCACTCCTTCTGCCCAATCCATCATCCAGTGCCTCTACCTTTAAAATACATTTCCAAGCATCCCCTCTTTCTATCCCTTCTGGCACCACGTTAGCCAAAGCCACCATCCTCTCTCCCATGGCCGACGGAAGGCCTCCTCCCTGGCTTTACTGCTTTTTTTGGTTGTTGTTGTTTTTTGGGACGGAGTCCCGCTCTGTTGCTCAGGCCGGAATGCAATGCCGTGATCTCGGCTCACCGCAACCTCCACCTCCTGGGTTCATGCGATTCTCCTGCCTCAGCCTCCCGAGTAGCTGGGATTACAGGCGTGCGCCACCACGTCTGGATAATTTCTGTATTTTTAGTGGAGACAGGATTTCACCATATTGGTCAGGCTGGTCTCGAACTCCTGACCTCAAGTGATCCGCCCACTTTGGCCTCCCACAGTGCTGAGATGACAGGCGTGAGACACTGTGCTCAGCCCAGCCTTATCGCTTTCGCTCTTGCCTCCCCGCAATCCATTCTCCACACAGCAGCCAGGGTGAAACTTACTGAAAAGGAAATCAGATCACATTAGCCTCCAACTTAAAACACTCGGAGGACTTCTCACTGCATTTGGAGTTCAAGCCACACTCGGAAAACTCTGCATTTGGAGTTCAAGCCACACTCCTTCCCACGGCTGCTAAGGCCCCGAGAGGTCTAAGCCCTGATGCTGCCACATCCTCACCTCCCGCCTCTCCCCGCTCCAGCTTCTCCAGGACCGCACGCTCATTCCCACTGCAGGGC
The DNA here is from genome assembly GCF_048565385.1 of Saimiri boliviensis. Classification (NCBI taxonomy): domain Eukaryota; kingdom Metazoa; phylum Chordata; class Mammalia; order Primates; family Cebidae; genus Saimiri; species Saimiri boliviensis. Next base: position 7,556,019 of record NC_133462.1, on the reverse strand, counting down.
GTGGCACCTGCTTCTCTCCACCGGAATGCTCTTTTCCCAGACCGTCACATGCTGGCTTCTGATTTTCAAGTCTCAGTTCAAATATCACCTGCTCTGAGGGGCCTTCCTTGTCCCACTGGTTTAGAGACACCCTCCTACCCATTGGTCACTCTTTGCCACATGACTGTGTTCTATTTTCTTCACAGCTCTCATTGATAAATGAAATTTTCCATTTTTTTTTTTTTAAATGGAGACAGAGTCTCCCTCTGTTGCCCAGGCTGGAGTTCTGTGGTGTGATCTTGGCTCACTGCAACCTCTGCCTCCCAGGGTCAAGCAATTCTTGTGCCTCAGCCTCCTGAGTAGCTGAAATTACAGGTGTGTGTGCCACCACGCCAGGCCAGTTTTTTTTTTGAGATGGAGTCTCGCTCTGTCACCCAGGCAGTGGCATGATCTCGGCTCGCTACAGCCTCTGCCTCCCGGGTTCAAGTGATTCTCCTGCCTCAGCCTCCTGAGTAGCTGGGACTATAGGCATGCGCCACCACACCTGGCTAATTTTTGTATTTTTAGTAGAGATGGGGTTTTACCATGTTGGCCATGCTGATCTCGAACTCCCGACATCAAGTGATCCACCGGGCTCAGCCTCCCAAAGTGCTGGAATTACAGGCGTGAGCCATAGTGCCCAGCCTAATTTTTGTATTTTTAGTAGAGACAGGGTTTCACTATGTTGGCCAGGCTGGTCGAGAACTCCTGACCTCAGCTTAACAGCTGGGTGTGGTGGTGAGTGCCTGTAGTCAAGTGATCTGCCCTCCTCGGCCTCCCAGAGTGCTGGGATTACAGGCATGAGCCACAGCGCTCACTCTGAAATTTTCTTATTCGCTTGTTTCCTTACTACTCACTGTCTTCCCTCACTTGAAGGCAAACTCCATGAGAACAAAGACCTGGTCTATTTTCAGTGATGACTACATTCCCAGTGTCTGGAAAATGCCAGGCGAACTGAGTATTTTCATACAATTTGTGAAATACAGCGTACGAGCCATGCACTTTAAATACCTTTCTTGAAACAGAATCATCCCTCCTCATAACAAAACATTAATTGTTCTTGTGGGTCTACTGTGCATACGATAAGTGCCTGGGTTACCTCTGACCCCACCAGCAATCCAGCAAGGAAGGTGCTATTAATATCATCCTCACCATTTTACGGAGGAGACTCAAGTGCAAAGAGCCGAGGTGCTTATACAAGACCAACACACAGGAACGAAGTAACAGAGTGTGAAATCCAGACCTGCTCTTTTTATTTTATTTTATTTATTTATTTTTTTTTGAGACAGAGTCTCACTCTGTTGCTAGGCTGGAGTGCAGTGGTGTAATCTCAGCTCACTGCAACCTCCGCCTCCCTGGGTTCAAGCAGTTCTCCTGCCTCAGCCTCCTGAGTAGCGGGGACTACAGGCTTGCGCCATCACGCCCAGCTAATTTTTGTGTTTTTAGTAGGGATGGGGTTTCACCATGTTGGCCAGGATGGTCTCAATCTCTTGACCTCGTGATTTGCCTGCCTTGGCCTCCCAAAGTGCTGAGATTACAGGTGTGATTTTTTTTTTTTTTTTTTTTTGAGATAGAGTCTCTCTCTGTTGCCCAGGCTGGAGTGCAGTGGCACAATCTCAGCTCACTGCAACCTCTGCCTCCTGCGTTCAAGCAATTCTCTGCCTCAGCCTCCCGAGTAGCTGGGATTACAAGTGCCCGCCATCACACCTGGCTAATTTTTGTATTTATAGTAAAGACAGGGTTTCACCATCTTGGCCAGGCTGCTCTTCTACACCTGACCTCATGATCCACACATCTTGGCCTCCCAAATGCTGGGATTACAGGCGTGAGCTGCCGCACCCAGCGCAGACCTGCTCTACCTCACTCCAGAGCACGTGTTCTTTCTACTCTGCCATAATGTTTGGGACAAAATTGAATCATGAGGAATTTTTTTTTCCATTACAAGAGTAACACATCGGGAGCTCCTGCGTACGGCTGGGATGAGTCACTGGCACCAGACGTGCCCTCCTGCGAAAAACAACTATGAAACTGGACAAAATATAGGAGGGCCACTGTTTTCAGGCGACGAACAGTAGAAAGAGGACTGGGACCCTTAGGAGGAGGTGATGCTGAGGGTGAGCCCAGGCACTGGCCCAGGCTCCTCACTGGGAGCACAGAGATATGGGGCTAAAGCAGTGTGTTCTTTCTTCTTCTCTTTTTGGAGACTGAGTCTTGCTGTTGCTCAGGCTGGAGTGCAGTGGCGCAAACTTGGCTCAATACAACCTCTGCTTCCTGGGTTCAAGCGATTCTCCTGCCTCAGCCTCCCGAGCAGCTGGGATTACAGGCACGTGCCATCATGCCCAGGTAATTTTTGTTTTGTTTCGTTTTTTGAGACAGCGTCTTGCTTACTCTGTCACCCAGGCTGGAGTGCAGTGGTGTGATCTCAGCTCACTGCAACCTCTGCTTCCCAGGTTCAAGCGATTCTCCTGCCTCAGCCTCCTGAGTAGCTGCGATTACAGGCACGTGCCACTGCGCCTGGCTAATTTTTGTATTTTTAGAAGAGATGGGGTTTCACCATGTCGGTCAGGCTGGTCTCGAACTCCTGACCTTGTAATCCGCCCTCCTCGGCCTCCCAAAGTGCTGGGATTACAGGTGTGAGCCACAGCAGCCAGGCCTGTATTTTTAGGAGAGGTCATGCCGCAAAGAAAAGAAAAGAAAGAAAAAGAAAAATAAAAACAAACCCGAAAACCCTAAGCCTTATGGTATCCAAAACATCTTCCGGTAACCGGCTTTCAGAACAAAAACTCCACACTTTTCAAAGGAAGACAGCATCATCTAAGGGCCAGACTAGGCGCCAACCACAGTGATCAACATTCAGCTAAAAAACACAAAACCTGCAAAGGAACAGAAAAATGTGTCCTAAACTGAAGCCAAAAAACAAGTAGCCAATAGAAACAAACCTCAAGGTAACCCAGACGTTGAAATTGAAAGCCGGCCGGGCGCGGTGGCTCAAGCCTGTAATCCCAGCACTTTGGGAGGCCGAGGTGGGTGGATCACAAGGTCAAGAGATCGAGACCATCCTGGTCAACATGGTGAAACCCCGTCTCTACTAAAAATACAAAAAATTAGCTGGGCATGGTGGTGTGTGCCTGTAATCCCAGCTACTCAGGAGGCTGAGGCAGGAGAATTGCCTGAACCCAGGAGGTGGAGGTTGCGGTGAGCCGAGATCGTGCCATTGCACTCCAGCCTGGGTAACAAGAGCGAAACTCCTCCTCAAAAAAAAAAAAAAAGAAAGCCAAGAACTTTAAAACAGCTATTACAAACATGTTCAGCAACTTACAGGAAAAGGTGCACAGTGAGTGAGAGATGGAAAATCTCAGCAGAGATGCAGAAACTATACAAAGAATCAGAGGTCAAGTCATCCACCTGCCTCGGCCTTCCAAAGTGCTGGGATTACAGGCATGAGCCACTGTGCCCGGAGTTCAAGACCAGCCTGGCCAACAGGTGAACCCCTGTCTCTCCTAAAAATACAAAAATTAGTCGTGGTGGTGCATGCCTGTAGTCCCAGCTACTCGGGAGGCTGAGGCAGGAGAACTGCCTGAATCCGGGAGGCGGAGGTCGCAGTGAGCTGAGATCGCGCCAGTGCACTCCAGCCTGGTTGATAGAGCCAAGACCCTGTCTCAAAAAAAGAAAAATAAATGAAAATAAAAATAAAAAGAATCAGAGGTATGGCTGAGTACAATGGCTCATGCCTCTAATCCCAGGACTTTAGGAGGCCGAGGCAGGCACATCACTTGAAGTGTGGAGTTTGAGACTAGCCTGGCTAACATGATGAAACCCTGTCTCTACAAAAAATACAAAAATTAGCTGGGTGTCGTAGCATAAGCCTGTGGTCCCAGCTACTCGAGAGGCTGAGGCTGGAGAACTGCTGGAGCTGGGAGGCAGAGGTTGCAGTGAGCGAAGATCACACCACTGCACTCCAATCTGGGTGACAGAGCGAGAATCTGTCAAAAAAAAAAAAAAAAAATCAGAGAGAAATTCTAGACCTTACACAAACTCTCTGAGAAAACAGAAGTGGAAGAAACACTTCCGAAGTCATTTCACAAGGCAGCATAGCCCTGCTATCAAAACCTGACATTACAAGAAAAGAAAATTACAGACCAATATCCCTTATGAACACAGATGGAAAAGCCCTTAATAAAATACTGGAAAATCAAAATAGTAATATATGAAAAGGTTAATACATCATAAGCAAATGAGACTTAGACCAGGAAAGCAAGATTTGTTTAACATTCAAAAAGCAGTGAATATACTTTAGCACATAACACAATAAAAGAAAAAAGTCATAGGATTATCTCAGTAGATGCAGAAAAAAACTTTAAAACTGTCTTTATTCCAGACAACACCATATATGTAAAAAAAAAAAATGCCCTTAGAAATAAGCAACTTCTACAACAAATATGTGAATTTAGCTATTTTGAAAAATAAAAGGTCAATATAGAAAAATTTAAATTATATTTTTATATACCGGTGCAAAATGAAATTTTAAGATTCTACTCAACATAGCATAAAACATATAAAATGCATAGGAATAACTTTTTTTTTCTTTTTTTGAGACGGAGTTTCGCTCTTATTACCCAGGTGGGAGCACAATGGCGCGATCTCGGCTCACCGCAACCTCTGCCTCCTGGGTTCAGGCAATTCTCCTGCCTAAGCCTCCTGCATAGGAATAACTTTAGCAAAAGATGTGCAAGACTTTTTTTTTTTTTTCTTTTGAGACGGAGTCTCACTCTGTCACCAGGCTGGAGTGCGGTGGCACGATCTTGGCTCACTCCGTCTGCCTCCTGGGTTTTCCTGCCTCGGCCTCTGGAGTAGCTGGGATTACAGGTGCATGCCACCATGCCCAGCTAATTTATATGTATATATATATATATATTTTTTTTTTTTTGAGACGGAGTTTCGCTCTTGTTACCCAGGCTGGAGTGCAATGGCACGATCTCGGCTCACCGCAACCTCCGCCCCCTGGGTTCAGGCAATTCTCCTGCCTCAGCCTCCTGAGTAGCTGGGATTACAGGCACGCACCACCATGCCCAGCTAATTTTTTGTATTTTTAGTAGAGACGGGGTTTCACCATGTTGACCAGGATGGTCTCGATCTCTTGACCTCATGATCCACCCGCCTCAGCCTCCCAAAGTGCTGGGATTACAGGCTTGAGCCACCGCGCCCGGCTAATTTTTGTATTTTTAATAGAGACACGGTGTCACCACATTAGCCAGGATGGTCTTGATCTCCTGACCTTGTGATCTGCATGCCTCAGCCTCCTGAAGTGCTGGGATTACAGGCGTGAGCCGCCTTGCCTGGCCTCTTTTTTTTTTTTTTTTTTTTTTTTTTTTTTTTAGTACAATTTCCATTTTGTTTTTCTCCAGAGAATAGTTCGTCTTCAGTCTTTAAGGACTCAGCTCCTCACATGGGCTTTGGTTGGGGTCGTGGGGCAGCACCTGAAATCAGGGTGGGGGTGTTCGGTCCTTGCGGGCTTCACGAGATCGACTCATGACTACTTTGCTGTGAATTGCACAACTCACACAGTGATGTAGTTTCACATACAGCTTGGGAAGTACATAGGCATCTAAGATGCTTGCTTCAGAAATGTCCCTGACTGCTGCGGCCTCCACTGTTTCCAATGACGAACTTCTTAAGGGCCTTGTCCTTGGGCACACATCGGGCACAGTTCGTGCAGCGAATAGGCTGCACATGGCCGTGGCCCTTTTTGGCAAGACCATTGTTCCTTCTTTTCTTTGTCGTCTTGGAGGCACGGACCGGAGAGGGGATAAACCCCTTTTCTGTATAGATTATCCAGTCTCAAGTACTTCTTTATAGCACTGTGAGAATGAACTACTACACACCATAAACATGAAAAAATAGTCAACATCGTTAGTCATTGCAGAATGCAAATGAAGTGGCATAATAAAATGCCATTTACACGAATGAGAATCGCTAAAATTAAAACGATGAACCAGCCAGGTGCGGTTGCTCACGCCTGTAATCCCAGCACTGCAGGAGGCCGAGGCAGGCAGATCACTTGAGGTCAGGAGTGTGAAACCAGCCTGGCCAACATGGTGAAATCCCCTGTCTCCTAAAAATACAAAAATTAACTGTGCATAGCGGCAGGTGCTTGTAATCCCAGCTACTTGGGAGGCTGAGGTGTAGAATTGCTCGAATCTGGGAGGCAGAGGTTGTGGTGAGCTGAGATCGCACTGCTGCACTCCAGCCTGGGCAACAGAGAGAGGCTCTGCTTCAAAAAAAAAAAAAAAAAAAGAAAGCATTGATGAGAATGTAGGGAAGCAGGTCCTCTGTCCCGCTACCAGCAGAAGTGAAAATCAGGCTGGGTGCAGTGGCTCAACCCTGTAATCTGAGGCTGCCTCGGCCTCCAAAACTGTTGGGATCACCCAAGGTCAGTTGGAGACCAGCCTGACCAACATGGTGAAATCCTGTCTCTACTAAAAATACCAAATTAGCTGGGCGTGGTGGTGCACGCCGGTATTCCCAGCTACTTGGGAGGCTGAGGCAGGAGAATCGCTTGAACCTGAGAGGCGGACGCTGCAGCGAGCCATGATCACGCTGTTGCACTCCCTGGGTGACAGAGGGAGACGCTGTCTCAAAAAGAAAAAAAAAAGGTGGAAATCAGTATGTCTACCAATGCTTCCACACCCTTGCCATGGCCTCGTCACGTGTGCAGCATGCCCCCTTGCCCTTTAACTCTGCACAGGCTCATATGACTTGCTTTAGCCAATGGCATGTGGGTGGAGGCACCAGCGTGAGTTTAGGCTTTCAGAAGCCTTGCATCGGCCTCTAGTCTGCTTGTGCCCCCACCATCACCATTCCATTCACTCCCTGGCAGCTGACCTTCGCTCAGCCTGAGCTCCAGAATGAGATGCTTGGAGCAGGCCTGAGCCAGCCAAACCTGCAGCTTCAAACAGAGCAGCCCTAGAAAAGTCGGGCTAGGCCAGGCGCAGTGATTCATGTCTGTAACCCCAGCCCTTTGGGAGGCTGAGGCAGGCGGATCACTTGAGGTCAGGAGTTCAAGACCAGCCTGGCTAAGATACAGTGAAACTCTGCCTCTACTAAAAATACAAAAATTAGCCAGGTGTGGTGGTGCACACCTCGTAGTCCCAATTACTCGGGAGGCTGAGGCAGGAGAATTGCTTGAACTCAGAGGTGGAGGTTGCAGTGAGCTGAGATCATGCCATTGCACTCCAGCCTGGGCAACAGAGTGAGACTCCATCTCAAAAAAAAAAAAAAAAAAAAAAAAAAGTCTGGCTAGATCAAGAACACATGAGAGGTTGCTGAGTTTTTGGTCTTTGTTATGTAGAAATACTTGACAGTTCCAGGAATTGTTTATTAAAATTAAAATGAATACAGTCACATAACTTGATAATTCTAACTCTCCTTATTAGACATGTCTCCAAGGAAACTGGTGTAACGATGTTCATAGCAACATTGTTTAAAGGAGCAAAGAAACCAAGAATAACCCAAATGTCCGGCACCAGGAGAATGGACAAAGAAACCCCGAGTTCTATGGAATACTACTGCAGCTTTTAAAAGGAAGAGGATACGCTCTTTAAATAAATCTGGATAGATTTCCAAGACATATTGTTGAGTTAAAAAAGCAAGCTGCAGAACAATATGTACAGTAGGATCCCATTTATGTTAAAAGACTCTCATATGCTTGCTCAAAACAATACTACTCATTTACTATACAATACTATGCATATACTATAGTACCACATGTGCACACACACGTACCCACATATGCACACACACATGCATGCACACATGCACACATGTGCGCACACAATGCACCCACATATGCACCTACATGCATACACACATGCACCCACATATGCACACACATGCGTGCACACACATTCACACACACGCACACACGTGCACACACATGCACATACACATGCACACACATGTGTACACACATATGCACATACTCACTTTTAGACACAGATCTGGAAGGATCAACATGAACTGATAATAATGGCTATTTCCAGGGAAGAGATCTGGATGAGAGATGGGTGACCAAAGGGAATTTTAGCTTTGTAACACTTTTTTTTTTAGCAAGCAAGAAAAGTCTATCTGTACATTATTTGTACAATTTAAAAATAATTTTCCTGGCTGGGAGCAGTGGCTCACGCCTGTAATCCCAGCACTTTGGGAGGTTGAGTCAAGCGATCACCTGAGGTCAGGAGTTCGAGACCAGCCTGAGCAACATAGAGAAACCCTGTCTCTACTAAAAGTACAAAATTAGCCGGGTGTGGTGGTGCATGTCTGTAATCCCAGCTACTCGGAAGGCTGAGGCAGGAGAATCGCTTGAACCTGGGAGGCGGAGGTTGCAGTGAACAGAGATAGTGCCATTGCACTCCAGCCTGGGAACAAGAGCAAAACTCCATCTCAATAATAATGTTTTCCTTTTTTTTTTTTTTTTTTTTTGAGAGGGAGTCTTGCTCTGTCACCCAGGCTGGAGTGCTGTGACGTGATCACAGCTCACTGTAGGCTGAAACTCCTGGGCTCAAGTGAGTCTCCTACCTCAGTCTCCCCAGAAGCTGGGACTACAGATGCACACCACCATGCCCAGTTAATTTTTGCTTTTTTGTTTGTTTGTTTGTAGAGATGGGATCTTGCCATGTTGCCCAGGTCAGTCTCAAACTTCTGGGCTCAAGTGATCCTCCCACCTCAGTCTCCAGTGTGCTGGGATTACAGGTGTGAACTACTGCTCCCAGCTTAAAAATAATTTTCTAAAAGGAAGAAATATATATGAATATATACATCCATGCATACTATGAATATAAACATAAGGCCCTATTTTAAACGTCCTTTGTGCTAGACAGGACCAAATTCAAATCCTGCTACTGCCACCATCTAACTGTGTGTCACTAGACAAGTCATTCTTTCACCTGGAACCTCTCTTTCCTCATATGTAAAATGAGGATACTCATTTATATTTAATAGGGTTGTCATCAACGTCAGTGATAATGTTTGTAAAGTTCCAAGAGCAGGCTGGGCGCGGTGGCTCATGCCTGTAATGCCGACACTTCGGGAGGCCGAGTCAAGTGGATCTCCTGAGGCCAGGAGTTTGAGATCAGCCTGGGCAACGTGGTGAAACCTGCTCTCTACTAAAAATACAAAGTCACTGGGTGTGGCGGCAGGCACCTCTAATCCCAGCTACTCAAGAGGCTGAGGCAGGAGAATCACTTAAATCCAGGAGGGGGAGGTTGCAGTGAGCCAAGATCACACCACTGCACTCCAGTCTGGGCCACAGAGTGAGACTCTGACTCAAAAAAAAAAAAAAAAAAAAAATTCCAGAAGCAGTGTCTGACAACTAATGTGTGTTCAATTAAATATGAATTACCTTCCCTTCCACTTCCAGTTTCTGCTAACCCTAACCTTGCTCCTGAGCCATGAGTCATGCTGTGGTGACTAGTTGGTAGGTGCTCCTTTGGCACTTATATTCCCTAGGGTAGGCAGAATAATGGCTCCCTAAAGATGTCGTCATCCCCAGAACCCATGAATATGTTTGATTACACGGCAGAGATGAAGTAAGGCAGCTGGCAGGATTAAGATTGCTAATCTGAATGAGCTGACGTTAAGACAGGGAGAGTATGCTGCAGTACGCAGGCATGCCCTTTGCAGTCAGAGTCCTTCCAAGTGGAGGAGGGAGGCCAGAAGGAAAGAATCAGAAAAACACATGGGACAATGGAAGCAGGGTTAGAAGAATGCTACACTACTGGCTTTGAAAACGGAAGGTGCCACCAGCCAAGGCAGCCCTTAGAAGCTGGAAAGGACAATGAAACAGATTTGCCCTGGAGCCTGCAGAAAGAAACGGAGCCCTGCTGCCATCTTGATTTTAGCCCAGTGAGGCCCATGTTGGACTTCGGAACTGCAGAACTGTAAGAAAATAAATTTGCACCAGATGGCTAGGCACGGTGGCACATGCCTATAATCCCAGCACTTTGGGAGGGGGAGGTGAGGTCAGGAGTTCAAGACCAGCGTGGCCAACATGGTGAAACACTGTCTCTACTAAAAATATAAAAATTATCTGGGCATGGTGGTGGGTGCCTGTAATTCCGGGTACTTGGGAGGTTGAGGCAGGAGAATTGCTTGAACCCAAGAGGCGCAGGTTACGGTGAGCCGAGATTGTGCCATTGCACTCCGTTTCAAAAAAACAAAAACTTGCATTGTTTTAAGTCACTATTTGTGGTAATTTGCTATGGGAGTAACAAAAAAACACCGCAACTTGTGTGTGTGTGTATGTGTGTGTGTGTGTGTGTGTGTTTGTGCACGCGTGCATGTGTGTGACAGGGTCTCAATCCTGTCACCCAAGCTGGGGTACAGTGGTGCCATCTTAGCCTACTGCAACCTCTGCCTCCCTGGCTCAAGCAATCCTCCCACCTCAGCCTCCCGAGTAACTGGGAACACAGACACACACTACCATGCCCAGCTAATTTTCATATTTTTTGTAGAGACGGGGTTTCGCCATGTTGCCCAAACTGGTCTCAAATTCCTGGGCTCAAGCGATCTGCCCACCTCAGCCCCGCAAAGTGCTGGAATTACAGGGGTGAGCCACCACGCCCGGCCCAATGCAATTTTTGATTCCTACAAAGCATCTCTGCTTTTGGTTGCATAACCACCTTTCTCTCCAAATAGCCCATGTGTCCTTCCTGTATATCTCTCTTTGGATACACCAGGTCCTCTTCCCTGAGAATCAGACAGAGGACCCAGGCTTGGTTAATGAAAGAATTTATAGTCTCCAGCCATAGTGATTGGTTCAGGGGTGGTCATGTGAGCAAAACTGGGCCCAAGCACAGAATTAAGCCGGAGTTGCTAAGGCGGTTGAACGTGAGCCTAATGATGCTGACGGTCGTATTTCCAGCACGAGGGGACAGCCTATGTGAAGGTGAAGCCAATCAGAGGAAATGGGGACTCAGAGATGCAAAGAGGCACATTCCCCACAACATCATTTGTGTGCCTGGATCTAGTCCTGCCTGAAGCTCTAGGCTAGCCATGACTTTGCAGTTACATGAAGCAATACATTCTATGAGTCCCGCACAATTTTTTTTGTTTGTTTGTTTTGAGACAATCTCACTCTGTCGCCCAGGCTGAAGTGCAGTGGCATGAACTCAGTTCACTGCAACCTCTGCCTCCTGGGTTCAAGCCATTCTCCTGCCTCAGACTCCCAAGTAGCTGGGACTACAGACACACATCACCACTCCTGGTTAATTTTTTGTATTTTTAGGAAAGACGGGGTTTCACCATGTTGGCCAGGCTGGTCTCGAACTCCTGACCTCCAGTGATCTGCTCACCTCAGCCTCCTGAAGTGCTGGGATTACAGGTATGAACCACTATGCCTGGCCATGCATTCCCTTTTTAAAATTCAGCCAATTTGAATTGGGGTCTGTCCTTTGCAAGCGGAATAATCTTTTGAGAATCTGATGACAGCCAAACATTTTTTTTTTTTCCCCTTGAGAAAAACACATGCAGACAAACCTTTATATACAATTTCAGGGAAACTTTTGACCCCCGAAGTCAGGCCCCAGGTTATGAAGTCCTGCAGTGTTCCAAGCTGTATTGCCAGCAAGGCATCAAAAAGGAGAGAAGAGAGAGAGTATCTTCAGGGAGTCCGGGATGCTCAACCCCTCCCTTCGATCCTGAAGAGGAGTTTTGATATAGGTCATAAACCACTGGATCAAGGAATTAAAGGTGGGAGCTCTCTGCAGGAAGCGTAAAAAGGCTCTTTGTGATCACTTCACTCAGCGTCTTTGAGAGCATCTCTCAGCCCTACTTTTGGAATCTACTGAGCAGGGGCTAGAAGATGGGGAAGATTTCAGCCTCTTTTGGATCTCCTTCCTGGATTATATTTCTCTTTTTCCTCTTTCCACTCTTGCGAGAACTCAAGATTAGAGTGACCGTGAGTCCCCAAGATACACGGCAAAGATAGGAAGGAGGTTTTGAATTCTGGCCGTGTTAGCTCTTTTACACCCAGAAGGTCTCTCTTTTCTTTCTTTTCTTTTCTTTTTTTTTCAATTTTCTTTGAGGTTAAGAGTGGAGGTTTAATAGATGAAAGGAAGAGAAAAGCTCTCTCTCCTGCAGAGAGAGGAGTTCCCAAGTGGGTCTTCTGGTTCCATCATGAAATGACCGGGGTTTTCATAGGTAAGCGTGAGGAGGCGGCGTCTTATTTACATAGGGGACGACAGATTGGTGGGGCCACGTGCGTCATTTGCATAGCTGCGGAAGGAGCTGGCTGCCTCGCCCTAATCTTTAATTATGCAGATGAGTTCTCTACCTGGCCAGCGCCGGGTTGCCTGCTTTTTTTGTTCTGTTGCTAGGCTGGACTGCAGTGGCTCGAGATCTAGCTCACTGTAGCCTCCGCCTCCTGGGTTCAAGCGAATCCCCTGGCTCAGGCTCCTGAGTAGCTGGGATTACAGGCACACATCACCATGCCCAGCTAATTTTTTTGTATTTTAGTAGAGACAGGGTTTCATAATGTTGGCCAGGATGGTCTCGATTCCTGGCCTCATGATCCACCCACCTCGGCCTCCCAAAGTGCTGGGATTACAGGTGTGAGCCACTGCATGCGGCCCCACCCACGTTATTTCTAACCAGAGGTCTCAAGGTGATCACCCCCTACCTGTCCCTGGTGGTGGTCTCTTTAGTTCACTGTAGCATGTGGCAGTGGAGGTATGAAGGGTCCACCTTCACAGCAGACCATCAGCTAGGCAGTGGCTCACACCTGTAATCCCAGCACTTTGGGAGGCCAAGGCAGGGGGATTACTTGAGCCCAGGAGTTCAAGACCAGCCTGGGCAACATAACGACACCTCATCTCTACAAAACAAAAAAATTAGCTAGCTAGCTTCCTTCCTTCCTTCCTTCTTTCCTTCCTTTAACAAGACCTCATCTCTACACAAAAAAAATTAGCTTCCTTTCTTCTCTCCTTTCTTCAAAACAGAGTCTCACTCTGTCACCCAGGCTGGAGTGCAGTAGTGCAATCTCAGCACACTGCAACCTCTGCCTCCCGGAATCAAGCGATTCTTGTGCCTTATCCAGTGTAGCTGGGATCACGGGCAAGAGCTACCATGCCTGGCCAATTTTTGTATTTTGAGTAAAGACAGGGTTTTGCCATGTTGGCCAGGCTGGTCTTGAACCCCTAACCTCAAGTGATCTTCCTACCTCCCGAAGTGCTAGATCTTCCCACCTCCCAAAGTGCTGGGATTACAGGTGCGAACCACTCTACCTGGCCTGGAATTATTTACTTTTTACATGTTTAGCAACATTTAAAAAGTAAATGTTTTCTTTGTAATCTTTTAAAAGATTCTTCTTTGTAGTTAATCTTTTAAAAATTGTTCATTTGATTTGTTTCATGGTTTTGGACTGAATGCTGTATTTTATGTTGAGTCATTTTTGGTAAGTTATAGCTTTCTAGGAATTTGTCCATTTCAGCTGTATTTTTAAATTTTTTATTGTAAAGTTGTTCTTAACATAAAATTTTACTCCACTCTCTGGAGCCCATGTGGTAATGTCCCCCTTAAAAAATTCCTGATACTGTCTATTTGTACTTTTTCATTCTCTTTTTAATCAACATAACTGGAGGTTTGACCAATTAGGAGATTTTTTTTTATTAAGATGAGGTCTCACTCTACCACCCAGGTTGGAGTGCAGTGATGCAATCTTTGCTCAATGCAACCTCTGCTGGGCTCAAGCGATCCTACCACCTCAACCTTCTGAGTAGGTGGGACTACAGGTGTGTGCCACCATGCCTGGCTAATTTTGAAGTTTTTGTAGAGACAGGGTCTCCCCATGTTGCCCAGGTTGATCTCAAGTTCCTGAGCTCAAGTGATCCTCCCACCTCAGCCTTCCAACGTGCTGGCATTACAGGCATGACAACACCCAGGGCTTGAGAATTTTAAAAGTCATTACTTTTTATTTTAATTTTTAAAAATTGAGACAGAGTCTTGCTCTGTCATCCAGGCTGGAGTGCAATGGTGATCTCAGCTCACTGCAACCTCCACCTCCTGGGCTTAAGCAATTCTCTTGCCTCAGCCTCTGGGGTAACTGGGATTACAGGCACCCGCCACTATGCCTGGCTAATTTTTTGTATTTTTAGTAGAGACAGGTTTTACCACGTTGGCCAGGCTGGTCTCAAACTCTTGACCTCAAGTGATCCACCTACCTTGGCCTCCCAAAATGCTGGGATTACAGGTGTGAGCCACCACAGGCAGCCTAAAGTTATCTTTTTATTAACTTACAACAATCTTTCTATGCTAATGACCATATGTATTCTGTATGATTTCAAACATTTGAAATGTATAACCGTGTGTATACCTCATTTTATTGCTCCTTGCTTTATTGCACTTTGCAGATTTTTTTTTTTTTTAAACAAATTGAAGGTCCGTTGTGGTAATCCCATGTTGAGCCGGTCTATCAGCACCATTTTAACAACAGCATGTGCCCCCTTAATGTCTCTTTACATTTTGGTAATTCTTCAATATTTTGGGCTCTTTATTATCATTCTGTCTGTTATGGTGATGCGTGATCAGTGATCTTTGATGTTGCTATCGTAATTGTTTAGGGATGCCATGAACATCATTCACATGGGATGGCAAACTTAATCTATAAATGTTGTGCGTGTTGTGACTTTTCTAACAAGTGGCCTTTCCCCAGTCTTTCTCCCTCTCCTGGCGCGTCCTCATTCCCTGAGACACAACTGTATTAAAATTAGGCCAATTTCAGCTGGGTATGGTGGCTCATGCCTGCAATCCCAGCACGTTGGGAGGCCAAGGCGAGCAGATCATGAGGTCAGGAGATCGAGACTATCCTGGCCAACATGGTGAAACCCCGTATCTATGAATAATATAAAAATTATCCAGGTGTGGTGGTGTGTGCCTGTAATCCCAGTTATGCAGGAGACTGAGGCACGGGGATCGCTTGAACCTGGGAGGCAGAGGTTGCAGTGAGCCGAGATTGCACTACTGCACTCCAGCCTGGGCGACAGAGTCTCGAGAAAAAAAAAAAAGGCCAACTGACAGCTCTACAGTGGCCTCTAAGCATTTAAGTGAAAGGAAGAGTCACATGCTTTTCACTTTAAATGAAAAGCTAAAAATGATTAAGTTCAGTGAGGAAGGCAGGTTAGAAGCTCTGCTAGGCAAAAGAAAAGGCCTCTAAAAGAGCTACTTCGGTGAATGCATGAATAGTAAGAAAGCAAAACAGCCTTATTGCTGATATGAAGAAAGCTTTCGTGGTCTGGATAGAAGATCAAAATAGCCAGTTTTCACCTAAGTCAAAGCCTAATTCAGAGTAAGGCCTTAACGCTCTTCAATTATATGAAGGCTGAGAGGTAAGGAAGCCGCAGAAGAAACGCTGGAAGCTAGCAAAGGTTGGTTCATGAGGTTTAAGGAAAGAAGCGATCTCTATAATACAGAAGTGCAAGGTGAGGCCAGGCGCAGTGGCTTACGTCAGTCATCCCAGCACTTTGGGAGGTCAAGGTGGGTGGATCACAAGGTCAGGAGTTCAAGACCAGCCTTGCCAACATGGGGAAACATCACCTCTACTAAAAATACAAAAATTAGCTGGGCGTGGTGGCTCGCACCTGTAATCCCAGCTACTCGACAGGCTGTGGCAGGATAATTGCTTGAACCTGGGTGGTGGAGACTGCAGTGAGCCAAGATCTCGCCACTGTACTCTATCCTGGGTGACAGAGTGAGACTCCATCTAGGGGGTGGGGTGGGGGTGGGTTGAAGAAATGCAAGGTGAAGCAGCAAATGCTGATGAAGAAGCTGCAGCAGGTTATCCAGAAGGCCTAGCTAAGATAATTGACAAAAAGCAGCTATACTAAACAACAGATTTTCAATGTGATAAAACAGCCTTCTACGAAAAGAACATGCCATCTAGGGATTTTATAGCGGGAGAGGAAAATTCAATATTTGGCTTCAAAGTTTCAAAGGATAGGTGACTCTCTTGTAAGGGGTTCATGCAACTGGTGACTTTAATTGAAGCCAGTGCTTATTTGCCATTCTGAAAATTCTAGGGCCCTTAAGAATTATGCAAAATCTACTAGGCCTTATGCTCAAAAAATAGAACAAAGCCTGAGTAACAGCACATCTGTTTACTACATGGTTTACTGAATATTTTAAGCCCATTGTTGAGATCTACTGCCCAGAAAAAAAAAATTTCTTTCAAAATATTACTGCTTATTAACAATATACCTGGTCACCCAAGTGCTCTGGTGGAGAGGTACAAGATTAGCATCCTTTTCATGCCCGCTAACACGACATCCATTTTGCAGCCCATGGCTCAAGAAGTACTTTTAATTTTCAGGTCTTGTTATTTCAGAAATACATTTCATAAGGGCACCCCTGCCATAGTGATTCCTCTGATGGATCTGAGCAAAGTCCATTGACAACCTTCTGGAAAGGATTCACCATTCTTAGATGCCATTAAGAACATCTGTGATTCACGGGAGGTGGTCCAAAATCAACATTACCAGAAGTTTGGAAGAAGTTCATTCTAGCACTCATGACTTTGAGAGAAGTTCCAGACCTTAGTGGAAGAAGTCCTATCAGATGTGGAAATAGCGAGGGACCTCGAATTTGAAGTACAGCCTGAAGATCCTACTTCTGAATTGACTGAATTGTGGCAATCTCCTAATACATTTTGAACACACGAGGAGTTGCTACTTATGGAAAGCAGCAACGAGGAAAGCAAGCAGTTTCGTTTTCTTTCCCTTTCCTTCCTTCCTCTCTCCCTCCCTCTGTCCCTCCCTTCTTTCTCTCTCTCTTTCTTCCTTTTCTCTCTCTCTTTTTTTTTTTTTTTTTGAGACGGAGTTTCGCTCTTGTTACCCAGGCTGGAGTGCAATGGCGCGATCTTGGCTCACCGCAACCTCCACCTCCTGGGTTCAGGCAATTCTCCTGCCTCAGCCTCCTGAGTAGCTGGGATTACAGGCACGCGCCACCATGCCCAGCTAATTTTTTGTATTTTTAGTAGAGACGGGGTTTCACCATGTTGACCAGGTTGGTCTCGATCTCTCGACCTCGTGATCCACCCGCCTCGGCCTCCCAAAGTGCTGGGATTACAGGCTTGAGCCACCGCGCCCGGCCCTCTCTCTCTCTTTCTTTTGATGAAGTCTCACTCTGTCACCCAGGCTAGATGGCATGACCTCAACTCACTGCAGCTTCCACCTCCATGGTTCAAACGATATCATTTTCCCTTACTCCCTCCCTCCTTCTTCCCCTCCCTCCCTTTCTTTCTTAGATGAAGTCTCACTCTGTCACCCAAACTGGAGTGCAGTGGCACAACTTCCGCGGCTCACTGCAACCTCCGCCTCTGGGGTTCAAGCGATTCTCTTGCCTCGGCCTCCCAGGTAGCTAGGATTGCAGGTGTGTGCCACCACGCCCGGCTAATTTTTGCATTTTTAGTACAGATGGTGTTCCACCATGTTGGCGAGGCTGGTCTGGAACTTCTGGCCTCAAGTGATCCTCCCACCTTGGCTCTCCAATGTGGTGGGATTACAGGCATGAGCCACCGTGCCCGGCCGTCTCTCAGGTCTTTCTTACACCCCTTGGCCTCCATCCTGGCCCCTGGGGTCCTTGTCTCCGTCCCCTCTCCGGTTCGCTCCCCTCTGATTCACTGGCTTCTCTCGCTGCTCCTCTCCCCTTTGCCTCAGACTCTGTCCTCTTCGTGGCTGTGGATCCCACTTCTGCACTGCCCTCGCTGCTGTCTTCTCCCTGTCGCGTCTCTGTCCCCATCTCCCGCCTCAGCCCCTGTGCCGTCGGGCGCTCCGCCTGTGACCGTGGGCGCTTGTCCTGTCCCCTCCGTCTCGGGCACCGCCCCTCTCGTCGCTCCTAGTCAAAGGAGGCCCTGTCTCCGTCGCCTGAGGGTCCTTCCCCGTCTCCTTCTCTTCCTGTCACCCCCGGCTCCTTCCCAGCGTCTTTCCTTCCGTCTGCGAATCGTCCTCTGCCCCTCTGGGTCTGCGCCTGTGGGGGGCCCTGCCCCTCAGAGATGTTTCCTCCTCTCAGTCTCTGGATGTTTCCTAGGGGCCACATCCTCTTCTACGTCTGTCCTGGGGCAGAGTGGACACGTCGAGGTCCATCGGTCAGTCTGACCCTCTTCTTACAGCCTCCTCGCCTCGCCTCACCCCATTTCCGGTCCTTTCTCTCTCCCTTTAGACAGGCGGAAGCATCAGCGCATGCGCACCAATCACCACTCTGGGACCGGTGCGCGCGCCCAGCCTGCAGGCTCGCGGGAGAACTCACGCGCGAGCTCACACGCTCCGGCGGCCGGGTCGGAAACTAGTGACGTCACGAAGCCTTATTGGCTGCCTTCGACCAGCGCGCGCTTGCTGGAGTAGATGGCCACGCCTTGCCAAGCGCCGCGGGGCGCTCAGCGCGAGAGCTCACCGACCTGGGAACCCTGTAGAGACTCGTGTCGTCATGGCAACCCCGCCCTCGCTAATTGGATACCGGCGCCACTTCATTGAGCCCACTACTCTGGATGCCTGGCGGGTCAAGGATTGTATATAACTGGATGCCAGGGAATTTGGATCTTCCTTACCTTTCGCATTTCTCTCTCTCTCACCTGGATTTCTTCCCCAAGCACTGGGGACGCGGAGACGGAAAGTGACATGAGTCGCCGTGGGGGAGTGAGGGGTGTTGGACCTGGCACCGGAACCCTGCTGGAGTCAGCTGACCCCATTGGCTGCTCTCTCTCAGATACAGGTCCCTTTCCTCCCGCCAGGGGGTGCCAAAGAACACAGGGCCCTACCTGGTCTTGCGGACTGGTGACGTCAGGAGTAAGTCTCTCGTGATTGGTTACATCAGTTAAAGGGACGAATGGAGACGCCCCCCCCGCCTCGGCAGCCCCGGTGGCTCGGGCCAGTTGTCCTGGTGCTTGAGGAGGTGACGCTATGCGTTCAAGGCCAACCTGGGCAAAATAAGAACCTCTCATTCAATAAAAAAAAAATCTTTTTTTTCCTTAATGCCTAAATGTTAAGGAAAAATTGTTGCCTTAACAATTTGCTTAACGACTTACTAAATTGTTGCCCAGGCTAGAGTGCAGTGACTATTCATGATTGTATTAATTGTGCACTACAGCCTGGGACTCCTGGCCTCGAGGGGTCCTCCTGCCTCAGCCTGCTAGGTAGCTGGGACTACAGGCGCAGGCTACTGTGCCAGGCCAATACTTTCAAGACCAAAAGAAGAAACAAAAAATCCAGCAACTGTAGTTGCTTTTAGTGGGAACGTTGGTCTGAATAACCTAGTCTGAAATTATCAGCAACCTCAACTACTCTGACCTCTCAGCGTTGCTTAATTTCTCTTCTTAGCACTTAACACTACTTGACATTGTATATTTATTTGTCCACCAACTAGGTTGAAATCTGTGTGGGTGTATGGATTTTGTTTTCTGCTATCGCCTCCCCGGTAACCAGAATGATGCCTGGTACAGAATGAATACTCAATAGTTGTTTAATAAATGAATGAAAAAAAGAGTGATTTTGCATACTGCTTTGTGCCATGGCTACCGTGGGCCAATGAAAGAGGACTGGAGGATTCGGAAACTTGGTCACAAATCTAGAATCGGTGTTGAGATCTTTCAAATCACAATTCCAAATCAAGGTCATAACTTAACCAAACTGAAAGAGAAAAACCCTCGAACATTCTAGGTTTCATTACTTCCTAAGTTTAGGTACTGGGATGAGTGGCAGGTCTCAGCTACCCACGGGTTTGTGGGTCCCTCTCACTCTCTCTGGGTCTTTACTCACTTCTCTATCTTTGCTTTTGCCTGCTGTCCTCACCCCTTATGAAGTCTCAGACAGCTCTGACCCTCTCATTTCCTTTCTCTTTGCCCTTTCTGTCTATTCATCTCTGTGACTCAGTACCTGTTTCTGTGTCCTTCTCTTTCTCTGGCGGGTCTCCGTCATGGACTCCCCATCACTCTCCTCCCCTGTAAGATACAGTTCTGGGCCGGGCGCGGTGGCTCAAGCCTGTAATCCCAGCACTTTGGGAGGCCGAGGCGGGTGGATCACGAGGTCGAGAGATCGAGACCATCCTGGTCAACATGGTGAAACCCCGTCTCTACTAAAAATACAAAAAAAAAAAAAAAAAAAAATTAGCTGGGCATGGTGGCACGTGCCTGTAATCCCAGCTACTCGGGAGGCTGAGGCCGGAGAATTGCCTGAACCTAGGAGGTGGAGGTTGCGGTGAGCCGAGATCGCGCCATTGCACTCCAGCCTGGGTAACAAGGGCGAAACTCCGTCTCAAAAAAAAAAAAAAAAAAAAAAATACAGTTCTGTTTCTAACTCTGCCCACACCCTCTCGCTGCCGGACAGCTGGCAAGGCACCTTCCATCGACACCCCATCTTGCCTCAATGTCTTTTCTCTTTCCATCACCCCCTTTTTATCTTACCACCCCTTCTGTCTGACATCACTTTCTCTGCCTCTATAACTTCACCTCTCTGTGTGTCATTGAATGGGCTCTGTTATGCTCATCCTGGTAGCATCACCACGACTGCCCTCTGCTCAGAGTCTGTGCGTTCTGTTACTGTTCCCTCTGGCTCCGTCTCCTCCCACTCTGAATCCTCTATCTCTGTCCCTTGCTCGGCTTCTGTCTCCTGTATTTCTGTCATGGTCTCTTTCTCTGCCTTCTACCTTCTAACTGTCTGTGTCCTCTCGACTTCTGTTCCACTTCTGTCTTTGCTTTTTTTTTTTTTTTTTTTTTTTTTAAAGCCAGTCTCACTCTGTTGCCCAGATGAGACTGGAGTCCAGTAGCATGAACACCACTCACTGCAGCCTCTAACTCTCAGGCTCTAGCAATCCTTGCATCTCAGCTTCCTGGGTAGCTAAGAAAACAGATGTGTGCTGCCACCACCATGTCTGGCTAATTTAAATTTTTTTTTTTTTTTTTTTTTTTTTTTTTTTTTTTGGTAGGGTCAGGGACTCCCTTTGTTTCCCAGGTTGGAGGGTAGTGACATCATCATAGCTCACTGCAGCCTTGACCTCTGTGGCTCAGGTGATCCTCCTGCCTCAGCCTCCCGAATAGCTGAGACCACAGGTGCACACTACCATGCCCAGCTAATTTACACACACACACACACACACACACACACACATATATATATATATATATATACTTTTTTTGCAGAGACAAGGTTTTGCCATGTTGGCCAGGCTGGTCTCAAACTCCTGATCTGAAGTGATCTGCCCACCTCCACTTCCCAAAGTGCTGGGATTACAGGCATGAGCCACCACGCCCGGCCTGTCTTTGCTATTTTCCTTCATCTCCCTGTCTCCTCTGCGCACTCCTAATCTAGTATTGTTTCCTGAATCTCTGATATTGACACCATTACCTCTGCCCCCGCATCTGAGTTTGCTCTCTTTGCCTCATTTGCTATTGCCTCTAACTTTGTCTCTGACACCGTCTCTTTATTTTTTCACTTTTCCCTGAATCACTTCTGTTATCTGCCTCTGGTTCTCTCTCTTCTCTCTTAGCTTCTCTGTGGCTACCACATCCCCTTATCTCTTTCTCCACTGTCACTGTCTCTCGGTCTCTGTCCATTTTGTCACAGTCCTCCCTGTTTCTGTCACCATCCATCATCTTGGTCTCTCTCTTCTCCTTCCTCTTCTCTCTCTCTCTCCCTCTCTCCGTCTCACCCTTTTACCCAGGCTGGAGACCTGTGGTGTAATCTTGGCTCACTACAACCTTTGCCCTGGGTTCGCTCACTACAGCCTTCGCCTCCCAGGTTCAAGGGCTTGTCCTGCCTCAGCCTCTAGAGTAGCTGAGACTACAGGAGCGTGCCACCACACCTAGCTATTTTTTCTATTGTTAGTAGACACGGGGTTTCACCATGTTGGCAAGGCTGGTCTCGAACTTCTGGCCTCCAGTGATCCTCCCACCTTGGCTCTCCAAAGTGCTAGGATTACAGGCATGAGCCACTGTGCCTGGCCCCCCCTCCATCTTGCTTACACCCCTTGGCCTCCATCCTGGCCCCTGGGGTCCTTGTCTCCGTCCCCTCTCCGGTTCGCTCCCCTCTGATTCACTGGCTTCTCTCGCTGCTCCTCTCCCTTTTGCCTCAGACTCTGTCCTCTTCGTGGCTGTGGATCCCACTTCTGCACTGCCCTCGCTGCTGTCTTCTCCCTGTCGCGTCTCTGTCCCCATCTCCCGCCTCAGCCCCTGTGCCGTCGGGCGCTCCGCCTGTGACCGTGGGCGCTTGTCCTGTCCCCTCCGTCTCGGGCACCGCCCCTCTCGTCGCTCCTAGTCAAAGGAGGCCCTGTCTCCGTCGCCTGAGGGTCCTTCCCCGTCTCCTTCTCTTCCTGTCACCCCCGGCTCCTTCCCAGCGTCTTTCCTTCCGTCTGCGAATCGTCCTCTGCCCCTCTGGGTCTGCGCCTGCGGGGGGGGCCCTGCCCCTCAGAGATGTTTCCTCTTCTCAGTCTCTGGATGTTTTCTAGGGGCCACCTCGTCTTCTAGTCCTGTCCTAGGGACCGAGGGCCCACCTCGAGGTCCATCAGTCAGTCTGACCGTCTCCTTAGGGCCTCACGCCCTTTCCCGCCCTTTATCTCCTTTCACACTTGAAAACACACACACACACACACGCGCGCGCGCGCGCACACACACACACACACACACACACACACACACCCGGAAGCATCAGCGCATGCGCACCAATCACGTGGCCCAGGTGCGCGCGCCCCGCCTGCAGGCTCGCGGGAGCTCAGGGAACTCACGCGCGAGCGCACGCGCTCCGGCGGCCCGCTCGGCAACTAGAGATGTCCCGGACGCTGGTCCTCGCCTTATTGGCTGCCTTTGACCAGCGCGCGCTTTGCTGGAGTAGATGGCCACGCCTTGCCAAGCGCCCGCGGGGCGCTCAGCGCTAGAGCTCACCGACCCTGGGAACCCTGTAGAGACTCGTGTCGTCATGGCAACCCCGCCCTAGCTAATTGGATACCTGCGCGACCGGTTCGTTGGACCCGCTACTCTGGACGCCTGGAGGGGTCAAAGACTGGATAGAATTGGATGCCAGGGAATCTGCATCTTCCCTACCTTTCGCATCTCTCTCTCTCGGCCGGATTCCTTCCACAAGCACTGGGGACGTGGAGATGGAAAGGGACTTGAGTCGCCGTGGGGGAGTGAGGGGTGTTGGACCTGGCACGGGATCCCTGCTGGAGTCAGCTGACCCCATTGGCTGCTCTCTCTTAGATAGAGATTCCTTTGCTCCCGCCAGGGGGCGCCGTGGAACGCAGGGCCCTCCCTGGCCTTGAGGACTGGTGACGTCAGGAGTAAGCCTCTCGTGATTGGATACATCTGTCGATGTGACGCCAAAGGGACGAAAAGAGAGGCCACGCCCAGGGGCTGCGGTGGCTCGTGCCAGTGGTCCTGGAGCTTGAGGAGCCGAGGCTATGCGTTCGAGGCCAACCAGCCTGGGCAACATAAGAACCTCTCACTCGTTAAAGAAAGAGAAAATTTTCCATGTTACCAATACTGTTTTTAAATTACTTCGGTATGTTTTCTCTCCTTTTTTTTAATTGTATTTTATTTTTTTTAATGAGACGAAGTCTTGCTCTGTTGCCCAGGCTGGAGTGCATTGCTGTGATCTCAGCTCACTGTCACCTCCGCCCACTGGGTTCAAACAAGACTCCTGTCTCAGCCACCTGAGAAGTTGGGATTACAAGCACACACCACCATGCCCGGCTAATTTTTGTTTTTTTGGTAGAGACGGGATTTCACCATGTTGACACCCGACTTGTCTCAAACTCCTGACTTCAGGTGATCTGCCCGCCTCGGCCTCCCAAAGTACTGGGATTACAGGCGGGAGCCACCGCAGCTGGCGCCTTTTATCTCTTGTATACTCCATAATTATGCACCAACGTGCAAACTGTTATTAGAGTGAACACCTAGGGCAGCTTGGATCTATATAATGTACAACTATTGTTTCTGCCTGAATGACATCTGTTATCTCTGATAGTCTTAATAGTTTTTTTTGTTGTTGTTTTTGTTTTTTTTTGTAGTCTTAGGTTTGCAGAAAAAAAGTCAGATGAAAAGTATGAAAAGTTTCTATATCCCCCTTCATCGCCCCCCATCTCCCCTGTTAACATTCTGTTACTGTGCCACAGTTGTTACAATTAATAAGCCAATACTAATACATTATTATTAGCTGAGACCTGTAGTTTACATTAAGGTCCACTCTTTTTGTGAGACTTTGTACATTCTATAGTGGTTTTGTTTGTTTGCTTTTTAAAATAGGCCCCCCCCCCTTTTTTTAGGAGCAGTTTTAAATTTACAGCAAATTGAGAGGAAAGGCCATCGTTTACATCTCTTAGTGTGGTATAGTCTATGGGTTTAGACAAATTTACATCATGACATAGATCTACTTTTATAGTATTATGCAGAGTGGTTTCACTGTCCTAAAAGTTGGGTGAGCTCTGCTGATTCACTCTTCCCTCTCCCAAACCCCTAAAAACCCACTGATTTTTTTTAAACTGTCTCTATAGTTTTTCCTCTTCCAGAATGTCATATAGTTGGAATCACACCTTATGTAGCCATTTTATATTGGCTTCTTTGACTTAGAAATATGCATTTTTGTTTCCATATCTTTTCATGGCTTGAGAGCCCATCTCTTTTTATAACTGAAAAACATTCCATTGTATGGATGTATCGCAGTTTGTTCCTCTCCTGAAGGATATCTTGATTGCTTCCAAGTTCCGGCAATTATGTACAGAGCCAGTATGAATATTTGTCTTCAGGTTTTTGTGTGGATGTAAGTTTTCAACTCATTTGGGTAAATACCAAGGAACATGAGTGCTGCGATATATGCTAAGAGTGTTTAGTTTTGTAAGAAGCTTTCAAACTATCTTCTAAAGTGGCTGTACCAATTTGCATTACTGCCAGCAAGGAGTAAGAGTTCCTGATGATGTTCCTTATCCTCATCAGCATTTGGTGTTATTAGTGATTTGGATTTTCAGCTTTCTAATAGCTTTTAATTTGGGGGTATTTTTGGGGATGGGGTGGGGGGGGCAGAATCTCACTCTGTTGCCCAGGCTGGAGTGCAGTGGGTTGGTCTTGGCTCACTACAACCTCTGCCTCCTGGGTTCAAGCAATTCTTCTGCCTCAGCCTCCTGAGTAGCTGGAATTACAGGCGCCCAACACCACGTCCAGCTAATTTTTGTCTTTTTAGTAGAGACAGGATTTTGCCATGTTGGCCAGGCTGGTCTTGAACTCCTGACCTCAGGTGATCTGCCCACCTTGGCCTCCCAAAGTGCTGGGATTACAGGCATGAGCCACCGTGACTGCCCTGGATACCAGCTTTTTATCTGATAAGTGTTTTGAAAATATTTTCTCACAGTCTGTTGCTTCTCTTTTTATTCTCTTAAACGTCTGATTTTCTATTACCCCTCCCTATGCAAAATATACATTCTTTGAGTGGACCCTGGGATATAAGTGTGAGAACAAGAGTCAGACCTGGCCAATCTGAGTGCTTCATCACCCTGGTACCATGTGCCATAGTTGGGATGTTTGTCCCATCCTTTTTTTTTTTTTTTTTTTTTTTGAGACAGAGTCTTGCTTTGTCACCCAGGCTGGAGTGCAAAGTTGCACATCTTAGCTCAGTGTGACCTCCACCTCCTGGGTTCAAGTGATTCTCTTGCCTCAGCCTCCTGAGTAGCTGGGATTACAGGCTAATTTTTGCATTAGTAGAGACAGGGTTCCCCCGTGTTGGCCAGGCTGCCATCCAAATTTCATTGTTGAAATTTGCTCCCCAGTGTTGGAGACGGGGGTCTAATGAGAGGTGTTTGGGTCACAGGGATGGACCCCTCACAAATAGATTAATGCCCTCCCTGGGAGTATGGGTGAGTGAGTTCTCCCTCCATTCATTCCCATGAGAGCTGAGTTCTCCCTCCATTCATTCCCATGAGTTAAAAAGAGGCTGACATGGGCCGGGCGCGGTGGCTCAAGCCTGTAATCCCAGCACTTTGGGAGGCCAAGGCGGGTGGATCATCAGGTCAAGAGATGGAGACCATCCTGGTCAACATGGTGAAACCCCGTCTCTACTAAAAATAAAAAAAAATTAGCTGGGCATGTTGGCGCGTGCCTGTAATCCCAGCTACTCAGGAGGCTGAGGCAGGAGAATTGCTTGAACCCGGGAGGCGGAGGTTGCGGTGAGCCGAGATTGCGCCATTGCACTCCAGCCTGGGTAACAAGAGCGAAACTCCGTCTCAAAAAAAAAAAAAAAAAAAAAAAAAAAAGAGGCTGACATGGTCAGGCGTGGTGGCCCATGCCTGTAGTCCCAGCGCTTTGGGAGGCCGAGGTGGGCTAATCGTGAGGTCAGGAGATCGAGACCATCCTGGCCAACATGGTGAAACCCCCGTCTCTACTAAAAATACAAATATAGCTGGGCCTGGTGGGGCGGTGCCTGTAGTCTCACCTACTTGGGAGGCTAAGGCAGGAGAATCTCTTGAACCTGGGAGGCGGAAGTTGCAGTGAGCAAAGATTGTACTATTGCATTTTTTTGAGACACAGTCTCAAAAAAAAAAAAAAAAAGGCTGACACTTGCCTCTCCTGCCTCCTCTATTGCCATGTGATCCTTGCTTCCCTTCTCCTCCCACCAAGAGTGGAAGCAGCCTGAGACTTTCCCTACATGCCCAATCTTCCAACCAGCAGAATCATAAGCCAAATACACCTTTTCTCGTTATAAATTACCCAGCCTCGTGGATCACTTGAAGTCAGAGGTTCGACACCAGCCTGGCCAACATGGTGACACCCAGTCTCTACTAAAAATACAAAAAATTAGCCAGGTGTGGTGGCAGGCACCTGTAATACCAGCTACACCAGAGGCTGAGGCAGAAGAATCACTTGAACCTGGGAGGTGGGGGTTGTAGTGAGCTTAGATTGCACCACTGCACTCCAGCCTGGGCAACAGAGCAAGACTCTGTCTCCAAAAAAAAAAAAAAAAAAAAGTTAGCCAGCCTCAAGTTTTCCTTTATAGCAAGACAACATGGACTGAGACAAGTGATTGCTGCAGAAATGGACATGTGACCCAAGCTGGGCCAATGGGCGCTAATCTTGAGACCTCAGTATCATCATTCAGGAAGGCAGTCGCCCTTTTTCGCTAGGCTGTTAAGATGATACGATGGAAGCTTCGAGCTGCTGTGGGCCCTGTTTGCCATTATGAGGAAAGAGATTCTGCCTGAGAGGGAAGTCAAAATACAGAAATGTAAAGCCCAGGTGGAAACTGAGCTGTATTTCTCAAGATTCATTTTAGTACCTGGATCCAGTTATGCCTGAAGCTAGTTACATAGCTCAGTTCTAGAAGTCAACAAACTCCCTTTGTAAAAATAAATAAATAAATAAAGCCAGAGGACTTTCCAGAGAGCAAAGCTTACCATAATAATAATTACAGCAGTGTACTCTTGCAAGGAAAAACAAATAGACCAAAAGAACAACATGGAAAAATCAGGAAAATTTCACAAATATATGGTCATTTGGTTTATGACAAAAGCAACATTGCAGTGCAGTGAGAAGCAAAAAATTATCTTTTTGAATAAATAGGGCTGAGCCAACTGATAGCCACATGACCCTTTCCTCACACAGTACACAAAAATTGATTCCAGATGTGTTGTAGGGCTAAATGTTTAAACTTAAATAATAAAACCTCTAGAAGAAAATATTGTAGAATATCTTCAAAACCTTTAGGGTAAGAAAACATTTCTTTTATTACTTGTCTGTTTTAATAGAGATAGGGGCTCGCTGTGTTGCCCAGGTTGGTCTCAAACTCCTGGGCTCTTGTGATCCTCCTGCCTCAGCCTCCCAAAGTGCTGTGATTACAGGCATGAGCCATTGTGCCTGGCCAAAAAATACTTCTTAAACAAGAAACAAACAAGCCTTAACTATAAAGGAAAATGTTGATAAATTGGACTATATTAAAATAGGAACTTACGTTCATCAAAAAATACCATTAGGAGAATGAAAAGCCAGAGAGCGGGAGAAGAATATTTTTTTCTAACAAAGGCCTCAAGAGAATATATAAAGAACTCCTACTAACCTGTTCTTCAAAAAAAGGCAGAAAATCCAATAGAGAAATGGACACATGGTGTGAATTGACATTTCACAAAATAGCATATTCATGTGGCTCAATATTTGGAAAGGTGTTCAATTTCATTAGGCATGGGGAAAAGGTAAATTAAAACCATAATAAAATACTGCTGCACTCCCACCAGAACTGCTAAAATTGAAAGGGCTAACAATACCAAATGTTGGCGAGCAACTGAAATTCTCAGAGACTGCTGGAGGGTGTATAAATGGAGAAAATTAGTTGGGAAAACTGGTTGGCAGTGTCTATTAAAGATGAACGTGAGGCTGGGCATGGTGGCTCATGCCTGTAATCCCAGCACTTTGGGAGGCTAAGGCAGGCAGATGACTTGAGGTCAGGAATTGAAAACCAGCCTGGCTCATCTCAAAAAAAAGATGAACATTTGCACACCATGTATACACCCTGGGACTCAGCAATGACACTTCTAGGTATATACCCAACAGAAATGCCTATATATGTTCACCAAAATGCAATGTACATAGCAGTACTGTAAGTGATCATGCCAGACCAGAAGCTACCTAATCCACTGTAGAATTCATAGATTACTTTGTATCCCCATAACGCACTTTTTTTTTTGGTTTGAGACAGGATCACCCTCTGTCACCCAGGCTGGAGGGCAATGGCATGATCTCAGCTCACTGCAACCTCTGCTTCCCAAGCTCGAGTCATCCTTCCACCTCAACTTCCCAAGTAGTTGAGACTATAGGCGCGCACCACCACACCCAACTAATTTCTCTATTTATTTATTTATTTATTTGGTAGAGACTGGGTCTCACTATGTTGCTCAGGCTGGTCTTGAACTCCTGGGCTCAAACTATCTGCCTGCCTCACCCTTCTAAAGTGCTAGGATTATAGGTGTGAGCCACCGTGCCTGGCTCATAACACACACCTTATACGGCGATGACAGTGAAACCTCCAACAATCAGCAACAACATGGACAAATCTCACAGACATATGAAGAATAAAAGAATTCAGGCTGGGCGAGGTGGCCCATGCCTGTAATCCCAGCATTTTGGGAGGCCGAGGCGGGTGGATTAGCTTTAATAATTGTTTTTTGCCGGGCGCGGTGGCTCAAGCCTGTAATCCCAGCACTTTGGGAGGCCGAGGCGGGTGGATCACAAGGTCGAGAGATCGAGACCATCCTGGTCAACATGGAGAAACCCCGTCTCTACTGAAAGTGCAAAAAAAAAAATTAGCTGGGCATGGTGGCGCGTGCCTGTAATCCCAGCTACTCAGGAGGCTGAGGCAGGAGAATTGCCTGAGCCCAGGAGGCGGAGGTTGCGGTGAGCCGAGATCGCGCCATTGCACTCCAGCCTGGGTAACAAGAG
Organism: Saimiri boliviensis; assembly: GCF_048565385.1. Classification (NCBI taxonomy): domain Eukaryota; kingdom Metazoa; phylum Chordata; class Mammalia; order Primates; family Cebidae; genus Saimiri; species Saimiri boliviensis. Next base: position 7,526,561 of record NC_133462.1, on the reverse strand, counting down.
CGAAACTCCGTCTCAAAAAAAAAAATAATAATAATAACTGTTTTTTGGAAACTGGGTGTTGTCTCTATGTCCTCCAGACTGGAATGCAGTGGCTCAACCACGGCTCACTGCAGCCTTGACCTCCTGGGCTCAAGAGATCCTCCCACCTTAGCCCTTGAGTAGCTGGGACTACAGGTGCACACCATGGCACCTGGCTATTTAAAAAAAATTTTGTGTGTGTGTGAGAGATGGAGTCTTGCTATGTTGCCAAGGCTGGGTCTGGAACTCCTGGGCTCTAGTGATCCACCAACCTCAGCCTCCCAAAGCGCTGGGATTATAGGCATGAGCCACCATGCCTAGCGATAGTTTTTTGTTTTTTTTTTTTTTTTTTTTTTTTTTGAGGCCAGTTTGCTGTCTCTTGAAAGTGGAGGAGTATTGATAAATTCAGCAAATGGCCATACTGTTCTGTTTCTTTCTTTCCCCTCCCCTTTCAAGTGACAATTGTGATGGTTTTCCTGTTTTTCCCCCCACTGTTATACATGGGCATGGGATGCTGAGGGGGCTACAATTTCATTTAACATTAATTTTCCTTCCTTCCTTCCTCCCTCCCTTCCTTCCTTCTTTCGAGACAGTCTTGCTCTGTACCCCAGGCTGGAGTGCAGTGGCGCAATCTCAGCTCACTATAACCTCTACCTCCCGGGTTCAAGCGATTCTTCCTGCCTCAGCCTCCCAAGTAGCTGGGATTATAGGCATGCGCCACCACGTCCAGCTAATTTTTGTATTTTTAGTAAAGACAGGGTTTTGCCATGTTGGCCAGGCTGGTCTTGAACGCCTCAGCCTCCCAAAGTGTTGGGATTACAGGTGTCAGCCACTGCACACTTAATATTAATTTTCCGGATAAAGAGAGATTCCATGTGTCCTTGATGAAAGGAATAGCGTGTCCAGATATCTTGGTCTGTGGATTGGATGTGGCTTTGTGATGCCTCCCTTTGGGGAAGGGGTGAATGCTTCTGCAGTCGCACTAGGAATGGTTATATTATGTTAGGTACGAGTAGTAGTTTTAGCTAGCTTTATCAAGATAAAATTTGTGTGCAAGAAAATGTATTAATATTTCCTTCCCCTCTTCCTTCCCCCCCATTTCTCTCTCTGTCTCTCTGTCTCTGTCTCTCTGTCTCTGTCTCTGTCTCTGTCTCTGTCTCTCTCTCTCTCTTTGGAGACAGAGTCTCGCCCTGTCACCCAGGCTGGAGTGCAATGGTGTGATTGTGGCTCACTGTAACCTCCGCTTCCTGGGTTCAAGCGATTCTCCTGCCTTGGCCTCCCAAGTAGCTGGGATTACAGGCATACACCACGCCTGGCCAAAAATGTACCAATATTTCAAAAAGACGTTTCCAATCCATTTTCATAGCAGCATTATTTACAATGGCCAAAAGGTGAAGGAAGCAACCCAGCTGTTCATCAGTGAATTAACAGATAAACAAAATGTGGGATATACACATAATGGAAAATTATTTAATCTTTAAAAAGAAAGGAAATTCTAACATATGCTACAACATGGGTGAAGTCTAAGGATATTCATGCTAAGTGAAACAGTCCCATCACAAAAAGACAGATGCTGTATGATTCCACTTACATGAGGTACCTAGAGCAGTCAAATTCATGGAGAATTTCCCAGAGAGTGGAATGTGCTTGCCAGGGGCTGGGGAGAAAAGGGAACAGTGAGTTGCTTAACGGGAACAAAGTTTCAATTCTGAAGAGGAAAGGGATCTACAGATGAGTAGGGGTGATGATTGCACAACAATGCTACTGTACACTTTAAATTGGCTAAATCTGGGTGAGGTGGCTCATGCCTGTAATCCCAGCTACTCCGGAGGCTGAGGCAGAAGAATCGCTTGAACCCAGGAAGCAGAGGTTGCAGTGAACCGAGATTGCACCATTGCACTCCAGCCTGGGCATCGCAGTGAGACTCTGACTCAAAAAAAAAAATTTTTTTTTTAAAATTGTCTAAGATGACTGTCTCAAAAAAAAAAAAATTGGCTAAGATGGTCGTTTATTTTGCAACAATGTAACAAGAACTTAAATGAACAAATTTTAAGTGCAATGAGTTTTGACAATGTATTCAGTTGTGTGACAACTTCCAGCAACTGGAAAGGTTCCCTGTGTTCACCAGTAATCAATCTCTCCACAACCACCCACCTGCTGCCACAACCCCCAGGCAACCACTGATCCACTCTCTGCCCCTACATATTAGTCTCTTCTTTTCTCTTCCCTCCCCTCCCCTCCCCTCCCCTCCTCTCCCCTCCCCTCCCCCCCCTCCTTCTTTCCTTTTTTCTTTCTTTCTTTTTTCAAATGGAGTCTTGCTTTGTTGCCCAGGGTGGAGTACAGTGTTACGATCTCGGTTCACTGCAACCTCTGCCTCCCAGGCTCAAGTGAATCTCCTGCCTCAGCCTCCTGAGTAGCTGGGATTACAGGTGTGTGCCACCACGCCTGGCTAATTTTTGTTATTTTAGTAGAGATGGGTTTTACCATGATGGCCAGGCTGGTTTTGAACTCCTGATCTCAAGTAATCCACCACCTCAGCCTCCCAAGGTGCTGGGATTACAGGCGGGAGTCACCATGCCCAGCTCAGGTTAGTTTTCTTTCTACAATTTCACATCACTGGAATCCTACAGCATATACTCTTGTGTCTGGCTTATATCACATGCCATCGTGTTTCTGATATTTATCCATGGTGCTATGCATATCGGTAGGTGGTTCAGGTTATGGGTGAATCGTACTCCATCCTGTGGACAGACCACGGTTTGACCATCCACCGTCTCATTGATGGATATTGATGTTGTTTCTGCATTTCCAGATTGGGGCTATCATGAATAAGGCTGTTGTGAATACTTGTGTGAACATGTTTTTATTTCTCACGGGTGGGACTGCACTGCTGAGTCATATGGTAAGTTTGTGTTAACTTTATAAGAAACTGACCAACTGTTTTTCAAGGTGGTTACAGTGGGTTGAACGGTGGCCCCTGAAAGATATATCCATGTCCTACACCCCTGGAACCAGACCCTTTAGAAGAAGGGTCTCTGGGATGTAATTAAGGATCTCTAAATGGCATCGTCCAGGATTTAGAGTGGTCTCTTACATCCAGTGACAAGTGTCCTTATAGGGGAAAGGCAGAGGGAGATTTGAGACACAGAGACACACAGGGGAAGAGGCAAAGGAAAGACAGAAGCAGAGACTGGAGTGATGTCTCCATGAGCCAAGGAAGGTGAAGGATCACCAGCAGCCACCAGGAGGGAGGAGGGAGGAGGGAAACAGATTCTCCATCAGATCCTCAGAAGAAAACCTCACCAATGCCTTTGGCCAGGCTGCAGTACAATGTCACCGTCACAGCTCACTGCAGCCTCAAACTCTGGGTTCAAGTGATCCTCCTGCCTCAGCCGCCAGGTAGGTGGGACTACAGGTGAGTACCACCATGCCTGGCTAATTTTATTGTTGTTATTATTATTACTATTATTTGTAGAGAGAGGGTCTTGCTATGCCGCCCAGGCTGGTCTCAAACTCCTGAGCTCAAGTGATACTCCCACTTCGGCCTCCAGAGTAGCTGGAACTACAAGTGAGTATCACCATGCCCAGCTAATTTTTTTTTTTTTTTTCTGAGACGGAGTCTTGCTCTGATGCCAGGCTGGAGTGCAATGGCACAATCTCGGCTCACTGTTACCCCCACCTCCTGGGTTCCAGTGATTCTCCTGCCTCAGCCTCCCGAGTAGCTGGGACTACAGGTGTGTGCCACCATGTCTGGCTAATTTTTATATTTTTAGTAGAGACAGGGTTTCACCATGTTAGTCAGGATGGTCTCTATCTCCTTACCTTGTGATCTGCCTGCTTTGGCCTCCCAAAGTGCTGGGATTACAGGTGTGAGCCACAGTGCCTGGCATTTTTTTTTAAAGAGTATCTCACTATGTTACCTGGTCTCCAACTCCTGGGCTTGAGTGATCCTCCCGCCTCAGCCTCCCAAAGTGCTGGGATTTACAGGCATGAACCACTGTGCCTGGCGGTAACACCTTGACTTCAGACTTCTGGCCTCCAGAGCTGTGAGAGAATAAATTTCTGTTGTTTTCAGCTAGGTTATGGTAACTTGTTACATCAGCCCTAGCAAACTGACACAGTGATTGGACCAATTTTTGCGATGGGATTTTTTGAAATACCGTGTCCTGGAATGCAGGTGTGAATTAGTGTCAAGTAGCTGAGGGTAGAATGTATGGACACCTGCCACTTAGAGGGACTGTCCCTTGCCCATTGCTGTGTGATTCTGTTGGAACTGTCAATCAAGGGATCTCTACATTACTGGCTTGCAAGAGATGAATTTATCCCTCCAGCAAAAAGGGAAGAGGTCCTGAAGGTCTTTGGACCAATCCTGGGGAACACAGGCAGGGGAGGAGGAGGAGTCAGCTAAGGCAGGGGTCAGACCCAAAAGTCTGCCCCAAACCGTACCCAATGATTGGCCCGAGGTGTCTCCAAGCTCTGAGCAGGACCAATCAGAATCCTGTCCCTGAACGACACAGCAGCTGAGGGACAGCTGATTCTCACATTGTTTCCTCTGAAGTTATCTGCTCTGAAGGCAATTACAAGTCCTATTAATTTCTTGAAATTGCGGCAGATCCTGTTAATTTCCTACCCAACAGTCGTTCCCCTACCCATGCTTCCTCTAGGCAAAGCCCGCACCCCACCATGGGGACTGGAAATGAGGTGTTCACTGCCCAGACCACTTTGCAACTCGGGGTAGCCATACAGCCGGGTTCTGACAAGAGAAAAATAAGGAGAATTATTCTGGGGAGGAAAAAGGAGGAACACAGGAGGGGAGGCCCCGGTCTACACTGCCTGATTTAGATGCCACGGTGTAAGAACACGATGCTGCTATAAACAGTTTGTACTCAGGAGGGGAATCAACACCAGTCTCAGAGATGCCAACCAGAGCCTGATGTTCTTCAGCAACCAAACCAACCCTGGGACTGTCTGTCTTTGAAAGATTTGATAGCGATCATGCAGAAACAGCTTTCTCATTTAAGCTCTTTCAGGTGGGAAGTCTGGTTTTTTGTTTGTTTTTGTTTTTGTTTTTTTCCAGCCAAAGGCACCGTAACAGATACAGCATTATACACCTGGAGCTCCCAGTGGCCATATCATCGCCACTCCAAAGACCCACCTGAAAAAGAAGTCAATAGCCAGGCATGGTGGCTCACACCTGTAATCCCAGCACTCTGGGAGGTGCAGGTGGGTGGATCACACGAAGTCAGGAGTTCTAGACTAGCCTGGCCAACGTGGTAAAACCCTGTCTCTACCAAAAATACAAAACATTAGCCAGGTGTGGCGGTGAGCACCTGTAATCCCAGCTAATAGGGAGGCTGAGGCAGGAGAATTGCTTGAAGCCGGGAGGTGGTGATTGCAGTGAGCCGAGATGGCACCACTGCTCTCCAGCCTGGGCAAGAGGGAGACTGCATCTCAAAAAAAAAGGACAGCAGAAGTGAAAGAGTCCCTTGAACACCTGGATATAACCATGCCTGAAATCCCTCTGTGTTCACAGGCTTTCCATGGATGGAGGTCTTTCAATTCTGTTTATAGCTCTAGGTTGCATTTTGTGTTCTGTACTCACAGTGATCCTAACACCATTTTTATAAACCAACGCTCAAGAGAGATCCTTAAGTTGCCCAGTCATTGAAAGAAACACGAATTTGTCCGCTCGCAGAGCCAGCATGCTGCAATCCAGCTTCCCGGTCTCAGAGAGGACAGGAGGCCCAGGTGGAGTGAGGCCCACGGAGTGTGTTTATTCTGGCGTTGATAGCAGCAGCAGTGGGGGGACCGGCCAGACGCGGGGTGTGGCGAACAGAAGGGGTGGACACAGGTGTGTGTGTCTGGAAGGACAGAGCGGATGGCCCATTGACATTCACGGCGAGAACAGGCGTCAGGACACCAAGTCTTGGACACACAGCAAAGAGACAGACAGACAGAGGGTTGTGGGGGCAGGGGTCCCCCAGACATGCATGGCCCCTCGACTCGAGGGGGAGCCCCAGGGAAGAAAAGACAGATACAGCGGAGGCTGAATGCCCCCCACCCTGAAACAAGGGGCTGGGCCGGCCTCCTCCCATCCTCTCGCTTCCAGGGATGGGAAGCCCAGGGCCGGGGCTGCCCTGCACCAGCAGCTCGGACGTTATGGCTTCAAGGAGATGAATTCACGGTCCGGGCAGGAAAAGATGGGGTCCCGAGGGAGCCTGGTCCGATCCCAGGCCTAGGCCAGACCTGCACGGTGAGGCAGGAGAGGACGGGTCAGCAACGGCAGAGAAGTGCGCCATGACCCCCTGCAGCCCCATCACCACCCACGGACCCAGGAGTCCCAGGCCCAGCCCCTCCTCCCTCAGATCCAGGAGTCCAGGCCCCCAGCCCCTCCTCCCTCAGACCCGGGACTCCAGGCCCCCAGCCCCTCCTCCCTCAGACCCGGGACTCCAGGCCCCCAGCCCCTCCTCCCTCAGACCCGGGAGTCCAGACCCCCAGCCCCTCCTCCCTCAGACCCAGGAGTCCCAGGCCCCCAGCCCCTCCTCCCTCAGACCCAGGAGTCCCAGGCCCAGCCCCTCCTCCCTCAGACCCAGGAGTCCAGACCCCAGCCCCTCCTCCCTCAGACCCGGGAGTCCAGGCCCCAGCCCCTCCTCCCTCAGACCCGGGAGTCCAGGCCCCAGCCCCTCCTCCCTCAGACCCGGGAGTCCAGGCCCCAGCCCCTCCTCCCTCAGACCCGGGAGTCCAGGCCCCAGCCCCTCCTCCCTCAGACCCGGGAGTCCAGGCCCCAGCCCCTCCTCCCTCAGACCCAGGAGTCCCAGGCCCAGCCCCTCCTCCCTCAGACCCAGGAGTCCCAGGCCCAGCCCCTCCTCCCTCAGATCCAGGAGTCCAGACCCCCAGCCCCTCCTCCCTCAGATCCGGGAGTCCAGACCCCCAGCCCCTCCTCCCTCAGACCCAGGAGTCCCAGGCCCAGCCCCTCCTCCCTCAGACCCGGGACTCCAGACCCCCAGCCCCTCCTCCCTCAGACCCAGGAGTCCCAGGCCCAGCCCCTCCTCCCTCAGACCCGGGACTCCAGGCCCCCAGCCCCTCCTCCCTCAGACCCAGGGGTCCAGGCCCCCAGCCTTCCTCCCTCAGACCCAGGGGTCCCTACCTTCAGCCCCACCCCTGTGGCCAGACTCCTTACCCCTCACTCTGAGTTCTCTTTCTCTGATAGTCCTTTGCTGCCTTTTGTAAAGCTGGTCAAAGTCTTTTCCTAAAGGAGAAAGTCCAGAAGGTTCGGGAGTGAGGGACAGAGTTGAAACTGATGCTAATCATCAGCAGGATAAGATGTCAATCCTGGTTCATTACTTCGGATGTGCTTTCTCACTTGGCCCTGAAGTGACGGGCAGTTGGTATTACAATTCCATTCTACAGATGGGTAAATGGAGGCACAGAAAGAGGAGACTGCAAATGGGGGGAGAGATGTGGCTGCCGGAGGGAGTGGGGCAGGTCCTGCATGGCTCAAAAGGGCTGAGACTCTGTCCTGGAGGCAGTGGGGAGCCACAGGAGGGCTGTGAGCAAGGGCAGGGAGGGGGAGCTCTGGGTGCAGAAGGACCTTCTGGGGCCACAGGGACCACGAGGGGCTGAAATTCATGGGCAGTCAGGACTCTGCCTGGACTCTGTGCCTCCAGCATCGCCCAGCATGGGCAGTGGCTCACCAGAAACTTCTGGGAAGGGTTGTGGGATGAATGAGTGAATGACCGAAGGAGGGAGTAGCGCCATCCTGTCCACTTTTGTAGAGTCCCGGTCTTTTCCAATCTCAAATCTGAGCTCTGTGCCCAGCTGTTGAGTCCCTCATCATCACTGGAAAGAAGCCCACAAGCAGGGCCAGACGAAATCTGGTGATGTGCTTCAAGTTTCACCCAGCACTACATGTAAATGTGTGCCACAGATGCAGCAATCAAGATAAAGAATATTTAATGCAATACTGGCGGGGTGCGGTGGTTCACGCCTGTAATCCCCACACTTTGGGAGGCTGAGGTGGGTGGATCACTTGAGGTCAGGAGTTCTAGACCAGCCTGGCCAACATAGTGAAACCTCATTCTACTTAAAAAAGAAAAAAAGATGCAGGGTGTGGTGGCACATACCTGTATTCCCACCTACTTGGGAGGCTGAGCAGGAGAATCGTTTGAACCCAGGAGGGGAAGGTTGCAGTGAGCCAAGATTGTGACATTGCACTCCAGCTTGGGTGACAGAGTGAGACTGCCTCAATCAATCAATCAATCAATATAAATTTTAAAAAAATACTTAATGCAGTATTTTTAAAAAGTCAGAATTAATGCAAAAAAATCCATGATGAACAAAATATCAATTTTTTTTTTAAAAGGTCAGTCTCGGCCGGGCGCGGTGGCTCAAGCCTGTAATCCCAGCACTTTGGGAGGCTGAGGCGGGTGGATCACGAGGTCGACAGATTGAGACCATCCTGGTCAACATGGTGAAACCCCGTCTCTACTAAAAATACAAAAATTAGCTGGGCATGGTGGCATGTGCCTGTAATCCCAGCTACTCAGGAGGCTGAGGCAGGAGAATTGCCTGAACCCAGGAGGCGGAGGTTGCGGTGAGCCGAGATCGCGCCATTGCACTCCAGCCTGGGTAACAAGAGCGAAACTCCGTCTCAAAAAAAAAAAAAAAAAAAAAAAAGGTCAGTCTCATGCCGTATCAGACTGCTATTCCTAAGGAAAAGTATGTGCCCTTATATACTTGCTTTTTTTTTTTTTTTTTTAAGGAGTGGGGTTCTTGCTTCATTGCCCAGGCTAGAATGTGGTGGTGAGATCATAGCTCATCGCAGTATCAAACTCCTGGGCTCAAGGGATCCTCCCACCTCAGCCTCCTGAGTAGCTGGGACTACAGGTGTGCATGATCATGCCTACTAATTCCTAAATTATTTTTGTAGAGACAGCCCCCCCACCATATTGCCCAGGCTAGGTTCAAACTCCCAGGCTCAAGTAATCCACCTGCCTTGGCCTCCCAAGGCTTGTGCTGGGATTACAGGCATGAGCCACTGCACCCGCCCAAGCTGCTATATATTTTTTCTAAATTTATTTTTCCCCAAATGCTAAACTAGTTGAAAAACACTGAAAAATGAAGAGTGTGTTGAAATTCACAACACTATTTTACATTTAAATCTTTCACATATACCCTAGACAGAATTTGAATAATTTTACTTTCTTGGCTTTTTTTTGCTTTTTATTTTTTTCTACTTATTTATTTTTAATGTTTATAGCGACGCGATCTCTGTTTCTTGGCTTTTAGTGGAGGCAAATCTATCAATAACATTTTCTACATCCACCTCCTTGCTCTTGTTTTTTCTTGAGAGAATGGCCATGTTTGATTATTTCTCCTGACTAAGCGATGATCTTAAATGACTTTTTCTTTTCTCTTCTTTTTTTGAGAGAGTCTCTCGCTGTCACCCAGGCTGGGGTGCGGTGGCACAATGGTGGCTCACTGCAACCTCTGCCTCCCAGCTTCAAGTGATTCTCCTGCCTCAGCCTCCTGAGTAATTTGGATTACAGGTGCCCACAGTCACACACAGCTGATTTTTGTATTTTTAGTAGAGATGGGGTTTCTCTTTTTTTTTTTTTTTTTTGAGATGGAGTTTCGCTCTTGTTACCCAGGCTGGAGTGCAATGGCACGATCTCGGCTCACCGCAACCTCCACCTCCTGGGTTCAGGCAATTCTCCTGCCTCAGCCTCCCGAGTAGCTGGGATTACAGGCACGCGCCACCATGCCCAGCTAACTTTTTGTATTTTTAGTAGAGACGGGGTTTCACCTTGTTGACCAGGATGGTCTCGATCTCTTGACCTCGTGATCCACCCGCCTTGGCCTCCCAAAGTGCTGGGATTACAGGCTTGAGCCACCGCGCCCGGCTGAGATGGGGTTTCTCTACATTTTGGCCAAGCTGGTCTCGAACTCCTGAGCTCAAATGACCCTCCCACTTCAGCCTCCCAAAAGTGCTGGGATTACAGGTGTGAGTCACCTCACTCCACCCCATTAAAAAAAAAAAATGTCGGCAGGGCGCAGTGGCTCAAGCCTGTAATCCCAGCACTTTGGGAGTCCGAGGCGGGTGAATCACGAGGTCGAGAGATTGAGACCATCCTGGTCAACATGGTGAAACCCCGTCTCTACCAAAAAATACAAAAAATTAGCTGGGCGTGGTGGCGTGTGCCTGTAATCCCAGCTACTCAGGAGGCTGAGGCAGGAGAATTGCCTGAACCCGGGAGGCAGAGGTTGCGGTGAGCCTAGATCGCGCCCCGAGATCGCGCCATTGCACTCCAGCCTGGGTAACAAGAGCGAAACTCCACCTCAAAAAAAAAAAAAAAAAAAAAAAGAAAAAGTCGCTGCCTGCCCAGTATGCCACAATCAAGTAATTGTCACAGCCTGCTCTTAACACGACCCAACACAAACAAATAAACCGCCACACCCCCACCTGGATCTTTTCACCCAGTTCCTCCTATTTTCAACTTAGTCTCATGGGTAACAACAGCGACCATTTGCAGAACGTTTAACTCGGCACGTCTGACCTCTATCCTAACAGAAGATGCTATCAACAGTCCCATTTCCCAGTGGGTAAACTGAGGCACAGAGGATTTGGGAAACTGGCTGTAAGCTGCACAGCTAAAGTTGGCACAGCAGGGACTGGAACCTAAGATGCCTGACTCCATGGCTCATAAAGACGCAAGGTGGGCTGGGCGAAGTGGCTGAGATCTGCAATCCCAGCACTTGGGGAGGCTGAGGTGGCTGAGGTCTGGAGTTCAAGACCAGCCTGACCAAGATGGAGAAACCCCATCTCTACTAAAAAGCTACCCAAAAAAAAAAAAAAAAAAAAAAAAAGTAGCTGGCGTGGTGGCACACACCTGTAATCCCAGCTACTCGGGAGGCTGAGGCAGGAGAATTGCCTGAACCTGTGAGGCGGAGTTTGCGGTGAGCTGAGATAAGCCCATTGCACTCCAGCCTGGGTAACAAAGGCTAGACTCTGACACACACACACACACACACACACACACACACACACACACACAGCTGGCCGCGGTGGCTCACACCTGTAATCCCAGCATTTTGGAGGCCGAGGTGGCCAAAGTCGGGAGTTCAAGACCAGCCTGGACAACAGGGTGAAACCCCGTCCCTACTAAAAATACAAAAATTAGCTGGGGGTGGCAGCACATGCCTGTAATCCCAGCTACTCAGGAGGCTGAGGCAGCAGAATTGCTGCAACCTGGGAGGCGGAGGTTGCGGTGAGTCAAGATCGCGACACTGCACTCCAGCCTGGGCGACAGAGCGAGACTCCGACTCAAAAATAAATAAATACATAAAATAATAATAATAAAAAGACGTTCGCGTTGGTTGCATGAATGGAGGGGCCGAGACTGCTGGGGTGCTGGACGGGTGCGGTGCGGGACCCCACTCACCTCCACTAGCTGATGCCAGTGCTCCACGGGCTTGCGGGGGTTGGCCAGCATCTCCGCCCAGTGCTCGCGGCCGTGCGGGTCGGCGGCGTCGGGGCCCACGCGGCACACGCCGATCACCTCGTTGTGCCCGATGCTGCGGGTTGCGGTCGGTGAGGCCCGGGGGAGGGCGGTGGAAGAGCCTGTCCCCACCCGGCCTTCCCGCCACGCCCCCCACCCCCGCTGCGCCCCTCACCAGTCATAGTCCACCACGGCGATGCTGAGCCCCACGTTCTCCACGCTCTCAGGGGCCACGTCGAACACCAGCGCCTCGTTATACGTGGGGTTCAGCGTGTTCTTCTTGATGGAGGTTTTCCGCTTCTTCAGACGCCGCCCCTCGCTGATCAGAGAGGCCTTCACGTAGGGGTCTGGGAGCAGCGACAAAGTAAGGAACACAGACTCCCTTCCTCAGACCCGGGAGTCCAGGCCCCCAGCCCCTCCTCCCTCAGACCCGGGAGTCCAGGCCCCCAGCCCCTCCTCCCTCAGACCCGGGAGTCCAGGCCCCCAGCCCCTCCTCCCTCAGACCCAGGACCCTCACCTGAGAAGCCCGTGAGGTCCATCGCTTTGAGGTTAGAGGCTTTGATGATGGTGACGGTGAGGCGCCCGGCCGTGGGGAGGTAGCAGAGCGAGAAGTTGAGCTCCCCAAGATCTGCCTTTTCCTGCAGTTGGGGACAAGGTCAGTGATCTCTTGCCTCAGCCCCTCTTCAGCTCTTCCTAATTTTCTCTCTGGAGCCTCCCGCTCTCCACCCTGACATCCAGCGCTCAGGTTTCCCAACCACTTAACAATCTGACTCTGGGCCAAGGCCCAGTAATTCCCTGGCCACAGCCGCCCATGACCGTCAAAGTCTATTTGTTCTGCAGGGAAGATTGGAAGAGACATGAGTGAGGGGAGAGAGAAAGAGAAGGGGAGAGAGAGAGAGAGAGAAAGAGAGAGAGAAATAGACTGAGACAGGAGCCAAAACACTGAGATACAGATGGAGAAACAGACCCACAGACAAAGTTCTAAAGTAAGAGAGACAGAGGCCCAGAGACAGACAGAGACAGAGACTCAGAGAGAGACAGAAGCCCAGAGAGAGGGAGACAGAGACCCAGACAGGGAGGGGGACAGAGACCCAGAGAGAGAAAGGGACATAGACGGTGGGTTAGCGGTGTATGAAGATCCAGAGGTGACGGTGACCTAGAATGAGAGTGGAGGGGCAAAGACCAGAGAGAGAGCAACGTAGGCTTCCTGCACAGCATGGATACGGACAGAAGGCTCTGGTGCGGGGCTGCCGCGAGTGGTGACTGGGAGGGGGAGCTGGTGGGACACACAGGGGCCCCGGGAACGGGACCTTGGAACTGAGGCACTTCATTCAATCCCAGAGGCTGGGCTTGGAGGGGCGAAGCGGGCAGGCCGGGGAGAGCCCTGTGAAGAAGCCTGCAGGAAGAGCTAGAGACCCAGCTCGACTGGACAGATGGGGAAACTGAGGCTCCAAGGAGGAAAGGACCTTGAGGAGGGCCATGAGGTGGTCAGAGCGAGTCGCTTCCTCACGGAAAGGCCTCCCTGAAGCACATGCACAGCCACCCCAGCTGGGCAGGGCCCTGGAATCAGAATTGGAGCAGGGGCGCTGTAGGGATCTGAGATCTGGGGGCAGAAGAGCTCAGGACGCTCACCACGGGGACCGAAGAGTGGGACTGGGGAGGTGCTGGAGGTATGGGGAGAATGAGGTGCCGCAGGGAAGGGGCGTGAAGGAATGAGGAGGCGGCCACCGGGCCCGATAATCTGGGCGCTGGGAGAACGGGGGAGTGTCAGGATACTGGGGCCCCCAGGACGGCTGTGGTCTGGGGGATTGGGCTACCAGGGTTCAGGCAGGGACCACGGAAAAACAGAAGGTTAGAAGATGAAAGAGTTCCAATGTCAGGGGTTTGGAAAATTCAGAAGTTCAGAAATTATTGAGGGATTGGGGTTTCTAGAAGTCCGGACATTGGAAAGTCAGCAAGTTGGAAGGTCAGACGTCTGGGATGAGAGGGCGGAAGGCAGCGGGGGTTGAGGCAGGAAGGCGCTGATGGCCACGGGGGTGAGAGTTTGGAAAACCGGATCCAGGCCTGACAATCATATTTGGTGACCTCAAGGAGAGGAAGGGTGTCCATTGTATCATTCTCTGTTCTTGCCTGTAAGTTTCCAATCTTCCCCCGTGCGATACATTTTAACAGAGAAATGCAGGGAGAAGTGAGGTAGCTATGAAGTCTGGGGGCAGGGGGCTTGCCACCCGGGGGGTCTTGGGGTCCTGGGAAGGGGAAGGTCAGGGGAGGGGGCCACTGACCGAGCCGCCCTCCATGATGTCCCTCCAGAGTGGGCGGTCAGGGGGCTGCTCAGCCAGCTCCAGGAGGTTGTCCAGCACCACCTGGCCGATGAGGTCATGCCGCGAGAAGCGGTCAAAGTCATAGACGCTGAAGTGCAGTTTGCGCTGGGCCAGCTCAGCCAGGGGCACCGAGAATTGAAACGTCTCATTGAAGACAGGGTTCAGGGTCTTCCTGTGCACCTGGTGGGGGTGGGCCACGGAAGACAGACACCGTGTCTACAATCCCCTCCTCCAAGGGACCCGGGAGTCCAGGCCCCCCGCCCCACCTCCACGGTACCCAGGAATCCAGGCCCCCAGCCCTTCCTCCATGTGACCCGGGAGTCCAGGCCCCCAGCCCTCCTCCAAGGGACCCGGGAGTCCAGGCCCCCAACCCCTCCTCCCTCAGACCTGGGAGTCCAGACCCCCAGCCCCTCCTCCCTCAGACCTGGGAGTCCAGACCCCCAGCCCCTCCTCCCTCAGACCCAGGAGTCCAGGCCCCCAGCCCTCCTCCACGGTACCCGGGAATCCAGGCCCCCAGCCCCTCCTCCCTCAGACCTGGAGTCCAGGCCCCCCAGCCCCTCCTCCCTTAGACCTGGAGTCCAGGCCCCCAGACCCTCCTCCCTCAGACCTGGAGTCCAGGCCCCCCAGCCCCTCCTCCCTTAGACCTGGAGTCCAGGCCCCCAGCCCCTCCTCCCTCAGACCTGGAGTCCAGGCCCCCAGCCCCTCCTCCCTCAGACCCAGGAGTCCAGGCCCCCAGCCCCTCCTCCCTCAGACCTGGAGTCCAGGCCCCCAGCCCCTCCTCCCTCAGACACAGGAGTCCAGGCCCCCAGCCCCTCCTCCCTCAGACCTGGGAGTCCAGGCCCCCAGCCCCTCCTCCCTCAGACCTGGAGTCCAGGCCCCCCAGCCCCTCCTCCCTTAGACCTGGAGTCCAGGCCCCCAGCCCCTCCTCCCTCAGACCTGGAGTCCAGGCCCCCCAGCCCCTCCTCCCTTAGACCTGGAGTCCAGGCCCCCAGCCCCTCCTCCCTCAGACCTGGAGTCCAGGCCCCCAGCCCCTCCTCCCTCAGACACAGGAGTCCAGGCCCCCAGCCCCTCCTCCCTCAGACCTGGGAGTCCAGGCCCCCAGCCCCTCCTCCCTCAGACCTGGGAGTCCAGACCGCCAGCCCCTCCTCCCTCAGACCTGGAGTCCAGGCCCCCAGCCCCTCTCTGTGAGACCCCAGTATCCAGCCCACCGCTGCTCCGGACCTTGGTCTGAAACTTTTTCTTTCGGTCGGGCAGCAGGTAGATCTTGACGTAGGGGTCTGAGAAGCCATTGGAGTCCTTGGCGGGGAGGTCCAGGGCCTGCAGGATCCTCACCACCAGCTGGTCCGAGCCATAGAGGTACCGCAGGGCAAAGCTGATTCGGCCACACGGTGCCCCTGAGCCTGCCTCTCCAGAGCCCGGGGCCCCGCCGCCCCGCCGGCCACCAGGGCCAGTCCCCTGGTATAGCTCTGGCTTGATCTGCCCGATGAGTTTGGCTTTTTCCTCGCCACCTGGCAGGGGTAAGGGCAGGGCGGGTGGCCGCTCCTCACTGCTGGGGTCCGGCTGGGAGGTCAGAGTCTGCTGGGTGAGGGGTCGGGGCAGGGCTGGGTACCTGTAGGGGGTGAGGGGAGACCAAGATGAGGTCAGTGGCTTTGATCCTTGACTGCGTACAACGATCTGGAGACTCCTGCCTTCCTTTCCCTCCACCCCCAGCCAGGTGGCCACAAGTCCCCTCCTTTGCTCACTTTGTGAGCTTGAGCAGGCCACTGTGCTCTCTGAGCCGGTGTCCCCCTTGGTATCTGGAGGCACTCCCTTCCCTCCCCCCCTCCCTTCCTTTTCCTTTCTTTCTGAGACAGAGTTTTGCTCTTGTCGCCCAGGCTGGAGTGGAATGGGATTATCTCAGCTCACTGCAACCTCCACCTCCCGGGTTCAAGCGATTCTCCTACCTTAGCCTCCCAAGTAGCCGGGATTAGAGGCACATGCCACCACACCCGGCTAGTTTTTATCTTTTTAGTAGTGACAGGTTTTACCGTGTTGGTCAGGCTGCTCTCGAACTCCTGACCTCAGGTGATCCGCCTTGCCTCGGCCTCCCAAAGTGCTGGGATTAGAGATGTGAGCCACTGCGCCCGGCCTCATTCTCCCCGTATCAAAGCTAGTTCCAGCCCAGGCCTGTGCAGGCACCAGCTTCCAGTAACCTCCTCTGGATCTCAAGCTGGTGTCCCAGGATGCTTCTCCATGGACCCCAAAGGCCCCACATAACACAGACCTTCTTTGAACCCTCTTTGCCCTTCTCTGAATCTCCCTGGCCATCTCTCCTCCACAGCCCCACTGTCCCAGTCACAGCTCAGGCCTTGTCCTCTCTTGCCTGGACTCTCAGTCTCCACTGTGTCCCTCCAGTCCACCCTTATATGGCCCCAGAGGGTTCCTTCTACACCCAGAGCTGACCCTGCTCCTCGGCTGCTCACAGCCCCCCACCCCCCCATGGCTCCTCAGTACCCTCAGGACAAAGTCCCAGATCCTCAGCCTGGCACTTAAAGCCCCATGTGGTCTGGCGTCTGTAGCCACATCTCTGAGGTTTTCTTTTCTTTTTCTTTCTTTCTTTTTTTTTTTTTCTTTTTTGAGATGGAGTCTTGCTCTGCCGCCTAGGCTGGAGTACAGTGGTGTATCTTGGCTCCAGGGTTCAAGTGATTCTCCTGTCTCAGCCTCCTGAGTAGCTGGGACTACAGGCACGCACTACCATGCCTGGCTTTCTTTTCTTTCTTTCGTGTGCGTGTGTGTGTGTGTGTGTGTGTGTGTGTGTGTGTGTGTATTTTTAGTAGAGATGAGGTTTCACCATATTGGCCAGGCTGGTCTCGAACTCCTGACCTCAAGGGATCCGGCCACCTCAGCCTCCCAAAGTGCGGGTATTACAGATGTGAGCCACCGCACCCAGCCTGAAGTTGTTTTTTTTTTTTTTTTTTTTTCAAACTTATTCTCATGCCTTGGTGACTAAGGGCTGTTCCCACAATGCACTACAATCTTGTTCTCCTCTCGTCTTTGCCTGGGGCACTCCCTTCGCCTGGAATGCCCAAGTCACAGCCCTGCCTCCTTGCCTGGCCAACTCTCTCAGCCTGCGGGTCTCAGCTGAGACACCTCCACCTCCAGGATCCAGGAGTTAATACCCCAATTCTCCTCCAAATCCTGAACTTCTAAGAGCCATAGATGGGAAAGAGACACAGAGGAGGAGCAGAAGTTCAGAGTGGACCCCCAGCCCAGTATCCTCTCTCACCTGGTGGTGGGTGCCAGGCTTGTGACCTGCTGATGTGACTGGGCGCTGGGCAAGCCCCCACCACTGGGGGGCAGCAGGAGCAACCCAGAGCCTGCTCCTGCCTCAGAGGGCAGCTCAGGGGATGTCTGGCTCGGTTTGACCCCAGCGGCCACTGCGGCTGCTGCAGCCTCTGGATACGAGTCCATGTCCAAGTAGGAGGGTTCAGGGGTGTCAGAACCCCCCAGGCTGCCTGGCTCCAGCAGCTCGGCAAAGGGTGGATGGTGGGTGGCATGGGCATGGTGGTGTGGGCCGCCCAGCAGAGGATGACCACCCAGGCCAGTCCCCAGGTGGTGCCCACCGCCGCCTACCAGGCCCGCCAGGCCAACACCAGGGCCTAGGTCTTTGCGCAGGGGGCCACCGCCCACTGCCGAGCCTCCCTTGTCCCGCCAGGGCACCCAGCACAACTTCCAGGACACGAAGAGAGAGACACCCAGAAGGACAATGCCACAGAATGTCACGATGACTGACAGCAGGCTCACGGAGATGTCTAGAAAGAATGAGGACAGAGGTAGGGGTCAGGGTGGGGCCACAGTCCATCCTCCCTCTGCTGTCCCCAAAGAGTTAAATTCACCCTTTGTATTTGCCTTGCAATTATCCGTGCGATTGCCAGAACCAGGCACTTTACATGTATCATTTAATTTATGCTCTACGACGCTACACGGTAAGTATTGCATTTTCTTTTTCTGAGATGGAGTTTTGCTCTTGTTGCCGAGGCTGGAATGGAATGGTGCAATTTCAGCTCCCACACGCTCCGCCTCCCGAGTTCAAGTGATTCTCCTGCCTCAGCCTCCTGAGTAGCTGGGATTACAGGCGTGTGCCACCACGCTTGGCTAATTTTTGTATTTTTAGTATGTATGGGGTTTTGCTACGTTGGCCAGGCTGGTCTCAAACTCCTGGCCTCAGGTGATCCATCCACCTCGGCTTCCCGAATTTCTGGGGTTACAGGCGTACACCATTATGCCCGGCCAGAGTGTTCCTTTTTATGTGACCAGCACTCACTGAGCATTCTGGGGGGCCTCTTAGAAGCCAGAGGCAAGGACTTCAGCGGCCTCCTGAATACAGGGCGAATTGAGAAAACAGGGTCATTGTGGAGAAAAATTAAACACTGCCAGTCTGATTCAGACGCTGTCCAACTCAAAGCGTGACTCCCACAAACCCTGACAGATTCCCCCTTCCTGTCTGCACAGACTGGGGAGCTCTCCGGGTGTGGAGAGGCAGTATAGGTGTGCAGTAGAAGATTCACCTCGCCCAGAGAAAGGTGATCAGCTCTTGGTAGGGGAACCTCTAAGGCCATGGAATGTCCTGCCTGATTAGAGTGTCTTTGTTTACCTGGGCCTTGGATCAAGCGTGATAGTCTATGCGAACACTGTGATGTATGCTGGAGGCCTCCAGCTCAGCCTCTACAGGAGCTGGAGACTAACGTCAGCCACACCAGCAATCAGCCACATATATGGGACAATATATAATAAACTATAACCATGAGTATAACAATTTCCAGCTGGGCATGGTGGCTCACGCCTAATCCCAGGACTCTTGGGAGGCCAACGCAGGTGGATGGATCATTTGAAGTCAGCAGTTCGAGGCCAGCCTGGCCAACATGGTGAAACCCCAGATCTACTAAAAACACAAAAAAATTAGCTGGGCATGGTGGCAGGTGACCGTATTCCCAGCTACTTGGGAGGCTGAGGTAGGAAAATCACTTGAACCTGGGAGGTGGAGGTTGCAGTGAGCAGAAATCGCGCCATTGCACTCCAGCCTGGGCAGCATGAGTGAAACACCACCTCAAAAAACAAATAAACAAACAAAAACAACAACAAGAAAACAGTTTCCTGAGTTCTGGGAGTCAATGATTCTAGCGAATCATTGAACCCGAGGGTGGTCTCGGGGACCCCCAAACTACAGTGCTGTACTGGACTATGCAAGACGAAATTCTAGGCAAGGGACTGCTGCTCTCTGGCCCTTATCTCTCATGGCTGTCACCTGGGCGTCCTGCGTGTGCAGCGCCAGGCCCCGCCCTGGTGCTCAGCAAGTGTGACTGTGGTTGTAATTGCTCAGCACATGCTTCTTCTGGTCAGCATTTCCTCATCTGGACAATGACACTCATAACGTTTCCTGGTTCCCAGCACCCTGCTGCTTTTTAGCGGTGTGACCTTGGACAGGTCACTTCACCTTTCTCAGCCTCAGTTTCCCCTGTGGGAAATGGGGATTCGATATCCCCACAAGGGGTCACTGTGAGTCATCACCGAGACGTGAGATGTTTAAGGACCTCGCAGGCTCAGTAAGTGAATCCCAACGTTGAATGAATGGCCACGCAGCCCCCCAGCGTTGCTCTAAGTGCTTCCCAGGCGTTACACCCTTGACGTCTTTCATCTGCCCTATGAAGCACCCCTTTTATTATCCCCATTTTCCGGACAAGGAGACTGAGGCTCAGAAGAAAAGTCACTCACCTATAGCCAGGCAGTTATTAATAAAGTGGGGGAGGTAGGATTTGATCCCAAACAAGTCAGACAGTCTCACTCAAGAGCCCGAGACGCACGCAAGATGCACAGAGATATCTGAAGGGGACGTTTGGTGGCAGTAGTCAGAGGGAGGCCCACAGGGCAAAAGTCAAAAAGTCAGGGGTCAAGTGGACCACACAGCCTTCTCCTTGGATCAGAAGTTTGGGAGAGGGGCAGCAGCAGGCAGGATGGGGGCAAGACTCTATGAGGGACTGGCCCCACCGGCAACAGAAAGCTGAGCAGGTCTGCTCGGAGTCTCCTGGCCATGCAGGCAGGGGGCTGGCCGAAACAGCCAGGGGTGCTGACCTGCATCTGGACCCCGGGGGTAGCCTCGGATTCGGTCATTGAACTCCTGGCACCTGTCGTTGGTGTCGGCATCCCGGACTCGTGCACAGAGGTCTGAGACCAGGATGAGTGCCCGCCGGCAGAGCTCGTCCTCATAGTCCCCTGACATGGTGGCCGTCCGGTCCTGTGCGTGGGAGGGGTGGGGCGCAGGGGCAGATGGGAAACAGAATGGGAGAGAAGGGTGGGCAGGTGTGGAGATAAGGGTGGAAGGCGACACCGAGCAGAGGAAGGATGGGCAAACGGGACGATGATGAGAGAGAGATGGATAAGGGGTGGAGATCTGAGGAAGGACGAGGGGACAGGTATTAGGGCGGGATGGGGAAGCAAAAGGAATGCGGAGCGGACGCACAAGAGGGCCGAAGTTAGGGATGGAGAGAGTAACAGGGACTGGATAAGCCAAGGGGACAGAGATCAGCGTCAATGGAGTAGAGGGCAGAACAGGGACAAATGAACAAGGAGGAAGAGACAGAGAAGGGCAGTGAGGGGACAAAGAATCAGGATGCACAAATAAAGGGACGGACAGACGAGGAAACAAAGATTAGGGCTGCACAGATGAAGGAAGGGGAGTTAGGGATGAGCAGACAAGGTGCCGGCCACTCCTCACTCATTCGTTCAGCCAGCATCCGTCCAGCACCGACTACACCCTGCATGCTGTGCTGGTTGCTGCGAATCCAGCAGAGAACAAGGTCCTGGAGTTCCCTGACCTCCCGGGGTCACAATCCAACGAGAGGAGACGTAGAGTAAGCAAGCAAACAAAAACACATACGCGAACGGGTCACTCTCAGACAGTGAGGAACGCTCCACGGGACACCGCTGGAGGATGTGTCACCGAGGACCTCAGAGGGGGGCGGTCAGGGAGGGCTCTCCCAGACCTGAAGGATGACATGGAGCCAGCCACAGGCAGGGGGCAGTGGTGCCGGGGTGGGGAAAGGCATTGTAGAGAAAAGCGTGTTAGACCGCAGGAACAGGATGAACGGGGGTTTAGGGTGGGAGGGAGCACTTGGAAGGTCCAGGGACAAAGAAGGAGGCCAGACGGGGGTAGACGTAGGGAGGACCAGGAGACAGGGCTGGATGCAGGTAGAGAGATAGGAGGCGGACCAGGTGTGGTGGTAGCTGGGGGTGGAGAGAAGGGGACCAAGTTGAGGGAGGGAGGGAGGCAGGGAGCGGAGACAGAGTTGATGAAAAGGCCAGCCTGGGGCTTGGAAGAGAGGGGAGGGAGAGGTGAACAGGCAGCAGAAGGAATGTCAAGGATTGAGACTTGGGATGGACAGTGACAAGGAAGGAGCTGAGATGTGATTAATTCACGGGGGCTCGAGAGACGAGTGGAAGAGGGACGGTGAAGAGGGGCAGGCAGGAGTGTGGGCAGAAATGTCTTTGAAAGAGGAACCGTCGAAGGGGAGGATGGATGGGTGCGGAAATAAAGGGCGGTAGATGATGTCTAGAGATCACAGACAGACAAAAGGAGAGAGAGGAGGGCTGGGCAGACAGACATGGGTTCAGAAGGGAAGGCTGGATGAGCACATAAATGAGAGGGGGCTAGGAGGGAGAGGTGGATGTGGGGAGAGGGGGAATTAGTGACACATGGCTCAGAGCCAGGCATCAAGACGGGTTGAAGGGGGATGCAGGGGAATTAGGAACAGACAGACCAGGGCTCACAGATGGACAGGTGTCGTGGGGGTGCTGCAGAAGGCCAGGACTCCAAGACAGGCATGGTCACACTCACCTGAGCTTATCTCTGCCGCGTCCCGGGTGGCAGCGGAGGCGGCGGCGGGCGGCAGCCCATGGGGGTTGTCGGGCGGACAAGGGACTGTGGACCCGTCCCCAGACGCTGGGTGATGAGAGGGGAAGTCTGATCCGGGGGCTGAGGCCGAGAGAAGAAGCTCAGCTTAAGAGTCACATCTTGCCCTCCTCGAGCCGGCTGCCCGACCCCAGGCGACCCACTGGGAGCCCGGCCACCCCCCCTCCCACCTCCGGGCCCCCAGCTCCCGTTAAGGGGTAAGAGACTACAATTCCCGGCAGGCCTCGCGCTCGCGCAGCTGCGGCTTCATAGACCCGACGCTGCAGGGGCTGCTGGGAGTTGAAGTCCTTAATGCCTCCCCGGGCTGCAGAGCGGATGGGAATTTTTTTTTTTTCTTTTTTTAAGGTTGAGGTGGGGTTAAGATGTTGGGGTCCCAAGACGCTGCAGGGGAGGGGAACGATGTCCGGGACTTCGAAAAGCCACGGAGCCCTAAGTCCTTCGGGGCCACGGGATGGGGAAACGATCCCCACGCGCTAGAGGTCGGTGGGCGAGGGGTGGGGTACACCTAGGTATTTCGGGACCCCCTTCCAAGGCCACGTGTCCATCTCCCGGGGTGGCCGGAGAGCGCTGCATCGCTCCCGCTCCCACTCCCCGGCCCGAGATCCACGCGCTCTGCACCTACCCCGCCCCCGCGCGCCGGGGCCGACCCCCGGGATCTAGCTGGGGCGGGGGCTGTGGCGGGGGGAGGGGAGGAGCTCTCTCACCCAGAGCCGCCGCTGCAGCCGCTGCCGCCGCCGCCGCCGCCGCCGCCGCCGCTGCAGCCCCGCGCGCCCGCCGCGCCGCGGTGCCGGCTCGGCTCCTCCTTGCCACTGTCGCAGGTCTACGGCTCCTCCCCCTGCACCCTCCCTCCTTTCCCCGCTGCAAACCCGCGGCCAGAAAGCCAAAATCACTTCGCCTCAGCAAGGAAGCAGGGAGATTTCCTTGGGACCAAGGCATCAGAGACCAAGTGCGTTTCCACGTTGGGGATCCAGAGATCTGGGATCCTGACACGCTGCTTCTCCACGGTCCGGGGCCAGGTTCTCCGCTCCTCTATCACAAAGGTAGAAGTCCAGGACCCTAGGCCCCTCTTCCCAGGAACCCAGGACTTCAGGCCCTCCCACCTGAGCCGCTCTGAAGGCCGGTGGTGGAAGGGGAAGCTGAAACTCAAAGGTACAGTGCCACAGCCAGGATACAGGTACTATCAGGGACCTGGGTTTGAATCCCACCTGGGCCACCTCCTGCCTGTGTGCACCTCTTGCTCTGAGCCCCCATTTCCTCATCAGTTAAATACACACCACAAACTTACTGCCTAAGGGATCCACCGTTTGAGAAACCAGTCAGTGTAGACAAAACATTGGTACCAATTAAGCGCTTAATGAATATTTCTCAAAAGCAGCAAGTAAGAGTTTCTGGTATATTAATAAGCAGTCAATCGCAATTGTCACTTCCTGTAAGTGGTGAAGTGCTAAGTGCTTTGAAAGCATTTTCTCATTTAAGTTTCCCTTGGGTGCAATTATGTCATTCCCATTTCACAGAGGACACAACTGAGGCCCGTGGAGGTTAAATCCCTTGGGTAAGGTCTAGAAGATCATGAGTGTCTAATCTTTTGGCTTCCCTGGGCCGCACTGGAAGAAAAGTTGTCTTGGGCTACACATTAAGATAGTTGTCTTGGGCTACACAGAAAATACAGTAACACTAACAATAGCCGATGAGCTAAAATAAAAGAACAATTACCAAAAAAGGCTTGTGATGTTTTAAGAAAGTTTACAAATTTGTGTGGGGCTGCATTCCAAGCCGTCTTGGGCTGCTTGGGAGCCTCAGACCATGGGTTGGACGAGCTTGTGCTAGATCTATGTAGCCTGGAGGATGGCTTGGAGGGCCCCTCAGTGCTGACCCTCAGTCAGTGACATTCAAATAAATATAACCTCTAAGTAAAAATCAGTCTGGGCTAACACCTGTAAATCTCAATACTTTGGGAGGCCAAGAAGGGAGGATCACTTGAAGTCCAGGAGTTTGAGACTATCCTGGACAACATAGTGAGACCCCATCTCTACAAAACAAAAACAAAAAACCAAAACAATACTAGTGGGTGTGGTGGCGCATGCCTGTAGTCCCACCTATGCAGGAGGCCGAGGTGGGAGGATTGCCGGAGCCCAGGATTTTGAGGCTGCAGTGAGCTATAACTGCCCCACCGCACTCCAGCCCGGGCAACAGAGCAAGAGCCATCTCAAGAATAAATAGGCCAGGTGTGGTGGCTCACGCCTGTAATCCTAGTACTTTGGGAGGCTAAGGTGGGCGGATCACTTGAGCTCAGGAGTTCAAGACCGGCCTGGGCGACATGGCAAAACCCTGTCTGTACAAAAATGAGCCAGGTGTGGTGATGCAACCCTGTAGCCCGAGCTACTTGAGGGGCTGAGGCAGGAGGATCACGTGAACCTGGGAGGTAGAGGTTGCAGTTAGCCAAGAATGTGCCACTTGCACTCCAGCCTGGGTGACAGAGTGAGATCCTGTCTCAAAAATAAAAAATTAAAATAAAGAAATAAATATTTAGAGCCAGAAATAAAAATGACAAAATAAATAGATAAAGTAAAAATCGCTGGCTGCTTCTGCAAATACAACGTCCAGCAAGCGTCCTGGGTCCTTCCTCTAATTAGATCACACTCCACCCCTACCGCTGCCGATGTGTACATCTCACAGTCATTATCCTACCACAGAACCCCCAGAAATGCCTCCCAGGTTTGCCCAGAGTCCCATCCTTGTGGCTTCTTGTATCCCCCCAGATGGATGTGCGTTGACACCCAGAGAAGCATGTGTGGGTGTACACCTACGGACCATGCATGCAGGTCCCAGTGCCGACTCTGACGGCTTGCACCCTGCTGGGCCTGCCAGGGTCCACAGGTAGCCCCGTTCCACAGGGAGAGACATGCAGTGATGTGCATACTCAGAGATGGGCACACAGATGGGCTTGCCAGGCTGCCATGACACGTTTCCAAAGAGATGCTCAGATTCGGAGGCTGCCCAGGCATGGAGAGGCAGCCGTAGTGCACTGGTTGTCTATGTGACTCTGGGGGCAGAGCACTGGGATTCAGATCCCAGCTCTGCTCCCCTCTCCATGCAACCTTGGAGGGATTACTTATATTCTCCATGCCTTGGTTTCTCTCTCTGTAAGGGCAGATAATAATACTTTAAAAAATCACATTGTATCTTGGCCAAGTGCAGTGGCTCACTCCTGTAATCCCAGCACTCTGGGAGGCGGAGGCAGGTGGATCACGAGGTCAAGTGATTGAGACCATCCTAGCCAACATGATAAACCCTTCTCTACTAAAAATACAAAAATTAGCCAGGTATTATGGTGCAGGCCTGTAGTCCCGGCTACTCAGGAGGCTGAGGCAGGAGAATCGCTTGAACCTGGGAGGCAGACATTGCAGTGAACTGAGATTACACCACTGCACTCCAGCCTGGCGAGAGAGTGAGACTCTGTCTCAAAAAAAAAAAAAAAAAAAAAAAAAAAAAAAAAAAAATCATATTCTATCTCATTGAGTTATTTTAAGGGTTAAATTAAATTCATGGAAGGTGCTTAGGAAAAATGGGTAGTGTTTAGAGTTGTCATAACTAAAAACTAAATGCATTTGCTCATTTAAACTTTAGCTGGACTTGACGAGTGAGAAAATTGAGGCTTAACAAGGGAAGTGCCCTGTCCAAGGTCACACATCTGGAAAGTGTGAGTGGAGACTACAAACCAACAGTTGCAGTGGTTCACACCTATAATCTCAGCACTTTGGGAGGCTGAAGGCGGCAGGATTGTGTGAGCTCAGGAGTCGAGACTTGCTGGACAACATAGTGAGATCCCATCTTTACAAAAATTTGCTGGGCATGGTGGCACATGCCTGTAGTCCCAGCTGCTTGGGAGCGGGGGGAGGCTGAGGTGGGAGGATTGCTTGAGTCCCGGAAGTCGAGGCTGCAGGGAAATGGAGGCTGCAGTGAGCCATGATTGTGCCACTGCACTCCAGTCTGCACGTCAGAGTGATGTCTCAAAAGAAAAAGAAAAAACAAAAAAACCGAGTGGATCTGAATCCGGAGCCCTTGCCTGTAACCACCATGCTGTTGACATCTATGACCCATCTGAGGACTTGCATGTCACTGCTGCTAGCAGTACAGAACAATATAAAGAGCACCGGACAGGGAGCCAGGAGGCAGAGATAGGCTCTTCCCCATTCCTTCAACTCAATTCATGCAGTCATTTAAGAAATACTTTCTGAGCACCTAATGTGTGCCAGGCACTTTTGGGGGCACCAGAAATTCAGCTGGGAACAAAACAGACTAAAATGCCAGGCTTGGAAGAGCTCATGGTCTAGTGGAAGAGACAGATAATAATCAAATAAGTATACATACTAGGACCCTCCTACTAGGATCAACGCTAGGAAGGGATATCCATTGTGCTGCGTGTTTGAGAGAGATCAAGGAGGTCCCTGAGCAAATGACTTTTCAGCCGAGCTCAGAAGGATGAGTAGGCATAAGCCAGGTGGTGAAGATGAGGGAGGGAAAGGGAAATGTCCCAGAGAGAAGGAACAGCTCGCGTAAGACCTGGGGGCAGGAGCGGGGTTGGCCCTCTGAGGACTGCCGAGCACACAAGCTCCACAGGAGGAGCACTTTGTTTTGTTCATAGTGGTGTCCCAGCTGCCTGGCACAGTACCCGGCACATGGTAGGCACTCAATACATATTGGTTGGTTGAATGAATGAGTGAACATGTGAATGCATAAGTGGAGGAATGTAGGACTCCATGATGTATTGATGGGTGGGTGCATGACTGGATAGATGCTGGAAGGATTGATGAAGGGATGGATGGCTAGATGGACGGATGAGTGAATGGTTGGATGGATAGAAAATGGAACGGTGGATGGATAGATGGACGTTGGAGGAATAGATGAAGGAATGGATAGATGAATGAGTGGATGGATAGATGGGTGAGTGAATGGCTGGATGGATAGAAGATGGACAGAATGGTGGATGGATAGACAGATATTGGAGGAATAGATGAAGGAGTGGATAGATGAATGAGTGGATGGATAGATGGGTGAGTGAATGGCTGGATGGATAGAAGATGGACAGAATGGTGGATGGATAGACAGATATTGGAGGAATAGATGAAGGAGTGGATAGATGAATGAGTGGATGGATAGATGGGTGGGTGAATGGTTGGATGGACAGAAGATGGATAGAATGGTGGATGGATAGATGGATGTTGGAGGAACACATAAAGGAATGGATAGATGAATGAGTGGATGGTTGGGTGAAAACATGAGTGATTGGATGGATAGACGAAGAGTCAGATGGAGGATGGATAGATGGATGCTGCAGAAATAGATGAAGGAATGGATGAGTGAATGGCTGGATGGATAGAGGATAGCCAGATTGGTGGATAAATGGATGGATGTTGGAGGAATAGATGAAGGAGTGAATGAGTGGATGAGCGGATTGTTGGATGGGATGGATGGAAGCTGCAGAAATAGATGAAGGGATGAATGGGTAAGTGGTTGAATGGATAGAAGATGGATGGATTGGTGGATGGATGGATTGGAGAAATAGATGAAGGAATGGATGGATGACTGGATGATAGTACGGATGGATGAATGAGTGGAGGCTGGGTGGATGGATGGATGATGGAATAGATGATGGGGTGGGTAGATGAAGAAGTAGATGGAGGATGGATGGATGGATTTTGGAGAAATAGATGAAGAGAGGGCTGAGTGGAGGGTTAGGTAGATGGATGGATGATCGGATGGATCGGTGGATGTTGGAGAAACAGATGAAGGGATGGATGGATGGATGACTGAATGAATGAGTTTTCACAAATACCTACAGATTTACACACAAATGTGCCTGATGATAGATGCAGACACATTCAGAGGCATATACACGTGTGTAAATACAGACTCACTTGTTCTCCTGTGCTCCCCCTGGAGAGAACAAACCCTGAGAATGGGGAGGTGGGAAGGCAAACCCTTTGACCAGGGCTATGGCCATCCCTGCTGCCACTGCAATGCTGACAATATTTCTGAAATTGGAGGAAAACGCTGATTCAGGGATGTGTGTCTTAGACTGGGAGCCAGGCCAGGAAGTGGGCCAGGGATGGTCCAGAGAGATGGAGTGAGTGGCAGAGGAAAGCTGGTCGGGGTAAGGCAGAGAGACAGGCAAGGAGACACAGAGAAGCAGACAGATGGGGAAACAGGCAGAGTGATGGAGGCAGAGAAAGAGACACAGAGAGAAAGGGGAGGAAAGAGAGATGGAGACAGAGAAACAGAGAGGGGGAAATAGAGTGATGGAGACAGAGACAGACGTACAGAGAGAAAGACAGGGAGAGAAAGATGGAGACAGGAAGACACACAGAAATCTACAAGATGCAGACAGTGAGATACAGGAATACAGAAATGTGCGATACAGGAATTCAAATTTAGACACAGTGTAATCCCAGCACTTTGGGAGGCTGGGGTGGGCAGAGAGCTTAAAGTCAAGAGTTCAAGGCCGGGTGCGGTGGCTCAAACCTGTAATCCCAGCACTTTGGGAGGCCGAGGCGGGTGGATCACGGGGTCAAGAGATCGAGACCATCCTGGTCAACATGGTGAAACCCCGTCTCTACTAAAAATACACAAAATTAGCTGGGCATGGTGGTGCATGCCTGTAATCCCAGCTACTCAGGAGGCTGAGGCAGGAGAATTGCTTGAACCCAGGAGGCGGAGGTTGCGGTGAGCCGAGATCGCGCCATTGCACTCCAGCCTGGGTAACAAGAGCGAAACTCCGTCTCAAAAAAAAAAAAAAAAAAAAAAAAAAAGGGTTCAAGGCCAACCTGGACAACATGGTAAAATTTCAGCTTTACCAAAAAAATACAAAAATTAGCCAGGCGTGGTGGTGCGTGCCTGTAGTCCTACCTACTTGGAAGGCTGAGGCGGGAGAATCGCTTGAGCTTAGGAGGTTGAGGCTGCAGTGAGCTGTGACTGCACCACCGCACACCAGCCTGAGCAACAGAGCAAGACCTTGTCCCAAAATAAATAAATAAAACAACCCAAACTTCCAAAAAAAATCAAATTAAGCCACACAGAGAGATGAGATACTCAAACCCCAGAGGGAAGAAGAGAGACACAGAGGAGCAGAGAGAGACGCAAAGACAGCCAAAGCAAGACGCAGAGTCAGAGGACTGGAAAGGAAACGACCTCCTTTGGGGTGCCTCCTTGGTGCCTGGCTCGAATTTGGGGGTGTTGCTGTACCTTGCCTCTTGTAAGCACCAACAGCCCTTGAAGGTAGCATTAAGGAAGGCAAGAGATGAGGAAGAGGAGGCTCAGAGAGGGGACGACATTTGCCTGACATCGCACAGCCTGGGAGCAGCATCGGAGGCTGGTCTGTTCGATGTCAGAAGCCATGTCCTTTTCTTCACCTTATGTTGGCTTGTGAAGACCAGGAGGGACAGGGCAGATGGGGTTACGGGGCTACTGAGTGTGAGTGACAGAAATAGAGAGAAATAATCATGTGTTCATTCAACTCATGTGTCCTGAACTTCCCAGAAGCCTGGCCCTGTGGGGGGTGATGCTGGAGAGCCAGAGATGAGTCAGGACCCAAATTTCTGAGCCAGACAGATGGGGTAGGGGGCAGTGTTCAGAAGTCCGGAGAAGGAGCAGATAATAACAGGCCGAGGGAGGAGGATGAGTCAGAGAGGGCTTCCTGGAAGAGGAGCATTCGAGCTTCTTATTAAAAGATGAGGGCATTTTGGGGCATAGGGAAAGAAGGAGGTTGGAAGAGCATTCCAGGCAGAAGGCACAGCATATGGAAAGAGTGGAGACAGAAATAAGGCAGGATGTGCGGGAGGGATTATTTATATAAAATAATTAATAAAGGGTAGCTAGAGGATGTTTGAGGGGGTGAGGTGGGAGAGGGAGGTGGGGCTACTCTTTCAGCCCAGGTGAGGGGCTGAAGGGTTGTCCAAGGCACTGGGGAGCCCTGGGAGGACTGTGAGGAGGGAGGGGGCAGGTCAGTGCTGGGCACAGAAGGACCCCTCTGGAGCCTCGCCTGTGAGGAGGGGAATGAGGGTGAGAGAATGGAGGATGGGATCGCGAGGAGGCTGGGCCAGGCGTGGCGGCTCACACCCGCAATCCCAGCACTTTCACAGGCTGAGGTGGGAGGATCGCCCGAGCCCCGGAGTTTGAGACAGCTTGCGCAACACAGCGAGACCCCATCTTTTTTTTTTTTTTGAGACGGAGTTGCGCTCTTGTTACCCAGGCTGGAGTGCAATGGCGCGATCTCGGCTCACCGCCACCTCCGCCTCCTGGGCTCAGGCAATTCTCCTGCCTCAGCCTCCTGAGTAGCTGGGATTACAGGCACGCGCCACCATGCCCAGCTAATTTTGTGTATTTTTAGTAGAGACGGGGTTTCACCATGTTGACCAGGTTGGTCTCGATCTCTCGACCTCGTGATCCACCCGCCTCGGCCTCCCAAAGTGCTGGGATTACAGGCTTGAGCCACCGCGCCCGGCCCGAGACCCCATCTTTTAAAAAAAAAAAAAAATTAGCTGGGCGTGGTGGTGTGGGCCTGTGGTCCCAGTTACTCGGGAGACTGAGGCAGAAGGATTGCTTGAGCCTGGGAGGTCAACGCTGTTCTCATACCGCCGCACTCCAGCCTGGGGAACACAGTGAGACCTTGTCTCAAAAACCAACCAACCAACCAAAAAGGAGGCTGGGGCAAGGGTCCCAACAGGAGGGAGTGAGGCGTAGGTGGCTGCGGGAGCTATGGGAGCAGAGAGGAGACGAAAGAGCAGAGAGAGGTAAGAGGCAAAAGGAATAAAACTTGGAGACCGACAGGCTGGGAGGGTCAGGTGTGCCTGTGGTCAAGGCAGTCAAAAATGTCCTCTATTCCGCTGAGATAAAATTGCCAACCGGAAATGGAAGACAGCTCGATGGGAGAGAAAGAGATGTGAAGATGCCAGGAGGGGGTCAGGGCCCCCAGAACTGAGCAAAACTATTTAAATCTGGACTGTTTTAATTGCCAAGGATGGAAACTCAAATCACATTGACCTAATCGTAAAAGGAACTTTATGGGGTGGAAGAGGGCTTCAGGCACTGCTGGATCCAGGTTTCCCAGTCATCTCCAGGAATCAGACTGTCTGTATCTTTGGGCTCTGCTTCCCTAGGGCTGTCTTTGCTCTCCGGCAAGTTATCTCCCTGCCTGGTGACGTGGCGGCCCCAGGAGCTCCAACCCTGGCTCTGACTAGCCCCAAAACCACAGTGGAAAGATCTTTTCTATCAGTTCCAGCCAAGGTCCAAAGGCTGACTTTGTAGCCTAGATCGATTCTTACGCTCACCACTGAACCAGTCACTGAGGAAATCACGGTGCCACTACCTCGAATGAATACTTAGTAAGCAGGAGCAATAGACAGTCCAGAGACCATCTGGATGTGGAGCGAGAGGGAGAGAAACAGATCCAAGTAGCAGAGACAGAGACTGCGAGGACACACAAAGTGAATACGGGAAGATCCAGCTTCCTCCTCCATAGTTCCTGCTGAGCGCTCTGCAGACCCGGGGAAAGGGATGCTGGACAGGCAACTACATGGCTAGACCCCTTCTCTCTAGCACGAGAGGCTCAGGAGCCCCCAGACCCAGGAGCCCAGGCCCCCATTCTCTGCTCCCTTAAACCCAGGAGTCCAGGTCCCAGGCTCTCCCCCCATCAGAACCAAGTGTCCAGAACTCCGGCCCCTCCTCCCTCAGCCCCAGGTGTACAGGCCCCAGTCCTCCTCCCTCAGACTCAGGTGTCCAGACCCCAGCCCCTCCTTCCTCAGACCCAGGATTTCAGGCCCCCAGTGCCTCCTCCCTCAGACCCAAGAGTCCAGGCCCCCACCCCTCCCCCTCCCTCTGGGGGCACCATGGCAACCAGGCTCTCTGCCCACCATCCCCTCCCCCCAGAGAACCCAGTTGCTGCTGGAATCTCACCTGTTTCTAACCAGTTCCTGCCTGGGGCAGGGATGAGCGAGGGCAAGTGGGAACAGAAAAAGGATGACAGAGGGGGAGGGAGCTCATGGGGGCAGTGGAGGCAGCTAGGAGAGGAGAGCGAGGGGGCACGGGGACTGGGGAGGACAGAGAGCGTGACGGGGTTAGGGAGGGGCAGAGAATGATGATGACAGGGAGGGACAGGGGCCTGGGGAGACGCCGGGGAAACTGATAGAGGAGATTAAAGGGATGGAGCCCAGGAGAGAAGGAGGAAGGAAGAAGGCAGAGAAATCAAGCAGAAGAGTGGCGGAGATGTGGGGACACCAGGGAGGAGGCAGGGGAGCAGAGAGATGGGGAGAGAGCGAGGACGGGAGGTGGAGAGGCAGGGGTGCAGAAAGGGACTCCAGGAGACAGGCAGAGATAGAAGGGAAAACAGAGAAATGGGCAAGAAGGGATTGGGGCGCACAGGGAGTCCCCGAGGTCAGGGGAACCCAGATCTCCTCGTGGTCTCAGCCTTCCAGTTCCTCTGTAATTCTACCCTGGGGCTTCAAAGAGGAGGTAGAGGCGGCAGCAGTGGGGAGAAGGAGCTGGGGTGGCTGGCCCAGTCAGAGCCTCTCCTGCCATCTTCCTGAGACGTCCCCCACCCACCTTCCCAGGATGCAGCCAGCAGTGCAGCCCGTGTGCTCCCCCGCCGTGGGCAACCCCACCACGCACAGGGAGGCAGGTACTGAGCAGTGTCGTCGGGGAAGGGGTGGACTTCCTCCATCCAGGCAATGCGTGGTAGCCCTGGCTCACAGTATGGCCCTAAGCGAGTCACTGGCACTCCCAAGTGAGAGCCACCCCTAACATTCACCAGATTCCTGGAGAGCCGGCCCCTCGGACCGCAAACTACATTTCCCATGAGCCTCTGCAGTTCCCTGGCCAATGCCCTGAACTCAGAACTACATTTCCCATGACCCTCTGGGGCCTAAGCAACACCTCTGAGGCCATTCTTCTCCTAGGTACCCTCACGGTCTTGTCTTCCGCCCTGAGCTCAGCATCTTTCCCCAGAGCTGCTCCCCACCGCCGCCAACCCAGTCACTGGTGCCATCTTTCCACCTCCCACAATTCCCTCCCACAGCCCGTCAGGCCCCATCTTCCTGCCCTCTGACTGTCCCTTCTGTATCCCTTCCTCCCTGTCCCCGCGGCCGTGTCCCGGGTCTCCTCCTCTTCCATGTGGACCCTCTCCTCACCTCCTCTCCGGTCCGTTTCTCTCCTCCTGCCTATCTCCCCATGGCTCCAGAAAGGTCTCTCTAACTTCCAGCAGTGACCCTGGCTGTCCTCTGCTCATAACACTTCCTAGCTTCCTGTCACCTCCAGGACAGAGTCCCAAAGCTCCAGCCTGGCTTTTGAGGCCCTGTGTGGTCTGACCCCTGTTGATTGCTGCAGGTTCCTAGCACTCTGTGCTGTAGCACAGCTCGTGCATTTACACTCATTCAACATTTATGGAGTAATAGCTCAGTGAGGATGCATTTGACTGCAGGTAATAGAAAACCAAATCAAGGTCTGGGCATGGTGGCTCGGGCCTGTAATCTCAGCACTTTGGAGGCCAAGGCAGGCGGATCACCTGAGGTTGGGGGTACGAAACCAAACTGGCCAACACGGTGAAACCCCATCTCTACTTAAAATACAAAAATCGACCAGCGTGGTGGTGGGCGCCTGTAGTCCCAGCTACTGGGGAGGCTGAGGCAGGAGAATCGCTTGAACTCAGGAGGCAGAGGCTGCAGCGAGCCAAGATTGTGCCATTGCACTCCAGCACGGGGAACGGAAGGAAACTCTTATCTCAAAAAAACAAAAAACTCACTGCAGCCTTGAACGCCTGGGCTCAAGTGATTCTCCCACCTCAGCCTTCAAGGTAGAACAAGTGTCCTGGTGGCAAAACAGACATTGATTCTCTGCCTTCAGGTCTCTTCTGGTGCTTTTGAAGGCATCTTTCTTTTGGAGACCCCACCTGCACCATCTGTAGTCTAGGCTGAGGCACGCATGTGACATGTAATGTATATGTAGCCCCAGAAAAGGTCAGTGGAGTTGAGTCGACCAGTTGGCTGTTTTGTAGACCAACATTTGTTCATTTCGATTTTGCTGTTTTCTTCTCAGCACTGTGGAGCCAATTACCTTTTTTAGTTGATCAGGTTACAAACTTTAGCATACGCCATTAGAAAGCCCCTGGGCCCCAAGCATTTTGCCTGTAGTGCCTAATGGATGAAACAGCCTGGCTTGTTCTCATGCTGGGAGAGGAAACATGAAACACGCCATCTCACAGATCGTTCACAGCCTCCGATGGCAATAAGTGCTCTTTAGTCTTGGGGCTCAAGAGAATTCTGGGTAGTTCTTGCAGGTGACATGTTCTGTTTCGCTCAAAAACCTTGGCCCACGCCAGACCCTTCATGTGAAACATCGTTCTCTCTGGCACCTCTTTATTTGGTAAATGCCTTCTTATTCTTTAGGTCTCGCTGTGGACAATACCTCCTCCAGGGAGCCTTCCCTGATTGCCCCCAGACTGGGCTTTCCCTCCACCTCGTAACACTTTCGTTGAAACACATTATTACCCTTTACCTAAGAGTTCTGAAAGGTCAGGAGTGTGCCTCATTCATCTCTTGATCCCCAGCAACCTCCAAGGCATAGACGGGCCCTCTGAAATGCCCGTTAAGAAAAATTTTACCAGCTACTCGGGAGGCTGAGGCAGGAAGATCCCATGAACCCAGGGGTTCATGGCTGCAGTGAGCCATGATTGTACCACGGCACTCCAGCCTGGGCAACAGAGTGAGACTCTATCACCAAAGAGGGGGGGAAATGCTTGAAATTGCTGCTTTTACCCCATTACTCAATAAGTACTTACTTCTGAATTTACGCTTTTGTTAATTCAATTACATGTATACATGTAAATGAATATATTAAGATCACTGTTGTAACTAGAAATAGTTCTTATTTCTAATGTCGTGTTTCATGAGAAGCTATTAACATTTTTTCACATGCATCTTTGATGTTGCTAGAGTTACTTTTTGATTCATTTAATTCTTTTAGAAGGCATACAATTTTTTTTAAATTAATTAATTTTTTTTGAGACAGGGACTCACTTTGTAACCCAGGCTGGAGTACAGTGGCACCATCATAGCTCACTGCAGCCTCGAAATCCTGGGCTCAAGTGATCCTCCTGCCTCAGCCTCCCAAAGTGCCAGGATTATAGGTGTGAACCACCATGCCCCGCCAATAGCTATTTTTGAATATCATCTCATACCTGGTACATATTTAAATGTCCCTAATTATCTCAAAATTTTATTTTTTATAGTTGGTTTGTTTAAATTAGGGCCCCCAAAAATGTGCAACCATTTCAGGCTTCATTCAGTAGATACTAAGGACTAAGCCTGGCACTTTGCTAGATGCTGGGGGCAAAACGACAAGCCTCTGCCCTCGCATTCCTCAGAAGACGTAGGGAAGACAGTGTCATTAGGGAATCATAGAAATAAACGTAAAATTGCAACCACTATGAGAACAAGCATATGGTGCTATGAGAAATGCCAACAGTGGACACTCAGGGAGACTCGATTAGTCAAATCAGGGGGAAGAGCGTTCCACACAGAGTCACGGCATAAGCCGAGATCCTGCAGCAGGAGGGGTCAGAGAGAATCCAAGTCGCAGAAAAACAGCATTTCTGGAATGCAACAGGTGAAAAAGACGATGGCGCTTGATCAGGCTTAGGACATCAGCAGGGTCTGATCATGTCTGGTCTTATGGTCACTGGAAGGACTTTAGACTTTTTTCATCCCAAAGACAATGAAAAGTCCTGGGAGGGTTTTGAGAATGGGGCCATAGGGTCAGATCTACATTTTAAAATTCTCCCTCGCTGGGGTAACTGGAGAGGGAGAGGAGTGAGGAGACTAGATGAGAGTGGAGTGAGAGGAAGACGCCTGGGGAGACTGAGAACACACACTCCGGATCTAGATGCGTACCTTTTTATCCTTATTCTGTCATTTTGTGCTGTGTGCCTTTGGGCAAGTCACGTAACCTCTCTGTGCTTCTGTTTCATCATGTGTTAAACAACACTACCTCAGAAGGTTGTGAGGATACAACGGAAAGTATATGATTCTTTTTGTTTTCTTTTCCTTTCTTTTTGTTGAGACAGAGTCTCACTCTGTTGCCCAGGCTGGAGTGCAGTGGCGCGATCTCGGCTCACTGCAACCTCCACCTCCAGGGTTCAAGCGATTCTCCTGCCTCAGCCTCCTGAGGAGCTGGGATTACAGGCACCTGCCACCACACCCAGCTAATTATTGTATTTTTAGTAGAGACGGGATTTCACCATGTTGGCCAGGATGGTCTCAATCTCCTCACCTCGTGATCCACCCGCCTCGGCCTCCCAAAGTGCTGGGATTACAGGTGTGAGCCACCGCGCCCGACCAGAAAGCATTCTATTCTATTCTATTTTCTTTTTCTTTTTTTTTTTTTTTGAGACGGAGTTTCGCTCTTGTTACCCAGGCTGGAGTGCAATGGCGCGATCTCGGCTCACCGCAACCTCCGCCTCCTGGGCTCAGGCAATTCTCCTGCCTCAGCCTCCTAAGTAGCTGGGATCACAGGCACGCGCCACCATGCCCAGCTAATTTTTTGCACCTTTAGTAGAGACGGGGTTTCACCATGTTGACCAGGATGGTCTCGATCTCTCGACCTCGTGATCCACCCGCCTCGGCCTCCCAAAGTGCTGGGATTACAGGCTTGAGCCACCGCGCCCGGCCTATTCTATTTTCTTTTGGCGGCAGAGTCTTGCTTTGCCACTAGAGTGCCGTGGTGTGATCCCTGCTCCCTGCGATCTCTGCTTTCTGGGTTCAAATGACTCTCCTGCCTCAGCCTCCAGAGTAGCTGGGACTACAGGTGTGCACTACCACGCCAGCCTAATTTTCTGTGTTTTTAGTAGAGATGGGATCTTACCTTATTGGCCAGGCTGGTCTCGAACTCCTGAGCTCAGGCAATCTGCCCACGTCGGCCTCGCAAAGAGCTGGGATTACAGGTGTGAATCACGCACGCTGGCATAATGAAAAGTATTTAAAAAAGTGTTTGGCAATATAAAAGGGACAATAAGCACATAGTGTATTGTTAAGTGGACAGACTTGAGGAGGGGATGGCTACGTTTGAGGGATGGAGGGAGGCCAGTATGGCTGGAAGGAAATAATGAGGTAAGGTACGTCCGGAGAGGATCCTGTTAAAATGTAGATTTGAATCTAGTAGGTCTGGGGGTGGCCCCGGAGTCAGTGTGTACCACAGTCAGGACTTCATCCTGAGGGTAAGAGGGGGGCCTCTGATGGCCTGTAGAGCATGGGGTGCTGAGGTGAAAAGCTCATCCCAGCCGCCCTGGGGAAACAGGTGGGAGGCAGAGGGCAGGGAACAGAGAGATGGGACAGGCTAAGCTGTGTTGATATCCTGAAGTCAAAGACCACGGGCCATATCTGTGGCAGTGGTGCGCTAGACACAGCCTCTGCTGGCTCGAAGAAGGCAAACGTTGCATTTTGAGAGCTGGTTGTTGAAACTGTTGGTAGCATGAAATTGGCCATAGTGGGAGCACTGACGCCATGACAACTGGCAAATGCGGCAGATGTGTGAGACGGCGTGCGAGAGAGCCTTGTGGAAATACACCATCCCACCACTGACTGTAGCTAAACCAAGCTGAATGTGCTGTATTATTGTAATGAGGGACACTACACACACACACACACACACACACACACACACACACACACAGGTTGTCTAAGGAAGGGTGTTAGCAAGGCTTATTGCAAGAGCCGGGCTGTGTCAGGTGAGTTTGGGGAGGGTGCGTGTGAGTGGAGCTTTGCTCTGGATGCGAAGTTGACAGATAGCACAGGCAAGCCCGAGACTGGGACTCTCATCTTATCAGGAGCCAGGAGGGATAGATGGAACTAATGCTGGTGTTAATGAAAAAGAAGCCGGCAGCTCTGAGCTGGGAGGGGGGTTTTGGTCATCTTTGTGGTTTGGGCAATGCTCATGGCTGTTGTGTTGAGACATGAATCAGGAGTGGTCTTGTTTTTGTCTCAGTCCACTGCAGTCAGAGCGGCCTTGCTTGATGTTGGTGTTACGGGAAGTGTCTTATGTTCAGCAGGAGAGCCTCAGGGCCTGGCTCTCAGGGTCTGCTTCCCTCTCTTTCCACAGCTGTAACAAAGATACCCCCAAAACACAACAGCATAAAGAAGACAGAAGTGTATTTCTTTTCTTTTCTCTTTTCCTCCCTTCCTCTCTCCTTCTTCCCTCCTTTCCTCTCTCTTTTCTTTCTCGCTCTCTTTTTTTTTTTTGAGACAGAATCTCACTCTGCTGCTCAGGCTGCAGTGCAGTGGCACGATCTTGGCTCACTGCAACCTCCGCCTCCCGGGTTCAAGCAATTCTTCTGCCTCAGCCTCCTGAGTAGCTGGGATTACATACACATACCGTCATGCCCGGCTAATTTTTGTATTTTTAGTAGAGATGGGGTTTTACCATATTGGCCAGGCTGGTCTCGAACTCCTGGCCTCGTGATCTGCCCGCCTCAGCCTCCCAGAGTGCTGGGATTACAGGTGTAAGCCACCATGCCCAGCTCTTTCTCTCCTCTTTCTTTCTCTCTCCTTCCTCCCTTCCCGCCCCCCCCCCCCCTCACAAACACACACACACATCACCCAGGCTGAAGTACAGTGGTACAATTATGTCTCACTGCAACCTCTAACTTGTGGCTTCAAGCGATCCTCTCACCCTAGCTTCCTCGGTAGCTGGGCACACACAACATGCCCAGATAACGAAAACATTTTATTTTATTTTTTTTTTGGTAGAGATAGAGTCTTTCTATATTGCCTGCCTCAGCTGGTCAAGAACCAGAAGTGCATTTCTCTATTGTTAAATGGAAGGCAGGGTTGGTGGGACATCTTGGCTCTGTGAGAAGATTTAGAGATGAGAGTTCCTCCCATGCGGTTGCTCCCCATATCCGAACATGGCTGAAGCTGGGTTATTGCTAATCCACATTCTAGTCCAAGAGAAAGGGGCAAAGCGTCCCAGAAAAGCAGTCGTCTTTTAAGCAAATGACTCCAAATTTACACCTCTCACTCCATCTAACACTTGATTGGTGAGCTCTTGGTCATACGGCCACACCTAGCTGCACAGGAGTCTGGGACTGTTGTCTCCAGCTGGGAAGCCACGTGCTGGGTAAAACTCTAGGATTGTAGGGGAAAGGGAAAACGGAGTACATGGAACAGCTAGCACTTGGCCATAAGAGAGAGACCAGTTAGCTGACGGTGGGGTGGTCAAAAAGGGCCCGTATGTGAGAACTATTATCAATCAAGTTCCAATCAGGAGACTGATTCTGAGAGTGCTGGAAAAACTGAAAATTGGGATTCAAGTGCTGTTACGAAAGCTGCCACAGTGAAGTAAGGCTGGGGTGACCAGAAGAGGAGGCAAAAACTTCCTCCTGCTTCCTCCTGCCCTGCAGGCTCCCTCGGGCGCCCCCTTTAGGCAGAGCCTAATAAGAACCCAGCTGGTAAAGCAGAAATGTGGTTATTAGTCTCAGCCCAGGCATCATAGAGCCAGTGTGGGGGGTGGGGGGGGTCGAGCGGGGGGTGGAGCTGCCAGACAGTAGCTCAGTAACTGGCATACCAGCTATTCTGGGTGTGGCATGGGCAAGCAATTGGTGATGCCGATTTAGGCAGAATCGTGGCTGAGGAGGGCTCAGGGCAGCTGACACTGGTTCTCCGTCCTCAGGAGCCGTCCTTATGGACCTGGAGACCCCAGAGATGCAGGCTCGCAGCCTGGGCAGGCCCATCAAATCCTCGTGAGTTGTCCCTGACCCCCGTGACCTCTGTCCTCCGCTCCTCCAAATGTGATGGCAATCACCCCTGACCTCAGAGGTCCCTGTCTGCTTGCTCTCTCCCCAGGAGGCAGTACCTGCAGCGGGTCATTGCAGAGTACGAGGCACTGGACCGAGAGCTCCCGTGCATTCGCAAGTTCTCCACGCAACCAGCTGCCCAGCCCCTCTGCCTCTGCATGGAGACCCTGGTGAGTGGCCCGAGGCCCTTATTTGCTGCAATTCGGGTGGGGTGGTGGCAAAGGCACAGGCTGAGAAGCAGTGCGGCCAGAGTTTAAATGCAGGTTCTGTGGCTGGTCAGCAGTGGGCTTGGCCCCAGGACAGTTTGCTGAAAATTGGTTGTGAATTTGTCAAAGGGTCAGTCATGAAAGGTACTGTTCATGTCAGAGGGGAGACCAAGGGGCAGAGAAAGGGGAGAAGGATGGGGGGCAGGGAGGGAGGACAAGAGACGTCCTACTAATCCATCTACTACGAAATTCTGTAAAGTTTGCAAATACGACAAACACTCAAGAAAAAGCCCATGCGTGTTGGGTGCGGTGGCTCATGCCTCTAAGCCCAACGCTTTGGGAGGCCAAGGTGGATGGATCACCTGAGGTCAGGAGTTGGAGACTAGTCTGGCCAACATGGTGAAAATCCATCTCTGCTAAAAATACAAACACTAGCCGGGTGTGGTGGCAGGCGCCTGTAATCCCAGCTACTCGGGCAGCTGAGGCAGGAGAATCACTTGAACCCAGCAGGTGGAGGTTGTAGTAAGCCAAACTGAGATCATGTCACTGCACTCCAGCCTGGGTGACAGAGTGAGGCTGTGTCTCAAAAAGCAAAAAAAAAAAAAAAAAAAAAAAGAAAGAAAGAAAAAAGAAAAAGCCCATGTTTTTGGCAGATTCAGCAAACTAGTCATCCCTGCCTTCAATCAGAAGAGGTAAATATTAGGGTCCCAGGCACTCAGTAATTGAATGAGAAGAGTTGATGTCAATTAGTACTTAGTGTGTGCCAGGCAAAGGCCTCCAAGGTACTCTCTCAGCTAATCCGTGTGACTCTCCACCCCACATACAGGGATTGCTGTCCTCGTTCTAGGGATCAATCTCCACCCTGTCAGTCCACTTCGTTGTGGCTTTGAGCAAGGGACCCTCCAGCCTCCCCTCTCAGCCCACTCAAGGAATGCCATTCTAGAAGTGACATCATTTTTCAGTGAAATCATTCATTTCACTGAAATTTTCATTTCAGTTCCTCAGCAATTTTATGTGCTATGAAAACTGTAATCACCCTCGACATGATAATCATGTGCTGCTGCTGTGTTGTGACCAGCACATGTTTCTGAATGTTAATAGATTGACATCAAAACCACCTATGACTCTTATCTTTTGACAACTGAATATTCTTAAAATATAAAAGGTAGGGTGTGCAACTTAAATCCTGGCAGTAATCTTCAAGACCTTCCCATCGCATCCACTGTAGATTGCTGGGAAAGTTTTTGGTAGATTGGTAAAGTTGGCTAAGTTGGTGAATCATTCAACCAACTGTTCATTGACTTTTGGGCAAATCGGCTTGGTGCGAATTGATTTTTTGGGAGAATTACCTAGAGTGAGAGTGTTGCTTTCCCATCTGAGAGAAAATCTGTTGCCTCCTTTGACAATAACGACAGTACCCTGGGATCAAGAGCGATCTTTGCCCCTCGAATGCCACCTGGAATTCTGTGGCAGGTTCTGCAGGTGCGGTCTAGGGTGGTTACTTCTGAACCCAAAATGAACCAGGCGGTCACGGGCTGAGGTTCTCTCTTCTACACTCGCAGCCCGAAGAGGATTTTACCCACCTGGAGGTGCTGCAAGCGCTGGAGGCCGAGTTACCGGGGGCCATGGAGAGCGGGCGCGTGAGCAGCATCCGCTTTGAGAACATGAATGTCATCTGCGGGACTGCCGGCCGCCGGAACCGGTGAGCAAACCGCGGGGACCGGGCCTAGAGCGAGCGGGAGGAGCGGGGTCAAAAGTGAGCGCAGCGAGGGGGCGAAGCCCGGAGCGACTAGATTAGAACGTGGTCGGTGTAAGGGCGTTGGGGGGCGGGGCGACAGTGAAGCGTAAGCGTGACGGGGCGGGGCCAGGAGCGACTAGCTAAGAGCGTGATTGGTGTAAAGGCCCTGAAGGGCGGGGCTCGGAGCCACTAGATAAGAGCGTGGTTGGTGTAAGGGCGTTGTGAGGTGGGGCGACAGTGGAGTGGAAGCACGAGGGGGCGGGGCCAGGAGCCACTAGATAAGAGCGAGATTGGTGCAGCGCCCCCCCGAGGGGCGGGGCCTAGAGTGAGCGCGGTAGGAGGCAGGGACCGGTGAGATCAGAGAGAAGGCGGGATCTGTAGTGAGTGCGGATCCGACTTTGAGTGACCTAGAAGTGACCCGGCTAGGCACGCTCGAGGTGTGGCGTCTGAGCCTGGAAAGGAAGCTGTGAGGGGGCGGAGGGGACTGCGCACATAGTAGGCGTAGGGGCAGGGGTGACAGGGTGGGGACAGGCCTAGGGTGCCTAGGACAGAGCGGAGCCTGCAGCCACCAGGTGAGGGTTGGACCTTGGAGCGGTTTGAGATGGAGCCTCGACAGACAGTGATTAGGGTGCAGAACCAGGCTAAGAGAGGGTAAGGGGGACCAGGCAGGGACTCTTCGACGATCAAAGCCGGGGCTGAGACGACCTGCCAGTTCCTTTTCCGTTCCCACCCGCCTTGCAGGTGGCTCATCGCAGTCACGGACTTCCAGACGCGCTCGCGCCTGCTGCGCTCCGGGCTGAGTCCTCGCGGGTTCGCGCACCAACTCGTGCGCCACGACGACCTCCTGCTGGGCGACTACCGCCTGCACCTGCGCCGCTCCCTCGTCCGGCGGCGCATGCTCGAGGCCCTGGGGGCGGAGCCGGACGAGGAGGCCTGACGCCTGGGCCGGTCCCGGCTGCGCATGCGCACCTCACCTTCGGGCAGGCGCCACCCACCCGGAGCCCGGGAGAACAGGGGGCGTTGCCTTCCCAGGAAGGAGGCGGGGCCGGCTCGGGGGCGGGGTGGATACTGTGAGTTTAATTATAAAGAATGACCTGGTACAAAAGCCATTTCTCTCTGCAAAATCTTGTTGGGGAGTCGGGGGAGGGAAGTGATGGGGGGTAGGAATGAACCCCCATGTTATAATTCCGCCTCCCTAATCTTCATCCAGTTCCTTTACGTGGACGCCTGGGTCCCAATCCCTTGAGGGGTGAACTGAGGCCCGCGAACGGGAAGACCTGGGCACTGGGGCTTTCAACGCGTGCGGAGCCCGGTCTCAGCGAGAATCGGACGTCCTCATCCGCCCCCCTCCTCTTCCCCTCCCGCCCCCATTGGAAGACAATTCTCGGGCTTTTTATTTCAGGTTTTTTTCTGGATTTTTTTTTGTGTGTGTTCTAGGGATTTTGTGTGTTTTTTTTTTCTGTTTTTTGTATTTTCTTTTGTTATTGTTCCGCTTTTTGCTTTGTCTCTCCACTCCACCCCGCGCTGTCCCCGCATTCGATCCCTTCCCACTCCCCACCCCGACCTCTCCTCCCCCCCTCCCCACCCCCTACGCCCTCCCCAACCCCGCGGCACCCATCCAGAATGAACAAGCCCTTGATAGACAGGCGCCGCGCAGGCCCCCTGCGGACTGGGGGCATCCGACAAGGGGGAGGGGGCGGGTAGGGGTCCAGCGCGGCCTCTGCCCCTCTCCTGACCACCCCTCCCCCCTCCCACGACCCTCCCACGAGGTTCCCCGCAGATCCCTGACATGGTGAGGGGAGGGGGCTGCAAGCCCCCTCCCCTCATGGACGGAGCGCCCCCCCCTCTCGGGGGTAGGGGCAGCAGAGGGGAAATGGGTTTGGGGAAGGAGGGGGAGCTCCCTTCTTTGGCAGCTGAACATGGGGGGGGGACCTGAGGGCAATGCCCTCCCCCCTTTACCCACAGCAGGGGAGGGGGCTTTCGAGGGGGAAGGGTGGCTTAAAATTCCCAAGCCCCGGGAATAAAGGGAGAGAGGAAGCGTGCGGGAAGGAACAGCCATGCTGGAGGGAGAGGGAGCTTCTTGGAGAGGACAGGTTAGGAAAGGGGAGTCTTCGTGCAAAAGGGATGAAAGATGGCCCAGGAAGGACAGGAAGACTGAGAAAAGAGAGGATGTTGGGGGGGTGTGGTCTGGAGGCAGGGAGAGGCTGGAGTGTGGAAGCATGGTGAGCAGGAAGCGAGTGTGCATAGGGTTTTCTCTCACCAGGAAGAGAAAGCGCTTAAGGAGGTAAAAGAATCAGAGTGAGAATGGCCGAAAGAGCTGCTCGTCAACAAGAAAAAAAAAAAATAAGTGTGTCAGGAAAAGAAATGACAGTTACAGCCCAAGAGCGCGTGGAATGAGATGAGTGTGCAAAAGGAAAGAAGTGGCAGAGCTCTCATCCAGGTAGAAAAGACACGAAGGTGTGTGCAGCAATGCCATGGTGTGCAAGAACCTGGTGAAGTGGGAGGAACAAGGCTTCCGGAGACCATTATGCGGGAGGGGGCGCGTGTGCCAAAGCAAGTGTGCAAGAGGGTTCACAAAATAAAAAATGCAGAGGGGCAAAGATTTCAAACAGAAAGGGG
Organism: Saimiri boliviensis; assembly: GCF_048565385.1. Classification (NCBI taxonomy): domain Eukaryota; kingdom Metazoa; phylum Chordata; class Mammalia; order Primates; family Cebidae; genus Saimiri; species Saimiri boliviensis. The sequence goes on along the minus strand of NC_133462.1, from coordinate 7,482,383 downwards.
CAAGGGAGTGGGAGCCTGGCAAAGAAGAGACTGAGCATTTGTGAGAGAAACGCAGTTCCTGGGAGGCAGGTGTGACCAAAAGCGACAGTGCAAGAGGGGCGAGGGGAAGCGGCAGGGGGGGCTAGGACTGTCCTGGTGACGGGGGCAGTGGGAGAGGAAGACTCGGGGGGTTTAAGAATAGGAAGGGAAAGTGCTTCAACATAGGAAAATGGAGGTAAGAGTGTGTGGGGCTGAGCAAAGAGCAGGGCACTCCAGAGAATGAATGATGCGCATGGAGTCTGTGAGTGGGGGAGGGCAAATGTGTCCCAAGTGTGTCTGCAACAAGGGTCCAGAGCGAGCGGGGGGGGAAGGGGGTCTGGAGATGTGAAATGGAGTGTGTAAAGGAGGGCCCCGGGAGGGAAGTGAGTAAGCAGCGAGAATCAGAGCAGGAGGCTTGGAGCGTGAGAAAGGAAATGCAGCGTGTGCGAGGAGAAAAGAGTGTGTTTGAGCGGGCCTCGCCAGCCGGAAGCAAAGGCAGAATGTGCAAGACAGCGAGAGGGCAAATTTGTGCAAAATTGCAGCCCAGGGAGGGGAGAGGCAGGGAGAGAGGTGAGCAGGCGTGCAATGGAGCGTGCAAGAGGCTGAGGCGGGCAGCTGTGTGTGCTGGAGAGAGGGGAAGGGGGGAAGAGCTGAGGGGCCTGGAGAGGGTGGGAAGGGTTGTTAGAGGGGCGGCAGGTGATGGAATCTGAGGGCACCCCCTTCCCCTGCGGCCTGGGGCATGGTCCCCATCCAATCAGGCTCAGGGCTGACCCTCTATGGCTCTGTCTGTCCCCTCCCCCCAGAATCGGCCCTTCCCTCCTTCTCAATCCCCCTCTGTAGTTTCTCCTGTCCCCGCTCCGCTCCCCGCTTCACACACACAGAGTCTGGTGTCAGCTGCCCCCCTCCAGTGAGGTGCAAATGTCCGGCCTGGATTGGGCCACCTGGTGACCTCTGGCCTTGGGAGAAGAGGGCAGGGCGCGGTTTGAACAGAGGTCCCTGGCCCGGGGTGAGAATGACAGTCAGGGGTCAGAGGTCAAGAGGCCAGCAGGCTCAAGAGTTTGTGGACGGGCTGGTCCGTCCAGGCCAGCCATCACCTTTCCAGGAAGAATTTGAGAGCCCGGTCGATGTTCATGCGGTGCCCCACCCTGGTCACACCAAGATCGACGTAGTCCTCCTTGGTCAAGGCGGGCAGGTGGGAGCCATCAATCTCGTGGTCCAGGAACTGGGCTCTGTGCTCCGCCAAGCCCAGCCACTCCAGCCAATCGGCCACGTCGAACTTGGTCCAGAACCCCAGAGGTTTAGCGCCAAACGGCTTGTCCGGGGGCAGCGAGAGCAGGCGGGTCGGTGAGAGGGAGCGCGAGGCCCCTGACAAGGCTCCCCCGAGCCCCCCGGACATCCCCGGGTGTGGTGGCACAAATACTGGGGCGAAGGGATCAGCCGAGCCTCCTGCCCCTCCAGTTGGGGAGCCACGGATGTCAAAGAGGCCTGGGTAGAGGGGTCCGGAAGGCAGGATGGGCAGGGACGAGGGCCTGGGTGCGGGGCTGACCTTGTGCTCCGAGGCGGGCAGCAGCGAGGGGCTGGGGGCCCGGCGGAGCAGAGGGGGCCGCATCTCGAACTCCACGCCCTGGAGGTGGCGGGTGGACGTGGAGGAGGAGGAGGCCGAGGGTGAGGTGGCCCCTGGGGCCGCAGCGGCTGTCGGGGAGACCCCTGTTCCGGTGGGGAGCGGCGGCAGAGGTGGTTTAGGCCAGTTCTGAAACAGGCTGCTGACTGGCTTGGAGAGGAGCGAGGACTGGGAGTCGTCGGAGAGTCTGGAATGTCACAAGGGGGTGGGCGGGGGGTGGGGAGGACAGGGATTCAGGGGTCAAGGGCAGGGGTGAGAAAGAGGCCGAGGTCAAGATATAGGGAGAGAGGAGGAGAGACATCGGGTAGGGGGAGAGATGGAGGAGAGAGACGGGAAGAAACGGAGGGAGCAAAGGGTAAGACGGCCGTCGAGGAAAGAAATGAAGGGAGAGAAAGATGACAGGACAGGGAGAGGGCGAGAGTCAAGAGAGATGAAAGAAAAAGAGACATTAAGTGATAATAATAATAATCGTCACCCCTTACTGATGCTCACGTGTGCCAGGCATTGTTCTAAGTGCTTTACATGATTGCATCTCAATGTAATCCCCACGACAACCCTGATGCAGGTTACTATTATTATCAGCACAGAGAGGTTAAGTAACTTGCCTAAGGACACACAGGAAGTGGCAGAGCCCGGCTATATGGCACCAAAGTCTGAGCTCTTCACCACTACTCTATACTGCCTTTCAGGTTATGGCCAGTCATAGCAGAGTGAAAGATGGGGAGACAGTGAGAGAGACAAAAAAGAGGGTGAGCATCCAGGGGAGAGAGATGGAAGGGGACAGGGGACACAGAGGGAGAGAGATGAAGAGAGGGAGATGAAAGAGAGAAGAAACAAGGGGAGAAGAAGGTTCCCCTCATCCCTTTCGTTCCGTCCAGCACTGCCCCACCTCAGGCCCTTAGAACTGGCCGCTTCCCGTGCCTGGCTCACTCCTGCCTCGGGCAGCCCTGGGATTCTCTCCCTCCCCACTTCCATTATTCTGCCCATCTTGCCTGTTGTAGTAAGAGACCTTCTCCAATGATCCCACTGTGGGATGGTTACAATTCTTTTGTTTTACGGCCCAGCCCCTGCTCCTACGCCCCTAGACTATGAGCCCTTCGGGTCGTACAGTAGTTGCCTGTCCTGCCCAGCAGCGGAGCTCAGCACCCAGAAGGGCACCCTGCACACAGCAGGTCATGAATCAATCACTGATTCAATCGTTGACTGAATTAAGCATCCTTCCTATTGCTGCTGCAAGCAGTGGGGGTCGGGGGAAGAAGAAAATCCTCTCCTCTACTCAGAATGCTTAAGAATAGTCCATGAATTGCAGTTAGATCTCCAAGGCCTAATAAACACACATTTGTTTATTTTTATACAACCTAGGAGCATTGATTCAAGTTTGTCTGACAATAGACAAACTCACTTTTTCTTTTCTTTCTTTCTCTCTTTGATTTTCTTTTTCTTTTTTTTTTTTTTTCTTTTTGAGACGGAGTTTCGCTCTTGTTACCCAGGCTGGAGTGCAATGGCGCGATCTCGGCTCACCGTAACCTCCGCCTCCTGGGTTCAGGCAATTCTCCTGCCTCAGCCTCCTGAGTAGCTGGGATTACAGGCACACGTCACCATGCCCAGCTGATTTTTTGTATTTTTAGTAGAGACGGGGTTTCACCATGTCGACCAGGATGGTCTCGAACTCTCGACCTCGTGATCCACCCGCCTCGGCCTCCCAAAGTGCTGGGATTACAGGCTTGAGCCACCGCGCCCGGCCTCTCTTTGATTTTCTTTACGACAGGGTCTCACTGTGTTGCGCAGGCTGGAGTGCCTTGGTGTGATATCAGCTCATTGCAGCCTCAACCTACCAGACTCAAGTGATCTGCCCACCTCAGCTTCCTGAGTAGTTGGGACTACAGACGCATGCCACTGTGCCCAGTCTCCTTTTTCTTTTCTTTATTTTTTTACGGCCTGGGAGCATAGATTCAGGTTGCCCCAAATATGCACTCCCTGAACCCATGTTTGAATGTCAGACACATTAGGATAACAGATCTTCAAACAGAATACGAGTGAACTCTGTAGATGGACAAGGAGATTAAGAACTGCTCCCGGCCGGGCGCGGTGGCTCACACTTATAATCCCAGCACTTTGGGAGGCCGAGGCGGGTGGATCACAAGGTCGAGAGATCGAGACCAACCTGGTCAACATGGTGAAACCCCGTCTCTACTAAAAAAAATACAAAAAATTAGCTGGGCATGGTGGCACGTGCCTGTAATCCCAGCTACTCAGGAGGCTGAGGCAGGAGAATTGCCTGAACCCAGGAGGCGGAGGTTGCGGTGAGCCGAGATCGCGCCATTGCACTCCAGCCTGGGTAACAAGAACGAAACTCCGTCTCAAAAAAAAAAAAAAAAAGAACTGCTCCCAACCCTCTGTGTATCTGAATCAGAAATACAACTCTACTTTCTCTAGGACTAGAAGGTCTTGAATCGGCTCGAATTCTGTGGCAGGGTAGCTAGCTAACCGGCTGCTCTGGGAACCTTCAGCATCATCCCATATTTTCCCATGTAGAAGTTGCTGGGCTCTTATTAGAGGCCCCTCTCTTTCCCGATCTTCTGTTAACAATGGCCCACATTAAAGCCTCTCCGAAACTCTTTGAGGCTGGCACTAGGCCATCCCCCTTCTACAGAGAGGTAGAATTTGCCTGAGCATTCATTTGCCTAAGATCACTCAGGTAGAAAGTGTGAGGCTGGGACTGACTGGAAGCCGAGAAGGTGGGCTCTACAGCCACACCTGTAACCGCATCCTGTCTTGGACCACACAGGCTTCAGGGACGCACAGATTTCAGGGACTGTCAGAAAGAAGCGACAGCTCACCAAGGAAACAAGCATAAGCAGGTCTCACTCTAGTCTCCTTTGTTAATAACTTTTTGTTCATTATGAGATATGGGTTGTGATGGCGACGGGAAGACACAACAGAAGCTACTGAGATAAATGGAAATTTAAAGGCTGGACTCAGTCGCTTACATCTGTAATTGCAATACTTTGGGAGGTCAAAAAAGGAGGCTCGCTCGAGCTCAGGAGTTTGAAACGAGCCTGGGCAACATAGCTGGTCTCTACAAAAAATTTAAGAAAAATCGGCCATGGCCACACACGGTGGCTCATACCTCTAATCCCAGCACTTTGGGAGAGAGATCAAGGCGAGCTGAATCACTTGAGGTCAGGAGTTCAAGACCAGCCTGGCCAACATGGCAAAACCCTGCCTTTACTAAAAATACAAAAATTTGCTGGGTGTGGTGGTGGGCACCTGTAATCCCAGCTACTCAGGAGGCTGGGGCTTTAGAATCATTTGCACCTGGGAGGTGGAGGTTGCAGTGAGAAGAGATTGCACCACTGCACTCCAGCCTGGGCAACACAGCAAGACACTGTATCCCCCCCCCACCCCCACCCCCCAAAAAAGAAAGAGAAAAAAAGTATCTGAAAGTGCGCTTCTGTGAGAGCAGCCAGCCTGGCTTCTGTTTCCTTTCCGCCACCCTGAGACCCTAAAGGGACACAGCCGTGGGGAAGGCCAACTCTGGTACCCATGAAATCAAGCCCTCTGGCCTCCCTTATTGGCCACCATCCCCCGGCTTACCTCTGCCGCTGCAGGGAGGAAGTCCTCTCGGGTACGTAGCTGGCTCCCCCGTGGTGACTGTCTGTGCTTCCCCCGCTGCCTCCTCGGGCCCAGGGCAGAGCGCCTCCGGCTGCCGAGGAGCCCCCAAACTGCTGAAGCTTGGAGCTGAGTTCACTGATGATGCTGGCTTTAACTGTGGCCAACGCTGAGGCCTGAGGCTGGGCCAGGGGCCCGGGCAGAGGTGGTGGCGGTGGGCCCGGGCCCTCCTCCCAGGGCAGCAGCTTCCGAGGCAGAGAGGAGGCCGAGGGCAAGGGCACCGGTGGGACTTCTGGCTCTACAGCCACCGGACCCCCCGCCACGCCCGCCGCAGAGGGTCCTGAACAAGCGCGCAGGGCCAGCAGCCCATCGGTTCCAGCCCCTGTCACCGAGACGGTGGGGCTCGTGGGGGTGACAGGGTCTCGGAGTCCCCCACTGGGGCCAGGCCGCAGGCCTCCAGCAGCTCCTAGCGCCCGGCCCCGGAGCTTAGAGGGAGTCATGAGCTGAGGAGGGTATGGCGGGCCGGGAGGACCGCTGCCCCCGAAGGCCTGGCCGTCCAGGTAGGCCACATAGGTGTCCAAAAGCTCCGGCCCACTGGCCACAGCGGCCCCACCCCCGCCCCCGCCCCCTGCGCTGCCACCACCTTCGGCAGACAGGCTGCTCAGCGTGGAGGCGCTGCTGATGGTCTCCAGCGGGTGGTCACTGCTGCTCCGACTGTCCACCTCCTCGATGCCAGAATCCGTGCCAGGCGGAGGGTCTGGGCCGGGCTGTGGCGCAGCGGGAGCCGGTGCTGCTGGGGCAGGCGGGCCTGGCGGAGGGGGGTCCCCAGGAGCGGCGGGGGCCCCCTGGGTCAGGGTGGCCACCTCGCTGTCATAGGATGTCAGGCTGGATGCGGTGGAGTCCAGGTTGGGAGGGGCTGCGGCGACAGCCGGGGGTGGCACGGGAGGTAACGGGGTGGCCGGGGCAGGTGGGTCGGGTAGCGGGTGCGGAGGCCCAGGCGTGAGGGGCGACTCCGGCTTTTCGAAGCTGTTGGAGAATTCCAGGGGCGGAGGCAGCGGTTCCACAAACAGGAATTCGCCGTCTTCCACGTCCACCGAGGGGGCGGGAGGCGGCAGGACCAGCAGGGGCAGCCCGTTCTCTTCGCTGGCCCTCGGGGAGGTCGGGGAGGGGGGCACGGACCGGCGTGGGCTGGGCGGCGGGACCCCCGGCCCGTCCTCCGAGGGGGGCCCCCTTCCGCTCGCCGCAGGGGCCCGGGGCTGGCAGTTTTCAAGGAACCGCACGTGCAGCGGCAGCCGCTCGGGCTCTTCGGGGGCTCCAGACCTCCAGGCCTTGCTCACTCCGGGATGCGGGGCCGGGGGCTCCGTTCCCAGCTGCAGCAGGAGGGGCCCTACCCCCGGGGCGGTGGGCGGCAGGCGATGTAGCAGGGAGCGCCGGGCGGCGGGCGGGCTGGCGGGAAGGGACTTCTCCTGGCTGCCCAGCCCGGCCCTGTACCCCAGCTCCCTGCGCGCGGGGTCCGGCGGGGAGGCCCCCCAGAGACGCAGCACTGGCTCGTGGTGGGCGTGGGGCGAGTGGTGGTGCGGGGTGGGTGGCGGGACCTCGTAGCGGGGCGACGGGGGCCTGGGAGGGGGCTGGGGGGCCCCGCTGCCCTCCGAGGACTCCTTCAGCGCTCGCTCGCGGGCGGCCAGGGCCAGCCCCAGCGGGGAGGCGGGATCCAGGGCCTTGCCGGTCAGCGGGTGCACCAGGGGTCGCGGGGGCAGGAAGCTGGTGAAGGCGCTGCTGCCCCCGCCACCCCCGTAGGCTCGGCTGCCGGCCCCGTAGCCGCCGTAGCCCACACCGCCGCCGGCCGCCGCGGACTCCAGCCGGAGGTAGGGCTCGGCGGAGAACATACCCTCGTCGATGGATTTGGAGTGGCGCAGCCGTGGGCCCGGGGTGCCCCCTGCGCCCAGCCCGCCGTCGCCGCCGTCCTCGTCCCCCGCGTCGGTGGAGAGGAACAGCGTGGAGCGCCGGCGCGCCTCGTTCTGCCAGCCCCCCTCCCTCCGGGCCGCCCCCACCAGGGCGGCTCCGAACTGGCTGGTGAAGTCCAGCGTGGCCGGGCCGCTGGGCGAGGCGGGGGTGGGCACGGGCGAGGGGGACGGGGGCACGGGCGACATGGCCGGGGCGGGGCTGGGCGAGGAGCCGCCGCCGCCGCCGCCGCCGCCCCCCGCGGGCTCGGGCTGGGTGGGGGGCTCGGCCTCGGTGCTGCTGCCCTGGCTGCTGCGGCCGCTGCTACTGGTGGACGGGGCCTTGATGATGATGGTGGGGATGGGGATGGAGTTCTTCTCCGACGGCGCGGCCACCGCGGGCGGCGGCTGCGGGGAGGCCGGGGACGTGGGCGACGGCGCGGGCGGGAGGCCGCCCTTCTGGGGCTCGCCTTCCACCTTGGTCTGCTTCACCAGCGGGCCCTTGCGGCCGCGGCCCGAGCGGGCGGGCACGTACATGGCCGCGCTGGCCGCCCGCGGGGGCAGCTGGAAGTAGCGCAGGGCCGGGCCCTGGGAGGAGCCGCCGCCCCCGCCCGCGCTGCCGTGGTGCGACGGGGACGGGGCCCCGGGGGTCGGGCTGGGCCCGCCGCCCCTCCAGCCTCGCAGGCTGGGCTGGGGCCCGAGCGCCAGGCGCGGCGGAGGGTCGTCGGGAGAGCCGCCCGTCTCCATCTCGGGAGGATGCGGGGGGTGCGCGTGGTGGTGGTGGGGCTGCGGCGGCGGCGCGTGGTGGTGGTGGTGGTGGGGCGGGTGGTGGTGCGCGGGGGGCAGGGGCCCGCCGTGGTACAGGCTTTTCTCGCGGCTTCCCACGCGGGTGTCGGGAGGGGAGGGCCCGTCAAAGGATGCTGGGGAGGAGGCGGGGAGGGCGCCGCTAGAGCCAGGGTTGAAGGGCCCTCCCCGGGGGGAGGGGGTGAGGCGGCCTGAGGAGGAGGGGGCTGGAGGTGTGCTGTAGGGGGGCTCCGGTGGGGACGTGGTGGGTGGCGGGGGAATGTCCTCCGAACCAGGCACAGACAGGCTGCGGCTGAATTTCATGGCTGGGGGTGCTAGGTAAGGTCTGTCATCTTCTGCTGCCCCTGGGGAGACAGAGAGGATCAAGGAGAGGGACAGGAGGGAGGGACGGTCTCCCTGCTCCACTATCCCGTAGAACCGCAACAATACTACTAAGAAGAATGGCAGCCAGTATATGCTAAGAACTGCACGCGGGCTCGCCCAGCGCTTCCCCAGCTGGGGTAAACCCAAATCTGCATCATACAGAGGTACAGGTTGTGCACTGCACAACCGGAAACCACAAGGTCCTCAAGGTCAGGAAACTGAAATTCAGCGGAGCTTCCTCCCCACGCCAGGAGGGGGCGCCGTTTCTTTAAAAAAAATTCCTTTCAAAGGCTCAGTGAATAAACCATTCACCGAGTGGTTTGAGCTGGGAAGGGATAGTCCCTCGAGTTTATGCACAGATAGGTGCTTCCTTTATACATAGATGCAGGAAAGAAATGCAACCAGTACGTTGAAGCTGTGATTCTACAGAGAGAACCACTTAGGATGAGGCTAAAGGTTAAAAGGGAGCGGATCTATAGGAAAAAAAAAAAAAAAAAAATCAGGGAAACGATGAGAGCCGGGTAGACCCCACGGCTGCAAGACTCACACTTGATGGACTTTGAAATCGAGGAGCTGGGGAAAAACCGGATGTCATCAAGGAAAAACAACTCCAGGAGCCGTGGAGTTTAAGTCTTTGCTTATTTCCCTGCCAGGACTCTGCCTTTGACCCTCTTCTCGCCTCTGACTACTCCCTCTCGACCAGTGACCAGCTACATTTCTCCTGTTGACACCCACGTTTATTGCCTACGGCCCCATCCTCCGCCCTGAGCTCCGGGCTTCTATATCCAAATACTCACACCTAGCTGGCTGGCTCACGGGCATCTCAGACTCCCAAGGCTCCAGCCCAAGCTCCCGATCTCCCAGCGCACCGTCTCCCCCCACCACGGCAGTAAACAGCAGCTGTGTCCTTTCAGGCTCTGACTGAAAGCCTTGCAGTCACCCCTCGTGGCTTTCTCCCTCACATCACCCACATCCGATCCACCAGCAAATTCTGTTGTTTCAAATTGTATCCGGAAGTCAATCCCTCTCACCCCTCCAGAGTCACCACCCTGGGTCAGCCACCATCATTTCCTATCTGGATAGCAATAACTGTCACCTCCTCTCTGGTCCCTGGGCTTCCCAGCTCACGCCCTTCATTCTAGTCCCTTCACAGCAGCCAGAGAGATTCTGCTAAGACCGAAATCAGCTCCTCTGCTCACAGCCCCGCCATGCTCCCACCTCACTCAGAGCAAAGGGTCAAGTCCTCACCACGACTCCCCAGACTCTGAATGATCAGGGCCCTGTCCCCCCTCTGCCCTCATGTCCAGTGCTCCCTCGGCACCCGCAGCACTGGCCTCCTCCCTGTTCTATAAGTGGACCAGGCTCGGACAGACCTCAGGGCCTTTGCAGAGGCAGGTCGCTCTGCCTGGAATGCCTTACTCCCGGAGAGCCTCAAGACTCCCTACTTCATCTCTAGGTTTTAGGTCGAACCTGCACCGCCCCCGCCCCCCACCGCAGCCCTCCTGATCACTATCACCTTACTCTACTATTTTTTTCTATTTTTTCCTCCATAGCCTGTACCACTGCTCATGTACTAGATACTTTTCTTGCTTATCATCCTTATAATCCATTATCTGTCTTTCCCCGCTAGAAAGCAAGCCCCAGGAGGGTTCCCTGACACATCCCCATTCTAGAACGATTCCTGGCCTGTGGGAGGCGCTCGGTTAACACTTGCAAAATGAATGAATGAATGGAATTGGGTATAAGTGAAAGAATCAGAAAGCTGGAGCAGGGGCTTTAGCTCACTACATTCCCATTCTCCAGATGCAGAGCTGGAGGCCCCCGGAAGTGAAGCCACCTGTCCCCGTTCACACAGCTGGGAAGGAGAGGAGCCAGGATTTATGGCCAAGTTCGCCCATCTCCAAAGCCTGAACTTTTGACCCAACTGGATGAAACTATGGTCTCTCTGGAAGCAGAGAACATTCCCAAGTCTGCTCGTTTTTCCTAAATTGTCGCCCTCCTGACCTCCCCCAGCCCACACATCCCCTCTTCTGGGTGGCATACCGATAGACTTTTGTCGGAGCATCAGCCCAGGTACTGGAGGCAGGAAAGAAGGACGCTCATAACTTGGCTGGGAACGGTGGTGGGGATCGAAGCTTGACTTTAGGGCAGCAGTCAGAGGGGGAGACAGAGAAAAGATAGCAGAGAAAGATCAGTCAGTGCAGAAAGGCTCGTGGCTTCCCCTTACAGCTGCCCCTATTTCTTCCCTAAGCTGCTGTGGGAAGGGAGAGCAGTGTGAAGAAGACGGTGGAAGGAGGCCAGGTGCGACGGGTCACACCTATGATCCCAGCACTTTGTGAGGCTGAGGCGGGAGGATCACCTGAGGTCGAGAGTTCGAGACCAGCGTGGCCAACATGGTGAAACCTTGTCTCTACTAAAAATAGAAAAATTAGCCCGGCGTAGTGGCAGGCACCTGTAATACTCGTTATTCGGGAAGCTGAGGTTCTGGAATCGTTTGAACCCGGGAGGTGGAGGCTGCAGTGACCCAAGATTGCACCACTGCACTCCAGCCTGGGCAACAGAGCGAGACTCCAGCTCAAAACAACAACAACAAAAAAGAAGGTGAAAGGCGACTCTGGGGAAAAGAAAAGCCTTGCGTCGGGGTGGGAGGGAGAAAGAAAGGAGAAGAAAGCAGACTTTCCGTCCACTCTCTCTCTGCTTCCTTCCTCCAGCCCCTGCCCCTGTCCAGGCCCCCACCAGTGCTCTCCAGGATGGCGGCAGCAGCCCACTGCCTCGCCTCCCAGCTGCCATCCCCGATCCCCAACCCTGTTCCCATCTGTTTCCCACAAAAGAGCCGGAGGCATCTTTCAAAAAGCATGCAATGGCCCCTGCTTGAAATCCCGTGTAGTCAGGAGAAACAGAGGGGACCCAACTCCCAACTCTGGTCTACGAGACCGTCCATGACAAGCGCTGCTGGTGGCCCTGCAGCCGCCCCGCCATGTGGCATCCCACCCCTCCCCCGCCGCTGGGACTGCCACCTGCTGCGGCCCTGAAGAATCACCCTCCTTCAGAGTCCTGGACTCCCCGGGTCCATTAGGTGCCCCTGCCTCTTGGAGCGGCACGCAGCCCACCACTGACTGATAGCAAGTCCAAGGCAGCACTAAAGCCGGCGTGCCCAGCCTGACCCCACGGGTTCCCACTCCAGAACTCCCCGTGGAATCAGGCTGGAGGCAGTGACCTTCCACGGCTCCAGCCAGGCTCCGCACTCCCTGAGCATCCCCCCTTAGCAAACCCTTGGCACAGGGATCCCCACCTCAAGCTCCCGTTCTAGGGAAGCTCACACATAAAGACACCCCAGCCCCTGCCCCCATTTCCCACCTGCTCCCTGCGTCCCCCTCCACTTCCACCTCTTTCTCCTCCTCTGTCAGCCCCGCGTCTACCGTGGCTTAGGAACACAGGAGCCGGGCGCAGTGGCTCAAGCCTGTAATCCCAGCACTTTGGGAGGCCGAGGCGGGTGGATCACGAGGTCGAGAGATCGAGCCCATCCTGGTCAACATGGTGAAACCCCGTCTCTACTAAAAATACAAAAAACTAGCTGGGCATGGTGGCGCGTGCCTGTAATCCCAGCTACTCAGGAGGCTGAGGCAGGAGAATTGCCTGAGCCCAGGAGGCGGAGGTTGCGGTGAGCCGAGATCGCGCCATTGCACTCCAGCCTGGGTAACAGGGGTGAAACTCCGTCTCAAAAAAAAAAAGACACAGGTCCGCTGGGTCCTCTCTACAGGCGCTTTTCCCTTCCCGTCACAGTTCCTCTCCAGCGCTGAGCTCTCCGCGGACCTTCCCTGCCCCTTCCCGGGCCGCATTTCCCTGCGTTGCCTTCACAGCGTCTCTCTTCCCCAGAACCCGTGTTGTCTGCTTGCTGCTCATGTCCTCCAATAGCCTAGAAACTCGCTGAAGGCAAGCCTGTTGCATCGCAGGCATCGCGCCTACAGTGTCTAGGGACCATGATGCCTTTTGGGAAAGTGTTTTAATTTCTTTTCAAAGTGGAAGTGAAAAAAAAATCTACTTGGATAACATCCATCTTTGCAGCAACAAAAATAATATTTAAACTTTTTTTTTTTGGGGGGGGGGGGGGTGGCCAGAGCTGGAGTGCAGTGGCGTTAACAAGGCTCACCCAAGCTCAGGTGATCCCAGCCTCAGCCTCCTGAGCAGCTGGGACTATAGGCAGGCACCATCACATCTAGCTAATTTTTGATTTTGCCACCCAGGCTGGAAAGCAGTGGCATGATCTTGGCTCACTGCAGCCTCCGCCTCCCAGGTCCAAGCGATTCTGCTGCCTCAGTCTCTCAGGTACCTGGGACTAGAGGCAAGCCTGGCTAATTTTTTTTCTTTGTATTTTTAGTAGAGATGGGGTTTCGCCATGTTAGCCAGGATGGTCTTGATCTCCTGACCTCGTGATCTGCCTGCCTTGGCCTCCCGCAGGGCTGCGATGACAGGTGTCAGCCACTGTGTTGAATTTTTTTTTGCAGAGGGGAGGTCTTGCCTCTGCAAAACCTCAAAACAAACGAACAAACAAAACTGGGCATTTGAAATGCACAGGCTCATCTCAAATTCCTGGGCTCAAGCGATCCTCCCACTTTGGCCTCCCAAAAAGTGTCAGATTACAAGGCAAGACCCACCGTGCCGGCCCCCCACCTTTTTTTTTTAAATGCGGAAGGGCCAAAGCCCCTAAGGTTCAGGAAGGTCATTGTGAAACCTGCCTGAGGGTAGGGTAGTGACTTGGTCACTTTCTTACTGAGTCCCCAGTCCCCACACGTGGCCTGCTGTTCTGGAGGCGTCAGATGAGTAACGTAGCATCAGCCCAGGTCCAGCACTTTGGGGCCCTACTCCCCAGCTTCTGCCAGGTCACCCCATGTCTCTTTCTTCTCCATCTTTGGGACCAGAAGTGCAGAGAAAGGAAACCCTCCTGGAATGAAGTCCTCACCTTTGGGATGAACCCTCACTGCCTGCACTTCCCACCACGCCCCCTCCTGCTCCTTTCTTCCAGCCATTCACAAGCATTCCCCGTTCCCTGAATTCTCACCTCCCAGACTCTGCGTGGAACATCCTTGCACTGGGCTCTGGGCTCTGCTTGGGGAAGCTCTGTCATTGTAGCCCTCCGCCCGGGCCTGGCTACCCGCTTCCTTTAGGCCTGCCCTGCCCCATAGAGTTGCCACTAGCCATTCAACTGTAAATTTCAGGCCAACATGGCGGCTCATGACTGAAATCTCAACATTTGGGAGGATCCCTTGAGCCCAAGAGTTTGACACCAGCCTGGGCAGCATAGGGAGACTTTGTCTCTACAAAAAAAAAAAAAAAAAAAAAAATTAAAAAAGTTGCTGGGTGCAGCGGCTCACACCTGTAATCCCAGTACTTTGGGAGGCCAAGGCAGGGGGATCACCTGAGGTCGGGAGTTTGAGACCAGCCTGGCCAACATGGTGAAACTTCGTCTCTACTAAAAGTACTACAAATTAGCTGGGCTTGGTGGCACGTACCTGTAATCCCAGCTATACAGGAGGCTGAGGCAGGAGAATCACTTGAAACAGGGTGGTGGAGGTTGCAGTGAGCCGAGATTATGCCACTGCACTCCAGCCTGGGTTATATGGCAAGACTCAGTCTCAAAAACAAAAAACAAAAACAAAAAAAAACTTAGCCAGGCGTAGTGGCACACACCTGTCATCTTAGTTACTTGGGAGACTGAGGGGGGAGCATCACCTGAGTGCAGGAATTCATAGCTGCACTGAGCTACGAGTGTACCACTGCACTCCAGCCTGGATGACAGAGTGAGACTCTGCAGACAAACCAAAGAGACAAGTGTAAATTTCAATTAATTAAAATTAATTTGTAAAATTCAATTTCTCCATTGCATTGGCCACATTTGAAGTACTCAACAGTTACCTGTGGCTGATGGCTACCAAACTGGACAGCATAAATGTGGAACATTTCGTCATCACAGTGATTTCTATTGGTTCTAGTCCAGACTTTCCGGGGCTCCGTCTTACACGCCTCTCCCTGCACTTCCCTCCCTGACAGGGCCTATTCCTCTGTTTGTCTCATTGATTCATTCATTCCAGAAATATTTAGCGAGGACTTCCTTTATGCCAGGGACGGTAACAGATACTGCAGATACAACAAATTACACAAATGGCCTGGACCACAGGAAGGCCAAGCAGGCCATAAACAAAATAAATTCGTAAACTATAACGTGGGTCAGATGGAGATAAGGGGCAAGAGAGAGGGAGAATGTAATTTAAAATAAGGGCTGGTGCCAGGCATGGTGGCTCTCGCCTGTAATCCCAGCACTTTGGGAGGTCATGGTGGTGGATCATTAGAGGTCACGAGTTTAAAACCAGCCTGACCAACATGGTGAAACCCCATCTCTACTAAAAATACCAAAAAATTAGCTGGGTGTAGTGGCACATGCCTGTAGTCCCAGGTACTTGGGAGGCTGAGGCAGGAGAATCACTTGAATCTGGAAGGCGGAATTTGCAGTTAGCTGAGATTGCGCCACTGCACTCCAGCCTGGGCAAAAGACCAAGACTCTGTCAAATAAAAGAAAACAAAACAAAACAAAATAAAGGCTGGCCAGGCACAGTGGCTCATGTCTGCAATCTCAGCACTCTGGGAGGCGGGAGGCTCTCTTGAGGCCAAAAGTTTGAGACCAACCTGGGCAACGTAGCAAGACCCTGTCTCTACCAAAACAAAATTTTAAAAAAAATTAGTGGTGCATGGTGCATGTGCCTGTCTTCCAAGCTCTCAGGAGGCTGAGGTGGGAGGATCCCTTGAGCCCATGAGTTTGAGACTGCAGTGATGTGTGATCATGCCACTGCACTCCTGCCTGGGTAACAGAGCAAGACCTTGTCTCAAAATAAATAAAATGAGGTGGTCAAGGAAGGCCTGACTGAGAAGGTATCATTTGAGCAAACTCCTGGAGGGGGTGAAGGAGGCAGCATAACCATGTGTAGAGGAAGAGTGTTCCAGGCAGCTGGAACAGTAGGTGCGAAGGCCCTGAAGGGCGGGTGAGCCTGGCCGGCTCAGGAGGAGCAGGACAAAGACGGGGAGCTGAGGGGTGGGAGATGAGGTCAGACAGGTGACAGAAGGGTGGGAGTGGGTCGGATCTGCAAGTTTCGAGTTTCCTTCAGATTTGGGCTCCAATGTCGCCTCTCTGGAGAGGCGGCTTCTTGTTACTCCGTCATAGCTCCCTGGACGTAGGCCAGTTTGGAGTCATCATAATTATTTGCTTGCTTGTTTACGGTCTGTCTTCCCGGGCACGCAGCCCACCGCAATACTCATTCTACTGTATTTCCTTGGTAAGAAAATGCTCATCATATTTGGCACCTTTTGAGAGACTCCACTTCCCAGCCTCCTTTGCAGCTAGGTGTGGCCATATGACTAAGGAAGACCAACCCAGATGCACAAGTCAGAGTGCTGCGTGTTACATTTGGGGTCTTGGAGGTAACTCAAGAGGCAGCAAGGTGCCCTCTTTTGCCCTTCTGCCTTTCCTTCCTTCTTTGTTCCTGCTACCTGGAATGCTGGTGCAATAGCTAGTGCTCCAGCAGCCACTTTGGACTATGAGGCCAGTCTGTAGTTGGAAACATGGCTAGGATGGTGGAGCAGAAATTGAGAAGGAGTCTGGGTCTTTAAGACTATGGAGGCTGCCAACCTGGCTGCAACCCCCTACCCCATATATATATTTTGACGTGGAGTCTCACTCTGCCACCCAGGCTGAAGTATAATGGTGTGATCTCAGCTCAATGCAATCTCCACCTCCCAGGTTCAAGCGATTTTCCTGCCTCAGCCTCCCAAGCAGCTGGGATTACAGGTGCCCACCACCATGCCTGGCTATTTTATTGTGTGTGTATTTTTAGTAGAGACGGGGTTTCACCATGTTGGCCAGGCTGGTCTCGAACTCCTGACCTCAAGTAATCCGTTGCCTTGGGCTCCCAAAGTGCTCCGATTACAGGCGTGAGCCACCATGCCCAGCCCCAACTTCTTTAACAAAAGAGAGATAAAAAGCATTTTTCAGGTCAGATCAGGGTGGATGGGGAGGGGTCTGAGTGATGGGGATGGGTCAGGATTACAGGCAAGGGGTCACAGTGATGGGAGGTGTCAGTGTGATGGGGAAGGGTCAGGGTTACAGGCAAGGAATCAGGGTGATGGGAGGGTTCAGGGTGATGGGGGGTGTCAGTGTGATGGGGGTTACAGGCAAGGAATCAGGGTGATGGGGAGCGGTCAGGGTGATGGGGGGTGTCAGTGTGATGGGGAGGGGTCAGGGTTACAGGCAAGGAATCAGGGTGATGGGGAGGCGTCAGGGTGATGGGGGTGTAAGTGTGATCGGGAGGGGTCAGAGTTATGGGCAGGGAATCAGGGTAATGGGGAGGGGTCAGTGTGATGGGGGTGTCAGTGTGATGGGGAGGGGTCAGGGTTACAGGCAAGGAATCAGGGTGATGGGGAGTGGTCAGGGTGATGGGGGGTGTCAGTGTGATGGGGAGGGGTCAGGGTGATGGGGGGTGTCAGTGTGATGGGGAGGGGTCAGGGTTACAGGCAAGGAATCAGGGTGATGGGGAGCGGTCAGGGTGATGAGGGGTGTCAGTGTGATGGGGGTGTAAGTGTGATCGGGAGGGGTCAGAGTTATGGGCAGAGAATCAGGGTGATGGGGAGCGGTCAGTGTGATGGGGGTGTAAGTGTGATGGGGAGGGGTCAGGGTTACAGGCAAGGAATCAGGGTGATGGGGAGGTGTCAGGGTGATGGGGGTGTCAGTGTGATGGGGAGGGGTCAGGGTTACAGGCAAGGAATCAGGGTGACGGGGAGCGGTCAGGGTGATGGGGGTGTCAGTGTGATGGGGAGGGGTCAGGGTTACAGGCAAGGAATCAGGGTGATGGGGAGCGGTCAGGGTGATGGGGAGGGGTCAGTGTGATGGGGTGTCAGTGTGATGGGGAGGGGTCAGGGTTACAGGCAAGGCATCAGGGTGACGGGAGAGGGCTTAGAGTGGCAGGAAACCGGTTAGAGTGGGAAGGGAGGGGTGTCCCCGACAGAGGAGGGTGCAGAGTGCTAGAGGAGGTGTCAGATTTGCCAACTGACAGAAGATTTGCCATGTGGAAGAGGAAGGGTCCGAAAGCTTGACATAAGAAGGGTCAGGGTAACAGGAGAGATGTCAGACTGACGGAGGGGCCATAACACTGTCTGATGGGGGCGTCGCACTGACTGCTGAGGGAGCCCCTGAACTCCACCAATCAACAGGAGCATTCGCTCCCGCGCAGAAGGGACAGCCAATCAGAGTGCGCAGCCTTGAGTAACGTCACCGGCTGCCGGGCAGACACCCGTCAATGAGTCGCCCGCAGGCCCAACTCTCCGTCACCTCGTGAGCCTGGTGCCTCAGTGGCAGCGCAGGTCCTGGGGCTGACCAGGGGCTGGGAACTCCTGCTAGGGAGGCCACCCTGATAGGGGATGGGGAGAGAATGGGCGGAGAGACAACTGAAGAGACAGGGAAGGGGGGGACAGAGATAGAGACAGGGAGACAAGGAGACACAGAGACACAGGTGGAGAGACAGAGAGACAGAGACAGACAATGGCAGAGATGGGGAGAGAGAGACAGAGATGGAGAGATAGAGAGACAAAGGCAGAGATCAGGAGACAGAGACAGAGAGACAAAGGCAGAGATGGGAGACAGAGATGGAGAGACAAGAGACACAGAGATGAACACAGAGATGGGGGAAGGCGGGGCGGGGAAATAGAGAGGGATGGGAATAGAAAGACAGGGAAGGTGAGAGAGAGGAGGAGGGACAGACAGAGACAGGGCCTAGAAGGGGGAGAGACGTGGACTGAGACGAGAGAGATGGGAAGCAGGAGGCGCAGAGAGGCGGGAGGGAGGGCAGCCCAGACTCAGAGGGCCAGCGCAGCCCCAGGAGGGAACCCCAGAAGCAGGGAGTGCGACTGAGAGAGGGCGATGACTTCTCAGACTGAGACACTGGGGGGGAAAGGGAGTTCTCTGGCGCCAGTGGCAGGTGACAAAGACAGTAGCCAAGAAAGCCAAAGCCCTGGATGGACAGCAGAGCCCTAGGAGGAGACAGCCCAAGAGATGCCCTGACCTACGGTGGCTATGCCGGGCTCTGCGCCCCCGCTGTTGGCACCTGAGGGTCTTCCTCCCCACCTGCCCTAGGTTGTATGCGAAAGCGCATCTTTAGAGAGGTTGAAATTTCCCAGCTTCCAAGTCCTTACACAGCGGCATCTTTTTTTTTTTTTTTTTCACTCTGTCACCCAGGCTGGAGCGCCAAGGGGTGATCTCGGCTCACCACAATCTCTGCCTCCCGGGTTCAAGGTTCAAGTGATTCTCCTGCTTCAGCCTCCCAAAGTGCTGGGGTTGCAGGCATGAGCCACCACACCTGGCCAACAGTGGCATCTTATACAACGCTTTGCTCTTGCTCCCTTTTGTGCAGACCCAACCTAAGATGCCTTGGGGGGGGGGCGGGGATACTGCACCCCCACACTGCAACTAGACCAGAGGGAAGAGGCAGAGTAAAAAGGGAGAGGAGCCGATATGAATGGGAAATGGAGATACAAGAACCAGACCTGATGCCAAGAGAGGCCACCAAGATGCAGAAACCTCATGAAGGGGCATCTGCATTGACTCAGAGAGTGGGAGAAAGACAGCAGGTGGGAAGGAGCAGAGATGGCGGCAGAGAGAGCCTCCAACATGAGAGGGGGGCCTGGGGAAGGCCCAGGGGCAGATCCAAGAGGCAAAGGAAGAAGAGGCGAGGGGGATGTACAGGGCAAATGACTATGGGTCCCCTGGTCACAGAGGGAAAGGAGGTCCCACAGAACTCAGGGGAGTGCCTGTGAGTTTCATTTCTAGGAGGTGGGGGCAGGTGGGCAGCTGGTTTTATTACTGGCTGGTGTCTGGGCTCCTCTTGGGAGACCTCTGGAGCTCAGAGAGTGAATTCCCTGAGGGCTAGGATCCTGGCTGTCCTGTAACTGGGTTCACACAGGGCAGACCTCGAACTGTGGCTGCCTGGCACTTCAGGGGGGCTCTGCGCATTTATTGAATTAATGGAAACAGGACTTGCTCTAATTAGTTTATCAGAGATTTATACTCAGCCTGATATGGTAGTTTGGCGTCTCTGGTGTTTCAGGGTCTCTGGGCATACACAGGGATCACTGGTGAGTCATGGTGGACTTCCTTTTTTTTTTTTTTTTTTCTTTTTGAGACGGAGTTTTGTTTTGCTCTGTCGCCAAGGCTAGAGTGCAATGGGGCGACCTCAGCTCAACACAACCTCTGCCTCCCGGGTTCAAGTGATTCTCCTCCTTCAGCCTCCCAAGTAGCTGGGATTACAGGCATGCACCACTGTGCCCAGATAATTTTTGTATTTTTAATAGGACAGGGCTTCACCATGCTGGCCAGGCTGGTCTCAAACTCCTGACCTCAGGTGATCCACCCACCTTGGCTCCCAAAGTGCTGGGATTACAGGTGTGAGCCACCATGCCCAGCTGATAGAGATGGGGTTTAGTAGAGACGGGGTTTTGCCATGTTGCACATGCTGGTCTTGAACTACTGAGCTCCAGGGATCTGCCAGCCTTGGCCTTCCCAAGTGCTAGAATTACAGGTGTGAGCTGCTGTACCCGGGCCTGAAAATCTTTTTCACCTTTGATATAGGACAGTGGTTCCCAATTAGAGGTGGTCTTGCTCCCCAGGGGACATTGGGCAATATTTGCTGCTGGCATCCAGACGGGACAGGCCAGGAATGCTCCTAAAACCCTACAATGCATAGGACAGCCTTCCACAACAAAGAATTACACAGCCCCCAATACAGGCAACTGTGGCTATTTGCAGTAGTT
The DNA here is from genome assembly GCF_048565385.1 of Saimiri boliviensis. NCBI lineage: Eukaryota > Metazoa > Chordata > Mammalia > Primates > Cebidae > Saimiri > Saimiri boliviensis. Next base: position 7,462,178 of record NC_133462.1, on the reverse strand, counting down.
ACGTTCTATGGGGTTGCCACACATTTCCCTCAGCCAATCAATACATAACCTTGTTTTGTGCGTGTTTCTGTTGAAGGATGCCTTATTTAATATATACTGTTGATTCATTCACAGCCAACGCCTGGCCAACAGCGTTCTCACTCATGCCTGAATGAAGCTTCTCTAACATATGTATTTTCTCCATAAGGCACATCACGGCCTTCTCACACTTAGGAACACGAGACAGCTCTTCGGCACCCTGCTTGGGGGACCTTTGAAACACTGATATCACCACTAAAAAGCCCAAGGATGTAAAGCACATGGGACTAAATAGACCGAGAAAAGACACTTGTTCACAGTATAGGAGCCGAAATGAGAAGGCAGCCTCATTCTGCCTCGTCGGGAGCCCGCACACAGGGCTACTCCAGATTTTTCTCTGTTTTGCCCATGGCCGAGAATAACCACAAAAACCCTTCCCGTATTGATCCTGGGGTTCTAATAAATTTCAGCAAGCAGGCGAATTCGCAAACACAGAATCTGGGGATCATGAGGGCCAACTGTTTCAGCAGTGCGGGTGCTAGAAACCACGACGAAGATAATGGTTCTGTCTGATTAGATACACACTTGCCGAGAGGTCTCAGGCAAGTGAATGCAAATCTCTAAGACTGTTTCATCTTCCGCAAAATGGGAATGTGCATGCTCTCTCTCTCTCTCTCTCTCTCTCTCTCTCTCTCTCTCTTTCTCTCTCTCTTTCTCTCTGTCTCTGTACTGCCCTTTCCTTCTTTGTAGGTGGTTGTGAAGAAGTTTGCTGAGGAATTATGAGGGTTTGCTGCCAGGTGAGTGAGGATAGAAGATCGCAGGAGAAAACTGTGACAAAAAAGGTAAGAGCCCAGGGGAGGTAGATTTGAACTCCACGTGAGGAATAAGTTTGGTTTGGTTTTGTTTTGAGATGGAGTTTTGCTCTTGTCACCCAGGCTGGAGTGCAATGGAGCAATCTTGGCTCACTGCAACCTCCGCCTCCCGGGTTCAAGCGATTCTCTTACCTCAGCCTCCTGAGTAGCTGGGATTACAGGCACCTTCCACATCTGGCTAATTTTTGTATTTTTAGTAGAGATGGGGTTTCTTCATGTTAGTCAGACTGGTCTCAAACTCCTGACCTCAGGTGATCTGCCCACCTCAGCTTCCCAAAGTGCTGGGATTACAGGTGCGAGCCACCGCACCTGGCCAGGAAGAAGTTTGTTAAAAACCCATCCACACCGGGCACAGTGGCTCATGCTTGTAATCCCAGCACTTTGGGAGGCTGAGGCGGTTGGATCACCTGAGGTCAGGAGTTTGAGATCAGCCTGACCAATACGGCGAAACTCCGTCTTTAAAACAAAACAAAACAAAACAAAAAAACCCATCCACATATAGACTAACTGCGACAGGCGGTGGTGAGCTCCTTATCTTCAGAGGCATTCAAGAACAGATTGGAATAGGACTGTCTCAAGAAAGAGAAAGAAAGAGGTAGTAGAGAGGATTACGAAATAAGAGCTGATATCTGGACTAGATTCCAAACAATGTCCCCAAGGGATGGCCTCAGAGTCTGTGGAACTCAGAGCCAGATGTGAAGTTTCAAAAACTCCAGGGTGCGAGTTTTGGGGAATGGGGGAAGGACTTGCCTTAGATCAGAGAAACCATCTAGAAAAATGTCTCTGAGACTAGGGAAATGCGGGAAGATGGAAACCTCTATTTGTGGAGAGCCTGCTGTGCTGGGATTCATCAATTGAATCCTCCTAAGAACCAGCAAGGTCAGCTTTAACACTCTCTTGCAGAGCAGGGAACTGGGTTGCAGAGAAATTAAGTGACTTAGAAGAAGTCAGGACTTGAAGCCACATCCTCCAGGCTCTAACGTCCATGTACCTTGGAACTCGGGGAGAGGTGGGCATGGGAATATGACCCTAACAAACTCAAGGATTGCAAATTCCTTGAGAATCCAAGGACTGGTGTCAAATGAAGACTTGTTACCAACAGGACACTCTGCCACGCCCTGAGAGGTGGCCAAGGACCTTCTGCCTCTAAGTCAGAAAGAAATTCCAGGAGTCCTGGTACAAAATTTGTCCCATGCTCTTGATTTTTATAAAAGCATGAGACCCTCCAGAACACAGTGCAGTCTCTAACATCCGCACTGTGGAAAGACTTCAGTGGGCCCGGGCACTTGTAGAGGAAAAAAAAAAAAACCCATGTCTTCATTTTCATTATCCTCCAACAAAAACTCAACCTTTCCTCAATTAAATATGTAAGTTGCAAACCATGCTCGTTTCATCAAGACCCATGCCTGCATCCCCAGCAGGAATCACAGATATTTCCATAGCCCATCACAGTGGTGCAGATTTCCCAAAATAGTGTTTATGCTCCTCGTGATTTTGAAATTAGAGTTGTTAAGATCCAGCGCCAGTGTCTACCATGTTGACAAAAAAAGATGATATTGTGATATCACAAATTTTGCTTTAGAAAAATATTTTGAGAACTATATTTTAGCGTAACTGGCCTCTTGTGTTATCCTTTCATGTTATGCATTTATAAGCGTTATTCTGAGAAGGACCGTGGCAGCCTGCCAAAGAGATCCATGGCCCCCCTAAAAGCCAAAGGACCCAGTTTTAGAGTCAATGGACCCCTGACCACTAGGTGGTGGATGTGGCTGGAGGATGGGGCCTGCGCAGAGAAGAAAGAAGCGGGAAGGGAGGGGTAAGGCAGAGTGTGGCTTCCGGAGGAGACAGCCAGAGGGTCAGGGGTGGCACTGGCGGGCCTGGTGAGGAATGTGTTGAAGGGAAGGCACACAGCCTAGTGCAGTAGGGGCGACAACCAGGAAGGTGCCAGCAGGACCCCAACAGGATAGCCAGAGCTGTGGCAGGACCATGGATTCAGAAGGCTGCCTTCCTGGGTTAAAATCCCTCCTCCTTCCTTGAGCCTCAGTTTTCCCCTCTGTAAATGGGCTAACAACCTGGTGTACCTCCCAGGATGAGTCTAAGGAATAAATGAGATAATTTATAAAATTCGGTGTCTGGCTGGGCACGGTGGCTCACACCTGTAATCCCAGCACTCTGGGGGGCCGAGGCAGGTGGATCACTTGAGACCAGGAGTTGGAGACCAGCCTGGCCATCATGGCAAAACCCCGTCTCTACTAAAGATACAAAAATTAGACAGATATAGTGGTGCACACCTGTAATCCCAGCTACTCAGGAGGCTGAGGCAGGAGAATCACTTGAACCCGGGAGGCAGAGGTTGCAGTGAGCTGAGATCGCCCCACTGTAGTCCAGCTTGGGCAACAGAGTGAGACTCTGTCTCAAAATAAATAAATAAATGAAAATTTAAAAATAAAATGCAGTGTCCCCCAAATTATCAACACCCCCTACATGTCAGCCTCTTATTGTGGGGAGAGGTAGACAGAGTGGCCACAGAGATGACCATTCATATTTTAATAAGTACTATGTGAACCGGGCGCGGTGGCTCAAGCCTGTAATCCCAGCACTTTGGGAGGCCGAGGCGGGTGGATCACGAGGTCGAAAGATCGAGACTATCCTGGTCAACATGGTGAAACCCCGTCTCTACTAAAAGTGCAAAAAAAAATTAGCTGGGCATGGTGGCGCGTGCCTGTAATCCCAGCTACTCAGGAGGCTGAGGCAGGAGAATTGCCTGAACCCAGGAGGCGGAGGTTGCGGTGAGCCGAGATCGCGCCATTGCACTCCAGCCTGGGTAACAAGGGCGAAACTCCGTCTCAAAAAAAAAAAAAAAAAAAAATAAGTACCATGTGTTGGGCATTTATTATTATGCCAGGGGAGACTACATCCGTGACACCACTCTGTGTTCCCTGAGACCTTTGAGATGGTATGCAGAGGATCGAAAGAGGCAGGGGAAGAGAGCAGCTATGACAGCAGGGTGGAGAGTGGAGACAGAAAAGGACAGAGATGGGGTTTTGGGAAAAGGGGATAAGGAGGAAAGGAGGTCCCTAAAGTTGAGAGAAAGGAGGAAACCCTAGGAGGCGTGTCGCCTCTCCAGGACCAGCCTAAAGCACAGGGGCCTCAGGAGGGTTTCGGAAAGAGAGAGGCTCCAGGTTGGTGTGTGAACCGCGGCTCCCCTGCAAGTTTCTCCCCACACCAGGCCGCCTACCTCAGTGGCAAAAAAGCCTTTGGGTCGGTGTTTGCCCAGGGAGGCGAGGCCACCGGGCCCAGGGCTCTCGCTTGCACTGATGGTCTGCTGAGCTGCGGCCAGGATTTCGTCCAGTTTGTCTAGGGGGAGATGAAGAGGGGTAGCAAGACAAGAAAATGAAGTTTGCCTTGACCCGGGCCGTAGAAACCAGAGCTGCCGTCCGCAGTTCATCCAGCACCTGGATCGACCAGGAAAGGGCAGCCCTGTCTGGTTCCAGGTGGACGGGCAGTCCCGCTTGGGCACATGATCTCCCAGCCCGGGGGTCAGCAGCCAGGGTGGGAAGGGGTGTGGGCAAGAAACGGGGCAGCATTGGGGGAGGACGGGCGGAGGGAGGGGAGGTGGGATCGTGGCCTCGCTGGGGCAGGAAGGTGAGGGGCGCCGTGGGGTTCGTGGTGGGACGACTGGGATGCGCAGATGTCGGGGCTGGGGGCCCCGCAGCCCGAGGGGCAGGGCTGGGTCGTCTTACTGAGAGCCATCTGATACACGGTCCGCTTTTTCTCCATGCTGGGCACCGGCGCCGGCTGCTGCTCGTACTCTGTGGGCAAAGGACACGGATGAAGCCCAGGGAGCCCCCGGGGGCGGGGCGGAGCGGGCTCGGCCAGTGGGCGTGGCCAGCAGGTGCGGGCCAGTGGGCGTGGCCAGCGGGCGCGCATGCGCGAGAGGGGCAGTGAGGGGCCGGGTTGGGGAGGGGCGAGTCCGCCGGCGGGGTCGGGAGACGGGGGGGCCCTCCCGCCAGTCCTGTGCCCACTCACCACTCTTCTTCTTCCAGGGGGAGACTAGCCCGGGGGAGAGGCAGTAGAGGAGCCAAGAGTTAGGACGTCAGGGGAAGGCGAGGGGTCCCCTCTCTGGAAGCCCACCTCCCTCGGGGCCCCTGGCGGGGGGCGGTCAGCTGCCCGACCCGCGGGCTTGCTTTCCTCTGTTATTGGGGGTTGGGGGGAGCTGGTGGAGGGAGAGATGTTGAATGGGGGTTGGGGGTGAGGTGGGACAGAAGGAAGGAGACAGAGAGACCCGTAGAGAGGGCCACATACAGACCCTGAGAGAGACCCCAACAGAGAAACAGATACAAGAGCACAGAGGAGAGTCGTCTCTCAGACACCCCTTCCCAGCGACACACACACAGGCCGGAGTCCGACCCATGGACTAGGGACAGGATAAGGACAAGGACCCCGGTGACTAACAACACTAACGAACTCAAGGGGTGGTCCAGCCCCTATTCCCCTCTCCCCTCCCCGGCCCCCTAGCCGCAGCAGCCCCGCAGGCTCACCCATCTCCTCCAACTCTGAGGTCATAGATTTGGAACGCAGGGAGATGGTTGGGGGCGGCAGCCGCTTGGCCTGCTGGGGTGCTGAAAAGGTGATGCGGGAAGGCATCAGGATAATGGGGGAGATGCCCCCAACCCTCTACCCACTACAGGGCTCAGAGGATAGCCACTGCCAGGGGGAGCCCTCCCTGCCTCAGTTTCTCCCCACAAGAGTCATGGAGAAGCAGGGCTGGGGAAGGGAAGGCCTTGGGCAGCAGCGACCAGCCCTGGGGCTCCCACGGGCCTGAGCCTGGTGGCAGTGGGGTGTCTGTGAGAATGGTCGCAGGAGTACCTTTCTTGTGCACTGCCTCATCCATGTCCGGGTGCCTGGTGACCATCACCACCTTCACCATCAGCGTGTTGCCCCCCTGGCGGATCATGTTCACCACCTGTCGGTGGCCGACTTTCACCACGTTCTGCCCGTTCACCTGCGGCACAGACATTCCCAGATCACATCAAGTGGATGAGGGGAGGGGTACTTGCAGCTTCAGACACCCCAACGAGGATGCCTCCTGCACTGCCCTGTCCATGGTCCTCTGGGCCACGTTCCTCTGCCTCTGACCCTTCATACCACTGCCTCCCTGGGCAAGCCCTCTTTCCCACCCTCCTTGGCCCCAGGGTTGGGGAAGAGGCTCAGTTTACCCTATTCACCTCCCCCTCCCTCCTTGTCCCCAGTATTTATTTACTTTTTATTTATTTATTTATATTTTTATTTTTTTGAGACGGAGTTTCGCTCTTGTTACCCAGGCTGGAGTGCAATGGCGCGATCTCGGCTCACCGCAACCTCCGCCTCCTGGGTTCAGGCAATTCTCCTGGCTCAGCCTCCTGAGTAGCTGGGATTACAGGCACGCGCCACCATGCCCAGCTAATTTTTGTATTTTCAGGAGAGATGGGGTTTCACCATGTTGACCAGGATGGTCTCGATCTCTTGACCTCGTGATCCACCCGCCTCGACCTCCCAAAGTGCTGGGATTACAGGCGTGAGCCACCGCGACCGGCCCCTTATTTATTGATTTTTGAGACAGAGTTTCACTCTTGTTGCCCAGGCTGGAGTGCAATGGCGTGAACTTGGCTCACCACAACCTCCACCTCCAGGGTTCAAGCGAGTCTCCTGCCTCAGCCTCCTGAGTAGCTGGGATTGCAGGCACGCACCACCACACCTGGCTAATTTTGTATTTTTAGTAGAGAAGGGGTTTCTCCATGTTGGTCAGGCTGGTCTCAAACTCCCAGCCTCAGGTGATCTGCCCACCTCGGCCTCCCAAAGTGCTAGGATTACCAGTGGGAGCCACTGCGCCTGGCGACTGTCATTTTTAAAAGACCGAGTCTCTCTCTGTCACCCAGGTTGCTGTGCAGTGGCACAATCATGGCTCACTGCAGCCTGAACTTCCTGGGCTCAAGCAATCCTCCCACCTCAGCCTCCTGAGTAGCTGGGACCTCAGGCACGCAGCACTACACTCGGCTCAATTTTTTTTTTTTTTTTTAAGAGACAGGGTCTTGCTATGTTGCCCAGGCTGATCTCAAATTTCTGGGCTTAAGCAGTCCACTTGCTTCAGCCTCCCAATGCACTGGGATTGCAGGCGTGAGCCACTGTGCCTGGCTGTCCCCTGGTATTGTGTGTGTTGGGGACAGCTCTGTGTCACTTTTGAGATGCCTCAGAGGCCTCTGGATGGAATCGCTGGAGAAAATGGAGGCTGGCTGGAGGGTGAGCAGGGGGCTAGGAAGTCTGGTGCCAAAGGAGGATAAAACTGGGCACTCAGATCCTGGTGTGGATCATGAGGGGGTCTGGGAACTTGTCACCAGGTTCCCTGGGAAGAGAAGGGGTCTGGACTCACCTCGATGAGGAAGTCTCCCATTCGCAGTCCAGCTCGCCATGCCACGCCACCCTCGTCCACCGACTCCAGGTACTGCAGCGCCGGGAAGGCCGGGGTAGGGGTGAACTCCTCGATGGGGGTCTGCGCTGCAGACAGGGAGGAGCCGGCGGGGTCGGAGGGGAGGGGGTGGAGAGGCCGAGCAGGGGATGGGGCTCAGACCCAAGTCACGGAGGTCTCACCGCAGCTGAGGGACCATCACCCCGGGGTGGGGTGGTGGGCAGGCTGGGGTTCCTTTCCCTTTCCAGCCCCCCAACCCAGCCCTGATTCTGGGGTCACAGAACCCTTCTCCCGTCCCCTTCCCGGCTGGCACTCACCCTTGGCCCCCCGGAGCACGAACCCAAACCCCTCACTGTCCTTCTTCTGCAGCAAGACTGTCTTCTCCTTAATGATGTAATCGCTGGCAGGGAGGCAGGAGAAATGGGGGGGGCGGGGGGAGTGGAGAAGAAATCATGAGACACGGAGCCTGTCCCCCACCCAGCAACCCAGAGACCAGAGCTCCTGCTCCAGGGGCATTAACTGCCTTCCTGGGATCTCTGTCACCCACTCTGTGTGTATGCTAGCAGCAGCCCTGACAGGCTTCCCCCTCAGAGCCGGCATGCTCTCTCTCCCACTCCCTCTCTCCTCATTCATCCATCCATGCCTCCATCCACCCATCCATTCAGCGCCAGGCACGGTGGGGAGGATGGGAGAAGAGCCTCCAGATTACCAGACAGCTGGGCTTGGGTCCCTGCTAGTCACTTCCTGCCTGTGACCTTGAGCCCACAACTTTAACCTTTTGTGCCTCAGTTCCCTCATCTATAATGGGGTGTGATCACAGTCCCTACCTGATGGGACTGTAGTGGGAGTCCAGTGGGGGTAATACACATATAGTATTTTGCACAATGCCTGGCACATAGTAGGTGCTCAGTACGATCTGCTCGATATCCTTAGGTCAGGGTGTTAAGTCAAGAGGACTCATGTACTTTGATGATACCCCTCAAAATGCCTTTACTGTATGTGTGTGTGTGTGTGTGTGTGTGTGTGTGAGTATATATATATATATACACTCACTGTGTGTGTGTGTGTGTGAGCATATATATATATATATATATATGCTCACACACACACACACACACAAATATATATACATACAGTAAAGGTGACACCCTCACTTTCTTTCATATATAAATGTCACCTCCCAAGGACTCCACATACATGATAAAATTGCTTATTCTGTACTGCCCAATATGGTGGCCACTAGGTGCATGTGGCTATTTTTATGAAAGCTAATCAAAACCAAATGGAAAAATTCAATTCCTCAGTCACAGTGGCCGTATTTCAAAGTGTGCAAAAGCTGCACGCGGCTGGTGGCCACCACACTGGACAGTGCAGATATAGAACATTTCCACTGCTGCAAAGCTCCCCGCGAACGGCGCTGTCTTCTGTATTCCCTGGTGCATCCCAAATGGAGCTCCTGCATGCAGTCAGCATATTCTATTATAGTAAAATGCAAAGCACCCATGAATATGGCTGGTAGTCTCCAGTAAAGCCACCAAATGCCACCAGCACATTTGGGTAAGGCTCACGTACCCAGGAAATGTCAATGAAACTCAGATACAGTTCGTTTATCTCAACACTCACTCAAACAGCCCCAAACCCCTGACATCACCACTGTACACCTCAGGAATACACATCCATTCCATTTCCAGAGGATCTGACACCCCAGTCTACAGCAGGGATACTCAGACACCCTGGCTGCAACCCCACTGCCTTCAGAATACCCAAGATCACCGAGAAGTCACCAGAATGTGTGCTCTGCTGTGCCCAGCATCCTAGGGGTCTAAAGCCTATCCCAGAGCATAACCACATAGCACCTCCCACCCTCACAATCCCAGAGTATTCCAACAATACCCAGATCCCAGTAACATCCATGTGGCCCTAATATACTCCAATAATAGCCAAGCATGCTCCCCAATTACCTACCCCCACAAATTCAGCAAAACAGCCCTCCTGGAATACTCCAGTATGTTTCAGCAACCCCCACACATCCCAGTATGTTCCAATAATAACTCCCCTTCCCTCGGATCTCAGTATATTCCCATAACACGCCCCCTGAACACATACCTCCCAGCACACACCAATAATACCTACTGTGCTCCACTGTATTTGGGTACTACCCCCTACAAGCACCCGTGTGCTCCCAGAACTCCAATGGCTCCCCTTGTAAAATCCATACATTTGCACCATGGTGACAGGCTTCTGGACGGGCACACGTCCTCCCTTCCTGCCACCACCCTCCTTGTGGCACCCTAGTGCACCCAACACCACGAGTGTCCACATGTATGTACTCCAGCAACAATCCTTGCTCAGAGTTCATCACAGTCCAGTAAACTCATCCACCCCATACCTGCCAGGTCTTCCTCCCTCGGATGAAGAGGTATTGGCAGCAGAAAAGGGAAGGGGCTGAAAGGGGTGGATGAGGCGGGGAGAAGGGAGAAGGGAAGGGAGGAAAAGCGGGCCAAAAAGGCTGGAACGGCAAGTGGACAGGGAAACTGGACATGGAAATTGATTCAGAGGTCAGAGCCGCCTGTTTCTGACCACACATTCTGTGACATCCTCATTCTCAGCTCCCTACCCTACCCCTCCCTCCTGTAACCCTTCCGGGTCTCCAGGGCCCCCCAGCAGCCAGCAGCACCCTTCCTCGCTGGTGGCAACCTCACTGTCTTTCACCTATTCCACAAATCCCTCCCTTCCTTCATCTTCCTCCCTGCCTTCTGGAATCTCTCTCTTGCCCCTCATCAGCTTCATACCCCATATATAAGCCTTCCCCAAATGTCAGCCAATATAATTAATAAAACTCCCATGTTGATATGCCAAGAAAGAGAATTTGCCATGGGCCGGGCAGTATTGGAGCCCTTCGCACATAGATCGTTAAATGTTCTCCTCATAAGCAGCCTTCGGGTAGGGATACGTACCAGTTCCACTTTACGTATTCATTTATATTTTTTTGAGACAGGGTCTCACTCTCTTGCCCAGGCTGGAGTACAGTGGCACAATCATGGCTCACTGCTGCCTCAAACTCCCGGTCTCAAAGGATCCTCCAACTTCAGCCTCCCAAATACCTAGGACTACAGGTGCATGCCACCATGTCCAACTAATTAAAAAAAAAAAAAAAAAAAAAATATATATATATATATATATATATATATATATATTTTGGTAGAGATGAGGTCTCACTATCTTTCTCATGCTGGTCTTGAACTCCTAGGCTCAAGCAGTCCTCCCACCTCAGCCTCCCAAAGTGTTGGGATTACAGGCATGAGCCAGGACACCGGGCCCTAGTTTCACTGTATAGGTGAGGAAACAGAGGCACAGAAAGGTTAAGTAACTTGTCCAAGGTCACACAGTGAGTACCACTCTTCAACAATACCCAAGAGAACACTTGGGTAACTGCAGTGGTAATACCCTCCACTCCACAGCACTGAAATACCTTGAGCATATATATCCGTCTGCTCCAGATCCACCCTGAGCTCGGCCCTGCAGCACCTGGAGTTTATCCCAGGGTGTGGCAGAACACTTATCGCACTATTGCTGAATGCCAGCCACCATTCCAAGCACTTTGCATTTATACATTTCCATTTGTGCATTCAGTTAGTCCTTACAACAACCTGGGAAAGGCTGACTGTTATTCTTCCCATTTTATAGATAGGGAAACTGAGGCACGGAGAAATAACTTGCTCAAGATGACACGAGCTAGAAAAATGTCAAAGCCAAGATTTGAATTCACCAGAGACAACCTAGATACAGCAGTGGTGATCTGGGGCGGGGAGGGGGGTCTAACCACATCCAGACCCACTCTGTTCCTGCCTCTCAACCAACCATCGTACACATGCTCCATTCCCCTCTCTGCTCCAGGACTCCTCCTCAAGCCCCAGCTAGGGCATCGGTGGGGTTTCCCTCACCCCACCACAGTCTCCTTGGACTTCCCAACTGCTCTCTTGCTCCCACAGCTCCATGTACCCCTAAACTCCCTCTCCCCGACTCCTGTGTACCCCTCCTCTCTGCCCCTCACTCTCCGATCCTCCATGCCATCTTGAGGTTACCTATGCCCTAACCCACCCCCCTCAACCCTGACTCCCATAAGCTCCCCTGACACCCCAAGGAGCCATCCCCAGACTTCGCCGGTCGCCCAGACACACCCCACCCTCCTTTCCCCCAAAGCATCCTCCTGACCTCTGTGACCTCCTCACCCCTGTCCTGTCACTTCTCCCTCATCTCTTGGCCTCATCCCTCCCACACCCTCTTGCACCTCTGTAAGTAACCTCAATGGCTCCCCTAAAGCACCCCTGGTGCTTTTCATGCTCCCCAGGCACCCTCTTTCGCAACGGTGGAAACTACCTATTTCTGCCCCCTCGACTCACTTCATCACACGCCCTCCCACCTGCGTTTGCTGGCAGCTGCGTTTCATTTACATTCCCTGCGTCCTCTCGGTGCTCTCACCCTACAGCCCAAATCCCCACCCCCAAATCCTCCCCACATTCCCCGCATTCCCTCCCCACCCCAGTTCTCTGCTCAGAACCCTCCGGCCTCCAGCCTCCACCCCTCCCCCACTTCAGTATCCCCACTCTCCCCGGTTCCAGGCTCAACCCTGCACTTCCTACCCAGCCCCCTCTAGCCCCCCCCCGCCCCCCATCTTGGCGGCCCACGCAGCATCCCATTCATGCTCCCTCTGGCTGACTACCTGCCCTGCAGGACCTCACACAATGCTTTTCCCCAGGCCATCCCTCAGCGACCCCGAGCGGCCTCTGGAGCTCAGCAGCCAGCTATTGTTCACTGGATCCCACACACAGGGGCCCCGCAGAGGCCTGCACTCCCCTCCTTTCCCCACCCCCGCCCCACGGTCCCTCTCACAAACCCAGGGTCACCAGCCCAGAGCCTGCTGCTATGCACGCCGCACCCCCAACCCCACACTCAGCCCCTCCCCGTGTACCCGCGTCCACGGCCTGCCCAGAGGCCCCACGCAGGGACGCCAGCCCCCCTCCCCATGCTGAGAAGTGGCACAAACAAGCGGATGCGGCTCCCCATGCAGCTCAGCTGGGGCTCTGAACACGTGCCCCACTTGGGCAGAGGGCACAGCCACTGGCTCAAGTGCCTCTGACATGCACAGACCCCCGGGGGGCAGGGCGCAGGGGGGAGGAGCACACGGGGACAGTGACACAGGATGGACCCTCCAAGTAGGGACCTGTGGGGGAGGGGCAGGCCAGGCCCAGGAGGGTGGGTGATGGGAAGCACAGCCGCAGTCCCTGGGACAGACCCACTCCAGCACACACACCACACACCACACACACAGAGTCCCAGACAGCCTCGCTGTCGCTCCAAGTCATACAGAGACAGACGCTGTCACACAGGGACACACAGATGGACACAGTTGGGGGGTGGGCTCGGAGCCCACCATCTCTCCATCTCTCTCTCTCACTCACACACACACCGCGCACACACGCACGCGGCTGCAGTCACACACACGCACATCGACACAGCCACACTGACACACGCACCGTCGCACAGTGACACGCAGCGGAAAAAGAGGAGGGGAGGGGAAGCCGGGGGCGGGATGCGTGTGTGATGGAGGGGGGAATGACTGTGAATGGGAGAGAGGGGTATGAATGGGGGGACTTGCCAACTCCGTGAAGAGGTGTGGGGATGTGGGGATCAGAGGGACAGGGGCCCGGGATGTAGGCGGATGCGGGTAAGCCACGGTGGCTCCCCACAGGGAGGGCTCCGGGGAGTGGGGGCGCTAAAGGCGGCAGAAAGGCAAGTGGGTTCCAAATCCTGGAGGGGGATCCGTTTGGGGGGCCTGCTGGGTGGAAAGTCTGGGGGAAGAGAGGAGAGGGGCCTGGAAGGGCCTGTGAGGGGGTGGAGGAAAAGATTCCCTGGGCCGTTGAGTGCGTATTGGGTGGGAGGTTGGGGAGAGGGGCCCAGAGAGGGAGATGGAGAGGAGAAGGGTTGAGACGAGGGTCCAGAAAGGGGTTTCGGGCTGAGAGAAGGTTAGGGAAGAGGAGCAGAGAGGAAGGGGTGGGTTGGGGGAGGGGGAAGGGCCTTGGGGCTGGGGGTTAGCGGCGGGGGAGGGTCGCCACCGCGGGCCGGGGCCTGCTGGCCGGGCCGCAAAGCAGGGGGCGGCGCACTCCGTTACCTGTAGATGTACCAGACGCTGCGCCGCCGGGGCCCCAGGGCTGGCCAGCTGGAGGACAGCGCGGGGGGCGGCTGCGGCAGGGAGCTCCCACCGGGGCCGCCTCCGAGACCCCCGCCGCCGACCGCAGACAAAGCCATCGCCGCCGCGGCCCCAGCCCCGGCCCAGGTCCCGGTGCCGGCCGCCCCCGCCGCCGCCGCCGCCGCCGCGTCCCCGTCCCCGCTCGGCCGAACCCCCGTGTCCGGGCCCCCAGGCCCCGCCTCATGCTGACCCGCGCCGGGAGGGGGGAGGGGGAGGGGGCGCGCACCCCCCCCGCGGGAGGGAGGGCAGGGCCGGGGGCTCACATGCCAGGGGGCGCGGGGGCGCGGGGGCGCGGGGCGCGGGGTCGGGCCGCGGCGGTAGCGCAAAGACCGCGGACGGCGCCGGCTTCAGCACCGCGGACAGCTCCGGAGGCGGGCGGCAGGCGCGAGGCTTAACCCCTTGGCGTCCTGCGCCGGGCGGCGGAGGGGGCCGGGCAGGGGGGAGGGGGCCGGGAGGGGAACGCGGGGGCCCCCTTGGCGGGAGAAGGGGGAGGGGCGAGGCTAGGAGGGGGGAGGAGAAGGGGGAGGCACTTCCGGTCTGAGCCCCCCCTTAACCCCCCTCCCCCCTCCAGAGCCCTCCCGCGCAGGTGCAGAGCGAGAGAGCGCGGGGAGCGGACGCACATCACACAAGATGCCTCGCAGCCGCGTGCACGGACGCGCGGACGGAGCCCCGCTTCCCGGGCAGGGACACCGCGGGTGAGAGAGGCCCCCGGCGGGGACGCGCAGCCCACCACGACAGACCAACACACAACGCACCTCGGCACAGTCGGAAAGGAAGGCCGGGCCATTCAGACTGGGCCCCACGGCCGTGAGCGACACCCCTCCTCCACCAGAGAAGCCCAGGCGGAGGGGCGAACACACCACCACGGCTCCCCGAAAGAGCGTGGATCCCCGAGCCAGCGCGAGGAGAGGGCGTCACACGCCAGGAGGGGGGACACACGGAAGGATCGCCCATCTCCGGCAGGGAGGCCGGGGTTGGGCCCTGGCAGCAGGGCACACCACAAGGCACAGGCCAGGCCAGCACAGACAGGGTCCGGGAGCAGCGGGGAGGCAAGAGGAGGGGAGGCTCCGACGCACCACACACAGAGCAGCACGTGGGAGCCAGCGAGAGGCACGGAGGAGTAGAGAAGGAAGCCCATTGACAAGACAGAGTAGGAGACGGGACCACCCCCATTCAGCTGGTAGAGCAAGTGACCCCCACAGTCGGAGGCAAAGGAGAGACCCAGAGAGACGCTGGTAGACAAGAAGCACAGGCTGACATGGAAGCTCGGGGTGGGGGATGTACCCCAATACTCACCCGGTGCCCAGAGCCGGAGACGTGCCAGGCAAACACGCACAACGGTCAAGCGCCTCAGACACCTGGGGCGCGGGGTGGCACCCCAGCCCCACCCTCTCTCCCCATGTTGCCATTTCTCTGTCCTCCCCATCCCTGACCCATCCCCACTGGCCAGAACACAGACACGTAGGTTTGGACACATTTAATGGAAGGATGCTACGCACAAGGGGACCCTTCCCTGGATTGGAGGGAGCAGCGGAGGAGAGTGTTGTATTTTGGACACCAAATTATGACCCTCCCTCCCCCACAGCCCTGTCCTTCTGGAGGCCCAAGCCCTGGAATCCTCCCCTCCTCTGCCCTTCCCTCCCCCAACATCCCAGGTCCTGAATCTCAGATCAATCAGACAGACACACATGCATGCACACACGTTCCTGTGCGAGTGCACACACAGTGACATGCACAGAGAGGGACAGATGTGTGCAGAGACCCACCTGTCCGTGTGTGTGAGCAGACTCACTGACATGCCCTGCAGTGCTTGCCCACAGATTCAGAGAGGCACAGATGTGCAGAGCCAGCCCACAGTCATCATAGCCACAAAGGCACCGGTATGTACAGAACAGGGCAGACCCTTCAGCCCCGGGCATAGGTCCATGTACATCCAGGCCACACATGCACACAGATGCGTGTCATGCACACCTACAGAGACACACGTTCACACACCGGGAAACCGCAGCTCTGGTCGTGCACACACACACGTTCATACACCCACCCCACCCCCGCCCCCGGCACCCCGTCTTTCCCTCCTGACCCCATCCCCTCCCTGCCCCTCCCCTCTCACCTCCCTGGGCCAATCCCATCGATTAAGCTTCCGAAGCAAGTCAGCCAGCAGCCAGGGAGGGGAAAGGTGTCAGTGCACCCCTCTCCTCACCCCCATCCCACCCAGCCCTGACTGCACCCTCCCTACACCAGTGCATGGGATACACACACTCCCACTGCACGTGACTGCACAGAGATGGGGCACAAGAAGGAGAAGAGGGCCTCCGGCCAGCCAGACGTAAGAACTCCCCAGGCCCCTGGGCATCCCCACCCTGCCCTGGCCACCCCATTGGTCTCTGGCGACCCCAGAGCTGGGCAGTCTTAGTGGCTGCGGAAGATGGTTTGGGGTTGGGTTGGGCTGTGCTCTCTGAAGCTAATTCTGGCTTCTCCCACCCCTGGATCAAATTTTAGAAAGAACGGATTAGAAAGGGGACTTAGAGGTAATGGGAAATATTTAAATGCGTAAATTGTGAAGGGAACTTGGGGTGAGGGGGGTCACGTGAGGGTGTAAGGACATTTACCTTGGGGCATCAAAGCTGTCGTAGGAGCCCACGGTATAATGCCGGAAGAGTCTCTTTGCCTTGTCACTGCGGCTTTCTGCAGGGGGACAACAGATAGCCTTGGACTCCTGTGGAAACCACAAGCCCAACCCCAGAGCTCCTGGCCCAAGTCTTCCCATTACCTCCCAGTACCCACCCCCATCAAGAAAGGGAAAGGAATGGCCATGGGAATCCTAGGGTCCACTGAGCACAGCTGGGGGTTCTGCATTACCTTGCTTGCTCTCCTGAGAGCGATTGGCCACCTCTTCCAGGCAGTCAGAGGGGAACCAGCCAACACGACCTTTGACCTGGCCTTCCCAGAAGCCTCCTTCCCCGATGCTAAGCACTGGTTGGGGAACAGGGACACAGACACATTTCTGCATTTCTGTGCTGCCCCTCAGGTGGCAAAACACTCAACTTAGAGCCTTCCCCAGTTACCAGCTCCTGGCCAAGGGTATCCTTAATAAACATCTGAGGAAGGGGCGAGGAGCTTGGGGGAGAATCAAATCACGTCACTCTTGCCTTCTAGCTTCTGGATCCAGTGGGGACCAGAGGCACTGGGGAAGAGGGCTGTGTTCCATGACACGGTCTTCCCACGTTAGGGGCAGGTCCACGATTGGTCCTCGTCTCCCCTGGTAACTGGTCACAGCTCAGTTGTGTAATTCCCCTACACCATCCTAGGCTCTGTGGACTTACATCACGGACGGAGGGACAAGCTCTACCTCACCCTCCCGCCCATGTCCCCGCCACCTCCCAAAGTCTCCTTGACACTTAATCTTTGTCCTTTGTCCCCAGACCCTTGTTTCTCTTGGCCTCTCCTGGTTCCAGAAGGGAGAAGAGATTAGAATCACCTGTTGCCTTCTCTCCCTCTCCCCTAATGGAAGCTGCTTCCCCCTGCCAGACCTCCCAGTTCTACCGCTTCCCTATTTAGCAAACATCACTGCCCGCCTGTTACATGCCTGGGGCTGAAGTACACAGACGCATGACAAGAACAGCTAATGTTTATCTAGCTCGCACCTGGGCCAGGACCCTAAAAGGGGGCACTTTCATTATCCCCCTTTTACTGATAGGAACACTGAGGCTTGGAGAGCCAAGATCATTTGCTGAAGATTACACGGCTAGTAACGGACGGATCTGCATTTGCACACAGCTCAGTCTGCTTCCAGGGGTCATGCTTGCAGTCACTCAGAGCTGTTACCTCTCCATCCCAGAGCTTTGCTGCATGACAGTAGCACCAGTGACAGCACACTGTCTTCCATTTCCTCGGCGTTTTTCATGACTCTGCCCCCATTCGGCCCTTCACCTATTCTCCTTCCTCATTCAACCCTTCCTTACACCTACCTAGGTGACGACTGCTTTTCCATTTCATAGATGAAACTGAAGCAAATGTGGAGGAAACCCCACCTGGCGATGGCTCCAGCTATGCTAGGGGTTGCGTTGGGGCCATCAGACGTGTTCCCTTCCACAAACTGCCTCCCTTGAGAGCCTCTGGGGAGACCAAATGAGGGGAAGCTGAAAGTCTTGGAAGAGAGCAGGACATGGGGTGTCAAGGGAACTGGGTTCTTGTCTGGTTCTGCAATGCCTGGCTTGGTGATCTTGTGATCAATCATTTGTTCACTGAAAAAATATTTAGTACCAGTCACGAGTCAGGTGCCAGGGCAGACACCGTTGAATATCGTCAATGTTGTTCCTTCCTTTGAGAAGCTTCCGAACCAGCAGCCAGTAGGGGCATAACTGTACAGGTGACTGCGTGATTGGGAGTTGGGGTCAGAGCGCAAGAGAAAAGAAGAGGGTGTTTGGAGAGAAGCCAGATGGGAGTGTATAACTTACATATGGCAAAGGGGTCCAGGGAGGTGTCCCTGAGGGGTGACATATAGGCTGAGACCTGAAGGATCCTAGGAGCTGGGGAGGCAAAGAGAGCATGGAAGCGTTTTCCAGGCAGAAGGAACAGCATGTTTGAAGGCTTTGGTGTATAAGAGGGCTTGGGGCACTGGAGGGTTGGGGGGTGCCTTGGAGGGTTGGGAGGTTTGGAGGGCTCAGGGCACTGGAAGATTGGAGGGCTTGGGGCACTGGGGGATTGGGGGGGTTGGTGCATTGGGGTAACGGAGGGCTTGGAGCATTGGAGGATTGGAGAGAAGGATGAGGTCCCTGGAACCTTGTGGGTGAAGGGAAGAGTCGCACGAGATGAGGTTGGCGAGGTGGGCAGGGAGGCAGCTTGGAGGCCAAGTTACGGCTTTGGGCTTTGATTCTGAGAGTAGAGGGAGTCTGCTACCTCATCGGGCTGTGTGAAGCTCAGTGACATCGTGGATGTGGGCGTGCTTTGAGGCAATTAAGTCCCTTTTAATGGAAGATGAGGATATAAAAACAAAAGGCAGTGTGTTCTCCCCTGCATTGAAGCCTTGAGCGTCTAGCTCGGCAAGATACTGCCCATGGTCCTCTGCCTGCCTGGAAGGGCCTTTACCTCTGGCCTCAGCTCACCATTCTTTTCTCCCATCAACCCCCACCCCACGTGCCTACGTCCCGGGCAGCCGGCCCTGAAGAAGCTGCACGTGGCCCCCACAGTGGCTCCTGAATTTGATCATTCATTCACTCAATATGTGTGTACTGAAACCTCCTGTAAGCTGGGTCATTAAACTAAGCCCCAGAGACCCAGAGACCACTGACTTATGACCTCACCTACAGGAACTCAGGCTATGGGAACAGAGACTACGAAACACATGCAGTTATACTGCCTGCCTGATGCTCTGATCCCTGAATACCCTTTAAGGCCTCACTCAGGTTCACCCTCTATGATAGAACCCTCCTTGCTTATCCAGGGGCCTGAGGCTCTGTCCTCTAAGTGTCTAAAATAGGGACCACTTAGGAAAATGATGGCCTTTTCTTTTTTGAGATGGAGTTTCACTCTTGTCACCTAGGCTGGAGTGCACTGGCGCAATCTTGGCTCACTGCAGCCTCCCGCTCCTGGGTTCAAGCTATTCTCCTGCCTCGGCCTCCCAAGTAGCTGGGATTATAGGTGCACACCACCATGCCTGGCTTTTTTTTTTTTTTTTTTTTTTTTTTCAGTAGAGATGGGGAGTCACCATGTTGGCCAGGCTGGTCTCGAACTCCTGATCTCAGGTGAGCCACCGGCCTTGGCCTCCCAGTGTTGGGATTACAGGCATGAGCCACCTTGTGATGTAGGCAACATTGATCTAAGTGCTTCACATCATCTGGCTCCTCTAATCCTCATGAGGGTCCCATTTTACAGATGAAGAAACTGAGGCCCAGAGAAATCATTTGGTCGAGGTCACCCCGCTCAGAAGTGGTAGGGTCAGGATTTGAACTCAGGCCGCTTGGCTCTCAACCTCTATACTGCTCGGCTCCTGGGCAGCCTAGAGTCTGGCAAAGAGTTATTCGATGCCTCATATTAACAGCCACACCTGCTGCATGTGGTAGTCTCTAAAGCAGGCGTCCCCAAACTACGGCCCCCTGAGGCCATTTATCCGGCCCCCCGTCGCACTTCAGG
Organism: Saimiri boliviensis; assembly: GCF_048565385.1. Classification (NCBI taxonomy): domain Eukaryota; kingdom Metazoa; phylum Chordata; class Mammalia; order Primates; family Cebidae; genus Saimiri; species Saimiri boliviensis. The sequence goes on along the minus strand of NC_133462.1, from coordinate 7,442,458 downwards.
AAGGGGCACCTCTTTCATTGGTGGTCAGTGAGAGGAGCACAGTATGTGGCGGCCCTCCAACGGTCTGAGGGACAGTGAACTGGCCCCCTGTGTAAAAAGTTTGGGGACGCCTGCTCTAAAGCATCCTTCTATCCGAGAACACGTCAGCAGCCCTGCAAAGTCTACGAGCGGGGGCAATGGGCATCACTTTCCAGGTGACAGAAAAACCAAAGGGAGATGAACCCCGATAACAGCGGCCACCCTTTGGGGAGCCCTCGCCATGACCAGGTGTCTTACATTTGCCAACTCATTGGGCCCGTCTCTCAGTTGAGGACCCCTGGGCAGATGCAGGAGGCAAAGTTAAGGCTGCTCGGCCTCAGGCTCCACACCAGGTGGTGGGAAGGACTCTGGGCTTGGACTGGGGGCCTTGGGCAAATGGCTTCACCTGTGTGCGGCTCTGTTCCTTCAACTATGCAACGGGGCCCGTGACCCCACTCCCCAGAAGGGGCCATCAGGAGTCTAATGAGATGATTTGGTGAAACATGCCAGCCATGCTCTGCACACAGCGTCGGCATCCCACAAATGCTCACTTCACTTCCTTTGCCTCAGAACTGCCTCCTGACAGGGTCATCTTAGCTACACTCTATGCTTCTTCAAGGCTCAAGAGGCGTCCTGGGGCTGTCTGAGTTCTCCAGAGTGCATGAGGCACTCCAGGTGCCCAAGAATGGTCTGCTGTCTGCTCCACCTCCTCCCTGATCGCCCCCACAGCCCAGCCCCGTCCCTGCTTCCACCCAGCGTACCTTTGATCTTCTCGCCCTTGCTCAGGGAGATCTCCCCCTCGGCTTGGGCCTGGTACGATTTCACAGCCATGAAGGAGCGTCCGGGTACCGCCGAGTAGAGCTTCCTCCGCCTCCCGCGGCTGCCCAGGGAGCCCCCAGGGCCCCCTGAGCCCCCCGTGCCCCCAGCTGGCCCTTCCCGGGGTGTCCCGCTGGAGCTGCGTACACAGAGGGCATGAGAGGCAGGGGAGGGTGGAGGGAAGGGACACCTCTAGGAGGACAGAGGTCCTTGCGTGGGGGAGGATGGAGCATCGGGGTGGGGGGTAGGGGTTTCCCAGCACTGGCATCCTCAGGGGAAGAGGGCATTTGGGGGCTCCCTCTGCCTGCCCACAGCTGCCCCCCCCCAGCCCCCTCTCCTGCCTCCTGGCTTCCGGCTCTGCCCCTCCCACGGTCCTGTGCGCACCGCCTGATTCAGCTTCCTGAGGCTGAGCTGGGACTGTGTCATCCCTCTGCTCACGAGCCTTCCGCGACTCCCAGCTTCCTCCTGGGTCAGCTCCAACTCCTCTGCCCGCCGTTGCCAGCTTCTCCCCCACTTCCTTGGGACTCGCCTGGCTGGCCTCCACCTCCCTCTCACCCTCCTCTAGCCAGGTGGGCCTCCTGACCCCGGAATGTCCCCCACCCCCTCCTCATCCTCCCTCCAGCGTGACCTCTCTGTCTGCCCCTCACCGCCAAGTCCCTGCCACGCCCTCATCCTCCTCCTGCTCGGCCTCCCCCACCTCACTCAGTCATTCTGTCTGTCTTCAAGGGCTGGGGCCTATGTTTATTTGGGGTACGCCCTGCCTGGGGCCCCTGTCGTGGAGCAGATGCCCAGCTAACATGCGGTGCTCTGGAGATGGAGTCGGGACAGTACCTCCCAAGGACCTTACTTTACCCCAGAGTGACACTAGGGACTTGGATGGAGGAGGACGCGGGAGGAACGCAGCTGGGCTGGCCTTGGGAGAAGCCGCTGATCGGGGAGGAGATTCGATGGGGCTGGGAACTGTGAGCCTCCCCTACCTGGGCCGGCCTCGGGGCTGCCTCTTGGTGTCCTCAGGGTGCCTCCCTCTGGATGGAGAGCGGGCCCGGGCACCCCGGGGGCTGCTGGCACTTCGGAGGGTCCCGCTGCTGAGCTTGGTGGTCGGGGCTGAGGGCTGCGACTGTCCCTGGGACCCTGAGGTAGGGCCAGGGGCCCCAGAGGATGAGGCCCCCGGGGCAGAGAATACCATCCAGTCGGGCAGGGCCATGCTGGTGTCACTGTTGGCTCGAAGCAGCGCTGGGGGCACCGTCAGCCCTGTGCCCGGGGGTCCCCGTCGCCGGGCCGCATACTTCGGGGACTCCTGGAAGGGCACTGCAAGGGCACAGTGGCAGCGGGGGCAGATGGGAGGGGGAGAAAGGGCAAGCAGGAGGCCGCACGGAGATGAGAGATGGTGGGAGAGAGGTATGAGGGAGAAAGACAGAGATGAGAAAGGGTGGGGGGCCTGGGACTGCCCCCCTCCCCCACCCAGACATTTTGGGTTCTCTAGAGTTTTCTCCATCCGATCCCAGCACCCATATCCGGTCCCCCAACTGCCCATCCCACCGCGAACTCCCAGCCGCCCCAGGTGCTCTGTGTAGCCCCAGCCCCTGTCACTCACCCACATCCTGTTCTCGATGGTTTCGGATCAGCTCCCCCAGCTCAAAATTCCCAGCAATCACTGCCACCTGGGGAGAGGGGGTACAGGCAGGTGGCGGGGGGCAGGCAGCAGAGAGAGGGCAGGAAACATGGTGAGGTCCCCGGGCCCAACCCAAACCTTCCCCCCCATGCCCTCCCTCTTATTCCAGCTCCCCTCACAACCTCTCTCCTTGCTTTCCTCATTGTCCCCTTCCTTATCCACTGGGTGTCACTGTCACCCTTTCCTCAGCCCCGGAAATGTCAGCACATCCCCTGCAGCCCCGGACCTGGAAGGGGGTCTGGCCATTGTTATTCTTCACATCCTTGTCGGCCCCTCGATACAGGAGGATCCTGGCACAGGTCTCCTGTGGGTGACGGCCCGTGGCCCAGGACAGAGAGACAAAAAAGAAAATTAAGGTCACCACGAGTGGATACAGGTATTACTCGTGGTGTACCGGTGTGCAGGACATAGCTGGAACGTTTCGTCAAATCATCTGATTAGAATCCTGATGGCCCTCTCTGGGGAAGGGGGTCCTGGGCCCCATTGTGTAGTTGAAGGAACAGAGCCTCACACAGGTGAAGCCACTTGCCCAAGACCCTTAGCTCGGGCTTGTGCTAAGATCCACAGGAATAAATACTCCACCCTAAACCTGCACCACTCAGGACAGCAGCCGCCTGCCAGGTATGCGCCAGGAGCACTTTAGATTAAATGTGGACAGCCCGAACGGAGATGCAGCATGCATGCCAAATACACACTGGATTTCAAGGACACCATACGAAACAAGAGAGAATTTAAATGTCTGTAGCCAGGCTCCGTGGCTCAAGCCTATAACCCTAGGACTTTGGGAGGCCAAGGCAGAAGTTCCAGACCAGCCTGGGCAACATAGTGAGGAGCACCCCCTAACCCATGTCTACAAAAAAATCCACAGAAATTAGCCAGGCATGGTGGTGGGTGCCTGGAGTCCCAGCTACTTGGGAGGCTGAGATAGGTGGATCGCTTGAGCCCAGGAGTTTGAGGCTGCAGTGAACTGAGATCGAGCTTGGGTGACAGAGCAAGGCCCTGTTGCAGTGAGCCGAGCTGACACCCTGAACTCCAGCTTGGGTGACAGAGTGAGACTCTGTCTCAATAACCAAAGCAAACAAACAAAAAACCTCTGATAATTTCTGCACTGATCCTACGTTGAAATGATAATGTTTTGGAGACACTATTATAAGTAAAATATGTTGTTAAAATAAATGTCACCTAATTATTTTCCCCTTCTTTTTAACGTGGCCACTAGGATATTTGAGGGCGTTTAGGATAAATGGCTCACGCTATGTTCCACTGGATGTTGGGACGGTATAATTAATTCTTGGTGATTCATTGGTTTGTGGGGGGTGTTCTGAGCACTGCGGGATGTTGAGTAGCATCCCCCCCTTTCTACCACTAGATGTCAGTAGCACTCCCCTCCCCAGTCATGACAACCAAAAATGTCTCTAAACACTGCCAAGTGTCCCCTGGGCGGCAGAAGCTCCCTGGTTGAGAATCACAGGTCTAGACCTTCCGGAGGCTTATCATGTTACATGCCAGGCACTTGGCACCTTAGAGGCAAAAGCTCACTGAATTGCCCAGCAATTCCTGGAGATGAAAATTGTCTCTATTTTACAGAGGAGAAAACTAAGGCTTTCAAAAGAGCTTCAGGTGAGCCAGCAGAGTGGCTCACTCCTGTAATCCCAGCACTTTGGGAGGCTGAGGCATGAGGATCGCTTGAGCCCAGGAGTTTAAGAGCAGCCTGGGCAACATGGCGAAACCCCGTCTCTACAAATAATGCAAAAATCAGCCTGGCATATTGGCACATGCTTGTAGTCCCAACTACTTGTGGGGCTGAGGTGAGAGGAGCACTTGAGCCTAAGAGGTCGAGGCTGCAGAGAGCCTTGTTCGTGCCACTGCACTCTAGTCTGGGTAACAAAGTGAGACCCTGTCTCAAAAACCAGACAAAGCTCAAGGTCACACAGCTGGTGATTATCAACCTCAGATTTAAACCCAGATCTCTCTGACTCCAAAGCCTTCTATCTTAATTGCATTTTCTGCCAGACCCAGAAGGAAGGGGACATACATTGCAGAGGAAAGGGTAGGGGGCAGGACTGGGCCAGTGGGGACAGGGACACCTTCTACATTCAGATCAATTTCTCACCAATGTCAATCACACATAAGCCCTCAGCACTCTTTGGGCTAAGCACAAAGTCCATGCCACAGCCTAGCAGGGTTAGTGTTAGCTGAGCTAACCTGAGCTGCCTGCCCTGCCACTCCGCACCCCAACCCTTCAACTTCATCCTCTACCACCCACCCTTGCTCCCAGGCTCCAGCCACACTGGCCTCCTCCTTCCTCTGACAGCACACTCATGCCCCAGGACCTTTGCACGGCTGCTCCCTCTGCCTGGAATCCTCTCCCGCTAGATCTCAGCATAGTCTGCTTCCTCACTTCATTGAAGCTTTTGCACACATGCCACCTCTTCAGAGAGGTCTTCTCTAGCCACCCTGTCTAAAAAAAAAAAAAAAAAACCCTTGTGGATCACCTGAGGTCAGGAGTTCAAGACCATCCTGGCCAACATGGTGAAACCCCATCTCTACGAAACAAACAAACAAACAAACAAACAAACAAAATTAGCCGGGCGTGGTGACGCACCTCTGTAATCCCAGCTAATCAGGAGGCTGAGGCAGGAAAATCGCTTGAACCTGGGAGGCGGAGGTTGCAGTGAGCCGAGACTGTGCCATACAGCCCGGGACAGAGCAAAACTCCTTCTCAAAAACAAAACAAAACAAAAACAAAACCTCGTCCTCTTCCTTGCTTTATTTATTTAATTTATTTTTTTGAGATGGAGTTTGCCCAGGCTGGAGAACAGTGGTGTGATCTCGGCTCACTGCAACCTCTGCCTCCTGGGTCAAATGATTCTCCTGCCTGGGCCTCTCGAGTAGCTGAGGTTACAGGCGCCTGCCACTATGCCGGGCTAATTTTTGTATTTTTAGTAGAGATGGGGTTTCACCATGTTGGCCAGGCTGGTCTCGAATTCCCAAACTCAGCAGCCTCCCAAAGTGCTGGGATCACAGGCGTGAGCCACGGCGCCCGACCCCTTGCTTTATTTTTTAATATGCCACTGGTGTGTGTGCCAGGCACTCTAAGCCAACGTTGACTCATTTTCTTCGTAACACCATCTCCCTGAAATTCCATTTTCTGTTATTTGTCCCATTCGTGTCTCTTCTCTTCTACATCGTAAGTTGCACAGGGGGTTCATTTTGCCTGTGGCACCAGCCACCTGGATTCATGCTGGACCCACAAGAACTGTTGGGTAGGAGGAATGTCCTCTCCCTTTTGTCTTGGCCTGGCCAAACCCAATCTGGTCTCCAGCTCAACTCTACCCCAGTGCCCTCTGATGCTAATTTACCCAGCATTCTCCAAGCGCCTCCTTGATCTTACCCCTTCCACATGACATGTTTCAGGACAGGCTCAGAGAGGGCAGACACTATGCCCAAGGCCACACAGCCGGTTAGTGGAACAGTTAGGATTCCAACCTGGCCTTTTTCTTTTTTTTTTTTTTTTTTTTGAGACAGTCTCGCTCTTCCTCTGTCTCCAGGCTGGAGTGGAGTGTCGAGGTATTGGCTCACTGCAGCCTCCGCCTCCTGGGCTCTAGTGATTCTACGTACCCGGCCTTCTGATGCTATGAATGGACGGCTCTGACCACTGAAGTCACACATCAGGCAGCAGAGTTAGCCCAGTGTGTGTTCTGGGTGTGTGTGTGTGTGTGTGTGTGTGTGTGTGTGTATGTGTGTGTGCATGTGAGTCTGTGTGTGCCCGTGCTGGCCAACTAGACTGTTAAGTGCTGCCATGTGTATTTTGCATGTTCCCCCCCCCCAGCCCCCACCCTGGGGGCACAGGACCAGAGCACAGCCCCTGAGCTCACCTGCTCCTCATCCTACTCTTACAGAGCTGAGAAGGTGTGCGAGTCAGAGTTGATGGCTCCCTCCCCTGGGCGCCCAGAGAACCATTTAAAGGCTTCCTAGCACTTATCTCATGCTGTCGCTGTGATTTGTCTACTGTCTGCCTCCTCACCAGACTGTGAGCTCCCAGCCCCCCACCCCGCCCTCACCCTCCCCAGGGCAGATGCTGCGTCTGATTCATCTCACATCCCCAATGCCTGGTGCTGGGCACATAGTAGGTGCTCAAGAAATGTGCACGGGAAGAATGAGGATGGAAGAGGTGGGGCTGAGTCCGTCAAAATTCATTTGTTCGAGTCATTCATTCATTCGTTGAGTCATTCAGTCTGTTGAAAGAGGCAAACACCTGTTGAATGCTCTTAGCCAGGCACTCTGCACAGTCTTGGTGGAAATCCAACAGGACTAACCCATCATTCGTTCATTCATTTTCATTCATTCATTCACTCACTCAACAAAGATGCATGTGGGCCTGCTCTATGCTGGGGCCCTGGAACACAGCAAGTAATCAGACTCAACTCTCCCCGTTGAGGTGCTCACAGCCTAGACGCGGATCTGACCGTCACCACTAAAGGCTAGACAGGCATGTCAGGGGGCCAAGATGGCAGGGGCTGAGGAAAAACTGTCAGACTCAGCTCTGGCTCTTGGGAAGCTTAAAGCCTGGGAGGAAGATGGGTGGGGGGCCGGCATGGAAATAAGGGAAACAAGTTCTCATGTGTTATGCATCGATCTGTTAAGCCCATGGCAAAGGCAAGCAAAACTATTAACCCATTTCACAGCTGAGAAAGGAGACTACCAAGGAGGGGAAATGATTTGTTCATCAGTCTACTAAGGAAACTCTGCCTCCTGTCTCTTTTTTTTTTTTTTTTTTTTTTTTCAGAGTCAGGGTTTCACTCTGTCACCCAGGCTATAGTGCAGTGGCATGATCATAGCTCACTGTAGCCTCTACCTCCCAGGCTCAAGTGATCTTTCCAACTCATGCCTCCTGAGTAGCTGGGACTACAGGTGCACGCCATTGTGCCTGGCTAATTTTTGTATTTTTCTTTTTTTAGACGGAGTCTCGCTCTGTTGCCCAGGCTAGAGTGCAGTGGTGCGATCTCAGCTCACTGCAACCTCCACCTCCTGGGTTCAAGCGATTCTCCTGCCTCAGCCTCCCAAGTAGCTGGGACCACAGGTGCATGCTACCATGCCCAGCTAATTTTTTGTATTTTTAGTAGAGACGGGGTTTCACCACGTTGACCAGGATGGTCTCCATCTCTTGACCTCATGATCCACACACCTCAGCCTCCCAAAGTGCTGGGATTACAGGCATGAGCCACCATGCCCGCCCGGCCAATTTTTGTACTTTTCATAGAGGCCGGGTTTTCCCATGTTGCCCAGGCTGGTCTTGAATTCCTGGGCTCAAGCCATCCTCCCACCTCAGCCTCCCAAAGTGTTGGGATTACAGGCATGAGCCACCGCGTCTGGCCTAATTCTCTACACTAAAATTTATCTGTTTATCCGAATGGTACAGCTTCCGTCTCTTGACGGGACCCTGACTGACACTGGTGATGATAACAATGACAATTATTATTCTGATGGCTGCCTTCCAGGGATGAGCACTTAATATACACGATGGCTCATCTTCTACACTAAGAGCTGGCGTTACTCCCATTTCAGGAAGAAGGATGGCGCCTCGAAGAGGGGGAGGGACTTGTTTGCCCCCCGCCCCCATCTGCCTGTGGGGCTGGGGCTTCTTCCCCCTCAGCAGCACGAGGGCCTGGGAGTCAGAGGACTGGTTTCCAGGCCTGTGTCGCAGAGCAGGAGAGGCAGAAGCACGCAGGGAGAGAAGTGCCGGCACCATGTTGGTTCGGTTTGACAAACACTGAGTCTTCCCTGGGCTCCAGGCATACTGCTGGCTGCCACGAGGCGGCACGTGGCCACCCGCCAAATCCCCAGCACTGCAAGTTCTGCCGAGCAGAGGGGGCCGAGGGCTGTTTTGGAAGACTTCCTGGAGGAAGGGGGCTGACAGACAAGCTCTGTCATGCCAGCGCCTGGCCCTCTAAGTAACCCCCAGCAGCCCTTCAAGGGCAGGGAGCATCAAGAAACAGGTGGGGAGACTGAGGCTTCCCACGGGGCTGACCTGCCCAGGATCACCTGCAGCTTGGGTGGCTGAAGTGCCAGAGGTCATGACATTGAAAGCCCTGGCTCTTGCCAACCAGCTGTCACGAGACCCCCTGCCTACTCTGTACCTCTCCTCTCTAGGGACTCCGAAAGTGGGGATGTCCTCCTTTCAGCACTCCCTTCCTGCTCGGGGACCCAGGTTGTCAGAAATCCCAAGGTCCTGAATTGCTAAAACTGCTATCCCACTCTCATTCCCTTCAGGAGCTGCAGGGGCTGCACGGTGGCCTTCCCCTGTGCCCTGCCCTGCCGACACGTGGCACCTGCATACATCACGGGCTGAATGAAGACACACAGGAACTGGGGACCCACAGCCCCTTTTCTGCTGGCTTTCTGGACAGGCCAGGCCCCTGCCCTGGAGCACCCCCCTTAATTCCTTTTCTACTCCTGCTAATCTTAACACTGGGGACACCTCTTCCAGGAAGCCACCTCTACCCACAGCCTCTCCACCCAAGCCCAGTCCCAGATGTGGGCTCCCACAGGGACCTGGATTCCCTGTGACTTTGCTCTGAGCACTCTGGATTGCAGCAGCAAATGACGTCATCTGCCCTCTGCTAGGCCACAAGCTCAACACTCTGTCCCCAGCACCCAGCTCTGGGCCTGACACAGAGCAGGAGCTCAGTAAATATCTGTTGGATGGATGGATGGATGGATGGATGGATGGACGGATGGATGGATGGATGGAGGAATGAATGGATGACTGGATAAAGGGTGGAAATAGTGAAGAAGTGAAGGGTGCGGAGTGCCTGAGCTTGGCCCTGGGGGAGGCGGCTGTGGGGGCTGTGAGGGGCCTGGGGCGGCCGCTGCTAGGCAGACCTTATTGTAGAGGGCGCAGATGTGCAGAGCCGTGTTCCCCGAGGCGTTCTGGGCTCCAGGCTCAGCCCCGTAGAAGAGCAGGTGCTCCAGGTGCTGAGAATGACCCCGCTGGCAGGCCTGGGCAGGACAGGGAGCGAGGGGCACGGATCAGACCCAGGCTGGATTCCGCCCAGGCTGCTCTCCCTCTGGGCCAAGAGTCTGTCTATGACCTGCGTTCTGGCCTTCGGATGCGAGCGTTCACCGCATCCACCTCCCCATCACCTTTTAGCCTCACTTGCTGCTGAGGGGCCTGGGCTGTCAGCTTCACAACCCAAATGTCCAGTCATTCCAAGCCCCAGGTATCTGGTCTACCTCCTTAAGGAGGCCAAGAGGCCAGCCCATCCCTCTCAGGGATCAAGGCATCTGGTTCCCCAGCCCCTGCTCCCTGAGGGTCTTCATGTCTTCATCCCCCATCTTTTCGTCTTTGGTGACCATGCTGTCCTCATCCCCAAGCTCTATGAGGAGCCTGGCATCTGGCTCCCAGCCCCAGCCCCACGGATGCCTTAGGGACCCAGTCCCCAACCCCAGCCCTTCATGGCCCAGCCCTTCAGGAGCACCTGGTGGATCTCCTGCCAGCCGTTCTCATCAGCTATGCCCAGCTGGGCCCTGTTGTACAGCAGCAGCTCACAGCATCGGGGGTCACCGCCCACCATAGCCGTGTGGAAAAGGGGGGTCAGCCCCCGGCGGTCCTTGTAGTTGGGGGACCCCCCAAGGTCCAGGAGCGCCTAGGAATGGAGAGAGAGCCCAGTAGAAAAACACAGATGACCGTCACATATTAATCTGCTCATTCTCAAGGCCCAGGGGGACTTGGCAGTCCTGGATGAACCAAGTGGCCAATGCCAATCTCAGTTCGGCCATGATGCCCTTGCGCGACCTTGAGCCCAGCCCTTTCCCTCCCTGGACCACTCGGATCCCCTGTAAACAACGTGGGACTTGGTAGATGCCTCCAGAGGACTCTGACACTCTGACATCCTGCCCAGCCTTTCCCCTGGGGGGCAACCTTGGATGAGCCATTGAAGGACACTGGGGCCACAGCACCCACCCATTCCACCTACTACAGGGGGGTTGTGGGGACAAATGAGAGGACAGAGTCTGGATGCAGGAGGGTCCCTGGCCAAGTGGGAGGTGTTATTAGGTCCAGGATCTCAAAGAAGGGGCACAGGGGACAGATAGATAAGCTTGGGTAAGGGCAAGGATCAGGCCAGCCTCACTGAGGCTGGAGGCTACTTCCTGCCCCCACTTGAAGGACAGCTCTGGGGGTGGAAGGCTGGCGATAATGAGCATTAATAGGAGAAAGTGTTGGCAGCAACCTTGTGTGAGGACAGCCTGTAGCAGAGCTGTCCAGCAGAACGTTCCGCCACCGTGGGGATGGTGCGCAACTCCCCGCCCTATACGGTGGCCACGCGTGGCCCTGAGCACCTGAACGTGGCTAGTGAGCCTCAGGACCTGAAACTTTAATTTCACTTCATTCTAATTAATTTAAATTTAAACAGTCCCAGGTGGCCAGTGGCTACTGGCTTGAATAGGTCTGGGGGCTGGGAGGGGTGCGCATGAGCAGGATGGTGGTTTGGGGGTGCATGGGAATGGGGGTACATAAAGAGGGTCTGCTAATTCTAGGCGTATGCTACAGATCCTTGCGGCTGGCGTCTGACTGCATTAGGGGCTCTTCAGGAAAGAATGGGAGGGAGAGAAGGGAGGGGCTGTTTAGCTGGAGCATCTGTGCATTGGGGTGCTTCTCAATGGCTGTTTTTGGGGGCAGCCCATCCTGACCTGTGTGTGAAGCGGAATCAAGTGTCCTGGCGGGGGCAGGGGCAGAAGAAGAGTATTTTAAAATTAGACTGTGCAGCTGACGCTGTGTATGTATTTTGTGGGTGTATGGGTTTGTCTATTTGGGAAAGTGCATTTGAGGCTGTGTACGTGGGGAAGGGGCTGTATTTGGATGTGGGAGAGGAGGGAGCGGAGCTGGTGCAGGGCTGGGCTTGGAAAGGTAGCTGGAGGGCTCTTTTCAGGGTATACGCGGAGGGGCTCTATCTGGAGGCAGAGCAGGGAGCTCACTTCATATTTGAAGGGAAGAGAAGGGTTTATACCTTGGGGAGACAGAGGCAGGTTTGGTATTGAGCTGGGTCACTGTGGATGGAGACCTTCGGGGTGTTTAGGGGAGGAGGCTGTGCCTGGGGCATGCGTCATGTCAGCTGTAGCCCAGGTGGGTGCACCCAGGGGGCCTGACCAGGGTGACACTAGGAGCTGCCTGTCAGTCTATGGAAAGGGGCTTTGTACTGGGGACATGAGAGGGCCCGTTTTTAACAGAAACCCAAGAACCCAGGTTTGAGAAAGAACAAAGGGAAAAGGAGAGAGGGCCCCAGGATGGGGGCGGGGGTACCCCACAGCCTCACCGTGAGTGCCAGGCAGTGTCGGGCACATGCGGCCTTATGCAGCGCTGTCATGCCATCCCGGGCCCGGAAGTCGATGTGGGCCCCGCCCAGGCACAGGGTTCGAATCACCTCTACGGAGCCTTCGGTCTGGGCTGCCAGTGTCAAGGGGGTCTCTGAAGGGCAGGAAAGGCTGGTCACACGGAGCCCGTTCTCTCCTCCATCCCTGCCCATTTTCTAGGCTCTGGAGCGCTCCACCCCACAGCCTCTGGCCCTGCGGCCTCCCCCTCAGGACAGTGGCATGCTTGGGAGACACCCAAACAAGGAGCACTGAGATGGAGGTGTTACAGGCAGAGCATTCGGCCTGGGGTGTCCCCAGGGAAACCACAGAGCCTTGGATCAGTCAGGAATGGATCTGAATACAGATGGCACCCCTGCTCCCCAGCCCTGTCCTGGCCCCAAGGTCTCCTGCTGTGTGCCCCCTCCCTACCTCCCGAATCCGAGTCATGGTAATTGGGGTCCAGCCCCTTGTCCAGCAGCCGCGCCACCTTGTCAGATGTCCCAAGCTGCACATACTCCAGGAACTTCTTCAACCCCGTCTGAGCCACGGGCAAAGAGAGAGAAGACAGGACAGTCAGGAGCAGGGAGGAGAAGCAGGGTCCTTGAGCAAGGCCGTCCAGTGAAAAAACACATGGAGTCATATACACCGTTAAAAAGTGTCTAGCAGCTTCCTTTACAGAGAAAGCATCCAGCCCTTTGGGAGGCCGAGGCAGGCAGATCACTTGGGCCCAGGAGTTTGAAACTAGCCTGAGCAACAAAATGAGACCCCCCCCCCCACCGCTCCCAGTCTCTATAAAAAATGCAAAAAACTAGCCACGCATCGGCCAGGCGCGGTGGCTCAAGCCTGTAATCCCAGCACTTTGGGAGGCCGAGGCGGGTGGATCACGAGGTCGAGAGATCGAGACCATCCTGGTCAACATGGTGGAACCCCGTCTCTTCCAAAAATACAAAACATTAGCTGGGCATGGTGGCACGTGCCTGTAATCCCAGCTCCTCAGGAGGCTGAGGCAGGAGAATTGCCCAAACCCAGGAGGCGGAGGTGGCGGTGAACCAAGATCGCGCCATTGCACTCCAGCCTGGGTAACAAGAGCGAAACTCCGTCTCAAAAAACAAAAACAAAACAAACAAACAAACAAAGAAACAAACAAAAAAACTAGCCACGCGTGGTGGCACACGCCTGTAGTCCCAGCTACTCAGGAGGCTGAGCTGGAAGGATCCTTTGAACCCTGAAAGGTTGAGGCTGCAGTGAGCCATGATTGCACCACTGCACTCAAGCCCAGGTGACAGAGCAAGAGCCTATCAAAAAAAAAAAAAAAAAAAAAAAGAAAAAAAGAAAAGAAAAGAAAGCAGGGTGGGGGTGAACTGTTAATTGTGTTGAAATTCATTTTAATGATATATATTCTTTAACTGACATAGCCACAATGTTATTGTTTCAAAAGACAATTGAGATGAAAATGACTAACGAGATTATTTAACTTTTCTGTTTCTGATACTATGTCTTCGAAACCCAGTGTGTGTTTCACACTCACAGGGAGTCTTGTCTTAGTTGGGACCAACCATGCTGAAAGCTCTCAGTGTGGTTGGCCAGTGGCTCCCAACGTGCAAGTCTGGAGGGATGGAACGTTTAGTGGAGGAAAGAGTTCAATGCATGCTGTGGGCGGGGGAGGGCAGACAAGGAGGGATTGGGAGGTCTTCCTTCTCCAGCATCAAGAATCCCCCATGTCTGACCAAAGCGGTTCCCCGATTTCCTCCCAGCTCTCACCATCAGAGACACAGGGGAGACAGGGGCTGAGGACCGGAGGGCAAGGTACCGGGATCGATAGGGCTGGAGAAGGGGTGGGGGTAATGCCTGGATTTCGAAGAGGTTCAGGCTGTGAGGCTGGGGGAACGGCAGCCTGTCTGTGAGATGGCCTGTAGGCACAAGGACCTTCAACGTCAGGGTCCTGGGCTAAGGCCCGGGAAGCACGGAGGCCTTGGCTGGATGTGGAGAGTCAGGGGAAGAGAAGGGGGACTCAAAGGAGGCCAGGTGGGAATGATGCGACCCCAGGCAGAGGGATGAGGGACAAAAGAGGAAAGTACGAAGGAGCTGTGCCGGAGGTGATGGTATTTGGGGCTGTCTCAAATGTGGTACAGCGTCCCAAGTCGGGGGTGGAGGGGACTGCCAGAGGGGTAGCGGGCTGGAGGAACGTCGAGTCTGTTGGCAAGAGGTGGGGAGGGAAGGTGCTTGGGCAGGGGACTCCGGTGGTAGGGTCTACAGGGGACAGATGCCAGCAGGGTTCTCTCACCTTCGTGTGCAATTTGGCCAGCTGCTTCTCATCCAGGTTGGTCTGTTTGTAAACTCGGGTCTTGTATCGGAACTGAGGTCAGGGGGAGGGTAGTGGGAGAGACACAGAGACTTGCAATCAGGGGCCTGGGGAGAAGGCCTGGAGTAGGGGGAAGGTCTGATCCCCCTCCAGTTCCCTGGTGGGGGGGGGGGTAGCTAAGGGTAGGAGTGGCAACAGCCCTGGAACCTTGGTTTATTGGGCAGAGGGGAGGCAGCGGCTTTTCCGAGAGTGCTGGGTATCATGGCCTAGGTGCGCGGCAATCCCTTCCTTGAAGGAGGAGGAGTCGGGACCCCACGGGGAATGTTCTAGAGTGCCTACTGTAATTGGGAATCCTCCCCCAATTTGATGGGCCAGGAGAAGCTCGGGGCAGGGAAGTGAATTGCCCAAGGCCACTTGGCTGGTCAGAAGTAGAACCGATGGTGATTTGAACTCAGGCCTCTCTGAGTTCCCTGTGCTGCTTAGAAGGTCTGGACTAGAACACTGGATGTCCCCTCGTGAAGGTTTCGGGTGTGTTCAAAGGTGGGCGGTGGACAGATGTATTTCAGGGCATGCCTTCTCTTGTCAGTGAAGGAGTTGGGGAAGCTTCACCTCCAGGTAGGGGACCCCCTTCTCGAAAGACTGGGGGTACTCCCGCAGCAGCCTCTCCTCCTCCAGGAAGTTGGCATCACGGCCTGAGGTGGCCGGCTGGAACAGGCCATAGTTGAGCACATCCTGCAGGCTCTCGCTCAGGGCACAGAGCACCTGCTGCTTGGCCGTCCAGATGGTGGCATCAGGGTTGAAGCGCAGGCATTTCTGGTGGGGGAGGAGACAGGCGACAGGGTGGGTCAGGGGCCAGAGAAGAGCCTCAGGTGGGTTGGGAAGGGAGCTGGGAGCTGGGCGTCGGGGTGATTCCTCCAGGGATACCCAGCACCAGTGGCCTCCCCATGTCAGTTGGGGCCCTGTATCCCCTGCTTCCCCCGTCCCCCCCTGCTGCCAGCCAGTGAGCAGGCACTCACTGTCTGGTGCAGGTCCGGGATGCCAATCCTGAAGACCATCATGCTGAAGTGGGCGTCGTCTGGGACTGACATTGAGCGGCCCTGAAGGCCTCTAATAGAGGCCAGGCTACCAGGTGCCCCACTGCCCTGGCCCCGGGTCCCCCGGGGGCCTCGACCTGGCCCGTCTGGGGAGCTGTCGGACTCTGAGCCCCCCTCGGGACACTCGCTGGCACTGTGGCGTTCCTCGTCCTCGCTTGTCGCGGGGCTGTGGGTCATCGTGGGGCCACGGGGCGACGGGGGACGGCAGCATCACAGGCGGCTGCGAGGGCCAAGGGCGGGCATCAGACTAGGAGATCGGGACCCCCCAGACCCCACAGGCGCTACTCAGTGGTCAAGTGGTCAAGGGCAGCCTCCTCCTACTGCCCAAGATGGACAGGAAGGAGGCTGGGCACACCCTCTGCCTGCAGGGCCTCCCTTGCCGCCTCCTCCCACGCTGGCATGCACACAGCCCCATCCCTGACATGCTTCTGGCATGTGTCTCCTTCCCTGCCCTTGGCCCTGCTTGCAGCCCCCACCCCCCCTGCGCCCCACTTTGCTGGTGACCCAGCGTGGCCGTGTCCCAGAAACCGCAGAATCACCACGGGAGCTACTGGCCCACTTTGCCAGGCCACAGAAAATGCAGCTAAAATTAGCTAAGGACAGACAGGTGGACAAACTGACAGGCATCCTGCCCTCCTGCCATCCTGGCCCCAGCCTGGCCCCTCACCCAGGGCAGTGGGGGGGGGTGGGGTGCGGGGGTTGGGGAGAAGCTGAGGCTGAGATGTAGTAAGGGGGAGATGGAGGCGTGGTGAGCCTGGAGCGGGTGGAGCCGGTGACTTCACTTAAGTGTGGCTGACAACGTGTGGCATGCCGAGTAGTGCTAGGGAATTGGTTGTCCCAGGGGAACAAGGGGCACTGAGATGGGGTGTCATGGGCAGAGCATCTGGCCCGCGGCGTCCCCAAGGGAACCACAAGAAGTGGCCTTTGGAGGTTGGGGCATCTGGAGGTGTGCGGGTGGGTAGGGAGGTTGGCCCGGGAGCACTGTCCTGGCCACCGTGGTGTGGTGCCCCCCGTAGATATGGGTGGCTGCAGATGACCTGTAGCTCTTTTCTAGGACTGCAGGGTGGATAGGCTGGCTTTGCTGGGTACTAGGGGCTCTGCTCTGAGGACTGGGGTGTTAGGAGGGAGGTTAAGAAGTGAGACGAGGGTCTCTGGGACTGAGGTGGGAGGTCATTTCTGGATCCTTGCTGTTCTCCCGTGAGGTGGCCTTATGAGGGTGGGCCCTTTCCAAATGGGATCCGCCTCCCTCCTGTTCTCCCCCAACTCCCACCCCAGCACCGGAAACCAGAATGTCTGGTCTGGTCCCTCCCCCCCCACACCAGGCCCGGTTCCTGCACCGTTGCCATGGAGATGGGAAGCAGTGGAGGGTACTGCTGACTTTGGGGGAGTGGGGATGGGCTGGGGGGTTGGGGAAGGAAAGACGGAGTGTGTGGGGGGGGGGAAGGAGAGTTCCAGGAGCTGTGGGCGAGCGAGCGTCTAACCCAGGGCCGGCGGACCCCTCCCCCACGCGCGGCAGCGCTGCGAAGCCCCTCCCCCTCCAGGTACCCAGCGGGCGCCGCCCCACCTCGTCCCTGCCGAGACCCCGGCCTCCTCCTCCTCACCCCGCCGCAGAGCCCACCTTGCGATCTGGGGCCCGCAGCCACTCCCCCTCGGCTGACCCTGGCTGACCCCCAGCCTCAACCCCGCTGGGAGAGGGTGACCAGTGGGAGGAAAGAAAAGCTGGCCGGGGCGCACGGCTGCCCCAGCCCCCTGGCCGACTCCGGCCCCTCCCCCTCAGGGCTCGCGGGAGGGAGCGGGCACGCTCCGCCGGGGCGGCATGAATCAAACGCTCCTCGGCTAAGAATAGCTGGCACGCAGCTGGTACCAAGACGGGCTGAGGAATCGGCGAGGGGGGGGGCGGAGGACGGGAGAGAGGGGGTGCCCTGGGAGGCTGCGGGGGAACAGGGGGCGGTTGGCGTGGCCGAGAGCGGGGCCCGGGAGAATGAATGGAGGCGGAGGGAGGCGGGGAGGGGCGGGGAGAGAGAGCCCGGGCCGAAGCTGGGAAACTGGTGGGGGAGAGCCCGGGCCGGGGAGAGGGGCGGGGGGCGCCGGGGAGCAGGAGTCGGGGGTGGGAGCCGAGGGGGCGCGCCGGCGGGCGGTGTAGGGACTGGAGACCAGGCGGGGACGCGGGAAGCTGGGGCAGGAGGTGGGAAGGGAAGGGAGGAGCCTGGAAGGAGAAGCGGGAGCTGGAGGGGTCGAAGGGGGCGGAGGAGGCCCGGGCCTAGACCCTCCCTGGAGGAGAAGGGGGACCAGGGTGACCTGGCGAAGGGGCCCAGGTGCGCCAGGATGAGGCGGGGGAGTGGCCGGGCTGGGCGGGGAGGCGGGTACCGGGACTGAGCCCTTGGCCCCTGAGAGCCGGAAGGCGGGTTCGGGATAGGGGCTCTGCTGGCGGGGGATGGGGGGCGCGCCTCCCATCAAGGATGCAATCTGGGACGGGGCACGGGGGACCCGGGCGTAACCCAATTTGGCGTCGCCCAGGGCAACGCTCCCCACCTCACCCGCACCCCCAGCCGCACACCCAGGCCCGGAGCCCGGCGCCAGGCCAAGGACATCCCGGGCGCCCCCGCCCCTTTCCGCGGCCCCGGCCCCGTAGCTCCCCCAACCCCCAGGTTCTCGACCCCCTTACCTGCCTGGCGGGGCTGCTGAGTCCCGGTCGGCGGCGCCCGCGGCCCCTCCCCCCTCCCCCCACCCCCCACCCCCCCGGAGACGGGGGACCCTCAGGCCATGCCCCACCGCCCCGGAGGGCGAGCGGGCCCGGGGAGGGGGCGGGCGGGGGCCGGGGGGGAGGGCGGGAGGGCCGAGGACCTCACCCCCCCCGCGGGCCGGGCCTGGCCATCCGCAGAGCGCCCCCCCTTCCGCCGCGGCCGCCGCGCCCCTCCTCGCCCGCCCCCGGCTCGGTCCGGCCGGCTCCGGGCGCCGCGTCTCCGCCTGCTCTTCCTCCTCCTCTTCCTCGGGCCGCCGCCGCCGCCGCCCGCTCCGCGCCTCCTCTGCCACCCTTCTCGCTCTCTCGCTCTCGCTGTCTCTCCCTCACCCTGTTTCTCTCTCCCTCCCTCTCTCCCTCCCTCCCCTCCCTCCGCCCTCTCCCCTCCCTCCGGGAGTCGGCGGAGGAGACATCGCCCCTCCCCGCGCCCCCAAACCTCGCCCATCCCCCCCACCAACGCCGGCTCCGCCCCCTACCCTTGCCCTCCCCCACCACTCCTCTCCACCTCCGAGTCCCCAGATCCTGACTCCACCCCTGCTTGCTCCCGTACCCCAAAGAAGGGGTCCTGCCCCCGTAAGGGTGCCCCCCACACACCTCAGGACTGGCCCCTCCCAGAGAGCTCTTCGGCCCCCTACACACAGTGGGGCACAATAAATATTTGTTGCCAGACTCTATATCCCCAAATTGAAGTGTGAAGGTTATAGATTCCTACCCGATTCCCCCCCAACCCCCCCCCCACTCTTTCCTTTCCATCTAAGCACCGGGGCCGGGCACATGTGGACATACCTGGGCCAGACCACATTTCCCCAAGGCACAGGTGCATAGTCACCAGCTGAACAGCACCTGCAGACATCCCCACAGGCACGCACTCTCCAGCGCGTGCAAGCCCAGACAGTGCACCTGGGGTACACGGCCGCAAACACACCCAGCTACATGCAGTTGTGTGTCACACCCCTGTGCCTGGGCACACACACAGCACAGAAGCACATGCACACATTTGCCCACCACACGCACACACACGCACACACACACACACACGCACGCAGGCGTTCACCCGGGTATGCATGCCCAGATCTCTCAACACCAAAACGGAGTTACAGCACTGTAGAGACGTGCGCACGCCTTCCCATCACACCCACCCACTGTGCCGTCCATTGCACTGGTTCGCACTCACCCGCTTACATGCCTAACACCGTGCCATCCTTCCCCTCCAGGATAGCTACTGCTGACATTCCTGGAGCATTTTCTGTGTGCCAGGCTCAGAGACTGTCACCATCCCCATTTTCCAGAGGGGGAAGCAAGGCGCAGAGAGGCTAAATAACTTGCCCAAGGTCATCCAGCTATAAGGAGGTGGGAACAGGATCAGGAACGGGGAGGTTGGCTCCAACGTCCCCACTCAATTGCTATTGTGCACTGTTGGGCATATCCCCTCACAGTTGCATATCCTTGATCCTCACACACAGACACACCCAGCCATCTCCTCAGAGCTTGCACGCGTGTGTGTAGGCACGCATATGCAGCCAGCTGTGTGCAGACAGCTAACTCACGCCTGGGACGCACCGGCAAAGGCAGAGCCCACAGGGCAGCAGTGAGTGGTGAGTGGCTCCTTAGCCCAGGCTTCCCCATTCTCCAGCTCCAACAGCACCTCCAGAGCCTGCAAGAGGCAGTTCTAAGCAGCCTCTGGGTTCCCCTCCAGCTGCAGGCTCTCTGGGGTACCCCAGTATGAGATGGAGGAGGTGCCTGCCCAGCCTGGGGAGGCCTCTCTCTCGATGCACGCCCACTAGCCCAGGTGGTGAGCAGCTGAGCCTGGGGAGAGAACAGCTGCCTGTGTTGGCTCCGGCAGCCAGAGAGGCTGTGCACCCCTGCACAGTTTACAAGGCCTTTCCCCACATACGCATTATTTCTTGAGGTCTGTACCTCCTGGTGAGGGACCCAGGTCCCCAGTGGGCACCTGGGAGGCCCAGGCTCTGAGGCAGGGAGCAGACTGCCCAAGGTCACAGTGTCCTCGATGTACCAGGCTTTCTTGGAAAACGGAAGGCTGGAGGCATTGTTTTCCAAGGCCCCTCCTGGGGCTCCCAGCAGCCGAGGGCAGATGCCCTGCTCTTGGAGCCAGAAACCTTGGCTAGCTGCCGCCACACTGGTGACCTCCAGCAGGCCATGCTGCTTCAGAGTCTCAGTCTCCTCCTTTGAAGAGCAGGCCAGTGATCCCTGGCTACTGTGCCCCATGCTTGCTGGCACCGCCAGCCAGGCCTGTGCTGGAAAAGCCCTGCGTGACTCATGGGCCTGGCATAGAGGGGCACGGCATGGCGCCGTGCTTCCGCACCTCCAAGCCCCTCTCCCATTGCCCTCACCACCTCCACCCACGCTGCCACCACCACCCTGAGAACTCGGGTGCCACCAAACCAAAAAGGCGAAGCCTCCAGGCCTTTGACCCCACCAGGAACAGCTACCCCCTCACCCACTCAACAGGTTCATTGAGCACCTACTATGTGCTCGGTAGGCCTTGTGCTAGGGAATCCAGCGGTGCATAAAAACTCCTGCCTTCTTTGGCAGGGGACAGATGTAAACAAACAGATCGTGCCAGTCTCGATTATACCAAAAAGATGAAAAGGGGCATTTTAATAAAGTAAATTGTGGGACAGATAAGGTGGTTGGGGAAGGCTTCCTGGAGCTGAGATCTCGATGGGAAGGAGCTGGGGGGAAAACCTTCCAGAAGGAGGAAAGGACTAGTGCAGAGGCTCTGGGGTTGTAATGAGCTTAGTATTTGGGTAGGAGCCAAAGAGGCCAGGGAAGGTGGAGCCTGGGGGCGGGCAAGGGGAGTGGGGGTGATGAGGCTGCAGAGGTGCAAAGGGTTCTTCCTTCCCAGCCCCCAGCATGGCAGGCTGTGCTGAGGACTAAGGCCCGGGCTTGGCTTCCCTCCTGCTTATGATGGGAAGGTGGGGGAGCAGGGGAGTGGGGAGTGATGTGATCTGATTTATGGTTTGGAAGCATTGCTTTGGCTGCGGCAAGCAGCGGGATTGGAGGGGCTCCGGAGGAAGAAGGGGGAGGGCAGGAAGACTGCAGTGGTCCAGGCTGGGATGAGGTGGCTCTCGGAATGCTCCGGGCTCCTTGAGCACACAACCCAGCATCTGTCGATTTCACCTCCTGGAGAAACCTTCCCTGACTGCTCCTCCAGACTCCCCACCCCCTCCCACCTCCAGCCCCTCACCCTGGGAACTATCTGGCTGCTGGTCTGTGAGTAGCTGGAGCCCCCGGTATCACCCAGCCCAGGGCCCAGGCTGCAGGAGGCTTCTAGTAAAGTGGTCATTTAATCTCCAAGCCCCATCTTCCAGGGCTGTGCACACAGTCACACGCATGCTCTTCACATGTGTCGCCCTGCCCCCACACACACTCACTTGCATCTCCAGACAAGGGCTTGGAGGCTACGATGGGCAATCTAGGGGGCAGGAGAGGCCCCGGAGTCTCCTCCATCGGGTGTGTGGGCGATGGTGGCCCCAGGGTAATAGCAACCTCAGTGAGTCGCTGAGGTCTGCTCCCTCTTCAGGAATGACCAGGCAGGGGAGCAGGGAGCAGTGCTCGGTCCCAGCATCCCGCCACTGCCCATTTGGTTCTAAGTGGTTTCCTGGGCTGAGGCCCGGGCCTGCGTTCTCCAAGATTCCTTGAAGAGTCAGCTCCGTCCTCTTCCTGATTATCTGAGCTTTGGGCCACGGCAGAAGGAAAGAGCAGGGCGGAAGCGAGCTCTGGAAAGTGGAAAGAGGGGGGTGTGCGAGGAGACCCAAGGCGGGGATCCAGGCTTTGGAACGTTGGAGGTTTCCGGCCACAGAGGCAGGGCCTCGAGGGAGCCAAGAGGGGCGGGGAGAGACACACACGGAGGAGCAGAAGAGACCAAGGGACAGACAGAGACAGGAAGAGAGAAGCTGGGAGAGTCGGGAAGCTGGGGGCTAGTGATCTGCACACAGGGCACAGCCACTTAGCAGTTCTCAGAGACCCCCATCCCCCCCTCCTAGACATCCAGACATCTGGAACCTTGGGTGCCAAGAGTACAGCCTAATGCAGGCAGCCTGGCTTTTGGGGGCTTTGGTGGTCCCCCAGCTCTTGAGCTTTGGCCATGGGGCTCGGGGAGCCGAGAGGGAGTGGGAGGGAGTCTGGGGAGGTGCCCAGGAGGAGGAGCGGGAGAGGGAGGCCCTGATGCGGAAGGTGAGCTCTGGACTGTCAGGGAGCTATGGGTGGCAAACTGTGGGCCTGGGGGCGGGTGTTGCAAGGTTAGGGAAATGGACAAGGAGGAGCGATCGGAATAGTCTCAGAGGAGGGGGCTGATGGGCTCAAAGACAGGACTCAGGAGGCAGAGAACGAGTTAAGAGTTGGAAAAGGGCGTGTGGGGCATCTTGGTGGCAGACTGGGGCTCACCACCCCTGCCCTGCCCCAGCATCTGCAGGAGGCCCTGGGACTGCCTGCTGGGAGGGGGGATGAGAATCCTCCCGGAACTGTTGAGGGCAAAGAGGACTGGGAGATGGAGGAGGACCAGGGAGAGGAAGAGGAGGAAGCAACGCCAATCCCATCCTCCAGCTCCAGCCCTTCTCCCACCCCTGAGGACACCGTCACCTACATCCGTGAGTAACCAGAAGCCCCCGCCCCCAAACCCCCAGGCCTCCGCTATCACTTTCGCAAAAATGAAGGGTCGGTTCACTGCCCGGTGGCCTTTCAGCTGTCCATTGCCCAGCCCTGAGCCCCCACACCCCTAGAAGCCCCAGGTCCACGGCCATGCCTCCTAAGAACCTGGGCCACTCGATCCTACCTTCCAGGAATCCCGTCCCACCCCACCCCCGCCCCTCCCTCAGGAGCCCTAGGTCCCAGTTGTCCAGGTCCTCAGGCTCCCCCTCCAGCACGATCCCTGTGTGTCCGCAGTGGGCCGCCTGGCCGGCCTGGACGCAGGCCTGCACCAGCTGCACGTCCGTCTGCACGCGTTGGACACCCGCGTGGTCGAGCTGACCCAGGGGCTGCGGCAGCTGCGGAACGCGGCGGGCGACACCCGCGATGCCCTGCAAGCCCTGCAGGAGGCGCAGGGTCGCGCCGAGCGCGAGCACGGCCGCTTGGAGGGTGAGTCCGCGGTGCGCGGGGTGGAAAAAAAATGAGACTATCTGGGCCAGGTATGGGACTGGTGGGAAAGTGGCCCTCGGTGCCCGGGGCGGGAGGGTGGGTTCGGGAGAACTGGGGTGTGCTGGGGGACAGGGAGGTTAGAGAGCTGGGAGGCCGAAGGCGTGGAGCAGAGCTGGCACACCGTAGCCGCGCGGACCCGACTGGGGCAGCGCCACGCCCCCTCCAGTCCCGCCCCCACTGCCTGGCCCCGCCCCTGGCAGACCGGACTCTCCGCCTCTGGGCTCCCGCGGTTCTGGCCACGCCTCCTCCCAGCCCACCCAACGAGGTCCTGACCCCGCCTCCCTCCACCCCCGGTGCTTTAGCCCCGCCCCCTTCCCGCCTCCAAATCCATGACCCCGCCTCCTCTACCCGGCGGGATCCGCAGGCTGCCTGAAGGGGCTGCGCCTGGGCCACAAGTGCTTCCTACTCTCGCGCGACTTCGAAGCGCAGGCGGCGGCGCAGGCGCGGTGCACGGCGCGAGGCGGGAGCCTGGCGCAACCCGCGGACCGCCAGCAGATGGAGGCGCTCAGTCGCTACCTGCGCGGGGCGCTCGCCCCCTACAACTGGCCCGTATGGTTGGGCGTGCACGATCGGCGCGCCGAGGGCCTCTACCTCTTCGAAAACGGGCAGCGCGTGTCCTTCTTCGCGTGGCACCGCGCACCCCGCCCCGAGCCCGGCGCCCGGCCCAGCGCCACGCCGCACCCGCTCAGCCCGGACCAGCCCAACGGCGGCACGCTGGAGAACTGCGTGGCGCAGGCCTCTGACGACGGCTCCTGGTGGGACCACGACTGCCAGCGGCGCCTCTACTACGTCTGCGAGTTCCCCTTCTAGCGGGGCTGGTTACCCGCCTCTGCACCCATCCCACCACCCGGCCTTCTCCTGTGCCGTGCCCACGCTCCTCCGATATTGCCCTTCACTCCCTGCCCACGGATGGCAGCGTCCCCCCGCGCCCCGTCCCCCGGGCTGGGCCCTCCTGGGAGGGCTCTTGCGGTGCTGGGACCCCTCCGTGTCAGTGCCTTTCCTTGAAGGGGCTGGCAGCAGGCTAGGTCCGGTGCCAATAAATCCTTGTGGAATCTGACTTGAGGGCCGTTGAAGGCACTCTTGGACTTTATCTCCTGCAACGGAAGACGGGAAGGGCCAGACCCGGGTCTTTAGGCGCCTGTCCTGGCCTTTGGATGCCTGCTTTTTGCAGATGTCATTTGAGTCGTCAGAGTGATGGAGAAACACAGGTGCATATGTACACACGGTCATCTGCTCCTTTGCACAGATGCCCGGAGTGCACGCGTGTAAACGCTGTAGGCACCTTCACCTCCATCGTGCCCTCTCTCTCGGCCTTTGGGACGCAGGGCCTGCCAGCCGCCCCAGGCGGTGGCTTTGGTCCTTTTCAAAGAGATTTGGGAAACATGAAGGAGCTAAAGGCTCTGACAAGTCCTGCAGGAAAGAGCCCGTTTAATTTGTTTAAGTGGTGTGCCGCCAGTTTGTTTCCCCTGATATCATTTCACGGACTTGTTGAGATGATATATTGAAACATGGACTTAAGGACCCACCCAACCCTGAAGCTTAGACTTCCAATTTTTCCTCCTCTGCTTCCTGCCAGTGAGGCCAGGAGCCCAGCCCTTCCCCACTGTGAGCCTCGGTTTCCTCATCTGAACATGGGCACAATCCCTTCTACCTTCTACAGCTCTTGGGATGTTCAGGTGAGGCCAGGACAGTGCGCATTTGGGGATGGCTGAAGTTGAGCCACACTCTGCCTGCCTTCCTCTTTTTTGTTTTGTTTTGTTTTGTTTTGTTTGTTTGCTTTTTTTGAGACAGAGTCTTGCTCTGTCAGCCAAGCTGGAGTGCAGTGGTACAATCATGACTCACTGCAGCCTCAACCTCCTGGGCTCAAGCAGTCCTCCCACCTTAGCCCCTCAAGAAGCTGGGACTACAGATGCACCCCACCACACCTGGCTAATTTTTGCATTGTTTGTAGAGGGCGGGTTTTGCCATGTTGCCCAGGCTGGCCTTGAACTCCTGAGCTCAAGCAATCTGCCTGTCTGGGCCTCCCAAAGTACTGGGAATACAGGTGTGAGCCACCTTGCCCCGCCCTCCCTCACCATTTTTCATACCTTTACTCCTTGGGGGCAGTGAAGACACTCA
This sequence comes from Saimiri boliviensis, assembly GCF_048565385.1. NCBI lineage: Eukaryota > Metazoa > Chordata > Mammalia > Primates > Cebidae > Saimiri > Saimiri boliviensis. The sequence continues at coordinate 7,417,187 of NC_133462.1, read as the reverse complement.
GGAATCAGCCAGCCTGGGCCTCAGCATAGTGGACAGCTCTGATTGGAGGAGAGGCGCTTTAGAAATCACCCTAGGACCTCCCCCAGTATTGGCATCGTGGGCATGAGCCTGACATCAGGGAGCCCAGGAATGGGGATGTGACCCTGTCTGTCCTTACCACTGTCCCCTCCTTCAGCCATGGCACCACTGCCTAAAGGGACACCGTTGGATCCACGCATGGGAAGAGCAAACCATCACTGTCAGCTTGGATAGAGGGGAGATCGGCCACCCTTCTCCCTTCAGGAGTTATTTCTCAGTCCTGCAGCCCCACAGGAATACAGAATAGGACAGTGCGGGTGTGGCCTGGAGTCAGCCTTCAATCAGAAATTCTCCCCACGCTGAGCTTCAGTTTCCCTGGGGAGGGACAGACAACCTGATATCTTAAAGCCAACCAGAGGTCAGATTAGGCAGACAACGATGACTACTTATGATTTCCCAGAGAGGTCCCCGCCCTTGCAGAGCTTCCATTCTGGAAAGTATGTGGGTGTGGTGCACCATGGTTACCTGCCCGGATTCTGGAGCCAGATGCCTCAGATTCCAATCCTATCTCAGCCGCTTATCTCCTGGGAAAACCTGAGTGAGACGTAACCTTGCTGCTTCTCAGTGTCTCCATCTGTACTGTGGGGATAAAAACAATATTGATCTAGAATAGTACCAGATACAGAGGAGTCTGCAATTCCCAATCTGATCTTCCCCAGGACAAGCCAACCTCACCTTCACCTCTGTGTGTTCTCTCCTGACACTGTGCTCTTGTATATGCAAAGATTTCCATCCTCCTTTCTCTGCAGGGTAAATACCCACTCCCAAGAATTGGATAACACATCACCCCACACAACCAGAATTTCCCCCCACCCCACGTGGGGTTAGGGACCCCCTCTGGTATCCACAAACCTCTTGTTCCTCTCTTGACCCAGCCCTGACCAGCCAGGCTGAGGGACACTCCAGGTGTGTGTGTGGTGGGGGGCAGGACAGGGCATGACTATCTCCGTGTCCTCAGCATCGCCTGGCACATGACAGCCCTTTGAAAGAAGATGCTTATGTGGCGTCATGCTGGGGACCCTGAGATGAGTCGGATCTCTGCTGCTTTTCCTCCCTGGCCTTCTCCAGGCTGGGTGAGGCACCTCCTCTAGTTTTCCATAGGGCCCAGGGCTTTCCACATCACTTTAAATGCCACCGTCTGGTCTGACAATGTCTGTCTCTCTGGCAGTGCCTGGAGCTACCATACCAAGCACAGGTAGAGCTATGGGCGTGCAGAGAGAGAGGTCCAAGGTGGGGAGTGGCATGCCTGCAAGGACTGTTTATACATCGGAACAGCAGCCTATAAGTGGCCTTCGGTGCGGATTCCTGACTAATCTGCGTGGGAAACCTACCCTTTCCTCCAGGAAGCCCCACCAGGCTTCCCACGGGCCAGAGATTGCCAATGTCCTCTCTCTGAATTTCTGCAGAGCGCCTGTAGTTTGCAAGGCCAGAGTCATGGACTAGGCGAGGCCTCTGCAGCTGATTGGGGTGGATCCATGAAGTGATCTGAGGGAAGTAGTAGAGGAAGGGCAGGAGGCCTGGGATGATTCAGCAAACGAGGAAGAACCAGCGGCCGCAAGGGCTTGCAGGGCGACAGAGCCCAGGAGGCCAAGCAGCACGCCCCTTACTGCCTTCCCAGAACCACGTTTTTCTGCAGTAACTGGGTGACTCCAACAGGTCACCTCGCAAGCCCCGCCCCCTCCTCCCACGTGAGGTTCCCCTCCATTTCCCAGCAAGCCTGAGGGCCATGCCTTGGCGGTGAGGTCGGAGCTCCGCAGTCTCCAATCAGAGCTCAGACCCCTCCTCTCCTCCCAGGCCTCGCCCCGCGGTACTTTGGGAAATGTAGTCCGGTCACGCGCCCAAAGGTAGGAAAACCCCAAGCTGTGAAGTCTTAGCATTCAGCTTGCACTTGGATCTCTCAGACGAGAGTTTTTCAAAACAGGCCCGTTTCCTTGGGTACATCATAACCATTTTTTGAAAAGTAAAATAAGTTCATATGAAATATTAGAATCGTAGAAAATGGCTCAAGCCTGTAATCCCAGCACTTTGGGAGGCCGAGGCGGGTGGATCACAAGGTCAACAGATCGAGACCATCCTGGTCAACATGGTGAAACCCCGTCTCTACTAAAAATACTAAAAATTAGTTGGGCGTGGTGGCGCGTGCCTGTAGTCCCAGCTACTCAGGAGGCTGAGGCAGGAGAATTGCCTGAACCCAGGAGGCGGAGGTTGCGGTGAGCCGAGATCGCGCCATTGCACTCCAGACTGGGCAACAAGAGCGAAACTCTGTCTCAAAAAAAAAAAAAAAAAAAAAAAAAAAAAGAATCGTAGAAAATGATAAGCTTTTCAAAATTTGAACGTCAGTATACCGAATCACAACATAAAATTCAATATAAAATTTCTTTGTGGCTAAACGCTGGTCCAAACCAACTTAGTTTCTTTGTTTTCTATTTATTTATTTCCTTTTTATTATTTATTTATTTATTTAGAAACGGAGTCTCACTCTGCCACCCAGGCTGGAGGACAGTAGTGGCACAATCGTACTCATTGCAGCCTTAACCTCCTACGCTAAACCAATCCTCCCACCTCAACTTCCTGAGTGGCTGGGATTACAGGCGTGCACCTTACAAAAACAACGCAAAGGCCGGGCGCGGGGGCTCACGCCTGTAATCCCAGCACTCTGGGAGGCCGAGGTGTGTGGATCACAAGGTTAGGGGTTAGAGACCAGCCTGGCCAATAGGTGAAACCCCGTCTCTACTAAAAATACAAAAATTAGATGGGCGCGGTGGCAGGCGCCCGCAGTCCCAGCTACTCAGGAGGCTGAGGGAGAAGAATCACTTGAACTTGGGAGATGGAGGTTTCAGTGAGCCGAGATTGTGCCACTGCGCTTCAGCCTGGGTGACAGAGCAAGACACTCCGTCTCAAAAAACAAACAAAAACAAAGAAAAACAAAATTTTAATTTGGAAATAATTTTAAACTTATAGATAACCTGAACATAAGGCCGGGTGCGGTGGCTCAAGCCTGTAATCCCGGCACTTTGGGAGGCCGAGGCGGGTGGATCACGAGGTCAAGAGATCGAGACCATCCTGGTCAACATGGTGAAACCCTGTCTCTACTAAAAATACAAAAATTAGCCAGGCATGGTGGCACATGCCTGTAGTCCCAGCTACTCGGGAGGCTGAGGCAGGAGAATTGCCTGAACCCAGGAGGCGGAGGTTGCGGTGAGCCAAGAAGGCGCCATCGCACTCCAGCCTGGCTAACAAGAGCGAAACTCCGTCTCAAAAAAATAAATAAATAAAGATAACCTGCACATATATAAACCCCGTAGTACAAATACTCAGATTTATTTATTAACGGTTTGTGCCCTTGCTTTGGCTTCATGGTTCCATCTGTTCACCCACCCACCCACCCATCCTAGCCCAGTCATCAGGGACAAGCAAGACAAAGTCAGATTTGTTGACCCATTGAAATGATGGCGATCACTCCCCAGAGGAGAAGCTGCAATCGAATCATAGCATTTGGAGGAAGACAGAAATTGGGGTGAAATTTAAGTGAAGCAATGTTTAGATAGGTTTAGAACAAGGGAGGAATCTGTGTAAGTGAGTCAACATCAAGCCTGGGCCAAGTGCAGTAGCTCACCAGGAGCCCAAGACCAACCTGGGTAACAGTGAAACACAGTCTCCATGGAAGGAAGGAAAGAAGAAAGGAAGGAAGGGAGGGAGGGAGGGAGGGAGGGAGGGAGGGAGGGAGGGAGGCAGGGAGGGGGAGAAGGAGGAGGGGAGGGGAGGGGGGGAGAGAAGAGGGGAGAATTATTTGGGCGTGGTGGTAGGGGATGCCTTGAGCCCAGGAGTTTCAGGTTGCAGTGAACTATATGACTGTACCACTGTATTCCAGTCTGCATGACAGAATGACACTCTGTCTCCAAAATAAATAAATAAATAAATAAATCAGATTTGAACTGCAAAGTGGACCTAAGGTCCCGTTTCCCTGGAAACTACAGTGTTAATATAAATGTGGCATGCTGTGCCCAGAAACTCTTTATTTAAAGCTCTGCACCGGGGCTGGAAATTGAGGCTCCTTATCTTTGTCAAAGTGACGGAGATCTTCCAGGCAACAGCGATTAGGCTGTTTCATTCTTACAGATGATAGACTTTCAAACAGCCAAGTTTCCGACAGTCTGTGATTTTAGAGCACAAAGTTTCTCAGAGAGTAAGATAGCAGTGGTCATTCACGAAGGCGGCTGCCAGGACACTCTCGTCGCTGCAGCTCGCCCCCGGGTGAAATGTGTGCTGCTAACCTTGCCATTGGTTTCATCTGGATCTATAGATGATGGGCAGGCCAGACCCTTACAGTATTAGCTAGTTTTAGCTCATATATATATAATTTTTCTTTTCTTCTTCTTTCTCTTTCTCTCTCTCCCCCGATCTTTCTTTCTTTTTTCTTTTCCTTTTTTAGACGGAGTTTTGCTCTGTCGTTCAGGCTGGAGGACTGTGGCGCAACCTCCGTTTCCCAGGTTCAGACAATTCCGCCTCAGCCCCCGGAGGATGGAGTGCCGTGGTGCAATCCCAGCTCACTGCCGCTTAACTGCCTGGGCTTCAGCAATTTCCCCCCAGGCAGCCTCCCAAGTAGCTGGGACCAAAGACCTGCGCCACCACACTCAGCCAATTTTATTACTGTTATTTGAAGAGACTAGGTCTCTCCCAGGCTGGTCTGAAACTTGTGGGCTCAAGGAATCCTCCCTCCTGCCTCGGCCTCCTAAAGTGCTCGGATTATAGGCATGAGTCACGGTGCAGGGCCTTACCTGTTTATTTTCTAAAGCATTTAAGGGTCAGTTACACCTATCATGCGTGTAACTAAATTCTTCAGTGTGTATTTCCTCAGAATAGAAACATTACCGTCCGTAACCACAGCAATCAACTTCTGTAAATGTAGCATATATGCATACTCTTATCTAATCCACTGGCGATATTCAAAATTATGTCAGTTTACCCAATGATGTCCTTCACAGCACTTCCCCACAGTTCAGCAGCCCATCTGGGGTCAGGCATTGCATGTAGTTGTCTCTTCTTTTTCTTTCTTTTAAGATGGAGTCTCGTTCCGTCGCAAAGGCTGGAGTACAGTGGCACGATCTCAGCTCACTTCAACCCCCACCTCCCAGGTTCAAGCAATTCTCCTGTCTCAGCCTCCCAAGTAGCTGGGATTACAGGCACCTGCCACCACGCCCAGCTAATTTTTGTACTTTTAATAGAGATGAGGTTTCACCATGTTGGCCAGGCTGGTCTTGAACTCCTGACTTCAGGTGATCCACTTGCCTTGGCCTCCCAAAGTGCTGGGATTACAGGCATGAGCCACCGCACCCGGCCAGTTGTCATGTCTCTTTAGCCTGCATGAATCTGGAACATATTTATGATATTGACATTTTGGAAGAACAGCTCCTTGCCCTTTTAAAAATAGAAGTTCCACATTTTGGCCAGGTGCCGTGGCTCACGCCTGTAATCCCAGCACTCTGGGAGGCTGAGGCAGGTGGATCACGAGGTCAGGAGATTGAGACGATCCTGGCCAGCATGGTGAAACCCTGTCTCTACTAAAATACAAAAATTTAGCTGGGGATGGTGGTGGGTGTCTGTAGTCCCAGCTACTGGGGAGACTGAGGCAGAAGAATTGCTTGAACCTGGGAGGCTGCAGTGAGCTGAGATGGCGCCACTGCACTGCGGCCTGGGGACAGAGTAAGACTCCATCTTAAAAAAAAAAAAAAAAAAAAAAGAAGTTCTGCATTTTGAGTTGGTCTAATGTTTCCTCATGATGATTAGATTCAGGTTATACATTCCCCACCAGAATAATGAGGTTAGGTGTGCACAACTTTGAAGGGATCCCTCTGGACACAGGGTTCTTCTGTCCCTCATTAGTGAAGTGAGCTTTGATCACCCAGCAAGCTGATGTCCAATTCCTCAGCTGTATAATACTCCTTTGCAGCTAATAAGCAGTCCAGGGGCAGATACTTTAAGACAGGTAAGGTATCTGCCTTTCATCAAAACTTCCCCTGTGATTTTGCACCCATTGATGAGTCAGCAGATGTGGGCTTATTATGAATAACAGAAGATGCTCCTGGCCTGTGTGGTGACTCACGCCTGTTGTCCCAGCATCGTGGGAAGCTGAGGCGGGAAGATCATTGAACCCAGGAGTTTGAGACCAGCCTCGGCAACATAGTGGGACCTTGTCTCTACAAAATATACAAAAATTAGCCTGGCGTGGTGGCAGGAGTCTGAAGACCCAGCTATTTGGGAGGATGAGGTGGGAGGATTGCTTGAGCCCGGGGGGTTGAGGGGTGGGAGGGAAGAAAAAGAGAAAGAACAGGATGTGACTGTTAAACGCTTTCTCCCATCCCCCCTCACTGGTTCCCACCATCCTGAATTGTTTCACTGCTGCTTGATTTTCACTATTATTTTAGCATGCGTGTGTGTTTCCCGAAACAACGTCCTATTTAGTTTTGCTTGTTTTTTGGGCTTTGGAGTAATCATACCTGTATTCGTTTGCTCAAACTATCCTTATAAAGTAGCACAGGCTGGTGGGGGCTGAAAGAGCAGAAGTGATTGTCTCCCAGTTCTGGAGCTGGAAGTCTGAGATCCAGACGTCAGCACGGTTGGTTTCTTCTGAGGCCTCCTTCCTTGGCTTGCAGACAGCCACCTTCTTGCTGTGTCCTCACGTGGTCCTCTCTCTGTGCACATCCCGGGTGACTCCCGTGTGGCCATATTTGCTCTTCCCATAAGGATGAAGTCTGATTGGATTAGGGCCCCTCTTAACGGCCCCATTTAACCTTCATTGCCTCATCGGGGCTGCATTTCAGCCCATAACCATATCTTACTGTATGCAACTTGCTTTTTCTTTTTTTTTTTTTTTGAGACAGTCTTGCACTGTTGCCCAGGCCAGAATGAAGTGGTACAATCTTGGCTCACTGCAACGTCCACTCTGCCTCCCAGGTTCAAGCCAATCTCCTGCCTCAGCTTTCCAAGCAGTTGGGACTATGAGCACACACCACCACGCCTGGCTAATTTTTGCATTTGTAGAGATGGAGTGTCACCATGTTGATCAGGCTGGTCTTGAACTCCTGACCTCAAGTGATCCATCTGCCTCGGCCTTCCAAAGTGTTGGGATTACAAGTGTGATCCACCTGGCCCGGCCAAGGCAACTTGCTTCTTAAAGACAAACTTCTATTACGAAGATTGTGTTTGTGATGGTGCCTGTAGCTATAGTTTGTACATTTTTGGGGGGTATGGTATGAAAATGATTAAAAATAATATGGGAGAAATCAAGGAAGTGGATGGGGGAAGAAAAGATGATGAACAAAACCTAAAGCTATTTTACTTTTTGAAAAAGTGTCTAAGATAGACTTACTTTTGGCAAACAAATTGAGAACAAAGAGACAGGCTACAAATAAAATACAAATTGTAAAATGAATAATTATAGCCAGGACAGAGATATAAAAAGTAATGAAACTATATTATGGCTATGTGCTAACATGAAAAACCTGAATGAACTGGTTAAATTACTAGAAAAACATACAATGCTAAAATGACACAAAATGAGAGAACTTGAATAAGCCAGTGACTATTAAAGAATTTGAAATTATATTCAGACATCTCCCCTCTCCCCAAAACCCCCAGGCACAGATGGTTTTCTAAGCAAGTGATACCAAACATTCAAAGAATGTTTAATTCCTATCTTGTATGAATTATTCCAGAAAATTGCTGGAAAATTATGTAATAACTGCCTGATTCATTTTTAGAGGCTAATGCAATGTTGAATCCAAAATCGGATAAGGACCAGATGCAAGAAAATTATAGATTCCTTTCACTTGTGAATGAAGATGCAAGAATCCCAAATTAAATAATCCTCTATTAAATCCAGCGTATCATAATTCTTCACGATCAAATAAGATTTCTCCTCCGAATGCAAAGATGGTTCAAAAATTGAAAAAAATCTTTCGTGTAATTCACCATATCCATAGACCAAAGAAGAAAATATAATAATTTCAACTGATATGGGAAAATAATTTTATAAGGCTGTATATCTATTTATGATTAAAAAAAAATTAAGGACCGGGCGCGGTGGCTCAAGCCTGTAATCCCAGCACTTTGGGAGGCCGAGGCCGGTGGATCACGAGGTCAAGAGATCGAGACCATCCTGGTCAACATGGTGAAACCCCGTCTCTACTAAAAATACAAAAAATTAGCTGGGCATGGTGGCGCGTGCCTGTAATCCCAGCTACTCGGGAGGCTGAGGCAGGAGAATTGCCTGAGCCCAGGAGGCGGAGGTAGTGGTGAGCTGAGATCGTGCCATTGCACTCCAGCCTGGGTAACAAGAGCGAAACTCCATCTCAAAAAAAAAAAAAAAAAAAATTAAAACCCTTCACTTTGGGAGGCTAGGGCGGGAGCATGGCTTGGGCCCAGGAGTTTGAGACCAGCCTGGGCAGCATGGCGAGGCTATGACATGGTGGTGTGCATCGGTTGTCCCAGCTACTTGGGAGGTAGAGACGGGAGAATCACTTGAGCCTGGGAGGCTGCATTAAGCTGGAATTGCGCCACTGCACTTCAGCCTGGGCGACGGAGTGAGAGTCCATCTCAAAAAACAAAAGAACGAAAAATTAAAACATTTATCAAACAAGGAGGAAAAAATAACTTTTTTCTTTTTCTTTCTTTCTTTTTTTTTTTTTTAAGATGGAGTCTCACTCTGTTGCCCAGGCTGGAGTGCAGTGGCGCGATCTCGGCTCACTGAAACCTCCACCTCCAAGGTTCAAGCCATTGTGTTCCTCAGCCTCCCCAGTAGCTGGGATTACAGGATTACAGGCACCCACCACCACGCCTGGCTAGTTTTTTGTGTTTTTAGTAGAGAGAGGGTTTCACCATGTTAGTCAGGCTGGTCTCGAACTCCTGACCTCAGGTGATCCGCACTCCGTGGCCTCCCAAAGTGCTGGGATTACAGGCATGAGCCACCGTACCCAGACAATTCACACATTTAAAGTCTACAACTCAATGGCTGTTAATGTATTCACAGATACACACACCTATCACTATAATTTTAGAACATTTTCACCACTTCTGGAAAAAACCCTGTACCCATTAGCTCTCGTTCCTCTGCCTCCCCAGCTTCCCCAACTCTGCCCAGCCCTAAGAAATTACTAATCCTCTTTCTGTCTTTATAGATTTGCCTCTTATGAACATTGTTCATATGAATGGAATCGTATAATGTTGTGACTGGCATCTCTTTTTTTAAATTTTTTATTTTGGAGAGAGGATCTCACTCTGTCGGCCACTCTGGAGTACAGTGATGCCATCATGGCTCACTGAAGGCTGAACCTCTGGAGCTCAAATGATCCTCCCACATCAGCCTCCTGAGTAGCTAGGACTACAGGCGAGTGCCACCACACCTGGCTATTTTGGTAATGTTTCCAGAGATCAGGGTCTCACTATGTCATCCAGGCTGGTCTTGAACTCCTGAGTTCAAGTGATCCACCTGCCTTGGCCTCCCAGAATGCTGGGATTACAGGTGTGAGCCACTGCTCCTGGCCCAGGAAATACTTCTGCTGCTTCTTTCACTTAGCATCATGTTTTCAAGGTTCATCCGTGTAGCATCTACTAGTATTTCATGCTTTTTGTTTTGGAGACAGAGTCTCACTCTGTCTCCCAGGCTGGAGTGCTGTGGCACGATCTCGGCTCACTGCTACCTCTTCCTCCCAGGTTCAAGTGATTCTCCTGCCTCGGTCTCTTGAGAAGCTGGAATTATAGGCACATGCCGCCACGCCTGGATAATTTTTTTGTATTTTAGCAGAGAGGGTTTCACTGTATTGCCCAGGTTGGTCTTGAACTCTTGACCTCAGGTAATTTGCCTGTCTTGGCCTCCCAAAGTGCTGAGATTACAGATGTGAGCCACCGTGCCCGGCCCATCAGCTATTATGATTAGCATTATTCCTTCTGCAGAATGTTTCAGCTACTGCATTTTGTGGATTCTAAGACACTCCACTTTTATAGTTGTTACAAAGAAAGAAAAGTGGGCCAGGTGTGGTGGCCCACCCCTGTAATCCCAACACTTGGGATTACAACACTTGGGAAGCCGAGGCAGGCAGATCATGAGGTCAGAAGTTCAAGACCAGCCTGGCCAATATGATAAAACCCCGTCTCTACTGAAAATACAAAAATTAGCCGGGTGTGGTGGCACACACCTGTAATCCCAGCTACTCGAAGGCTGAGGCAGAAGAATCACCTGAACACGGAGGCGGAGGTTGCAGTCAGCCGAGATCTCGCCACTGCACACGAGTATGGGCGGCAGAGCAAGACTCTGTCTCAAAAAAAGAAAGGAAGGAAGGAAAGATGGAAGGAAGGAAAGAAAGAGTGTACTGCCTGTAAAATGCAACACAATGCTTTCTTATCACTCGAATTTTTATTTCTTATTTGCTGAAAGAGCTTTTATGGGTATATTTTTTTGCAAGCAGCAAAGGAAAATATAAGTAAAACAAAGGATTCCTGAAGTTGTTTCACGATTGAGATCCTGTTCTTTGTTTATTATGGAAAAGTTATACAAAGATTAGCCAGACACGGTGGTGTGTACCTGTGGTCCCAGCTACTCGGGAGGCTGAGGTGGGAGAATCAAGAATCATCTGAGCCCACGAGGTTGAAGCTGCAGTGAGTCGTGATGGCACCATTGCACTCCAACCTGGATGACAGAAAAAAAAAAAAAAAAAAGATTGCATGATTGCACGTAAGAACTAAAAATCATTACTGCTGGGCTCTTGATCCAGTTTTACAATTAGAGGAAACAGCTTATTGCCGACTTCGGTTTTCAGAGCAACACCAAACACAACGTATTCCCCGCCAATTCCACCCTCTCCCAACCCAAGCCCACCCAGTTGGTTCCCAGGGGCTGAGAGTGCCCCCACTCTGCTGGATTTCTGCTGGATTTTCTTCTAGGCTGTGGACACCCCTTTCTGCCGGTTTTCATGCCTTGCAAACAGCAGTCGTGTGGTGCCGGCTGTTGGAAGATGCCTCCCGGTTTCAGAGCCTTCAAGATGTGGGGAAAGTGCCTTCTTAGAATTGATCAATTACGGTGTGTTTTTCAAAGGTGGCGTCTCCTTAACTGAAGCCAGTTCCTTCTCTAAGGGCGACACCAAGGAGAGCTGGTGAATTGATGGTTGTTCTCCCAGGCTCTGCCCTGCCTGGATTTGGGCCCTGCTTCTTGACAAGCTGATATCCGAACTAATATTTTCAAGTGGGCAGCCTGGTTTTGGATACTTAATTTCTCGAAGCATTTCCCCTTCTACCATGCCATCTTCAGTCTTTTAAAATCATAGTACCCTGGGAAGGGTTTATGGCGTTCTTACCCAATTCCTTCTTGGCACAAATTTAAGATTTTTTTTTTTCCCCTTTCTGTAAGTGTTTTGCTATTGCAATGTCAAACTAAATAAGAACCAGAGAGAGGCTTCCAAAAGAAAATATGTTTATTTGGGAATAGATCATTGCAGTGGGAAATGCATGTCATAGTAAATGACATGCATATGCAGAGAGGTAAAGGAAGAAGAAGGTTTTTAACGGGAAAGAAGAGGAGGATTGCATAATGGTTTTGAAATAATTATCCTTGGCTGCAAAGATCGATAATAAAGGTGACACCAGTCTGAGGGTGAACAGGCGGGGAGATGTCCTTGAAGTATTTTTGGTGGCAGGTTGTGATGGCTTTTGTGCCAGGTTGCGGTTTTTGTAGAGTCTTTTGTAATAGGTGTTGGTGGTGGCATTTTTTTTTTCCCTTGAGATGGGGTCTCAATCTGTCACCCTGACCGAAGTGCAGCGGTGTGATCTCGGCTCACTGCAGTACGGCCTCCAACTTCTGGGCTCAAGTGATCCTCCCACCTTAGCCTCCAGAGTGGCTGGGACCACAGGCACGTACTACCATGCCAGGCTATTATTTGGTATTTTTTGTTGAGATGGGGATTTGCCACGTTGTCCAGGCTGGCCTCCCAACTCCTGGGTTCAAAGTGAGCCTCCCTTCTCAGCTTCCCAAGGTGCTGGGATTACAGGCATGAGCCATCAAACCCTGCATGTGATAGTTTTTGTTATCAGGCATAAAAGCATGATAACCCTCTCTTCATAACTCTGTTTGTCAATGTTTTTAAAATATTTGTAGCTAGTACCTAGGATGGGCACTCCCTAGGTGATAATATTACAGTGGCTCATGCCTGTAATCCAAGCACTTTGGGAGACCAAGGCAGGCAGATCACTTGAGGTCAGGAGTTCAAGACCAGCCTGCTCAATGTGGCAAAACCCCATCTCTACTGAAAACACAAAAATTAGCTGGGCGCAGTGTTGCACGCCTGTAATCCAGCTACTTGGGAGGCTGAGGCAGGATAATCGCTTGAACTTGGGAGGTAAAGGTTTGCCGTGAGCCAAGATCATGGCACTGCACTCCAGCCTGTGCAACAAGAGTGAGGTTCTGTCTCCAAATAAATTAAATAAAGACAAAGATATTCGTACCTTTATTTTTATTTTGGTGACTTTTACGATAAATAGTGCTGCAAATCACACCTTTGGGGATGAAGCTTTTTGTCCGTGTTTAAATGATTTCTTTGGTCTCGATTCCCACAAATGGACCCCGAAGATGAAAAGATCTTGTCTCTGTCCCCCAGAAGGCCCTGACAGTCCTACCGCCGAGCAGGAGAGTCGCTGCCCCGGCCTCCCCCATGCCCGGGGTTCCTGTGAGATTGGTTCCCGGTTGTGATGGGCAGGGTTGGATTTTGATTTCTTGCGTGCGGGAACGTCTTCCTGCTGTGGTGGTTGGCTACTCCCTCTCTTTCCGATTTGCGAATGTCTCTCTGTGTCTTTTGCCCACTTGCCTACTGGAATCCAACTTTGTTCCTCTTCTGTGTGGTTCACATGTTAAGATTATTGACGCTATTTCTGTCACAGGGGATATACGTTTTTTTCCAGGTCTATTTCTTAACTTATAATTTTAGTGTGAGTTTTGTTTTATACACAGAGATCTTAATTTAAAGGCTGTCAAATCTGTCTCCTTAATGTGAGAAAGAAAGAAAAAAATTAGCATTTTTTAAAATAAAGGCATAATTTGCATACAGCACAATTCACCCTTTTTAGGTGCAGTCCTGAGGTTCTGGCAAATGCACATGTCACCTGACCGCCTGCAACCAAAACACAGGACAGCTCCGTCACCCCAAATTCCCTCACACCCTGTTATGGCTCCAGTGTTAACAAAACGTAAGAAAGCTAAAAGAATGGACATGAATCAGCAGTTCTTTTCTCCGGGTTGCTCTGTTTTAAAAGATTGACCTCCAATTTTTTGGTCTTTTTTTTCTTGAACAAAACGGAAAATGCCAAAGGGGGAGAATATTGCAGATCAAACTAAAATTGGTGGTTAAAGAGTCTCCTGCCATCCTTGTTCTTCCCTCAGATAATGAGAATCGTTAATAAGTGTATACCTTTCTTTTCTTTTTTTTATAATAGAGATGGGGTCACATCATGTTGCCCAGGCTGGTCTCGAACTCCTGGCTTCAAGTGATTCTCCTGCCTCAGCCTCCCAAAGTGCTGGGCTTACAGGCGTGAGCTACCACACCCATCCATATCTTTCTTTTGAGGGCTTTCTCTCTACCTTCTATTTCTCTTCACGGATTCATTCGTGCACCAGGCACAGGTGGAGCCCCGCCGTGCACACCTGCATCTGTGCATGGTCCTCTGTGTGCACCGTTTCTGGGCTCCCTCAGGCTTTTCCTCTGCCAGCATCCTTGTCACATTCTTCTCCATCGTGGCACAGAGCATCTAAAGGTGCCACCCTCTCCCATAACTAGAGACGCATGAGTGGCAGCAGCAATGAGCTGTCCCATCTGCCAGTCGCCAGCACAGAAGAGCCAGACTGAGAGAGCTGGGTGCCAATCACACCACTCGGGGATGGGCTTTCTGCCCGCAGAGGGTGGATGGTGTCCACACCTGCCTTCCTGGGGCTGTTTCAGCACAAATATCTCAGCAGTTCTTTTTTTTTTTTTTTTTTTTTTTTGAGACTGAGTCTCACTCTGTCGCCCAAGCTGTAGTGTTCTGTACTGCAACCTCTTCCTCCTGGGTTCAAGTGATTCTCCTGCCCTGGCCTCCCTAGTAGCTGGGATTACAGGTGTCCGCCATCACGCCTGGCTGGGTATGTTTGTTTGTTTGTTTGTTTTTTGAGATGGAGTTCCACTCTTGTCACCCAGACTGGAGTGCAATGGCATGATTTCAGCTCAATGAAACATCTGCCTTCGGGGTTCCAGCAATTCTCCTGCCTCAGCCTCCCGAGTAGTTGGGATTACAGGCACCTGCTACCACACCTGGCTAATATTTATTTTTATTTTTTTTACTAACCCCATCCCCTCTCAGTAAAGCTGGTTTTTTGTTTTTTGGTTTTTTTTTTTGAGACAGTGTTCCACTCTTGTTACCCAGGCTGGAGTGCAACAGCACGATCTCGGCTCACCGCAACCTCCGCCTCCTGGGTTCAAGCAATTCTCCTGCCTCAGCCTCCTGAGTAGTTGGGACTGCAGGCGTGTGCCACCACACCCAGCTAATTTTTGTATTTTTAGTAGGGACGGGGTTTCACCATGTTGACCAGGATGGTCTCGATCTCTTGACCTCGTGATCCACCCGCCTCGGCCTCCCAAAGTGCTGGGATTATAGGCGTGAGCCACCGCGCCCGGCCCAGTAAAGCTGATTTTTATTTATTTATTTATTTATTTATTTATTTATTTTGAGATGGAGTTTTGCTCTTGTTACCCAGGCTGGAGTGCAATGGCGCGATCTCGGCTCACCGCAACCTCTGCCTCCTGGGTTCAGGCAATTCTCCTGCCTCAGCCTCCTGAGTAGCTGGGATTACAGGCACACGCCACCATGCCCAGCTAATTTTTTGTATTTTTAGTAGAGACGGGGTTTCACCATGTTGACCAGGATGGTCTCAATCTCTTGACCTCATGATCCACCCGCCTCGGCCTCCCAAAGTGCTGGGATTACAGGCGTGAGCCACCGTGCCTGGCACAGTAAAGCCGATTTTTAAAAGCATTTCATTTCAGTTGTCCCAGTTACATTTCAAGTGCCCAGTAGTCCCATCCAGGCAGTCCAGGGCTGGGCTAGTTCACTTCATGATTATGTTTCCAGCCCTGCTGCCTGGCTGGGTGGCCTTGGGTAAGTAAACTAACCTCTCTGAGCTCCTTTTCTTCCTCTGTAACACGGAGATAACAACAGCACCCACCTCAAGATTGTTGCAGGTTTAAATGAGATCAAATTGTCAAGTTCTCAGCAGGATGTCCGGCACACACGGAGTATTCCCGTCTGTGAGCCATGATTACTGGCCCACTGAGAAACCATCCCTAAAGGATAAAATCCTGAAAGTAGCATCGGTAGGTCAGACGTTCATTGAAGAACTGCTGGAGGGTGGGTACGTGTGGTAGCTCATGCCTGTAATCTCAGTACTTTGGGAGGCCAAGGTGGCAGATTACTTGAGGTCAGGAGTTCGAGCCCAGCCTGGCTAAAATGGTGAAACCCCGTCTCTACTAAAAATGCAAAAATTAGCTGGGTGTGGTGGCGGGCACCAGTAATCCCAGCTACTCGGGAGGCTGAGGCAGGAGAATTGCTTCAACCAGGGAGGCAAAGGTTGTAGTGAGCCGAGATTGCATCAGAAAAAAAAAAAAAAAAAAGAATCGCTGGGAGGTTTGTGCTGAAACAGCCCCAGGAAGGCAGGTGTGGACACCACCTGCCCTCTATGGGCAAAGAGCCTGTCCCTTCGTGGTGTGATTGGCACCCAGCTCTCTCAGTCTGGCTCATCTGTGCCGATGACTGGTAGACGGGACAGCTCATTGCAGCTGTCACTCATGTGTCTCTAGTTATGGGAGAGGGTGGCACCTTTAGACGCTCTGTGCCACGATGGAGAAGAATGTGACAAGGATGCTGGCAGATGAAAAACCCAAGGGAGCCCAGAAACGGTGCACACGGAGGACCATGCACAGATGCGGGTGTGCATGGCGGGGCTCCACCTGTGCCTGGTGAATGAATGAATCCATGAAGAGAAAGGCAGGGCAGAGAGAAAGCCCTCAAAAGAAAGGTGTGGATGGGTGAGGTGGCTCACGCCTGTATTCCGAGCACTGTGGGAGGCTCAGGCGGGAGGCTCACTTGAGCCCAGGAGTTTGAGACCAGTCCAGGCAACATAGCGAGATGCCATCTCTAGCGGGGTGGGGGGAGGTAGAGAGAGAGAGAGAGACAGAGACAGAGACAGACAGAGAGAGAGACAGACAGAGAGAGAGACAGAGAAAGGGAGACAGAGAGAGAGACAGAGAGAGAGAGACAGAGAGAGGGAGATAGAGAGACAGAGAGAGAGAGAGACAGAGCGAGAGAGACAGAGAGAGGGAGGGAGACAGAGACAGAGAGAGGGAGACAGAGAGAGAGAGAGAGGGAGACAGAGCGAGAGAGAGAGAGACACACAGAGAGGGAGGGAGACAGAGACAGAGAGAGGGAGACAGAGAGAGAGACAGAGAGAGAGACAGAGCGAGAGAGACAGAGAGAGGGAGGGAGACAGAGACAGAGAGAGGGAGACAGAGAGAGAGACAGAGTGAGAGAGAGAGAGAGAGAGAGAGAGAGGGAGACAGAGCGAGAGAGAGAGACACAGAGAGAGGGAGGGAGACAGAGACAGAGCAAGAGAGACAGAGAGAAAAGAAGGAAGGAAGGAAAAGAAGGACAGAAACTTGCTGGCGAGTCTCACTACCTGAGGGAAGAACAAGGGTACAAGGGACTTGTTAACTACCAATTTCAGTTCGAGCTGCAATTTCCCCCTCATTTAGTATTATTGGTTTTATTCAAGAAAAAAAAGACAAAAATTAGGGGTCAATATTTTAAAACATAGAGCAACCCGAAGAAAAGAATTATCTATTTTTTTTTTTTTTTGTCTACTCATGTCTATTATTTTCTTTTTTTCTTTTCTTTTTTTTTTTTTTTTTTGAGACGGAGTTTCGCTCTTGTTACCCAGGCTGGAGTGCAATGGCGCGATCTCGGCTCACCGCAACCTCCGCCTCCTGGTTCAAGCAATTCTCCTGTCTCAGCCTCCTGAGTAGCTGGGATTACAGGCACGCGCCACCATGCCCAGCTAATTTTTTTGTATTTTTAGTAGAGACGGGGTTTCACCATGTTGACCAGGATGGTCTCGATCTCTCGATCTCGTGATCCACCCGCCTCGGCCTCCCAAAGTGCTGGGATTACAGGCTTGAGCCACCGCGCCCGGCTTTATTTTTCTTATGTTTTAAACACTGGAGCCATAACGGGGTGTGAGGGAATTTGGGGTGACGGAGCTGTCCTGTGTTTTGGTTGCAGGCGGTCACGTGACATGTGCATTTGCCAAAACCTCAGAACTGTATACTTAAAAAAGGGTGAATTGTGCTGTATGCAAATTATGCCTTAATTTAAAAATGCTAACTAATTTTTTCTCTTTTTTCCTCATATTAAGGAGACATATTTGACAGTCTTTAAATCAAAAGCTCTGTGTACAAAACACAACTCACATTAAAACTGTAAGTCAAGAAATAGACCAGGAAAAAAATTATATTCCCTGTGACAGAAATAGCACCAATAATGTTATCATGTGAACCACACAGAAGAGGAACAAAGTTGGATTCCAGTAGGCAAGTGGGCAAAAGACAGAGAGAGACATTCGCAAATCGGAAAGAGAGGGAGTAGCCAACCACCACAGCAGGAAGACGTTCCCGCACGCAAGAAATCAAAATCCAACCCTGCCCACCACAACCGGGAACCAATCTCACAGGAACCCCGGGCATGGGGGAGGCCGGGGCAGCGACTCTCCTGCTCGGCGGTAGGACTGTCAGAGCCTTCTGGGGGACAGAGACAAGATCTTTTCGTCTTCGGGGTCCATTTGCAGGAATCAAGACCAAAGAAATAATCTAAACATGGACAAAAGCTTCATCCCCAAAGGTGTGATTTGCAGCACTATTTATGATGCAAAACAGGAAGAAAAAAAACACTTAAATTTGCCAACAACTGACTGGGTAATAACGCTGTAAACCGTCATGGGGTACTACGATTTAAAAAGGTTCGGAGGCCGGGCGCGGTGGCTCAAGCCTGTAATCCCAGCACTTTGGGAGGCCGAAGCGGGTGGATCACGAGGTCAAGAGATCGAGACCAGCCTGGTCAACATGGTGAAACCCCGTCTCTACTAAAAATACAAAAAACTAGCTGGGCATGGTGGCGCGTGCCTGTAATCCCAGCTACTCAGGAGGCTGAGGCAGGAGAATTGCCTGAACCCAGGAGGCGGAGGTTGCGGTGAGCCGAGATCGTGCCATTGCACTCCAGCCTGGGTTAACAAGAGCGAAACTCCGTCTCAAAAAAAAAAAAAAAAAAAAAAAAAAAAGCTTCAGAGCCGCCCAGTGCTGTGGCTCACGCCTGTAATCCCAGAACCTTGGGTGGCTGAAGCCGGAGGATCACCTGAGGTCAGGAGTTCAAGACCAGCCTGACCAACATGGCAAAACCTGGTTTCTACTAAAAATACAAAAAATTAGCTGGGTGGACCTGGTGGTGGCCATCTGTAATCCCAGCGACTTGGGAAGCTGAGGCAAGAGAATTGCTTGAACCCAGGAAGTGAAGGTTGCAGTGAGCCAAGACTGAACCATTGCACTCCAGCCTAGGCAACAAGAGCGAAATTCTGTTTCAAAAAAAAAAAAAATTTTCAGAGCCGACAAGGTGCGGTGGTGAGTGGCTGGTGGGAGATGAATATAAAGCTGGGGCCGGACACGGTGGCTCACGCCTGTAATCCCAGCACTTTGGGAGGCCAAGGTGGGCGGATCACCCGAGATCAGAAGTTCCAGACCAGCCTGGTCAACATGGTGAACCCCCGTCTCTACTACAAATAAAAATATTAGCCGGGTGAGGAGGCGCACGAATGTGGTCCCAGCTACCTGGGAGGCTGAGGCAGGAGAATCACTTGAACCCGGGAGATGGAGGTTGCAGTGAGCTAAGATTGTGCCATTGCACTCCAGCCTGGGTAATAGAGCAAGACTCTGTCCCTTGCCCCCCACCCCCCTCACCAAAAATATGTATCCAAGTGCAGGTACCTCCTGCATCTAAAATAAAAGTTACGGCAAAAAAGACCAGAATTGTGAGATATGGCAAGGTTTCTCCTCAAACAGCTGCTCAACCTTTTGTTATTTAATTCCCAGCCCCCCACTCACTTTCTTCTTTTCTTCTTCTGACTTTACTACACCCAGGCACGGCGATATCAGCACCGACTCACATTCCTTTCCTTATGTGGGAAAAGACTGGCCCACTAGTTCGCTGCAGACGCACTTCCTCTTCTCCCGTCTCCCCCATCACATGTCAACCTTATCTAAAAAAGTTTAAATGTTTAGCTAATCGGGTCTAGTTTAAATTATGTGGTCAGACCCAGCCAATGGGGAAAGGACACAGGGGCAGGAGTCGAGTTAGGAGTAAAAACTTCTACTCCCCTTTGTTCGGGGTGCTCTCGTGGGAACCAGCCATACAAGAGACACCCTTCTGCACAAAAGTAAATTTGCTTTGCTGAGAAATCCTTTGTCTAAGTGCTTGTTTTTCCTTACAGCGCCGAGCCTTATTTCTAAGAAGAATGGTCACCAAAACAACGCATAAAAGGCAGAAGGTTGTGGTGAAGCAGGATAAATACCTTTAGGGTTTCATCATGGGGAGAGATAATCCCCAAATCCAGGCAGAGCATGGCCCGGGGAGAACAACGGGCACTTCGCCAGCTCTCCCTGGTGCTGCCCTTAGAAAAGGAGCTGGCCTTTATTTTTCATATTACTATAATGATTTTTTTGAGACAGAGTCTCCCTAGTTCAGTGGCTCGATCTCAGCTCACTACAACCTCTGCCTCCTGGGTTCAAGTCATTCTCTTGCCTCAGCCCCTTGAGTAGCTGGGACTACAGGCGCCAGCCACCACACCTGGCTAATTTTTTTAATATTTTTAGTAGAGATGGGGTTCACCATGTTGGCCAGCTGGTCTCAAACTCCTGACCTCAAGTGATCCGCTAAAGTGCTGCGATTAGAGGCATGAGAGACCACGCCTGGACTTTGCATGCAGTCTTTTTTTTTTTTTTTTTTTTTTTTGAGACGGAGTTTCGCTCTTGTTACCCAGGCTGGAGTGCAATGGCGCGATCTCGGCTCACCGCAACCTCCGCCTCCTGGGTTCAAGCAATTCTCCTGCCTCAGCCTCCTGAGTAGCTGGGATTACAGGCACGCGCCACCACGCCCAGCTAATTTTTTGTATTTTTAGTAGAGACGGGGTTTCACCATGTTGACCAGGGTGGTCTCGATCTCTTGACCTTGTGATCCACCCGTCTCGGCCTCCCAAAGTGCTGGGATTACAGGCTTGAGCCACCGCGCCTGGCCATGCATGCAGTCTTTAAAGCAACACCAGGCTGATGTCTACTTGGGTTTCACAGACTATGGCTCACAGCCCAGGCCAGATCTGGCCCACCGCCTGTTTTGGGGCAGTCTGTGAGCTAATGATTAAGCAAAATCAAAAGAAGGATAATAACGTTCATGACACTTGAAAACGATATGAAATTCAAAATTCCATGTCCATAAATAAAGTTTTATTGGCACACGGCCCTGCCCACACCTTTACCTGTTTTTCATGCATCTTTCTTCATCCCACAACAACAAAGCTAACTGCTCGACGCAAGCCCTGGGGCGCGAAAAGCCCAAAATATTTCCTCCGTGTCACTTTACAGAAAAAGTTGGTCAATCCCCCTGATCTAGGTGGCACAGACGATGGCATCATATAGAAATACAGGGACATTGACGATTCTGAGTCCAAAACTGATCTTGAAGAGTTGAGACACCACTTCCAAAAAAATCTTTATAATTGTTATGAAACAATTGGAAATGTAAACATTCAGAGACTTGTGTGTTTGTGTGTGGGTACTAAGGAATTAATGCTATTTTGGGAATATGGTAATAAAATTGTCCATCTTTCTTTCCTTCAGGAGAGTCTTGCTCTGTCCCCCAGCCTGGAGTGCAGTGGAATGATCTCCGCTCACTGCAACCTCCACCTCCCGGGTTCAAGCAACTCTCCTACCTCCCAAGTAGCTAGGATTACAGGCACCCACCATCCTGGACAGCTAATTCTTTTTTATTTTTTTTTTATTTTTAGTAGAGACGGGGTTTCACCATGTTGTCCAGGCTGGTTTCGAACTCCTGACCTCAAGTGATCTGCCTGTCTTGGCCTCCCAAAGTGAGCCACCAATTTGGGTGGCTCAACAATTATAAGTGCCCAGCAATTGTATTTCTTTTAAAGGAGTTGTTTCTTTTGGAAATTGATGCTGAAATAATGATTAATTGATTGAGACAGAGTTTCATTCTGCCGCCCAGGCTGGAGTGCAGTGGTGCAATCTCAACTCACTACAAACCTTTGCCTCCTGGTTTTTTTTTTGAGACAGAGTTTCGCTCTTGTTACCCAAGCTGGAGTGCAGTGGCGCAATCTCGGCTCACCGCAACCTCCGCCTCCTGGGTTCAAGCAATTCTCCTGCGTCAGTCTCCCAAGTAGCTGGTATTACAGGTACCTGCCACCACACCCAGCTATTTTTGTATTTTTAGTAGAGATGGGGTTTCACCATGTTGGCCAGGCTGGTTTTGAACTCCTCACCTCAGGTGATCCACCCACCTCGGCCTCCCAAAGTGCTGGGATTACAGATGTGAGCCACCGCGCCCGGCCAGCCTCCCAGTTTCAAGTAGTTCTCCTACCTCAGCTTCCTGAGGTATGCGCCACCACACCCAACTAATTTTTGTATTTTTAGTAAAGATGGGGTTTCACCATGTTGGCCAGGCTGGTCTTGAACTCCTGATCTCAAGTGATCCACCTGCCTCGGCCTCCCAGAGTGCTGGGAAACAGGTGTGAGCCACCGCGGCTGGCCTTTATGTACAATACTATAGTTTTGTTTGTTTGTTTGTTATTTTAGAGTGTACTTGTTCTACTTATAAAGAAAATTAACTGCTCGAGTCTAGGAGCTTGAGACCAGCCTGGGCAATATAGTCAGACCTAGTATCTGCAAAAAATCAAAAAATTAAAAAATTAGCCCAGCGTGGTGGTGCGCGCCTTAGTCCCAGCTGCTCAGGAGGCTGAGGTGAGAGGATTGTTTGAGCCTGAGAGGCACAGGCTGCAGTGAGCTCAGACCATGCCAGCCTGGGGGACAGAGTGAGACCTTGCCTCAAAAGGAAAAAAAACGCACAGGGAAAAGTCACGTGTAAAACAGCCTCGGGCAGGTCCCTCCGGAGGTGTCCGGGAGAAAGCATTGTTATCCTAGGAGAAGACAGCGGCAAGGGTGTTTTTGCCCCTGAATTCCTTCCGTAGGAACAGATGTGGCGGGAGAAGACAGTGACGTTGCTGACCCTGGCCCTGCATGGGCCTCAGCTAATGTGTGTTTGTGTCTTACCTTTTTCTTTTTTTGAGATGGAGTCTTTCTCTGTCACCGAGGCAGGAGTATAGTGGTGTGATCTTGGCTCACAGCGACTTCAACCTCCCGGGTTCAAGTGAATCTTCTGCCTCAGCCTTCCCAGTAGCTGGGATTAATTACAGCATTTTGGGAGGCTGAGGTGGGTGGATCACTTGAGATCACGGGTTTCAGACCAGCCTGACCAAGATGGTGAAAACCTGTCTCTACTAAAAATACAAAAATTATCTGAGTGTGGTAGGGCCCACCTGTAATCCCAGCTACTCTGGAGGCTGAGGAAGGAGAATCGCTTGAACCTGGGAGGTGGAGGTTGCGGTGAGCTGAGATTGTGCCATTGCTCATTAACTGGGGTGACAGAGCAAGACTCTGTCTCAAAAGTGAATAAATGATGGTCCCATTTGGGCTGTGGCCAAACCCTGTGTAGCAGGCTGGTCCACCTAGGTTTGTGTGAGCAGACTCTGTGATGTTTGCACAATGATGAAATCACCTAAGGACGCATCTCGCAGAATGTATTCCTCATGTTAACTGAAGCAGGACTATAGCAATATTAATGCCCAGAGCGAACGATGCTCGGGCGCCTACTATGTGCCAAGAAGTTGTTTTGTTTTGTCCTGCTTCTGTCTTTGATGAATCTCACTTTGTCGCCCAGGCTGGAGTGCGGTGGCTCAATCCCCGCTCACTACAACCTCTGCCGCTCAGGGTCAAGCGATTCTCCTGCCTCAGCCTCCCAAGTAGCTGGGATTATGGGTATCCGGCTATTTTTTGTATTTTTAGTGGAGATGGGGTTTGCACCATGTTGGCCAAGCTGGTCTGGAGCTCCTGACCTCAGGTGATCCACCCGCCTCGGCCTCCCGAGGTGCTGGGATCACAGGCGTGAGCCACTGAGCCCAGCTACAAGAAGTTTTAAGTGTTTCGTATCTCTTAACGAATTTCATCAGCACAGGGAGAGGACAGGAGAATTGGAATGGCCTTGTGGAAACATCTCCGTGACACCTGCCTCCTCTTTATCCTCCAAGCCTGCAGCCCATGGGGCCGATTACAGCCCACGGGGCCTATTACAGCCCACATCTGGTGACATTTTAAGTCTGATAGCAATCTCTGAGGCTCTTACTCAAGGCTCTTTCCTGGACATTTATCTGCTCCACAACTCACAGCTGGCTTCCTGCCATTAGCCCCCTATCCTTAACCTGGGCTCGAGGCTGGCAGCCACCTGGGACTGACAACAGAGACAGACAGAGCCCCCTCACCTTGCCCTGGCCCTCGGAACAGCACACGGTGACAGGGGACTGGGATTTGTTGGGAGGGTCTCAGGGAGCCATGGGGTAGGGGCTTGGGGACGAGGAGAGTTGAAGTGCGCTCTCCAGGGTCACAAAAGGTGTGGCAGGCTGGGCGGGGTGGCTCACCCCTGTAATCCTTTGGGAGGCTGAGATGGGTGGATTATGTGAGGTCAGGAGTTCGAGACCAGCCTGGCCAACATGGTGAAACCCCATCTCTACCAAAAAGACAAAAATTAGCTGGGTGTGGTGGCAGGTGTCTGTAATCCCAGCTACTTGGGAGGCTGAGGCAGGAGATCCCTTGAATCCAGGAGTTGGAGGTTGCAGTGAGCCGAGATCGTGCCACTGCACTCCAGGTTGGGCAACAGTCAGAGATTAAAAAAAAAAAAAATGCTGTGACTCTGGGTGCTTAGATGATAAGGTTATAGAGACAGGACAAAGTGGATAAAGGAAAGAGGCTTCGGGGGACAATCGACAGGGCTTTGTGATGAACTGAATGTGTGGGTTGGGGGAGCGGGAGAGAGAGGTATTCAGGGATTCTACACCCATATCTCAGATGAGCATACTGAGGCTCGGGGTTGGGGGAAAGCCCATCATCACACAGTCAAAATCCAGCATCTCAACTAGCACTTCGACCTGTGCGTGTCTGCTGTGTAAGCTCCAGCTTTCTTCAACCCCAAACGTGTCTTCTGTGTCTGCCCCTCACCCAGGGAGGTCATTCTCAGGCTCAAAGACATATATAGCATCTAAATTATTTTTGTATTTATTTGTAGAGACAAGGTCTCGTCATGTTGCCCAGGCTGGTCTTGAACTCGTGGGCTCACATGATCCTCGTACCTCTGACTCTTAAACTGCTGGAACTACAGCTATGAGGCACTGTGCCGGGCTGGCCTCTACATTCTAATGACTCCCAGAAGGCTGTCTCCAACCAGAAACCCCGGCTGTCATTTTTTTTTTTTTTTTGAGACGGAGTTTCGCCCTTGTTACCCAGGCTGGAGTGCAATGATGCGATCTCGGTTCACCGCAACCTCCGCCTCCTGGGTTCAGGCAATTCTCCTGCCTCAGCCTCCTGGGTAGCTGGGATTACAGGCACGCGCCACCATGCCCAGCTAATTTTTTTTGTATTTTTAGTAAAGACGGGGTTTCACCATGTTGACCAGGATGATCTCGATCTCTTGACCTTGTGATCCACCCACCTCGGCCTCCCAAAGTGCTGGGATTATAGGTGTGAGCCACTGTGCCCGGCGTTTTTTTTTTTTTTTTTGAGATGGAGTCCCGCTCTGTTGCCCAGTCCAGAGTACAATGGCGAAAAGCAATCTTGCCTGACTGCGACCTTCATCTCCCAGGTTCAAGCAATTGGGCCTCAGTCTCCAGAGTAGCTGGGATTACAGGCATGAGCCATCACATCTGGCTAATTTTTGTGTTTTCGGTAGAGGGGGTTTTGCGATGTTGGACAGGCTGGTCTTGAACTCCTGACCTCAGGCGATTCACTTGCCTGGGCCTTCCAAAGGGCTGGGATTACAGGCGTGAGCTACTGCGCCCGGCCCCCCTCCTGGCGTCTCACTGCTGGTATCACTGCCTACGTGAAGTCTCCCCTGGATGTCTTACAGGCATTTCAAAGGCAACGTGACCAACCCCGAGCTCCTGGTCTTACCCCAAACCCGCTCTCCCCGACGTCTCCCCATCCCAGGGCACAGCAGCTCTGGCTTCCACGGGCTCAAAAGTCCCACAGTCACCCCGACACTGCTCTCATCACACCTCGCACATCCAGCCCAGCACCAAATCTAGCCAGCTCACCTTGACCCTGGAGTCTGCTTCTCACCCCTCCTCTGACATCACCCTGGTCCCCCATCCCCATCACTGCCCACCTGGGTTACTGCAGCAGCCTCCTCCCGACCTCCTGCTTCCATCCCACCCCCTCAGCCTGGTCTCAACCTTGAAGCCACAGTGATTGTTAAGACCTAAGTCAGACATTGTTCCTCCTCTGCTCAAGAGTCTCCTGTAAGTCCCAGCTCACTCCCAGGAAGGGCCAGAGGAGTCGCACTGTGACTCACAGGGTTCTGCCCGTCTGCCTGCCTCCCTCTCTGTCTTCACCTCTCACCTCTCTCCCCATGGCCCACTTGGCTCCAGCCACACCAGCCTCCCTGCTGTTCTTCGAGCATTCCAGGAACCATCCTGCCTCAGGACCTTTGCACAGACTGCTGGTCCTGCCTGTAGGGCTCTTCCTCCAGATATGGATGTGCCTCACTCCGTTCCCTCCTCCAACTCTTTGCTCAAGTGTTACATTTTCAGTGGGGTCTTCCTTGAGAACCCCAATTAATGTACCAGTGGCACCTTTCTGTCTCTCCTTACCTTTGGTTTGTTTTTTTTTTTAATGAGACAGAGTCTCACTTTGTTGCCTAGGCTGCAGTGCAGTGGCCTGATCTTAGCTCACTGCAATCTGCAACCTTTCAGGTCCAAGCGAT
Organism: Saimiri boliviensis; assembly: GCF_048565385.1. Classification (NCBI taxonomy): domain Eukaryota; kingdom Metazoa; phylum Chordata; class Mammalia; order Primates; family Cebidae; genus Saimiri; species Saimiri boliviensis. The sequence goes on along the minus strand of NC_133462.1, from coordinate 7,390,904 downwards.
TCTCCTGCCTCAGCCTCCCAAATACCTGTGATTACAGACATGTGCCACCATGTCCTGCTAATTTATGTATTTTTAGTAGCGATGGGGTTTCGCCATTTTGGCTAGGCTGGACTCGAACTCCTGACTTCAAGTGCTCTGCTCGCCTGAGCCTCCGAAAGTGCTGAGATTACAGACATGAGCCACCGCGCTTGGCCTTACCTTGATTTTTTTTTTTTAAAGGAAACATTTTATGATCTTCATTTCTTCCTGTAGATATGTGTCACCATTTGCTATCACTCCTTTCAGCCTAGAGGACTTCCTTTAGCAATTCCCATGGTCTGCAGGCCACACACTATCTCAGATCTGGTTTATCTAAAAACATCCTTATTTCACCTCCATTTTTGAAAGATATTTTCACAAATTATACAATTCTGAATTGACAGACTTTTCTGCTGTCAATTTTTTCAAATAGTGAAGTCATCTTTAATATTTTGTCCAATTTTTTTTTTTTTTTTTTTTTTTTGAGACGGAGTTTCGCTCTTGTTACCCAGGCTGGAGTGCAATGGTGCGATCTCGGCTCACCGCAACCTCCACCTCCTGGGTTCAGGCAATTCTCCTTCCTCAGCCTCCTGAGCAGCTGGGATTACAGGCACGCACCACCATGCCCAGCTAATTTTTTGTATTTTTAGTACAGACGGGGTTTCACCATGTTGACCAGGATGGTCTCAATCTCTTGACCTCGTGATCCACCCGCCTCGGCCTCCCAAAGTGCTGGGATTACAGGCGTGAGCCACCGCGCCCGGCCCCATATTTTGTCCAAATTTTATATTTTTTTAATGTCTGTGGGCTATTTGTCTGAAAGTTACGCTGACATTACCCAAAGTCAAAAGGCCCTCCACCTCATTATTTTTGTTTTATTTTTATTGAGACACTTTGTCACCCAGGCTGGAGTGAAGTGTGGCATGTCCATGGCTCATCACAGCCTCGACTTCCAGGGCTCAAGGCATCCTTGTGCCTCAGTCTCCGGAGTAGCTGGGACTACAGGCACCCGCCACCATCCCCGGCGAATTATTATTATTATTATTATTATTTTTGAGATGGAGTCTCGCTCTGTTTACCAGGCTGGAGTGCAGTGGTGCAATCTCAGCTCACTGCAATCTCAGTCTCCCAGGTTCAAGGGATTCTCCTCCAGTCTCCTGAGTAGTTGGGATTACAGGTGCGCACCACCAAGTCTGGCTAATTTTTGTATTTTTAGTAGAGACAGGGTTTCACCATGTTGGCCAGGCTGGTCTCGAACTCCTGACCTCAGATGATCTGCCCACCTCGGCCTCCCAAAGTGCTAGGATTACAGGCATAAGCCACCACATCTGGCCCCCTCCAATTCATTTATTATTTTTGCATACCGCTTGTAATCTGATCAAGCAGTATATCATGAGTTAATTTATCATGTGTTACTCTGACCTCTCCCACTGGGATATAAGTTCCACCAGGGCTTGTTTGGTTACATGAGTTATCTCTGGTACTTAGAACAGTATTATTGTGGCCACTGAGCTGAGATCGTGCCATTGCACTCCAGCCTGGGTGACACAGTGAGACTCAAAAAAAAAACAGAAACAGTATTATTGTATCATAAAAAGCATTCAGGCTGGGCTCCATGGCTCACACTTGCAATCCCAGCACTTTGGGAGGCCAAGGTGGGAGGATCACTTGAAGCCAGGGGTTCAAGAGTACAGCCTGGGCAACACAGCAAGACCTCATCTCTTACAAGAAAAGTCCAAGGCCGGGTGCGGTGGCTCACACCTTAATCCCAGCACTTTGGGAGGCTGAGGTGGGTGGATCATGAGGTCAGGAGTTTGAGACCAGCCTGGCCAACATGGTAAAACCCTGTCTACTAAAATTACAAAAATTAGCCGGGCCTGGTGGTGCATGCTTGTAGTCCCAGCTACATGGGAGGTTGAGGCAGGAGAATTGCTTGAACCTGAGAGGCACAGGTTGCAGTGAGCCCAGATCATACCACTGCACTCCAGCCTGAGTGACAGAGCAAGATTCTGTCTCAAAAAAAAATTTTTTTTTAATTAGCCCGGCATGGTGGTAAGTGCCCTTAGTCCCAGCTACCCCAGGAAGCTGAGGTGGGAGGACTGCCTGAGCCTAGGAGGTGGAGGCTGCACTGAGCTGTGAGGCTCCAGCCTCAGTGACAGAGTGTGACCCTGTCTCTAAAATAATAATAATAAACATTCCATAAAAATGACCGAATGGAGAAATCATGAGTGGGGTCTCGGAGGGGACCAGGGCCACAGTGACAGGCAACCTGGGGCTCTGACCCACGATCACTGCTGTTGCAGGAAGATGAATGTGTCCAGATGCGTGCCTGAGGAGGTGGGGCTCCTCCGCCCGCTGACCACGGCTGCCCTGTCTGTGTCCTTTGTCGTCGGCGTGGTGGGCAATGGGCTGGTGCTGTGGATGACCGTCTTCCGCATGGCCCGTACGGTGTCCACCGTCTGGTTCTTCCACCTGGCCCTTGCCGATTTCATGCTGTCCCTGTCTCTGCCCGTCGCCATGTATTACGTGGCCTCCAGGCAGTGGCTCCTCGGAGAGTGGGCCTGCAAACTCTACGCCACCTTTGTGTCCCTCACCTTCTTTGGCAGTAACTGCCTCCTCGTCCTCATCTCTGTGGACCGTTGCATCTCCGTCCTCTACCCTGTCTGGGCCCTGAACCACCGCACCGCGCAGCGGGCGAGCTGGCTGGCCATCGCGGTGTGGCTCCTGGCCGGCGTCTTGTCTGCTTCACACCTGAAATTCCGGACAATCAAAAATTGGAATGGCTGTGTGCAGTGCTACCTGGACTTCAACTCAGAGAATGTGACTTCCCAGACTTGGAGTGAGGTGATCCTGGAGAGACAAATGGCATCGATCCTGGCCCACCTCCTGCTGGGCTTCCTGGGGCCCTTGGCAGTCATAGGTATCTGCGCCCACCTCATCCGGGCCAAGCTCTTGCGGGAAGGACGGGTCCACGCTCACCGGCCCAAGAGGCTGCTGCTGGTGCTGGTGAGCGCTTTCTTCATCTGCTGGTCCCCGTTTAACGTGGTGCTGATGGTCCATTTGTGGCAACGAGCGAACCTCAAGAAACTCTACTACTCCCAGATGCTGCTCATCTATCAGGCTACCTTCGCCTTGGGCTGTGTCAACAGCTGCCTCAACCCCTTCCTCTACGTCTTTGTTGGCAGAGATTTCCAAGAAAAGTTTTTCCAGTCTCTGCCTTCTGCCCTGGCCAGGGCGTTTGGAGAGGAGGAGCTTCACCGTCGTCCGATCCCCATGGGAGGAGGAGCTTCTCTGGGTCCTGTTCCCGTGGCAGTGCCCCCAGGGAATGACGGAAGCCTTGAGCTGAAACCTGGGAACTGTCCTTAGTTTGCCTGCAGCCTCTCACCTTGACGGACTTCTAAAACCCTGCCAAATCCTGCCTGTTCTTTCAGGAAGTCTTCCAGAAACCCCTCATCTAAAGCTCTATGGTAGAGACAGCTACTTATTCCGCAGTGTCCCCTCTTCCCTTTCTTTTCTTCTTTTTCTTTTTTGGAGATAGGGTCTCATTTTGTCACCCAGGCTGAAGCACACTGGTGCAATCTCGCCTCACTGCGGCCTTGACCTCCAGGGCTCAAGCCATCCTCCTGCCTCAGCAAGCAATCCCGCCCCCCTCCACCTCCCCTCTACCCTCCCACTACCACCCCCTCCAACCCCCAACCACTCCCCTCACCCCCACCCACCCTTGACCCCCCTTATATCCCCACCAAGTAGCTGGTACTACAGGCATGTGCCACCATGCCTGGGTAATTTGTAGAGACAGGGTTTCATCATGTTGTCCAGGCTGGTCTCAAACTCCTGCGTTCAAGTGATCCTCCAGCCCCTCAGCCCCGCAAAATGCTGGGATTATAGGTGTCAGCCACAGGGCCTGGCCTCCACTTCTTTGTAGTTAAGACTCTTGTTTGTTTCAAACATGGCACATGGTTAACTAGAAAAGAAGGGAAAACTACATTTCCCAGTATCCTTTGCATGTAGGAACAGCCACATGACTGCATTCTGGCCAATAGGATATAAGTGGTGGCAATCAACGTAACTTCCTTGAAGTGTCCTTAAATGGGAGGGGCCTGCCCTCCATTTCCCCCTTTCTGTTGTCCAGAATGCAGATGTATCAGTTAGCTCTTGCTGTGTAACAAACACTCTCAAAGTTTAGAGATTTAAAAACGTAACCTTTTTTTTTTTTTTTTTTTTTGATAGGGTCTTGCTCTGTTGCCCAGGCTGCAGTGCAGTGGTGTGATCACTGCCACCTCGATCTCCCAGGCTCAAGCGGTCCTCTCACCTCAGCCTCCTGAGTAGCTGGGATTACAGGCATACCCCACTGTGCCTGGCTAATTAAAAAAAATTTTTTTTTGTTGACATGGGGTCTCGCTATGTTGCCCAGGCTGGTCTCAAACTCCTGGCCTCAAGTAATCCTCCTGCCTCAGCCTCCCAAAGTTTTGGGATTATAGACGTGAGCCACCAAACCTGGCTCCTTTTAAGGTTTCTTCGGGTCAGCGATTTGGGCTGGTCGGCTGAGCGGTTTTCTCATCTTGCAGCTGAGCTGCTTTATGCATCTGTGGGTCAGCTCAGTGATTCCGCCTCTGGGAGGGTGCTGGCTTGGGGTGGTGGGACTGGCTGATCCACATAGCTCTTATCATCCTGCAGGCTGGCTTTTTCATGTGCTGGCTGAGGAGGGTTCCAAGAGTGACAGAAGTATGAGGCAGAGGCTCAGAACTTTGCAGAAGGTGACTACCACTCAAGCTACTGGCCAAAAAGCCAGTGATGAGCCTGGCCTAGATTCAAGGTGTGAGGAAAGAGACTCCACCCCTTGATGGGAAAATCTGAAAGCGACATTGCCAAGGAGGACGCATGCAGGAAGGTGTGTAGAACGGGGACCATTTGTGTCATCTGCCACAGCAGCCGTGATGGAAAGCCACCGTGTCCCCAGGGATTCCCTAGTCCAACCGGGAGATGCTTACACCCAGGTTGTGAAAAGGGAGATTTCAAATCCTAGCTCACTGAAGCCACCGTTATTCTGTGTCTCTGCTGCAACAGCTGAATCTACTCCTTCGCTATTATGCCAACAACCTCTGGAATTTGTGTCAAATGACTTAATAAATTTCCCTATTGTTGCAGCCAGTTGGAGTCAGGGTTTCTGTTACTTAAAATACGCCCCCCCAAACTGATGCATGCGATGAATCATCCTTTCTGGGGACTGAAGTCCACGTGGTCCCTGGTCACAACAGACCTCGAGGTTGAGGCAAAAGAACAATGTCGTGGAATCCAGAAGCTGTCACACTTCTTGCTCATGATTCAAAGAAGTAGTTCTGCCCAGGCGTGGTGGCTCATGCCTGTAATCCCAGCACTTTGGGAGGCTGAAGCGGGTAGATGACCTGAGGTCAGGATTTTGAGATGAGGCTGGCCAACATGGTGAAACCCCGACTCTACTAAGCATACAAAAATTAGCCAGGCGTGGTGACAGGTATTTGTGACCCCAGCTACTCGGGAGACTGAGGCAGGAGAATCACTTGAACCGGGGAGACAGACATTGCAGTGAGGGAAGATCTCATCACTGCACTCCAGCCTGGGTGACAGAGACTTTGTTTCAAAAAAGAAAAGAAAAAGAAAAAGCAGCAGCTCTGACTTGCCCTGAGAACTCCACCTCTCAGAGCCTCAGTTGCCCCCAAGCATATAAAATAGGACCAAATGTTTCCATCTTCTGGATGAGAAGAGGATTAAATGACACGGTGACTGAGGCCAGGAAGCATAGAGGCACCTTAAAAAAAAATTACCTTCTTTAGGAGGTTGAGTGGGGAGGATTGCTTGAGCCCAGGAGTTCGAGACCAGCCTGGGCAACATGGTGAAATCGTATCTCTACTAAAAATACAAAAATTTCCAGGTGGGGTGGTGCATGGCTTTCATCCCAGCTACTAGGGAGCCTGAGGCAGGAGAATCACTTGAACCTGGGAGGCAGAGGTTGCAGTGAGCTGAGATCGCGCCATCGCACTCCTGGGTCTCATCTGGGCTATGGCCTCCATGCCTGGGCTAGATCATCTGACATACGCATGGGGCAGGTTCTCCCACCTAGGTTTGTGTGAGCATACTCTATGAGGTTTGCACAATGATGGATCACCTAAGAACGCATCTCTCCAGACTTTTTCCTGATGTAAATCGAGGCAGAACTATAGCGCTGTTAATAACAAGCACTAACGATGCTTGAGTGCCTACTATGTGCCAAGAAGAAGTTTTGTTTGGTTTTGTTCTGCTTTTGTTTTTGACGAATCTCACTCCGTCGCCCAGGCTGGAGTGCGGTGGCTCGATCTCAGCTCACTGCAACCTCCGCCTTTCAGGTTCAAGAGATTGTCCTGCCTCAGCCTCCCAAGTAGCTGGAATTATAGGCGCCAACCATGACTTCCAGCTAATTTTTGTATTTTTAGTGGAGATGGGGTTTCACTATGTTGGCCAGGCTGGTCTGGAACTCCTGACCTCAGGTGACCCACCTGTCTCGGCCTCCCAAAGTGCTGGGATTACAGGCGTGAGCCACCGCCCACAGTCACAAGAAGTTTTAAGTGTTTTGTATATCTTAACACATTTCATTAGCACAAGGGAGGGCAGAGGAGCATTGGAATGGCCTTATGGAAAGATCTCCCTGACACCCGCCTCCTCTTTATCCTCCAAGCAGACCATGGGGCCTATTAGGGCCCACATCTGGTGACATTTTAAGTCAGATAGCAATCTCTGAGGCTCTTGTGCAAGGCTCTTTCCTGGACATTTATCTGCTCCACAACTCACAGCTGGCTTCCTGCCATTAGTTCCCTACCCTTAACCTGGGCTCGAAGCTGGCAGCCACCTGGGACTGACAACAGAGACAGACAGAGCCCCCTCACCTTGCCCTGGCCCTCGGAACAGCACACGGTGACGGGGGACTGGGATTCGTTGGGAGGGTCTTAGGGAGCCATGGGTTAGGGGCTTGGGGACGAGGAGAGTTGAAGTGCGCTCTCCAGGGTCACAAAAGGAGGTGGCGGGCTGGGCGGGGTGGCTCACCTCTGTAATCCCAGCACTTTGGGAGGCCAACGTGGGCGGATCACCTGAGGTCAGGGGTTCGAGACCAGCCTGGCCAACATGGTGAAAGCCTGTCTCTACTAAAAATACAAAAATTAGCTGGGTGTGGTGGCAGGTGTCTGTAATCCCAGCTACTTGGGAGGCTGAGGCAGGAGATCCCTTGAACCCAAGAGGTGAAGGTTGCAGTGAGCCGAGATTACACCATGCACTCCAGCCTGGGCAACAGAGTGAGACTCTGTTTCAAGAGAAAAAAAAAAAAAAAAAAGAGGTAGAAAAGAGGGGCAGAAAGTTCTGGGCCACCCCCTCTGGGTGAAGAATGCTCTCATGCCACATGTGTGAGCTGTCTCTGGGCAGAGGTTTTGAATGTCTGTCACTGCGGTATCCCTGGCGCTTAGGATAGTGACTAGCGTACAACTGGGGCTCAATGCATAATTTTACACTAAATGAATGAATCCATCCTCCGATGACAAAGGAGAGATTGTCCTCCTTAATGGATCACTCATCAATTATTTATCAAGTGCCTGCTAAGTTCCAGAGGCCAGCCACACACCAGCCTCACCTGTAGGAAAGTCAGAGCAGAATGGGGCAGATGGGTGATCACCAAATGATTCAACAAACTCGATCTAATTGCTGCTGCCTGGAACCATCTCTTGTTTTTTTGGGGGGCGGGGGGAGGTGTGGGAGATCAGAGTGTCACTCTGTCACCCAGGCTGGAGTGCACTGGTGTTATCACGGCTCACCTCAACCTCTGCCTCCTGAGTTCAAGCAATTCTCTTGTCTCAGTCTCCTCCCAAGTAGCTGGGATTAGAGGCCTGCACCACCACACCCAGCTAATTTTGTATTTTTACTAGATACTGCGTTTCACCATGTTGGCCAAGCCCGTCTCGAAATCCCAGCCTCAGTCGATCCTCCCACTTCAGCCTCTCAAAGTGCTGGGATTACAGGCATGAGCCACCTGGCTAATTTTTGTATTTTTAGTAGAGATGGGGTTTTACCGTGTTGGCCATACTGGTCTCGAACTCCTGACCTCAGGTGATACTCCTGTCTCAGTCTCCCAAAGTGCTGAGATTACAGGCAGGAGTCACCGTGCCCAGCCTGTAACAATCTCTTCATAGGAGAGAAGCTCCTGTAGAAGATCCTCCTTCAGTCAAGGTAGCCTGGGAAAGCTTCTGGGGAGAAAGTGACATTTGCACTGAGATCTCAGGATTGAATTTAAAAAAAAAAAAAAGCAGAGGAAAGAAAGGGTATTCCAGGAAGAGGAAGCAGTGTATGCAGCACGTGCAAAGGCCCTGGGGTGGGAGGGAAACACGGGAATCCTGGCACCGGAAGCAAAGGTAGGGAAGCCAGGATGTGGTGCATGAAGAGGGGGAAGGTGCAAGAGAAGTCTGGAGAGGCAAAAAATACATAAAAAAATTTTTAGATGCATTTACATCCACAGCGGTGTTGGGGAGACTCATATTTATCGCAAGAGCAATGAAGAGCCACAATGTAATTGTCCAGTTTGAACTGTTGATTTTTTGAGACAGGGTCTCACTCTGTAGCCCAGGCTGGAGTGCAGTGGCACAATCGTGGCTCACTTCAGCCTCGACCTCCTGGGCTCAAGGGATCCTCGTGCCTGCGCCTCCCGAGTAGCTGGAACTACGGTGCAAGCCACCCTGCCTGGCTAATACATTTTTGTTTTGTAGAGACAGGGTTAACGCCATGCTGCCTAGACTGGGCTGGCTTGCAGCTATGGCCTCAAGCAATTCTCCTGCCTGGGTCTCCCAAAGCACTGGGGTTACGTGATTTGGGCTTTTTTTTTTTTTTTTTTTTTTGAGACGGAGTTTCACTCTTGTTTCACAGGCTGGAGTGCAATGGCGCGATCTCGGCTCACCGCAACCTCCGCCTCCTGGGCTCAGGCAATTCTCCTGCCTCAGCCTCCTGAGTAGCTGGGATTACAGGCACGAGCCACCATGCCCGGTTAATTTTTTGTATTTTTAGGGGTTTCACCATGTTGACCAGGATGGTCTCGATCTCTTGACCTTGTGATCCACCCGCCTCGGCCTCCCAAAGTGCTGGGATTACAGGCTTGAGCCACCGCGCCCGGCAATTTGGGCTTTTAAAGGATCACTTCAGCTGCGGGTGGTGAGTGGCTGGTAAGAGATGAATATAGGGCTGGGGGCCAGGCGTGGTGGCTCACGCCTGTACTCCCAGCACTTTATGAGGCCGCGGTGAGTGGATCACATGAGGTCAGGAGTTCAAGACCAGCCCGGCCAACATGGTAAAAACCCGTCTCGATTAAAAACATGAAAATTAGTTGGGTGTGCTCCTGGGGTGCGTGCCTCTCGTTCCAACTGCTCTAATTCGGAGGCTGAGGCAGGATAATTGTTTGCACCTGAGAGGCAGAGGTCAGTGAGCTGAGACTGGGCCACTATGCTCCGCTTGGGCAACAGAGGGCGATCCTGTCTCAAAAAACAAAAAACAAAAAACAAAAAACGCTGGATCGCTGGGTGCTTGGATGATAGGACTATAGAGACAGGACAAAGCGAACAGAGGCTGGAGGCAAAATCGACAGGGCTTTGTGATGAACTGGATGTGGACGTGTGGTTTGGGGGAGCGGGAGAGAGAGGTATTCAGGGATTCTACACCCATATCTCAGATGAGCATACTGAGGCTCGGGGTTGGGGGAAAGCCCATCATCACACAGTCAAAATCCAGCATCTCAACTAGCACTTCGACCTATGCCTGTCTGCTGTGTAAGCTCCAGCTTTCTTCAACCCCAAACATGTCTTCTGTGTCTGCCCCTCACCCAGGGAGGTCATTCTCGGGCTCAAAGACAAAAATAGCATCTAAATTATTTTTGTATTTAATTGTAGAGACAAGGTCTCGTCATGTTGCCCAGGCAGGTCTTGAACTCCTGGGCTCACATGATCCTCGCACCTCTGACTCCCAAAGTGCTCGGACTACAGCTATGAGGCACTGTGCCGGGCTGGCCTCTACATTCAATGACTCCCACAAGCCTGAAGCCTGTATCCAGACAGAAACCCCTCCTGTCATCTTTTTTTTTTGAGATGGAGTCCCGCTCTGCCGCCCAGCATGGACTGCTGTGGTGCCATCTCAGCTCACTGCAACCTCCGCCTCCCAGGTTCAAGCAATTCTCCTGTCTCAGCCTCCAGAGTAGCTGGGATTACAGGCATGAGCCACCACAGCTGGCTAATTTTTGTGTTTTCGGTAGATGGGGTTTTGCGATGTTGGACAGGCTGGTCTTGAACTCCTGACCTCAGGCGATTCACTTGCCTGGGCCTTCCAAAGGGCTGGGATTACAGGCGTGAGCTACTGCGCCCGGCCCCCCTCCTGGCGTCTCACTGCCGGTATCACTGCCTACGTGAAGTCTCCCCTGGATGTCTTACAGGCATTTCAAAGGCAACGTGACCAACCCCGATCTCCTGGTCTTACCCCAAACCCGCTCTCCCCGACGTCTCCCCATCCCAGGGCACAGCAGCTCTGGCTTCCACGGGCTCAAAAGTCCCACAGTCACCCCGACACTGCTCTCATCACACCTCGCACATCCAGCCCAGCACCAAATCTAGCCAGCTCACCTTGACCCTGGAGTCTGCTTCTCACCCCTCCTCTGACATCAGCCTGGTCCCCCATCCCCATCACTGCCCACCTGGGTTACTGCAGGAGCCTCCTCCCGACCTCCTGCTTCCATCCCACCCCCTCAGCCTGGTCTCAACCTTGAAGCCACAGTGATTGTTAAGACCTAAGTCAGACATTGTTCCTCCTCTGCTCAAGAGTCTCCTGTAAGTCCCAGCTCACTTCCAGGAAGGGCCAGGGGAGTCGCACTGTGACTCACAGGGTTCTGCCCGTCTGCCTGCCTCCCTCTCTGTCTTCACCTCTCACCTCTCTCCCCATGGCCCACTTGGCTCCAGCCACACCAGCCTCCCTGCTGTTCTTTGAGCATTCCAGGAACCATCCTGCCTCAGGACCTTTGCACAGACTGCTGGTCCTGCCTGTAGGGCTCTTCCTCCAGATATGGATGTGCCTCACTCCGTTCCCTCCTCCAACTCTTTGCTCAAGTGTTACATTTTCAGTGGGGTCTTCCCTGAGAACCCCAATTAATGTACCAGTGGCGCCTTTCTGTCTCATCCCTCACATTCCCAATTTTCCTTACTTTAATTTTTTTTTTAAATTGAGACAGAGTTTTGCTCTTATCACCCAGGCTGGAGGGAGTGGTGCAATCTTGGCTCACTGCAACCTCCACCTCCCAGGATCAAGAAATTCTCCTGCTTTGGCCTCCCCAGTAGCTGGGATTACCGGTGCCCGCCAACACACTTGGCTATTTTTTTTTGTATTTTCAGTAGAGACGGGGTTTCACAATATTGGCCAGGCTGGTCTCGAACTCCTGACCTCAGGTGATCCACCCACCTTGGCCTGTACCCACAGTGCTGTGATTACAGGCATGAGACACCACATATAGCGCCATCCACTTCATTTATTATTTTTCCATAACACTTGTAATCTTCTAAACCAGTATATCATGATTTAATTGATCATGTGTTACATCTGACCTCCCACTCGGATGTAAGTTCTGCGAGGGCTTGTTTTGTTACAGGAGTTATCTCTGGTACTTAGAACAGTATCATTGTGGCCAGTGAGCAGCCTGGGTGACACAGCGAGACGCTGTCTCAAAAACAAACAAACGAAAAAACAATACTATTGTGTTATAAAAAGCATTCAGGCTGGGCTCACACTTATAATCCCAGCGCTTTGGGAGGCCAAGGTGGGAGGATCACTTGAAGCCAGGAGTTCAAGAGCACAGCCTGGGCAACACAGCAAGACCTCATCTCTTACAAGGAAAGTCCAAGGCTGGGTGCGGTGGCTCACCCCTTAATTCTAGCACTTTGGGAGGCTGAGGAGGGTGGATCACCAGGTCAGGAGTTCAAGAACAGCCTGGCCAACATAGTAAAACCCCGTCTCTACTAAAAATACAAAAATTAGCCAGGCATGGTAGTGAGTGCCTGTAGTCTCAGCTACTTAGGAGGTTGAGGCAGGAGAATTGCTTGAACCTGAGAGGCACAGGTTGCAGTGAGCCTAGATCATGCCACTGCACTCCAGCCTGAGTGACAGAGCAAGATTCTGTCTCAAAAAAAAAAAAAATTAAAAAATTAAAAATTAGCCAGGCATGGTGGTAAGTGCCCTTAGTCCCAGCTACCCCAGGAAACTGAGGTGGGAGGATTGTCTGAGCCTAGGAGGTGGAGGCTGCACTGAGCTGTGAGGCTCCAGCCTCAGTGACAGAGCGTGACCCTGTCTCAAATAATAATAATAATAAACAGCCGGGCGCGGTGGCTCAAGCCTGTAATCCCAGCACTTTGGGAGGCCGAGGCGGGTGGATCACGAGGTCAAGAGATCGAGACCATCCTGGTCAACATGGTGAAACCCCGTCTCTACTAAAAATACAAAAAATTAGCTGGGCATGGCGGCGCGTGCCTGTAATCCCAGCTACTCAGGAGGCTGAGGCAGGAGAATTGCCTGAACCCAGGAGGCGGAGGTTGCGGTGAGCCGAGATCGCGCCATTGCACTCCAGCCTGGGCAGCAAGAGCGAAACTCCGCCTCAAAAAATAAAATAATAATAATAATAATAATAATAATAATAATAAACATTCCATAAAAATGACCGAATGGAGAAATCATGAGTGGGGTCTCGGGGGGGACCAGGGCCGCAGTGACAGGCAACCTGGGGCTCTGACCCACGATCACTGCTGTTGCAGGAAGATGAATGTGTCCAGATGCGTGCCTGAGGAGGTGGGGCTCCTCCGCCCGCTGACCACGGCTGTCCTGTCTGTGTCCTTTGTCGTCGGCGTGGTGGGCAATGGGCTGGTGCTGTGGATGACCGTCTTCCGCATGGCCCGTACGGTGTCCACCGTCTGGTTCTTCCACCTGGCCCTTGCCGATTTCATGCTGTCCCTGTCTCTGCCCGTCGCCATGTATTACGTGGCCTCCAGGCAGTGGCTCCTCGGAGAGTGGGCCTGCAAACTCTACATCACCTTTGTCTTCCTCGCCTTCTTTGCCAGTAACTGCCTCCTCGTCCTCATCTCTGTGGACCGTTGCATCTCCGTCCTCTGCCCCGTCTGGGCCCTGAACCACCGCACCGCGCAGCGGGCGAGCTGGCTGGCCATCGCGGTGTGGCTCCTGGCCGGCGCCCTGTGCTCTTCACACCTGAAATTCCGGAAGACCAGAAAATGGAACGGCTGTGCGCAGTGCTACTTGGAGTTCAGCTCTAAGAATGAGACTGCCCAGACTTGGATTCAGGGGGTCTTCGAGATAAAAAACGTGGTGACCATAGCCCACCTCCTGCTGGGCTTCCTGGGGCCCTTGGCAGTCATAGGTATCTGCGCCCACCTCATCCGGGCCAAGCTCTTGCGGGAAGGACGGGTCCACGCTCACCGGCCCAAGAGGCTGCTGCTGGTGCTGGTGAGCGCTTTCTTCATCTGCTGGTCCCCGTTTAACATGGTCCTGTTGGTCCATCTGTGGCGACGGGTGAGCCTCAAGGAACTCTACCACCCCCGGATGTTCATCATCCTCCAGACTAGCTTCGCCTTGGGCTGTGTCAACAGCTGCCTCAACCCCTTCCTCTACGTCTTCGTTGGCAGAGATTTCAAAGAAAAATTTTTCCAGTCTTTGCCTTCTGCCCTGGCCAGGGCGTTTGGAGAGGAGGAGCTTCTCCGTGGTCCTGTCCCCACGGCAACGGCCCCAGGGAACGGTGGAAGCATTGAGCTGGAAGCTGGAAGCTGTCTTTCCTAGATCCCTTGCGGTCTCACCTTGCCAAATTCTGACTCTTCTTTCAGGAAGTCTTCCAGCAACCCCTCATTTAAAGCTCTGTGGTAGAGACAGCTGCTTATTCCGAATGTATTTTCTTTTTTCTTTTTCTTTTTTTTTTTTTGAGACTGACTCTTGCTCTGTCACCGGGCTGGAGTGCAGGGGTGCCCTTTCGGCTCGTGGCAACCTCCAATTCTTTGGTTCAAGTGATTCTCCTGCCTCAGCCTCTCAGGTAGCTGGGATTACAGGTACACACCACCACACCCAGCTAATTTTTGTCTATTTTTTTTTTTTTTTAAGTAGAGACAGGGTTTTACCATGTTGCCCAGGATGGTCTCGATCTCCTGACCTCCTGATCCGCCCGACACAACCTCCCATAGGGCTGGGATGACAGACATGAGCCACGACAACCAGCCCATCCTTCCCTTTCTTTTTTACTTTTTCTATTTTTCTTTTTTGGGAGACAAGGTCTCACTTTGTCACCCAGGCTGGAGTGCACTGGTGCCATCTCGGCTCACTGCAGTCTTAATCTCCAGGGCTCAAGCCATCCTCCTGCCTCAGCACTCCCCACCTCTGCCAAGTAGCTGGGACTACAGGCATGTGCCACCATGCCTGGGTAATTTGTAGAGACAGAGTTTCATCATGTTGCCCAGGCTGGTCTCAAACTCCTGAGTTCAAGTGATCCTCCAGCCTCGGCCCCCCAAAGTGCTGGGATGACAGGAATGAGCACAGCACCTGGTCTCCCCTTTGTTTGTAGTAAGATTCCTTTGCATGTAGGTACAGCAATGTGACCGGTTTCTGGCCAGGAGGATGTAAATGACAACAATCAATGTAACTTCCTTGAAGTGTCCTTAAATGGGAGGGGCCTGCCCTCCATTTCCCCCTTTCTGTTGTCCAGAATGCAGATGTACCAGTTAGCTCTTGCTGTGTAACAAACACCCTCAAAGTTTAGAGGCTTAAAAACGTAACCTTTTTTTTTTTTTTTTTTGGATAGGGTCTTGCTCTGTTGCCCAGGCTGCAGTGCAGTGGTGTGATCACTGCCACCTCAATCTCCCAGGCTCAAGTGGTCCTCACACCTCAGCCTCCTGAGTAGCTGGGATTACAGGCATACCCCACTGTGCCTGGCTAATTAAAAAAATTTTTTTTTGTTGACATGGGGTCTCGCTATGTTGCCCAGGCTGGTCTCAAACTCCTGGCCTCAAGTAATCCTCCTGCCTCAGCCTCCCAAAGTTTTGGGATTATAGACGTGAGCCACCAAACCTGGCTCCTTTTAAGATTTCTTCGGGTCAGCGATTTGGGTTGGTCGGCTGAGCAGTTTTCTCATCTTGCAGCTGAGCTGCTTTATGCATCTGTGGGTCAGCTCAGTGATTCCGCCTCTGGGAGGGTGCTGGCGTGGGGTGGTGGGACTGGCTGATCCATATAGCTCTTACCATCCTGCAGGCTGGCTTTTTCATGTGCTGGTTGAGGAGGGTTCCAAGAGTGAGAAAAGTATGGGGCAGAGGCTCAGAACTTTGCAGAAGGTGACTACCACTCAAGCTACTGGCCAAAAAGCCAGTGATGAGCCTGGCCTAGATTCAAGGTGTGAGGAAAGAGACTCCACCCCTTGATGGGAAAATCTGAAAGCGACATTGCCAAGGAGGAGGCATGCAGGAAGGTGTGTAGAACGGGGGCCATTTGTGTCATCTGCCACAGCAGCCGTGATGGAAAGCCACCGTGTCCCCAGGGATTCCCTAGTCCAACCGGGAGATGCTCACACCCAGGTTGTGAAAAGGGAGATTTCAAATCCTAGCTCACTGAAGCCACCGTTATTTTGTGTCTTTGCTGCAACAGCTGAATCTACCCCCTAATTTGTTTTTGTTATTGTTGTTTTTTGTTTTTAATCGGAGTTTTGCTCTTGTTGGCCAGGCTGGAGCGCAGTGGTGCAAACTCAGCTCACTGCAACCTCTGCCTCCCAGGATCAAGTGATTCTCCTGTTTCAGCCTCCTGAGTAGCTGGGATTAGAGGTCCCCGCCACTACAGCCGGCTAGTTTTTGGTAGTTTTAGTTGAGACGACGGTTCACCATATTGGCCAAGCTGGTCTCGAACTCCTGACCTCAGGTGGTCTGCCCGCCTCGGCCTCCCAAAGTGCTGGGATTACAGGTGTGAGCCACCTCACCCAGCCCTACCCCTTAACTTTTTTGAAATTTTTAGATTTTATTTTATTATTATTATTATTTTGAGACGGAGTTTCGCTCTTGTTACCCAGGCTGGAGTGCAATGGCGCGATCTCGGCTCACCGCAACCTCCGCCTCCTGGGTTCAGGCAATTCTTCTGCCTCAGCCTCCTGGGTAGCTGGGACTACAGGTACGCGCCACGATACCCAGCTAATTTTTTTGTATTTTTAATAGAGACGGGGTTTCACCAGGTTGACCAGGATGGTCTCGATCTCTCGACCTCGTGATCCACCCGCCTCGGCCTCCTAAACTGCTGGGATTACAAGCGTGAGCCACCGCGCCTGGCCCGCTATTATCATTATTTTTGAGACAGATTCTCACTCTGTTGCCCAGGCTGGAGTGCAGTGGTGCAATCTTGGCTCCCTGCAACCTCCACCTCCTGGGTTCCAGCAATCCTCGTGCCTCAGCCTCCTGAGTAGCTGGGATGATAGGCACGCCATCACACCCGGCTAATTTTTGTATTTTTAATAGAGATGGCATTTCATCATGTTGGCCAGGCTGGTCTCTAACTCCTGACCTCGTGATGCAGCTGCCTCGGCCTCCATAAGCACTGGGATTACAGGCGTGAGACTGCATGCTGCCCTCCTTAACTATTAATTGTGCTGCCAAGCTCTGATATTTGTGCACAGCGACTTAGTAAATTTCCTTATTGTTGCACCCACTTGGAGTCAGGTTTTCTGTTACTTAAAACCCCTCCCCAAAACAAACTGATGCATGCAATACTTCTTTCTAGGGACTGAAGTTCTAGCGGTCCCTGGTCACAACAGACAATTCTTTTGGCTCTAGGTTGAGGCAAAAGGAAAATGTCATGCAATCCAGAAGCTGTCACACCACTTGCTCATGGTTCAAAGAAGTAGTTCTGCCTGGACGCTGTGGCTTATGCCTCTAATGCCAGCAATTTGGGAGGCCAAAGCGGGCGGATCACTTGAGGTCAGGATTTCCAGATGAGCCTGGCCAACACGGTGAAACCCCGTCTTTACTAAACACACAAAAAGTAGCCATGTGTGTTGGCAGGCGCTTATAATCCCAGCTACCTGGGAGACTGAGGTG
The DNA here is from genome assembly GCF_048565385.1 of Saimiri boliviensis. Classification (NCBI taxonomy): domain Eukaryota; kingdom Metazoa; phylum Chordata; class Mammalia; order Primates; family Cebidae; genus Saimiri; species Saimiri boliviensis. The sequence continues at coordinate 7,373,751 of NC_133462.1, read as the reverse complement.
GGAGAATCACTTGAACCAAGGAGACAGAGGTTGCAGTGAGCCAAGATCTTGTCACTGTACTCCAGCTTGGGTGACAGAGACTCTATCTCAAAAAAGAAAAAAAAGAAGAAGAAAAAGCAGCTCTGACTTGCCCTGAGAACTCCACCTCTCAGAGCCTCAGTTGCCCAAGTCTATAAAATAGGACGAAATGTTTCCATCTCCTGGATGAGGAGAGGATGAAATAACATGGGGACCGAGTGCCAGGAAGCATGGGGGCACCTTTAAAAAAATTAATTCCTGGCCGGGCGCGGTGGCTCAAGCCTGTAATCCCAGCACTTTGGGAGGCCGAGGCGGGTGGATCACGAGGTCAAGAGATCGAGACCATCCTGGTCAACATGGTGAAACCCCGTCTCTACTAAAAATACAAAAAATTAGCTGGGCGTGGTGGCGCGTGCCTGTAATCCCAGCTACTCAGGAGGCTGAGGCAGGAGAATTGCCTGAAACCAGGAGGCGGAGGTTGTGGTGAGCCGAGATCGCGCCATGGCACTCCAGCCTGGGTAACAAGAGCGAAACTCTGTCTCAAAAAAAAAAAAAAAAAATTAATTCCTTTGGTAGGTTGAGTGGGGAGGATTGCTTGTTGAGCCCAGGAGTTCGAGGCCAGCCTGGGCAACATGGTGAAACCCTGTCTCTACAAAAGATGGGCAAGGTGGCACCTGCCTGTAGTACTGGCTACTCAGGAGCCTAAGATGGGAGGATCACTTAAGTCCAGGATGTGAAGGTTGCAATGAGCTGAGATCATGCCACTGTGCTCCAGCCTGGGTGACATAATGAGTTTCTCTCTCTCTCTCTCTCTCTCTCTCTCACACACACACACACCCCTATTATGTTGACTAGTGGATCTGATTAAAAAATAAATAAACTGGGAAAAGTGGCTTATTTTTGTTTAAAAACTTGAAAGGGATGAGAAATAGTTGTCCCTCTCATTCCCCAATCCTCCATTCCTACTTTTTCTCACTAGAACACTGTTATCAGTTTCTTGTGCATCCTCCCAGATGTCTATCTCACCCATGCCTAAGCCACTTTCAACACAAATAGAACATGCCATATCTATGAGTCTACATCGTGTGTGTTTGCCAAAGAGTATGCCTTGGGGACGGTTGTGTGGAAATACTCAAGATGTCTAGCACATGACTTTTCGGCGGTGGTGGCTAAGAATTCCCTTCTATGCTACTCAGGAGGCTGAGGCAGGAGAATTGCCTGAACCCAGGAGGCGGAGGTTGTGGTGAGCCGAGATCGCGCCATTGCACTCCAGCCTGGGCAACAAGAGCGAAACTCCGTCTCAAAAAAAAAAAAAAAAAAAAAAAGAAAGAATTCCCTTCTATGTATACACTGTGCACAAATGTGGTTCCCTAACCCTACTGATGGACACTCAGGTCGCTTTGAATTTGCGGCCATGATATTTTTGAAACTTTGAAAATTTTTCAATAAAACGCACGTTCTGAACAATGCAAAAAGAAAACAGAACTGGGATAATTATTTTGATTTACCACTGAGTGAACACTCAGGCAACCCAGCCATAAAACAATGTGGCCACCCCAGGGGACCCCTCCCACCTCCTCCCTGTCTCAGTCAAGTCCTCCATCTACTTTAAAAACTTTTTTCCTTTTTTTGAGATGGAGTCTCGCTCTGTCACTCCGGCTGGACTGCAGCGGTGCAATCTCAGCTCACTGCAACCTCTGCCTCCCAGATTCAAGAGATTCTTCTGTCTCAGCCTCCTGAGTGGCTGGGATTACAGGCATGCGCCACCATGCCTGGCTAATTTTTATTTTTGTATTTTTAGTAGAGATGGGTTTTCACCATGCTGGCCAGGCTGGTCTCACACTCCTGGCCTCAGGTGATTCCCCCATGTCAGCCTCCCAAAGTGCTGGGATTATAGGCGTGAGTCACCGTGCCCGGCCTCCTTTAAAGATAACTTCTATCCAAAAATTTTAGTGTATAAATTTTATTTGGCTTCCTCTGAAATACTTAATTTGAAATATTTCAAAGCTACAGTTATAAGAATAATATATCTTGGTCAGGTGTGGTGGCTCACGCCTGTAATCCCAGCACTTTGGGAGGCCGAGGTGGGAGGATCATGAGGTCAGGAGTTCAAGACCAGCCTGACCAACATGGTGAAACCCCATCTCTACTAAAAATACAAAAGTTAGCTGGGCATGGTGGCATGTACCTGTAATCTCAGCTACTCAGGAGGTTGAGACAGAAGAATCAGGAGAATCGCTTGAACCCAGGAGGCAGAGGTTGCAGTGAGCTCAGATCGTCCCATACTGCACTCCGGCCTAGGTGACAGAGCAAGACTCCATCTCAAAAAAAAAAAAAAAAAAAAAAAAAAAAAAAGAATAATATATCTTTATTTTTATTTTTTGGAGATAGTTTCCTTCTTGTCACCCATGCTGGAGTACAGTGGCGCAATCTCAGCTCACTGCAATCTCCGTCTCCCGGGTTCAAGTGATTCTCCTGCCTCAGCCTCCTGTATAGCTGGGATTACATGCATGCACCACCATGCCCAGCTAATTTTTTTGTTTTTCGTAGAGACAAGGTTTTGTCATGTTGGCCAGGATGGTCTCGAACTCCTGACCTCAGGTGATCCGCCCACCAGGCTTCCCAAAGTGCTGGGATTACAGGCGTGAGCCACCGCCCCCAGCCACTATCTTTCAATTAAATATATGGACGTTAATATTTGCCCATCCCCACATGTGGTCGGTCTCTGTCTCCATCTGGCCATGCACCACAGTACATCCACTGTGATGAGCAGACCTAGAGAGAGACAGGATGTCTGGGAAACGCAGGAGGAGCTCCCACTGTGCACAAGGGGCAGGATGCTCAGAAGTGCCTCCCCCAAATTTAGAACTGTGTCAAAGTAGGCGCAGGTGGGACGTCATGATATTTCACCTATTAATTCTTTTTTTTTTTTTTCTGAGATGCAGTCTCTGTCTGTCACCCAGGCTGGAGTGCAGTGGCGCAATCTTGGCTCACACAACCTCTGCCTCCCAGGTTCAAGCGATTCTTCTGCCTCAGCCTCCCTGGTAGCTGGGAATACATTAGCCTGTATCTTCTAAGACCAAGAGCATTTTCCCTGTAAAATCATATCTCCCTCGAGAACTCTACCATTGATATTAGCTAATAAACAGGCCATATTCAAATTTCCTAACTGTCCCAATAATAAACTTTAGAGGATTTTTTTTTTTTTTTTTTTGAGTCAGGGTCTTGCTTTATTGACCAGGCTAAAATGCAGTGGTACGGTCATAGCTCACTGCAGCCTCGAATTCCTGGGCTTCAGCAACCCTCCTGCCTCGTTCTCCCAGGTAGCTGGGGCCACAGGCATAGGCCACCATGCCATGGGTGGGGCGCTTGGCTCCGTGCCTGGCACCAAGGAGGTTCGATGTGTTTGCTATGATCAGTATCATCCTCTGTTGCATAAATTCCTCCTGGGGAACTGCTGGGTCAGAGGGCGGGTTCGCTGTCAAAGACGCAGCCACCAGCGCTCTGCAAGCCTGTTTCCCACGGCCTCGCCAACGCAGCAACCGCCAAGTCAGCCTCTTTGATCTTTGCCTTCTCAGAGGAGAAAAGCGAGATCCCGGGGAGGTTTTTAATTTGCATTGATTTTCTAATGAATGCGGTTCAGCATTCTTCCAAGGAGGCTTTGCGGTTTTCAGAGCCGGCGGCAGGATCCTCCCCGGGGGAGACGTGGTCTTTGCTGGGGCAGAGCCAGGCGCTGTGGTGGAGGTGGGTTTGAGTCTCCGGGAGCGCGCGGGAGCTGGGCATGGCCCCGTGCGTGAGAGGATCTGGCATTTTCCTGGGCAGCCTCGGCGAAAGAGCGTCGTGGAGGGTGAGTTAAGTCTCGGGATTATACTCTGCCAAACAAAAAAAATCCGCATCCAAGGCCGGGCGCTGTGGCTCACGCCTGTAGTTTCAGCACGTTGGGAGGCCGAGGTGGGTGGATCACAAGGTCAGGAGTTCAAGACCAGCCTGGCCAAGATGGTGAAACCCGGTCTCTACTAAAAATACAAAAAATTAGCCGGGCGTGGTGGCAGATGCCTGTAATCCCAGCTACTCGGGAGGCTGAGGCAGGAGAATCACTTGAACCTAGGAGGTGGAGGTTGCAGTGAGCCGAGATTGCGCCATTGCACCCCAGCCTGAGCGACCTAATGAGACTCCGGTCTAAAAAAAAAAAAAAAAAATCCGTATTCAGTAGAATTGCCAAGAGAGCAGAAGACCGTGATTCACACCTTCATCCCTTAAATAATGACAGCTCGCAGGTATTGATCGTGACCTAAGTACCAGGCCCTGTCTAGAGCTTTCTAAAATAGTGAACTCCCAAAGTCAGCATCACAACCCTGAGGGCGGTGCTGTGATTATTCCGGGTGTACAGAGGAGGAAACTCGAGGCTCAGAGAGGTAAAGACGCTTACCGAAGGTCACACAGCTGGCCGAGCCACGGTGGCTCAAGCCTGTAATTCCAGCACTTTGGGAGGCCGAGGTGGGCGGATCGCCTGAGGTCAGGAGTTTGAGACTAGCCTGGCTTGCATGGTGAAACCCGGTCTCTGCTAAAAATACAAAAAATTAGCTGGGTGTGGTGGCGCGCGCCTGTAATGCCAGCCACTCCAGAGGCTGGAGAGTCGCTTGAACCAGGGAGGCGGAAGTTGCAGTGAGCCGAGATCGCGCCACTGCTCTCCAGCCTGGGCAACAGAGCAAAACTCCGTCTTTAAAAAGAAAGACATTAAAAAAAGAAGTTCACACAGCAAGTAAGTGCAGACAGGGGACTTGACGGATCTGACACCGTTAACCCATCCAGTTGTTTACCGAGCGCCTGTCTGGCAAAGGTCACTGTTTTTGGCGGAGCAGAAAGGTGAAGACAAAGATGCCTCCCTTTGAAGCGCTGGCATTCTAGGGGGTAGCACTGACGTTCCAGGGAAGGAGCTAATATTTAAGGGAGAGGGGCTGGCATTTGGGGGAGGGAATAATTTCCGGAGGCGATGCTAAAATGCCAAGGGGGAGAAACTGACATTCCAGGAGGAGAAACTGACATTCAGAGGGGAGGGCCTAACATTCCAGGGGGAGGAGCTAACATTCCGGTGGGAGGAGCTAACATTTCAGGAGGGTGGGCTAATATTTTAGTGCAATTACACACTGTTAATCACTACCTCTGTTTCTAACATTTTAGGGTAATTACATGTTCTTAATCACTACCTCTGTTTCTCTCAGGCAATAAAGGAGGAGGTAACCTTTATGAGGGAGGGGGTAACATGCCAAGGGGAGGAACTGACATTTCAGAGGGAGAAATGGACATTCTAGGGGGAGGAGCTAACAATCGGGGAGGGGCTAACACAGCAGGAGAGAAATTGACATTTCAGGGGGAGGAGCTAACGTTGCAGAGAAATTGACACGCCAGGGGGAGGAGCTAACGTTGCAGAGAAGAAATTGACATTTCAGCGAGGCGGAGCTAACATTGCAGGGGAGAAATTGACACTCAGGGGGAGGGGCTAACATTCAAATGAGGGTGCTAACATTCAAGGGGAGAAGCTAACATTGCCTGGGAGAAACCGAAATTTTCAGGGGCGGGGCTGACACACTCTATCCTTCAGCGCCTACAGCCTCCGCCTCCTTGCCATACCTTGTTCCTCTAAGTGTTGGCTGAGCTCATAGTAGGTGCAAATGTCTGCCACTCTGAGGATTTGAACGTGCCTGAAAAGAATGGAGTCTGCCCTCATAGAGCTCGCAGGCTGGGGGCAGACAGTTCTGAACGGAACGATCCCACAGAAAGGCATTCACCTCCCAGGCAGGAGAGGTAATTACGCGCTCTTAATCACTACCTCTGTTTCAGGCACTACGGGAGGGAAGGCGGCGCCCCCAGCGTGGCCTGGTTTGAGGTGTTCCCAGCCGTAGGAGACAGACAGACTGTCATCAAGTGTCGGAAAATAGCTGTTATGGGAATCCTCACCTCCTGACACCTTCCCAGCCCCGTGCGCCCGAATCCCTCCCGCGTGGCTGCAGAGTTGCAGGTTCTGCTCCTGTTGACGGGCAACCCCGTCATCTCCATTGCTCGCGGCAGCACTGCTGGGGCACAGCAGCTCCTGGGGGCCAAGGTCCCAGCCAGGACGTGATGGCAGGGCCGAGACTGGAACGCAGAACTGTGAGTCTAGAGCCCGGGTCCTTCCCCATCCACCACCAGATGTGGTGTGGGTTTCCTGGTTTCCGTTCCTGTTCACATGGAATAAAAGGACAAGGCTGGGGAGTGACAGCCGCACTTCACGTCCCCCCACTATGGAGGGGGATTTTTGTCTGTTTCCTTTGCTGCTGTGTCCCCTGAACCTGGGACATGCCCTGTGCTGAGTGATGCCTCCTTGCACACCTACAGTCTCACACGGACTGATCTGGGTTTACTAAGTGTCAGTGATTCGCTCCTTTGAAAGTTGGGGCTCCTGTGACTCCCATTGTGGTGGTGGGTGCTGGGGACCCCCCCCAGAGGAGTCAGGCCTAGACTCTGCTCATGCCTGTAATCACTTAGCACTTTGGGAGGCTGAGGTGGGAGTCAGGAGTTCGAGACTAGCCTGGCCAACATGGCGAAACCCCATCTCCAATAAAAATACGAAAATTATTGGCTTGGTCATTGCTTAAACTTGCGGGATAAAAAGTGAAAAAAACCCCACAAAAATTAGCCATCTGCAGTGATGGGATAAAGCAAGCTACTCTAGGAAGAAGAAACAGCAAGGGCAAAGGCGGCATGTGTGGCTGAGGGTGTGAAGCTGCACGGCTTGTTCTAGGGACCGCAGAGGAGAAAGAAGGGAAGTGGTAAGGGAAGAGGCTGGTGAGGTGGGCGGGGCCCCAACCAGCAGGGCTGCAAATGCCAGGCGGAGGGGCTGGGGCCCTATCCTGGGATCTATGGGAAGAGAGCAGTTGGGGAAATAAGTGAGTCCTTCTGCTTTCAGAGGAGGAAACTGAGGTTTATGTTCAGACTCTGCTCGGCAGTCTCTCTGATCTCCAGCCAGACCCCAGCTCCCACTTCCTCTTCTGTCCACTGGGGAGCTGCCCACACAGTCCCCCTGAGTCTTCAGGGGAAGACCAGGCCACCAGCTCCTGCTCAGAATCCCTTGAAGACACCTGCTCCCCATTTGCCGGTGAGTTCCGGACACGAGGCAACACAGATGTACACTGAGGCCCACAGACAGAGCAGGACCTGGATGTGAAACCGCCGAGCTGACATCAAGCCTCTGAAGTCTCACGGATGTGAGTTTGAGTCCAGGCTTGGTCTCTGCTTTGTGGCGGGATGTGGAGAAGGTGAATCCCTCTCTCTGAACCTGAGAGGTGCAGCTGTGCAGGACAGCCACCTCCTGGGGCTTTGAGGCTGAAGCATGCAGCTTTCCCGGGAGGATGAAGGAGGCAGCAGGGTTTAGGGGAGTGAGGTGGGAGACAGGGGCTAGCTGTTTGATGGATGGGACTTTGTCCAGGGGCACTGGGGAGCCATGGGCAGGCTATGAGCTGAGGAGAGGCAGGTCAGCTCTGAAGCCATGTGAGGATGGACTGGAGTGGTAGACTGGAGGCAGGAAGGAGGAAGAGGCGGCAAGGGAGGAGGAAGAGGTCCAAGCTGGGCCATCATAATGGGGATAGAGTGGAAGTGACCGGGCAGAGTCAGTCGGGAGAGAGAACGGGGAGAGGATGGTGCCAGGGTCTGGGTGGCTGGTGGGGCCGTCCCTGAGGCAAGGGACCTGGCCGGGTTTCAGGGACGGCAGTGGGACATGCTAACATGGAGGCCTGTGGGTGCTAACACCGTTGTCCAGCCACGGAGGACCCTCCGGAGATACAGTGGACAGCACCCCCTGCAGCCCTCTGCCTGCCCAGGGTTGCCCTCCTCCTCCTCTGTGCCCTCGCTGGCTGCCCTCACCTCGTACCTCCTGGTCACGGCCAGCCACAGCCTGGTGATCTGGGCTGCAGGGCCCCTCCCGCCTCCCTTGCTGTCTGCTGTCTGGCTCAGCCACCAGGCCATGGCCGATGCCATCTTCACCACCATCCTGCTGCTGATCCTCACCTGGATGTGCTCCGGCTGGCCGCTGGGTGATGCCTTCTGCCACCAGGACCCCAGCCTGGCCTTTCCGACCTTCTATGCCAGGGGTCGCCTGCTGACCCAGGCCACCACATTTCTCTGCTGTAGCCCTCCTGGGCACAGTGTTCTGGGCTGGCACATTCTGGCTCCTTCTGCTGGGCCTGGGCGGGCTGGCCTTCGCAACTTGGAGGACCAGGTGGACCGGGCAGATACCCCCACTAACAGGACACTAGCCGGAGGGCCACCCGGCTGACACCAGGACTCCGGGCATTCCCCACATTGAATCAGCTGGTGTTTGGCTTTGGGGTGCCTCTGGGGGTGCTGCTCAGACCCCTGGGGTTCACCCTGGCGGGGGCCTGCAACTACCTCAACCCTCTGCTCTACATGTGTGGGGACCAGTCCTTCAGGCGGCTGCTGGCCCAGGCCCTCTGGTCCTCCCAAGAAGGAGCATCTGAAGCTGCACAGGTGGCAGTGGGCATGGGGGATGGGCCCGTGCTGACCTTCGAGGGCCTGAAGGAAAATTCCTGGGGAGTTAGGGAGGCTGGGTAGGGAGGGGGCAGCCTCCTATGTCAACCTTCAGATAATGTGAGACGCTGAGCTGAGAAGCCAGAGATGATGAGCAGGGCAGGGAGGCAGAGAGAGATGGAGGAACAGAGAGGGGGACAGAGACCCAGAGAGAGAGGGACAGAGACCCGGGGGGGGGGAACAGAGACCCAGAGAGAGAGGGGACAGAGACCCAGAGGGAAAGGGACAGAGACCCAGAGAGAGAAGGGGACAGAGACCCAGAGAGAGAGGGGACAGAGACTCAGAGAGAGAGGGACAGAGACCCGGGGTGGGGGGACAGAGACCCAGAGAGGGAGAGGGACAGAGACCCAGAGAGAGAGGGGGGCAGAGACCCAGAGAGAGGGAAAGAGACGTACAGAGAGAGGTGGGGGACAGAGACCCAGAGAGAGGGAGACAGAGACCCAGAGACAGAGGGGGCAGAGACCCAGAGGCAGAGGGAGAGACCTTGTGGGGGGCACAGAGACTCAGAGAAAGAGAGAGGGGACATAGACTCAAAGAGGCAAGGAGAGACCCAGAGAGAAAGCAAGGGGGAAGAGGCGAGCGGGAGCAGGAACAGTGGCTCAGGTGGGAGACGCACAGACACAGAGGGGAGGGAGAGACCCGAGGGGAGGGAGAGACCCGCCAGGCTGCCGGGAGGGACAAGAGACAAAAAAGTCCACGGGAGCCAAGACTCATGAGAGACAGAAACACGGAGCGCTCCAGTGAGAGACGGAAACAGAACCGGAGTTGGAGGAGGGGAGGAGGGGAGAATCACCACTGAACAGGACAGACACCGCCATGCACAGACAGAAACACAGGGACTGAGAGGGGAGGAGCCAGCTGTGACAGCGAGAGGCAGGGGCCTGGGTGGAAAGCCTGGAACACAGACATGGCCTAGGAATTGGGCGAGTGGACCGAGGGACCAGCCGCTGTGGCCATCCCGGGACTGAGCAATTCCTGCGACGTGGGACAGCCAGTGCTGAAAGCAGATCTTTGCATCAGAGCTCACTGGTCCCGGCTGGTGGGACAGAATCAGGGACAGGAGTGGGCCACCGGTTTTTCTAATTCCCGAAGGAGCCCATTGTGAAATACGAAAGTGCCTTCTGACCTTGCCCCGCCAGGCCCTCTGCCCTGGGAAATGTGTGGTTTACCTTCCTTCATTTTCAAACGCTGAATGTTTCCAAATGAAAAGGTAAATTTGGCCCCATGTTTTTTTTTTGTTTTTAAGACGGAGTCTTGCTCTGTGACCCAGGTGGAGTGCAGTGGCACAATCTCAGCTCACTGCAACCTCCCCCTCCCAGCAGGTTCAAGCGATTCCCCCTGCCTCAGCCTCCAGAGCAGCTGGGACTCCAGGCACGCGCCACCACACCTGGCTAAAATTTTCTGTATTTTTAGTAGAGACTGGATTTCACCATGTTAGCCAGGATGGTTTCGATCTTCTGACCTGGTGATCCCCCCGCCTCAGCCTCCCAAAGTGCTGGGATTACAGGTGTGAGCCACTGTGCCTGCCCTGGCCCCACGTTTTGAGTCTTTGATGTATCCATGGAGCTCCCTCTGAAATGCACTCAGCTCCAAGAAGAGGAAAATTGACCTCTTCGTCTTCTGTGAACGCATTACAGCGATGCCTCTTGACCCTGGCTACACAGCAGAATCTCTAGGGAGAGCTTTCAAAATAAAATCGATGCCCAGGCCCCATCCCCAGACCTTGTGGTTTAAGTGGTCCAAGGAGGAGCTCAGCTCTGGGAATTTCAAAACATCCCCAGGGATTTCTGTGGGTAGCTAGGCTGAGACTTATCTATCTGTGGTTGTGAAAAAATGGCTTTGGGCTGGGAACAGTGGCTCATGTCTGTAATCCCAGCACTTTGGGAGGCTGAAGCAGGTGGATCATTGGACGTCAGGAGTTTGAGACCAGCCTGGCTAACATGGTGAAACCCCGTCTCTACTAAAAACTTGAAAATTAACCGGGGGTGATGGCGGGCACCTGTAATCTCAGCTACTCGGGAGCCTGAGGCAGAACTGCTTGAACCTGGGAGGTGGAGGTTGCAGTGAGCTGAGATCGTGCCACTGCATTCTAGCCAATAGAGTGAGATTCTGTCTTTAAATAAAAAGAAAAGAAAGAAAATACAACCTTGAAAACTCCCAGAGGACTGAGAAAGGCAGCACTGAGAGGCTAAAAACCCTGGGGTGCGGGTGGGAAACGGGGGGAAAATGCGAAGAGCAGCTTTGTTGTCAATATTTGCTAGTGGCGATGAAGGGTGCTTTGCTCACGCCTGTCATCCCAACACTTTGGGAGACCATGGTGGGAGGATTGTTTGAGGCCAGGAGTTCGAGACCAGCCTGGGCAACATAGAAAGACCTCATCTCTACTGAAGAAGAAGAAAAAAAAAAAAATCAGCCAAGCATAGTGGCATGCACCTGTGGTCCCAGCTGTTAGGGAGGCTGAGGTGGGAGGATTCCCTTGAGCCCAGGAGGCAGAGGCTGCAGTGAGTCATGATCGCACCACTGCACACAGGACTGGGTATAGAGATGACCTTGTAAAAATATGCTGCACAGTCACTTGCACGGCTGCTTAGCAACCAAGAGGTGCTTAGTAAATGGTAGCTAACGACAATGGAAAAAAAAGTTCCCCAAACATTGACAGCCAAGCCACAGCTTGGGGGTTTAGCAAGGGTCAGGTGCTGTTCAGAGAAACCCTACCTGAAGCTCCCTGTCACAGCTGGGAAGGCGGGGAGGCAAAGTCAGGGCAGCAGGCAGGAGAGACCGACTTTGCTTAGGGTTTGAGGAAGCCTCGGGGGAGAGGTGGGGAAGTGACACAAAACAGACCTGGGAGGCCGTGCACAGTGGCCCACGCCTATAATCCCAGCATTTTGGGAAGCCAAGGCAGGCAGAGGACCTGAGGTCAGGAGTTCGAGACCAGCCTGGCTAACATAGTGAAACCCCATCTCTACTAAAAATACAAAAATTAGCTGGGGGCGGTGGTGGGCGCCTGTAGTCCCAGCTCCTCAGGAGGCTGAGGCAGGAGAATCTCTGGAACCTGGAAGGTAGAGGTTGCAGTGAGCCAAGATGGCGCCACTGCGCTCCGGCCTGGGCGACAGAGCAAAACTTGGTCTCAAACAACAGCAACAAGAAAACAAAGACATGGGAAAGAGCACGCCAGGCTGGGGCCCAGCAGTCCACAGATGTGGTGCTGCATTCTAGACTATCTTCAAGTTCTCTGTGGCCAAGGATACACCATGGTGGGCATGGGAGGTGGGTAAGATTTTTTTTTTAAGGCTGGAGGGGGTCAGGTTACACGAAGCCCCCAGTGCTTCGTGGAGGGCCTGGGATTCTTATCTCGGGTGAGGGCGCAGGGCCACTGGAGGGCTGTGAGGAGAGAGCTCTGGGTACAGGAGGACCCCTCTGAGGACTGCAGGAGAGAGATAGAAAGCTGGGGTGAGGGTCCAGCGGGAGAGGAAGCCCAGGCAGGGAGGAGGGAGGAAGCAGCCCAGGACCACCCAGGTCTCAAAAAAATTGTAATTTTAAGCAAGACTTTGTCTCAAAAACAAACAAACAAAAAAACTAACTAACTGTAGTTTTTGCCAAAACCAACATTTATTTCTTGCGCCCAACCTTTAAGGGAACCAACTTCTAGCTGAGAAAATAGTGCAACATCGCCACTGTGTGGTTGTTTGAAGTTTTGCAGCCAAGAACTCGAAAGCAAAGCCAGTCTCCAAATCCGGAAGCTTTTGAGATTTCAGGAGAATGCCATGGCCGCTGATGCTAAAACACTGGCCTAAAATACTGGTGATCCACAAAAATTCTATTAATTTGAGATAAAATTACAGTGCGACTATGAATCTGTTTATTACTGAAATCTGTGGCCGGGCACAAATTACAGTGGTGCACACCTGTAATCCCAGCACTTTGAGAGGCTGAGGTGGGCGGATCACCTGAGGTCAGGAGTTTGAGACCAGCCTGATCAACATGGAGAAACCCTATCTCTACCAAAAATACAAAATAAGCTGGGCGTGGTGGCACATGCCTGTAACCCCAGCTACTCAGGAGGCTGAGGCAGGAGGACCGCTTGAGCCCAGGAGGTTGTGGTGAGCCGACATCATGCCATTGCATTTCAGCCTGGACAAGAAGAGCGAAACTCTGTCTGAAAAACAAACCCAGCCTGGCCAACATGGTGAAACCCTGTATCTACTAAAAATACAAAATTTATCCAGGTGCGGTGGCAGGTGCCTGTAGTCTCAGCTACTCGGGAGGCTGAGACAGGAGAATCACTTGAACCCAGAGGCGGAGGTTGCAGTGAGAGGAGATCACGCTCTTGGGTGACAGAGCGAGATTCCATTTCAATAAAATAAAACAAAATAAAAAACCTGTTAGGCTTTTCCAGAAAAACCTAGCATGTATAGTCAATCCTACTCCAAAGCCACCTTTCAGATACTGAGTTAAAATGAAATCCCTTCTGACTGGATGAGAAGGTAGGTGAAATGCCACTGAAGGTTGAGGTGTCCCCCAGGCCATTCACCTGGGGAGACTGGAGATAGAGGCAGGGGCTGGGGGAGGGGCACTAAGCAAGGGGCTGCTAGTGAACGGCCTACAGGGGCTGGTCTGGACACTTTTTTAGGGAGGAACACTGCTGGTGGGTGTTGAAGGTTTAATATAAGTTTGCTAAAGAGAAGAGAGGCTGAGCACAGTGGCTCACACCTTAATTCCAACACTTCAGGAGGCTGAGGCAGGAGGATTGCTTGAGGCCAGGAGTTAGAGACCAGCCTGGGCAACATAGTGAGACCCTGTCTCTAAAAATTAAAAAGTTAGCTGGGCATGGTGGTGCGCACCTACAGTCCCAGCTACTCAGGAGGCTGAGGCAGGACTGCTTGAGCCGGGAGTTCAGGGTTGCAGTGAGCTATGATCACACCACTGCATTTCAGCCTGGGCAACAGAGTGAGGTCCCATCTCAAAAAGAAAAAAAAAAAAAGGAAGATGTGTTGATACAGCATGATGATGAGGAAGATGGCGGTAACTACAGACCCGCCGCAGCCGACTAAGCGCATTCATGACTTGGATCTCAGGCTCCCCTGGCTGTGGTTTTCTGGGGCCCACGGGACAAAGATTTTTGCTTCTGTCTGATGAAGACATCAGGGAATCAGAGGGAAATGACAAATCTGAAGTACACAGCAGCCTGTGCTGGGGCCGGGTGCTGAAGCTGCCCTGCTCTTTCTTCCCTCTGTGCCCTTACATCCAAAGTTGCAATGTTCTTCCCCTTCTTCCAATGCCCCACACAGACTCCTACTCATCCCTCAAAACCCAGCTCAGATTCCCAGCTCCTAGCCTCAAAGCTGAGAGGGTGGGCCCTCACTACTCTCCTACCTCAGAGCCTGGAGTTTGGACCCCTACCTGACTCTGTCCGGAAACACAGAGCCCCCAGGTGTGGGGCGAAGGGGCAGCGGGTGCGGGCAGCAGGATGTGCGGATTCAGTTACATTTATTTGGTCTCAGACCAATGGTCAGGGCAGAGGCAGGGCTCTTGGGTGGGGAGGTCCTGTGTCTTCTCAGTGCTGAGCCTGAGAGAGGAAAACGGAGATATACAGAGAGTGGGGAGAGAAAGAGAGACCAAGATGACAAAACCGGGCCAGGGAGACAGAGAGACTCCACCCCACCTCCGCCTCTCCTCCTGCTCACCTTGTTGAAGAAGTAGATGGAGGCCAGGATGGTGAACACGGCCATGGCCAGGGTCACATTCTGCAGGGAGGAGATCAGAGGTCAGGATCCTTCCCCTCCCTGCACTCTGCCCCGCCCCAGGCCTCCCTTCCCTGCCAGACCCCTCCTCACCTCCTGAAAGTTCATGGCCATGGGACTTCGGCTTCCCCCTGCTTGGCCTCCGTTTCCCCTTCCCGGGCCTCTGAGCCAGACAGGGGAGAAGCCACTGGAACCCCGAGAGGGGGTTGTTGGAGAGACCAGAATGGTGGCCATAGCAACGGGGGAAGGGCATTCTGGTAGAGGGGACAGGCAGGGGCTTAGGGCAGAGGGTGACCTAGGTGTGGCCTGCCACATGTGGTATCTGAATGTGGCATCAGGGCATGTGAGATTGGAGAGTCTGAACCTCAAACACCACACTGAGGCGTCTGGGCTTTTCCTTGGAGGGTGCTGGGGAGCCATGGGAGGGTTCAGAGCAGAGGAGGGACTGGCTCAGTTCTGGGTGTAAAAGTACCTTAAAGCAGGAGCAGTCTGCAGGCCAGGAGAACAGTGAAGAGGCCGAAGCAAAATTTCCTCCTCCAGATAAGAGCACCACGTGAGCCACTGTACTCCAGCCTGGGCAACAGAGTGAGATCCCGTCTCTACAACTATAATTTAAATAATAATAATAATAATAAAACTCGATCACTTGCAGGTGAGCAAAAAAAGAGAAAATAGAAAAAAAAATAAAAAATACATGTGATACGTGTGTCAGATATCTATTTACCTCTCTATCTCTGCCACAAAAATGGGAATTATATGGTCTGGCTATTCAGATAGTTATTTGGATTATTTGTGGCAGATACTAGTCTCACTATTTTTGGTAGTTATATTGTATAACTGTGAACGCTTCTTGGGGAAATATATATATAAAACATATATACACACATATTTTTAATATCTATACACATGTACATATAAATATATGTACATATATAATATAAATGTACATAACTATAAACTACAATAATACATATATATACATATACACACACACACACATATATATACACACGTTTGTGTGTGTGTGTGTGTGTGTGTGTGTACACATATATATCCCATCTCTACCAAAAATACAAAAAAATTAGCCGGGGATGGTGGCGCACACCTGTAATCCCAGCTACTTGGGAGGCTGAGGCACAAGCATCACTTGAACCCAGTGAGGTGGAGGTTGCAGTGAGCCCAGATTGCACCACTGCACTCCAGCCTGGGCAACAGAGCAAGACTCCATCTCAAGAAAAAGAAAAAGAAAAAGAAATAAATATATATATTGAAAAATACATACTTTTAATAATGAAGCAATGGTTTATTATTTGCTCATTCAGTGGTCACAGTTATACAACATGGCTACTGTGAATAACAAGAATTGATTGTAAAATGATACCTCAGGGAACCACCCAGAAACTTCCAGAAGCAATACATTCTGCAGAGCAACTGGCACCATCTCTCCAACAAATCCGTGTCACAAAGCAAAACAGAAGCAAGTGGCCTTGCTATATTTTTAAAAATCCGTTAAGAGACACAGGACCGGCTTTAATGGCTGATCCTGGACCCGGTTTTGGTTTGGACAAACAAGTTATAAAGGCTCTCTGGGTGGGAGGGAGAGGCAGGAGGATCACTTGAAGCCAGAAGTTTGAGACCAGCCTGGGCAGTGTGGCGAAACTCTCTCTCTACTAAAAATACAGAAAAATAAGCCAGGCGTGGTGGCGCATGCCTATAGTCCCAGCTACTTGGAGGCTGAGGCAGGAGGATCGTTTGAATCTGGGAGGCAGAGGTTGCAGTGAGCTGAGATCGCACCCCTGCATTCCAGCCTGGGTGACAGAACAAGACTTGTCTTCCAAAACCAAACAAATGGAACAAACAAAACAACCAAAGTGTGTCTGGGGAGAAACTGAGGGACATTTGAACAGGGAGTCAGTATCAGGCAAGATGAAAGCACTTTTGCCAAGGAGAGGAGGTTGTTAACTGAAAGACCCAGGCTACGAAACTGCAGGTTCTGTATCATCTCATTTTGGTGAGAAGTCCATATATGAAAAATATGTACTTCTCACCAAAATGAGATGTGCATTTAAAAATCAGGTTTTGGCCGGGCGTGGTGGCTCATGCTTATAATCCCAGCACTTTGGGAGGCCAAGGCAGGTGGATCACCTGAGGTGAGGAGTTCGAGACCAGCCTGATCAACATGGTGAAACCCTGTCTCTGCTAAAAAATAAGAAAATTAGGCATGGTGGTGTGTGCCTGTCATCCCAGCTACTCAGGGAGGCTGAGATAGGAGAATTGCTTGAACTCGGGAGGCAGAAGTTGCAGTGAGCCAACATTATGACACCGTACTCCAGGCTGGGAAACAGAGCAAGACTCCATTAAAAAAAAAAAAAATCAGGTTTTACTCTGTCTCCCAGGATGGAGTGGAGAGACACAGTCAGGGCTCACTGCAGCCTCAGCTTTGGGCTCAAGCGATCCTCCCACCTCAGCACCCCCACCCCCAATAAGTGGCCGGGACTACAGGCATGTGCCACTACAGCTGGCTAATTTTTTGTTATTTTTAGTACAGATGGGGTTTCATCATGTTGTCCAAGCTGGTCTGAAACTCCTGAACTCAAGTGATTTGCCCACCTTGGTCTCCCAAGGTGTCAGGATTAGAGGCATCAGCCGCCATGCCTGGCCTAGTTACACCGATTTTAGACTTCTGACCTCCAGAACCTTAAGGGAATAAATGCGTGTCCAGAGCGGTAACTTGTCACAGCAGCCACAGAGCAGCCAATCCATCAGTAGACATTAAAGTGCTAACACTCGAGGGCTAGAACATGGTTTCTAGCTTCTTAATTTTGTGTCAGGGTTTTGTTTTTTCTCTTTTTTGTATTTTTTTTAAAGACAGGGTCTTGCTCTGTTGTCCAGGCTGGAGTGTAGTGGCACGATTATAGCTCACTGCAGCCTCAAATTCCTGGACTCACACGATCCTCCCATCTCAATCTCTTGTGTTGCACCCTATCATGCCTGGCGAATTTTTGTTTATTTTTTATAGAGAGAGAGTGGGGAGTCTCACCATGTTGGCCAGGCTGGTGTGCGCTGCTAGCTCTTGGTCTGCCTTAAGCCTCCAGCTCTTCTATTTCTTTATTCTAGGGACCTCTACCCTATCTCCAGCGTGGGGAAGAGAGAGATTCATGAAACTTTTGTATCCAGTGTGCTGGCTGACACCTGTAATCCCAGTACTTTGGGAGACTGAGGTGGGAGAACTGCTTAAGCCCAGGAGTTCAAGACCAGTCTGGGCAACACAGTGAAACCCTGTCTCAAACAAACAAACAAACAAAACCACCAGGAGAGGACTGGAGGCTGACTGTCCATAGGGAGGCAGGGGCCAGCCCCATGTGGCGCTGTTTGACCGTCATTCTGGGATGCTGAGGCCGCCCGAGCAGCCCTTTAAAAGGTGACTTGTTAGGCCGGGCGCGGTGGCTCAAGCCTGTAATCCCAGCACTTTGGGAGGCCGAGGCGGGTGGATCACGAGGTCGAGAGATCGAGACCATCCCGGTCAACATAGTGAAACCCCGTCTCTACTAAAAATACAAAAAATTAGCTGGGCATGGTGGCGCGTGCCTGTAATCCCAGCTACTCGGGAGGCTGAGGCGGGAGAATTGCCTGAACCCAGGAGGCGGAGGTTGTGGTGAGCTGAGATCGTGCCATTGCACTCCAGCCTGGGTAACAAGAGCGAAACTCCATCTCAAAAAAAAAAAAAAAAAAAAAAAAAAAGGTGACTTGTTATACTCACAGCTTCCCCAGAGGAGGGGCACGTCACAGGGACCGCATGAAGTACCAGGGGTGCCCAGGAGGCAGACCACAGGCAAGCATCTTCCGTGTGTTTTCTGTGGGATACAGGGGTTAAGGAGTGGCCGGCTGAGCCAATCAGCAGGCTCTGGGCACTGGCGCTGTCCTGAGTTGTCCAGTACCCTGCCCTCGGTGATCAAGGGCGGGTGGATGGTGGCTTGAGTGGTTGGGGTGTGGGCTCTGGGTTGGCTGGTTTGCACAGAGAGGTATGCTCCTGGGCCAGTCATGACTTTCTGGGAACTGGTAACCCTGGGAGGGGTAGTCCTTCTATGATCAGCAAGGCCCCCATGTCAAAGCATCAAAGTACAGAAAATCAAGCACATGATTACTCCTGTCAGCCTCCGTAACTGGAGGTGTCAAGGCTGTCGCTGAGACGAACAATGTAGGGTGGGGGTGGGGGTGTCCTGAGTCTGCATCCAGGTAAAGGCACCTGGGTTCAAATCGCAGCTTTGAGAAATCTGTGTTTTCTCAGACAAGTTCCTGAACCCGCCTGTGCCTCAGTTTCCCCATCGGCACAATGGGGATGGTGATTAGCACACTAATGCCTCCTGGGGCTGTGGTGAAGATGAAATGGGTTAATCCAAGGCTGGCAGAGGTGCAGGAGGAGCGGGATCGGCGGCCCTGGGGGAGCGTGCCGGGGCCTGCTATAATGGGGGTGCTGAGTGCAGCACTTGGACAGGCAGGGCTGCGGCCCAGACAGTGGGCTGAGCTCAGCGTCTGGGCCGGGTGGAAATGGCCGGGCTGGGGTTTTGGGGCCACCCTGCTGCATCTCTCCTGCTGCTCCTATTGCTGCTGCCACCCTGGGCCCTGCCAGAAGGACCCCTGGTGTTTGTGGCTCTGGTGAGGCGCCCCCGCCCCCGGCGGCCCTCAGCTTCCCCAGGGCCAGCCCTGACCGGTCCTGTCCCCAGGTGTTCCGCCACGGCGACCGGGCCCCACTGGCCTCCTATCCTACGGACCCACACAAGGAGGCGGCCTCCACCCTATGGCCACGAGGCCTGGGCCAGCTGACCAGGGTGAGAAGCGGGTGGGGGGTGACGGTGAGGGTGGGAGGGGTGGGGAAGGGTCGGCTGAGGCTGTTCTGTCCCCAGGAGGGCGTCCGCCAGCAGCTGGAGCTGGGCCGCTTCTTGAGGAGCCGCTACGAGGCCTTCCTGAGTCCCGAGTACCGGCGGGAGGAGGTACTGCCATAGTGACCTCCACCTGGCACCCTGACCTCCCACCTTTGACCTCCACTGACTCCAATGCTTTTTGGGCCTCCACCTCTGGCCTTTGACCTCCATCAACCTGCCCTGCACTCTACCTCTAATCTCTGACCCCCAATACACTGACTAGTGCACCCTGACTTCTGACCCCATCTTAACCCTGCCACATCTTGAGCTCTGACTCCTGACTTCATTTTCTGGTCTCCATCTCTGTTTTCTTAGTCCCACTGACTCCAGTCAGACCGCTGACCTCTGACATTTCATCCCAAACTTGATTTTCATCTTTAACCTTTGTTCATTTAACTTGCTCTCCTGGTGTCTAACCTTTGACCTCTACACTTGGCAATTCTGACCTACCTTTCCTGTCTCCTCCCGTCTTCTGACATCCCCCAGTTGCCATCAGTCCCCTGACTGCTGATGAACGTGAATGAACTCTGACCCCAAGTCCTCCAAGTTGCCCTCCTAAACTTGACCTCTAACCTCCAGCCTCCACTGATTCTCATCTTCCTTTTTGACCCTCACCGACTCAAATGATCCCCAAAATCCAACATGGCTGTCTAGCTTAGGATGTCCAACCCAACTGCTCCCGACACTGACCTCTGGATCCTTGATCCCAACTTCCAGGATCGAAAGCCACATGACTCCCAATGTCTGACCCCTATCCCAAACGGAATCTGAGGCTTCCGATTTGCACCACAGCTGACCTCTGACCCCGACCACCACCCCCCGTGAGCCCTCTCCCCACCCGGCCCCAGGTGTATGTCCGCAGCACGGACTTTGACCGCACGCTGGAGAGTGCCCAGGCCAATCTGGCTGGGCTGTTTCCCGAGGCTGCTCCAGGGAGCCCCGAAGCCCACTGGAGGCCGATCCCGGTGCACACGGTACCTGTGGCTGAGGACAAGGTCAGGGGGCCAGACCTGGGTGTGGTAAGGGAGGGAGCGGGTGGAGAGAGGGAGATGGGACAGCTCCAGGCCTGGCTGGAGTGAGATGGGGGGAGTCCCAGCCCGTGCTGCTCTTTTGGACCTGGGAGTGACTGCGACAGACGCAGGGGCTGAGGGCCCGCCGGACCGGCTGTGAGACCTGAGGCACACGGCTGTCCTCTCTGAGCCTCAGTTTTCCCCAGCTGCTGAGATTCCCCATGCGCAGCTGTCCACGGTACCACGAGCTACTGCGGGAGGCCACTGAGGCCACCAAGTACCAGGAGGCCCTGGAGGGCTGGACGGTGAGCCGGGCGGTGGCCGGGGGCGGGGAGCCAGGGATGGGCCGGGGTTCACCCAGCCCTGCACATCTAGGGCTTCCTGACTCGCCTGGAGAACTTCACGGGGCTGTCGCTGGTTGGAGAGCCGCTGCGCAGGGCATGGAAGGTTCTGGATACGCTGCTGTGCCAGGTGAGCCCCGCCCCTTCCCAGCCAAGGGGTTAAGGATACCTGTTTCAAATCCCAGCTTGCTACTTGCTAGCTGTGTTCCCTTAGGCATTTATTTAACCCTGTGCCTCGGTTTCCCCATCTGCGCAGGGGGGATGGGAACACTGCAACAACACCTCTCGAGGCTGCTGTGAGCATTCAAATGTGTTAATCCACGCACTGTGCTTTCAATAGCGCCTGGCACACAGCAAGGGCCTCACCAGGCTTTGAGGCTACAAATTTGGCCATTCCTCCCCACAGTCCTGCAATCAGAAAACTCTTGGAAATAGATATTGTAAACAGATGCTCGGTGCCACAAAGAAGAATTAGCACTGAGACAAAGGGGCTTTCGGCAATGCAATTTTTGCTTCCTGGACGGCAGGAAGGGTACTCTTACTAGCCACCGTACCACGGAAGTAGAGAACAAAAGAAAACATACAAATTTATCCCTTACGCATTTGGGGTTGTCCTTACTGCTGTGTCTGATCTCCGTGGGCTGGAGCCAGACCTCACAATCTGAACTAAAACCCAGTTGGCTAATAAACCTTTTCTGAACAGGTACACAGATATTTTGGTTAAAGTGCAAGGAAACCGAATGTACTACATGCCTGTAAGCATGGCATGTCTAACAGCGACAGAGGATAGGGCTTAACAGAGTTATTAGCACACTTATTCTTTAACAAGAAAGGCAACTTTAAAAAGGAACTTTTTTACTTCCTACGAAACCTAACACCTGGGTAGCAGGAGCTGACCTGCAGTGATGCAATGCTCTCTCCTCCTTCCTTCCCTTCTTTTTCTTTCTTGAGACAGGGTCTCACTCTCTCACCCAGGGTGGAACGCAGTGGCACTATGGTAGCTCACTGCAGCCTCCATCTCTCTGGCTAAAGGAATCCTCCTGCCTCAAGTGCACATCACCATGCCTGGCTAATTAAAATAAACTGTTAGTTTTTTTTTTTGAGATTGTCTTGCTCTTGTTGCCCAGGCTGGAGTGCAATGGCAGTCTCGGCTCACAGCAATCTCCGCTTCCCGGGTTTAAGCAATTCTCCTGCCTCAGCCTCCTGAGTAGCTGGGATTACAGGCATGTGCCACCATACCCGACTAATTTAGTATTTTTAGTAAACATGGAGTTTCTCCACGTTAGTCAGGCTGGTCTTGAACTGCCGACCTCAGGTGATCTACACACCTCAGTCTCTCAAAGTGTTGTGACTACAGGCGTGAGCCACCGCATCCAGACAAAATTTTTGTGGGCAGAGATGGGGTCTCCCTATGTTGCCCAGAACTCCTAGGCTCAAACAATCCTCCCACCTCAGCTTCCCCAAGCGCTGGGAGTACAGGCGTGAGCTGCCACACCCAGCTAGTACTCTTGTTAGTCTTTGCTCGCTCCAGCTCACGGAATGTTCCAAATTGCAAGGTGAAAGCAGCGATGTGTGTGACTAAGGGGGCTGCCCCAGCTCTTGCTGTGTGTGTTCCCTGCTCTGTGGTATCAGCACCATCAGACCTTTCTAAAGTCCAGAATGTCCGAGTTGTGGAAACCCTCTGGCCCCAAGGGTTTCAGATAAAGCCTTCTGGGCTGTGTAATGACGATGTCTATTATTAATAATCACGGTTGGCTGGACACGGTGGCTCATACCTGTAATCCCACCACTTTGGGAGGCCAAGGCAGAAAGATCACCTGAGGTCAGGAGTTCGAGACCAGCCTGACCAACATGGTAAAACCCCGTCTCTACCAAAAATACAAAAATTAGCTTGACATGGTGGCAGGAGAATCACTTGAACCCAGGAGGCAAAGGTTGTGGTGAGCCAAGATCGCGCCAACTCACTCCAGCCTGGGTGATGGGAGCAAAGGTTCCACTTCAAAAAATAAAAATAATCACTATTGTTCACATCATGGTTTCCCAGCCAGATCCAGCCCATGGGGGACTCAGAAGGGCAGGGGGCAGCAGAAGCCTGGGGCACCAGAGGCGAATTCGAGGGCTCAGGGTGGTCCATCTCTGTCCTCCCTGCCTCCCCACAGCAAGCCCATGGTCTTCCCCTACCAGCCTGGGCCTCCCCAGAAGTCCTGCAGACTCTTGCCCAGATCTCAGCTTTGGATATTGGCGCCCACGTGGGCCCACCCCGGGCAGCAGAGAAGGCCCAGCTGACAGGAGGTAAGGTGTGGGGCTGGGAGGCTGGGGTGCCTTCCTTTGGGAGATTCCAAGTTGTTTTCCCCCCACCCGCAGGAATCCTGTTGAATGCTATCCTTGCAAACTTCTCCCGGGTCCAGCGACTGGGGCTGCCCCTCAAGATGGTCATGTACTCAGCTGTGAGTCCTTGGGAAGCAGTGCCACGTGGCGCTGAGACAAGGGGATGAGGGTGACAGCAATTTGGGTGAGGAAGTCTGTGCTCCCAACAGACCTCAGCCCACTGCCTTGGGTGACCAGTATCTCCCAACCCTAGTCTTGGACTCTATCATTAGAAGTAGAGAGTCTGGAAAGAGGGAGGTGACGGTTTTGTGGAGTTCCACCTCTGGAAGGACGGGCTGCTTAGTCCAATCATACTGCGTGTCTATCTGAGCGATCTTTATTCAATGACCGTCTGCAAGCGGTGGCACTGCCTTCGGGATGAGGAAGGGAGGAGCAGGATTTGGGGAGTTGGTTCTCAGAAGCCTGGGGAACATCTGGATGCACAAGCCTAGCGTTGAGGGGAAAGGAGACCTCCAGAGACAAGTGCCATCTCAGCCCTTGGCTCCACCTGCAGCATGACAGCACCCTGCTGGCCCTCCAGGGGGCCCTGGGCCTCTATGATGGACACACCCCCCCGTACGCTGCCTGCCTTGGCTTTGAGTTCCGGAGGCGCCTGGGGGATCCTGACGAAGATGGAGGGTGAGGACGGGGTGGTGCCAGGGAGACGGGTGGGAAAGAACCCTCAAAGCAAGGGGTGAAGTTCAAGGCAGAGGGCATGGCCGGCAGGGAATTGCGTGGCATGGTGCTGGGATGAAGGCAGATGGGAGTCAGCAGCCCGTTTCTGTTTTAAGGTCAGTGACAGGGAAAGGGAGGAGGTGCCACTGTGTCCTCTCTCTCCAGGAATGTCACCATCTCTCTATTCTACCGCAACGACTCTGCCCACCGGCCCCTGCCTCTCAGCCTCCCTGGGTGCCCGGTCCCCTGTCCACTAGGCCGCTTCCACCAGCTGACTGCCCCGGCCCGGCCTCCGGCCCATGGGGTCTCCTGCCATGGCCCCTATGAGGCTGCCATTCCCCCAGGTGACAGTCCTCTGTGCTGGGGTGGGAGTGGAGCGTCCCAAGTCCTGCCAACTCACACCCATGTTCTCCCTGCAGCCCCAGTGGTGCCCCTGCTGGCCGGAGCTGTGGCTGTGCTGGTGGCACTCAGCTTGGGGCTGGGCCTGCTGGCCTGGAGACCAGGATGCCTGCGGGCCTTCGGGGGGCCTGTGTGAGTCAGAAAGCAGGACTTCCCTATCCCCAGCTGACACTGGACCCCAACATGTGTGCTCACTCGATGCTCTGACTTCTGTGACTTACTGTGCGCCTGTGTGCATGGGGAACAAGGGCTGGGTGGGTTCTCTGGCCTGAAAACCAGTGTGTGCATGTGTCTTGTGACAGTGGCATGAGTGTTCACACGTCACATGCATGAAGTTTCTACACAGAGTGCATGCACAGGTGGTGTGTCTGTGGCACACGTTCAGGCACAGATGCGCGCTATCTGAGTAGGTGGGAACATGGACCGGCAGGCAGGCCTGCATGCACTTGTTTTGGTAGAAACACGGTCTTGGTGGCCCAGGCTGGAGTGCAGCGGCATGAGTATAGCTCACTGCAGTTTTGAACTGGTCTCCAGTGACCTTGTTTCAACCTCTACAGGCGCGCATCACGCCCGGCTAAATTTGTTTTTAGTATGTTGGTCAGGCTGGTCTCAAATTCCTGGCTCAAGCAATCCCCCTCCTCCCAAAGCCCTGGATTACAGGTGTGAGCTACAGCGTTCAGCTGGCTTGTTTATGCAGGTTTCCATGCAAGCATGGGCGCAGGTGGGTATTTGAGGACATGGTGGGCTCTGTATGCACTTCCGCACAGCTCGTGTGGCAAGAGCTTGCTCAGCGAGCCTTGATGTGGGCAACGTGCTCTGCAGAGATCGGGCTCACAGGAGTTGGACCCTCAAGTCTGGTTCTTTGGTGACCCTGAATAGCTGTCGATGCAACCATGAACCTGGGTGGGGTGGGGGGATCTGGCAGCAGAGAGCTCAGAAAGGTGTATGATTCTAAGCCTGGTTTTGCAGCTGGCACCAATTCTAAGGCTGTGTGACTCTGGGCAAGTGACAGGCCTCTCAATGTCTCATTTGGCAGAACCACGACTCTTAACCCTATGGACTCCACAACTCCCAAAATTAACTTTCTGGAGGCCAGCAGAGAGCAGGGAAAACCGGTGACACTCTGGGCTGTGTGCCATGACTTGTGCTGCAAGAGATGTGAAGGCACAAGCCAATATAGTATCCATGACCATATGTAGCCATTTACATTTAGATTAAATAGCTATCCAGTCCCAACTGTCGCATGGGCCATGCATTCACCACTGCATTTATCAGATGCTCATCAGTTGCCCCCCCCCTCCACTCATGCGGCAGCAGCCACTGTAGACCACCTGCACTGTGGTCCTTTTAAGCCCCCTGGCCCCAGGAAGGGAGGCTGTCCCCTAGCATGGCCTGGGGCAGTGCCAGCCCCTCCCAGGCCTTGCCCCACACCCATCGTTGCATGGCACTAACCAAGGCAGGTGCAGTGGAGCCCAGGTGCAGTGGACACTCAGGAACAGCCACTTGGCCCGTTAAATGGGGCGGTAGGAGGTTCAAAGCCATTCCCAGTAACCAGGACCTAAACAAGGCACAGGGTCCAGAAAGGCTGGGACTACCTCTTCGCCACACCAGGGCCACCTGCATACTCCCCTGGCCCATTTCTTCCCAGGGTCCTGAAAGCAGCCTGTCACACACTCACCCCTAAGGGGCCCCCAGATCTCCCTCACTGCCCTGCCCAGCATTCCCTAGAGGGGCTGCGTGGTCACAGGGCCCCCCAAGTGGATGTCAGGGACCCTGACCCCAGAAACCCTGAGGAATGAATGTCCCTCATGCTTTCTGGCCCTGGGAGGGTGCCTGCCTGCTTCCTTGCAGGTTCATGGAGACCCAAAGTGCCAGGCAGGGCTACCTGTGGTTGTAACCAACTCCTACCTGGTGGCAAGTGCCACCCCTTTCCCAGCAGCCTGCTGGAAGGGCCTGTATGCATCCCCCCAGCCCCGCCATAGACCCAGCTTATGACCTGAGACCACAATGTTAAGCACTACAGTTGGGAGTGGTATGTGTTGTTTAATGGGCCTGTACCCAAGACCCCAGCTATGAAGCCAGAACTGCCAGGGCTCAGTGTGTCCTCACATAACTGTCACCTGTGATCCCGGCCCCAACACACCCTAAACAGACTCAGAACTCAGACAAGCCACAGAGTCAAACCCGAGCTATCAGAAGGGACTGTCTGCCCACAGCCAAAGCATGTTTCAGAAAGAAAGGAATGGCAACAAGAGAGGCTTTAAGAGAAAACCCGTGATAGGCTGGGCACAGTGGCTCACGCCTGTAATGCCAGCACTGTCAGAGGCTGAGGGGGGTGAATCACCTGAGGTCAGGAGTTTAAGACCAGCCTAGACAACATTGGTGAAACCCTGTCTCTACCAAAAAATACAAAATTAGCCAGGTGTAGTATCGGGTGCCTGTAATCCCAGGTACTCAGAGGCTGAGACAGGAGAATCACCTAAACAGAGCAGGTGGAGACTGCAGTAAGCTGAGGTCGCACCACTGCACTTGAGCCTGGGCAACAAACAAAACAAACCTTATGAAAACTGAGAAAAAGCTTGAAGATGCTTTCATCATGGGTGTGGGGTCTCCCTGCTTGGCCTGGAGTGCTTTGGGGACCCATGTGACAGAGGCAGGCACCCACTGTGCACACCTACCCTGCTGCCTGGGCAGAAATGTAACATAGCACGTGATCACCCCCGCCAGGGACTCATGGTGTCTACTCACAAGGCCTGCTCCCCTCGTGGTTTGGCCAGTGACACCCACAGGGGAGGGCTGGGGGCAGATACCCTTCTCTTCCGGGGCCCTTGAACACGGTGTCAGGCTGTGGCTTGCTCAAGGGACACTGAAGGGCTACACAGGGAGGGTAGTGGCCAACGCTTTTTGCCTCCCCTACCATGTCCCCTGCTTCCTGATTGCAGCTCACACCAGGAGCAGCTCCCCCAGAACCCAGGCTCCCTGCTTTACCCCTGCAGCACCAGACCGGGTGGTGTCTGCCCTCCAGAGCCAGGCCCAGGGCTGGCTGTGGTGTATGGGCAGATACTCCCTACAGGTCTGGTCAGAATAGGGGAGCAGTGGCGGCTCCTTCCCCGGCTTATCCACCTTCTCCTGGGCTCGCGGCTCAGCAGCCAGGTCCTGGTGAGCTGGGTTGGGTCCTAGTGTGAGCTTAGTGGCCTGGCTGGCCCTGGCAATGGAGATGAGCCTGCTGTTGGCGATGGTCTGGATCTCCAGAACAGCCTCCAGCACCATCATGCCCTTGACCAGCAGGCGCTGGCGCAGGCCCTGGGTAACAGGCATGTCCTTGGGCATCACTGGCTCAGGAGCAGAGGACAAGCAGGGAGAGGAAGCTGGATGCCCCTGTCCTTGGTGGGTTGGGGCTGGAAGGGCAGCTCAGTGGCCTCAAAGTGCAGGGAGGTCTCCCAGCTGGCACCAGGCTATCAGCAGCCAGGTAAGCATTGCGGTGCCACTATCGCCTTCAGGGCCTTGCAGTGGTGGCTGAAGATGACACCGTTGTCAGGTTGGATCAGGTCACCCGGCAGCAGCAGGAGCTCTCAAGAGCTGAGGCACAAGGCAGGGCTCCCAGATATACACTGGCAGGACCCAGGAGAGCTGGCTACAGTTCTGCCCCAAGTGCCGAGAGAGCCAGGAGCTCCGTGTCCTGCAGCACGAGCAGAACCAGCTCCGGCCCAGGTGGGTGGACGCCAGTACATTCCTAGTCATGGCTGCAGCCATGCTTAGGCAGGAAGCAGCAGAGAGCCTGGAGGGATGCTGTCAGGTGAAGGACACAGAAAAGGCACTGAGCGGGGCAACAGCCACATCCCACCCATCACCTCCTGGAGTAGGGTCCCTCAGACCCCCGGGTGTCAAAGGTCCCGGGGGGGCACCATGTCCTCAGGGGCAGTCAGAGCCCAGTGCTGGACATCATGGGGTTCCCAAGTACAGCCCTTTCAAGAACACTGACACTGGACATCTCACTGCAACCCAGCCCCAATCCCCATCCCAACCCGCCTACAACAGGGTTACTAAGGTTAACGAGCCCAGTGCTTAGGGCAGCACCTGGCTCAGCACTTGCTGGGCATTTATCTACGTCTGCCTTCTCACCATCACCACGAATAACAAGCAGCCCCCTCCGTTCTTACCAAGTGACGGTCGGGCCCTTCAGCACCTGGAGGCAGGAGGGCAGAAAGAAGGGAGGTCAGTGGGGTACGGGGCAACCAAGATACCCCTCATCCCTCCCTAGAGCCAGAGCCTCTCAGAGCCCCGGGTGTCAAAGGTCCCGGGGGGCACCATGTCCTCAGTGGCAATCGGAGCCCAGTGCTGGACATCATGGAGGCCCCGGTGCCCTCAGCGCCCTCCTGATGCGGGTTCCAGGGCCACCTGCTGTCCTGAGGGGGACATCACGGAAGAGTGCTGAGATCAGGCAACAAAGTGAATGATACTTGGTCCTGAGGGTGCCAGGCCACCCCCGTCCAGCTCAGCCTGGGTGTGGCTCCTTGTATGATCTAAGCCCACTGACCTCACCACCCCCGCCCCCCCAGCGGTGTTTCTCTGGAAGATGGGACTAGAGATGCCTGCAGACAGGCGCATCTGTGGGGTTCAGTGAGAGCAGGAGGTCAAACCCTTCTGCTTGGGCCTTCTGTGCCCTAATGGGACACCCCTCCATTGTCTCTGCCTGCATCTCAGGTCTGCTGCCCTGACCCAGCTCTTCCAAGCTGCTCTGACTTCACTGGAACCTTCTGCGACATGGGGAAGGGGCAGCTGCCTCTCACCGGGACCCTGGCAGGACCTGTTCAGTTGATTCTCTGCGAGCACCAACACCGTGGGTGCTCCTTCAGCGCCAGCTGCTAACAGCGACAGAAACACTCCCTTTTGCATAGAAAGTACTGTCCAAAAAGAGGGCCCTTGTTTAAACTAACCGAGAAGAATTAAAAACCCAGCTCCCAGTCACAAACTGGCCACATGCCATGTGTCCAAGAGCCACCTGTGGCCAGTGGCAGCCAGACTAGACAAGGCGCAGAACATTTCCATCTGACGGTCCTATGGAGGGTGCTGGTGTAGAATCCAGAGGCTACACGTCCTGTCTTTCTTATCCCATGCCAGCTCGCTCTTCTCACCTCTCTCACATCGCTACCCAACTGGCACCCATCCCACTCATGTCCCCTCTAAGCCAGCCATGACAAATGCTCAGCCCCATTCACTATCCCAGAGGATTAAGAGCACAGGACCCTCAGAAAGGTACTCGGGAGAGCTGAAATCCCAGCCAACCCTCCTCAGAAGCCAGCTTCTTTGACAAAAACAGCTGAAAGCTCCCAGAACCCAGAGAACACACCTCAGTTCTCTGTTACTGCAGTCACTCTTCTCCCAGCTCCTGACATCTAAGAAACAACTGAAAACCCTCCCAGAGCTGAGAACACCTCTTTTCTGGTAAAACACACCGCACTCCAACACTTTTCTAATGACTTTGCTCTTTGAAACAATTCTGATAACGCCTGTTCATCTTTATTGTGAAAATAAGGATTCCTTGAATTGTATCAGTTCATATACAAACACTAGGACTAAGCTTTGCTTAACGCACATCGCATTCAGCCTACAAAACCCATGATGCGATGTGACAGGATCACCTGAGTCACTGTTTGCCACTGCTGAGTTTTGACATGTTTCTGATTAGTCCTTTCCCCTGAAACAAATACCTTTTTCCTTCAGTCCATGCATTCCTCTTCTTACTGAAGCCCTACCTCTGGAAGACAGAAAGCGACACTGCCCTGGGCCATCTGCTCAGTGCCTGTTCCATAGACACAGCAGTGAGGCAAAGGAACGGTGGCCTGCTGAAAGTCTCCAAGCCTGCTGGGATTTGGACCCAGGCTTGCCTGTCTGCCTAGTTTTCCACAGCTATAAGAATTTTTTTTTTTTTTTTTGAGATGGAATTTCATTCTTGTTGCCTAGGCTGGAGTGCAATGGCACGATCTCAGCTCACTGCAACCTCCACCTCCTGGATTCGAGGGATTCTCCTGCCTCAGCTTCCTGAGTAGCTGGGATTACAGGTATGTGCCCACCATGTCCAGCTAACTTTCTGTATTTTTCGTAGAGACAAGTTTTCACAATGTTGGCCAGGCTGGTCTTGAATTCCTAACCTCAGGTGATCTACCCACCTTGGCCTCCCAAAGTGCTGCGATTATAGGTTGGAGCCACCACACCCAGCCTGACATGCCTTTTGTATGTAAACCCTGAGAACAATTGTTGGCACA
Source organism: Saimiri boliviensis (assembly GCF_048565385.1). Classification (NCBI taxonomy): domain Eukaryota; kingdom Metazoa; phylum Chordata; class Mammalia; order Primates; family Cebidae; genus Saimiri; species Saimiri boliviensis. The sequence continues at coordinate 7,343,429 of NC_133462.1, read as the reverse complement.
CAAATCAGTCCCTAGAGGTACCGCATGAAGTCAACCTAGACCAGGGGTCCCCAAACTTTTTCCACAGGGGGCCAGTTCACTGTCCCTCAGACCGTTCGTTGGAGGGCTGGACTATAAAAAAAAAACTATGAACAAATCCCTATGCACACTGCACATATCTTAAAGTAAAAAAACAAAACGGGAACAAATACAATATTTAAAATAAAGAACAAGTAAATTTAAATCAACAAACTGACCAGTATTTCAATGGGAACTATGGACCTGCTTTTGGCTAATGAGATGGTCAATGTCCGGTTCCATATTTGTCGCTGCTAGCCATAAGAAGTGATGCAAGTGTACATCAGTTAGTCTAGATCTGGTTGGAGATTTCAGATGTTTCATTCTGGAAAAAGTCTGTTCACAGACATAAGTGCTGCCAAAGATGCTTGCCATTTTGAGTGCACGGTTCCTGATATTAGGATATGTCTCAGAGGGGAGAGATGCATAGAAATTAGGCAAGCTGCTTGACTTGAATGTGTCTTTCAGAGAGTCACAATTCTGCAGTTCAGCCAGTTCCATTTGGTAAATTGTATCCACATTTTCAATGTCAATAGAAAATGGGTTATGGAAAAGCTGTATGTCCTGTTCATGGAGATGAAGCTCTTTAAATCCTGAATTGGAACTCCTTTTACAACTTTTCCAGTGAATCCACACGTTTCTTTTGGGAATGCAATTAAGGGTTTTTCCGCTAACAGATTTTGAGTTAAGGAGAGATAGCAGAAATTTTCCTCCTTTACTTGTTTGATAAGGAGGCCTAATTTTTTTTTTTTTTTGAGACAGAGTTTCGCTCTTGTTACCCAGACTGGAGTGCAGTGGCGCGATCTCGGCTCACTGCAACCTCTGCCTCCTGAGTTCAAGCAATTCTCCTGCCTCAGCCTCCCAAGTAGCGGGGACTACAGGCGCGTGCCACCATGCCCAGCTAATTTTTTTATTTTTAGTAGAGACAGGGTTTCACCATGTTGACCAGGATGGTCTCGATCTCTTGACCTCGTGACCCACCCACCTTGGCCTCCCAAAGTGCTGGGATTATAGGCGTGAGCCACCACGCCCGGACGAGGCAGCCTAATTTTACTTCAAATGCTTTCACATGTGATTGCATAGCACAGATAAGCTTCCCTTTTCCTTGAAGTTGCACATTGAAACTGTTGAGTAGATCTGTTACATCTGTCAGAAAGGTGAGGTGCCATTTCCATTCTGCATCATTGAGCTCTGGTACTTCTTTGTTTTTTGAAAGCATAAAAGCTCTAATCTGTGGAAGTAAGTCACAGAAATGTCTCAAAACTCTCCCTCAACTCAGCCAATGGACTTCTGTGTGGTACAGAACATCTTCATAGGCAACATTTAGCTCAGACAGAAATTCCTGAAATTGTCTGCGGTTTACTGCATTAGCTCTAATGAAGTTAACACAAGATACCACAATTTTCATAACAGAGTCCCACTTCAGTGATTTACTACATAGTGCTTGTTGGTAGATGAGGCAGTGTATGGCTATTGGATGAGAATGGTTACGTTTGCCCATCTCATGGTTAATGCAAGCAGTTACTCCTTTCTTAGACCCCACCATGCTAGGAGCACCATCAGTTGTGACACTGGCTAGTTTAGCCCAGTCCAGCTCCAAATCCTTCACAGTTTGGGAAACCTTTTCATAGATATCCTCTCCTGTAGTTGTTCCTTTGACGCTTTGCAGTGCAGCAAGCTCTTCTGTGACTTTGAAACTGTCATTCGTCCCACGAATAAAAATTACAAGTTGTGCAGAATCACGAACAACATTGCTCTCGTCGAGTGCCAAGGAAAAACAGGAAAGTTTTCTTGCCGAGTTTTGCAAAGGCTGATGCAAATTGTCTCCCATGGCTTCAATCCTTCGTTTAATTGTAGATCCTGAAAGACTTAACTGTACTAAATAAGTCTGCCTTTTCTGGACACATCTCTTTGGCAACAGAAAGAAGGCACTCTTTAACAAATTCTCCCTCCACGAATGGTCTGCCAGTGCACGCTATTAGCTTGGCAACTTGAAAACTTGCTCGCAGTGATGAAATATTTAGCTGCTTCTGCTTCACAAAAGTACTTCGCTTAGTTGTCAATGTATTTTTCAGTTTTAATATTTTATCTTTTCTCACATCTCCGATCATATTTATCTTTACGCTGAGTTTGACAGTGTTGACGCAAACTGTATTCTTTGAACATATAGTGTCTATTCTGGCATATCAAACAAACAGCTCCTTCCCTGTACTGCATGAAAAAGTAATCATAAGTCCACTGTTCTTTGAATACCCTACACTCCAAGTGAATTTTTCTCTTTCTTGACATCATTGTTTTCTAGGGAATCCCAAATTGCTATTAGTAAAATACCAATAGATACAGCCCTATAAAATATTGGTATAAAATACCAATACAGCCCTATAAAAACAATATACCAACAATAATTTTGCCCACACAGAGGCATACAGACTGCACTGCCCATCAATGTAGCCTTCCCAGTCCACATCACTTCAGCCCCACCAGGGCCATATTGGTGGAACTCCACTTTTACCGGAGACCGGATGTGCGTCCTATGACGTGCTTCCGGAGCCGTGACGCGTGTGTCTCACGTCACCGGAAGTAGTACTGTAGTGAGCGACGCTGCGCTTTGCGGTGCCGCCACATCCTGTGCTCCTCTCACTGACCACCAATGAAAGAGGTGCCCCTTCCTGAAGTGTGGTGGGGGCCGGATAAATGGCCGCAGGGGGCCGCATGCGGCCCGCGAGCCATAGTTTGGGGACCCCTGACCTAGACAGTGAGATATTTCAAACCAGGTGAATCAAGGAGCAGGAGCAAGGTTCTTACCTCGCTGGACACGGTGGGTGGTCCTCAGCTGGAAGCCGCACCTGTAACAGAGAGACAGTGAGGCTGGGGAAGGAACAGTCTGCGGGTCCACGAGCCATTAAAACTGGGGCCCCTCAGACCCCCAGGTGTCAAAGGTCCTGGGGTGCACTGTGTCCTCAGGGATGATCGGAGCCCAGTGCTGGACATCATGGGAGCCCCAGACCCTCTGCAACCAGGCCTGAGGTGACTTACCTTCAGGGACAGAGGCTGAGCTTAAAGGGTAGGAAACCCAAAACCCATCCAGAAGGTAAGAAGGACCACTTTTGCTCATGGAGACACCAAGATGCCCCAACCTCCCATGTCACAGGTCCTCAGGGGATGGGTAGGACCCCAAACGCACTACATGAAGATGTCCCCAGTGTCCGCCCGCTACCCTTTGCAGATTTCTGTAGCCCTGGCTATACCTGCTGGTAACCCATAAACAAGGAAAGCTGCCAAGACAGAAATCGCTTGGATGAACTTACTGAGAGAAGGGAGGAGGAAGGGGCTATGCTAGCAAGAAACGAAGCCAACTTGTAAGAAGTAATGAGCGGAGACCCTGGACTGGGTCAGGTTTAAACATATCAGACGTGAAAGACATTTGGAAGAAGACCCAGAAACAGGCACAAAGCAGACTGTTAAACTGCAGTACTAAGGAACTGATGTCATTAAGGGTGACAGTGGAAATAACATTTAGTACAATAACGTCCTTTTAGGTAAACAAGTATACTATTTTGGGTGAAGTATGTAAGACAAGAGTCTGTTCTGCTGCCCACGCTGCAGTGCAGTGGCGCAACCTCGGTTCACTGCGACCTCCGCCTCCTAGGCTTAGACGATCCTCCCACTCCCTCCCCAAGGAGCTGGGACTACAGACCTGCACCACCACACCAGCTCACTTTCTCTTTTGTAGAGATGGGGTTTTGCCATGTGGCCAAGGCTGGTCTCGATGTCTTGGGTTCAAGTGATCCACCCACCTCGGTCTCCCAAAGTGCCGGAATTATAGGCGTGAACCACCACAATGGGCCACAAGACTTCCTTTCAGAACACTAAGTGCACACACAGTTTTTAAATACGGCAAGATGGTGCAAATGTTAAACTTCCCCATTTGTTTGTAGATTGTAATATTGCCAAAGGAGGGCATGCCAATGATGAACGCATGAGAAAAATACCTTGGCTTGTGACATGAACAAACTTCGCTTGTGACATGAAAATCAATGATTTTCTCAGCGGTTACCCGAAGGAGGGAAGTCAAGTAGAGATCCTTGCTGGGTTGTAGCGGGGGAGACAGGAAATTGGCTAGCTGCTTCCAGGCGGGGCCCCACTCAAGTCAAGAAACTGACACTCAAGACCTCCAAGGACCTCAGCCAAAAACTAATGTTAACAAAACCTTCTCATGGGTCAGAATGACTCCTGCAGGTAAGCAAAGGCCTTGTCTGCTTTCTTCTAAGTCCATTCCTACATGGTTCTCAAAAAAAACCCCAGCAATTCAACTACAAACTGTTAAGGCCAGCAGACAGAAAGGCAAGCAAGTTTATTGACCTGCCAGGCTGCTCCTTAAGAGTCAGAGGCGGCAGCCCTGAGCTCACAAAATGAGGTTTATAAGGGCAAGAGAGGCCTAAGGGAGTATCTGGGTGTGACCACATCTCCAAGTTGTCAGTTAATCCTGTCACATTATCATCTCTCGACAGGCTTACAATACCTTGTGAAAACAAGAATTTACCAGAACATACAACTTAGGTTTGATCAGGTTTCTCATAACCTCCCCCGTGCCGCCCAGATGGCTGTAATCGGGGCTTACTCAATGTTAACAGGTCTGGTGACCTTGCTGCAGTGCCTAGATAAGAATTTAAGAATGCAGCCGGGCACGGTGGCTCAAGCCTGTAATACCAGCACTTTAGGAGGCCGAGGCCAGTGGATCACAAGGTCAAGAGATCGAGACCATCCTGGTCAACATAGTGAAACCCTGTCTCTACTAAAAATACAAAAAATTAGCTGGGCATGGTGGCACGTGCCTGTAATCCCAGCTACTCAGGAGGCTGAGGCAGGAGAACTGCCTGAACTCAGGAGGCGGAGGTTGCGGTGAGCCGAGATCGCGCCATTGCACTCCAGCCTGGGTAACAAGAGCGAAACTCCGTCTCAAAAAAAAAAAAAAAAAAAGAATTTAGGAATGCAGCTGCAGAGCCTTCAGGGGGTCAGCTGCACCCGGGAGTTTCCTGAGGCAGCTTTTCCCTAACAATCCAGCCTAGCTACTGAAAGAATTAGGAACTTGAGGAAGAATCGGAGTGTGGGAAGGTGGCCTCTTCTAGAGGGTCTATGAGGTGGCTGATGGCATCCCATGGATAGTCAAATTCTTCTTGTAGATGAGCAAGGTAAAGCTGGTTTAAGACTTTTCTTCGTGTGGAAATGGGGAGAGAGAAGAGGACCTCTCGTATTTGACAGGTTACGGGGGAGGCTGTTCCTCGTCACAAGGACCCTGGCATCCGCAATAAGAACAGTGGTGATATTTATGAAGGAGTCACCGCTCATGGGTCTTCTTCGGGGACAGGTTAAGGCAGAGTTTGGTGGGGCCAAGGAGGGTGCTAGAGAATCGGCGGAGGATGGTCGGTTGTAGGAGCCTTTTAGTCTGGAAAGATGGTACCAAGAGGCATGTCCTGAGAGTCCGGCTGTGGTGGGGGTTCTAAGAGTAACTTGAAAAGGGCCTTCCCACTTTGGTTTAAGGCTTGCTGGGTTAAGAGTTTTTAGGAAGACATGCTCTCCTGGTAGGAGAGTCTGGCTGGTGGGATTTCCTCTGTGGGATTTTGGGAGGGCACGGTCTGCTTGTTCGTGGAGGAGATGGCAGATGAGGATAATGTTGGGAGGACTCTCCTAGCTGAGTTAGAAGGGGCCTGTTTTGTAGGAGGAAAGGGAGTCCATATATTAACTCAAATGGGCTGAGGAAGGAGGTTGCTGTCGCGCTGGCTCTGACGCAGGCTAGGAGTATGGGCAGAAGGGAGGTCTGAGGTTGCTGGACTTCAAGAGCAAGTTTGATTCACTGAGTCTTAAGGATCCCATTTGCCCTTTCAACTTTTCCTGATGACTGGGGTCGGTCTGGGATATGGAGGTGCCACTGGATGCTGAGGGACTGAGACTTGTTGGGTGATTTGGGAGACAAAGCTAGGGCCGTTGTCTGTGTGGAGCGCAGAAGACCAAATGTAGGGATGATTTCTGTTAAAAGGATTGGGGAGACTTCTGCAGCTTTTTCTGAGGTGGGAAATGCTTCTACCCACCCAGAGAAGGTGTCTTGTAAGAGTAAGAAGAAACTTAGTTTTCTTGACAGGAGGCATGTGGGTAAAGTCTATTTACCAGTCTTCCCTGGGAGTGTTCCTCTTAGCTGACGTGTAGGGAGAGGAGGACAGCAGAGGGCCCCTTGAGAGGAAGTGACAGAGCATACATGACAGTTTGAGGTTCTGTCCTTGAGTGAGATAAACAGGTGGGGGGAAGAGAAGGGTGAAGGAGAAGGTACAGGGGGCGTGTACCGATATGGAAGGACTGATGAAGAGATGTTAGAATTTCTTTGGCTTGCTCTTGAGGCAGGATGAGTTTTTGATCTTTGACTATCCAGTTCCTTGGTCAGCCTTTCTGTTCCCTCCTGAATTTTCATCTGATCCTGTTTGATGTCCTTGACAATAAGTAACTCCTGCTTTAACTGTGCAGCCTGAAGGAGTTGGTAAATAAGGGGGCCATTAGTGATGGGGGTCCCTTTGGCAGTAAGAAGCCCTCTTTCTTGCCAGATGACGGCATGAAATTAAGAATGTGATGGGCATTTGGAGACTCGTTTGCCTTTGGAAAGGGTTAGGGCCCTGGTGAGAACCATGAGTTACGCCTTTTGGAAGAGCAGCCATCTATAAATAACTGGTCATCAGAATTAGGGAGGGGTTCAGGGGAGATATTAGGGAAACAAGGCTGTAGGTGATCAAGGATTTTGGTACAGGAATGGGTGGGAGGAGAAGATGATACTGGGAGCAGAGATGCAGGTTTGAGGGGAGCACTTTTGGAGAGGTGGAACTCAGAGTTTTCAAGAATGGTAGGCGAAAGGGTACTCAGTGCTTGGGAGGAGAGGAGATCCTGTAGATCATGTGGGCTGTGAACGGATGTCTTGATCGAATGTTATTTTTTTGTTTTCTGGTGCTAGGGTGGCGGCTGCTGCTAGAGCTCCGAAGCAGAGCAGCCATCCTGGGGCAGTGCTGTCTGGTTTAGAGAGGTAAGCTCTGGGAGTGAAGGAGGGAGGACTTCCTTTTTGTTAGCCAAGGATGCCAAGGGCTATTCCATGGTTTTCGGCTACGTAGAGAGTGAACAGCTGAGAGATGTCAGGCAAAGAGAGAGCAGGAGCAGTGACAAGGGTGATTTCAGTTTGTGGAAGCCTGGGATTACGTGGTGTGAAGGGTGAAGGGGCTCATTTAGAGGGACCTTTGGCTGCTTCACAGAGAGGGTGAGCTGGGAGGGCAAAATTGAGAATCCATATTCTGAAGAAACCTGCTGGTCCTAAGAAAGAAAGGATTTCATTCTTAGGAGAGGGTGGAGGTAGGCTCTCTTATTAACGCTGCCCGTGCCAGGGTAATGGCTCCGGCCCTGGGGAAAAGTGGGACCCCTAAGTAAATCATGGTTGGGGTGGAGAGTTGTGTCTCAGAGGAGGAGACGACTCTACACCCTTCACTAGCAAGGAAGGTAATGTGGCTCCTCTGGGAAGGGGCTAGAGAGGCGGAGATCATCCACGTACTTGAAGGAGCTGCCAAGGGGAAAGGTTTAGGGGGGTGAGGTCCTGAGCTAGAGCTTGTCCAAAGAAATGGGGACTATCTCTAAAGACTTGAGGGAGGACTGTCCAAGTAAGCTGTTGTGACTAGAAGGTTTCAGAGTCAAAAAGATTCTGGGAGTCAGGGTTTCGGGGAACAGTGACAAAGGCACCTTTTAGATTGATGGCAGTGTAGTGGGTCGCGTTGCAAGAGATAAGGGAAAGGAATGGATAAGAGCTGGGAACTACCAGATGGATGCGAGACTATCTGATTGACAGCCTAGAGGTCTTGGACTGGTCTATAAGAACCGTCTGCTTTTTTGAAAGGAAGGATGGGGTTGGTCTAAGACGACCATGCATGAGGAGTTTGTTTACAATGGGCTGTAAGCCTGGGTAAGTTAGTGAGACGGAATACTGGGGGATGTTAGAAAATCTGAAGGGCTCTTTTAGCTGGATTTTGATGGGATCACGGTGAGCTGCCAGGGGAGGGGCAGGAGTACCCCACACTGTTAGATTAACAAGAGAAGTGGGGAGTGGATACCGGGGAGAGGGGTTAAGAGCTGGTGCAGTAGTGGAGAGGAGGAGACAATCTGGTTGTGGGGAACAGAAGGTGATAGAAGCTTCGAATTTGGTTAGGAGATCCCTGCCTAGGATGGGACAATATAGGATGAGATATGATAAGGAAAGAGTGTGAGAAAATGGTATCAAGTAGGGAACAAGAGATCTGGTGGCGCGTGGGCGCGAGATGAGTCAGTCAACCCCCACAACTGAGACCTGAGAGGGATGAATTGGTCCTGAGAATTCAGGCAAAGCCAAGCAGGAGGCCCCAGTACCGCTTGAGAGAGAGACTGGCTTACCTGATACTAGTAAAATTACCCGGGGCGCCAATGCAGGTGATAGCAGATGATGCCAGGGGCCATGGGCCTTGTTAGTCTTCAGCAGCTAGGACAAGGAGGTGTGGGAGTACAAGCAATTCTTCACTTTTCATCTTACTGAAGGGTGGTAGCTTTGGGAGGCAGGCTATTCTGTTGAGAGAACAGTCAGACTTTCAGTGGCCTGTCTGCTGGCAGACCAGGCAAGGGCTTTCGGCACTTGTGGGTTAAGACATGCTCATGCCCAGTGGCCTTCGTTGCCGTGGTAGAACACGGACCTTACAAGGAGCCTACAAGTTTGTCTACATCATGGTGCTACGAAGGGGTTTTACGTTCTTGAGCACAACGTTTATGGTAACAAAGCCTAGGTTACCCTGCACCGGAACATGAGGCATGAAGAGGCATTCTGCAGTTTTTTCCCTTGTTTATGCATTACTCATAACCGATTTATGCAGGCACTCTGTAAGTCCTTTCTCCTTTGCTGCTTTTCCTGACAATCCTTGTTATTGAAGACTTTGAAAACCAGGTTAAGGAGGTCTTCTTGTGGGATGTGAGGACCATCCTCAGCCTTTTAAGTTTGTGTCAGATGTCGGGGGCAGATTGGGAGATAAAATGGGTATTAAGAACAATAATTCCTTCTGGGGAGGCAGGTTCGACACAGGTATATTTTTTGGAGAGCCTCTGTAAGGTGGGAAAGAAATTGGGCAGGGTTTTCACCTGCTTTTTGGGAAATTTCAGTTTTTCAAACCTTACAGCCTTATGGGCAGCTTTGTTAAGGCCTGCAATGAGGCAAATGATCATATAGTTATGGGATGCCCAGCCAGGGTCTGTGGATTGGTACTCTCAGGAAGGCTCTTGGGTGGGGATGTGTGGGGGGGAAACAGCAGCGGATCCTAAGGGCTTAGTAGGATCTAGGATCTTGCCAATGAAGACCTTCAGCATGTGCCTGGGCTGTAGCCACACTGCTTCCTTCTCTTCCGGAAGGAGGACAGGAGAGAGGATAATAAAGAGAATCATGCCCAGTTCCTAAGACTGGGTGAGTTATTTAAATTATTTGATGTAATTATCGGGATTGGAGGACCCCAGACGTTTTTCAATCTGGCAGAGATCAGAGAGGGAGAAACGGACACGGACACAGACAGTCCCTTTAGCCTCTGCTATCTCAGGGAGGAGAAGCAAGGGAGATGGTTGCTGGGCATGCTGGGCTCCAGAGCGGGTAAGGGGTGGAGACGGGGAGGGCTCAAGACTCAGAAGCAGGGTGGTTGGGGGAAGGGTTAGAGCCAGAGCAGGAGCGGACCAGGGTCCCCCTTCACGCTGCCGTCGAGCAGGAAGAAAATCGGCGGGGTTAAAGAGGAGTCATCCTGTGACTTTTATGGCGGCAGTTAAATAAAAAACAGGAATTTACAAGAATGTGTAACTAAGGTTTGTTCACGTTTCCCATGACGTCCCCTGTTCTGCCCAAATGGCTGGAATTACGGGTTGCTTAACGGAGGCGTCTGGCAACCTTGCTGTGGCGCTTAGGTAAGTTTAGGAATGCAGCTGCAGAGCATTCAGGGTAAGGGTCGGCTGCATCGAGGGGTTTTCTGGGGCAGCTTGTCCAGGAAACCGATGTTCAAGACCTTAAAGGACCTAAGCAAAAAACTAACGTCAAGAAAACCCTCTCACGTAGCACGGTCAGAATGACTCCTACAGGTAAGCAAAGGCCGCCTCTGCTTTCTTCTATGTCCATTCCTAAGTGAGTCTCAAAAAAAAAAAAAAACACCCACTGCCACTTCCTTGCTAACTCGATACCCTTTGTCCCGCCCCCCCCGCCCCCGCCAAAACCGCCTCCCCCAGTCTTTGTTCTAGGTTGCACAAAAATGCAAGCCGTTCAGAGTTTTAAAAACAAGGGCGAACTCCTAAGGAAGCATCTATAGGTTGCACGGGGGTGGAAAACCTCGGAAATAACAGAATTTTCCCTCTCCACCCGCCCACCCCCTCCCCCAACCAAACGGACAAGATGGCGGAGGCCCGCGGCGTGCGAGCAGCGAAAGGGGCTAGACCCGCCGCGGGGCAGACGGAGGAGGGTCCTCCACGGCATCCCTGCTCGCTCCAGCTGCAGAAATCACTGGCTCCCAAGTGCCCCCAACAGCCACCACCATCCCCGCAGGCAACTCCTAGACTCGCCCCGGAGCGCGCTCTCTGGGTCCCTGCAAAGACCCTGACGCTGCTCACGCGACAACGTGGCTGCTACCGTTGCAGCCTCCAGACCTTCAGGACAAGTGCGTCCCTAATCTCAACGCCCCGCCACACAGCCAGAAAAAAAGATCGAGACAAGGAAACTTACAACAGCATTTCTCTTTCCAAGGCGCTTCTGGGTCGCAGCACGCGCAGCTTGCCGCTGGCAAAGCCGGTCCTCAGCGCCAGCCCGCGCTCCGGCCGAGGCGTCCAATACACGCGCCTGTTTGGGAAACTCCGCTTTAGTGCTTAGGCAAAGGATTATTACCTGCTCCCGCTAGAATCTTCCTGAAAAAGCGCAGAGGCGTTGTCTCTGGGGCTGACAAAAAGGGAGAAGGATATGTTGGAAACGATTGTCTTGTCACCCGCGTCCGGCAATTCTGAAGACAGCACCAAAGGTGGGCCGTGCAGAGAAAGGACCCCGAGGGCGGCGCTGCGGGAGAGAGAGAAACTGCTGGGACTGTTTGCGAGGCGGGAGCTTGAGCGGAGGCTGCAGAGGCGGGGCCCAAGCCCAAGGGCCGGCTTCAAAGTAAGTCCCAGCCGCGGGGCGGGAGGCGAGTCCAGTGCGGAGATTGACAGGGGGCGGTTCCGGGGAAGAGCCCAGGTGGCTCAGAATTAGAGGCGGAGCCTACAGGGCGAGAGGCCGGGCTAGAGCAGTGACGCAAAGACGGAAAGCAGGGTCCTTAGGTCTGGGGAAGTGGGGCCTGGGGGTCTGGACTCCTGGGTCTGTGGGAGGATGGTTTGGCGCTCATACGCTGGAGTCTTAGGGAGGTGGGGCCGGGGCTCGTACACTTACCTGGGTGTGAGGGAGGACGGACGGGGAGTCTGGATTCCTGGGTCTGAGGGAGGAGGGGCTGGGGGCCTGGACTCCCGGGTCTGAGGGAGGAGGGGCTGGGGCCTGGACTCCTGGGTCTGAGGGAGGAGGGGCTGGGGTCTGGACTCCCGGGTCTGAGGGAGGAGGGGCTGGGGGCCTGGACTCCCGGGTCTGAGGGAGGAGGGGCTGGGGGCCTGGACTCCCGGGTCTGAGGGAGGAGGGGCTGGGGGCCTGGACTCCCGGGTCTGAGGGAGGAGGGGCTGGGGGCCTGGACTCCCGGGTCTGAGGGAGGAGGGGCTGGGGGCCTGGACTCCCGGGTCTGAGGGAGGAGGGGCTGGGGGCCTGGACTCCCGGGTCTGAGGGAGGAGGGGCTGGGGGCCTGGACTCCCGGGTCTGAGGGAGGAGGGGCTGGGGGCCTGGACTCCTGGGTCTGAGGGAGGAGGGGCTGGGGCCTGGACTCCTGGGTCTGAGGGAGGAGGGGGGAGCCTGGACTCCTGGGTCTCTGGGAGGAAGGGCTGGGGTTGCAATCCCATGTTTGGGAGAAGAAGAGGTTGGGAGCTGGGACTACTGGGGCTGGGGGAAGCCTGTGGGGCACACCCCCAGTTGTGATGGTTGAAGGCCCGTGACAGTGCATTCTTGGTAGGGTTGGAGATCTTAGGAGCGTCTTTCCACTGATATAATTATACAGTCTTTCCACTTATATGATTATTTTGAAAATAAAAAAAATGAAATTTCTCTACTCCGAACTCACTTTCTAGGAGTTCCGCTGTGAACAATTTAGTGTGAACTTTATTATTATTATTATTATTATTGTTACTTTGTATTTTTTCAGATGGAGTCTTGCTCTGTCGCTCAGGATGCAGTGCAGTGGCACAATCTCTCAGCTCACTCCAACCTTCGCCTCCTGGGTTCAAGCGATTCTCCAGCCTCAGCCTCCCAAGTAGCTGGGATTACAGATGCCTGCCACCACGCCCAGCTAATTTTTGCATTTTTAGTAGAGATGGGGTTTCACCATGTTGGCCAGGCTGATCTTGAACTCCTGATCTCAGGTGATCCACCTGCCTCGGCCTCCCAAAGTGTTGGGATTACAGGCGTGAGCCACCTCGCCCAGTCACAAGTGACACAAACTCTTAATTTGAACTAGCTTGAGAGAACTAGTTGTACTAGCTTGGGTGAACTAACTTGAACTATCTAGGGGCTCCATCATGGGATCCCCTGGGTGAGAAATGATAGGGGTAGGAATGTCTTCAGGCATGGCTGGATTCAGAGGCCCAAGTGATAGTGTCAGATATTACTGTTTCTTGGCTACTTGGATTGGCTTCATTCTCAAGGCTTTATGTAGTGGCAAGTCAGAATCCAGTTACGAAAGTAAATCATTCCAGGTTCTTCAGAAGGAAGTAAATAGAGGGAATTGGTTCATGGGTGATAGAAGAACTGAGAAGCTAATAAGAAATAGTGAGGCAAATCAGGGGTTTAGGAACTACAGGATGCTGCTACTCAGCCAGAAGGACAATGGGAGGAGGTGGTATTACTACAGTCCAGAAACTGGAACCCTATGGAAGGCATAGGCCCATGGTTGGATTGCTCAGGGGTGGCTAGAATCAGGGAATAGATATAACTACTACTGAAGACCCACCACATGCAGAGATAGAGAGGGCGATAAATACCTGGCTTGTCCTCTCCTCCCAGAGCCAGTCTTCTGCCAGTGCCTCCCATTAGCCAAACACAGTGATAAGATGGTGAGCAAAGGAGTTTGGGAAATGTGGTTCTTGCAGTGCAGAACAGGGCAGGGTGGGGAATGGATCTGAGAGCAGACAGAGAAAACTGGCAGAGCTGTCAGCAACTTGGCAGAATTGGTAATAATTACTGAGTCCAGTAGAAAAAAGTTGTCAACAGTTTTTGCAAGAGTCCTGTGTGGCTTGGGGCACATGAGCACCCTGAGCCAATTATACGGCCAGTGCAGTACAGTTTGTTGATTGGCTTATAACTGGGGCTGAGAAGGGCAATGGGCAGGAGGTGAAAGGTATGGTGGGGAGGTAAGCTGCAAATGTCCACTTATTCTGACTAAGCCACAGAGTGGCTGCTCTCTAGGATGATGAGAGCCAGGGACTTAAGTGTCATCTCAGTGTTCTTTCTCTTGTCTGTTTTTCTTCATAGTTTTACTCTCCCCCATGAGGCTGGGTCCAAAACTTAGGCAGTTTCAGGCTTATAATCCTCGAGGAGAGACTGCTCTTCCCTGACAGCTTCCTAATAAAAAGCCCTGGGGCAGAGTCTGATTGGTTGGCTTTGGTCATGTGTCCATTTTTGGGCCAATTGCAGGGTCTGTGGCATGGGGTACTGTGATTGGCTCAGCCAGAATCACATGATTATCTCTGTGGCCCAGAGGGCAGCATATGTCAGGAGAATCCCTCAACCATTGTTATGTGAGTTGGGTGGAGGGTGTCCCCAAGAGATGCCAGGCTGCTGTTCTGGGCAGACCAAATTCTCCATTCACGGTCTTGGTTTTTGGTCTGGTGCGTTCTCCCTGACCTCTGCTTCTAGACTCTTCAATTAGCAGAAAGAACTAAGGGGACCGGTGACACGTGTAGTCCCAGCACTTTGAGAGGCCAAGGAGGGAAGATCGCTTGAGCTCAAGAGTTTGAGACAACCCTGTGTAGCATAGTGAGACGCCATCTCTGCGAACAAAACCAAACAGAAACAGAAAAAAAACCAAGGGATCTGATATCTCCCCAAATCCTGAGAGTGCTGTTGCTGTTCTGTATATATGATGGTCCTTTCTCTTTCTTGTTGGGTGTTAGAGATGTGCAGTTTGCCAGAAACAAAGCAGATGAGGTCTTAGCTTATTTGGCTAAAACAGTTTTGCACTGTTGGAAAGTAGGCAAAGTAGAAAAAGGGCTAAAAGGAGGAGATGAAGTCCTCAGAAACAGCTGAAACTCTCTTCTGCTGGAAATACAACTTGGATAAATATCCATCGTAAACTGGAACTAAGCTTTTGGGCACATTGGTGTTAGAGTGTTTGATCTGAAAGTTTTTCTCATATACAAATCTGTGCGTGTTTTGGGAGGGGGGGCTCTGAGGTGTGAACAAGAGGTGACACTAGGATGTCTGGGGAGGTTGTCGACATGTGAATGGGGCCACTGGAGGACCTTGGGTGATGACGAGGAGAGACTGTAGCAGAAGTGGGGTGACTTTGGAGATGACTGGGGTTGCTGAGTTGTCGTGGGTAACTTTGAGGGTGCTGTTGAAGGTGTCTGGGAGTGATACTAAGGATATTAATGTGCGTTATTATGAAACACCTTTTAGGAGTTCAAGTAAGGTGACTGGGGGTGTCTGTCGGGGTGACTGTAGAAGTGATTGAGGCTGGGTGTGGTGGTTCACACCTGTAATCCCAGAAATTTGGGAGGCCGAGGTGGGCAGATGACCTGAGGTCAGGAGATCGAGACCAGCCTCACCGACATGGTGAAACCCCATCTCTACTAAAAATACAAAACTTAGCCAGGTGTGGCAGCAGGTACCTGTAGTCCCAGCTGCTTGGGAGGCTGAGACAGGAGAATTGCTTGAGGCCAGGAGGCAGAGGTTGGAATTGACCCAAGATTGTGCCACTGCACCCCAGCCTGGGCGACAGAGTGAAATTCTGTCTCCAAAAAAAAAAAAAAAAAAAGAAAGAAAGAAAGAAAAAAGAAGAAAGATATGATTGAGATGGTTCTGTGGGATAACCTTGGGGGGGGTCATCTGTGAAGTGACATTGAGGGGCATGTGGGATGGATTATGAGAGTGAGAATTGGCTTTGAGGTTAAGTAGGGGTGCTTTGGGACAACTCTAAGGGTGTGACTAGGGATGACTCTAGGGGTCCCTGGGGTTGACCTTGTGAGAGTGGAGTTACTTTGAGGTTTCTAGGAGGTGATTTTGGGGATGTGCCAAACTTTGGGGGTGTCTGTTGGGCTGCTTGTGGCTATCAACAGGGATGAGTTTGGAGGATGATCAAGAGGGGTGTCTGGGGCATCTGTCCCCCTCTCCCCAGTTCTTACCCATATGAGTGGGGGCTTCATGTTACTGGCAGTCATCCTGTTCTGTGTCCTCCTCCCAGCCAGTGTCCCACCACCTGAACGTCATCGACTTTGTCTTTAGTTTCCTCTGCATCGGCATTGGTTAAGTGCTGGCTCTGGCATGGCGGGGCGGCGGGGGTCGGGGGGGGGTGTCCCTGACCCCAGCACCCCTCTCTGGCTTTTGGGAGGTGTATCTAGACTTTTGTGCTGCTCCCCTTGGAGCCTCTGTCTTAGCGTGTCTCTGGTGAGCTCTGACTCAGTTCTAGTCTCTCTCTCAGTCTGGGGGTGTGGGGTGTTTCCTCTCCCCCACTCTGTTTCCCTTTCTTTTTTGTCCCTTCTCTCCAGGTATCTTTCTGTCTGCTGTGAGGGGGTGTGTGTGTGTCTGCCTGTCACGGAGAGTAGGAGAGGATGTCTCAGTCCCTCTTCTCTTACTGGGGGTCCCAGAGCTCACTGTCCAGCCTTCTATCCATCTCTGGCCCCACCGCAGTGCAGGGCTCCTGATTCTTTTCAGCCTGACACTCCTTCCAGTTAACTGCAAGGTGGTGCACCTGAGTCCGCTGGTGTCCTGCCTGGTGACCTCCTACCTGTGCTGGGACGCCAGCAACCTGATGCTGCCTGCCGGTGAGGGCGAGGCCTCGGAGGTGGACGGGGCCTCGGGGAAGCGGGTGGGGCCTAGGGTGGGACTCGGAGTCCAGTGGCCCTCCTAGCCTGCTCCCCCAGGAGCCGTGTCCTACCTAAACCGAGTGGGCATGTGGAGCAGAGGGCAGCCCTTGAACGTGCAGCAGCTGAGCTATGGCGGGTGGGCCTTGCAGCAGGGCACTGAGAGGTGCACATCCAAACAGAACTCAGACACAGACTCTGAGCATAGCCTGGGCCTGCCGATTTCATGCACCCCCGAGGACGAGACCACAAGCCCCTTCAAGGAATAGCCCCCGAGCTCCTCAGGACACTGACCGGCAGCCCTGGCCAGATGCCAGGCCAACCCCTTCAGCATGGCCATGCCCCTGATATTAGACCTCCCTTGAGGCCCCACCTCTTGAGATCAGGCCACGCCCTATGAGGGGACCGGTAGCAAACTCTGACCCTCTCTCTAGGACCCGTCCTTTGCTGCTTTGTTCCTGCCTGGGAAGGCATGGCTTGCAATAACATCCCTTTGTACCTTTCCTGGCTTCCCCGCCGCAATAAAACGTAGACACTTGCTAACCTCTCAGCCTCGGACCCTCCATTGCCCCCCACCTCCCAACCAGGGCAGGGTCCATCCTAGTGTGAGTGAACTGGTCTGGTGTCCCTGACTTGCCCTTTGGAATCTGAGCCTTTCCCTGCCTGTTTGTCTGCACCTGTTACAGCCCCTTCCTTTCCCCACGGGCTGGTGACCTCCAGGCACAAGACTGGGACAGCTGGGGTGGCCCCAGCCTCAGCCGAGTGGGTCCAGGTGCACCATATCTGGAAAGATAAGTGATGCCAGAACGTGACACACATTTGATGCACATTCAGTTTTACTGGGGGTAGGGGACAGGGCTGGGCATTCAGGAGTTGTCCGCTATGGTGTCCTTGATCCACTTCATATATGACAGCACTCTCACGAAGACAGAAGGCTTGTTGGGGCTGCCACAAGGGACGTAGCCCCATGATGTGATGCCTTGGAGCACGCCGTCACAGGTCAGCGGGCCCCCTGAGTCACCCTGGGAGGTGGAAGGGGAGAGCGACAAAGGTGTGTGGGGCCCAGTTCTCCCTGGGGAGCCCCAGCTCTCAGAAAGGGCCTCCAGTGCCCACTTCCAGAGGAAGGTGGGCAGGGATTCCTACAGAGGGTCCAGGGGCTCCAGTCCTGGCCAAGGAGGAAGGGACTTCAGGGTCCAACTCCTGCGTGTGTAGCAGGGTCCAGGAGGACAGTCCCTGCAGACAGGTCAATGGGAGGAGGGGCAGGACCATCTGCAGGCGCATCGCAGAGGCCACCTCTCTGACTCAACAGTAACTGCGTTACCGGGAGGAACGGTGAACTCTGGTGTTGGGGGGTGAGATGCAGTTGTACCTGAATGAGCCGGGGGAAAGGAGGGGAGCTGGGGCACTGATGGGGCAGGAGGCTACAGCTAGCTGGGGAGCAGTGAAGCCGACGCCCGGTTAGTTCTCAGAAGCCAGTTCTTAGGCTGAGTCCCCTCCCCCAGCCCTTCCAGACTCTGGGGGCAGGACTGGCTCACCACACAGGTGTCTTGGCCATCTTCCAGGGATCCGGCACACAGCATGAACTCTGTCACATTCTGGGTGTGGGCTTTGTCGCACTCATCATTAGGCACGATTTTGAGGTCCACACACTGGAGAATATCTGGAAATGAGACTAGGAACCCGGGAGAAAACGGGCTGCAGCCAGACCTCACCTGGTTCCTTGGCCCTTTCTCCCTCCGACTCAGGCATCCCCAGCCCCGCCTTGGCCTGCACCGTCTGCCCCCACATACACTTCTCTGGTTCGATGCTGCCCCAGCCGGAGGCCAAACAGGTGCTCCCGACTTCGACGCCCTCAGTGGGCAACTCCACGACCTTCACGGCATCTGTGATCTGGACAGGCTGCTTCAGCTGGAGCAGCATGAGGTCGTGGCTGTAGTCCTCGCCTGGGAGGCGGGTGTGGTTCTTCAGGAGGCTCATGTTGAAGTCAGGGTGTGGGAAGCTCTTACTGACTAGAACAAACTGGGCTGTGGCTTCGTCCTCAAACAAGTCATGGCGACCCAGCCAGAGCTGGTAATGGCTGGGGAAAGATGGGAGTGGAAGGATGCGGAGGCAGACAGGGGAAAGGAGAATGGGGCAGGGGAGCATGGGGGAGGGTCCCCAAAGAGGGAAAGAGAAAGAGAAAAACGGGGGTGGGCAGAGACAGATGAAGAAAGATACGGAGAAACACAGACACCAAGTGGCAAGATGAAGGAGTTTAAGAGTGCAAAGGGCAAATGCAGAGACAGAAAGTGAAAAAGAGCTCAGAAGGACAGAGGGGTGAGAGGCAGAGGGAGGGCAGTGAGAAAGAAACGGGGTGAGCAAAACAGAGGCTGCTGAGAAGGAGAAAAGACAGGGACAGCGAGAAACAGGCCCAGGGGAGAGGGAGGAAGAGGGAACAGAACCCGGAGGGGAGCGAGAAGCAGACAGATGAAAAAGGGCTCGGGAAGTCAGAGAACTAGAAACAGAGGCAGAGAGGAAGGAGGGGTGACCGAGTGTGGGAGAGAAAAGGGAGGGAGGCCCTGGGGGAGGGTGGGGGCAGGTGGGGAGGCGGGGAGCCTGAGAGCAGCTCAGCTGCAGCTGGGGCTGTGGTGCGGGCTCCCCAGGGGCGGGTGGCCTGGGCTGAAGTCCAACGTCGAGGCCCCCTGCCCCCCCCAGCACCCTCCCCGCCTTTCTTACCCCCCCTTCTCCTTCCTGCTCCCTCAGTTTCCCACCAAGCTCCCACTGAAACCAGCCTTCCCTGTGTTTTCCCAGACTGGAGGGATGTCCTGTGGGGGGCTGGCCAGAGGGAGAGGTGCCCCCTGCCAGGCACACACACTGGGGATAAAGCCCTTCCTTTGTTCTTGGGCCTCCCTTAGGCCCTTCTGGGTGTGTGTTTAGTAGGGATGGAGGAGCAGTGAGGTGGAGACCCAGAGAGAGAGATGGGCAGAGAGCTGGAGGGTGACACACAGTGACAGAGATGCCACAGAGGGACCCAGAGAGACAGAGACAGGGGAGACACGGACAAGGAGACAGAGAAGAGAGAGGGAGATAGAGACTAAAACACAGTCACACAGACACAAACAGAGCCAGATCCCAAGAGACCCAGCAAGACCCAGGCAGCCTTGGGGAGGGAAATCCAGCCCAGCTCAGCCTCCCCATGGGAACTGCCTCCCTCTCTGCCTCAGTCCCCGAGTCTTGCCTGAGGTTATCCAAGGGGAATGCCACTGGCTTCTCAATCCTGTGGCAGTGTAGACGCCCTCCTCCCAGACCCCAGGCCCCTACTCACTTGCTGATGCAATGGGCAGCCGTGAGCACCCACTGGGGGTGCACCAGGACGCCCCCGCACTGGAAGGTGCTGTAATGGTACAGAGCCGCCTGCCAGGGTTGGGAATGCGGCTTACAATCCCAGCCTCCCACAATCCGGGACTGAATCGGGGGCACAGCACCTGCAGAGGTGGTGCTGGGTCAGGGAGGGCAGGGTTGGTAGGAGAGGCCAGGGATGAGGCTAGGAGGGGGAGCTGGGCTGTGGGTTTGAAGGGACATTGTGGGTAGAGGACTAGGGCTGGAGGTCTGGGGACACGGGCGAGGGACATTGGGAAGGGCTGGGACTCTAGACCCTTCCCTGGGCTTTTGGGGTGGTGTCTGGACCTGGTGCGGAGATTTCGTGCTCTGACAGCAGAGCAGCCTCCAGGGATGAGGGCAGGAGGCAGGAGACAGTGTCAGGAGCAGACACTGTGTCTGGGTGTCTGGTCACTTGGGCTGTGGGGTGGGAGACGATGGGTTAGGAGAGTGGAAAGGGATTCTGGAAACCAGAGATCAAGGCACCAAGGATGAGAGAGGATCAGAGGCTTGCTGAAGAATGTGGAGGGCTAAGGGGCTTCCGGGCTAGGGGAACACGACCTGGGTTGGGCTTTTGGGGTTCAAGAAAAGATGCAGCTTTAGGGAACCGGGTCTGAGAGGTCAAAAGAGCATCTGGATTGAGGAGTTTGGGGGTGATATGGGGTCCCTACACGGGTTGGAAGGAGCCAGCTCGGCTGGGAGAGTTAGATTTCAGGGCTTCTTGGTTAAAGGGTAAAAGAAAGGGTCATGGTTGAGGCTAGGGGTGGGTTCTGAAAAGTTTTGGGATCCTTCCTGTGAACCAGGAAGGGCAACCTGAGAACAGAGTTGGGGTCAGGACTGGAAAGGGGCTCAGGAGGAGGGAGGGGTGAGTGACAGTCCTTCTGGGACGGGGTGACGGATGGGATCTTTGTTTTTATGGGGTTGGGGTTCATGGTCTGAGGTTACTGGAGGGATGTGGGGTCCTCTTGGAGGCAGTCCCAGGATAGAATTGGAAAAGTGGTCAAAACAGGTACCTAGCAGCTGCAGGAATAGAATGCAGGACCCACTTGATGTGAGGTTGTAGAATCACATACTGGTGGACTCGGGGTAGGCCAGGGCAGAAGGTCTGGCTGAGAAGACATTTGGGGTCCTTGGGGTGGGGCTCTAGAAAACCAGAGCTGTGCAGGAACGATTCAGGTGGAGAAGGGCTGGGGCCTGGGGCGGGATGGAAATTCCCCAAGGGAAGGAGCAGGTGGGAGGGTGAGGGTGTTTTTCCTGGGAGAGCTGGGGGTGCTGAGTGGGTAGGGACATTTGCAGAGTCCCCCTCATACCAGATGGGGGAATCTCACATGCCAGTTTGGGAAGCAGGGTTGGCTGGTGAAATTTGGGGGAGCTGGGAGGACTGGGGGGACCAGATGTCAGGGTCTGAAGGACACAGTCGAGAGCTGACAGCTGGATGGAAAAAGTCACTGGAGTATGGCAGGATTTGTAGACTCAGGAGCCAAATGGGTGGCTGCAGAGAACTAGGGGGAAGGAGGGGATGATCAAGGGTCCTGTGGGGTTGGGGAAGCCCATGGGAGAGCTGGGTCCTCCAGAGAGAGACAGAGATGGCCCAGAATCTGCTCCTTTGGTAAAGCGGTGGGACTGGGAGTTGACTAGGGAAGAGGAGAAAGTACTGAGGCTTCCTGGAAGGAGCAGGGATCTGGTGTGGCAGTGAGGACTGTGACAACATGGAGGGGCTGGGGTGGAATTTTAGGTTGGGCCCGCACAAGATAGATAAGAGCCTGGGCATCCTGGACCCGGGTGGACTGTGGGCTGGAGGGACGATGATGGAGTGTTGGAGGGGAAGGGCTTATCGGGAGGGGGGTGAGGGCAGCAAGAAAGTCAGGGCCCGCTCCCCCTCCCACATCCCGCCACTGTCTCACCAGTCCCCCCCAGGGACAGGGCGAGGCACAGGACCAGGAACCACATGGTGACAGATGTGTGCAGGGCCCGGCAGGTGGAGGAGCTGAGGAACCTCCCTGGGGAGCCTTTTAAAAGCCCTTATCCCCTCAGAGCCCCACCCATGCCCTGCTGGCACCCAGATGTTGGCCAAGGCCCTTCTCCTGTTGCCTGGGGGCTGGACAACTTCCCCCCCTCATCCCCAGAGCTGCAGACTGGAGGGAGGGCCAGCACCTGTTCTGCAGGCCCCAGGTCACGCTGGATACATTCCTGGGGCTGAAGCCAGGTGGGAAAGGGCCTGTGGCTCTGAGGCTCTGCTCTGGGGAACAGCCTGTGGGGCAAGGGGGACTGACGGGAAGCAGAAACAGGAGGGTGGAGGAATCAGTGACCCTCGTAAAAATCCCCATATACCTAAGATCCAATTAAGGCCCTGTACCCCAAGACCCAGTGCCCTCAAATACCAGCAGTTAGGGCTTTGATTCCCTGCACCACTCAGAGCCAAGATACCAGCATTTCAGCTGCCAGCTCCCCCCGAAATATAAGCCTTGGCCTTCAGAATGCCATGGTTCTTGCATTCCCAGACCCAGGACCTAGGTCCCCAAAGTGACTGTTCCTTTCATAATAATATTTGGGGGTACACACCACCACATTCCTAGTGCCTCCAGATCCAGGAATGTGAAGTTTCAGGGGTCTCGCAGGGTAAGTTCTTTAGCATTACAAAACCCAGTGTCCCTCCCAAACAATGCTGGGGTCCCAGTGAGCCACCCACTTCTTGTACCAGTTATGGGTGCTCAATGTCCTGCCCTCCAAAGCCCCAGAGATCTGACAACCTTCCCTCCCAGGTCAAGATCAGACTAACCACAGATTCCATTGACCACCCCCCATTCCACCAGTACAGTATTTAGGTCTCAAGAGCCAGATTCATGTACTTCAACATTCAGCGACCTTGAACATCACATTTTGTGGTCACTGAAGACAATTAGGAATTAGATTCCTGCAGCCTCAATGGCAAACCCATAGGCTTCCAATATGTTGTCTTGGCTTTTTGATAAAATCAAAGCAGCTCAGAGTTCCAGCCTCTGCTGTATATCAGGAACCTGGCTAAGAAAACAACAGTATTTGCCTTTTTGCCATGGTTACCAGGAATCCCAGAAATAAATCCTTTTTTTTTTTTTTTTTTTTTTTTTTTTTGAGATTGAGTCTTGCTCTGTCACCAGGCTGGAGCGCAGTGGAGTGATCTTGGCTCACTACAACTCTTGCCTCCCAGGTTCAAGTGATCCTCCCATGTCACCCTATCAAATAGCTAGGATTACAGGCATGTGCCACCATGCCCAGCTAATTTTTTGTCTTTTTAGTAAATATGGGTTTTCACCATGTTGGCCAGGATGGTCTTGAACTCCTGACCTCAAGTGATCTGCCCTCCTTGGCCTCCCAAAGTGCTGGGATTAGAGGCATGAGTCACCATGCCCAGCCCGGACCTAAATATTTTCTTTTTTGAATTGGAGTCTCGCTATGCTGCCCAGTCTGGAGTGCAATGGTGAGATCTTGGCTCACTGCAACCTCCGCCTCCTGGGCTCAAGAGATTCTCCTGCCTCAGCCTCCAGAGAAGCTGAGATTATAGGCACCCACCAGAGCACCTGGCTAATTTTGTATTTTTAGTAGAGACGGGGTTTCAACGTGTTGACCAGGCTGGTCTCAAAACTCCTGACATTGTGATCTGGCTGCCTTGGCCTCCCAAAGTGCTGGGATTATACGCGTGAGCCACCGTGCCAAGCCCGTACCTAAATCTTAAAGAAAAAGCCATTTTGGTAATCTAATGTCTCCTAGGTCCTTTAACTGGGATCCAGAGATAGAGGGTATTACTCACTGCCAGACGCTATTTTAATCAGTTCAGACAAATCATCTCATTTAATCCTCACAACAGCTCTTTGAAGTCAGCAATAAGATGTTTTCATTTTACAGATGGGGAAACCAAGGCCAAGTGAGATTAAGCCTCTCGTTCAAGATCACATGGCTGGTCATGTGTGTTGAATGAATGAAGCCTTGCTTCAGGCCATTTCTCCTCACCCAGGGATCAGGGTGGTGGGTGAAAGGAGCAGTGTACAGTGTCTCTGGATTTCCCTTTAACCCCAGAATGAAGTCACAGAAATTCCTACAGAGAAACTTGGATCAGCGCTTTGGTATCTTGGCATTAAATGGGTGACCTTGAGTGCCAGCTTTGTCCTCAGGTGGGACAAGTCCTTGGCTAACATCTGGGCCTTAGACAAGGTCTTGAGGGATGGCTCCACTCTGTTCCATGTCAAGTGGGGCTGCTGGCCAGCTGCGGGGGCTTCTGCTCGGTCAGGGCACAGGTGATAAGCCAGAATAGTCAGTTCCTCTTCATGGTCTCCCTGATCCATTTCACATAGTGGCAGACTTTGGTATAGACACCAGGCTTGGTGGTATTGTCACAAGGGACGTCACCCCAGGACACAATGCCCTGTAGGATGCCCCCACAGACCAGGGGTCCCCCGGAGTCACCCTGTGGGGAGAAGAGGAGGTTCCAGGTTGAGTGAAACCTCCTGGATTCAGTGCATTCATCCTCATCCTAATCACCATTTGCAGTCTCACCCCAAACCCAAGCCATCCCCATCCCAGGGAACCCCAACCCAACTCAACTCAATACAGCCCAATTTATCTGCTTTCATTTTTATTTTTTGAAGTGGAGTTTCACTCTTGTTACCCAGGCTGGAGTGCAATTGCGCGATCTCGGCTCACCGCAACCTCCGCCTCCTGGGTTCAGGCAATTCTCCTGCCTCAGCATCCTGAGTAACTGGGATTACAGGCACGCGCCACCATGCCCAGCTAATTTTTTGTATTTTTAGTAGAGACGGGGTTTCACTATGTTGACCAGGATGGTCTCGATCTCTTGACCTCATGATCCACCCACCTCGGCCTCCCAAAGTGCTGGGATTACAGGCTTGAGCCACCGCGCCCGGCCTAGCCCAGTTTATCTCAAATGGAGCCAACCCAACCCCACCCCCAATTCAACACAGCTCAATGCAACTCACCCAACCTATGTCCAGTCTCACCCCCGTGAACCCCAATGCAACTGAACTAAGCTAAATCCAGCTCAGCCAACATCCTCACCATTCAGAATCAAACCAAACCCATGCCTGTCTCACAACCCAATCCCAATCTTCATGCCTCCTGCATGCCAAACAAAATCTACCCCATCCCAATTCAACCCTCACATATTTCCCACCCAAAATCAAACCAAACCATTCCCATTCTCAACCTCAACCCATGCCATCCCAAACCAACTATCACATTATCTACCTCAAACAATGCAATCCCCACCTATAACCCCAACTCCAATCTCACCCCTATTCTAACTTCTCTTCCTACTCCATCTCCAAGTCTCACCCTAGCATCTTCTCTGGCCCAAAGCAAAGAAAATCCAACCCCATCCCCACTCCCACACCTATCCCCATCCCTCTTCCTCTGCCTGATGGCCCCGCTGGGCTCTGACCTCACAGGATTCTGCGCCTCTGCCTTCTGCGCCTGCACACACCATGGTGTTCGTCAGGCGCCCTGGGTAGTTCTTGTCACAAGATGCGTCGGAGATAATGCTGATGTTGGCACAATGCAACGTGTCTGGGAGACTCACTGGGGAGGACAGTGTACTTGGAGCAGATCCATAAATTCTGGCCCTTGTCCCCTCCGCCCAAGAGCCCTGGAGCATAGGATTCCTTGAGGCCTTGTATCCAGCTCCATTCTTTCACGCACCTTGTGACCGGGGGCTCCCTGTGGTCCCAGGCTCGTTGTGGGACACCAGGCCCCAGCCAGACACCACACAGGCCTCCCCCGGGTGGGGGCAACGCGTGGGTAGCACCACAGGGCGCACCTGGGGGGTCAGGCGTGCGGGCTGGACTAGACGAAGCAACATGATGTCATTGCGGTGGCTGCGCGCTTCGTAGCGCGGGTGTGGGATGACCCGAGATGCGGTCCGTAGTTGCTCTGGGCCATCGCGCTTGCGCAGGTTGTGCTCTCCCAGACGCACTCTCATGAAGCTGCGCGGGTGAATGGTTTTCCCGCCAGTTGGGGGCAGCCCAGTGGTTACCCACAAGTAGAGGACAGAAGCATCAAAGAGTGGGCAGGCCGAGGTCCCCAGACCCTTTTGGAATCTCGACATCCCATGACCTTTTCCTAAGAGCCTGAAGCCAATGGTTCCAGCCCCTGCTCCTCAAGGACCAAGGATTCTGAAGTCAGGCACACTCCTAGAACTTGACCCCCTTCAATTACTCCCAGCCCCCTCCTGGCCTCTCCCCAAATCCAGGATTCTCAGATCCCTAGAACTGAGGCTCAAAAGCTGGAACTAGTCTTCTTCCTCCTCCAGATATCTAAGGCTTTGAAACATACACTCCCTCTCACCCAGGGGCTTGACATCCAGCCTTTTTGTCCATTAGAACCTAGAAGTTCTGGCATCTATCTCTGTCTTCCCCCCAATTCTAGGAGCTCTTCCCCCAACCAGGCTCCCTCAGGACCCTGAGCCCTGCCTTCATACCGGCTTTGGCAGTGGGCCGCAGACAGCACCCAGTGTGGGGAGATGAGGGACGCGCCACAGTTAAAGCGACCACGCTCGTAGAGGGCCACTTGCCATGGCTGGGAGTGGGGTGCACACTCCTCACCTTCCAGCAACTTGTCGCCATCCTGAGCTGCTGGGAGAAGGGATAGAGGGTGCCTGAGGACAGGGACCTTTGCATTGCCTCCTACACCTTCCTTGCACCCTGCACTAACTACTATATGCCTATGCTTTCCCCTAACTTCTCAAGATACCCTGCCCTGTTTTTTTTTTTTGTTGTTGTTGTTGTTTGTTTGTTTTGAAACGGAGTCTCACTTTGTTGCCCAGGCTGGAGTGCAGTGGCACCATCTCACGTCACTGTAACCTCTGCCTCCCAGGTTCAAGTGATCCTCCTGCCTCAACCTCCTGAGTAGCTGGGATGACAAGCGCCCGTCACCACACCTGGCTAATTTTGGTATTTTTAGTAGAGGTGGGGTCGCACCATGTTGGCCAGGCTGGTCTTGAATTCCTGACCTCAAGTGATCTGCCCGCCTCAGTCTCCCAAAGTGCTGGTATTACAGGTGTGAGCCTCTATGTTCCACCTGTCCTATTGTTTATGTACAACTGCTGCCTGTTTTCTCAAAAACTCTAGCACCCACCCCATTTGCTGTAAGACTCTGGGAGAGAGAAGGAAGGGAACAGACTAGAGGGCAAGAAGTCCTCTGTGGTTGGGGGTGGAGAGGGGGACACTGGATATAGGTTTAGACAGATGGTCACTTGAAACCAGTCATTCAAGGTCACCAAATTGTCACAGACATCAAATGGATGTGGTCATGCTCAGTATGTATGACACAGCCTTGGCCCCAGAGTCTAGACATGTCAGCCAAATTCAGTGTACAGTATGAGTCCTAGATGTGGCCATACAAGGTCATAGACATGCATACATGCACATCCAGCTTCCAAACTCAGCTACAAATACGGATAGGACTGGGAGCTGAAATTGACTCGCATGTACATGGGTTGCAGCTGCAAGAATCACAGCACAGGCCGGGTGTGGTGGCTCACACCTGTAATCCTAGCACTTTGGGAGGCTGAGGCGGATGGATCACCTGAGGTCGGAGTTTGAGTCCAGTCTGGCCAATATGGTGAAACCCTGTCTCTACTAAAAATAGAAAAAATGAGTTGGGGATGGTGGCAGGCACCTGTAATCCCAGCTACTTGGGAGGCTGAGACAGCAGAATCACTTGAACTTGGGAGGCGGAGGTTGCAGTGAGCTGAGATCATGCCACTGCACTCTAGCCTGGGCAACAAGAGTGAAACTCCATCTCAAAAAAAAAAAAAAAAATCACAGCACAGATGTTGTTCATATGTGTATACGAATACAGATGGTTAAGACATTAATACACACACACACACACACACACACACACACACACAGAATTGAATATGGTTCAGAACTAGATTCATCATCTCTAGTGTGAGTCTTGGCATCCAGTGTCACAGATACTTGCATATAGGGTCTGGACGAAGAAGGGGTCCTTATACCTGGGTTCAAATGTACAAGCTGTGAAACTTTGAGCAAGTTATTTGACCTCTCTGTGCCTCTGTTTCCTCATCTGTAAAATGAGGATTGTTGTAAGGATGAGGTAGGAATGTGCATGTGTGTGTGCATGTGTGCATGTACGGTGAGTGATAACTAGCCCATTGTAGCCACTTAATACATATTAGTTGTTTTTTTAAAAGGACACCTGGATTTATTCATAGGGACATACATGTGAATATTCGGGTCCATCCTGAAGATGGCCAAAGTCAGTCAGACATCTGCACAGACCTACATATAATAAATAGTCAGGGGTAAAACTATGATTCACCCACGAGCCATTTTGTAGAGTTAGAGCTGCAGACACAAACCCAGAGGGCCAACACTCAGATGTGGACTTGCTGTCCGGGGCTGGGCATTCAAGGTCAAAGACATGCAGCTGGAGCCACAGGCAGCCAGGCCAGGACATATTTATCCATATTTAGATCAGCCCCCAAGCCAGATCTGTGGAGTTCAAGGTCACTGATTGGGTTTCACATATGGGGATCTAGTTCACACATGTGAAGAGGATGTGAACATACAGGGCCTTGTATACCCACTGCACACATGCGTGTACACACAGACACACACATACACACACACACACACATACACAGACACACACACACACACACACACACACACAGAGAATGGGACATGCTCAAGGGCATAATGAGAGGCATTCAAGGTCACAGGACCAGGACCCTCTCCACTGGGCAATGTGGATGTGTCCCCTTAGGGTCGAAGCCATACACACCCCCACCCATGCAGGGGTAGGATTTGCACAGCCAGACTAAATGCCCACACTCTGCCCATCACAGTCAGGAACTGGGCCAAAGGCCCTGGTGAGACCAGTAAAATGCGGATGTGGTGGACAAGGGGCTTAACAAAGCAAGGGTGAGGTCGTCCTGTGAAGGGCGGAGGGTGGAGCTGAACAGCTGGGCACCGAGGCTGCACCTGGCCAGTCCAAGCCAGAGGAAGGTGGAGGCCCCAGCTGGGTGCAGCAGGCAGGTGGGAGGCAAGGAGGTGAGTGCACAGAGAGAGCCGGAGGGAAAGCTGGAGGCGTGGGAGTCTGAGGGGCCCCCAAGAGTGAGGGTCATTTGTGGCAAAGCATTAATGAAAGTCCACCCCCACAATGTCTCCAGAGGAGAGGAGGCATCAGGTTACAGTTAATTTCTCGGTGTGTGGTGGCTGAGTTTAGTCCGGAGTTTGCCTGCTGCCCAGGGTGACCTTGACCCTGTGGCCGCCCCTCTGGGAGTCACAGCCCCTTCCCTTGTCACATGAGGTCAATGGTGCCCACCTCACATAGACATTGTGTGTAAGCTCGAAACACCATGCGCGGCTTACACACCGGAGAGGGCACTACCTGGGCCAGGCTTGTGCTTGTGCCTCACATGCAACCACATTTAATCCCCTCAAAGACCCTGTGAGAGTCAGGGAGTGTCAGGCGTGAGACTCAAACTGGAGTCTGTCTGTGCTCCTGGACTCTCAGCTCCTGTCTAATGCTTACTGTGTATATTAACTCCGTTATGCTATTGAGACCTCCCCGTTGTCTTAAGTGGGTGCTGTCATATAGAGAAGGCACTCGAAACCCAGAGAGGTGAAGCAGTTCCCTCGAGGACACACAGCAAGGAAGCGGCTGCCCTAGGATTCAGCTCAGGTTTGTGTAACCCCAGGACCGTGTTCCTTGTCCTGGGCAGCGAGAGGTCCCGGGACAGCGTGGTGATTCCAGAGCAGCACCAGCCCCTGATGATGTTAGGAACATTGGCACAGGTGGAGGTGGAGGGCGAAGGAAGGATTTTTAGTGGTCTCTGGGTGAGGTAGGGGCTGGCAGGTCACTGGGACCAGAGATGCTTGGGGAGGGGGCACCTGCTCCCCCAAACCTAACCCTCACCTGGGGCCACCTCACCTGTGGATGCCAGCAGGAAGGAGAGAGGGAGAAGAAGCCACATTGTGGAGGAGGGCCCAGGGTTCGGCTGCAGTCTGAGGACGGAGTGAGAGAATCCAGGTGAGGCAGGACTCTTCTGCCTCCCAACAGGATCCCTCCAGACACAGACCTATCCCACCCACTGTTAATACATTTCTTCTGACCACCGGTGTCCCCTTTCCCCAACCTCACTCTGTGCTTCCTTCTGGTTCCCCCATGTCTGGAGGGTTCACTCTTCCTCCAGTCACTGGGACAGACCCTGGTCCCCACTTCCCTGTATATCAGTCCCCAGCTCCCTGCCACCAGCCCCCAGATCTCTCTCCATCACCAGGGACCACTATCCAAACCTCTTATCTGGCCTTTTGGGTCCCTCTCCAGTTCCATCCCCTCCACTGGCTTGTCCCTGACCCATGACCCCAAAGGGTCTTTCTATATCTGGAGTTGACTGTGCCCCTCCCCTGCTTACCACCCTTTGTGGATCCTCAGCACCCCCAGGATAAAGTCCCCCCTTCAGCCTCACTTTCTTTTTTCTTTCTTTGTTTCTTCTTTCTTTGTTTTTGAGATGGAGTCTGGCTGTGTTTCCAAGGTTGGAGTGCAGTGGTGCAATCCCAGCTCACTGCAACCTCTACTTCCTGGGTTCAAGCGATTCTCCTGCCTCAGCCTCCCAAATAGCTGGGATTACAGGCAATGCACCACCATGTCTGGATAATTTTTTGTATTTTTAGTAGAGATGGGGTTTTACTATGTTGGCCAGGCTGGTCTTGAACTCCTCACCTCAAGTGATCCACCAGCCTCAGCCTCCAGAAGTGTTAGGACTACAGACATGAGCCACCATGCCTGGCCCATCAGCCTTACTTTCAAGTACAACAGTGGCTTCTTCCCTTCCAGCCCCTCTGCCTGTGTCTCCCATGACCTTGTCCTAGGCGCAGCCAATGCTGCCATTTTCTCTCTTGCCATTTCATGCTCAGGCTCTTCTTCCCACCAGGTATCCGATATCAACTCCCTTCCAGCCCCACTTCCTCCTTGAGGCCTTTTCTGACCTCCCTGGACCCTCAGTGGTGTCTGCCTCCCCTACTAGACTGGCAGCTCCCTGAGGAGCTGGTCTGAGTCCACTCTGGGTCTTCAATACTGCAGTGCCCAGCCCATGGGAGGCCTCAGGAAGCTTTGGGAGTGAATTAGAGTCCTTCCCCGTATCTTCCAAATTTGTCTTTGTCCACCATGGCCCTGTCCCCACGTCTTCTGGGAGGCCTCAACACCTAACAGGTGTCTCCCCTGAATGCCCCAGCACCCATTTTGCCTCCATTACATGCAGATGCCCCGTACTTGCTGGGGTCTTGCCTGTTCTTTTCCTGATCTGGGGGCCTTGAAGATGGGGCTCAGGTCAGGTCCTTTCTGTGTCCTCAGCACTGCCCTGCCTGGGGCCTGGCACACAGGAGGCCTCGGGGAGGTTGTGCTGAACTGGCTTGAACCCGTGATCACTCCTATGTTCTTGGCTCTGGTACAAGCGCTTCAGGGACGTCCTCCCGATCCACTCCACCCCCTCCCTCCCCCCGACTGCGGCTCCTTCTGGCCACTTCAGGACATTTTCTTGGTTCAGGTTCAATTTGGGGCATTGGTGAAGGACACATGGATCCACCCATGCCCTTGACACTCAGTTCTCCCAGGGTGGCTGCCGTTTCCCCTTGAGACCAGGGCACAGTGAATCTCCCCTTCACCCTTCCCTCCAGTCTTGTCTCAAAGCTCTCACCTCTTCCAGATCCTCCAGCAGTGTCTAGGGCAGCTTGGGTGCCAGAAGAAAGGGAGCAGGCAACAGGATGCCTGAATTTATAAGCTCCCAGCCCCAGCTGGGTCTGGGGGTGCGGTGGTGTAGGGTGGGGTGGGAGGTGACTGAGAGTCAGGTTTACAGGCAGAGACGCCTTGGTGGCTGGTGGGGTGGGGGACTTGGCCTAATGAGCATTTATTAGGTTGAAGCTGTTGTCTGAGTCTACAAGGAAGAATTCTCCAGTAGAGGCAGTTCCTCAAGGGGGAGGGAACAGGAGGACAGAAACAGAAGTTGGAAGGAGATCAAAAGACAGAGCCTGGAATTTGGGGTCTGGAGTGTGGAAACTGATCCTAGAGTAATTGTTCTTGGGTTTGGGGCAGGGTTCCGGATCCCATGTTCTGGATCCGGATCTTGGCTCTGGATCTGGGTCTTGGATTCTGGATTTGGGGATCTTGAGTTGGAGATTAATCAGCTGGAGTCTGGAGTGTGCATTTCAAAGTCTGAGTTCTTGGGCCTGGGGTCTGGAATCTGGATCCTGGAGTCTGGTCTTTGAGTGACAGATGTTGAACCTGGATTCTGGATCCTGGGGCATTCAAATCTAGAATCCACAGTAGGAGCCTGGAATCCGGTGTTTGGAATCTGGCACTTGAGGTTGCAAACCTTTGCACCTGCTATAAGAAGCCTGAGGCCTAGAGTACAAATGGTAGATTTTGGATTTTGAATTTTGGGGTCTGGATTCTTTTTTTTTTTTTTTTTTTTTTGAGATGGAGTTTTGCTTTTGTCACCCAGGCTGGAGTGCAATGGTGTGATCTTAGCTCACTGCAACCTCCGCCTCCCCGGTTCAATCTATTCTACTGCCTCAGCCTTCTGAGTAGCTGTGATTACAGGTGCCTGCCACCATGCCCAGCTAATTTTTGTATTTTTGGTAGAGACGGGTTTTCACCATGTTGTCCAGGCTGGTGTCGAACTCCTTACCCCAAGTGATACGCCCACCTCAGCTTCCCAAATTGCTGGGATTACAGGCATGAGCCACCTGCACCCAGCTTGGGGTCTGGGTTCTACAGGGTGGATTTAGGCTTTGAGCTTTCAGGGGTAGACTTCGGAGCATAAAGTCTGGAGCTTCAAATCTGCGTTGTCCGTTTAAAAGCTGGACTGCGGCTGGGCACAGTGGCTCATGCCTTTGGGAGGCTGAGGTAGAAGGATTGCTGTAACTTAAGGGTTCAAGAGCAGCCTGGGAACATAGCAAGACCTCATCTCTCCTAAAAATCTAAATAAGTAAATAAATAAAAATTTAAAAGGCTGGTTTGAGAGACAGGGACCTGGCTTTTGTGATTCTGTGATTGCTAGAATCTTGACTCTAGAGTCTAAATTGAGAGTCTGAGAACCTAGGGTCTGTATTCTGGTCCCTGTAGTCTTATTTCTGGATTCTAGAGCTTGAAATCCAGATTCTGCATTCCAGAAGCTGGAGCTCGTCACTGAGATGACCCAAGGCTTTGGGTATTTGAGGCTGGATGTCTCAAAACCCCAGAGGGCCCCAAGCAGTTGTCTAGAGTCTATTTTGGCTTAACTAATGAGGAGGTCTGGAGACAGGAGGGATTGACCTCAGGCCA
Organism: Saimiri boliviensis; assembly: GCF_048565385.1. NCBI lineage: Eukaryota > Metazoa > Chordata > Mammalia > Primates > Cebidae > Saimiri > Saimiri boliviensis. Next base: position 7,310,474 of record NC_133462.1, on the reverse strand, counting down.
CCCAGTGAAGGATGGAGCCTGTTGTAAGCATGGTCTCTCCAAGTGTGGAAAGCCATCATCTTTATGGGAGCGAGTCACTTGGGATTCAGCCATTCAAGAACTATAGGCCCCAAGAATTTCTAGAATATGACTTTCCGATTCTAGAAGCACAGGCCCTAAGACAATCTGGTAGTCTAGAACACTATGGAATGTGAGATTTTAGAATAGTCTAGAACCACAGAGCTCCAAACACTCTAGAACCTTAGAGCATTGGGCATTCTGGAGTTCCCAGAAACCTTATGCATTCTAGAATGTGGGGTCTCCAGACATCCTGCAAGCCCAGACCTGCAGACATAAGGGATCCCCAGGCTGGAAGCTGTTCTAGAATGCCTGTGTCCCTTTGCCTCGCTCTCCACAGATTCATGCTCCAAGTCTGCGGGCCTCGTCCTGGGCCACCGCTTCAGCTGAGCAGCCCCTGTTGATGGAATGCGGCTGCAGGGCACTCCCTGTGCTAAGTGCCCTCCTTGGAAGATCTCACGCAGGCTCCAGGCAGCCCTGTGAGGTGGTTATATTAATAACCTTATGGCTTCCTGCTGAATATGGAGGAAACTGAGGCCCAGACAGGGGCAGCACAAGCAAGTCTCCTGCAGAAGCAAGAGGCCACGCCGGAGAGGAATCAGTGTTCTGGAACCCCTGGTTGGCCTTTTTGCGGCTGCCACTGCAGCCGCCTCCCCCTGTAGGGGCGCGGTGGTGACTAGGGGAAGGAGCTGAGCCCCTGGGGCTTCCTCGGTGCGGTGCCGGGTCCGCTAAGCGCTTTCTGTCCCGATCGCACGTGCTCCTCCTCCTAACCAGCCTAGGCAGGTACTGATGAAGTACCACTGATACAGACAGGGACACTGAGGGCGCTTCCGCCATGCAGCGCGCGTGGAGCCTAGGTGGGCTCCTGGTTTGCGCACTGCTCCCGGCAGGGCGAGCAGCCAGCAGCTCCCGCCGCCCCGCCCCACGCGGTGATGTTAGCGCCCCGCCCCTGCCCACAGTGCCCGGCTCAGGTCTGCGCGATGGCTGTCCTCCTGGACGTGTGGGCGGACGTCCTTCAACTCCACCACGGCCTGAGTCCCACCTCTGCCTGGCTCTCCTCCTCCTGAGAACACTCCCTGGGGGTCTTTTATCAACTCCCGTGGTTCAACCACCAACCACTGAACTCCAGCTGACCCTGAACTCCAGGTTGGGCAGCCACCTGCTCCTGGGCGCCTCCTGCTCCAATGTCCCTAGACCCCACTCGCTCACCGAATTCCAACTCATTGCTCTATTTTCCCAAACCCTCCTTCCCAGTTCTTCCACGTTCCCCATCTCAGGAGCAGCGTCACCGCCCACCCGGTTATTTGGCCAGATGCCCTTGGCACTGACATTGTCCCATCTCTCCCTTTGTTCCCTGCAGCTCATCGGTCCCCAGCCTTGTCCCTTCGGCCCCTGCCTCTCTCTGCCCTGTCCTGTCCTCTCTGTCCCCTTGCCTTGGCTCCAACTCAGATGTCCTCCTCTCTCTCTGGACCCCCGCCCCTTCTGTCCAGTAGGACAGCGTCCTCCTTCCCCTCCTGTGGGTCACCACGTGGCCCCAGAGGGTCTCTGCACTTGGAGTTCACCCCCTCCCCATTCACAGCCTTCCCTTGCAGCTCCCCAACACCCCTGGGCAAGGTCCCACAAACTTCTCAGCCTGCAATCTGAAGCCCTTGGGACTTCCCCGCTGGAAGAAGCCTCCCCTTAAGTCTCGGGGGGACTGCAGACTGCCCACCTCAGGTAGGGAACTGGACTCCTGGTTCCCTCAAGGGTCTCCCCACTAGGTGCTGGCTCTCCTCTAACTCATCTGTTCCTGCTGGAATCAGACAAGCTGCTGTTGTCAGGGCCCTGGCTCTGGATTCAGGCAGCCTGGGCGCAGATCCCTGTTCCACTACTTACTATTTTGGGAGACCCTGGTAAGTCTCTTTTCTTCTCTGTGCCTCAGTTTCTTATCCCTAAAATCAGAAGATCCCCTCATAGAGTTTTTCAAGGAGTAATGACTTAGTTTGTGTTAGGAGCTCAGAGCATAGAGTAAATTATGCCGATTCATTCAATCCACATTTTACGCATAAACAGACAGGAGTGCGGGGGCCATTGGTCAAGGTCACCCAGGCTGCAGAAGTGGAATCGAGACTGGATCTTGAGGTCCTGGTGCCCGCTATGAGAAGCATCAGCTCTCTGGGTGTCAGGAGCTCGTCTGCGAAGGGGTCTTCTGTTGGGGTGCAGTGGGAATGGGAGGGACCTCACAGGGGTTGGGTGAGGTCATACTCATGGAGCAGGCATGCAAATCATAAAATCAGGCTGAAGCTTGCAAGACTGGTTAACACGAACATGATTCAGACGTCGCCGCTGGCGCCAGGTGTCCTGGGTTTGAGTTCTGCCTCTGCCCCAGAACTCTGCGCACCCTCAGGCAAAGCAAGTCACTTGGCACCTCTGTGCCCCAGCTGCCTCTCTATAAACTGGGAGTCATAATTCCTCCTCTCTCTTCTGTAGAAGTGTTTTGACGTATTCATGCTTGAAATCTGGGCCTGACACTCATTATCTGTCTGTCCTATTCCCCTTGAGAACCAAACGCTGGGGAGGGGGTCACGTGGGGTCTTTCTCAGATGACAGTTGGGCAGCAGCAGATTTGGGACTGGAAGAAGCAACTGTGTGTTGGTTTTGTTTGTTTGTTTGTTTTGGTTTTTGTTTTTGTTTTTTTTTTTTGACAGAGTCTCGCTCCTGTCGCCCAGGATGGAGTGCAGTGTGACAATCACAGCTCACTGCAACAGATTCTCCTGCCTCAGCCTCCCAAATAGCTAGGATTACAGGCACCTACCACCAGGCCTGGCTAGTTTTTGTATTTTTAGTAGAGATGGGGGTTTCGTTATTTTGGCCAGTCTGGTCTTGAACTCCTGACCTCAAGTGATCCACCCACTTCAGCCTCCCAAAGTGTTAGGATTACAGACATAAGCCACCATGGCCAGCCAGAAGCCACTGTTTTGATCTCCCAGATGTGTCATCTTTTTCGGAATCCCTGTGACCCCTTTATCAAGACCCCTGTTTTACAGATTGGGGAACTGAGGCCCAGGGAGAGGAAATGTATGTGTGATGTCAAGCAAAGAGAATACCACACACAGACTAGTTCTTCTCTGAGACTTTATTTCCTGGGCTGTGCTGGGGGGAAGCTGGAAGGAAGGAGGTAGAAAAACCCGAATCTTGAGCCGGGCGCGGTGGCTCAAGCCTGTAATCCCAGCACTTTGGGAGGCCGAGGCGGGTGGATCAGGAGGTCAAGAGATCGAGACCGTCCTGGTCAACACGGTGAAACCCTGTCTCTACTAAAAATACAAAAAACTAGCTGGGCGTGGTGGCGCGTGCCTGTAATCCCAGCTACTTAGGAGGCTGAGGCAGGAGAATTGCCTGAGCCCAGGAGGCGGAGGTTGCGGTGAGCCGAGATCGCGCCATCGCACTCCAGCCTGGGTAACAAGAGCAAAACTCCGTCTCAAAAACAAAAAACAAAAAAAAACAAAAAAACCCGAATCTTCTCTTTTGTCCGGGGAGGGCCCTACCGATAGGTGGCGCCAATTGTGTGTTTGTTCATAGATTTGCTCCTGGATCTGAGAAAGGAGAGGCTGGGGCCCAGACTCCTGGGCCTGAGAGAGGAGACACTGGGGGTCTGGACTCCTGGGTCTGAAGGAGGAGGGGCTGGGGTCTGGACTTCTGAGTCTGAGAGAGGAGGGGCTGGGGGGGTCTGAGGGAGGAGGAGGCTGGGAGCCTGGACTCCTTGAGGGAGAAGGGCCTGGGGGGTCTGAGGGAGGAGGAGCTGGGGACTCGGACTCCTGGGTCTGACAGAGGAGAGGCTGGGGACCAGGACGCCTGGGTCTCAGGGAGGAGGGCCTGGGGTCCTGAACTCTTGGCTCTGAAGGAGGAGGGCCGGGGGGGTCTGAGGGAGAGGGGAGCTGGGGAGACGTGTCTTCTCTCTGTGGTGACTGCTGCTCACTTTCCCCATATCTGTTTCTGCTCCCCTCTCCCTGTGATACTATCAGCTTCTTTTAGTTTTCATTATTTAGAGCTGGGGTCTTGCTCTGCTACCCAGGCTGGAGTGCAGTGGTGCGATCACGGCTCACTGCTACCTCAAATTCCTGGGCTTAAGTGATCCTCTGGCATCAGTCTCCCGAGTAGCTGGGACTACAGGTGTGTGCCACGGTGCCCTGCTAATTTTTAAGGTTTTTTTTGTAGAGATGGGTCTTGATATGTTGCCCAGGCTGAGGCTGTTTGTAAAATGTCATCATGGGGCTGGGTGCAGTGCCTCATGCCTGTAATCTCAACACTTCGGGAAGCTGAGGTGGGCGGATCACAAGGTCAGGAGTTCGAGATCAGCTGAGCCAACATGGTGAAACCCCATCTGTACTAAAAATACAAAAATTCGCCTGGCATGGTGGTGCATGCCTGTAATCCTAGCTATTCAGGAGGTTAAGGCAGGAGAATTGCTTGAACCCAGGAGGCAGAAGTTGCAGTGAGCTGAGTTGGGCCACTGTATTCCAGCCTGGGGACAGAGTGAGACTCTGTCTCAGGAAAAAAAAAAAAAAAAAAAAAAGTCATCATGGAACACCCTGCCTTCCAGTGTGGGAATGCTAGCTGTGGTATTACAGGAATGATGTGTATTGCAACACTATTCCCAATAGCACAGATTTGGAAGCACCCTAAGTGTGTCCATCAACAGATGAAGGGAGACAGAAAATGTGGTGCGTACACACCATGGAGTACTATTCAGTTGTAACAAAGAATGAGAGCGTGCCACTTGCAACATGGACGGAACTGGAGGTCATGACGTTCAGGAACTGGAGGTCATGACGTTCAGTGCAGTAAGTCATGTACAGAAGACAGAGTTCCTAAGTTCTCATTTATTTGTGGGAGCTAAAAATTAAAACAATTAAGTTGCCGGGCATGGTGGCTCATGCCTGTAATCCCAGCACTTTGGGAGGCTGAGGCCGGTGGATCACTTGAGCTCAGGAATTCAAGACCAGCCTGGCCAACATGGTGAAACCCCATCTCTACTAAAAATACAAAAAATTAGTCGGGCATGGTGGTGTGCACCTGTAGTCCCAGCTAGTTGGGAGACTGAGGCAGAAGAATCACTTGAACCTGGGCGGTAGAAGTTGCAGTGAGCCGAGATTGTGCCACTGCACTCCTGCCGGGGTGACAGAGCGAGACTCTGTCTCAACAACAACAACAACAACAACAGCAACAACAGAGACAGATAGACAGATAGGGACAGTGAGAAACAGATGTGGGGAGGAGGAGGGGAGAGAGAACAGAACCAGGAAGGGAGTGAGAAATAGACAAATGAAGCTGAGTGTGGTGGCGCACGCTTGTGGTTCCAGCTACTCTGAAGGCTGAGGTGAGAGGATTGCTTGAGGCCAGGAGTTTGAGACTAGCCTGAGCAGCATAGTGAGACTCTGTCTCTACAAACAAACAAACAAACAAAAATTAGCTGGGCATGGTAGCATGTACCTGTAGTCCCAGCTACTCAGGAGACTGAGGCAGGAGGATTACTTAAACCCAGGAGTTCAAGGTTACAGTGAGCTCTTATTGTGCTGCTGTACGGCAGCCTGGGCAACGAGTGAGACTGTTCCTAAAATGAAAGAAAAAACAAAGCAAATGGAGGTCGGGCATGGTAGCTCATGCCTGTAATCCCAGCACTTTGGGAGACTGAGGCTGGTGGATCACTTGAGGTCAGGAGTTCGAGACCAGGCTGGCCAACATGGTCTCTACTAAAAACACAAAAATTAACCAGGTGTGGTGGTGTGTGCCTGTAGTCCCAGCTACTCAAGAGACTGAGGGGTGAGAATCGCCTGAACCCGGGGTTGGGTGGAGGTTGCAGTCAGCTGAGATCACACCAATGCACTCCAGCCTGGGTGAGAGAGTGACACTCCATCTTCCCTCCTGCAAAAAAAAAAAAAAGCAAACTGGGGCTGGGGTTTTGCATCCCAGACCAAATGCCTGCACTCTGAATGCCTAGTTGGGTGGAGCTCTAGTGAGGTGGAAAGGTGGACAAGGGCTTTAGCCAAGAAAGCCTGAGATTATCCTGTGAGGAAGCCTCGACAGTGTGACCTGGATGGAGCTGCGAGGCAATTATCCATGGCTCTCTTACCTTTCTGCCTGTCTCCTGAAAAAGGTATTAGTCACTTTTTAGTTGCGGATTGTCTTTTTACAGATGTTTCTCTAGGGCAGGCGTCCCCAAACTACAGCCCGCGGGCCGCATGCAGCCCCCCGAGGCCATTTATCCGGCCCCCCGCTGCACTTCAGGAAGGGGCACCTCTTTCATTGGTGGTCAGTGAGAGGAGCACAGTATGTGGCAGCCCTCCAACGGTCTGAGGGACAGTGAACTGGCCCCCTGTGTAAAAAGTTTGGGGATGCCTGCTCTAGGGCATCAGAGCATATTTGTTTACTGTTTTAGATAACAAAGATAATGTCCTTCTATAACAGATTTATTTATTGGCCATTTATTTATGATCCTTCCAGGGATCATCTGTTATCTTGTAGCCCAAGATAACAAAGATAATATCTCCCTGAGTTCCAAACTGGAGCTGATTTCCTTGCATCTCCCTTATAAGATTGAGGATTTGTAAACAGATGAAAACACAGGTTCCCCAGCATTGATACAAACCACTGTGTGCACAGCATCCCCCTGAGCCACTCTGATCATCCCCGTAGGACCTAGGGGCAAGGTGAGCCCATGAGCACAGGAACCTCATGCTGCCTGCTGTGCCATGAGTAATAAAGTTCTTTGTCTTTGACCCAGGAGTCTTTGTGAGTTCTGCCAGTAGTTTCACTGGATAGAGAATTCTTGGCTGATAATTGTTTTTTTTTTTTTTTTGAGACGGAGTTCCGCTCTTGTTACCCAGGCTGGAGTGCAATGGCGCGATCTCGGCTCACCGCAACCTCCGCCTCCTGGGTTCAGGCAATTCTCCTGCCTCAGCCTCCTGAGGAGCTGGGATTATAGGCACGCGCCACCATGCCCAGCTAATTTTTTGTATTTTTTTTAGTAGAGACGGGGTTTCACCATGTTGACCAGGATGGTCTCGGTCTCTTGACCTCGTGATCCACTGGCCTTGGCCTCCCAAAGTGCTGGGATTACAGGCGTGAGCCACCGTGCCCAGCAATTGTTTTTTTTTTTTTTTAAGGAGTCTAAAGACAGGACCCAAATCCCTTCTAGGTGGTAGGGTTTTTGCTGAGAAATCTGCTGTTAATCTAATAGGTTTTCCTTTATAGGTTACCTGATGCTATTGCCTCACAGTTCTTAAGATTCTTTCCTTCATCTTGACTTTGGATAACCTGATGGCTATGTGCCTAGGTGGTCATCTTTTTGCAATGAATTTCCCAGGTGTTCTTTGAGCTTCTTGTATTTGGATATCTAGATCTAGCAAGGCCAAGGGAGTTCTCCTCGATTTTTCCCTCAAATATGTTTTCCAAACTTTTAGATTTCTCTTCTTCCTTGGGAACATGGATTACTCTTAGGTTGGTCGTTTAACAGAATCCCAAACTTCTTGGAGGTCTTGTTCAGTTTTTTTTTTTTTTTTGAGACGGAGTTTCGCTCTTGTTACCCAGGCTGGAGTGCAATGGCGTGATCTCGGCTCACCGCAACCTCCGCCTCCTGGGCTCAGGCAATTCTCCTGCCTCAGCCTCCTGAGTAGCTGGGATTACAGGCACGTGCCACCATGCCCAGCTAATTTTTTGTATCTTTAGTAGAGACGGGGTTTCACCATGTTGACCAGGATGGTCTCGATCTCTCGACCTCGTGATCCACCCGCCTCAGCCTCCCAAAGTGCTGGGATTACAGGCTTGAGCCACCGCGCCCGGCTCTTGTTCAGTTTTTTTAAATGGTTCTTTTTTTGTCTTTGTTGGATTGGGTTAATTCAAAAGCATTCTGTTTGAGCTCTGTCCTTTCTTCTACTTGTTTGATTCTTTTGCTGAGACTTTCCAGTGTATTTTGCATTTCTCTAAGTGTGTCCTTCATTTCCGGAAGTTGTTACTATTTTTTATTTATGCTATCTATTTATCTGGAGATTTTTCTGTCCATAACCTGTAACACTTTAAAAATTTCTTTCTTTCTTTCTTTTCTTCTTTTCTTTTGGAGACAGTCTTGCTCTGTCGCTCAGGCTGGAGTCCAGTGGCACAATCTCGGCTCACTGCAACCTCCATCTCCCAGGTTCAAGCAGTTGTCTGCCTCAGCCTCCTGAGTAGCTGGGATTACAGGCACTTGCCACCATGCCCAGCTAATTTTTGTATTTTTAGTAGAGACAGGGTTTCACCATCTTGGCCATGCTGGTCTTGAACTCCTGGCCTCGTGATCCACCCCCGCCTCCCCACACACACACCCCTCAGCCTCCCAAAGCACTGGGATTACAGGCGTGAGCCACCGTGCCCGGCCAACACTTTTAAAATTTCTTTAAATTGATATTCACCTTTCTCTGGTGCCTCCTTGAGTAGCTTAATAATTGTTCTTCCGACTTCTTTTTCTGGCAATTTCAGAGTTATTTTATTTTATTTTTTTGGTTTGGATCCATTGTTGGTGAGCTAGTGTGATCTTTTTGGGGTGTTAAATAACCTTGTTTTGTCATATTTCCCGAATTGTTTTCCTGGTTCCATCTCATTTGGGTAGACTATGTCAGAAGGAAAGTCTGGGGCTCAAGGGCTGCTGTTCAGACTCTTTTGCCCCACAGAGTGCTTTCTTGATGTGTCCACTCCATTTTCCCCCAGTGATGGGGCTTCCTGAGAGCTGAACTGCAGTGATTGTTATTTCTCTTCTGGATTTAGACACCCAGTGGAGCTACTGGGCTCTGGGCTGGTACTGGGGAGTGTTTGCAAAGAGTCCTGTGAGGTGATTCATCTTCAGGTCTCTTAGCTGTGAATATCAGCAGCTGTTCCATTGGAAGTAGCAGGGGAGTAAAGTGGACTCTGTGGGAGTCCTCGGTTGTACTTTTTTTAGTGTGCTGGTTTTGTGTTGGTTGGCCTCCAGTTAGGAGGTGACACTTTTAAGGCAGCATCAGCTGCAGTAGTACAGGGAGGAAAAAGGCTTGCTGTAGGGTCACCTGGATGAGTATTTGGGCCTCTCAGATGGTGGGTGGGGCCAGAGAGATTATGCCTTTTGTCTTTGGCTGCTGGGGCAGGTAGAGAAAGACCGTCAGGTAGGGGCAGGGTGTCTGAGCTCAGACTCTCATTGGGTGGAGGTTGCTGCAGCTGCTGTGGGACGTGGGATGTGGTTCTCAGGCCAATGGAGTTATGCTCCCTGGGGGATTATGGCTGCCTCTACTGCAGCGTGTGGGTCACCAAGGAAGTGGGGGAAGTTGGAAGTTTCAGGGCTCACCCAGCTTCCATGCTGCCCGAAAGGCTGGTCTCACTCCCACTGTGCGCACCCCCAACCAAAGCACTGAGTTTGTTTCCAGACAGCAGGTGAGCAGGGCTGGGAACTTGCCCCAGGCTATAAGCCTCCCTGCTGAGAAAGCAAGCAGGGCTTCAGGTTTGTGCCTCCCCACCTGCTGCAGCTTCTGTGCTCCTGTCTGTACTCACAGTTTGTCCCCTCCCCTGAGTTCTGTCTGGGAAACTTAGTGTTCAGTTGAAATTTTTACGAAGTTCAGCTGGAAGTTTCCTTCTCTCTGTGGTCTTTCCCCAGTTCCATTGCCAGCCCTCCCCAAGGACCCCTGTGAGACAAAGTCAGAAATGGCTTCCCTGGGGACCAAGAGTGTCCACAGGGCTCTTCTTGCTGCTTCCTCTACCCCCTTATTTCGCTCAGCTCTCTAAATTCATCTCAGCTCCAGGTGAGATCAAATCCTTTTCCAGTGGTCTGGACCTTTGGATTCCCCAGTGAGGATGTGTGTTCGGGGGCAGACAGTCCTCCTTTCACACTTTCACACTTTGGGCACTCACAGCTTTTATGCTGTCTCCTGGAGACTGCAGCAGCAATTTGCTTCCTTCAAAGGGTCTTTGGGTTCTCTTGGCTTTCCTGGTATGTTCCTGCGGTCGTTCTTGGAGCAAAAATTCAAGATGTGAGTCTCCACATGCTGCTCTGTTCTTCTGAGTGGCAGCTGCAGGTTAGCCCTGCTTCCTAGCCACCATTTTCTCCCCACATTCACTTTTTGACTTTTCTTTTTTTATTAACTGCCTGTTTATGTGCTTTGACCATTTTTTTTTTTTTTAGGGGTTGCTCTCTAGTTCATGCCAGAAGTTTCCGTGCCTTCTAAATAGTGATCTCTTTTTGGTTTGAACATTGTATATGTCATCTTTTATAAAGAGAAATTCTGTACAAACCACAGTGCAAAAAAATAAAAATTAAAAAAAAAAAAAGAAATTTTGAATTCTCATACAAGTTTCTGGACAACAGTGCCCTCTAAGCAAAAATTCTAAATTTGGATGAAGTACATGCAAATTCTGGTCTATGATTTGTGCTTCTGAAGTTGTGTCAAGAAGCCTTTTCTTTGTGTTAGATAAAAAAGGTTATCTACCACATTTTCTAGCCTCTCTAAGCCTCTTTGTTTGTCCATCTGTTTCTGTATCTCATCCCACCTGCACAGCTCTGTTCATTAATTTTTTGTTTAATTGCCATTTTCTTGTTGTCACAAACTGTGACTTGATGAAGATAACATAAACTCATAATAACATCCCTCAATAAGAAAAGGAACAATATGCTGGGTGCGGTGGCTCATGCCTGTAATCCCAGTACTTTGGGAGGCCATGGTGGGCAGATCACCCAAGGTCGAGAGTTTGAGACCAACCAGGCCAACATGGTGAAACCCTGTCTCTACTAAAAATACAAAATTAGCTGAGTGTGGTGGTGCGTGCCTGTAATCCCAGCTACTCGGGAGGCTGAGGCTGGAGAATCGCTTGAACCCAGGACACAGAGGTTACAGTGAAACGAGATCGTGCCATTGCACTCCAGCCTGGGCAACAAGAACGAAACTCCATCAAGAAAAAAAAAAAAAAAAAAGAACAACAAACTTGTTCGTTAGTTCCTAAAACATGCTAAATTAGTTGGTGAATCAGAACACTTGAAATGTCCTGAAATCTTCCAGCTGACATTTGAAACAACCTTGCTACTATTTCTCCCCAAATTGGGCAAAAATCCTTAAAAAATCTTATGAAATTTAAATAAATAAAACCTCCGAAGCCAAAAGAAATGTTTCTAAAGGACTAATAATGAAAAACAAATTTTGATCAAATATGATAAAAGTGAAATTATTTTTCTTCCCCTAGAAAATGAGATTATAAAATCGTTGATTATAAGCAGAGATGATTGAAGAGTATGAGGACAAAAGAATGCAAGAAAAAAACTCTGTAAGGCATTTAAGACAATTGCAAAATTTAAAAATTATGCATCTTCTAAGTTTTGCCTTGATTTTGGTATTATATACTCTTAAATAGGTCATGCATTATTATTCCTTTTATCATTTAGATTTGCCATTTACATTTGTTATTTCTTTTCTCATTAGAATAATCAGAGTATTACCTAAGTTTATATTAAGAATCGTTTTTTTTTTTTTTAGATGGATTCTTCTTATAAACTAAACTTCACATAGAGTAGGCCACCTCGTGGTACTGTTTTCAACTAATCAATCAAATGAATCATTAGAGCCCTTTCTAATTCCTCTAGCTGCAATGTTAAACCCAATATTTCTGTTTGGTGGGTCCATATTAATAAATTCTGCCTGATCTAACTTTACATTCCTTCCACCATTATTCCACACCCATCCTTAATGTGCATTCCCACATATATTTCCTGGATTTCTGTCTATATAATGGGTAATCCTGGCTTTGCGAATTTCTTGTGACTCAACATCTCTGTGACTCATGTTCTACTTTAAAATGGAAATAATAACAGTTCCTGTACTGAGTTTAGAACTTCCCAAGATGATTCTCCATTGTGACATCAGTCCAGATACCAGGAGAGTCCCAAAGATCATCCTCAGGTTCAGTTTATAAGCATACACTTATGTGCTTGCACTGCTGAACGGTTGGGATGTGTCAGGCATTATCTTCAGCATTGTCTTCAGCACTTAAAGATGCTCATCTAATCCTTACAGCATCCCTATGGGGTGGGTATTACTGGCCTCCTTTGAGGGAGGAAGGGGCTGTGGCTCAGAAATGGGGGACCACTAGACTAGGGTCACTCTGTATGTCGAGGACTCCAGAGACCACAACCAGTCACCAACTGCAGAGAAATTAATTGTGACCTTATGTCCCTGCCCTGGAGAGTGTGGAGGTGGACCTTCATTAACCTCCTGCCTCGACCCTCTCTTTTAAGGCTCTTTCTAACTTCTGCCATGATACCAGGACCCCACAGTACTCTGTACCCTCTTGCCTCTATAATCCCCACTGCCCACTGCATCCAGCTGGGTCCTCTCCTATTTCCATTCCCAGCTGGCCAGCGCAGTCTCAGTGCTCAACTGTCTGTCAGTAACTCTGAAGGGGCTGACATTTTACCAGCATGCAAACCAATAAGCTAACTTGCCAGAGTTTTGTTAATGCTGGTAGAGTCCATGAGACTCCAGAGTCAGAGACAAAGGATCTTATTGCTCACAGCTCAGCAGGCAGTATGCGGTTTATGTTTACGTTAGTTCACCTTGCCTTCCCAAATCTTGCAGGGTGACCAGAGCCGTCCATGTGGATGCTGTGCACACAGGGTTTGTGCCACTGGTGAGAACTCTGAGATTAGGAATCCTCAATGGTATACCGGGACTACTTGCAAACCTGCTTAGCCTTTGTCCCTGATGGAGATAGTATCTTTACGATTTTGGATTGAAAACAGACCTTGTATTTATTGTCCTTGACAGTAAACAAATCTGTTGTAAGAGACATTATCTTTATTATCTAGGGCAGTAAGTAATGCTGGATGTGAGAGAGATACCATCTTGCAAGGATGCCTGCTACACAAACATCCTTGAAAAGACAGTCCAGAAAAAAAAAAAAAGATGTTACTATCTTTGTTTAGAAGACACACATACATGACAGAACCATGGAGAACTGCATTCCAACACTGTTCAGCTAGAGCCTTCCACCCTTGTCTTCAGGGCAGTCTCAACATTCCACAGTTAAATAGGTTGTCTGTCACATCCGACTTCCTCTTGCCTAACCCAGTGCTAGGCCCTGTTCCTGACCACGTCTGGCAGCACACCACTGACAAACCCAGAATAGGGCAGTGCTCAGGATCATGAAGATGCATGGCTGGGGATCAGAACTTCTGGGTTAGTGTGGAGAGTGGGTCCAGCCTCTAGAGTTTCAAAGGAGGAAGGAGCTAGAGGTGAGGGTCCTGGATGGAGAGTGTCAGTTCTGAACTCTCAGGTCAATGAGGGAGAAGAGTGGTAAGGTCCCAGCTCCAGAGGTTCTGATGTGGGAGTGACCTAAGAATCCCATATCCAGGCTGGGTGCGGTGGCTCATGCCTGTAATCCCAGCACTTTAGGAGGCTGAGGTGGGCAGTTCAGAAGGTCAGGAGTTTGAGACCAGCCTGGCCAATATGGTGAAGCCCCGTCTCTATTAAAAATACCAAAAAAAAAAAAAAAATTAACTGGGCGTGGTGTTGGGCGCCTGGAGTCCCAGCTACTCAGGAGGCTGAGGCAGGAGAATCGCTTGAACCTAGGAGACGGAGGTTGCAATGAGCCGAGATCCTGCCTGGGCAACAGAGTGAGACTCAGTCTCAAAAAAATAAAAATAAAAAATAAAAATCCTGAGGGCTTGAGTTCTGGGTATTTGTGGCTTGAGGCTCTCTTTGGTCTCTGAAGGGTAGAGGCTGTAATCATTGGGTCCAGTGTTTGGGGTGATAGTAATAGGATCTCTTGATTCCCCAAGAGTCCAAGGATCGAGGGTTGTCCATTCTTCAGTGCTGCCTCTTAATCCTTACTCCACTTGAGGGTAATCACCAGCCCTTCTAACTCTATAAGGGTGTACCTGGGCGAGCACAGTCTGAGCAGGAGTGATGTCCGAGTTCTTGGGTGTCATCCACTCGTCATCCAGATCCACACGATGAGGGCGTGGCTAGCACTGTGATGTCACGTTGCTGCGACTATCTCTGCAGTGTGCCTCTTTAGCTATGTGCCAACCGTGGAGCTGCCAACATCAGTTCTCTGGTGGGAGTGGCCTGCACGGTGCCAGGTTGGGGCCTGGTGTCAGACAGGGATCCTGGAAATCTCAAGGGCTTCTGGTTGGAGGGCACAGGGACCTGAACTTATGGGTTTGCCCCAAGTCCGTTGCTCTCCCAAGTGAGTCTCTTAGATATGAGGCACTGTGCCAGCATCAGCCTTATCTGATAAAAGGGACCACATCTTATAAAAAGGACTATCCAGGGCCCTGATGAACACCATGGTGTGTGTAGGAGTAGAGGGTGGAGGCACGGACTCCTGTGAGGTCAGAGCCAGAGAGGACCATCACGGATTGGGAGGAGGCTGTGGACTGGCTTGAGAAGTGGGATGTAGTTGTGTTGGATTTCCTTGACCAGATAAAGTGCTGGGTATAGGATTGAAAGTGGAGAATGAAGACCAGTCAGAATGGAGGGTCAGGTTGGAGTTGAGTTACAGATGGGGTAAAATTGTGCTTCGGATGAGCTTGGGATTGACAATTTAAAGGTGGTTTGGGATGGCATGGCTTTGGGATGGAAATAGGTTTGTTTTTAATGTTGGCTGGGAAGTGTGTGGGGATTGAACTGGGGAGGAGGTAAGTTTGGTTTTGGAGATAGAATATATGGAGGTGGCTGTTGCATGTGGGGATGTGTATTCATTTGGTTTGATATTTAAATGAAGGAAGACGTTAGGGTTGTGTTGAATTAGATTAAGTTGTATTGGGTTGATGGGTTGGGCTTGTGTGTCGTGTGGTTGCATTGGGTTGTGTTAAATTGGTTTGGATCACGTTTTGGTTGAGGTTATGATGGATATGAGGATACATTTAAGACACTGGATTCAGGTGGTTCTCATTCAAGCTGAGGGAGATTTTCTTTCAGATGGTCATTCCAGGAAACCCGTGGTTGTGTGGAAGAAGTCAGGCCATTGGCTGTGTATGTCCCTCTACCATAGTACTCTTGTCTTGAATTGTGATTATCTATGTCCACTTCTGTCTCCTTCACTCCACTTGGAATTTATCTTGTCATTCAGCTGGAAATGAGGGATGATTTTGTCAAATTCTTGAGACACAGCTGGGTCTGGATCAGTGTAAGCTGCTCTGGTTTTACAGAACAGATGAAATAACCATTCCCTCCCCCCCCCAAAATCTAAAAAATCTTATTGAGTTAACATTAACAGTGAACTCTTCTAATGAGTTAACACCAGGACTCTTGTTCTTGATTCTTTTCTGAGACACCAAAATGAGATATTTTTTAATGCAACCATAATTATTTTTTTTTTCTTTTGAAACAAATCTGGGTCTTTTGCTCTGTCACTCAGGCTGGAGTGCAATGGTGTGATCATAGCTCACCAAACGCTTGACCTCCTGGTCTTAAGGGATTCTTTTGCTTCAGCCTCCTGAGTAGATGGGACTACAAGTGCTTACCACCGCACCTGGCTAATTTAGTATTTATTTATTTATTTATTTATTTATTTATTTATTTATTTTTGTAGAAATAGGGTTTCATTTGCTGCCCTGGCTAATCTTGAACTTCTGACTTCAAGTGATTCTTCAGCCTTGGACTCCCAAAGCACTGGGATTGCTGACATGAGCCACTCACTATGCCTGGCTTGCAACTTAATCCTGGAGTGTGTAAACCTGGCTCCTGATAGCTATGCATTTCACTGAGAAAGGGGCATTGGATTTTGCATGAGGGCAATTTTAACCTAGGAGGGCAGGTCAACAGGAATTCCTGTTGTATGAATAGAGTGCACAGGCGTGGACAATGAGGAGTGAGGAGCCACCAGAACTCCACATTGTTTAGTGGACATCAGATTTTGAATAATAGGAAACTTGGTCTGGGAGACATATATTTCAGGATTGGAGAACATGTGGTATCACAAAGTTGTTGTTTTTGTTTTTTGAGATGGAGTTTCATTCTGTTGCCCAGGCTGGAGTACAGTTGCATGATCTTGGCTCACTGCAACCTCTGCTTCCCAGGTTCAAGTGATTCTCCTGCCTCAGACTCCCCAGTAGCTGGGATTACAGGTGCCCACCACCATGCCCAGCTAATTTTTTTTTTTTGTATTTTTAGTAGAAATGGGATTTAACCATGTTGGCCAGGCTGATCTTGAATTCCTTACCTTAGGTGATCCACCCACCTTGGCCTCCCAAAGTGCTGGGATTATAGGTGTGAGCCACCGTGCCCGGCCTGTATCACAAGGTTTTATGATGAGAAATATATGTGTGGAACTATTTTCTGATGTGAAAGTGCAAGAAACAGAGAGTACCAAATGCCAAGGCTCCTATTTCAGAAACATGGTAAGTTTGAGGTCTAGTTTCTGGGCTCAGACTGGTATAGGGACCAGGAAGTCTCACAAACCCACGATTCTGATATTTCAGGGCATATTACGTCTTGGGGTGCAAAGGAAGTACTTGGGACTTAGGCACATGAGACTTTGTATTGAGAATCAATGATCAGGGCTGGCCATGGTAGCTCATGCCTGTAGTGCTATAGCTTTGGGAGGCCAAAGCGGGAGGATCGCTTGAACCCAGGAGTTGTAGACCAGCCTAGGCAACATAACCAGACCCTCTTTCTATAAGAAAATAAAAATTAACCAGATGTGGTGGTACATGCCTGTGGTCTCAGCTATTCTGGAGGCTGAGACAAAAGAATTGCTTGAGTCTGGGAGTTCAAGGCTACACTGAGCTGTAATCACGCCACTGCACTCCAGCCTGGGAAACAGGGTGAGACTCTGTCTCAGAATTTTTCTTTTTTTAATCAAGAATCAGTGATCATCCCAACCCCTGTTGCTGTTCATCCTGGGCCTGCCTGCTCTGGCTTTGTCCCCTGGATCATGTCTCCATGACCTACAGGCCCTGCCCAATCTGGCCTCATACCTTGGGAATGCATCCAAACTGATCTAATATGTGCAGAACAAGAAGTGCTATCTCTCCCTCCCCTTCCACAGCTCTGGGTGTGGTATGGGTTGTCCAGCCTCCAGCAGCATAGGAAGGGCCTTGGTCAGCATCTGGGTGCCAGCAGGGCAGGGGTGGAGTCCTGGGGAATGAAGGCTTTATAGGGCTACTCAGGGAGGCTCCCTAGCCGCAAGCTCACCACCTGCCCATGGACACCTGTGTCAGCATGCGGCTCCTGATTCTCTCCATCACCCTGTCTGTAGGGTCCACTGGTGAGGTGGGGGGATAAAGAAAGGGGAATGGGTTCTGACTCTTATGCTAAAGCCATTTCCCTCCCACCCAGCGCTCCAGCCTTGTCCCTTCAGCCCACAGTTCACCCCAGACAATGTGCCCCAGCCTCTCCACATTGCAGTGGTCCTCATGCCTACACTAGGTCCCCACTCCCTCGCACTTACCCCAGAACTTTCTCCCCATTGCCCAGCCAAATCCCTGCTCCCAGCTTCTTTCCTAAGGGGGAAATTCGTGGGCACCTCTGTGTTTCTCTTTATGGGGCTCAAAAACTTTTAAGGACCTCTCTCAATGCCAGTGGTTCCTGGGACCCTATCATTGGGCTGCCTCCTGAGCCCCTCAGTCACACCAGACTACTGACTTTTCCCATTCAGCTGTAAACTTTCAACCCTGTCCCCTGGACCTTGACACCTGGTCTCCCAATCCTGTCCCAGGAAACCCAGATTCCACCGGACACTTCCTTCTTCCCCTCAAGGCTATCTGGACTGAGACAACAAATGCTGCCCCCAACTCCTAGTCTGGCACTGGGACTCAGAACTGCTCCTTCCCTGACTCTTTGCCCCAGACGCTTCCTTCAACGGCCAGCCTTTTCCCTAGGAAAAAACACGAGCACCCCCAACTGCAACTGCCAGTTCTCAGATTCCCTAAATCCGCACCCTTTTCAAAACCTCAAAAGCCAAATAAAAAACAACTCAGGCAGAACTGTTTGCTTAACCTTGGACATGGTAAACTGCAAGACCTTCCTCCCCCAGCAACTGAACCTCTCCACAGGGCACTTATCCTTGGTTTCTGGAACCCCTTATTCTCTTATAACCCACATCTTCCACCACAGTTTCCCTTCTCCCAAATCACTGCAAATGACCCAGCCCCCAACCTGATGCTTGCTCCAGATGCTGTCTCATGTCCCCGACTCTGATCTCTGGGGTCAGCTCTGCTCTCGGAGCATGAGGTCTCCCCACCTGGCCCAACCACCAACCTGCCAATGCAGGGAATGGCTACAGAATTCCCAACCCTCCCAGCACCCCTATATTTGTGTGACTCCCAGTCCTGGTCCTCTGCCCCTATGTCTCTTCAAACCCACAGCTCAGCTCCCTCCCCCATCCAACTCTTCTGGCCCCTCCTGTCAATCCGATCCCCCCTGACCCAGCACCCTTCTGCAGGTGCTGCACCCCTCATCCAGTCTCGGATTGTAGGAGGCTGGGAGTGTGAGAAGCATTCCCAACCCTGGCAAGTGGCTGTGTACAGTCACGGATGGGCCCACTGTGGGGGTGTCCTGGTGCACCCCCAGTGGGTGCTCACAGCTGCCCATTGCAGAAAGGAGTAAGTAGCAGCCTGGGATGTGGGAAGGCAATGTCTGTGTCCCACAGGAATCACAGCTGGGTACTTCCGCCATGGTCACTTCTCCAGTGAGGCTTCCGATTAAAGAGGAGAGGGGAGGTCCTGGCCCAGGTGGCACTGGGAGGCAGAGCTGGGGCTGGACCACTCTCCCCATGGCTGCTTGGGTCTCTGTGTCTGGTCTCCCTGTGTCTCTTGGTATCTGGCTCTGGTTGTGTCTGTGTGACTGTGTTTTGATCTCCTATCTCCCTCTCTTTTCTGCCTCCTTGTCTCTGTGTCTCCCCCGTCTCTGTGTATCTCTGGGTCTTTCTACCACCATCTCTGTCACTGTGTGCCTCACCCTCCTTCTCTCTGCCCGTCTTTCTCTCGGTCTCTGCCTCAGCCCTTCCTCATCACTATTGAGCACACCGAGATGGGCCTGTGAGGGTGGGTAAGGAGCATCCCATTGAGGAGGGAGGAAGGAGAAAGGGAAACAAGACAGGAGGGGAAGGTGGCCGGGCGCGGTGGCTCACACCTGTAATCCCAGAACCTTGGGAGGCTGAGGCGGGTGGATCACTTGAGGTCAGGAGTTCGAGACCAGCCTGGCCAACATGGCGAAACCCCATCTCTACTAAAAATACAAAAATTAGCCAGGCGCAGTGGTGCATGCCTGTACTCCCAGTTACTAGGGAGGCTGAGGCAGGAGAATTGCTTGAACTTGGGAGATGGAGGTTGCAGTGTAGTCAAGGTCATGCCATTGCACTCCAGCCTAGGTGACAGAACAAGACCCCATCTCGCAAAAAACAAAACAAAACAAAACAAAACAAAAGGAGGGGAAGGGAGCTGGAGAGAGAAAAGGGGACATGGCTCTGGGCTGTGGGCCCGGCCACCCGCCCCTACAGAGCCGTCACTCCATCTGCAGCTGCAGGCGGACCATCCCATGCCTCCGCTCCTCCCCCTGCCGTTCCACACTCCTCAGATGCCTCTGTGGCCTCCCTCCCTTTTCTCTCCCACACTGTATCACCCCTGGCTTCCTCTCTGCTGTTTCTCCTTCTCTGCATCCTTTTCTCATTTGTCTGCTTCTCACTCCCTTCCTGGATCTGTTCTCTCTCCCTTCCTCTTTCCCGCATCTGTTTCTTGCTGTCCGGGTCTCTTCTTTGCTCATCCTAATTCTCACTGTTCTCCCCTGTTTTTGTCATTCCTCTGCCTTTTTTATGTTCTTTCTTTTCCACTTTGTTTCTCTCAGCTTCTGCATCTTCGTCTCACACAATCACGCTCCTGTTTTCTAACTCACTGTATTCACCACGACTGTATCTTCCCCACCCCTGTGTTTTTCTCACTGTTTCTTTTTCTCACCTTTGGAGACTAACGTATCCTCCCCCACCCCATCTACCTTTCCCCATTTTCTCTCTCCTCATCTATCCATCCCCTTTCTTCCCAGGAATAGCCAGGTCTGGCTGGGTCGGCACAACCTGTTTGAGCCTGAAGACACAGGCCAGAGCATCCCTGTCAGCCACAGCTTCCCGCATCCGCTCTACAACATGAGCCTTCTGAAACATCAAAGCTTTAGTCCAGATGAAAACTACAGCCACGACCTCATGCTGCTCCGTCTGCTGGAGCCGGCCAAGATCACAGATGCTGTGAAGGTCCTGGGCCTGCCCACCCGGGAGCCAGCACTGGGGACCACCTGCTATGCTGCAGGCTGGGGCAGCATCCAACCAAAGGAGTGTACATCTGGGCCAGACGGTGCAGTCGGGAGCCCAGATGCCTGGGTCTGAGGGAGGAGAGGCCAAGGAAGCAGGTGGGGCTTGGCCACAGCCCAGTTTTTCTCTGACCCATAGTCTTGCACCCAAAGAGTCTTCAGTGTGTGAGCCTCCATCTCTTTTCCAATGACATGTGTGCCAGAGCTTACTCTGAGAAGGTGACAGAGTTCCTGTTGTGTGCTGGGCTCTGGACAGGCGGAAAAGATACTTGCAAGGTGAGTAATCGCTACTCCCAAGATCTTGAGGGGAAAGGTGAGTGGAGACCCTAATTCTGGGCTGGGACCTGAAAGCTAACCAGACATGTGCCTCCCCTGCTCCCCAGCTATAGCGGGGCCTCCTCCCCGGGGCTCATCTGCCACCCTCCTTCCCCCTTCCCTGACTCCCTCAACATAACAGATGATTCTCACAGCATAGTTCACCCATTCCTGCATTCAGCACACGCTTACTAGGCACCTGCTAGGTGACTAGCACTGCCCTAGACCCTGGGAAGCAGCAGTGAACAGACAAGAGCAGCCCCTTCCTCCCACAGCCTCCTGTGGCCCAGGTGAGGCCCTACAGGAGAGTGTTTGCAGGAGTGAGCAAAAACCCTCCTTCAGGGCCTTGTCTGGGCCACAGGAGGACGCTCCTTTTCCTCTGAGTGTATGTCTGGGCCAGACGGTGCAGTGGGTGGAGCTGTGGGTGGTACTAGAAAGAAGCAGAGCGGGGCCTGGCTTAGGTGTTCAGAGGCTGCCACTGGCCTCCCTGTGGGATCAGACTGCAGGGAGGGAAGGCAGCAGGAGTGCTGGGGGAGTGATGATGGGGCTGACCTGGGGGTGGCTCCAGGCCTTGCCTCCGCCTGGGCCGTCACCCAGCCTCTCTCATAGGCTCCTGGCCCTCAGTTTCCTCCCTCCACTCCATTCTCCACCTGGCCTCAGTGGGTCATTCTGATCACCGAACTGACCATGCCTAGCGCTGCCCATGGCCCTCCATGGCTCCCCAGTGCCCTGGGGAGAGGGTATCTAGTCAGAAACTAGTCCTGGAGAAGTGGCCTCTGTGATGAGCTGCGGGGGCAGCGTCCTGCAGATGGCCCTGCCTCTCCTCCTGCTGACCTGTCTGTAGGGGCTGTCCTGGATCCTGCCCCATGTGCAGGAGCTGGGCCCCAAAATCCCTTCCCCATTGGCCAGGATTGGAACCCTGTCTCCTCTGTTGGAATCCCTGCCCATATTCCTGTGGGAGTGGGTTCTGGAGACATTTCTCTCTGTTCCTCAGAGCTGAGAATTGCTGTCAGTCATCTGCCTGTCCAGTTCTGAGAGGTGGAGTTGCCTGGGGCCAGTCTTTCACTGTGTCTCTCCCCCTTTACCCTTAGGGTGATTCTGGGGGTCCACTTGTCTGTAATGGTGTGCTTCAAGGTATCACGTCATGGGGCCCTGATCCATGTGCCCTGCCTGAAAAGCCTGGTGTGTACACCAAGGTGGTGCGTTACCGGAAGTGGATCAAGGACACCATCGTGGCCAACCTCCGAGTGCCCCTGTCCCACCCCTACCTCCAGTAAGTTCAAGTTCACCTCAGGTTCTGGCATCGCTTTGCCTTTCTGGATGCTAGACACCTGAAGCTTGGAACTCACCTGACTAAAGCTTAAGCCTCTTGAGTCCTACTAACCTGTGCCCTCGGGTGTGGACTCCAGGGCTGCTAGGAAAAGGAATAGGCGGACACAGGTGTAGACCAGTGTTTCTGAAATGGGTATAATTTCACCCTCTCCTTGGGAACACTAGCTGTGTCTGGAGACTTCTCACTCAGTTTCACTGAGGACACACACAAGGACGTGGGTGACCATGTTGTTTGTGGGGTGCAGAGACGGGAGGGGTGGGACCCACCGTGGAAGAGTGGACAGTGACACAAGGGGGTGATCTGCTCTCTGCATAAGCTGGAGGCATGATGCACGAGGCGCTCACACACTAGGAAGATGCTGAAAACACAGCCCACTCTGTCCTGGGGGCACTGGGAAGCCTAGATAAGGCCATGAACAGAAAGGAGGGGAGTATCCTCCTGTGTTGTTGAAGGAAGGACTAAGGGGCGAAACTGAAAACCGATTAACTACAGGAGGTGTGTTCAGGTCCCCCAAACCAGATTTGATGATTTCCTAGTAGGACTTACGGAAATAAAGAGCCGTCATGCTGTGGTTTATTATGGTTTGTTACATTCATAGGATACACATTCAAATCACCAAACAAAGCAGACATACAGATTGGAGTATGGAGAAAACAGGAAAACTTACAGTTACTAGTCTTGCTTTACGAAGTTTTCATACTGGCAGGAAGTAAAACCCATTAGGCTGAGGACCTTTGGCGTGTAGCTGACCAAGCTGATAGAGGAACTAGCCAGGTGGAGGCCTTTGCCTTAGGATGGGGGCATATCTGACAGTTATTCTCTCCCAGTAGAGTATTATGGTCAGCACATAATTCTCCCTGCCAGGATATATGATAATATGTATGAAGTAATTCCAGCTAAGGAAGCTCACCTGGCCTTTAGTGTCCAGCGTTTTTATTGGGGGTCTGTAGGATAAGTATAGAGTACTTACTAATTGACCTTAAGTGCCCAAAACTGAAGTTTCCCAGAGGTCAAACAGATATAGCATGGTCTGGGTCCCAGATGTACAAAAACAGGCATTCATCACAAATCACATTTTTAGCATGAATCCTCTGGCTTGGCCTAAGGTCCCACATATACCAAGGCACTTGGGCAGAACATTCCAAGGGATCAAACGTTGTCTCCCAGGAGCTATTCAAGAATGAGGCCTTTGCTTGGAATGTGAAGACAGTGACTTTCTTCTCTACTGGTTCCATGTCTCTGCCATTAGCTCAGATTTTATCTTCTTGTCCTTGTCTTTCTGTCTCCATCTCTGTCTGTCTGTCTCTGCATGTGTTTATTTGTGTGTGTGCATCTTATTTTTTCTGTTTCTCTAAAAATCCTGTCTGAGACAAACTTTACTAGCGCTTCTAGAATAAGGAAGTCTTAAGGATGAGCTTTCTGAATTCTGGCATTTCTCATTCTTGGAATTAGTTCTGTAATGAGAATAAATTGAAAGGCACCAAGAGACCTATTTTTAGTCATACAAAGAGAAATAAAAGTCCATGGTGTGATGTGGCAATAGAGATACGCAAAATATCACCACTGGATAGTCCTAATAAAATAAAGGGGCAATGTCTGGGGTGGTCATGTATATGATAGTTTGGAATTTTTTTTTTAAGTAACAAGCATAATGAAATTGGATGATTGCTCCTAGTTGTGTTGGCAAAAGTTGAAAAGAAAGAATGAGCACAGGACTTTAAATCCCCAGGTCACAGACTGAAGAAGTAATCTAAAGTTGCTATGTCTATGTTGAAAGAAACATTTATTTCCTGTAGCCACAGAGCCGAGATTTCTGAAAATCAAACCTAGAATCTTATTGTATGAGTGGCTGAATTACAATGTTAATTAAATCCTCAGCATACAGGCTGTCTGGCATTAAAGCGAAGGCATAATTGGAAAGGGTAGGGATCCCCAACATTGGAATGAAGACATATGGGAAGTCTCTGATTATGGTGAGGAGGCTCGGGGAAGGTTCTAATTAGAGGATTCAGCCTGAGGCTTTAAAAATGAAGATCCAGGGGGCAGATGGGATGTGGCCAGTGTCTGGCAGGATGTGGGGCACTTGGCATCTATCCTGGTGCTTAAGGAAGCAATGACCTCTCCCAAGAGGGAGAACCCAAGAGGAAGAGGATGTTGGGGAGGAGGAGAGACAAATGGCAAAAGGAAATTTATTTTGCTGAAGGTGGAATGAATTTGTGTCTGGAAGGATCCAAGTAGGGCCAGGAAGGTTCGGCTTCAGCTTGGCTTACACTGTCCCCAGAAAAGTTCAACTCAGCTTTGATTCCTCTTCTATCATGTGGCTGTGCCCAGCTGGGGCCCCTCCTCCTACCTCCCACCCTTCCATCTCCAGCTGGACAGGTGCAGCCTTAGTGCCCAACTGTTTGTCAAAAACTCTGAAGGGACTGATATTTTGCCAACTCGCAAACAAGTGGCCTGCCACAGTTTTATGGATACTGGCAGAACACACCAGATTCTGTGTGCCCTAGTACCCAACTGTTTGTCAAAAACTCTGAAGGGGCTGATATTTTACCAACTTGCAAACAAACTAGCCTGCCACAGTTTTATGGATACTGGCAGAACACACCAGATTCTGGATCAAAGACAAAGGACTTTATTACTCACAGCATAGCAGGCAGCATGAGCTTTGTGTTCACATTAGTTCACCTTGACCCCAAGTCCCACAGGAATGATCAGAGAAGTCCAGGGGTATCCTGTGCACACAGTGCTTTCTCCACTGCTGAGAAACCTGACCTTAGGAATGCTGAATCTTACAAGGGGACTGTTCATATTTGTCCAAGAGGAAGTTCTTTGTTTTACTGAACACTAAACAAATCTGTTTTAAGGGACATATTATCTTTATTACACTGGCCGGTAAGCAAAGCTGTTCTGTTGAAAATATCATTTGCAAGATTGCTTTCTAGCCAAACATCCTTGATAGTCCAAAACAACTTTTTTTTTTTTTTTTTTTTTTTTTTTTTTGCTTAGAAGACATGTAGAAACACGAGAGGCCCATGGAGAATTTTTCCTTAGAATCATAATTTAAATGCTTTAAACTTTCCTGTAGAACAACCTTATACTTCTTCCTTATACTCCTTGTCTGCCGCATCTGTGTTACTCTAGCCTCACCATTGTTCCAGGCGCAGTTCCCAGTGACGGCAGGGAAAATACAGGGATCTCATCTGGATGTGCCCTATTGTTGCTGTCTGTTTAGCTGTGGATTTGCCTTTGAGAGGACATATCCACATTTCCCAGTGTAGAGGCTCACGGTCTTCTGACTGTGACAAGTCCCTGTTTGGTAACTGCATAGTGCAGTGTGTGTGTGTGTGTGTGTGTGTGTGTGTGTGTGTGCGCGCGTGCACGTGTGTATGTGGTGGACGTCCAAGACCCTACTGTCCACTACCTGCCCACACATGTGAACTGTGTCCCTATATGGGAAAACTAATGAGTAGCCTTCAACAGCAAGTGTCTGACTTGTGAGATGATCTAGAGATGGATAAATCTTTCTTGTCCCAGCTGCCTGTGTCTCCAGAATATGTCTTTCCCGTAAATTCCCAATTCTGTGTCTGGGAATTGCCTGGAATCGAATCTATGAGCCTGTATTTGAATGTCTGGTCCCTGGGGTTGGTGTCTGCAACTTTGAATCACCACTAAGTGGCTTTAGGGATGAATCATAGTAGTAGCCTTGACTCTCTATATCTGGGTCTGCACATCTGTCTGACTTTGGCTGTATTTGTTTCCACAATCTGAATATCCACATATATGTATCGTACTAAGTGATGTGTCCTTGACTAAAATAACTGATACTTATTACTATGTATTACAGTTACTGTGTGCCAGGCATTATCACGCACACCCAGACACATGTATATACACAAAGACACATTTTCCTATTTAAGTCTTAAGAAAACCCCCAGGGCCGGGCGCGGTGGCTCACATCTGTAATCCCACCACTTTAGGAGGCTGAGGTGGGTGGATCACCTGAGGTCGGGAGTTCGAGACCAGTCTGACCAACATCGAGAAACCCTGTCTCCGTATACTAAAAATACACAATTAGCCAGGTTTAGTGGTGCATGTCTGTAATTCCAGCTAACTCACAAGGCTGAGGCAGGAGAATCACTTGAACCTGGGAGGTGGAGGTTGCGGTGAGTCGAGATCATGCCATTGCACTCCAGCCTGGGCAACATGAGTAAAATTCTGTCTCAAAAAAAAAAAAAAAAAAAAAAAAAAAAAAAAAAAAAAGGGAAAAGAAAGACCATCCTGGTCAACATGGTGAAACCCCGTCTCTACTAAAAGTACTAAAAATTAGCTGGGCATGGTGGCACCTGCCTGTAGTCCCAGCTACTCAGGAGGCTGAGGCAGGAGAATTGCTTGAACCCAGGAGGCGGAGGTTGCGGTGAGCCGAGATCACGCCATTGCACTCCAGCCTGGGTAACAAGAGTGAAACTCTGTCTCAAAAAAAAAAAAAAAAAGAAAAAAAAAAGAAAATCCCCATTAACAAATGAGGAAATGGAAAGACACTGAGGTCAAATAATTTTCTCAAAGATTAAGAACCAATATGTTTGATCCCAGGTGGTCATACACTTGGATGCAATCACCATACCACAGACCCATATCTGTAAATTGGTTTTCAGGGAATTACTGAGAATATGGCCCCTCCAAGTCAAACCTTACACTGCATATCAGTGTCTCTCTCCTGTGTACCTTTACTAAGGCCACACCTTCTATGTTCAGAGCTTGTGTGCAAGTGTGGGCATCTGTAACACTGAGTATCCAGACCTACAGTGAAATGTAGATTTGGGTCCAAGCTTCTATGTCCAAAGCCGTGTGTGTGTGTGTGTGTGTGTGTGTGTGTGTGTGTGTGTATGCACATGCATATGCACACCCATGTCATAACTCCACACTTACATACAAATATCAATGTTCATGTAGTGATTATTGAAGCTTAGACCTATTTATATGTTAAGTGAAGGTAAGCTATAAGTGCCGTCCATAGCAGTACCTATGTTTGAAAGTCTGGTTGTGAATATATGTAGGTCCACAATCTAGTATGGCCACATCTGTGCCCTTGTATGACCCTGAGTTTGGCCGAGATGCACGAACTCTGGGACCAAATTTGTGTATCATACATACTGAATGTCACATCCATTTACTATCTGTGACAGATGAATGACCCTGAATGACTGGCTCCAAGTGACCACCTGCCCAAACACTGCATCCAGTGTCCTTATCTTCATCCCCAACCACAGAGAACTTCTTGCCCTCTGATCTTTTCCCCTTTCTCTCTCTTTCGGGAACCTGTAACACATGAGATGGGTGGTGGGAACAAAAAAGGATACAGTTCCAGGGAAAAGAGGCAAAAGTTTTTTTTAAAGCTGGAGAGCAAACAGTATTGTAGAAACACATCAGGGACTTCTGGAGAAATTGAGGGGAAGGCATAAGTGAAGAAATGTAGGTAGACAAGGGCACAGCCAGGGAATAGGAGGTGAGAAGGACCCTGTCCTCATGGATCTTCTACCCCCATCCCAGAGGCCCAGGACGGTGACTAGGTCCTGGTAACTTAGGAGTGTGTCCTCTGCTCCCAACCTTGGCAAGTTACTCTCTTTCAACGTGGACACTTTGTAGTTCTTCATGCACTGTCCCCCCTCTGTGAGCTGTCTGAGGCCCACTACCAAATTTGGTAAGAAGCCAAGGGTCGGGGTCCTGAAAAAGGTGGCTGGAAGTAGGAACCCATGGGTTCTGTACCTGGGGTTGGAGAAGGCTGAGAACTGGGAGTCCTGGGTCTTGGGGAAGGAAAATGTTGGGACTCTGGACTCTTGTATTTTAATGGGTGTGGGGAGAGAGTCTTTGGCCCCTCTATTCGGAGTACTGGAGCATGGGGACTACAGTCCAGTGGGCGTGTGTCCACACATTGGAACTCAGCTATCTGAGAGGCAGGAGTAGGGGCCATTGGTACTAGGGTCTCGGGAAGTAGTAAGTGGAATTTCAGATTATCATAGAGCCTGGGGATCCATGATTGCTAACATTTGGGTCTTTCTGTCTTCTACACACTCAGCTTGTGGGTAACCACCTCCTGCTCAGCTCCCTATAATTGCTGGGCCAGTAGGAGCCGGGCGAGCGGAAACTGCGCAAGCCCGCTGGCTCTAAACAGCTGAAGGGCCTTTGGCGCATGTTCTGACATTACTGCAATAGGAGGATCCCGGCGCACTGCTGTGACGTCACGTCGGCGCGACTAGCCAGCATAACCGGAGGGCCTCCCCAGTCACAGGTATCACGTGGCACTGCCCACGTCTGCCCCCTCGTGTCCACCGTGGTGTCTGACTTACGCTTTGTGTCCATAGGGAGGAGCCTAGGACCGCAGGGAGGCTTGGGTCACAAGGTGCTAGAGAAAAGTCAGATGTGTCCAGTCTATGAAACCTGAACCACGTGGCTTTTGGGAAGAGGGTAGGGTCCTGAATGTATGGGTCCTCCTCAAGTTCAGGGTCTTCCCTGGTGGGTCTCCTTGATAGGTTGTATCGTGCCAACATCAGCATTATTTCAGACACATCTTGTAACATGGACTACCCGGGGCACCCGATGGACACCGTGGTGTGTGCATGTTTGGAGGGTTCAGATGGTCCTAAGATCAGAGCTGGGAGTGAGAAGAGGTATGGGAGCAGGTTTAAGAGTAGGAATAGGGTTGGGTTTGGTTTCTTTTAGCCGAGGGAAAATAATGAGGATAGAAATGAGGGGGGGCGGGGAACAGAAAGAACAGTTAGATTGTGCAGTGGCGTAGTGGTTGTGGTTAGAACTGGGGATAGAGGTAAGTAGAATTGGATTGGTATTGGACTGAATGACATGAGAGTTGGTTTGGGTTGGTATGGTTAAGTGGTTGGAATGGTTTGGGTTGATTTCAGAGTGAAAAATCTGAAGGATAGTAGTCTGCGTACTTTGGGATGCAGAAGGCATTCCCCTTAGATGAGGCTGGCAACTGAGGGAGGGAGGGAAGGTTCTGGTCCAGGCATTGGGGGTGGCCACCCTCCGGGGGGCTGCCTGGGTCTCTCTCCTTGTCTCTGTCTGTCTGGTCTCGCTGTGTCTCTCAGGATCTGGCTCTGCTTGTGTGTCTTTGTGACTGTTTTGGTCCCTGCCTCCCTCTCGCTTCTCTGTCTCTTTGTTTCTGCGTCTCCGCCATCTCTGTCTGTCTCTGGGTTTCTCTGGCATCTCTGTCACTGATCCTCACCCTCCAGCTCTCTGCCCATCTCTCTCTCTGGGTCTCCACCTCACTGCTCCTCCATCCCTACTAAACACACACCCAGAAGGGCCTAAGGGAGGCCCAAGAACAAAGGAAGGGCTTTATCCCCAACGTGTGTGCCTGGCAGGGGGCACCTCTCCCTCTGCCCAGCTCCCCACAGGACATCCCTCCAGTCTGGGGAAACACAGGGAAGGCTGGTTTCAGTGGGAGCTTGGTGGGAAACTGAGGGAGCAGGAAGGAGAAGGGGGGGAAAGAAAGGCGGGGAGGGTGCTGGGGGGGGGCAGGGGGCCTCGACCTTGGACTTCAGCCCAGGCCACCCGCCCCTGGGGAGCCCGCGCCACAGCCCCAGCTGCAGCTGAGCTGCTCTCAGGCCTCCCCGCCTCCCCACCTGTCCCCACCCTCCCCCAGGGCCTCCCTCCCTTTTCTCTCCCACACTCGGTCACCCCTCCTTCCTCTCTGCCTCTGTTTCTAGTTCTCGCTCTGACTTCCCGAGCCCTTTTTCATCTGTCTGCTTCTTGCTCCCTTCCGGGTTCTGTTCCCTCTTCCTCCCTCTCCCCTGGGCCTGTTTCTCGCTGTCCCTGTCTTTTCTCCTTCTCAATGGCCTCTATCTTGCTCACCCTGTTTCCCATCGCCCTCCCCTCCGGCTCTCGCACCTCTCTGTCCTCTTGAGCTCTCTCCTTCCCGTTTCTGTCTCTGCCTTTGACACTGCCACATCCCTCTCCCCTCTCACTCACTGTCTATTTCTCCAGGACTTCATCTCTTTCCTCTCTACCCCCACATTTTTCTGTTTCTCATTCTGTCTTTGGGGACCGTCCCCCGGCTCCCCTGCCCCATCTCCCTTCTTCTCTTCTCATCCTTCCGTCTCCATCTTTCCCTAGCCATTTCCAGGTCTGTTGTGGTCCCTGTTTCTGCCTGTGCCCCTCATCAGCAAGAGGGCTGCCGAAGGGAGGGGCTGCTCTGTCTGTTCATTGCGGCTTCTCAGGGTGGGGGACAGTGTTGGGTGCGTAGCTCCACCTGGGGGAGCAGAGGGAACAGCACCTGCTCAGGCCTGGGAGGAGGGGCCTGGAGGGTGCGAGGATCTGAGAGGAGGCTGTGTGGTTGGAGCGATCAGGGACAGGGAAGAGAGGGCCCCTCCTGCAGGGCCTCACCTGGGCCACAGGAGGACGCTGCTTTCCCGATGAGGGGTCGAGAGCTGTGGATGGTGCTGGACAGAAGCGGCGGGCCAGGGCCTGGCTCAGGTGTCCAGAGGCTGCCACTGGCCTCTCTGTGGGATCAGACTGCAGGGAGGGAGGGCAGCAGGGGTGTGGGGGGAGTGATGATGAGGATGACCTGGGGGTGGCTCCAGGCCTTGTCCCCACCTGGACCCTCACCCAGCCTCTCTCGCAGGCTCCTGGCTGTCAGTCTGTCCTCTCCACTCCGTCTCCAACCTGGTCCCCCAGTGGGTCATTCTGACCTCAGGACTGACCAGTCCTGCTCACAGCCCTCCATGGCTCCCCAGCGCCCTGATTAGGGGGTGTTTCGTTGGAGACCAGTCTTGGAGAGGTGACCCCTGCGATGCGCCTGTCGGGGGAGCGTCCTGCAGATGGTCCTTCCCCTCCTCCCACCGACCTGTCTGCAGGGACTGTCCTGCTGGACCCTGCCCCCTGTGCAGGAGCTGGTCCCTGAAGTCCCTTCCCTATCGGCCAGGACTGGAGCCCTGTCCCCTCTGTGGGAATCCCTGCCCACCTTCCTCTGGGAGTGGGCGCTGGAGGTCCAAGTCTGAGAGCTGGGGCTGCCCAGGCAGAGCTTGGGTGCCACCTTTCTCACCCTCCCCACCTGGAGCTCCCAGGGTGACTCAGGGAGCCCACTGGTCTGCGGTGGCGTGCTCCAAGGAATCATATCATGATCAGAGATGGGATTTCACCATGTTGGCCAAGGGGTCTGGAACTCCTGACCTGAAGTGATCCGCCCAGCTCAGCCTCCCAAGGTGCTGGGATTACAGGTGGAGCCACCGCGCCCGGCCTTATGCCAAGGCTTGAGTCCTCTTCTGTTTCCGGAAGGTTTGTGGTTCTCGTACACATTTATTGTCTTCATTGCTTTTATTTTTTTTTAAATTTCTTCTCTTTTATGGAAAGAATATGTTCAATTATCTTTACTTTTTAAAATATCTATCATTTTCTCTCAAGTTGTATTTTTGAAAAAATTAGTTTCTGTTCATCGGTAAGAAAAGAAAGAAATAAGAGATTTTAAAGCAGGGGCCCATGGGGAAGTAGAGTGAAAGTTCTTGATAAAACTGAGGCATTTACCCTACAGTGAGGTGAGGGATGGAG